>NC_136067.1:1568684325-1571084325 GCF_964261635.1 Lissotriton helveticus
GGGTCCACCGGGGCACGGGGAGGCTCTCCCCGGCATGGCTAGGGTTCAGAAGCTGGGACCGAGCCTGGGGCTCATGCTCTGTCTGGTGGGCCCCGGAGTGCGGGAGTCCCCATCCAGCAAGTCAGCTGACGGTCCAGGTGCTGGGGACAGGGGTCCACCGGGGCCCGGGGAGGCTCTCCCCGGCCTGGCAGCTTTCAGAAGCAGGGACTGGGCAGGGGAGCGGGGTGGCTGGCTTTATGCGCCATGCTGGTGAAGCGGAGTTTTCAGACCACCCCTACAATTTAGGCAATTGTAATTATATTATTCTTTAATGATTTGGACTTTGGGTCTACTTAAGAGTTACTTAGGTTAGTGTTTGTTATTTTGTATAATTTGTGTGTGTTATTTCTTGTTGAGATTTGTGTAAGGTGTGTTATGTGTATATAGTAGACCTCATTGTAATTAATATTACAATAATGTATTGTGCATGTATTTATGTTAAATGCATAGGTGTTTTTAATAATTTGGGGTTGCACTTTCTTTATTATAGAAAGGTGTAAATGTTGTCATGATCAGATATAGGAGCTTATTACGATGGTGGTCGGAGGCTTCCCAACCGCCATCGTTGGTTTCAATTCTGACCGGCTGATCATGAATCAGCTGGTCGGGATTGAAACTGGCCGGTCATTCTGGCTGGCTTCCAAAGGCTCAAGTAGGAGGCCGGACTGTAATCCCAAAGGGTGGTGTTTATGCTCATGGGATTACGATGTTGGAAAGCATGTTTGGGGGCCCCTAGCAGGGCCCCCTGCATGCGCAGCCTCCAGTTGAGGGACAAGGGGGCACCTATTGTGCCCCTCTGTTAATCTCCCAACCCCGTGGCAGGCACCTTGAGGTAGCCTGCCACGGGGTACAGGGATTAACACCACCTCCCATTTCCCTATGGGAGCATGTGCTACAGCCAGTTGGAATGCCACCGAACAGCGTTCAGTCCCATCCTAATCTGGTGGTCAGACCACCGACCGGAGGTCGATCAGTCTCATTTACGAAATGGTGTTGGGCAGATGCAAAATGTTTTTGTTTTGCGGGTATTTAACTCCAATATCGAAGGTTAACTTGTGGCATGGATATATTTAATTATTTTTCAAGCAAAAATAGCTGCCTAAATTTTAGCTAAAGTTAATTTTTATTTTTCATTGTTTTTCTATTTTCCTGGTGAATTTATTCATTGTTTCACCAATTTACGGGTTTTGAATAGTCTCTGAAATTTGGATGTACTATTTTTGCATGGTTTATTTTTGTATTTTTCAGGATATCAAATTATATTTTTCATGGATTTTTTGGGGGGAGGAATGTCATCATATTTTTTCCAAGACTTCAGCTACCAGATTGCAAATCTATTTTATATTTATTATGCAGTTTATTTGAGGAAAAACTTAATTTATAGCTCTTTTCTATATTATGTTATGTAGTTATATGTTGGTGTTGTATGTTTGTTGACTTTGTAATAGATTTTTTGGTTATGGTTTATATGTATTTATTTAATCTCTGAACAATTACTTTTGCAATTTCCAGTTATTCTGAAAACAGCCATGTTACACATCTACTAAAATGTTCTGGTTGATATTTAAACTTTTTTGATTCATATTTATAAATTAGTAAATATTAAGAGTATTTTTTGATGTTTTAGAAGTTTTAAATTGATATTGTTTAATGGGGTATTTTTATACTACAGTTCTTGCTACTGTAAGTAGGCCTTGAAAGCTAGCAAAAAATAGTACTTTGCTTGCTAACATTGCATCCATTTGTTTTGTTTACTTATTGTTTAAATTGTGTTGGAGATTGTTCCATTTCTAAAAATTGGTATTGTGCAGGGTGGCTTTTTTCAAAAATCTTCTTCAGAAGGTATTGTGCCACCCTTCCTCTGAAATGTTTGTCCCTGCTTCATGAGGCTAGATGCTGTCATTGAAATTTCACCATGGAACATGATATTTGGGTTGGCATTTGTGTCCTTATCAGTGCTAGCGACCAACCAAAGTATCTTTAAAAAGGTCCACAAGTGTAGCATGTTTTGTTTAATGATTTCAATAGTATATGGTTTCAAATTATATATGCTAAAGTTCTGTGAACTTGGTTTTAGGGACATGCTAAAGCAATAAGATGTCACCCTCAAGTGCAAATTCTTGGTTTGTTTCATATTCTACACTCAGGACCATATGTATGAAGTAGAATTAGCCCATTTGTGACTTGGAAAAATGCTTTTTGAAATGTACAAAGCCACTGCCTGTTCTTAATAAATAAAAACAACACATTTCATTTTATATTGTTGAAATGCATCCCGTTTTCTTTTAAGGAAAATATGTTGCATTTAAAAAAAGAAAACCATTATTTAAACGCAATAACAGACATGGTGGTCTGCTGCCCAAAGCAGGCCACCATCGCAGTGATCACATGCTGCAACCTACCTTATTATTATTCTTGAGGTTGGTCAGTTTGTGACACACTAGGAATTGCAAGTATGAAACTAAATGTTTCATTCATAAGGCATAGCGATTTCCAAACAGCAATTCTGATGAACTCCCTATTTAGAAATCGCTATTCCTATTCTACTTTCACTTGGCCTGTGGTGTTGGTGCCTCAGTATGCTCTTTACAAAATGATAATAACATACCTGATTTGCTGCGTGTTATTGAGTTTTGAGTTGGTGGAAATCATTGCATGTTAGAAATATGTTACGTTTTGAGGGTTGTAGTTGTTCGTTTGTTGTTTAATATATGTTGGTATTTTATTATAAGTTGACCTTTGTTTATTAGTTAGCAGTGCATAAACTAACAGGACATGTATTTTTTTTTATTATTTTTTTTTATTTTCAAATTGCATAGTAAGTACACATACATATTTGCATTGAAGGTTTGTCGGGCCCCCCGATCCCCCCCCCACCCAACTGTAACAATGAAGAAAAGGATTAGGTCGGGAATTGGAATAAAGGGCACACAAAAAAACTATAAGTAAAATCAAATTGAGAGAGAAAGAGAAAAAAAGATAGATAAATAGATGAATAACAAAAAAAAAAAAAAAAAAGGGAAGCAGACATAAGAAGATGCAGGGAAAGCTGGCCGAGCGAGCGGACATCGAATAATACAAAAACAGGAGTTTTATATTGTAGTATTGTTCATGCTTTTGTATACTTAATTAAATGGTGGTGGTCAAGATTAAAATGTGCCGTTGTTCATTTATTGTGGTTGTTGTTCACTAGGAAGGTGTCATTAGTATCTGTAGTTTGTAAATGTTTTGGTATGTGTATGTCTTCATATCTTCAGGGTCCTACTGGGGTTTTCCTACCTACTGATGATTCATTTTTCCAAGCTTGCTCAGAGATGTTTGGGATACACTATTTAAGTGACATTCCTGCTGGCGATTGCAAGTGTGTGACGAACTCTCTTAGGGTCTGTTGGACACTCCTTAATTGCATTTCTCTATTGTTAAGGTGGAAATTATGATCCCTAACATCTCATACAATGCCATTCCTAGTGGTAACCCTTCCATGGGATGAGTCTCTGTAGCATTTGGTACATTTCCAACATGTTTTGTCACTGGGGTTGTTCTCCTTGTTATAAGCATATTCCTTGCAATTATATTTTCTTTTTGTGATTTGAAGCATCTGGCTATTTCTAGCATTTTATCTGTGGGTTTTAGAATTTGAAAATTTAGCATAATTTGAATTACATATGTAATTAAGATTTAAATGGCTATTTTTACATTTTTATGACATTAATTTAAATTTTTACTTACATTGTTAATGTTCCCTATACCTCTTTCCATTTGTTATTTTCTTAACATTCTACTTATTTTTAAGCCTGGGCAAAGGACTACACTACGCTTGCGTAGGTTGCGAAGTGTGTGCTACTTCGCACTACGCGAATTGCACGTAGCACAGTGCAAACAAGCGTAGCGTAGGGTAGTGCAGCGGTCATTTTTTGCTTGCTCGCGGTCCTCAACATCAAGTTGGCGAAAGCGAGCAAGCACAATGACATCCCGGCGTGACTTCTTCCTAGTTCGCAATCAGCTACATCAAGTTGCCGATCGTAAGTGTAGAAAATAAACCTCCCGGTGAGCTTCTCAACGTGGGGATGTCAGGTTTCTCATTGGGTGTGGTTGTGTATGCTTGTGACCGCTCGCGATGAGAAACTACCAGTCCGTGTGAGAAAGCTGCCGCTCGAGTAGATTTCTACTCGAGCGGCAGAAAACGACCGCTTGCACTGTGCAAGATGCAGTTTGCACTGATTGCACAGTGCAGACAAGCATCCAGCACTGTGCAATCAGTGCGAACAACATTTTGCACAGGGCACTATGCAGTTCATGTAGCTATGCGTAGCTTGCGTAGTGCGAATTGCACTTTGCGTAGCTACGCTTAGCGCTACTTCGCAATCTACTCCCAGGGTTACTTTTTGTGCTGACAGTTGGTTTTTGATGTAGTTATTTGAGATGGAAACATTTATTATTTTTGTGTGTTGTTTTTAATAGCTGTGTTTGTTAGGTTTGTTTAGTATTAATTTTAACATTAAGGACTTCATTACGATGTCAGTCAGAAAGCATTCCGACCGACTCCTTGTCCGAATGGGTTCCGACCAACTCGGGTTTGGTGAGTCTGACCGACCAATTACGATGTTTCCGAACACCGTTCGGTCGGACTCCCATTGACTTCAATGGGAGCCTGGGTTCCGACCAACAACACAGGCTCCCATTAAAAAAAGATGTGGTTCCTGGAAAACCCTGCACCTTGTCACAGGCACCCCATTGCCTACCACACTGTGCATGGATGTAAAAAGGGGTCCCATGGACACCCCCACGGGTCCCAACTGGAGGACACCGGGTGAAGGGGGGGCCGTCTGCAGGCCCCCAAAGCCAGTTTTTTACAGACGTTTCATGTTGGACAGGCCGATTCAGAAAGGCTGTCCGAATCAGACATTGGATTACATCGGTCGGAAAAATGGTCCATAGAACTGTACGATTCAGCTCCAACCGACTCGGAGTCTAGGGTGGATGTCCTAAGGATGGTGAATGTACGGACACTTTAATATCAGATGGGGAGTAACACAAGGATGAGTTCTTGCCCCAATTTTATTTTCCTTGAATATTAATAGAGCTGAAAACTTTTCGAAGTCGAGAGCAAATGATGCACCCTACATTGGGGGTCACCCCTCCATAATCTTTTTTATGCTGATGATGTGATCTTAGTGGCTGGAACAGCAAAAGAATTCAAAAGTTTTATTTAATAATTTTATTGTTTTTGTAAAGGATCTGAAGGTTAATAAGAGTAAGACATTTACCATGATCTGTGGGGCAAGACTGGCCCAAAAAGGTGCTCATTTTATTAATAACTTCAAGGTTTTTGTGGTGGCCACCTTTCGTACTGCAGCATTTCCACTTCTGGGCCCACTTTGGTTTCACTTGGTTACACAAATTAGCAGCTTTAGGTTGCATTTGCTTTGCGCATGCGCACTCACATGTAATACATTTGTTTTTTGCCATGATAATATTTCATCAAGTTATGCATTTTTTTGTCATTCAGTGTATTTTCTTGGGATTCAGTCGGAACATTTTGTACAAAGTAGAACAAAATGGAGTGCTGTTTTTCTTGTGCCCGGTAAGCAACATCTCCTAACGTTTATACATAGCACTGTGGAACAGCTGCAGGTTTTCTAACACAACAGTTTTTTAATATAAACTGTGTCTCAAACCCCTTGAAGGCTAAAGGGTAGAATTCCAGCAGAGGGACAAGTCTTGGAAAGGAGGCAGTAGCCTTGTGTAAACTGATTTTACAGCTACAGTGCGGACCACCTAACTGCAAACACCAGGTAAAGGGTTCATTGCTAATCACAGAGATCACAAATAAACCCTTGTGCTCACATAGTGAGGGTAGGCTAAGATAGATATATTAGCTGGCTTGGTCGGGCTTTTCATAATATACAGTCTGTTAGTAATCTTAATTACTTTTCTTAGTTGTATTTGTTTAATATTCGCTGCAAGCCAGATTCAAACTTACTACAATGGTTTCAATAAATACATTGCAAATATCCTTTGTGTCTTTCTACTGTATACTATGGACATGCATGAGTGAGAATGGAATGTGATGATCAGTTTCCATGGTTCCCTTGGGGACTAGAGATTTATGTTCTAAGTTTCCTGAAACAATCTGTTCCTCTGGAATGTTAGAAGTACAGGGGAGGTACTGTGAGCTAGTCAGATTTGTACCTACAGCTACTGGTGCGGTAGCGAGACTCAGTCCTTACATTTTGATGTTTTGTTCTCCCAAGGCACATTTCTGTTTCTAAAAAGAATTCCTGCAAAATTACTTAGGTATCCTGTTTGATGACAAATATAAATGGAAATCAATGTTATCTAAAAGGAAGGTCTCTTTGCAAAAATCCAGCATTGGCCTTCATGGTTTTTGTAGAAAGTTGGTCTTGAAACCAGTGAAAGAGATTTCTTTGATTTATGATATCAATGTTTGGTCATCGCACCTTATTGGTCTGGCATCTGGGCCATGATAGACATTACCTTTATTGAAAAATGTATTTGGTGGTCCCTCAAAGTTGTGCTAATGCAATCTGCCACGCAGAAGTGGGCATCCCTTATATATAGAATAGAACTAACTTTCTCACCTCTCACTGTGCCATTCTATTTGGTTAAGGATGAGACTGTCCTCAACATGCCTGTCATAATGGATTGCTTATGACTCCATACTGCCATAGAAATTCAATGACTCGCACATGTGAAGTCTGTTTGCGAGTTGATCAGCCTGGCTTTTGTGCCGCCCCAGAGTTTTGCTACCAGCTCGAAAAGGGCACCTTAGAGCAAACGTTTTTTGAGAAGACTGCATCAAAGAGAGATTCTTCAGATTATCTTAAATCTACTGTGCATCCATAAAATCTGGTGCACATCTCCGAGGGCCTCCAACAGTGTCTCTCTTTTTTTCTCAATAGACAAAAATGATTTGCCCTCGGCAGGTTTGATCTTAATTTATTACCTCTCCTGGTGGGTTGTCCTGCGAATAGTTGCACTTCATCAGCATTATGGGAATGCCACTGCAATGGGAAGTCTGATCAGTCGACCCTTCATATTGTGTTCTTTTGCTCTCTTTGCCTAGAAATAGGGGGTCGATTATGATGGCGGACGGACTTGCGTCCGTCCGCCACCACTGAGTATGAGGGACCATCCGCATGGGCAGCGGCGGTCCCTCCATGGCAATTAGGATGTGACCGCCACCCTGGCGGTCACATCCTGTATTTTTTACATTGCGGCGGGTGCTGCTTGAAGCAGCACCCGCTGCAATGTAAAAAATGACAACAGTGCATTTGCATGCACAAAGCCTGCCGCTTCGTGCACGCAAATGCATGGGGGTACCATAGGTACCCCCCATGTGCACCCCCCACCCCCCCACTCACACTGGGGGCCCGCAACGGGCCCCCAAAGAAATCACTGTATGCCTTTCCACGGCGGAGAATCCGCTGCGGAAAGGCATCTGTTCACCCCCATCCTAATATGGCTGGCGGTGTCTGATAGACACCGCCAGCCACGTTAGAGCTTTTCTGCCACAGTCGGAAGGCGACCGTGGCGGAAAAGCTGCGGACCGATTTTGAGACCCACCGCCATCCTAATTTGGCGGTGGGTCTTTTGTGCTTCCCCAGCGGTTTTCCGCATCCTCCGGGCCGGCTGTGGCTTCCGCCGGCCCTGAGGATGCGGGAAAACCGCGATCCTAATCGGCCCCTAAGTTAGGATGGCCAATTATTTAAGATCTTATATTTCATCAATGTAGACCTGCTTTGTTATTTTTCCAGCAGCAACATACTCTTCTAATATGTTATTCAGTGGCCTCATTATTTGCCATATATTAAACATTGTAAAATGTGAAATACTGTAATCTTTCTACTCTGTATGTAACTGTATTGTTATAACGGGATGCATGGTATTTATTCTGTTTGCTTTTACTGCATGGTATTCTTTTATTCCATAGAAATAAGGCCAATAAACATGTATTTGATTTGTGAGTCTTGTTTAAACTCTTTTTCAATTAGGAACACGTTTCTAATTGCAGGTGGGGTTTAAGCTTACTTTTTATTGTTTTTTTAAACAGTGTTACTTTTTGGTACCATTTATGATAAATGTTAATTAGTGTTTCATTTTTCATTGTATTTTACCTATAGACCCTTTATATGTTGAAATATTGTGGTATGTCATCTAAATATTTTTTTTCAACATATTACCAAGATGTCTATCCTGAAAACCTTTGTTGTGGAGATGTGTTTATCTTTATTTCATATAGGGTTGCATTATAAAGATTTTTGGTTTCTTTTGCCAATATTTTAGCAAAAACAACTTTTTGGAGCCACTTACACTCATTATCTTACAAATATAGAGATGAATTAAGATTATTTAACATAACAAACCCTAACTATCTTAAAATTGTAAAATGACAGTCTAGCTCAGGAAAATATATTTCTGTATTTGGAATGTTGAAATCATAATTTTGCAATCCAATAGCTGTGGCATGTATGGAAATGCCAATGGCAGTATCTTCTGCATTTATATTAAAGTTCAACTGCTGTTATTTTTTGACAGCTTACTATATCAAATCTAATAGCCTAATTTAGGGGCCGATTATGATGGCGGACGGACCTGAGTCCGTCCGCCGCCATAGAGTAGGAGGGACCATCCGCAGGGGCTGCGGCGGTCCCTCCGTGCAGATTAGGATGTGACCACTAGGGAGGCGGTCACATCCTCAATCTTTAACATTGCGGCGGGTGCAGCTTCAAGCTGCACCCGCCGCAATGTTAAAAATGCGTACATTGCATTTGTATGCAGCAAGCAGCAGGCACCGCGCGGTGCCTGCCGATTACTGCATACAAATGCAGGGGGTACCATAGGTACCCCCCATGTGCACCCCCCACCCCCCTTCACCCAGGGGGCCCGCAACGGGCCCCCGCAGTGAAGCTCCGTATGCTTTTCCACGGCGGAAAACCCGCCGTTGGAAAAGCATTTCTTTTCGGGCATCCTAATTTGGCTGACGGTGTCTGAGAGACACCGTCACCATATTAGTGCTTTTCCGCCGCGGTTGTAAGCCAACCGCGGCGGAAAAGCTGCGGACGAAAACCAGGACCCACCAGCCATCCTAATGTGGCGGTGGGTCTTTGGTGGGTCCGCAGAGGATTTTCCGCATCCTCCGGGCCGGCGGTGGCTTCCGCCGGCCCGGAGGATGCAGAAAATCCTCCATCATAATGTAAATGTAAATGTAAATGTACAGGAATTTATATAGCACAAATCACCAAGCGGTTTCTAAGCGCTTGCTTAGGGAACCCATCCTGGTATTCCCCTGTGAGATAACCCCGGCAGGGTATCCGCAAGGTGAAAGCCAGGCATCCCGCCGCAATGGGCCGTTGTGGAGATTAAGTAAGCTATTGCCCAGAGTCGCAGAGTGTGAACCCGTGAATTGAGTAGGCACCGGAGCGAGAATTGTCGAGTCCATGGACATTTTAGGACTCAAGACCCCGCCGAGCCGGGAATTGAACCCTGGTCCCGGGCTGACCTCTGCTTCCAGGTCTGCCTCCTCTAACCAGTGAGCCACACTTCTCCACGGCCCCTTAATGTCAAGTCAGCCATTCTAAAGCAGAACTGCTTTGATGGGGAAGTGAAACCCCATTGTATACAGTGCATACATTCTATTTCTTGGGCCTTTGACCATAACAGAAATAAAAGCATAAGGGTCCAGCAACTAAAAACACATGGGCATACACAACTTTAGATAAAATGTCCTTGACTGGCCAACGTTTTGAGATGTTGCATACTTTTACAAAAGTATGGAGCACAGGATGGAACTTTGCAGAACACTATGTAAGATTTAATAATGGGATTATTTTATAAATAGGAGTCTAATAAGATGATAGCAATTGTTGTGGAAGAATGGGTTCTATTTTCAGTTGTCCTAGTGACTTCAATGACTTTCTAAAGTTTGTTAGTCAAAATAACATGATCTACTTTATCGAGCCAAGACAAATGATACCTGACTGATTCTCTTCATTCAAAGTTATTAGAAAGTCTCTTTTAATGTTTCTGCAGGAGTCAGTGTTTTCCATGAGTATGACATTTGACTGGCAATCAGAATTGTGTTCTTCTTTTCCTCAACTTAGCGCTGGAACTGTTTTATGACTTCCGTTTCTTGCATTTTAATTGAGTGGGGATCTTTGAAAGGGGCTGGTAAATATCTAATATTGTGTGGACTGCTGTCAGTTTACTCAGGGGATACGTGACACTTGCTTGCTACATTCTGGAAGAGGATATGTCTTTGGTTAATGAACCATTGAGGACATCCATGACCCGCTGAAAGGTATGGTTCTGTCAGCCTGGTAGAACCTTTTGTTTTGTGGTATAATGTACCCAGGCTTGTGATGTATAGAGCCTAAAGGAGTCAAAACATGCATGTGTAGCAGGTAGGGTTAATGTAGGGTAAGGCAAGATCTACTTATCAGCGACTATAACCTACCAAGTCTTCATTAGGTCTCACTCAAAGAAAGTGAGATGATCTTTAGATTACTGTTCATTGATGCTCCGTAATGTTCTGTGTTTCATAGACAAAATGAATAAGTTTGATTGGTTTTTCAGTTTATTTCTCATAGTGCTTTCTTCTATGAAATGTCCTTAAAAAGTATCTGTCTCAAGTCCATGGCTGTGTTCAAGTTAGCCAAAACCAGGGTGTCTTCTTTATTGGTCATTACACCTCATACTCAGGTTGAACTCACTTGAACAAAAATGTGTGATCTATGTTTTGTACTGAGAAAAAAACGTGTAAATGGTACTTGACTTTTTTGTCTCATCACCACATAACCTGCTGTTCACTTTGTGAATACTGTGGCCTCTGCAACAATTTTAGGAGCTGTAGGTTGACCAGTCATACCACTCCATACAATCTGGTATTGCCTTAATATAATAGCAGTTTCAGATTTGTGTGTCTCTACTTGGTTTACTGTGTTACAATCTATGTGGGTTTCATCTTTCACTAGTTAATTAAATTCTATTAGTGACATGTTATCTGTGAAATATGAAGTTCATTTGTTTCTGAAAATGTCAACCAATCTGCGAGGGTACCTGTGAGTTGTTTGGGTTATGGTTTGGAAGTAGAGCACAATCCCCGGAACCACTTAGTGAAGAATTTACCATACTTCCAACGGGAGGACATACATTTATTATGATGAATGTACTTGGGTTGATTTGGTAGGAAGTGAGACACCAGACAATTGAAAGATTCATATTTCAGGAGACAGGCTCTCGGTGTGTGGCAACAAATGTGAGTGCCACTGCACTCTCTTATGTTTCCTTCACTAATTTGATCCTGGATGGTAAACACATCTCTGTTACAGGATTGGGCCATGATTACCTCAATCTTGAGGGAAAGACTCAGTGGCATTCCCTCCTTGTAGTGCTTTAGCATATTGTTCTTCACCAACTACCTTATAGGGTTTTGTTTAGACTCATGAGTGTCCATTCATTATCATATCCATCTTGGATAGCCCATGGCAGACAGATGCCCCATAGCGTCAACCGTGGTATTAAGTCAGTTTGTCACTGGTGTCCTATGGTGTTGGACTTGGCACTTTCTGCAGGGTTAGCCCAAAAGGTTTTGCCTTCACCCTCCTGTTTTCTGAACCTAGCATTGTTGGCTTTGGGGGTTCTCTGTACGTTACCAATGCTAACCAGTGCAAATATGCATGTGCTCACTTCTTTAAAGATGGTAGAATTGGATTTTACCCAATTGGCATATTTAGTTTACTTGAAAGTCTATAGTAAAATGGTACTACAGGTATCCAGGGCCTATACATTTAATGATACTAGTGGGCCTGCAGCACTGATAATGCTATCCACTTAAGTATCCTTTTAAAATGTCTCAGGTCTGTGGGTGCTGTTTATACTGCCATTTTGACCTGGCAAAAGAAACCGTTTCCCAGACCTAAACCATCCTTGTCAATACATACAAGTAATCCCTAGCATATGCCCTACACAGCCCGGCAGGCAGGGTGCAGTGTTTTTTAAAAGTAGGACATTTACCTTTAAGTTTTACATGTCCTGGTAGTGAAAACCTCCTACATTTGTTTTTCACTACTATGAGGAAACCTCTCCCATAATATAACATTAGTTTATCTTATTACATTTAATAGGGGATAACTTTCAATTGGGAACAGGTACACAGTTTGAGTTTTGTGTCTAAAGAATTGCAATTAAAAACCCTCTTTAATGGTGAAGTAGGTTTTTCACAAGTCTGAAAATGCCACTTTTAGAAAGTTGGTATTTTCTTTTCCCATCCTTTTGGTATCTGCTGCCTTTATCCTGGTTCACATACCTAGGTGTAGTTGACAGTTGGACTTTATGTATTGCTCCCAGACAGTAAGACAAAGTAAACCTAGATGTCGGTAGGACGGACCAATCCGAGTTCACGAGGAAGAGGAGCTGTCACCTACTACATTACAAAGACCCTGCCTGAGCACTCTCACAAAGGGGTTTGACAATAGTCTATTGTGACCCCAGACAAGCTGTGGCCAGGGCAGGGAAGCAGGAAATTCAAAGCATATCTGGGTGATGGAAACCTCTTGAAGCTTCTCCTAGTTTTAAGTGGGCACAAGGTATAAATATTGGACCTCAAATCACAATTCTTCAGTACACCTCTGTACTTGGTGAAGCTTCACGGGAAGGACTGCTGTGCCACGCAGCTGCAAGAAAGACTGCCACTAGGCTGCGCTGCTATACTGCCCTACTGCCCTCCTGCTTGAGTGAAAGTCTTAACTTGCATCTTGATCCCAGGACTACCCGAGTGCATCCTAGCTCTAGTAGATCAGACACCTCAGGAAGAGAACAGTCTTCCTCCAACTTCTACCCAGCTGGAGTCCTACCCTCGAAGGCGGTGACGCTCCGGTCCTGGACACTTCAAAGGGACCCTGAATTTGTGTTACCTTCCCCAACTATGGTCCCAGTATAACAGACATATTGGTGCCGCAGAGCAATGCATCGCCGGGCAGAAACTGCATTGGACCCTTTGTGCAATGCATCGCCTCCCCAAACTCCGCATTTGACTCCAGCATAGAGCTTCATATTACTGCTTGCATCCTTTCAGGAACCAATGCTGCATGATGCATCCTCAACACAGTCCTTCCTATCACAAGCCCCTCATCAAAGACATCCTCAACGATGATGAAATTATTCATATCACAAGTCCTGTGACTTCCTTGGAACCAGCCAGTACACAAACCATCTTGATGCAGAACTTCACATTGCAAGCTCCTCCTAGATGATGGTGCAATACCTTGCAGCCGAGCATCGCAGCTCCTAGGAATCGCCAATGTGCAAAGCATCCTTTCAATGCAAAACTCTGCATCGCTTTGCAAACGGGTTTAAGGTATTCCTGTTCAGCTGACCTAACTGGGTCCATTTAGGCAGACTGCACACCATTGTAGTTTACCTAAACTTGTGACATTGCCCCTGTCAGATTTTCTAAGTAGGTTTTTTGTGATTTTTGGCACTATTTTCACTTAAATCTTTGAAATTACATATCTCTGGGTGTACTGATTAGATTTTTTCTTTAGGTCCTGATTATTAAATTTTACTCTATTTTTCTGAATTTAGTGATTTTTCTTATATTGTGTTTCCCTTTATTACTGTTTGAATTGCTGAATAAATACTTTACACATTTCCTCTAAGTTAGGCCTGACGGTTTTTGTACTAAGCTACCAGAGGGTTAAGCACAGATTAATTTGGGTTTCTCCATGACCCTTCAAAGAATTGTTGTTTTTGCGTGAGTGGGGTTTCACCCTCCTCAACCAGTAACCCAATTTTTTACATGTGGCCAATCCTACTGTTACTCTGCAGAATGGGACCAGCATACCTTCCTACAATTAATTGGCAGAGTAGCGAGGGTAAACAGTCAAAGACTTCTCATGGAGGCAGTATGGAGGGGAGGAGCTCAGGGGCTGATTACAGTACGGTTAGGAAGGCCTCCTGCTGGCATTTGCTCTGCTCAAATCGGATCAGGAACGTGTCTTCCCGACCGACTCAGATAGGTTTCCGGCCAACCAAGTATGATGTGAGTTAGGCGTTATGAATATCCGAACCAGAGCCCAGCGGCATTCTGAGTGACATATCCTCAGTTTGAATAGTATGCCCAGAGATGTGTCCTATAGCACACTGTACCATAAATCTCTGCTGAATGTAAGTAGCGAGACACAGTGAAGCTGAAGTTTGATTGGGACTGCCTATGTTTTCTAAGTCTGTGAGGAATTTCAATTACACCAGATTAATCAGAAGTAATTTCAGTAATTCCGTGGTACTCTGTGATGCTGAATTACTGAACATAACATGATTATACCCACTTGTGTAATAGGAGTAATTTGAGGGGACAACATCCTACAGCAAAGGCACATTTCTGTTTTGTTGCATTTAGCTCTATTTTTTATTGCAAAATACATCCTACATTGCACTAGGAAATTAGAACTAAATGCTGGGAGCACGTTTCTTGAAAATCCTACACCAAGTGCACAATTTCCGAAGTTCAAGCGGCTTGAACTTGCAATTAGTACTATTTCCTAGACCAAAATGCATCCTTGCATCTATTTTGGATGCAAGGGGGGATATTTGGAATCAGAAAATAGCACTAAATGCACAATTTTTCTTCTAGTATAATTCTGCATAATCATTGAATTTTGGGGAGATACCACGTGATTCTGTTAAATGGAATTATAAAAATTACACCCTTCTCTAATGCTTTCTTCAAAGGGCATTTGGTCTCGCCATTGAAGTTTTTACAATCCTATTGGAGCAAAACCAATTCTAATTTGCAAATGCTTGATCCCTGTCTGTACTGATCTTGACAGGGAACAATGTATATATACTATGTAGATTTTGTGTTGAGAGGACTGTCTAATTTTTGATTTGAATGCAGTTTACACATTGGTAGCAGATTGCTATGAAAAGTATTCAGGCTAAATCACATTCAGGTGTATGTAAATTTTACTTATAAGTTTACTATTAGAGTTGCAAGTCTCTTTACTACTTTTGGCTGCTCACCATTTACAATTGTCAAGCTACTCAAAAATGCAGACTTACATGCCACCACCCCCAGAAACAGAGGGTGGAGTCAAATTTATAAGCGTAAGATAATACATACAAAACAGAGCAGTAGTAACTCCAGCATTACACTTGGCCAGCCACTGATACTACAATACCCTCCCATAGAAAATATTGGATTCAGGACTTAAAATAGAAAAACAAGGGAAACACTATTAGATTACATTAAGGTGTTTCTAAAGTTCAAACATATACATACCAATAATATAATGTTAAAAAATTCAAATATAATTAAAAAAAACATTTTTGGGATCAAATATTTAAATAACATTGCACATTTAAAAAAATATTTTAACTTAGTTCTGTACATAAAGTTTGGTAATTCGTATGAATAGTAAATAAATATGAACATTTTATTTTAGGAAGCTATTGTTTATTAAATAGTTTTAAAAAGGCTAATTTATTCAACATATTTAAAATAATTAAATATGTAATTCAAAATTAGGTTTTACAGTGTTGTAGCATTATTTTATTTGCCCTGCATTTAAAGTCCATAGAGAAATTTGATGTACATTAACATTTGACTTAAATATATTTTCACAATATATTTCTAAATATAATAAACATTTTACACTTTCCCAATACATCACCATTGGGACATGTTGGCCTCATTGGCATAGATCTTTCTACATTAAAACTTAAAAAAATTATATTAAAACATAAAAAGTTTAAATAGATTCATGCCAATTAGTGTTATATATTTATTTTAAATGTAGCACAAAATATCAAAAAAGCTACAGAATTATTAACTTAATATCAATTTAATAAGTAATTATTTTGAATGTATCAACATCAATTAAAATTATTTTTCTGAGTTTAACTTAAAAGAAAACCTCACTCAAAGTAAAACCTACATTTATAAGGTATTGTAATATATATTAGTATTTAAAGTGATGCATTGAATAAATTACAACAAATGTAATCATATATGCAAAATAATTCGCTTATTATTTGTGGGTGGGTGGGTACATGTTCCTCCCTAAACCTCTCCCTAACCCTCCCTAAATCTCTTCTTACGGCTCCCTAAGCACCTCTCATTTAGTACCATGTGGGAGATTACGATGCTGAACGGACTTAAGTCTGTCTGCCATTGTTGCGGGGATTGGGACCAGCCGTCTGCAAGGGGGCAGTCCCACACAAATATTATGATGTGACCACCACTGTGGCAGTTGTATCTTCTATCTTTAACATTGTGGCGGGTGCTGCTGGCTTCAGCACCCCCCTCAATGTTCAAAACGCACTGTTTGCATTTCCCTGCACTACGTGCAGCACCACGCGGTGCCTGCCACCTGGTGCAGGAAAATGTAGGGGGGTACCATAAGTACCTCCAAGTGCAAAGCCAAACTCCCCCACCACAATAGGGGGCATGCAGTGAGCCACCAAAGTACATCCCCGCCAGCCTTTACATGGTGATTTCACTGCCATGGAAACTCTTGCAGTGATGCAGCATCATAATATGGCGGATGGTGCCTGCTAGGCACCGCCACCATTCTATTGATGCAAAGCAGTCAGACAGGCAATTGTTGCAATTGCTGCTGTTCGACCCCTGGCGGACAGACTTTCCCTCCGCCACACACACTGCCTGGCATCGCAATCTGGCAGGTGGGATTTGGCCACATGATTGCAGTGAATCCACCACCAGCAGCCTGCCAGTGGCAAATTCATCACAATAGTAATCACCCCCAATGTTTGCCAACTCTTCCTGGTGCCTCACACATTTACTACAAAGGGGCTTATTATGAGGTCAGGTGGACTTGTGTCTGCCCAACACCGTCGCGGATACGGGTCCAACTGACCTCTGCTCTGGGATCCTGACCACAGAATTGCAACCACACATGGCATGGAAACATACTCCTATTTCCCCATCAGAGCTTGTTCTGTGGCCGTAAACCAGCCATAGCACAAGCTGCCATAGAGAAATGAGAGATTGTGTTCATCCCTGCACCGCTTGGCACGCACCTCACAGTGCCTGCCACACTGTACAGGGATGAACCCCAACCAGAGGCCACAAACAGAATGAGCGCAGCTAGGGGCCCCCAAGCTCACTTTCGAACAGGCTTTTCATGTAGGAAAGCCCTGCATGGGAAGCCTGTCGGAAACCAAGCATCGTAATTTCAACGGTGGAAAGGCCATCCAATGGAATTATGGTCCGGCCTCTGACTTGCCGATGGACTCCTTGAGCCTGTCAAAATCCAGCGAATGACCGGCCGGTTACAATTCCAACTGCCTATATTATAACTATGCTGTCCGAAATAAAACCGACGATCTTGGTCAGAAAGCCTCCAACCTGAAAAAGGAGGCTTTCATACAGAGATCGTAATAGGTCCCAAAAAAGTACATGTACATTTGTGTTGATCTCCCACAGAAAAGACAGGAGATATGAAGGAGATATTTACTCATATGTTTGAGAATTGAATTTTGTAGTAAGTAGCACTATTGTAGTACTACTGTACATACTACAAAATGCAGTTTGTCAATTGTATCCATTGTGATTTAGATGTAGGTAGAACATGTTCCTTTCTTGTCAGCACATGTTATGTGCAACCTGTCCAATTGCATGGGGTCCTTACAGAGAGGCAATTGATTTACCAGAGTGACAGCAATGGAAACCTGTATATAAAAATGGTCCTTTAAACACAGCTCATGCGTTTGAGGCTAGTTTAGAAGGTCATAGCTACTGCAGAGATGAACTTGTGCTGCTTTACAAGATCATAAGGTGCAGATATTGCAGTATGTAGATGATCTGGTTGGCATATGATTGGGCAATTTTAGGCCTGCAATTGTTTTTTAGTTATCTGTCAACATATGCTGGAGTAAAAATATAAAAAATCTAAGAAATTAAGAACTAAATTATAGTCTTAAGAAAAACTAATTTTAAATGCCATTAGTTTATTGAGAGTAACCAATCATGAACAGTTATCTTAAAAACCTTTACTTGATTCTGAAAGATGAGTGTTGACTATAATTTCAAATGCCCTAAGTAGATTTAATTGTGAGAACCAAAGATTTATCAAAGCTTACCTGACAGCTCACCTTATTTCTAGCAGATGATATGATGTTTTTTTTGTCACTGCAAGGAATGACATGCCGGGCTTGTGCAGGAAAAAAAAACTCTCAGGATGTGGAATCATTATTTTTCAATACGAAATGTGGTTTTAAAAGACAAATAAAGTTTAGATCACAGCCATTTCGAAGGTGGCGGTTGTGCTTTAAACTTGCAGTGCCTTTAGAGGAACCACCATGAATGCACAGAGATCACCACTAGGCCATTAGTGATCTTTAAATATGGTGGTTTTCTGTCCTTCAGGTTCATGGACATACTATTGGTGCCATCATGATGGACAGAGGTGAGACTGCCAAGATCTAGATTAGGCCCTTAGTTGGATGACATTTCATTTGCTTAGACAATGAATTTGACACCAATGTAATTATAGAAGCCTATCAGTCAACCTCTTCCATTATATCTAGTATTTTAAGTCATATTTGTGAGATTGGGAAAGGGATAAATTGACAGTGTAGTAAAGCCAAACTAACCCACACCATGTCTTTAATTGTTCCTCCAAGCTGGCTCACGTTTCTTCCTCTAGAGAAGTCAACAAGAGTACTAATAAGGTACATATGTTAATAATTAGAAAGAAAGCCTTGGATAAACTTAGATCAGTCGTGTATAATATTGAATCAGGCTGTTTTGGAAGATAATCAACTGCCTAATGTTGAGAACAACTCTGTTGCCCCAAGGTTAGAAGTTCACATCTTAGAAGACCTATTGACATGCACGTTTGTAATTTGCATATGATGCAGAGTTCTAATATCAGTTCTCACTTCACATTCTAGAAGAGCATAAGTGCCACTAAGGATGGAACTTTGGGTAAAGCTCCAGGCACAGCAATGTATTTAAATATACCATCTACCTCTGGCCCACATGGTTGACCAATTTTTTTGAATGGCATCTGTGCCATGTATATTGCACTCATATGGTCCGAGTTTATAATTAGCCCAGTTTTTAAGAAGAATGATCTAGGAAATCCCAAATGCTATCCTCCAATCTCTTTGTTCTTTGCTAGCTTCTACAATCAAAGTGGCTGCACACATTTTAATGCTCAGAATCAAAGAATAAGTATATTGTAATAGGATCTTGGCTGACATACATTAAGATTTGAATTTGATTAGATTTCAATTATTATTATTGAGATTGTGGTATACTAACACTAAAGAAAAATACTGTAAATGTGCAAAATCTAGGGGTGGCTGTAACTCACAAAATCCAATGTAGGTTAATCACTTGGCATTCCTAAACAAGTCTGTGAATGTATGCAAAATGAAGTGAGAAGAGTAATTCTCCATTTAGCACTACGTTCTCAGCTCATAAATGCCCACTCATGTCCAAGATGAATGTGAAGATGGATTTTGTGCACAGAAATATGTATAAATTCAAAAGAACATGAATAATGAACGAGAACAGGTGCACGCACTGGCTGAATGTGCAGTTGGGGTAGGATTTACCCTAACCTACCTCAAGCATTAAGTGTTCTTTTCTTGGTGCAAAATGCACACTAACACACAAAATGGGCATTAGACTGCATTTTGTGCTAAGAAATATTGCTAAATGCAACAGAACACAAATAATGAGCATGATAAGCTGTCCACGCTTGCTAAATGTGCTTTTGCAGAAGGATTTGTTTCCCCCCCCAAATTACTCTCAATTACTCAAGTGGGTTGAATTGCAATAGTTATTATTATTATTATTTACTTTTTTACAGCGCTCAGCTAACCTAAGGTTTCCCGGCGTTCGAGAAAGCAGAAGGAAAATGGATGAAGGCTAGGCGATAGCAGAGGTAAGGGGACTATTGATTGAATAGTATAATTAATTCCACATCAAAGAGTAACACAGAATTACCAAAATGACTCTGAATACTCCTGTGAATTTTAAATCCCCCCCAGGCCTTGTAAAGAAAAGAAAAACTCATAATTGTACACTAAAACTAAAATATGAAGTCAAAACATTCTTTCTTCAATGCAATTAAAAGATATAAGTTAACCTCAGACTTGTCTACTAAGCGATCCTTTGCAATACCCAGGACATATTTTAATGCGAGTAAAATGTATACTGGTTATAAATATTGATGACAAGGAAGACAGTAAAAACAATCTAACAAAATGTGACAACAGGTACATTTTAAATTTGAAAATACTAACATTTCCCACCATTTTATCTTATTTTAAGTGTCATACCAAAAATAAAGATGTGGCTTCAGAGCCAGTGTGAGGACTTTTTAACCTTCATCTGTAGTCATGCAAACATACAACCGTAATTAAGGTGCACCTAAATCTGGTTTTGCTGGACCTTAGATAGGTTAATGATTTTCTGACAATAGCTACTCTCCCCTCCTGAGGCGGAAGCCGGGAGGTCTCCTACCTTTTCTTTTAACTACTGGCATTTTAAATTGTGTAAATTCATCTGTTGCATACTCTATTGCGTTTTGCACACTTGATTTTAAAAAGTGGGTAGAGACTCCCCTGCGCTTCTTGGTGCTTTGTGTCCCTCCTCCCCCCTCCCCTTACCTCCGGACCGGCTCTCGGCCGAGTGTAGACGCCGAGGGCAGGGTCTCCGGTTTCGGGGGCCATATTTGGTTGGGCTGGGCTGGTGACGCGCTCTGGCAGCACTACAAAAGGGCTCTGGCTGCCGGAGCGAGGGATTTCTGACAATAGCTACTCTCCCCTCCTGAGGCGGAAGCCGGGAGGTCTCCTACCTTTTCTTTTAACTACTGGCATTTGAAATTGTGTAAATTCGTCTGTTGCATACTTTATTGCGTTTTGCACACTTGATATTAAATAGTGTGTAGAGACTCCCCTGCGCTTCTTGGCGCTTTGTGTCCCTCCTCCCCCCTCCCTTTACCTCCGGACCGGCTCTCGGCCGAGTGTAGACGCCGATGGCAGGGTCTCCGGTTTCGGCGGCCATATTGGGTTGGGCTGGGCTGGTGACGCGCTCTGGCAGCACTACAAAAGGGCTATGGCTGCCGGAGCGAGGGATTTCTGACAATAGCTACTCTCCCCTCCTGAGGCGGAAGCCGGGAGGTCTCCTACCTTTTCTTTTAACTACTGGCATTTTAAATTGTGTAAATTCGTCTGTTGCATACTTTATTGCGTTTTACACACTTGATTTTAAAAAGTGTGTAGAGACTCCCCTGCGCTTCTTGGCGCTTTGTGTCCCTCCTCCCCCCTCCCTTTACCTCCGGACCGGCTCTCGGCCGAGTGTAGACGCCGAGGGCAGGGTCTCCGGTTTCGGCGGCCATATTGGGTTGGGCTGCGCTGGTGACGCGCTCTGGCAGCACTACAAAAGGGCTCTGGCTGCCGGAGCGAGGGATTTCTGACAATAGCTACTCTCCCCTCCTGAGGCGGAAGCTGGGAGGTCTCCTACCTGCTCTTTTAACTACTGGCATTTTAAATTGTGTAAATTCGTCTGTTGCATACTTTATTGCGTTTTGCACACTTGATTTTAAAAAGTGTGTAGAGACTCCTCTGCGCTTCTTGGCGCTTTGTGTCCCTCCTCCCCCCTCCCTTTACCTCCGGACCGGCTCTCGGCCGAGTGTAGACGCCGAGGGCAGGGTCTCCGGTTTCGGCGGCCATATTGGGTTGGGCTGGGCTGGTGACGTGCTCTGGCAGCACTACAAAAGGGCTCTGGCTGCCGGAGCGAGGGATTTCTGACAATAGCTACTCTCCCCTCCTGAGGCGGAAGCCCGGAGGTCTCCTAACTTTTCTTTTAACTACTGGCATTTTAAATTGTGTAAATTCGTCTGTTGCATACTTTATTGCGTTTTGCACACTTGATTTTGAAAAGTGTGTAGAGACTAAGCATGAGCGCAAAATCCGCTCCGATCGCGGATTTTGCGGATTTTCGGTAAATTCGCGGTCCGCGAACTCTCGCAAATTTACCGAAAATCCGCAATCCGCGAGCGGCGGATTCCGCGGTCAAAAGTTCAAAGCCTAATTTACGATGGCGCCGGCAAGCTGCCAGCGCCATCCTCAAATAGTTACTTAATTAGCTTCAACAGGAAGCTCTAATAGATAAGATACAGCAGGGGCTCGAGCGCCTGCTTTATTTTATCAGTTGGAGCTTCCTGTTGAAGCTAATTAAGTAACTTTTTCAGGATGGCGCTGGCAGCTTGCCGGCGCCATCGTAAATTATTTACGATGGGGAAAAACGGTGGTGTCTTCTTGAATAAATATGAAGGGCAGGGTTCATTCTGGCACGACGCTCCTGGCACAAAAAATAAACCTCAACAGGAAACATTTGCAGATATCAATAAAGCATGTGCCCTAGTTGAAGCTTAAATTCAGTGACTCATTCATCAGCCCAAAATCAATCGTGAGCGTTGTGGAGGCTGGGCAGGTGTGCCTTCTTCCCAAATATACCATCGAAAATCCGCTGTGATGCAGGCCAGAGGCATTTGCATCTTTGACTTTCACGAGCGCAATCCCCGTGCTGTTCCTGTGACCAGGAGCTTCTGTCTCTTAATCTGCCGCTCTGATCGGTCTCTGACCTTTTATACACACAAGAGGCATGTGCGCTCGCATGGAAGCCCCGTCCGTTTGTCCCCGCCCACACACTCGAGGAAGCCCCGCCCCCAAATCCGCCGATCCGTGAATTCGCAAATTCGTGAATCGTGGATCCGCAAAATCCGCCCATGCTTAGTAGAGACTCCCCTGCGCTTCTTGGCGCTTTGTGTCCCTCCTCCCCCCTCCCTTTACCTCCGGACCGGCTCTCGGCCGAGTGTAGACGCCGAGGGCAGGGTCTCCGGTTTCGGTGGCCATATTGGGTTGGGCTGCGCTGGTGACGCGCTCTGGCAGCACTACAAAAACGGACGGTGATGACTCCGCGCAGCGGACGCGTACAGCGGACGCGCCGGACCTGCGCCAGAGTCGTGCCAGAGTCCTGCCCGTCTGCGCTCGTCCGCGCTCGATCGGGCTCAGGGACCAGGCACGTTGATAGGCATTCGACCTACTCGGCAAGTGACCTTTTGTTATTGGACTCTGGCAGGCATATTGTAAATTCCACAACCCTGTCCATCCTAACGGAATCTAAAAATCCTACGTCTTCCTAGCGGTAGGGACACTCTCCAACTATCTCCTCTGAAGCTTGCCAGCCTAAATACTAGATCACTTCAGAAACATCACCTGGAAATATTCACTCTCTTACAGGATGAGACCATCGACATACTGACCCTTACAGAAACATGGTTAGGCGAAAACTCCTCCCCCGACATCATACCTGCTCTCCCTAGTGGATACGACATGATCTGGCGTAATCGTCCGGGTGAGATTCGAGATGGAGGCGTTGCAATCATTTTCAAAAAACAGTTAACAGTGGCCAAAATTCTAGCTGAAACAATAAACTCTGTAGACTTACTTGGAGTAAAAATCACCTTCAATAATTCCTGCCTTATCGTTCTTACTGTTTATTGTCCACCACAATGTATTTCAGTGCTCAATGGACTCTTTTCCCCTATTGTATCGGATATATGTACACAATACAAGAAAGTTTTGGTGACAGGTGATTTCAACGTCCATTGGGACAGGGCTGACAAAGATCTGCCAACACATCAGTTACAGACCTCCATGTCCGCATTAGGCTTTGAACAACTAGTGGAAGCCCCAACTCATATAAAGGACCACACCCTCAATCTAATCTGGACCTCCATCCCAGAGGTGGCCCTCACGAGTATTGTACCGTGTATCTGGTCTGACCACCATCTACTCCTGTGTGATGTCCCACAGGATAGTCCTCAGGTCAAACCCCCGTTAAAAACTAAAAAAGTGCGTCATGGAAAAATGTTGACTAGGAGACCCTAACTGATGTACCCTCTCAATATTTACAACAGACAACAAGCCCATACGACAATTTAGATCTAGACAAAAATTACAACACCATAGTGGCGAGTCTCAGACAGTCCATCGACCAGATAGCCCCGAAAAAAACTCAGAAAATAAAGGGCGCAGAAAAGGGGGCCCCTTGGTTTACCCCGACTTTGAGGGATAAAAAAAGAAAGCTTCACCACCTTGAGAGATGCTGGAGGAAGTCAAAAAACGATATAGACCGCAAACTTTATAAATCATCCTTGAAGGCATATAAAAAACGTATTGTATCAACTAAAGGGGACTATTACGAAACCCGCATAAAAAATGCAGTTAATGTCCAGAAAGAGACCTTCAAAATTTTAAAAGAACTAAGTAAAAAGGATGAAAGGGTGGATAAAGTGATAGATTGTAACACCTTTCAAGGCTACTTCCTTGAGATTTATTTATTTTTTTTATTTATTTATTTATTTATTATTTATATTTTTATATTTATTTATATATATATTTATATATATATATATATATATATATATATATATATATATATATAAAATATATAAATTAATATTTAGGCAACAATTCTGTCAGACATTAAGAAGGATATCCCTAATATGCCCACTATTTCACAGGCCCCCAAAACTCCCCCGAACTGCACCATCTCTAGATTTCCAAGCATAGATTCTACAACTTTAAGACAGCTTGCCATTTCGACTAAATCAGGCTCCCCCGCAGACCCCTGCCCTCCTGAAATCTTTCGGTTGGCGCTCCCCGTTCTGGAGGACCAGATCTTAGGCCTCTTAAACAACTCTCTAGACACAGGCCTATTACCAGCTAGTTTTAAAGAGGCTCGTGTCAAACCCTTGATAAAAAAAAACAGGGGCGGACCCGGCCTGCCTGAAAACTACAGGCCAATATCCCAGCTGCCTTTCCTGTCTAAGATTTTAGAACAGCATGTGTTGAAATCAATGTCATCCTCCCTGGAGTCACATCATCTACTCCAGGAGCGGCAAGCGGGGTTTCGTGCCCATCATAGCACCGAGCTAGTAATGCTCTCGGTGCTGGATGAGCTTAGATGCATGGCTGACAGTAAAAAACCAAGCGCCCTGATACTTTTAGATCTCTCAGCGGCGTTTGATACTGTCAGCCATGCCTTGCTCCTGGACAGGTGGGCTGTGTTTGGGATAAAAGATCGGGCCCTCCAATGGTTAAAATCCTTTTTGTTAGGGAGGACTCAAAGGATTCAACTAGCAGACTGTGTTTCGGAGATGGGTGTCCTGGAGTGTGGAGTCCCGCAAGGGTCCGCACTCTCACCACTCCTGTTCAATCTCTATTTGCAGCCATTGATAGATTCTCTGGCCAACATGGGCTGTAAAGTTTTTAATTATGCCGACGATACTCAGCTGTTGCTGAGTATCGAGAATACAACAACGGCTCAGTCCACGGCCCAGAATATATTAAGATTCACGGTTAGCTGGATGACGACGAATTTGCTAAAAATTAATCCAGATAAAACGGAGGTCCTGGTAGTTTCAGCTGCCACCTCACCTTGGAATGACCTGTTTTGGCCCCAAGAGCTCGGACCGACCCCAAAGCCATGCCCTAGCGTAAAGAGCCTTGGTATTAAGATCAACCAGGAGCTCTCAATGACCAGCCTAGTATCCGCCGTTGTTGGAACCTGCACTAATTTGATTAGGCAGTTGCGAAAGTTAGTCCCCCTACTTTCCTTGAACATGCTCCGAACTATCGTCTCGGCAACAATAGTCTCTAGGATCGACTATGGGAATGCACTATATTTAGGTCTGCCAAAAAATCTGATTAACCGCCTGCAGGTCACCTTAAATGATGCAGCACGGTTAATCTTCAGATTACCCAGACAGACCCATGCTTCCCCACTATTGCACAGGCTACACTGGCTCCCCATAAAGCAAAGGGTGGAATTCAAGAGCCTGTGCATTGTCCATAAGGCAATTTATGGGCAGGCACCTGCCTATATAAAAGAGAGGCTTGAACTTTACAATCCCAAGCGAGCTTTAAGATCCTCCAATTCCCAACTGCTGTCATGCCCACGCTTTAAAATGGCAACCAAAGGTGGGAGATCTTTTTCAATACAAGTCCCACAAATGTGGAATAAACTGCCGGAGGCCCTTCGTAAAGAAACTAACCTCCTCCATTTTAGGAAATCTTTGAAGACACTTTTATTCAGAGACGCCTTTGGGTCTCTGTGAGTTAGGTTGATTTAATCTGAATTCCTTGCTTATTTATTAATCTTTGTTGCTATATCTGTCAGAAGCGCCTGGAGACCCGACGGTGATTTGGCGCTATATAAAACCCAGATAACAATAACAATAACAATAACAATGATTGCATGAATAGGTCTAAACTCTGGTCTGTCCTAGAATCACTGGATTCATATCAGGCACATTTTGTTTTTGTGAAGAACATATGCCCAAAAGTGAATTTGGCCCTAGGGATGAGTGTACAGATATTTTGGTTCAACTAGTAATACACTGTTCTGTCCTTGACTTCCTCCTTTTGATTATTTATACAAAAAAAACCTTGATTAGTGTTTAATGGGTGCACACAGGAAACCTATGTATTGGATACAACATTCTTCACAGTTTTTCTGTTTTACTGATGAGGCAGTCCAAATGTTGAGAACCACTAATGGTCTTCTATAATGTTGTTTCACAGTTATGTATCTTTCATGAATGAGTTAAACTAACTTATCTAAGCCTACTATTCCGAAGGGCAATTTTTAAACAAGTAATGAGTTTCTCTTAGTGAGGTGTACTTTTTTAAATCTATCACAGGTAGAGCAAATTGATTCATTCAATTTTTTCAGTCACTGTGGGCTATTGATATGTTTCACACAGTGAATACGCCACTAGAAGTTATGAAAATCATACAGTACGGTAGCTGTGTCTCTGTTGTTACCTATAGAGCTGGTGCATAGGGTATGACTGACATTTATGCCTG
Source organism: Lissotriton helveticus (assembly GCF_964261635.1). Lineage (NCBI taxonomy): Eukaryota > Metazoa > Chordata > Amphibia > Caudata > Salamandridae > Lissotriton > Lissotriton helveticus. The sequence goes on from NC_136067.1 coordinate 1,568,711,299, forward strand.
GAAGTTGAAGAGAACAGATTCTGTAAGTGCTTGTTAGGAATTCCCTGTTGCGTATCACAATATATGTATTATACTTCGGGAATTATACTTAGGCTACTTGGAGGATAAAATCAAAAAATTCCCTATTTTCCTATAGAAAAATCCTACTGCCAGCTTGAAATTGTAGATCGTTATAAACAACATGACAAGGACCACAAACCATTAGTTGATTTGGTTCATGTTAACAAAAAATGTATGTTATGAGCTATGTTCCCTCCAAGCTGCGCATCTGCGCCCGCGCTCAATCTGCCTTCACCAAGAGCTCAAAACTAATCTAAAAGCACACAGATCGCTGGAGGCATTAGGGCCTGCCTTTTGTTAGCAGATCATCTTTTAGAAAGATGATCAGTGTGAAAGGTAGTGATGCTGATAACGAGAAAGCAAACCCGCTGGGAAGAGGCTCGGAGGTGTTGGACCCTGGCTTGTAGAGGTAGAAAGCTGCACAACAACTTGGGCGGGAAGAGCACACAAGGGGGGAGGGGGCTACAGAGGGACCAAGCAGGCATTTTTTATTAATTTACATGGCCTGTTCCTGCTTTTTTTACTGTTAGCCTGGAGGTGTAAACTGCACAGAGGGGTTTTTGCCAGGTCTGCCTTCTGCCACATTTGCTTGGTATAGAGCACAAAATGTCTTGTTTTTAGAAAACCTTAAAAGTGACAGAGCTGTACTTCACAGCTCTGTCACTTTTAAGGTTTTCTACAAACAGGGCATTTTAGCAGGACAGCATTTATTTACAGGGCTGTTGTCAAGAAGGAGCTGCAGTTAGGTTCACCATCTTTCAAGGGGTAAAATACCAGCTATTTTTAGGAGTCTGCAAGGGCATGATACTAAATAGGACTGTAAACAAAATCGAATGCACTCCTTAGTAACATGAATGTTCTGCCTGTGTTTACCTTAATTATTTTAAGGCATTGTTAACTCCACTCTTGAACACCTTTGAAAATGTTTTCTATTTATATTTCCTGTTTGAAGTTGTACCGATAAGGGCTAGAAAATAATAGCTTTAAGTGATTGTGCTTATTTTTGTACCGACCGGACACTACAATACCAGTAGTAGAAAACAGACCAGGTGGCTACCCATGCAGCAGTCCATTATGCATCGTGCACAAAGAAAGTACATCATAGGAAAATGAGATGGTACAGTATTTATGAAACCTCCCCAAACCCAACAAGTTACAGAAGCACTTGGATGCCACTGAGAAATATAAACAGCTTCACTAAATGGGACAGACTGAGCAAAGTGTTAATGTAGCCCCTGGCGAGGACCACTGGAATTATGAGGCAGGAAAGGGCCAAATTATGCGGCAGGTTTGAATAAATTATGTGTTATCAAAAGGCAAATTTTGCGGCATACTGCTGCACATTTAGTGATAGTATTACCTCATAGTTGTGTCTCTTTTACATTTGTTATCACTTTTTGGACATACGTTGCCACCTCATTAGTAGCGGTTTAATACTCACATTTAGCAATAAGCAATAGAACGTTCCCTAGATGACGGAGGGTTATGTCTCCCCTTATAACATGGGGACTAAATACAAGAGTGAGGGCGGGTTAGTCTGTTTTTTGATTTTTAAATCTTTTAGGTTTTAGTTTTAGGGTTGTTATGTGGATAACTGTTTGCCTCACATAACCAAAAATGCTCAGTTGTTATTATTATTGTTATCATCCTTAGATCCTGCTTACTTATTTGTGTTCAATTAGAGCCAGCAAAGCATTTCCAGCATGCCGACCCCAAAACAAATACCAACCATTTCATCTGTGTAGGATTCGAAATCCCTGTTTATTTTTAATGTTTGTAGAGCTTCAGCACTGGAAAATGATGTTATGTATTAAACAGAGACGCCTACATTATACTGATTATGGAGCTTTATGCAAAATTAATAAAGTTATTTGGAGAAAAAAAGCAACAGAAAGGTGGCCATTCAACCTTTGCATAGGGCCTTCCACTGCAATTAACACCTGCTGTTTCATTTTTAGTATCTTTTGAACTGTTTGAGCTACAATCTCATTTGTTATGTTAAAATTTGCAGATTATGCAGCAGATGATGGATTGTGACAAATGCAGCAAATCCATAATTATGCGAAAAAAGTTGCCATAGCACAATCACTTAATTCCAGTGGCCCTGACCTTGACTTAGAGATCAGTGAACAGCTCCCAGTACAGAGAGTAGGCTATGCAGGTGCCCGCCTAGCAGCTGATGAGATTCTAACTTATAACAGGTGACTATTGAAATTAGGCACTGTCAACCCTCTCTTGTTTTACGTTACTCACTGCCTCCTATCAGAACCACTCCTCTGAATGCAGGCCATCTTTGTAGCCATTAAAATCATACTCACTCTCTTTTTATCTGAATATCTGTATATTGTTAACTTTTGGGAAAGCAAACAGTAATTTGTTTCATAAATATAATTTTATTTCCCGAATGAGGGACTACATGCAATATCGCCAAAGGTATTTTATTACCAAAACATTAGAGAGCATGAGAACAGCATTGGAGCAAGGAGGTTTGAACTTTCTGAGATTTTTGTGCCAGTTATAGAATCAGAATTTTTTTTTTCTTCAAGTAGCATTGGTTTGTGGTTCAAAGAAAAGCCATTTCTTTTTTTTCCATTACCAAGGGTGGTTCCTCTCTGGACTGGACTGGACTGGGAAATAATGTATGTTTACGAATTGAGGCAGTGTTTAACTTGTAAGGGCACACTCTAATAGTGTTTTCAAGTTATGGAAGACTACGGATATGAGCTTGCTGCAGACAATAGTTTTTCATTTCAGGGAAATCAATAGTAAACTGACCCACCACACCATAAAACAGGCCCCAAAACAGCCAACAGATTGGCTTAAACACAGGCCTGTCAGGCTAGCCCATTGGACGCTTCCTCACTGCCCTATCGGCCAGATCAAATCTAGTTGCTCTTGTAAATGCAGGTAGTTCTCTGCCCATTTTATTGCAAAATGCAAGATCAGCCTTTGCTTCTGTAGCAATACATTATCATGTTCAGACCTCTAAGCAGGCTGTGCTACCAAATTGGTAATGTAATTAATAGCTGTGTGCCAGCTGTATGCCTATTTGCAATGTTGATTACGTATTATACAGCGATAGAACTATCAATGTAATGATCATTTGTTTGGACATTATACTGGATATGAGAGTTGCTGTGTGTTTGTTTAACAAAAAATAATATACTAATGCCCGGATTCTCAAAGGTTTAGCATCCGGTTAGTGTTACTTTTTCAATGCTAACCCAACATAAAGCCAGTTTTGGGATGTACAAACCAAAGCAAAAAAATGTTTGTATTGGTTTGTATGGAAAAGTAACACAAAGCAGTGCTAAAGGTTGCTTTGCATTACTTTGCGTTAAGGGGGTGTTACATGGGCGGTACATGGGCATTCCCATTTGTTTTGTACAGCTATGTCTTCATGTGGGACAGAACATCAGCCAAGGACTTGATGAAGCTGGACCATGTCTCACCCTGTAGAGCCATGCACTGTCTCCCAGTTAAGGTTTGCACCCCTATTTATAGCCTAAATCTGTGTCTGCTTAATTATTCAAAGCCCTCATGGATGCTTAATTCCCAAACCCCAATTTCTTCCACAGAAATGCACATTAATTTCAAGTGATCTCATTAAATTGATTGAATTGATACATAAGTGTTTTATCATATATTAGTGTACTGTAGCATTTATCCAGCAAACCACATCCTCAGACGGCCCCAAAGAGTTTTCCGGATGTTTAAGTAAGAAATGTTGTTGTAGTGCGGCATAACTGGCAGAGTGTTTGTTTGCATATGACCTAAATGTATTATGTTCGGTGTCATAAGTGAGATTGAAGGTGTGCTCCAATTGAGATGCAGTGAGTATGTGTGAGCATTTATGCATGGAAGTGAATGTGAGTGAGAAATAGCACATGGGTTGCCTACACCTCCTGTTACATCCTGTCACCAACACCTGAAGGATCCTTTGCTAGGGAACAGTTAGTTCATTGCTTTTTGGTGATCTTGACAATTGTTGATTATACTTACTCGTTCCAAGAGTGTTGACCAGAGCTTGAGATCTTCTGAAATTGAACACGTAGAGGAGTTACGTCATTTCTTCAATGGATTTCACACTAGTGGCTATTAAACATTCCATTGTTTAAATCCAGTGACCCCTTCAGATGACAGACCAGCCTACAAATGAATTTGAATATGTTTTTCTCCATATGACAACTGAGAGGGTGATTGGAATAAATCAAAACACACATTAAGCACTTGTTAGCTTATAGACAGCATTTGCTTACGTAAGGATTTTTTGCATGTCAGTGCACGTAGCCTTACCTGTGGTGCACAAACATCCTTCTTTGCCACACACAGAGGAACAAAATGCAAGGGAACATTGGTTATGAGTAATGTCCTCATCAGATTACAATTTACTGAAGAATTTCTCTAAGCTGGACATGGTCAGGGTTAAAAGTGTGTTTTTTAAGGAGAAAACATGTTTTCAGGGAATATATTTTACTTGAGAAATCATCATCAATCAGGAAAGTTTTGGCCACTAAGCGTGTTACAAGGTTAGAACTTTACTTATAACTTCTTTCAAATGTGTTTGAGTTAAACTTGCTGTCCAGATTCCGACTTGATATTGACCATCACCTCAACTATTATCCTTCACAAAAGTGAAGGGTGTGAGTGCTTTGTTGAGTCCTTGGGCCCGATTACAATGTTGGCAAGCACACCACCAGCCCGCTCATGTGGCTATCGTGAGAATGCCACCGTGCCAGTGGCATCCGCTTTGCTGCATCACAAGTTCACCACCGGACTGGCATTGTGCCAGCAGTGGTATTTTGGCAGCGTCATGCTTCGGCTCAACGAATTTGCCTGAAGGTAATGCTGCCACACTGCAGCTCCTGCATCACGTTGAGTGTGCGGTTGCGTGCACCATGTTGTTCATGGCACATAGTGCGGAAGCAACAGTGCAGGCACAGGGGGTCACAACATGTGCCCACAGCCACTATTCCCACTGAGCTGAATATTCCAGTGCAGTAATGATGATGAGGAACTACTTGACACTCCATGTGTCTAATGTGACGGTTCTGCCTTTAGTAAAGCAGATGTTGACATTTCATTGGGCACCCTGCAGGGAGGCAAAGCGCCAGGTCCTGACGGCATCCCAGCTGACATTTTTGTTTATGATAAAACTACAGGGAGCCGTTATATTTTAACCTTAATGAATGAAACTGCCAAAGGTGGGCCGGTTCCAGTGTCCTGGAAGGGTGCCGAGATTATCCCGATATTTAAAAAGGGGGATATGTCAAATCCAGGGAACTTTAGACTCATAAGTTTAATTGATTCATCCCAAAAGATCAAGGGTCACCTTGTATTAGATAAAATCCAGGATTGGCTTATCGAGCAGGACATTCTATCACCTCTCCAAGCAGGTTTTCGTGCGGTCATAAGCACTATCGATCAGACCTTTTGCTTCACTCTCCTTCATTGGAAAATGGTGGTCTTGGAAAAAAGGTAGCTTATTTACTGCGATTGTAGATCTAAGGGCAGCATTCAACCTTGTTTCTCGAAATAGATTGTGGAGAGTTTTGTCTGATTTAAAGATGCCCCATGATTTACTTTCTCTTACATTCAGGCTTCACGAGGACACCTGTGTGAAAATCAGGCGGGGAAGCCAGGGTCAGGTTTCTCCTTCATTTAGAGTCGACAGGAGGGTAAGACAAGGTTGTGTTATGGCCCCAACTTTGTTTTCTATTTTTATAAATGGTGTTGCAAAATTCTTGGAAGATACCCCAACGGATGCACCTAAATTGGGGGGCGTAAGAATTTCTATTCTTATGTTCGCCGATGACACCCTCCTAATAGCAAAAACCCCGAGCGGCTTACAACGTGCGCTAATTCTTTTTGAGGAATTTTGCCATATGCAGGGCCTTGAGATAAATGTCTCAAAAACAAAATATATGACATTTAACCCGCAAAGATCCCCAGGAGGAGTAATGTTATTGAATAAGCGCCCCCTGGAGAAGGTGACAGACTTTACATACCTAGGCGTCATTATTCAGGATAACATGAATTGGGGTAAGCACCTGGATATGGCCACATTAAAACAACACCAGCTATCAGGTACTATATTAGCCGAATTTAATGCATCCTTTACTAAGCCAGTGAGTCCTTCTTTGACCATTTATAATATGAAAGTTGTCAGTGCAGTCCTATATGGGGCGGAACTCAGGGGCTTTAATAATCGGAAAATAGTTTCCTCCGGAAAGTAGCAAACCTTCCCCAAAGCACTTCGGTAAAGCCCCTACTACATGAATTAGGAAGGAAGGCACTGGCGGATGGTGCTAGACTATGCTCCCTGCTGTGCTGGTGGAGAATCTGGACCACCCCGGAACTGGCACATTATGCTGAGGGCTTCAAAGATCTAATAATCTGTGATCATTCTAAAAAGATTTCCTGGTTACAGCAGGTTAGATCTCTATTGTTGAATATTGGTCTGGTGGCCCTGTGGGAACGCCCTGCGAACTCCCGGTTCACGTCTAGAGAGCAAATGAAGGAAATTTACTGGGGATGGGTGGATGCCAACATCTTTAGGAATAGTGATCCCTCGTCATTGAAGGGTCAATTCCTTATGTCTAAACCATTGCAAAAACTAGAGCCTTACTGGGACGCTATTACAAAGCAACACTATAGGAAGCTCCTGTTTCAATTGAGAGTGGGCATCCTTCCCGTCAAACTGTTTTTTGCAAGGTGGGTGGCATCTATGGATACTCTCTGCCCTAGTTGCAATGAAAGTCCTGAGTCTTTGGCCCACCTGTTATTTGTCTGCCCCGCCTATACAGCTCCAAGGCGATTATTGCTGGCTCCTATTTGCCGAACCCTGGGCACCAGTAAATATGATGTGGCTCTGAGATTCATTTGCACAGAAACATGGTTACCACTTCTCATTGCCAAAGCCAAATTTTTAGGTTGGGCATGGATTATAGGATCTAAAGTAATTGTGGCATCATGATCATTGTACATTGTGTATATATTCCCATATCCCACATAGTCATGTATATAGATGAGTTTACATATGATTATGGCGCCTTAATGAATTATATTGTATTGTTCCTTTTCTATTGACATTAAAAGTTGGGTTTATATGAATGACTACTGATTTTATTATTGGTATTTTTATAACTTTTTAAAAGGATTGTTTTTATAGAGATACCACTTATTTTATCTGTTTTTACTGGATGTTTTATGCACTGGATTATGCTTTTATGACAAACTGTCGAATAAAGCTTTGTTGATGATGATGATGATGAATCGTCCTGGGGTCCTTTTTCATACCCCTTGTCTTCTTTCCTGCTTACCTTTTCATGGCAGGGTCCCCACCTTGGTGGGAAGGACGGTCCTAATCCCCATAGTGGTGCCGATACTGGCATTACCTGCATATACCACCGCTTTCTTCATAGTCGTGGTACCCGAGACATGGTGGTGGCAGCGGTCTTGCAGCGGTCTGAGAGCTGTCTAACCACCTGCATTATAATTTTGTGGTCGACCACCAGGTATGCAGGCGGTCAGACTCCCAGATTGTAATGGGGGCGCTTGTCCTTGTGGTCTCTTATCATCCCAAACTATGATAAACTTTGGGCCATATGTATCAAGATACCCATTTGCGATTCCCAAATAGCGATTTTTAAGAAATCGCTTTTTGAGAATCGCAAATGGGTATGTATGTACAAAATCACATTTTTTTTGCGATTTCTTAGAATTCCTTCATTGCGATTAGCAAATTGCGAATCGCAATTAAGGAATACTTTCCCATTAATTTCTATGGGTCAGGAGGCCCATAGGAATGAATGGGAAGTTATTCTCAATTTGCGATTTGCAATTTGCTAATCGCAAATTGAGAATAATTTCATGGGTGCAGGGGTGTCCAAAGGACACCCTGTTGCACCCCTGAAATATGCATGGGTGCACATGTGGCGCACATACATGCCCTAAAGGCATGTATGTGCGTCACATGGCACTTTGCAAAATGCAAAAATTTGCATTTTTCAAGGAATTCGCAACTTACCACCAACTAGAAGTTTTTGGTAATTTGCGATTCCTTAAGGGCATTTTGTTAATTTTTTTTGCTACATACATTGCATTTAAGGAATCGCAAAATTTGCGATTCCTTAAATGCAATTGCAAAATAAGGATTCGCAAATTTTGTGATTCCTTATTTTGCACCAGTTTTGCTTAATATATTCCATTTAGCAAATTCGCATTCACAAAGGCCGAAATTCGCAGAATTTCGGCCTTTGCGAATGCGAATTTGCATGATACATATGGCCCTTTATGTTTTCGGAGATTTTATAGCTCAACATATAGAAAATATTTCATCTCGTTGTATCATGATACATTTTTTAATAGTAGGGTGGCAATTTTATTCTCGCTGACTTCATTGTTCCCATTGGTTTGTTATGTGTGGGACTTTGTTTTCTATCTATGACCATCATATTGAAAGCCGCTCTTGAAGATTAATGTGTATTTTTCATGAATACGTGACCAGTTCATCTATTTTGTTTTAAGGTCACTTTTAACCGAAATAATCATAATTTTGATTGAAATTCTAAGATTGCTTGAGTTTTTTGACAGTTTTGGTTGGAATAGCTGGAGTTTTGATTTAAATTGTTGACAGAAACAAAGATGCAAAAATTGTCGTTTGGTGCATATTCGGGTGCGTTGACATCTAAATTTAAAAACCGTTCGTCGCATACATTAGGATGGGAAGACATCAATAAGGTAATACAAATTATTCCTGTCGATCTAAAATAGGAAATGTATGAGAATGAATGTGGGACAGCTGCCACTGTTTTAAAGTGACAAGTGCTTGGGTAGAGCTAAATTACACTGCCCAATCATGATAATGCTATGTTTGCACATATCAGGCAATATTTACGCCGGACCAAAATGTCCCCCGCACCACTACAATCCGTGTAATAGGACAACATAGGTAGCACACTGTAATGCTGTCTCTGGATTAGAGTGTTATACTATTATCCATAAAAAAGAGCAACGCCCATCTAATGTGAGATAACTGTGACTAGCGGCATTACCAATAAAGGCCACACTTTCTTCAAATGATAATGCTTATTTTATAATGTTGACAAATGTACCCAAAGTATTCTGCGAACATGAATTTAATCAAGTAACAAATAGTTTCGTCCGTCCAACTCTTTGTCGAGTGCCGAGATAACACGTCACACACTGTGATTAAATGACCCTGCTACATTTGGCTTTTCAGAATAGAAATATAAATTATTTCCAAGAAGTGTCAGTAAGCATGGAATCTAGTACGGACCAGTCTGCCTTTTGACACACCTTTATTCCAATGCCAAGAAAAACATGCGAGCCAGTTTGGACTCCAGTGTTGCCTTACTGTAGATAAATACAACTGACAGAACAAGAAGCATTTTAGCACAATAGTTTATTGACTTCCAATGCTTAACTCGTATGCTAAATTAATCAGTTCATGGAAATATAATAGACATCGTGATCACCATGAGACAATTCTTCGTTTATTTCTCTGAATAAATTGCCACACGGTCAGAGGTAGAGGAGTGTTCCAAGAAATAAAGAAAAGTACAATCATCTGTGAAGCTATTTTCCGAAGTAACATTTTTTAGGCAGGCCATATTCATTTTAACACGTTGTTTTTTTATGTGCTTGCTTACCAGAAAAGAGACCCATGGTGAGCCTTGAATACAAATTGAAGGCTGCTGCCAGCATGCCCCTTTTGTTCTTCATTTATTTTTTCTCTGCTGTTGCTGTTTTTAGTGTCCTTAGAGGCTTGCATGATCAAACAGTAACAGCATGTGCTAATCGTGGTAGCTATTATTTGCATGTTGCAGTGAACACGAACAAAAAAAACTGGACGGCCGAAGAATAATGAGAGCTGAATACGCAGAACTATTTCTTCCATCAACATTGTTGCATAAATTCCTACCAAAGGAACATGGTCTGCTGATGCAATGCCATCACGTTTTGAACTGTACAGCGTGTGCTTTATCAATCCACGGAAAGATAGCACGCCTCACGGGGTACGGCAGAGGACTGGTGGCACGCTCTGCGAGCAGAGAGTGCTATCGCAATCGACGCACCGACAGAGTAAACAGGAAATGAGCGACGCTAAAACAGCACAGACAGCTTCCGCACACATGGGAAGGGATGCCATTATGCACTGTTTGGTAATTCGGTTAATTGGATTGGCTTCCAATTAATATATATTGAAAAAATAGTTTTAAACCTCACAGTTGGATACAATATAATAATATAATAACATAACGAGAGAAAGCATTGCTAAAGTAAGGTATTAGCCCACCAATTATGGCACTGAATCACTTACTAGAAACCGAAATAATTTCCTTCAGACAAATTTGAAAAAATCCACACAAATAAAGAATATATTTGGATCCATAAACCTGTAAAACACAAAACCCACTCACAAAAGTGTGGCTCACTGGTTAGAGCAGGCAGACCCTGGAGCAGAGGTCAGACCCGGGACCAGGGTTCAATTCCCGACGCGGCAGGGTCTTGAGCCCAAAATGTCCACGGACTCGGTAATTCTCGCTTCGGTGCCTACTCGAATCACAGGTTCACACTCTGCAACTCTGGGCAATAGCTTGCTTAATCTCCACTACGGCCCCCGCGGCGGGATGCCTGGCTTTCACCTTGGGGATACCCAGTAGGGGCTATCTCACAGGGAAAAACCAGGACGGGTTCCCAATGCAAAGCGCTTTGAGACCTGGCGGTGATATTGCGCTATATAAAAACCCATCCATCCATCCACAAAACACTCTACTTACATAACCATTTCATTAAAGCTATAACACACATGAAATATAAAATAACATTATGAAAATTAACTTGAAACTACTACCAAACCTGTAAAAGGTCCATAGGTCGCACGCTACTCCACCATTCCAGCGGGTGTACCCCAAGAGCATCATGGTAAATCCAGTTTTCTCAAAGCGGGTTCGCTTTGCAAAAGATTCGATGTGTGATGCAAAATTGCAGGCCAACTCTGGACACCGGTGTTTCAGGATTATTGTCCTTCATCAGCAGAGTGTAGGAGGATTTTCAGGGGTTGCTGTGCAGGCTGCCAAAGTGTTCTCAGATCTGGTACCTCTCCGGGCGCGTAGGGCGTTACCTGAGCTCGTCAGCTCAAAGGCTCAAGGGAGCCGTATTAAGTAAAAGGTCCAAAGGTCGCACGCTACTCCACCATTGCAGCGGGTGTACCCCAAGAGCATCATGGTAAATGCAGTTTTCTCAAAGCGGGTTCGATTTGCAAAAGATTCGATGTGTGATGCAAAATTGCAGGCCAACTCTGGACACCGGTGTTTCAGGATTATTGTCCTTCATCAGCAGACTGTAGGAGGATTTTCAGGGGTTGCTGTGCAGGCTGCCAAAGTGTTCTCAGGTCTGGTACCTCTCCGGGCACGTAGGGTGTTACCTGAGCTCGTCAGCTCAAAGGCTCAAGGGAGCCATATTAAGTAAAAGGTCCATAGTTCGCACGCTACTCCACCATTCCAGCGGGTGTACCCCAAGAGCATCATGGTAAATGCAGTTTTCTCAAATCGGGTTCGCTTTGCAAAAGATTCGATGTGTGATGCAAAATTGCAGGCCAACTCTGGACACCGGTGTTTCAGGATTATTGTCCTTCATCAGCAGAGTGTAGGAGGATTTTCAGAGGTTGCTGTGCAGGCTGCCAAAGTGTTCTCAGGTCTGGTACCTCTCCGGGCGCGTAGGGCGTTACCTGAGCTCGTCAGCTCAAAGGCTCAAGGGAGCCATATTAAGTAAAAGGTCCATAGTTCGCACGCTACTCCACCATTCCAGCGGGTGTACCCCAAGAGCATCATGGTAAATGCAGTTTTCTCAAATCGGGTTCGCTTTGCAAAAGATTCGATGTGTGATGCAAAATTGCAGGCCAACTCTGGACACCGGTGTTTCAGGATTATTGTCCTTCATCAGCAGAGTGTAGGAGGATTTTCAGGGGTTGCTGTGCAGGCTGCCAAAGTGTTCTCAGGTCTGGTACCTCTCCGGGCGCGTAGGGCGTTACCTGAGCTCGTCAGCTCAAAGGCTCAAGGGAGCCGTATTAAGTAAAAGGTCCATAGGTCGCACGCTACTCCACCATTCCAGCGGGTATACCCCAAGAGCATCATGGTAAATGCAGTATTCTCAAATCCTGACTTACTTTATTACGGCTGATGAAGGACAATAATCCTGAAACAGCGGTGTCCAGAGTTGGCCTGCAACTTTGCATTTACACTTCGGAACTTTTGAAAAGCACACCCGCTTTGAGAATACTGCATTTACCATGATGCTCTTGGGGTATACCCGCTGGAATGGTGGAGTAGCGTGCGACCTATGGACCTTTTACTTTATTACGGCTCCCTCGAGCCTTTGAGCTGACGAGCTCAGGTAACGCCCTACGCGCCCGGAGAGGTACCAGACCTGAGAACACTTTGGCAGCATGCACAGCAACCCCTGAATATCTTCCTACACTCTGGTGATGAAGGACAATAATCCTGAAACACTGGTGTCCAGAGTTGGCCTGCAACTTTGCATTTACACTTCGGAACTTTTGAAAAGCACACCCGCTTTGAGAATACTGCATTTACCATGATGCTCTTGGGGTATACCCGCTGGAATGGTGGAGTAGCGTGCGACCCATGGACCTTTTACTTTATTACGGCTCCCTCGAGCCTTTGAGCTGACGAGCTCAGGTAACGCCCTACTCGTCCGGAGAGGTACAAGACCTGAGAACACTTTGGCAGCCTGCACAGCATCCCCTGAATATCTTCCTACACTCTGCTGATGAAGGACAATAATCCTGAAACACCGGTGTCCAGAGTTGGCCTGCAACTTTGCATTTACACTTCGGAACTTTTGAAAAGCACACCCGCTTTGAGAATACTGCATTTACCATGATGCTCTTGGGGTATACCCACTGGAATGGTGGAGTAGCGTGCGACCTATGGACCTTTTACTTTATTACGGCTCCCTCGAGCCTTTGAGCTGACGAGCTCAGGTAACGTCCTACGCGCCCGAAGAGGTACCAGACCTGAGAACACTTTGGCAGCCTGCACAGCAACCCCTGAATATCTTCCTACACTCTGCTGATGAAGGACAATAATCCTGAAACACCGGTGTCCAGAGTTGGTCTGCAACTTTGCATTTACACTTCGGAACTTTTGAAAAGCACACCCGCTTTGAGAATACTGCATTTACCATGATGCTCTTGGGGTATACCCGCTGGAATGGTGGAGTAGCGTGCGACCTATGGACCTTTTACTTTATTACGGCTCCCTCGAGCCTTTGAGCTGACGAGCTCAGGTAACGCCCTACGCGCCCGGAGAGGTACCAGACCTGAGAACACTTTGGCAGCCTGCACAGCAACCCCTGAATATCTTCCTACACTCTGCTGATGAAGGACAATAATCCTGAAACACCGGTGTCCAGAGTTGGCCTGCAACTTTGCATTTACACTTCGGAACTTTTGAAAAGCACACCCGCTTTGAGAATACTGCATTTACCATGATGCTCTTGGGGTATACCCGCTGGAATGGTGGAGTAGCGTGCGACCTATGGACCTTTTACTTTATTACGGCTCCCTCGAGCCTTTGAGCTGACGAGCTCAGGTAACGCCCTACGCGCCCGGAGAGGTACCAGACCTGAGAACACTTTGGCAGCCTGCACAGCAACCCCTGAATATCTTCCTACACTCTGCTGATGAAGGACAATAATCCTGAAACACCGGTGTCCAGAGTTGGCCTGCAACTTTGCATTTACACTTCGGAACTTTTGAAAAGCACACCCGCTTTGAGAATACTGCATTTACCATGATGCTCCTGGGGTATACCCGCTGGAATGGTGGAGTAGCGTGCGACCTATGGACCTTTTACATTACTACCAAACCTGAACTAGGCCTAACACAGAAAACCACTACTGAAAATAACACAAACTCCTACTAAAACCCTACAACTTTAAAACAAACTATTACTACCATTAAATAGTTCTACTTACATCCCCCTATCCCAAGACTTAAAAAGTGTCAACTTTTCTAACGATCTGCAGCAGGAAACAGCAACTCAGTCCCTGGAAAGTGGACAACAAATTATGGGAATAGACTACAAGAGCACACTATGGGCCCGATTATAATGCCATTAGGAAAGTGTCCCGAGCGAATCGGTTCTGGACTCGTTTCCACCCAAATTGTGTCCTGCTAGTCCGGACAACCGATTACGATGCTTCCCAACATCGCTCGGTCAGACTCGCATTGATTCTAATGGAAGCATGTGTTCTGACTGAGAACACAGGCTCTCATTAGAAAAAAAGGTGTGGTTGGGGTAAACCTTGCACCCTGTGGCGGGCACCCCGTGGTGCTTGCCACATTGTGAATGTTTGGGAAGAGGGGTCCCTTTGGTACCCACACAGGCAACATTTGGTCACCTCGGATGATGGGGGCCCGCATTTGGCCCCCAAAGACCAATTCCAAAATCCATTTTGTCTCCCACAAATTGTGTCGGAACGGCTGTCCAAAACAGTCATCGTCATCGTTCGTCCAGATACCGTGCCCATTGTGCTGAGTGAATAGGCTCAGAAAGACTCAGAAAGAATCAGAAAGGCTCAGACCGAACCAATGCGTTTTGGAACCGATTCGGATTGCTCATACAGTTTCCGGACATCATAATCGGTTGTTGAGAAAACTGTGCAATTCAGTAGGAAACAAGAGTTCTGAATCAGATTCTGCAATACCGAATCCCATCGGGAGCTCTTTCTAACAACATCGTAATTGGCCCCTTAGTGGTAACAAAAAAAATCCCCTTTAATGAATATCTCCCCATAGAAAAGAATGAGACTTCAAAGGAAAATTTTTAAAAAGTTATTAAAATGTTTAAAATACTATAAAAACAAAGATTATAATTTTGCATTATTTTTAATATACATAAAAGATTATATACAATGTACCATGAAAAAATATATATCTATAAATTGTTCCATACTGGCAAAATAAAAATAATCTAAATATCAAACAATGTGTAAAAACATATAACATGTTTTGTCTTTCAAACAATATATACAAAATCTTTACAAATAATATTGTTATATGTAAAAAATATATTTGATGAAAATGTAAACGTAAATACAATAAAATGTCAAAATAAAAATATGTGTCATGTACTTTTTGTAAATATGTTTAATATTAATATTGTATGTTAAAATTGCAATGCTTGAAAGTTTACATCTATTACTTACACTTTAATCAAAATTTTACAAAATAGAACTCCCACTTCTTTTGAAACTATTTTAGTCAATATGTTCTACACTAAAAACACCAAACTAAAGAGGTGACATTTACTATTCCCACTCCAATCTAAGCAATTCTGGGGAGTATTTGACACCAACGGACTTACATACACTATTCTTATGTCCCAGAGAAAGGTGTTTGACACCCAAGGGGTGACATTTACCATTCCCATTCCAATACAAGGCATTTAGAGGAAGGTGTTGGATACTAAAGAGCTTACATTTACTATTCCCACACCAGTGTAAGCCATTTAGAGGATGGTGTTGGACACTAAATGGGTGACAATTTCCAGTCCCACTCCAATCTAAGCCATCTTGAGGAAGATGTTGGACACTAAGAAGGTGACATTTACAATTCCAACTCCAACCCAAGCCATTTAGGGGAAGGTGCTGGACACTAAAGGGGAGATACGAAGTATTCCCACTCCAATCTAAGCCATTTTGATGAAAATGTTGGACATAAAAATGATGACTTTTACTATTCCCACTCCAATCTACGCCATATAGGGGAAGGTGTTGGACACAAAGGGATTGACATTTACCACTCCCAGTCCAATCTAAGCCTTTAAAGGAACATTGTTGGTCATTTAAGAGGTGGCATTTACTATTCCTATTGCCACTCCAATGCAAATAAATGTATAAACAAGAAACAGTAAAAAAAACACATAAATAAAATGTTTGAAAAGTATTGATAAATATGATGTTATATTATATATATTAAAAAAGATATATATATATATATAGTGTAGATAAAATCAACTACATATTCACTTTAAAAAACTAAACAAAATACATGGAAAATATTTTACTAAATTACATATAATTTAAGAAATAGTAAATGTTTATAATATATAATAATTTTCCATTACTTGCATGTAAAAGTGTAAAATAAAAACCACCAGAAGTATCCACATATATAAGCATTTCGCAAACAAAATAATTTCTAAAAAATAGAAAGACAACAATTTGTATTTAAAAAATAACTATCAAAATAAAGCATTTTAAAATACACATTAAACATTTTCATAAAAATGTATTTTTAGAAAACATACTTATGTAAAGGCATCAATCAAGTACATATAATAAAAATATATAATTGATAATAAATACATTTCATAGAACAAATAAAATATCTTCACCATAATAATTATTATTACAACAAAAATGTAATACTTAGACACCTAAAACATAGGTAATCTTATAATATTTAATCTATAAATTAAATTTTAAATACCATTTTAATAAAAAGTTATAAATAAAAGTATACAATAATATTTCAATAAAATGGTAATAAATATTTAACTTCAAAGCATATATTGAAAAATGTATTGAAAATTTGTAGTGAAAAACAAAACATACACTCAGATATTAGAATAAGGAAGGTTACAGATTAAGTAAGTCAATTGGTTGTGTAGTGATTTCTTTAAATGGAATTAGACCTGTTATATTATGGTCACTGAACAAAGGTTGCATATCTCATTACAGAGAATAATATCTCATAACCATCATGAACAGGGTGAAACAGAAGGTGGTGAAAGAAATCAATAGGCCTAAAGGTAAAGAATATACATGGTATAAAAATACTTTGGTCTAAGATTAGTATAAAAATCGAGAAATGAAAAGAACCTAGTTAGAGAGAGGCTCATTGATATGGGAAGGGGAATGAAAAAGGAAGCTAGCACCCTTTTTTAAGGAATGTTCACACAGTCCAATCCTCAAGATTGTTTGAGGATAGGATGATATTCTCACATGAAGTAGTGTATAATGGCACGAAAGTGTATGAATGGAGGGAGAGAGTACATAATGGGTGAGTAAACTAGTAACCTGTGCAACAATGAACCTGTTATTTTAAATCTGTTTATGGTAATTCAATTTTGTATATTATCTCTTTTTTTTAGATAAACTTCTGTTTTAAATATCTTGTCTTGAAGAAAGTGGGGTGTATTAATTTTTATCCACGGAAACGCTGCGTTAACAATTTGTGATACAAAAGTGTAACAATTTGGACATTTTATGATACTGTTTTTTAATTATATATTCATGTTTTTACACTAAACAAAGGTATTCTATTGATTATTGAAATGTATTGATGATGTTTTGTGTATGTATTTTAAAGTCTTTTCACTGTGATATAATTACAGGAAAAAAATCTGCATTTGAAAGTATTTATTTTAAATAAATGAGAAATCGTTACATATAATTGCGTTCAGTGTTTTGATAGTGGAGTAATTGGAATCAAAGGAATATTGGTAGCCATTTGTATAAAACAAATCAGTGTAAATGACTTGCAGAAAGAGTGAGTGACAGAAAGGGGATCCCTTCTTGTTTTTATTGTGAATCAACCATGTCCCTTTTTGGCTTGCAGGGCACCTCTCCCATTCTGTGGAATTTTGAACAGCTTGTTAACTTGAGAGTTGTGAAAATATTATAATTTTGACATATTATCAACCCAAATTGCTACAGAGGATCAATTTAAAAAGATTATTGGGGGTAATTCAAAGAATATTAGTACCTTGACTTTATCTAAAGATGATAACGAAAAATACAATACAATTTAGAATTTGAAAAAGAAAATAATTTGAACTGAATTGCACTCAAAATTTTTAAGAAAATATTGGAAGAAAGGGAATATTCTGATAGGGATCCAGATAAAAATTGAGCCAGATTTATTTATAAAGAATGAAAAGTTCCAAGAGCATTGGCCACTAATTGCCAATAGATGTAGCTGTGACTAGATTCTTTTTATTATTTTATTATTTTTATTATTGAAACAGCACAAGAAATTATAATACTAGAAAAACAGGAAATTGAAATTTTAGAATCGCAAATAAAAGAGAATACAGCATTAGAAGAAATAAAATGCAAACGTAATGAAATCCAAGAGGACATAAAAGGGTATTGAGAATATCTGATGAATAAAAAGACAAATAAATTAAAAAAATATGTAAACACGTACAGTATACCCATAACTCCAAAAGATTACTATGATAGACCATCTGATGATATTGGACAAAAAAGGTGATGGTACCCAAATAACAACAGTAGACCTGAAAAACATGTAACATTCTCTGACACCTCGTACACCAGTATGGACTCAGAGTAGTAAAACATGTTGGATTAAGATAAAGTAAGGAAAATAGGAAAGGAGGTTCGGGACTGAGTAGAGAGAATCCTATTTTTTAGATCAACAAATGAGAAGGTACGATCCAAACCCCCAGGGATGTGGGTGGGGTAGAAGCAACTATCAGCATCACAGTTTTGACCCAAAAAATCAGTATAGGAAGACCAGGGGCCCACAAAATTGAGACTAAGCATTGAGAAGGCACCCATCATTAATTTGTTGTCTTTTAAATTTCAAAGAAACACGAGTACTAGAGAGAGGATTAGGTTTTTCACCCTCAGCTTTACCTAACAAATATGAGATGGAAAATGTAAATAAAACATTCTTTGGGGCCAATCACAATGTTGTTCAGAAAGGTTCCGAATGTGATTCGGTTTTGCAGAATCTGATTCGGAACTCTTGTTTCCAAATGAATCATACACATTTGTGAACGACCGATTACGAAACCCGGAAACTGTCTGAGCAGTCCGGTTCTGTAACAAAAGGCATTTGAACAGCCCGTGTCTTTCAGAGCAGAATCATACAGCTCTATTGACATGGTTTCCGAAAGAACAAAAATGATAACCGATTCGGACAGCCGTTCTGATTCGGCCTGTGCGACATGCAACAGCTGTCAGAATCTGTCAATGGGGGCCAATAACATCAGTTGATCTCAAAGCAAATGCTTGGGGCCCGGGGGTATACCCAAGGGACCTTTCTTCCCAACCATGCACATTGTGGAAGGCACTATGGGGTGCCCCTCACAGGGTGCAAGGTGTTTCCCAAACACCCCTTTTTTCAATGGGAACCTCTATTTTAGTTCAGAATACAGGCTCCCATTGAAGTCAATGCGAATCTGCCCGAACGATGCTGGGAAGCATCGTAAGCAGTCGTTCGGACTCGCAGAACCCAAATAATTCAGAAACGATTCTGTGTTGATTAGTTCGGAACAGTTTCCAAACTACATCGTAATTGGCCCCTTTGAGGGAAAAGAAAGACCATCCAAGGGCAACCAATCTGGTTAAAAACCATTATCAACACAAAAAAGGTGTACCTGTTCTGTCAACTGTCTGGACTACTATGGACGTCCACCATATACTTTCACAATCACACAAATTTATGTGACCCGGCAGTGAATTAGTATCTCCCATCTACCATAAAGTGACCTCAATCACTAATTTAAAGCCTAATGTGTGTTGCTGTATCTGCTAGTATGACCCTCCCACAGGTGTGAAGAGGGCCTAGAGGTGAACAAAAGTGAGGAAAAGTTGGCAGTGCCTCACTGGAGTAAGACCATGGAAGTTTACAGACTGGTACTCGCCTGTATC
The DNA here is from genome assembly GCF_964261635.1 of Lissotriton helveticus. NCBI lineage: Eukaryota > Metazoa > Chordata > Amphibia > Caudata > Salamandridae > Lissotriton > Lissotriton helveticus. The sequence continues at coordinate 1,568,731,096 of NC_136067.1, forward strand.
CTCAGGTTCTCATCATTAGCAACTACCAACTTATAAATCAAATAGGTAGTAAGGAAAAAGAAGCAACATTTGTGTTCAGTGTGATATGTGTGACCCTATAATGAGTATCGGGATCTGGCGTTGGAAACTTTGTGCACCTATTCTAAAAACGAGCTAGATCCATTAGCTGTGCTATTTTATTCCTTGCAGTGTGTCTGCTCAAATAAAACCAACATGTTTCATTGCCTGTATCGATTTTTAGCAATTTCGTCAGGGTTAGGGTCAGTGTCCTCACTGCACCACTTTTCTCCGTTTGTAATACTGGGTAATTCCCCTTCATCGGCATACCTGCAACACCTTTAAAAACTACTTCCAATACTGTGCATGTGTACTAGTCCACATGTACAAAACCCGTCTCAGACGCTACCATAGGTCAGTCGTGAGGATGCGGGTGACTGGCCATATCCCACGTCACGTTGTGTTGAAATTTGGGAGTGAGGGGCGACCTGTTCTCTTTCACCACCTTGGCTCCTAGATATGGATAAAAAACATTGTCAAACTGGACCACTCAAAGACAACTGGTAGGTAAGGAAGTGGAGGTGTTTTTGAAAAGATGAAAGAGGATGGAATAGAAGACTTACTCACAAAAAAGTTAGGGTAAGAATAACCCATTCAAGGACAAGAGATTAGAAAGAAGTAACAACATAACTATTAAACCTGGTGATAAGGGAGGGAGTATCGTACTTATGGACAACATTGACTAGAACAATAGGATGTATGCTCTCCTAGAAGTTAAGGCCCAACACAGAAACTCCAACAGAAGAGAATGGAAAGAACTGAAGGAGTGAGTGGCAAGGGTATTAAGATTTGCAAAGGAGGATGAAGTAATATGTCAGAATGAATTTGAAGTCTTGCTCAATTAACACTCCATACTACCTGCTCTGTATGATTTCCCTAAAGTGCATGAAAGCCCGTTAAACCCCCCTATGAGACCAATCATTTCTAGCCTTAACTCTCTCACTGAACCACTCAGTAAGTATGTGGACTGTTTTTTTTAGACAGTTGATCTCGAAGCACCCTTCAAATATTAAGGACAAAACAGACATAATAACATTTTTTGAGGGATTAGGTTTGACTCTGGCTGGCTCCATTAGACATTGAACCCTTATAAACAAACATTCCCCTAATGGCTACAGTAGATATGATCAAAAATATATTAGAAAATGAACAAGGGGAGCTATCACCTCATGCTAGTCTGATTATTGTTTCAGGATTATTTTGAAAAATAATATTTTTTTATTCAAAGGTGAATATTTTTGGCCAGATTGAAGGGACTAACATGGGTGCAACTTGTGCCCCAAGTCTAGCTTGTCTTCATGCTGAGGTGTGGGAAGACAAACACATATTTAATGAAATGGCACCCTTTTTTGAAAACGTAAAATACTCGTCATGTTCCATTGATTATCTGTTTTTTGTATGGCGTTGGAACAGAGAAGAGCTGGACTCCTTTATTTAGTGGATACATTGTGGCATTTCTAATCTTAAGTTTACTCCCTCAAGCAGCCAATCTTATTGTGAGTTTTTAGATATTAAGATTAAAGGTGTTGACAATATATTAGAAGTAGAACTTTTTATGAAACCCTCAGACTGAAACCACTAATGCCAGAGGGATAACATACCCTTTGGTCAATTCTTACGGCTTAAAAAAAATTGCACTAATAGAATAGGCTTCCGAGTTGAATGAGACATTCCATTCCGAGTTTTCCGACGGGCCACTGATTGGGAGCTGACGAGCATGGTGAGAGCAGAGCCGCCGGGGGAGAGCTGCTGTAACCGGGACGCTGCATTTTCGTGTGGCCTGTTACAGCCCTTGGTGACGCTCTCTGCCCCCACTTGAGTGTGGAAGTACGGGACCTACCGACCGGCGGACTTGCTAACTCCCGCTGGGCACTCGGGACATTGAGCCTGACGACGCTCTGTCCCCGCAGTTCCTTCATCCAACGACCGCACGGCTGCTTGGGCGTTGACGTTCAGCATGTGAGCCCCGCAGCTGGAAAGACTGATTGCGTTGGCAGCAGCAGCACTGTTGTACCGAGTGAAGCTCTACGGGAAGAGGAGTGTGAACGGTGTGAGAAAGGAAGACGCTTTGAAGGTTGAATACAGCCGTAACCTCCCCTACCTACGGAGTGCACACAACTGAGGAGGAGTGTGCACAGCTGAGGAAGAGCACAAGTTCATTAGCGGAGACGAAGTGAAGGCGGTTGGCGGTGGCGGATTTGAGTTTCTGGGATTTCTTCTGTGACCCGCGATTCCAGCGCTCCTAGCCGGGGCAGAGAGGACGTGAAGAGGTCGCTCCCCCACCCCCCCCATACACCGCACATCGCACAGCCAGCTGTTTGACCAGCAAAGGAGGTGAGGCTGTACAAATCCGGCAGAAGGGGCAGGGGTCAGAGACGCAAGACGCGAGCGCGGCTGCCGATAGAGGCAGCCGCTAAGTAAGAGCCCGGGAAGTTTGACTGATCGGCAAATCTGACTAGGTCCGATTTTGCCGGCGGCCCCCCCCGTGAGCTCCGCTTGCGGTCAGATCCCTCGTTAGCAGTTCCCCCCTCTGAGACCCCATCCTGCTTTTTAATCTCAGCCTCGGAGGCTCATTATTCACTAACTTAATCCATCTCACTCTACCTTGCTCCTTGCTCCCTGCTCCAGCAGCTTTCAGGATTCGTAGAAAAGCGACAGAAAAACTATAGAAAAAAACACAGCGCCCGGAATAAAATTGATAAGACCTGCTGTTCCAGTTCATAGGTCACAGGAATCTGAAGTTAGGACTCAGGGGGCCTTACTGTAGGGCATAACAAGCTCTTCAAGCCATAACCCACCAAAACATCACATTTCACCACCAATTGACAAGCCAAAAAGCAGGCGAAGCGGCCAAGGAGGACGAACAGCCAATAGCCATACTTCTGAACTTCCATCAACAATAGCCGGCAGGAGAGCAGAAATACAGTGATGGGAACAAGAAACTCGATCCTCCTACAGCGCCAAGAGAAGCCCCACCCTCATAAGACAGCAAAGCGCCTTAAAGAAAAAAATATTTACCCCTCCAGTGGAGGGGCCTCTAATATGGGACTAGACTATAGAGAAGAAGCAGCGGAGGAGGAGGCGGAGGTGGAGGTAGAGATGAATCATAATGGAGACACCGTAACAACAACACCCCAGGTAAATAAGTCCCAAAAATGCCAGTATATACTCCCACAAGAGTCGATGCCAGCACCAGATAAAGGCTCACCTCTAAGCAGCCACAGAAAAACAACCGCCAATACTGCTAGCAACAGAGACATACGGGATTTTTTCCTACATAAAATGCCTGATTGCTCACACTTGTACGCAGACCAAGACCAAGAGAACATAATAACTAACTTGGACATAGCCGCTAACCCATCAGGAACCAACATTCTTCTGAGCCTAGTAACCCCGCTATCATCAAAAATAATCATAGCACCGGGGGATCTACCAGCTAAGATAAAAAACACTCCGACTGTGTCTAACAACAATGCCGGCTTAGAGAGCCCCCATGCATTAGCAACTCAACAAACCTGGGACACCCAAAGGGTTCAAAGGGTTCTTCCGGCCGAAGGCGAGACCAAAGCATACCAGTCAACAGGGCTGACACACACCAAGGGGGTTGGTGAAATCAGCACTTCAGCACTCAGTGCACACGTAGAGCCATTCCAATTCTCTGCAACATCCCACTCACCCCAAACTAGCCCTGGACTTGATTATAATGGCATTAGAAACAACCAACAAGACCAGGGGGGAGACCCCATAACCGAGAGGCAGCCGGCTAAACTGGACCATCACCTTGTACTGATCAAGGACGTATTGTCCTCAATGGTAAACGCAGCTAAAATGCACGCCGACAAGCCAGACGTCCAGATAAGCCTTCTACACACAGTCGCCGGCCTGATATCAGGCATAGATTCCAAACTAGAAGCTTTGAACTCTCTAATTCAACGCGCTCAGGCAAATACCACAGTCACATCCAAGCCACAGGACTGTGGATGTAGCCCGGTGCTGCTCTGCCTGGAAAAACTGCCAGTAATAATGAACACACTGATCGAAGATCTAAAAGCAGAATCCAGCAGGCATAGGAATACCGAAAATTTGAAGCCGTTAAACACTGAAAACACTTCACCTGGGACACAGACGACTGTCGATTCCAACGGCAAAGAACTCCGGCAGGACATTATAAAGACGTCGGCAAGTGAACCAAGTAGGACACTACAAACAACTACATGCAGTACCGATGCCAAAGAACAAGCAAACTCAAACAGCTTGCAGGTGACAAGCCTTGAAACTGGTCACTTATCTCGGAAAAATAAGAAAAAATTAAAAAAGCTAAACAAACAAAGAAAAAGCAATCATAACCAAAACGGCTCAATTAAGCTGTGGTTACTGCCGGAATCTAAAGAAACTGTTAGGCATAGTGAAAACAATGTCGTGTCTACCACCCATCAAAATCTTCCAACCCTAGACGGAAAAGCTATTTGGCCGAATAACCCAGCTAAAATCAATCTTCACCCAACCCCTGGTAATGCACAAGAAGGCCAAGGCCAACGCTCTAAAAATTGGGACAGAATTGTCGCAATACCCAGCGGGCTTCCCAACGTCTCGAGGAACAAACAACTCGGGCAGGCAGTCAGGCTCTGCCAGAATCCCAGGCACCCCATCGAGACAGTTCCCCGCCGATTAACGCGACGGATAAAGCCCTACATAGTAAAACTAGAATCTCACAAAAAGAAGACAACCAGAGAACACGCTGAAAGGATTCCAATGACTCCAACAAGATAGTAGTAAACGAAACAAGCGAAGTTCTGTTGCCGACAACAAAAATGGGCACCAATAACTATGCACACGACGAAGTCAATGCTGCGGCACAGCAAACCGGCCAGGATTCAATTAGTCAAGATTCATCCATAAACGGGACACATAAGACCCACATCCCTTATAGACAGGACGATCTGAAACTATGCCTCTACCCAGAATATGTCTCACAGGGTAAGTGGGACACACTTAACCGCAGCAATTTACTAAAACTCTTTGCAAACATCCCAGGCCTGGAAAATATAAAGTCATCTGATATCGATACTGTTTCCTTTTTCACGCAAGGACCAGGTGACATTAATGAATCCACAGAACTGTTTTTTTCAAATCCAGCCATAACCCATATACTAAAAAGAAATTACCAACTATTGGAAGATTGGGGCATAAAGATAACGAGTCGGCCGACAATAAAATACCCTATGCCGCTGAAATATGCCCACTTGAAGAACCAAAATTAGTCTAGAACATCGGACACACAAAGAGTGACTTCGACAGTAGAGCTGCCACTCCCACCCTTTAAAACACTTACTATACTTCATGGGAATGATAGTGGAATAAATATAAATACAAAACTGGTAAGCGATGGGCTAATCAAGGTCACTACTAACATGTGCAAACGTACCCGGAGCTGCTCAATTCAGAACAACTCTACTGAAGATTGGTCCTGGGTGCCTCGAGCCTTAACTCACAATTCCTAAACTCCTTACTGGTGCAATAAAGACTATACAACCGCACCGGCAGGCAGATTTATCAGGTATAAAACAGAAAAGGGAGATAATTGGGAAACAGAACGTATCTATCATGTCCTGGAACGTAGCTGGGACACAAAAATTATTGCAATATGGCTCCCGGTCAACAAGAGAATCACCTTCCGGCTCCTCACCCACGCACACAAAGCCCTACACAACCAAGGCCCAGGATACCTCAACAGCCGCCTCAACTTCTACGCTCCCAAACGCCAGCTTCGAACGACCAGCCACGCCCTCGCCGCCGTCCCCCGCATCCGAAGAGCCACCACAGGAGGAAGGTCCTTCTCCTACCTGGCCGCCAAGACTTGGAACTCCCTTGCGACCCACCTCCGCCTGACCCAAGACCACCTTGCCTTCAGGAAGCAGCTCAAGACCTGGCTGTTCGAGCAGTAGCGGACCCTCTCCCCCCAGCGCCTTGAGACCCTCCGGGTGAGTAGTGCGCTATATAAATGCTTTGATTGATTGATTGATTGAATATCCCGCGACACTCCAATTCTTTGCAGAAACAGACATAATCTGTGAGCAAGAAACGTGGGCTATCAAACCTGTTTCGATCGGGGGATTTGCGGACTTTCATAAACAGGCTGTCAAGGAGAACATCTTCGGCAGACCATCAGGAGGTATCTCTATATATATATCAGGCTCTCACGGAAGATACAATTTAGGGAAATTACAACAACGTCAAATTTGTATATGGCCGGGATTTTGAAATGCCTTTCATCAAGTCAGGGCACATTGTCTATATTACTGATCAATGTTTATTATAACCCTAATGGATGGGGAAAAAAGGAAAAGCTCTCCGAGTTACTAGAAGACATTGAAAATCTCCTCATACAATTTGCCCACATGGACTCAATAATTCTCGGGGATTTTAATATACACAACATTGGAGACAAATCAGCAGAAAGCTGCAGTTCCCCCGCAACGGAAGCATTCAATGCTCTCTTGCAGACCTATCAGCTAGCATCAGCCCACTCCTTACTCTGAAAGGATTCCCCAGGAAACCTCTGTCGCCAACTTACAACAATCGGACTACAATTGATTATATCCTCCTAAGTTCTCAGCTACAGAGCCTAATGACAGGGTACAAAGTTTCACAGCGGAAGGAAAGCGACCACGCGGCTCTTATAACAACCCTAAACTTGACAGCAGATAACCATCATACACTTAATCTACTGGGATCAACAACCGGCGTTGAACAGCATACGTTGGGAAGAGGATTAAATGGGGTGCAGGCCCTATACATAAGTTTGAGGAATGGAAAAAAGCATGGGTGGACGGCACATTAAAGGATACTAACAGGGGCATAATTAAATAATGGGATCGGCTGGCCTACACTCTAGTAAGGCACCTACAAGGAAGGAAAACAAGTAAAACTAACTATCACCCAAGGCACAACCTTGGCGATATCCTTGCAATTAGAGAAAGCGCTAAACTAGTGCGCACTAAACGAAGGACTTACCTGAAAACGGGCTCAACTAAAGAAAAGCAACTCTTGCAGGAAACAGCAAAATTACACTCAAAGCAAGTTTGGGCGGAAAAACTGAAACAAACTGAAGCAAAGTGGCTAAAGATCTTTGGATTGTTGAGTCCCAGTAAAACGCAAGAGTTCTGGCAATACCTTAATACACTAAATCAAGGGAGCATGCAGAGAGAGAACTCAATTGACTCTGACACCTGGATAGCCCACGTGACATCTTTATACAAAGAGGAAGGCATCCGGAATTATTCAAATACAGAACTAGACAATGTAATACAATTGACTAACCCAATATACTTAAACACACTGGAAAAAAAGTTAGTCAACACAATATTAAAAAAAATCAGACCCAATGGAGCGCCAGAACTCAACGGCTTGCCGAGCTCCCTTTTTAGGCAAAACACTGACTTTTGGACCGAAAATCTGTCCGTGTTATACGCCGAATGTCGAATGGCAGGGAATGTTCCGGATTCTTCTCGAGGGTCGCTTCTGCATCCCATCTATAAGAAAGGGCCGAAATCAAATCCACAAAACTATCGTATGATTGCTCTCCTTGACATCAAGGGAAAGGCCTATGCAAGCACCCTATTAACGGAACTCTCAAACTGGGTCAATAAGGAAGGCCTTCTGCCATTTTATCAAACAGGATTCAGACCAGGAGCTTCAACAGTGGATAACATCACGGCGCTCTCATACCTAACATACAAGGCAGCGGCTCGAAAATCTTTTCCTATCTTTGCCTGCTTTATTGACTATACTGCGGCCTTTGATGGTGTTGACCGTTCCATCCTTTGGCAGAAACTGGCATCCTGGAATATCGACCCACATTTATTAAAATCAATTACATCCCTATATTCAAGGACATGGGTCAGAATTAAACTGTCAACTACGTCAGCCTCAGAGAAAATTTACACCAACCGCGGCTTGAAGCAAGGATGCATACTAGCCCCGATGTTATTTAATTTATACACCGCAGACATGCGCAAAGCCTTGATGGGAGCATCACTCGCAACTCCCCGCCTTGGGCACACCAAGATTCAATTACTGCAGTACGCCGATGACCTGGTACTACTAGACCACACTAAAATTGGGCTTCAAAAATCCTTAACGTCCTTGGGCACTTACAACGTAAAAAATAAACTGAAAAAGTTAGTCAACACAATATTAAAAAAAATCAGACCCAATGGAGCGCCAGGACTCAACGGCTTGCCGAGCTCCCTTTTTAGGCAAGACACAGACTTTTGGACCGAAAACCTGTCTGTGTTATACGCCGAATGTCGAATGGCAGGTAATGTTCCAGATTCTTGGCGAGGGTCGCTTCTGCATCCCATCTATAAGAAAGGGCCGAAATCAAATCCACAAAACTATCGTATGATTGCTCTCCTTGACATCGAGGGAAAGGCCTATGCAAGCACCCTATTAACGGAACTCTCAAACTGGGTCAGTAAGGAAGCCCTTCTGCCATTTTATCAAACAGGATTCAGACCAGGAGCTTCAACAGTGGATAACATCACAGCGCTCTCATACCTAACATACAAGGCAGTGGCTCGAAAATCTTTTCCTATCTTTGCCTGCTTTATTGACTATACTGCGGCATTTGATGGTGTTGACCGTTCCATCCTTTGGCAGAAACCAGCATCCTGGAATATCGACCCACATTTATTAAAATCAATTATATCCCTATATTCAAGCACATGGGTCAGAATTAAACTGTTAACTACGTCAGCCTCAGTGAAAATTTACACCAACCGCGGCTTGAAGCAAGGATGCGTACTAGCCCCGATGTTATTTAATTTGTACACCGCAGACATGGGCAAAGCCTTGATGGGAGCATCACTAGCAACTCCCCGCCTTGGGCACACCAAGATTCAATTATTGCAGTACGCCGATGACCTGGTACTACTAGACCACACTAAAATTGGGCTTCAAAAAGCCTTAACGGCCTTGGGCACTTACAACGTAAAAAATAAACTGATCATAAATGCAGCCAAATCAAAAATAATAATATTTGGTCCTTTTCCGAAAAAAAAACGATAACATGGAGGATAGGACAATTGACGTTGGATTGTACACGACAATACAATTACTTGGGAGTTTGGCTTTGCGAGACAGGGCGCCCAGGAGTACACCTCGACAAAATACGGGCAAAAGGGAAAAGTATCTCGTATGCCCTAGGGAAGCTGCATGCAACTTTAAATAGTCCCACGACAACAGCAATTCAAAGAGTATTAAGGGCGAAGCTAATACCATCACTAAACTACGCCCAGCAGGCCTTCCAAGGTAAACTATCAAGCACCCTGGAAAAAATCCACTGGTCGGCCTATAAAAAACTATTCCACCTACCCTCCAGCACCAGAAACACCCTGGTGCGGCTCGAATTTGGCTTGACACAACAAAAGCTTGAGGAACTGGCCGCAATTAGTAAATACTTTTACCTCACAACTGCGGCCCCAGAAGACTCGCTAAAATCGAGTATAAAGAGCATTTTTCTGGAAGAAAAGAACCCGTGGTCAAATATTCTCTCTTCCGCTAAAGACACCCTGAACCTTGCTGTGGATAACTGGCACCCCGAGTTACTCAACTATGCCGCCATTAAAAGCGCAATAAAACGACAAGTCCGGCTTTGCTCACGCACTACTGACCTGGAAGCATTGGAACTAAGAGGCTTCCATGAGTCCCTAATACTCCCGCAGCTGGCACAGACCTCGAAACCACACCTCACCCAAGCAGTGGGCAAGGCGGCAGTCAACAGGATTCTAGCGCTCCGACTACACCCTTTGCCCCTCAAAGAGCTTTACTCCACAAGTAGACTTGAGATAATGCACTCTGAATGCCGCTTATGCAATTATAAACAAGAGAGTTTTGCTCATATCCTGTTTTGCTGCTCGGGGCTATCCGCCGAGTGTACCCGCTATTTAAAGCCAATTCTACTCAGACAAGGAGTTAGAACGATAAAGGAGGCGGTTAACTACCTATTCACAATGGAAATAGTGAAAGATATGGCTGTGTTCAGCAAATTTATCCAACAGGCACACCGCAAGCTGATGCCCCAGCACAATTAGGCCATTGGCCGCCAATTGTCAAAAAATGAGACAATTCAGCGTTCGAAGAAATGGACTAATGAACTTAGTTTTTTAATCATGTTTTTATTTATTTTTAAGCTCCTTTTTCTTTTCCCTTTTCTTTTACTTTTGACATGATAACAAAGTTTACTTAAAGTTTGAGGTTTTATTTAATGGTTTTAAGTAACCAAAAATAAAGTTTTTATGCATTCATTCATTCATTCATTCAATAGACTGTGAAACACATGCTGAGGTTCTCAAAGGAAAACTCCTTAATAGGGGCTACCCTAAAAGAATAAATAGGCAGGCATATAAGAGAGCTAAATACTATAATAGGGAGAGCTTATTCGAGACAAGAAATAAAAAAAGAGCAGGATAACCAACAGAGGATAGTGTGTGTGACGAATTTCTCATGTATCAGTAATAAGATCAAAAATCTAATAAATAGGAATTGGTCCCTACTGAATGAGATACAGAAGGAAAGTATACAAAACCCCCTATTTGCATATAGGAGAAATAGAACCATTAGACAGTGTTTGGTCCACACCTACAGAGATCCAAAAATGATACAACAAACAAGTCTTATAAGTGTAAAAAAAATAACAGGTAATTTCCCATGTGGAAACTGCAGCAATTGTAACACTGTAATAATAGGCAATTCTATGGAACACAATGGCGTGCAACATTACATTAATACCATGATGTATTGTAGGCAAAAAATGCAGATTACTTAGTGGTCTGTCCGTGCAATAAAGGGTATGTGTGAGAAAATAAAAGAGAAATATACATCAGATTAAATGAACATAGATCAGCTATAAGAACTGGCAAAAAAAGTGCACCTCTGACTGAACACTGGTTGCACTATAAACATAAAGAGAGTGATCTACACTGGTGCATGTTGGAAAATATAAAGAATACAGGAAGGGGTGGAGTTGTCGATAAAATGAGGAAGAAAAGAGAACAGTTTTATATGAGTAGATTTGACACATACAAATATGGATTAAGCAATTGAGAAGAATGGGAACAACTGCTAAGATTGTAAATTAATGGGTGATAACCATATATATTGAACAACCCCAACTAACATCTTTAATTCTATACTTAACACAAATTACCCCTTAAACCCCATACAAACGTGTTAAACACAAACGTTAGTAAATTATATGCGGCTAAAGACAATAATGTAGGATTGATAGAGGTTTTTAATTTCTAAATCACAGGATCTATGAATAGTATTGTCTTGCCTGATACTAATAAGGCTGATAATTGATAGTATGTATAAACAATATAGGGTACATCGGGTCAAATGTATAAGACAAGGAGGTATGTAACATGATTGTGAACTGTGTATATTTGTAAAGACTTTATATTGTTGAAGATTTGGCACAATATATACATGTTCTAGGTATTAGAAATTGGGGTTGATCATCATAATGTGGAATTGAATGAATAGAGCATCAAGATAAATAGTTATCCACATAAATGATTTTTTAGACTTCTGACAGTGGAAGCAGATGTAAAAAATGAGCAACATTTAAGATAAAATCTATGATTAGATAAAGTTAACATGCGGTACCTGACATTGAAATATCTGCTTTACAGGACATTTTTGAATTACGCATGCGCAAACAGTAATGAGTTAAAAGGAGTAGATTTCGAAGATGGCTTCCTTTATATCAACAATCACCCAGTAAAGAAGACAGGGAAGCAAAATCTGCAGAGTTGAGTTTTGGATCCAGGAGGTAGAGAGTCCATAACCTGCTATGATTGTTAGTGAAAACAAGCTGGGGCTAGTAAAGGTAATAAGGTGAAGAGTAAGTGAGCTCGCCACTGACAATGCAATCGACACTGAGCGTTGAGCGCAATATGAGCATCGATAATGGATGAACAATGGGGACGAATGTAAAATGACTAAACGTGAGAACCACACTGCTATATATTATGTTTCCTACAAATATAGCCTCCATAAACTTGAGGGGATCATTGATTCAAAACTAAATACAGGGTTGATTAGTGTTATAAATTAACCCGTACCTTTCAGGGGATTGTGATTTTTGGTGTAACGAACTATCCCTCGTTATGTCCTATGATTGAGATTAATAAAATAAAATACATTTTAGGTCCTGCAATGACATATAAATTCGAAATATCTGGAATATGACAGCATGAAGTAATAGTGATATGGTTTATATACTTTCTAAAATAATTTTGACAGACCATGAGGGAACATGGAATACAAGAGCCTCACAATGTTTTGCCATTAAATACATCTGAACAAAAACTGAGAGGTCTTTCAAGAGAAAATAAAACAAATAGAGGGTGTGGATATCGACCATAATAGAATAGTGATACTCTAAGATAAGAACATAATGGAACTAAATACAAAATGATGAAGATTAGTGGCTACTCAGAGAATGTAAAGATAATGATGTTTATATATTTACATTTCCTATCTAGGGGTATATCTGGTAACTGTATGGAGGATATATTTCCCTGCTAGAAATTATTGGGAGTGAAAAACAAAACATATCCTCGGATATTGGAATGAGGTAGATTAAAGATTAAGTAAGTCGTAAGTGGTTGTGAAGTGTTTTCTATAAAGAGACTTAGACCTATTATATTAGGGTCACTAAACTGGTTGCATATCTTATTACAGAGAATAATATCTCGATAACCATCTCAAACAGTTTGAAAAAGAAGGTGGTAAAAGAAATCATTAGACCTAAAGGTATGACGAAAAGAATATACAGTGCAAAAAAAACTTGGGTCTAAGATTAGTATAAAAAACGAGAAATGGAAATAAGATAATTAGAGAGAGGCTTCGTGGATATGGAAAGAAAATGAAAAAGGAAGCTAGCGTCTCTTTAATGAGACAAAGGATGGTCTATTTATCTAATCCAAAGCAGAAGGTGAAATAAATAGGTGTGTCACTGTGATCTTAGATTCATTAGCTCTTTAGTGCATGGGTGTTGCGTGGGAACAACCCCAGCAACACCCATGGCATGGTCCTTTCAAGCAAATAGCTGCTTGAAAAAGGCCAGAAGCAACAAGGCCACAAAAAGCCATGCAGAGTGGCTGTACAGGTCGTGTTAATATGGAGCATCGCACTATGCCAATGGTGTGTCACAAAAAGTGACGCTTTAGTGTATGGGGCTTGTAAATACACTCCCTTCACTTGATATTCATTTCAGAATTTATCACAGAAGGGATTAGCTGGTCTTTCACCATGTATAAGTTAGACGTGAGATATGGTGCAGCTCTGGTGTAGGACAGAGTGCTAAAATGTTAAAAGGTAACTAATAAATAAAGATTTTTGTTTTGCTTTGGGTTTGCTATATTAAAGTAAGTGCATGTAGTAATATAGCTATTTTTATCTGTAGATTTAAAACGGCAACATACAATTAAAACTGTTTTGTATTATGTTTAAGTCAGTAGTAAAGTAGTTTGTATGTTGGCTAGGGTAAAAATTAACATGTACTTGTTTTTTTTTACAGAACAAGATTACAACGGGCAAAATGCTGAAAAAGTGCTAAAAAAAGAGCTACTGGAAAGAGGACAAAGTCATTTCTTACAAATATATGTGGACATTTGCAAAGATTACAACATAAATAAAATACAAATATGACTATGAGAAACAACAAGAGTGGGCTAATTGTACATTGGAAGAAGAGAAAAGAATGTAACAAAGATAGACACAACATAACCAGGAGACAGAAACAGTTTAAGGGAAATCAGTGCCAGGATGTTGCGTAGTAGAGTGTTTGTAAATTTAGTCAGAAATTTAAAAAGTGTAGAAGACGGAGAGATGCAGTGAAACAGAAAGAACGAGTTGAGAGAGTGGTTGATAGAGGAAGGTTTTCATTTTGATTCTAAATAGAATGAAGACTCTTGACAAAATAGTGTTGTGCATTAGGAGACAAAACCCTCTTTTTTGGCCCCCTGCTCTTGGCCCTCCTCCTACCCCTGCTTCCTCAGTTAAAACACTTGGCATAAAACTTAATTCTCAACTCACCCTTCACTCCCAGGTTAGCTCTGTGGTATCTTCTTCCTTTCTTTCACTGCGCACTATACGTAGGGTGTCCCGTTTCTTCACTTTCACTGCCCTAAAGCTCATCATCTTGGCCATGGTGGTATCCCGCCTGGACTACGGCAACGCCCTGTATGCCGGCATCCCCGCCTACAGTCTGCGTCGCCTGCAACAGATCCAAAACCAGGCGGCCCGCCTGGTTTTTAAACTCCCCAAATTTCACCACTCTACTCCGCTTCTGAAATCACTTCACTGGCTCCCTGTGCGAGCCAGAATTGAATTCAAGCTTGCTTCCATCACCTTCCGGGCCCGACACGGACTCGCACCTGAATTCATTTCCTCCGAGATTGTCTCCTACGTCCCCACCAGGGAACTTCGCTCGTCCTCCCAGTCCCTCCTCACCATCCCACGCTACCGGAGAAAGAAGTGGGGAGGCTCTAAATTTGCCACCCTCGCCCCTACCCTCTGGAACTCCCTTCCCCTCGGACTCCGCACCATCTCTCTTTACCCACATTTCCGTAAACAACTTAAGACCTACCTATTCACGAAATCTTTCGAATAATAACTCTCCGGTTCCCCCAGCTTTTAACTAGGATCCTGTCAGTAATAGCGCCAAGAAACCGCAGGTATATGAGCGCTCTATAAGAAATTTTAAATTCAAATTCAAATTCAGAAGAAAAGATCAGCGAATAGAAGTAATTATTTACAGTTTTTAGTGGAGAATGGACACATACTTCTAGTACAGAAATTTTCTTTAATGAAGAAAGCTTTCTCCAGGATAACAGATTAGATCATGCTCTTGCTGAAAGAGGACGATTTTAAGAAATGAATAATGGTAGTCCCATAGCAAAAGAGGTGATGGTGATGGTACCTAGAAATGTAGAAGAGGTTATTGCAGAAGAGGTACAAGGAAGGAGTACTTAGGGTCCTGCATACAAATGGAATTGTAGTAGTGTTTGGAGTATTAGACGGCAATCCATTGATATATTAAGAAAGTTGCTATGTATCTTTCCAAGGTGAAGTTTAAAACACAAAATAAGTTATATCACTGAACAATGCAAAATTTAGTTAAGAGGCTGTACTATGTGAAGACTCCTCTTTTATGTTTAGGAGAAATGAATAGAGCAATTTTGCATGGTAGTGTTGTCTAATAAAACTGAGTATGTGTGCATATGTTGTTGGTTCACATAGTAGAAGATTTAAACACAGATTGTTTACTGATATTTAAGAAGTGTCAAGTCAAGTCAAGTCAAAGATAGCTTTATTCGATTTCGATTAAAAAACCATAAAAGCACATAAAAACAGACCATACAATAAAATGTAAGAATAAATCAGAAAATATACCACGTATCTTAATACATGCTGGAATATAAACTACAAATAAAATCTCTTGTACTTGAATGAACTATCGCATACTATAGGCATCATAATTAAAATACATGTAAGAGGAACTTTAAACAAGCGTAGATCTGCATCTAATGGCAAATTTAAGGAACTTGGAAACAGCACATATAGTCATTTCATCTTGTAACAAGAGCAACTTAAATAAAGCTGGTCTACATTGCCTCAAGCCCCGGATTTTCAACATAGGTATTAAATATCTCTTTCTGCCCCATGCATAAAATTTACAAAATAAAATACAATGTATGGTGGATTGCATGGAGGAACCATCGCATGGGCATTTGATTAAACTTCTTGACCAGTCATTAGTAGTTGGAAAAGTTAGCAACCTGAAATAACTACCAGTTCTCAGACGTGCTAATAACATTCCAGTATAGCTGGACTGTTCTGGCGACAAATAAGACTGTAAACCCGGTCCTTGGATCAATAAATGATGTTGAATTACAGACGACTTCTTTCCCTCTACGCAACAACGTTGATCCTCAAGAAAGGCAAGACAACACTCTTTCAGTGCCTTTCTAGAAATTAAGGATAACAATGATGGCGTATCATAAAATTCTGAGTGTCCTATATTAGTTAAAAATTACTGGACCCCTCGTGTTTAATACAGTCCATAATGATCGCCCTATTAAAATCAGTAGAGGTTGAAGTCCATACATTATGCCATAACAGTACCGGGCTCATCTTAATTAAATCGACTATATAAACCACAGCAAGTTCCTTGTGACAGGCATAAGTGGAGGTAGACTTGGGGACGGCTAACAGATAGCGTAGGTAGGCATTTTCCTTTGCTAGAATTTCCTGGCAAGCTGCAACCCCCCAAATTCCTGCCCCATAAATAGCAGTTGATACGCATTTTGCTTTATAAATATCAAGCAAAATGCGCACGGGTCTACCCTCCAGTTTGTTTGCGAACTGTTTCACTGCGCCAATGGCACGTAAAAATGCTAAGCTCCTTGTAGAAATAGCCGTAATACAAGAACCTCTCTTATTAAAAACAATCCCTAAGTATGAGAAGTTACAAGTTAGTCCTATCTTTGACTGTTCTAAAAATGTTTTACAAGAAATCTTCTTCTTTGATGAGCAGCACATGGTGAAAGTTTTATCAATGTTAATCTTAAGGCCCCTTGATTCCATAAACACTGAAAAACTAGTTAATGCCTTCTGAAGGCCTACTTGGGTACTCGCCATTATGACTGCATCATCAGCATAAAGTAAAATGGGCGCTGCGAGGCCGTCAATTTGCAGATAGTCCACTTCTACTTTAATTAAATGGTCTGCCACCCCATTTATGTATAAATTTAAAAAAACAGCGCCAAAATGCAACCTTGATGTACGTCTTTCTTTATAGGGAATTTGGATGTGCATTCACCTTTCTTTCCATAGCGCACCATTGCCTCTGCCCCTCTGTATAGCTCTTTAAGAAAATTAAGAATATTTACATCTATAGCTAGGCTTTTCAGGGTATCCCACAGTACATCATGACTCAAGCAGTCGAAGGCTGAGGTCAAGTCTACAAACGTCAAGAAGATGTTACCCTTTTTTGCCACCGTATATTTACCTATTAATAAGGCCAAATTTAGGCCTTGTTTGACAGTGCGGAGACCTGATTTAAATCCATACTGGAATTTAGAGAGAATGCCTTCTTCCTTGGCCCAAGTCTGCAGTCTATTCAACATGACTCTGCCTGCTACTTTCATCAGAGAATCCAGTAGTGAGATGGGCCGATAGCATTTAGGGTCATTTCGGTTACCCTTTTTAAATATTGGCACTACTATCGCTTTCTGCCACGTAGATGGAAAACCTGTGATGTTAAAGCTATTAAGCACGTTGGTCAGGAGCGGTGCCCATAAGGCTACATTGTCCTTATAAATGTCTATTGGAATACCATCTGGTCCTGGAGCTTTACTGTTTGAACTCTCAGCTATTGCCATTTCTACCTCTGCCAGAGAGAAGACTACCTCCAATGGGAAAAAATTTGAAGAGACAGACTCTATGTTTGTCAGATGGTCAGATAAGGAGTTCTCTAGTCTGACCAAGTCGTCTCTTTTATATAATTCAGTAAAGTGATTTACCCAAGCGTTCTCCTCCATAGCAATCTCTACCAAATCAGCTTTCCTCTCCACAAAGAAAGGGGCATTTACCGCCCTCCAGAAGGCAGTGTTATCTTTCAGGCAGCAAGCCTTTAGCAATGCTTCCCAGGCAGCTTCCTTCAGTTCTTTTCTCCGCTTTTGTAATATAAGTTTGAAGCTGCTCTGGCGGACCTTATTGCCAATACATTTTTGGGTATCATTTTTAAAGTTTGTTTTAGTTGGGAATGCGCTTTACTGCACTCGGAGTTGAACCAGCCCTCAGCCTTAAGTCTCTCACCATGCCTGCCTGGGCGCCTGTGGTCTCTCTCCCCTGACCCTCCTCTGGTCTCCGGATTGATCTCCTCTGCCCCAGCTCCTCATGGACGATGAGGCTGTGACTTTGCTACGGACTGCCTTTCTCCCTTTGGACTTGCTGGCTGTGCCAGCCCTCTTCCTGAACTTTCGGACTTGGACCTACTTGCTCCCCGCCATTTTCTCTGTATGACTTGCCTCTTCTTCTAACTTTCTCTTCCGCCTTTTTAGTGATCGCCCACTGACATTTCGACTTTCCTATTGTCTCTCCTGTTGCCTCTGACACACTCCTCACTGTCTTTTTCATCACTCTCTGCTTCCCTCTCTCGTTTATCTCACGTGCCTGCCTTCTCTGTGACTCTTAGAGTATATCCAGTCCTTTCCCTTCCCTATGTATATAGAGATAGCTCTAATCACTAGTATATGCTGTAGAACGTTGTGCTCTCCACCATTCCTATGTGACTCTTAGAGTATATCCAGTCATATCCCTTCCCTATGTATATAGAGATAACTCTAACGACTAGTCTCCCATTTGATTGTTTAGAGTATATCCATGTCTATCCCCTCCCTATGTGATAGAGATATTACTAGTTTAGGCCTAGAGTATATCCATTTGTATACCTTTTTTGTAAAGCTTGTAATCCTAAGTCCGTATGCTTTTAACTGGTTCTTTTGTAATGCAAAATTTTCGCAATCATTTTGCGCATGTAACCGTCAGTCCTTATGTTGTCCACTGGATCTTATGTAAAGCGCTCTGACACCTTCGGGTAAAGTTTGTTATCTCACGTGCCTGCCCTCTCTTAGAGTATTTCCAGTCCCTTCCCTTCCCTATGTATATAGAGATAGCTCTAATCACTAGTATATGCTGTAGACCGGTGTGCTCTCCACCATTCCTATGTGACTCTTAGAGTTTATCCAGTCATATCCCTTCCCTATGTATATAGAGATAACTCTAACGACTAGTCCCTATATGACTGTTAGAGTATATCCATGTGTATCCCCTCCCTATGTTGATAGAGATATTTCTAGTATAGGCCTAGAATATATCCATTTGTGTATCTTCCTTGTGTACGCATGTAATCCTAATGTCCGTGTGTTTTCAACTGGTTCTTATGTAAGTCAAAAATATGCAAATCTGTTCTTCCGAATGTAACCATCAGTTCTTATGGTTGAAACTGGGTCCGATGTAAAGCGCTCTGACACCTTCGGGTAAAGTTCGCGCTATATAAAATCGCATAAATAAATAAATAAAATAAAATAAAATGCCGTAGTGACCCTATCACTTTTTCATTAATTTGTACTGAAATCTTATCAAATGCTGCAGGTACTGCAGATGGATTGGGATTTTCCTCAAGGCAGGTCATAAAGTGTTTAAAATGGCCTGCCACTAGGTTCTGCAAGAAGTTTATAGGATTAACCCTCCTCCATTTTAATGCATATCCATTTATTCTGGTAAGGGAAATCGCGTGACGATATAAAGTTTCTACGACATCTGGCACTTGTTCATCACTGACACCCATGTCAAAAAGTGAGCTAATCGGGAAATGATCGCTGAGAGCAATATCCTCTGTTTTAAACCCCAAAACCCTGCTATAATAACATGATGAGGCCATGGTAAAATCAATGACTGAACTTGAACCCCGTCCATTAAATATGGGTTTAAAATTAACCTGGGGGTTACACAGTTCGTTCACAAAACGTAAACCCCACTCGAATAATAAGTTATTCAACAAATTCCCGAGCATAGAATGCTCAAAATGGGTACAGGGTTCGCCCTTAAGATTGACCAGGCCACATATGTCTAAACTACTGTGAGGGCATATGTGGCAATTAAAGTCGCCCGTCATTATAATGCATCTTTCATTTTGTTCAGAACCTATTCCCCTACGAAGGGCACTACTTAAATCTTCAAAGACCCTAATTAGATCATCCTTCGAAATGTTATTGTACAAATTAATCAGGATGGTACATTAGGTACCTCCCCCCTTAATTAAGAGTATCTGATAGTGAGGATTATAATTTAACCCACCAGTATCTAAACGTTCAACAGTTAAGTTAGCTGTATTAGAGATAAAGGTACAGAGCCCGCCAGAGCTCCTACCTCTACTTGTCTGTTGAGCCACAATATAATATGTACGATAACCATCTAGATGTATTTCAACCTGTTCCCAACACTCCTGGAGGCAGATCACATCAAGATTTCCAATAAATGACAAGAAGATAGGATCTTTAGCTTTATTAGATAACCCGGCTATATTCCAAGATAGCAGGGCCGTTCTACCTCTATGGCCCGACCGTTGGAATTATAATTTGGGTGTAGTGGAATCAAGAGCACTATTTGCCCGAACTTCACAGTACCCATTGGTTCCATTACACCCGCCCCCCTTAGTTATGAGCTTATGTGTCTCTAAGCTGTTAGCTTCACCACCATTCTGATTGTTTATCTCTACCAACTCCAGGTTTTCTACCCCAAACATTAATGGGCATTGCATAAAAGGCGCTGCAACCATATCTTCATCCCTATTCAGCGCAGAGGATTTTATTAATGGGCTTTGTGTAGTGAGTGCTACCACTATTTCTTGGTCCCTATTCTTCATAATAGATTTGAGGCAGCTATAAGGTCGATCCTTTAGTCCCCTTTTGGGATTGCAATGCCACTCTCCGTCTCCATTTATGGGGCCGTTGTATGATGACGGTCAATCGACCATCTCCAGACAGCTAAATCTGTTAAAGGTCGGGATTCCCCTCCAACCTTCCATAAATGCTGCTTCTCTGTTAACATTTCCCCCCCACTTTCCCCAATCTCTGCCCCTATCTTGATGACCAACTCTACTCCAACTACAATAAGGATCTGGGCCAGGAAGGGGCATAGGAGGGTAAAAGAAGGAGAGTCGCTTTGTTTCAATTCCTTCATTGCTTGCCTGTATTCCCCAAGAACAGATATAGTCAACCGTATTAGGATCCTCGAAATTAACTATAAAGCAGTCGCCCTGCGTTCTTTTCCTCGTTTGTCCCAGCCACGGGACCCTGCGCACCATTAGGATCCTACTTGACCATTGAGGCGGTAATGGTCGATTGATGTTAAGCCAATGTTGGATTTTATTTGTTAAAGACCAACTAGGTTCCTCTGTATGTTCAATTAATTCAGGAACCCCAGTCATGACCATCACAAATGGACCTGCTTCCGGGGGGAAATTAACAGCATGGCTATCCCCTGTGGCGCCCTATGTAGATCCCTTCTAGGGGGTGGGGTTAATGGCTTTGGTGTAATTGCCTCCTGTCTAGGTTGCACAGTAGTGTAGTGTTTTTATCTACTGTTTTCTTCGCTAGAGTAGTAGGAGTCTTTGGCTTTACGTTTGTCGCTGGAACAATAGTTTTTTTACTTGTTTGTCCAGCTAAGTTATTATTTCTCTGATTTAAAACCCCGACCTTTAAAACTCCATGATTGGGAGGATTTTTGGGAATTATACTCAGTGCCACTAACTGTTTTTCAATATGCGTAAGTCTTGTCTCTATCGGGATGAGATTTAAGAAGCTCCCCAAATCTTATCAAAGTTGGCTATTAACCTCACAATTGCCACAATCACTCCCCAAGGTAGTCAAATCCTCTACATTTTCTACAAACAAAGCCTCATTTGTTACATCTAAATGTATGTTGCCCTGCCCTATCTGTACAGTGGGGTTTACATTTTATCTTGCTTTTTGGTCGGGACACTGGCCTCCTTAACCATTGGCCCTTTTGCTTTTTGCTTTTTCTTCTGTATAGCACCCTCCCTCCCTCCCCTGGACTGGCTAGAGCTTATGTCATCTTGTGTTTGATTCACAATTAATTCCGGGGTCCTTTCTAAAGTCAAATTTAATTGTGAATCAGTTAAGAGTTGTGTCGCTGACAAATCTACTTCTTTTGGGATACCGTGTACATCAACACGCACATCTACTAAAGGACCTAATTCCTTAGCCGGTGCCGGAGATTTTGCTAGTGCAATAAGGCCCAAAGATGACCTTTTGGCTAAGGCTAAATCTTGGGACACTCTGCGTTCCATAAGTATAATGCCTTGATCTATAACTTCATTGGCCCTTGTAATAAAGTTGTCTAATGGGCCTATTATCTGTGACCCCGTTGTGGCCGTTTTACTCCTAGCGGGGTCCAAAGGAAGCTCAGGCAAAGTATTTCAAGGCTTCTGCAGTTCTCCCTCGACTGCGATTACAGAAAAGGCATCCAACGATCCGAGTCCAAACAGAGTTCTTATCCTGGGAGGAGGGGACAGGAAGAGGACCAGCTGCGGCGATCAACGCCGCACTGCACGCTGGTACTCGCAGTCTCGCCGTCAACCTGTAGATGTTTCAGGTGCAAAGTTGGAAAACAGCCCTCCCTCAACGGTGATGACACGAGCGGCCCCCGCAAAGCGGGGGCCGCTAGAGGTGGGTCGGGGTCCAAAGGAAGCTCAGGCAAAGTATTTCAGGGCTGCTGCAGTTCTCCCTCGACTGCGTTTACAGAAAAGGCAAGAAGTGAAAAAGTAAATAATGATAACTGGCAAAAGTTATCTGTGTATTTATTTGTAGAGGGACGGTTTGACTTGTCTATATGACAAGGTATATGTAAGCAGTGTTACAATAAATTAGAAGATAATAAAATGAACAACACATACCTCCACCTCCGTAAGAATGGGGCGGAGTCCCCACGCCCAGTTGGTGGTCCACCCATCCTATTGCAATGCATGCAGTTTCATAGATGACAGACAAAGGGGGCACAACTGACGCCACCAGGAAATAGTGTCGGATAGGCCAATGCATCTGTCGGAAGGCAGAATGCCAGTGTTACTGTCAGTCCAATGTACCTTCTCATCAATGTGACTGTGGTGATCAAACCTCCACTGCTCCCCTCATGAAAAGGGATGAATATAAGGCTGAAACTCACCTGTACTCAACCACACATGCCCTGTGCCAGCATGGAGACAATTTTAATGTCCTGCTGCAGCTGGTTTATGAAGTCCAAAACCCACACTTTTGTAGACACAACTGACGGTAAGTCACAATCTACACCTTCCCATTGATTTCCAAGTTAACAGATGCACAGGCAGGGACATCTTGAGTTGTTTCAGTCCCTGGTCCAAACCTATTTTTTGGGTCCCTGTTTGCAACAGCTTTGAGTATATGATCTACATGCACATGTCGGAAACATTACAAAAAATGTATGACAACTAACCAGCCTCCAGGCGTGGATAAACAAATAACTAACTTGCGCACATCAAACATATATCCAACATACATCATAGGGAGAAATGCAAGCAAAATGATGAAGGCATTGCTCAAGACTAGTTGAAGCCTTATCATGTGAGACAACAACCCAATCAATGTCAAGCCCATTTTGGAATCATCCCCCATATCCATTCTTGCAACATTTCTCCTTGTCCTGTGTGACTTCTGCACTGGTTCTAAGCTTTAAATATACAACGTTGTTCACATTGTTCACCAATCAGGGTGAAACAAACAAACCCGTGGCAACACATTCCAATGTACAAAATCACATCAATGAAATGGTCAACAATATGTTGAATGCCTGTCCATAAAAAGTAATCACCACTCCATACAATATCAAATTGTGCATGTACAAAACAAAGTACACTCTAAAAATATTTGCTGTATAACTTGCCATAATTTGTAAACACAATAACATTGCATCACAATGTAACCTTTGCAACATTGCTAGGTCCCAGAAAAAGCTATGGAAAAGTAATACCAGGACTAATCTGTTAAAAAATCAAAGCAGATTTTTATTAGTCCAAATAAACACAAGGACCAAACATAACAAAAGGATAATGGCCAGTCTAGATATAATTGGTGGTTGCTTACCACACTGCAGTGTCACAAAACCTGCCCAACTGACACTGCTAGTCACTAAGGGGCATCCATTGGGCAGGGCACGCACCTCAAGATATTATTTGGAATAGGGATGTTTAGTTATGGGAGGGGAGTCCTTGGGTTGGTGAGTGGTGGTTTTGGAAGACGAAAGTATGGACTTATGTTTAGGAAGGGTCTTTTGTAATGGGAAGTGGAGGAACGTATGACAGGTGTGCCTTTAGAAGTGGATGGGGTGGAAGGGTGGGTAAGAGGGTGCATTTTTTGAAGTAAGGATTGGTCTTTGGTGTGGAAAAGGTAGTAAGGTCCATGAAAGTAGAGGTTGGAGGCTTGGGAGGGGAGATGGCAAGTGAAACCGAGGGATCTTCGATATGATAAAAATGGAGTGCTGGTTGGAGGGAAGCAGGGTCTTAGTAAACAAAATATAATCTATTCTGGACCTGGTGTGATGCACACTAGAAAAAAAATGTGAACTCACAGATTGCAGGATTACATGTTTTACAAACATCAAATAATGGATGAGTAGCAATGGCAGATTGAAATGCTTTATGGGATTTATATTACATTTAGACCTCATATCAGTAAAAGGATCTAACCATTGAATGAAGCCTCTTGCTACAATAATGTGAGGATTATCCCAGGAAACCAATTGTATTTTAATGCAGTTCCAAAAATGTGGATCCAGTTTAACTGAACCATACTTATTAAATAAAGAGATCGGTCTATTACAAATTAAAACCATAAGCAATACAAATCCTCCATTAGTGTCACATAGAGTCAATATAATCTCTGCATGTAATGATTTATGAATAAGTATGGCAACACTACCTTTATGATTACTGGCTAGAGAATGAACAAGCTGGCCTAACCATTGCCATTTTACTTTATGTGATTTAACATCATTACAATGAATTTTATTACATACAATTCACACATGAATTAAATGTAGACATATGAGAAAGTACCTTTGCCTTTTGACAGGATTTCACAGACCACAATCTTTCCACAAGACATTGTTAAACATATTGGGAGGATGAAGACAGGAACATGATGACACGCTGCAAAAACATAAAAGGAAAAAAACACACCATTAATTAACAAATATATAACATGAACCCAATGCAAACATAATAACAATAAAAAACAGAAAAGCACTTGTCAAAAAAGAAGAAAAAAGTAAAAGATTTGAAAGAGGAAATGAGAAAGGGATATAAGATTAAGAAATAGATCAAGGAAAGAAATCCAGATCTGAAATGAAGAGCATGAGAAGTGACAGCACCAAGAACAAGAGGAGTTGCAGGGAGTTAGAGAATAGACTATATAAAAGACAGCCATACCGATTAATTATAGAAAAAGAGAAAGAGTAAAAGCAAGCATATGAGTAGACAGAATTATTAAGAGTGCTGAGCAGTAGTATCCATAGAATGAGACAACATAGTTTGGATTAAAGATTTTAGTTTAACAGGATCATCAAAAGATTGTATGGTGCCTTCAAAAGTAATTTTACTTAGGCATAGATGCAAAATGCCATAATGAATGTACAATTGTCTCATTTGAGGCGTCAAACAAGGCATTCTTCCCTTTTGACATTAGTGGCATTAGAGAGGTCCTGAGATATGTAAATATTGTGACCAGACCAGATGAGATGGCATGTTCCTTTTGCTGCCCTTAAAATACGCATCAAGACTGTAAATTCCCAAAATAACATTATAATGCCCCTAGGTCTTGAAGAGAGAGGTTGAAGTAGATCAAGGCGATGTGCCTGTTGAAGATTAAAATGCAGGCATGTTGAAGGTCTTAAAGTTCAGGCTGGAATTTCTTCAAGAAGGTAAGAATGGTGGGACCTTCTAAATCCTCTGGTAGTCCATATTGACGAAGGTTATCAATTCGGTGTCTGTTTGTGAGGTCCTCTGTATGTAATTTGAGTGTTTGGATTTCTTTCTCCAGCAGAGGAATCTTAATGGTAGCTTCCAGGACCTCCCTTAAGCATCGTTCCATATCAAACAGCTAAGCTCCCATAGTAATCCATCTATCTTTAATTAGTTGAAGTTTGTCGATGGCGGCACTCATGAAGGGTTTAAGACCCTCACCTCATCAAGTATAGTGTTCAAAACAGGATTGTGAGACAACATAATGGGTGAAAGGGGGGTCATTTGTTACCCGTTTTGGTTTAGTGGCAGAAGAAGAGGGTTTAGAAGTAGCAAAAAGCTCACTGGCCATTTTAGTATAGTGTTGAGGATGATGTGTGATCTTTTGGAGTGGTTGAAGCTTGCTCATACACTATGCTGACTGAATGCAGAGTATGCAAGTGGCCAAAGTAAAGAGCAGTAATCTCCAAGATGCAGACAAATGATAAAAGTATCAAGTTCAGTGTAGAAGTATGGCACCTAGAGCAAATACAATTATTAGCAACTGTAATCCAGCATGAAGAAGTAGTTAAAATACAGGAGAGAAAATTGAGGAAGGAGCGACATTTGATGAAAAAATGCTGTGCGGACCTTACAGGATGTAGATAGAATGAATGACATTGGTTGCCGAAAATTCAGTTAAAAAATACCAAAATTAATATTAGAAAAATAGTACATATGTCTTTTAGTGCAGGGGAATCTGCAGCACTAGTTCAGAGCTGTATGAGGTCGTAACTGAGCATATTTTGAGGAATATGCCGGTGCAAGTCAGCTGGGAGCCAAAAAGCACGAGCAGCGCACTAGCAAGATGGCGTGTGCTCGCGTCTGAAGAAAACTCAACGCCGCAGCTCCTGAGTTCAAAGAACGCACTGACAGAGCTATGAATTAGCTTTTGCTGCTTCAGAAATGTTGCGTGGCATTTTCAAAGGTTGCAGCTTAGCGAGGCACGCAAAAGGAGGCTGAATAGGCAGTAAAAGTTTCTGCACTCTAACAGAGCTCAGCAGGTCGTCTCCATCTTGATTGGCATGCAAACTACGCCTCCAGTGTAAGCTTTAAAGCAAGTATACAGTGACTATGGCATCTATAAATCAGCTGGCAAACATAAAGGAGTTCTTTAATTTAAATGGAAAGGGCACCAGCACACCTTGCCTATGCATTCAAGAAGCTGCAAACAGTGCTTCGGTTTGTTGCTGAAACTATTCCTTTGCAGAGAATTTTAAAATAAGTCTTAATATGTTTTTTAATGATATGTTTGATTGCTGCTGTTCCCTCATTCTGCAGATTGTCCAGAAGAGCATACTGATTAAAGAATAACAAATATGCCATTGAAGGTTGCAAACAAACATGGAAAACTTTGGAAACCCAAATGTAATTAGGCACAGCGTGAGCCTACCAACATCATGTGTAGTAAAGAACACTACAAATTTTGCTTGCTGCAACTCCTAAAATCATGCTAGCAAGAAGTACTTTATTGAATAATGTTCGAATATATGGATTTCCATTTGAAACAGTGAAGAACATGATGCATTGGCCTATCTCATATACACGTTTGTTAGTGTTGATTGTAGAAAGACTAATAGAAATAGTAGCCACTGAACTTATTAAAATTATAAATGATACACATGCAGGAAACTCAAACATAATTGAGAAAGAAGCAGAAATAGTCGGCAGTAAACTAGAAAATTTAAGATTTGACTATACAAGTAATTTCACAACTCCTTTATGGCAGATTGTTAGAAAGCATAGGTCAAGTTTTTTATAATATCACCAAAATAATTTTAAATCACCCACCAACTTGAAAGTAAAGAATATAGCTGATCTGCTGATATGCATTTGTTACGATATAGCAGTAGGACTACGCACTACAAATATGCATCTGTTAGCATGTTTTTATTTTGTAGCCCAAGACTCTCACTAGCGGGGCAATTCTGTCTCATGGACTGCTGCTAACCTCAAATGATAAAAACGAAGAAACAAGACTACGGGTTATCAGGTTTGGGGGAGTGGATCCTTTCCGTGATCTCAACGTGTGCTTTTTAACTGTGGTCATAAACATATTTTAAATTGATGTTTTATTGCTTACAAACGATATTCAATCTTTTTGTAATGGTTTTAATTAACTGCACAATAAACATATTACTTACTTACTTACAATATAGCAGTGAAGGTTTTCATCATTAAAGCTATAACTGCTTTTTTTCATGAATTTTTTTATCAGAATAATTATTTATTGCTAAATCTTTAATATGTTTGTCAGTTTTCTAATATAGGAGATAGACTGTTAGTACAGAAAAGCCCTCTGCATGGTAATGAATGTGTACCCGTGCACTGAGTGCCCAACTCTGTTGTTGTTTGAATTGCTGATTTTCATTTTCATAGGTAAACATGCATCATGTGTGTTTGCCATGACATAGGCCTAACAGTTTGCGGTCTTGTTGGACCAGGAGGGGTTCCCAAAGAGCTACCCTCATAGTGGGGGAATACTCTTGCCTTCACTGAGTATTAAGCAGCACAAGGGCAGTGGTAGCAGCATACTGTGTGTTGATCAATAGGAGTAAACAGGCCCTTTTTAACCTGTGTCACTGTAGTGAGGCCTAGAGGCTCACTCAACTTTTTAAAGTTCTGCTGCTGTGTACTTAGCTCCCCCTTGGCCTACATCAGTTAGATGTAGAGTGCTGCTCAGTGCAGAAGTGGTGACCCTGCTGTGAATGTATGTGTGCCCGGTAGGTTCACAGTACAGGGCTAGATCAGTGCAGTGCAGTGCATTCATGATGAGTGTGTGTAATTAGTCTATGTATACCACAGAGGAATACATTACAAGAGATCTAGGGCCAGATGTACGACCATTAAGTTTAGATTGTCGCAAATTGCGCAAAAATGCGACTTGCTATTTGTACTCACTAAACATAATGTACAACAGTGTCTCAGACACTGTTTGCGATTCCCAATGGGGTCGCAAACTGTGTGCCTCATGAATATTAATGAGGCTGTCACAATTTGCAACCCCATTGGGAATGGCTAGCACTCCCAGGGATGGTGGCCTGCTGGGGTCAGCAGACCACCATGTCTGGGACTGCTTCTAAATGAAGCAGTTTTTTTCTTTTTTAAATGCAGCCCCTTTTCCTTAAAGGACAGGCAGTGGTCAATGGGACCACTGCCTGCTCTTTACATTTATTTACGCACACATTTACAAAGGGGAAGGGTTCCCTGGGGACACCTTCCCGTTTGCGAGTGGTTTACTACCTACTTGAAGTAGGTGGTAAACTGCGAGTGTTTTGCGGCTGCAAATGCAGTCGAAAAACAACAGTACATGCATGGTGACTCGCTATTCAGAAGGGACGTCCCTCCTAATAGCAAGAGTCGCAAATGTTATTTTGCGAGTCAGTGACTCGCAAAATAGCATTTGTACAGGCCTGCAACCTTTTCTGCTGTCGTAAACGGGCTGATCTCCCATTTGCGGGCCAAAAAAAGGTTGTATATCTGGCCCATAGTGCTGTGCAGTGCGTGCACAATGAAAGCATGTGTAGGGTGTATGTGTGCATGCAAGAAGTACTATGCATGAAGGGTGAAGTGTTGTGCAGTGCATGCATAGGGAATTTGTGTATTAGTAATGAGTGTGTTTGCATGTAATACACTGTGACACAACACAAAAAGCATACAGAACTGAGCACTGATTGTATGTGCTGAATGTATGTGCGCCTGGGGTGACGCAATACATGGGGATGATTGTACTAGATTGTACATGTGCTATGTATGTACACTAAGTGCAAGTGTGCCTGCAATGATACATTACATGGAGAATCCTAGGTTCCATTTCAGGAAACCTAGGTCTGCCTGGTGACATGAGGAGTAGAGGAATCCCTTCAGACAGATATCTGTTTTGATGCATTCCTGTAAGCTGGTTGGGACACATCGAAGAAGGGAGAGAATGAGACTCCTTGTACAATTCAAAGGTTGCCCTTTGATTCATTGAGAGATCAATGGAAGGGGGCTGAACACATCTCAAGAAGGAGATGGGGTGGATAATGGATATGTAAAGAGTAGAGCTGGGACCCCGGGGTTTATCTTTTGATTGACATTGCACTTTGACTGAGATGCAGCTGTGAACTGTAGTCACTCCCATGACCTGTGTTATGGGACTATCAGCTTGTGAGTCTCTCAGGGATAGACTTTTAAGAGGAAAGAGAGAGAAGAAGAGTATACACATCAAAAGAATCAGAACCCCAACATACAAATACAAAGATGTAGACCGTAGATCACATATCTTGTCTGGAAAAGGACTCTAAGAAAGCGTGGTTGAGACCCCAAACATTGTCATCTGCCAAGCAGCCAGATGGGCTGTCTGAGTGGGGAAGCTCTCCAAAACTGCTGTCTGTGAGCCGCACTGCTGGCCAAAGCCTGCTAGTCTCCCTGCTGGGTGAGGGGAAATAACTAAGGGAAACTAAGTGTGATGTATTCCTATAGGTACTGTATCGATTCCCCTATTCCTGACCCTGGTCCGGTTAATAATTAACTAGCAGCCATCTAACGGTGCAAAAACCGTTATCTGATTAAGCCACACCACGGCACAGAAGCGCGTTATCTTATTAGGTCATAACGCATGCCATCTAATTAGACAAGCGATATTCCTCCGGCCCCTGATAAGGCATACGGAGTTCTCAAAACAAATCAAACCTACAGCGACCTGGGAAATTCCCATAGCCATTGTTTTGATTTCACCGAGAACTTCAGCAAAAGAATGTGCGAACGAGCCCGTTCATATGACATCCTTATTGACGTATATATGTCCATCCTTACGTCAATCTCGGCACCTTTCAGGTATAAATATTACCGACATTGCCTTAAGCAAACACATGCGGTGGTGACGAGATCGGAGCAGCAAGACGTGCTGAGGAGCCCAGCAGAGAGCGAAGCCCACAGACGCTGCCCCGCCTTCCTGACGCGCTGAGAACGAGACGCTGCCTTTCTCCTGCCGAGAAATCCAGCTCCGGCGCTTCCAAGCAGCCCTCGCAGGCAGCTGGAATATCAAGACCTGGGATAAGAGATACCAGCCCTCCATCATTCTAGATCTCAGGTACAGAACTGAATAACCCCTTGCAGAGAATTCTCGAATCAGTCCCTTGGCAAAACAAACTTAACTTAAACTGCTACTTATCTACTCCCGCCCACGTATTAGGCTTAGGTCAGGTACACTGGGGTAGGCGTGGTTAGAAGCACCAGTTGAGTACGATTAGTCAAATGTATATATGTATGTATCTATTTTATCCATTTTAAAGTATCATATGGCTCAGAAACCATATCAATGCTTTTACAGTATTATTTTATAATTCTGTCTCTACTGTATGCACTTTACTTAACAACAAGTATTGCAATAATAGCGATTCATTTCTCTTGTATGAGAAAAGAGACTGATCAATAAATAACATCTTTTATTGAACCACGCCCATCTCTTATTTCTCTACAAACTGGTGAAACTAAGAATGCACGTACTGACTGAGTAAAATAAGTTGTCTATTGTTTTCACACGACTCTAGAGATACACTCTTGATTAGGGGAGAGCAAAGTTGTCATGTTCTATGCTTGTCAGAAACTAAATCCCTTCTTGTCTATCCAGGGAGGTTAAAATCCTCCTTGCCTATTCGAGAAAGTTTCTAGTGAACTCTGAGCTAGCTGGCAAACACAAAACTTTAAGTCTAATATCGTCGGTAGAAGACCTAGTTAACATCTGCCCTAGGTCTATACTATTGAAGATATTATTCCAATGCGCAGAGCCTATTGGGATAATAGGAACTACACTACATAAGTGTACCTGTTCTGAAGATTGGAGCACTATTGCCTGCCTGCTTGCTAAGACCAATATGCTCTGTCAGAAAGAGGAGAGCTTTGGAGGTGATGAGGTGCAGTTGAGAGCCCAGCTGATTGGACTCCAGGTGCGATGTGTGAGGAGACAGATGCTGCACATATTGGGTCATTGACTCACTGTCTGTGTGCAGATATCAGTCAGAAACCCCGTTATGTCAGTAAGCGGACGCTGAGAAAATAGCCATGGGTGGAGTGTCATGCAGAGCAAGGTAAGCCTGTACAGCACCCCCATATGCCAGGAAGGGCTGCCCTGGTCCGGACTCCTGTGTGGCGAAGACCAGCACCATGTCCTATAGAGTAAAGGCAAACCTGATGGCCAGGAGGGGCTGGCGATACCCAAGTTGTGTAGTGTGACCCATGACCTGTGGGTCATCCAGAAGCATTAAGGATTGAGCCTGGCTGGCCTGCATGTGATGAGAAGGGTTCCGAAGGTACATCACCATATCACCAGGACCCCAGTTGGAAGCATCAGAATCCAATACCCCCCGCCATAGAGAGTTCAAGACTTACAGTCCAGGCTGAGCAGTAGAGCCCCTTTGATCACTGCTAAAACCCGCTGCTGATGATCAGGAGAAATCCCACATGCACCCGACACTCCAAACTGGACCAGAGCAGTTTGAGTGCCTGTGATAAAAGCAATTGCTGGGGCATTGTAAGCATCCTCGCTGCTGGAGCTGTACGACTAGTTATGGGCAATTGGGCCCTGGGGGACTTGCTGCTAAGGGCACTGCAGTGCCAAGATACTTTTGACTATTTTGCTAAGAGTCAAAGTGGACTCTTGAGTTAAGGCCTACTAGTATTGTGTCAAGGAAGTGGCAACCAAAGAATATAGAGTAACTCCTACCACATCACAAAGAGAGTGTGGGACAGGGGTTTGGTAGCAAAATACTAGAGCCCCAAGCTCAAGAGGATATGTATTATTGTCTAGATATGTCATAATATTGCTTGAATGCATATTGGTGGGAATAATGTACTTCTTTTTACTTCTTTTTATTATAAAAATAGGTATTTGACTGAACATTAATTTATTGACACTGCTTTGAGCTCTTTGAGTTATGAGTTGTATTCACTGACCTGTATTCACACTTTTCCAGAGGGAGCCTTTTGCTGCTCATCCATAGCTACCACTGTGAGTCAATGGCAGAAGTGTTACTTTGGCCCAGTTGCTCAGGACCAATAGTAGATCAAGCCGGGAGACATCAGAAGTAAAAGGCCTCAATCCCCACGGTTGGGCCCAGTAACCCCTGAGTGCCCTGTGGGATTCTGACACTTACTTTTACATTCCTTTTTTCATGTTAACAGTAGAACATGACAGACAGGATGCTTACTTGTGATCCACTCATAATGTTATATTACAGAATTTGAAAGTAAACATTATGCATGAGGCAGGTATGCTGTCAAATTTGATGTTGACTCTCGTTCATTTCAGGAAACAAATCTGCAAGCTGATTATCACACCATATTTGAACTGAAGAACATAATTGTCCTGGAGACATTTTACATTAATTCAGTGATAGGTAAACCCAAATATCATCAAAAGAAGAAGCAAGGGCCTCACTTGGGAGCAATGGTATTTTAAACTTATGGACTTTGACTTCCATCAACACACGAACATCTTACAATAATCAATAGATATGTAGTACAGAACACACGGTACAATTGGTATAAAACAAATGCTCAGAAAATGCCACAGTGATACGTACTCCAGCCTGATTATTCTTAAACTATATTTACTGGTCATACTGGAGTTCAAAACAAACTCCTGTATTTTGTATGGCTATAGTTGACTTTTTCCCGTCTTTCAATGATGAAATGCCTAATAGAGAGCAGCACATCATAGTTTTAGCTGCCATTTGCTGTGTATATGGACAAGGACTGCTGGCTGCTCAAGAAAACAAGAAAATAATACGGCAAGACGAATCCATTATTAAAAGAGTCAGACTACAACACATTTAAAAGCTTACAGTAACCACAACAAGTTGTGCCAATGCAACAATGGGAAGTATAAACACATGTGTATACTCTGCAATACAAATTATAATACTTCCAGATGCCCAGCTTCAAATAATAGAACCAGTATAAATTGTATGATCATCACCAGTATGATTCCTGATAATTAAAGATTTTTATGCACAACATGACTAAAAAAGATCAGCCATCAAGGTTTAAGGAAGGCAGGTGTTTTAACGCATTAATTCAGTGGCTCACACTGAATTGAACAAATATGAATTCTGATGTTACTTGAGTAGTACAATTTAACAAATTAAGATTCAGCAGCAACACACGTTTTTATACAATAGCAAGAAGGATTGCGAACAAGAGGAGACACTGTAGTGTAGCTCCTATCATCCCAATAGGCTCTGCGCATTGGAATAATACCTACAATAGTAAAGGCCTAGACCAGACGTTAACTAGGTCTACTACTGTCGATATTAGACTTAAAGTTTTGGGTTTGCCAGCTTAGCTCAGAGTTCACTAGAAACTTTCTCGAATGTTCAGGAAAGAATAAACTTCCCTGATTAGACAAAAAGGGATTTAGTTTCTGACAACCATAGAACATGACAACTTTGCTCTCCCCTAATCGAGAGAAAATCTCGAGAGTCGTGTGAACAAAAGGCAATTTATTTTACTCAGTCAGTACGTGCATTCTTAGTCTCATCAGATTGTAGAGAAAAGGAAGAGACGGGCGTGTTCAATAAAAAGGTGTTATTTATTGATCAGTCTCTTTTCTCATACAAGAGAAATGGATCGATATTATTGCAATACTTATAGTTAAGTAAAGTGCATACATTAAAAGCAGCAGTATAAAATAATACTGTAAAAACATTGATATGGTTTCTAAGCCATAAGATGTTTAAAATGAATAAAATATATTACATACACATATACATTTGACTAAACGTACTCAACTGGTGTTTCTAGATACGCCTACCCCGTGTACCTGACCTAAGTCTAATACGAGGGCGGGAATAGAAAGTTACAGTTTAAGTTAAGTTTGTTTTTGCCAAGTGAAATAACTTAAGAATTCTCTGTGAGGGGTTATTCAGTTCTGTACCTGGAAGTTAGGATGAATGAGGAATGGTATCTCTTTCTCTGGTCTCGACATTCCAGGCTGCCTGCGAGGG
The DNA here is from genome assembly GCF_964261635.1 of Lissotriton helveticus. Lineage (NCBI taxonomy): Eukaryota > Metazoa > Chordata > Amphibia > Caudata > Salamandridae > Lissotriton > Lissotriton helveticus. The sequence continues at coordinate 1,568,765,812 of NC_136067.1, forward strand.
CTACCCGGAAGCGCCGGTGCTTGGTTTCTCGGCAGGAGAAAGCAGCTTCTCGTTCTCAGCGCGTCAGAAAGGCGGGGCTGCTGCCAGCGGGGTCTGCTCTGCTTTTGGGCTTCGGCAAGTATGGCTGCTCCGTCTCGTCACCACGCGTGTGTTTGCATAGGGCAAGATCGGTAATATTTATACCTTTAAGGTGCCGAGATTGACGTAAGGATGGACATAGATACGTCAATAAGGATGTCATACGACTTGCTCGTTAGCACATTCTTTTGCTGAAGTTCTCGGTGAAATCAAAACAATGGCCGCAGGGTTTTGCCCAGGTTGTCATAGGTTTGATTTGTTATGAGAACTCCGTATGCCTTATCAGGGGCTGGAGGAATATCGCTTGTCTAATTAGATCGCAAGCGTTATGACCTAATCAGATAACACGTTCCTGTGCCGTAGTGTGACTGCATCAGATAACGGTATCTGCATCATGGGGTTTTTCTGCCTCATGGGCTGATTACTTAGTTAACTTGTTAGTTTGCTAACCAGAATAGGGTCAGGAATAGGGGGATCGATTCAGAACCTATAGGAATACATCACACCCACTCCACGCTAACTATGGTCATATTTACTAATCTATGCATAGTATAACATAGTACAACATACTATAGAGTATAGTGTATACCGTACCACCCCAAAATACATAAATGCATTTTGAAATTTTCAAATATACTGAAAAGTTGCAATCATATGTATTGTATGCACTCAAGCTGTATAATAATGCTAAGGTAATCACGCATTTGTATACATTATTGCTTATTTGGTATATGAGAATATACACATGAAATGGCTCTTAATACAGAAAAAAGTTCGAGACCATTCCATCACAGAATAAAATTTTTATGAACATACCAGCGGGCAGCTAATGTCTATATGCTATCTAAAATTTAGAATTCTTAGTTCTTTAAGAATAGTTTCCTACTTTAAGCAGAAGATAGTGTCCCGAAAAATATGCAAAAATATTTTGGGGCTGCTGAAAAACTTGCTGTCCGTGAACTGGAGGGAAAATTGTTCATGTGACTTTATTTTTAAAGTTGAAGGCCGAATTCAGGGAACGCCGTGTGTGAGCTTGCTCAAAAGTCTGTATTTCTGCTCTGGAGAGAACATCATATCATTCAGGCTTTCGAAAAAGCTGTCAACAGCTTCCTGGGAAAGTTCCACTAACTCGGAAATAGGTGTAATCATGCATTCGTGCGCATGATTGTCTCCATTGACATTCTGATTCGCATTGCTGACAGAAGGTCGTACCTGATCGATGCTGCTTTCATCTTGAACTTCACTACCCATCAATCGTGGTGGTGAAGCTTCCACGAATGCCGTCATCAGGATTGGTAGCCTTTGAGGGCAGCACAAAGCATGAACCTTGATCGGGCTCAACAATGTTTCTGCATCCATTGGCACATCCGATTGTAGCGTCAGACAGGTGTCTAACACGCATTCTTCTCCGCATAGCAGACACCTTAATATAGGTAAAACACATCTTTGCCACATTGGTCGAAATGATAGAAACCAAGTCATGTTCAGGTCTCTAAGCCGGGAGAGTCCCAGGATTTTTGATATCCGGTCCCGGTATCCAATGGCTAGGATTGTTTCTTCCCTTGTCGCAAGATTTTTGTCTGTGACATGGGTTGCCATAACGAAAAATAAGGACCAAGAATAGTATTCCTGCAATTAGTCCCAAGATCAGGGGAAGTCCGCCAAAAATCGAATGGACGAAATCTGGAAAAATACCCAGTATGGCTTTGAATGGTGTTAATGCCATCGAAAATACTGTCTTAAATACCTTTGAGACCCATTGGTATCAGAAATATTTAAGATTTCGTTTAGTATTTCTGCGAAATGTATGGGGGAATTAGTTGATAACAACGAATGTATCTCTGCAGTCGTCCTTGCGACTTGTAGATCATATGTTTCTTTTGATGACGAGAGCCTTGTAGGCGTCTGAAGAAGCACTGTTTTCATTCTGCTTAAAGTATCTATTCGAATAGAAGTAATTTTCAAATTGGGCCATGCCCTTGCCTCCCTGTCTGGAAAGGAGCTGGGGAACAATGAGCGTCCACAGCACTTGACCTTCGCAGTCGTAGTTACGAGATAAGGAGTCCCGGGCATAAGACTACAACATCTGCGATCTACAATTAGAATGTAACTCCCATTATAGAGTCTTTGAAAGAATGGTTCTATTTCTGTTGCAGGTGCGCCTTGCTGGTGACATGAAAGGTTGTATGAATTCCCTTCACAGGCTCCATGCAAACTAATTCCGTTACACAGAAGCGTGCCGCTTAGTGACATCGCACAATTACTGCCACTAAGAAACACTTTCTGTCCTTTATTACTGACACATGCATGTGAATAGGGCAGGTTCCATGTTGTTTTAATGTACCCCTTTCCCAATTTCTCGTACATGCCAGCCTGTATATATTTTTGGCAGTATTGAAACCTGAAGGTTGAGATTGGAATATTAATTATCCCATGTATTATCCATTCACTGACAGGTCGTTCTGACATTGTCACTGGTAATCTTTCTAGTTTTTCAATGCTCAAGATTGTATAATCAGCACCCCTTTGCGCCATACTGATTTGTCTATCAGTAAGGTTAAAGATTTGGAATAGTGACGTTGTGTTGATTAAACGCCAAGGCACATAGCCTGAACGCAGGTTTTGTAACGTCCAGCCAAGCTGTACAATAGAACGCAATTGGGACTGACCGTGTTGTAGCAACAGTAAGTCCTGCGATAATATGTCGATTGCTGAAGACACAATGCTGTCCAAAGAAAAAATTCTGGAGGACAGAGTCATTAACCCATTGTCCACTACAGAAAGTGATTTTTCCAAATTAATACGGTCAATTTCCCGTATTCTCTCTGCTGTTTCAATTTGAGTAACCTTCCAGGCCTCATTGTATGCTGCATATACAGAGGCTGCTATGAAACGTTTTTGACGCTGTTTGCGTGGTCCCATTATGAAATCACGCAAGTCAGCACCATCAGTAAGTAAAGTTAGGTGTTGCTTAATTTCTGCCAGTGTGGAAGTTTGTAGCCATTGAAGTTATAATTTGCCCACACTGTAGGTTGTTATTATCCCTGAGTGATGTCTTTGGGGATATCTAGGGTCTGGCCTGGTCATTTTGAACCCCTGTGTTTTGTTCAGGAATCTATCTTGACAGTTATTTGTATCTGTGGGCCAGATCAACCACTGTTTCCAATCAGGATGTGTTCTGTTTTGGTTTAATATATTGTTTACGTCTATCCCTTCATCTGTAGAAGTGTTGCTAAACATTGTTGGCTTTGGAATAGACGGTTTATTTAAATCTTTGATTTTGGCTAGGCCAAGACAGGTGGTTTGTTGAACAGTGTCATTTAAAAATATCATTTGTTCTGGGATCATGCAGGCTCTAAACAAAGCTTCTATACCCTGTACTTGCCAATCTTTTGTACCCCAAACACTTTTCAATTCAACATTTTTGTCCCAATAATCAAAACCAAAAGTATTCATTTTTTCAAAAAATGCGTCGGAATATATCAATTTTGTGTTGGTTATCATGGTTTTTGTCCCTGTCTTGTTTGATAATTTAAAATAAAATGTTTCAGCATTACTTGTGTTAAACCCTGAAAAATATGAGTATTTGTCGTAAACGGTTCTTGAGCTTCCTTTTGGAGGTGTTGCACAATGTTCCCATTGATTATAATTTAAAACATTTCTAGGTTGTGCAGATTTATGTAGAAAATGGTTACCATAGTGGTTATAACAGTACATACTATCATAATTGGTAGAACCCTGCAAATAATCATGTTTGGTAAATTTAGCAGACATTACTAAGTCAGACATCATATTTTTAACCACTTGGCTGCTAAGGGGTGTGTGCGAGGTCCATTGACTTTCCATTGAAATCAATGGAAAGTCCATGACGAGTTACCCTTGTCATTAGCGCTGAAGGGGTTAATGCTTTCAAAGTCCCAATCATCGGCAAATGAGTTTGGTTTTACAAAGTCACTCAAGGAGATCTTAATTTGGTGTGGATATTTCAGGATTTCGACCGGACCATAAATTTCATAGTCAGTGTTGTCCCATGCTACCCCACCCGGTATAGGATTGGCTGTGAAGTTGGCTGAAGAAAGTTCTCTTTTCTCGACGTGTGAAGATGTGTGTGGTTTGAGAATCAAGTTGATTTTCTGACTTGCTGTGTCCATTTTAGCATATTTTCCCTCAATGAAGCGTCCCAAAGTTAGTACCATGATGAGCCAAAGTATGAGGATAAATGCACCAAAACCCACCCAAAATTCAATCCATGGGGAAATCAGATATGTTTCTATCAGTTGTTTCAAAAGTTCTTTAGCTTTATCTTTAAAGGTTTTTGATGATGGCTGTGTCTTTGATTCACTGAAGCCTTCAGAGGAATCATCGAAGTTTATGAAGTAGCCGGATGCAGTTCTGTCAACTGTTCCAATTGCTTCAGGATTTCTGTTTCTTGCATGTTCACTTGGTACTTCACTATAAATTGGTGTGTCTCTGCTAAATGTTTTTATTTGGGTTTTCAGAGGTCTGAGTTCTATTGCATTGTTGCATAGTCCTTGTTGTTCTTCTGTAGGCGTTTCAAATGTGATGAGCCTCTTCGTTAGGACCTCTGTACTGGTAGCAAACCTTGGTGTTCTGCTACTTATTGGGAGTCCACTTGGCCTACTGTTTGTTATTGGCCACATGATTGTGGTTTTACCAGGTCGATGGATACAACTCGGTTCTCCTTTTTTCCAGCAAGTGGCGGTAGTACAACTGATCTTGTCCCGTTGACAGACAAGACAGGAACTGCTTTTCTGTAAGAAGGCCCAAATTCCTTCTTTACCGCGATCTTCTCCCTGACTAGATCCCCGACTTTTGGAATCCAGACAGGTCTTGCTGGGACAGGTGGTGGTTCTTCAGTGGTTGTTGGCTGTTGTTTCAACTTTATGTTGCTCAGGTCTTTTCTTGTTTTGTTTAAGTCCTGCAAAATAGCCAAACGGTCTTTGATATCAAAGCTTTTTTCTTTCACCACTGAAGTCTGACTGTCAAGGTCAGAGATCAACATCCTAGTTCCGAATAATAATTCGTACGGACTGAATCCCTTCAGAGAATTTCTTGGCAAGTTATTTAGACTACGTTGGACACTTATTAGATGTTTGACCCACCCAGCTCCCGAACCTAATACCTTTGCCGTTATAGATTGCTTTATGTCACGGTTTTTTCTTTCAACAATTCCGTTCCCCTCAGGGTGAAATGGACAAGAGTACCGCAAATTCACGCCCATGCCGACCATGGCCTCCTTATAAGCTCTAGAGCTAAAAGCAGGACCATTGTCCGAATGCAGCATGCCAATTGCGTATGTGCCGATAAAGACTCGAAAATCTTTTATAACAGTTCTGGCGTCAGCCGTTCGCTGGGGCCACATCCATATGAATCTCGCATGAATCCACTGCGACCAAGATATATTTATAGTTACCATCCCTTTGTAAGGGACCGCAGTGGTCTAGATAAACACAGGCTAATGGTTTATCCGAGATTTGAAGGGGCCTCTGAGCTGGACGTCTCACCGTTGATACTTTCATTCTTTGACATATTTCACATTCTAAAACATAGTTCCTAGTTTGTCTTCTCATTTGTGGCCACCAGTATCTCTGTTTTAATAATGATACTGTGGCTGAGACGCCAGCATGTATAGAAGCAAGCCCTTCATGTGCCGCTATTATTAGTCCTAACCTATGTTCCATGTTTGGATTTGCCCTATCCCCCACTCCAGGGATTCGAGCAAAAGGAACATTGTTTGCATCAGTTATGTATGAGTATTTTACTGTAAAGCCTTTCGGGAGTGGTTCTATCGAATCCTTTTCTGAAGCGTTGACAGCTTGTAATATTTCGCTGTCTATTTTTGTTTTTGACCGGGTGATGGCAGCTACGGAAGCCGTTTGTACAGCTGCCTTCGCGGCCTCATCAGCCAATGAATTCCTTGCAACGTGAACGCCATCACGTTGATGACTCAGTGTGTGTATCACGTGAGTCTTTGGTAGTTCTTTTTGTAAAAGAACTACTTGTTCCCAGAGCATTTTATGCTTGATTTTGCCTCCTTTTGCATCCTTAAAACCATTTTGAAGCCAGATCTGCAAGTATTCATTATAAGACTGAACGCAATAATACGAATCGCACACTATAAGTGTGGGGAATTCTCGATCGGTATTTTCAAGCGCCATCTTGAATGCCAGTAGTTCAGCTCGCTGAGCTGTACAATCTCCTAGAGATTGTGTTTTAGTGAGGGTTGGTTTAAATTTTCCTTCGTGCCAGCGACCTTTGACAATCACGCACGCAGCACTGTAAGCTTGTTTACCCCCTACTGCGGGTTGTGCTGATCCGTCTGTATGTATTATACAGCCGTAGTGTTCTAGAGGCAGAATTTCGGTCGGCAGAGGACATTCAAATTCATATTGGAGAAATTCTTGTGTTTTTAAGTTGGGATCAAATTCGTATGCTATGTCTGTTGCAGCAAGAGAGTTAGCCCATTGTATCTATCTTGGATGGAGTGCTTTAGCATTCGGAATGCTTGCTTTTGTTACAGCCTCTAATGCTGGTATCGGTGTCACGATTATTATTCGTTTACCTTGTGCCAGGGCTCGTTCTTTTGCTATAGCTGTTTGTGTTGCAGTTAGAATTTTTTCCGTAGGGCTAAATTTCATTTCAGCCTTAGTGTACAAGTGTGATTTGAATGCAATTGGTACCTTCTCTCCCTCATTAGAGGTCAGGTATGTGAATCCGCATCTTCCTAGGATGACTCGAATCATAAGATTGCGTGTGTTATCACGTGTTTCTAATTTTGTTTTAATTAGCATGTCTGTTTGTAGGGATCTCAAAATTTCTGTGTGTATTTGAGTCCAATTGGATCTTTTAAAATCTGGTTTTATCAGATCATAAAGGGGTTTGACCCTTTCTGCGTAATTTGCAATGTATGTTCTTCCGAAATTTAGGAAGCCTAGAATCGACTGTAGGTTTTTTAGTGTTCTAGGTGCTTGGATTACGGCGCATTTCTCTAGGAAATTGTCAGCCAGGCTTTTGCCTTCACTTGATAACTCATATCCTAAGAATAGGACTGTCAGATGGGCAATTCTGGATTTTTTAAAGTTGAATTTGTAACCCTCTGCTGCGAACCCAAGTATTATGGTGTTCACTCTCTTCAAGTGAGTCTCCAAGTCATCATCTGTTAAGTAAATGTCATCGACATAAGATAATGCTTCATCATCATATAGTTGTAGTAATTCTGTTACTCTCGCTGAGAATACCCCCGGGCTGTTCTTGTACCACTGGGCTAACCGACAGAATTGTTTTTGAGTGCCATTTATTGAGAACGCAGTTAAATATCTGCTCTCTGGTGCTATGTTTTGACAAAAGAATCCATTAGAGATGTCCAAGGTTGTTTTGTATTTTTTGCGCACTATGTTATTCATTAGTGCAGCACTGTGTGAATTTTGCACTGCAAAAGTTTTGCAACATGTGTTAAGGTGTCGGTAATCCAAAACTAGACAATATGAATTGTCTGGTTTGGAGACCGGAAACAAAGGGTTGTTCATTTGTGAGGTGCAAGTTTCAATCACCCCCTGGTATTCTAGCTGATCTAGTATTTTATTTACCTGTTTTTTAGCTTCTTGCTTAATTGGGTACTGCCTTTGTGCAGTTGGTTGTGATTTTAACTGGATTTTGTGAGGAGGAGAGTCCTCATCCCATCCCACGTGATTTTTATATAAAGCAGGAGCTAGAGCCACTGCCCACTTTCTAGCAAGTGTGTATTTTTTATGAATAGGAATTTGATTTGAGAAGGCAGGCATAATTATTTCTTCGCCATGAGGGCACTCCCTGACAAACTCTGGTGGCCAGTCTTTTTCAGCTAGAAGGATATCATAGCCCTTGGAGAGATTATCCCAAAATAGTCCCCTTATTTTTCTAGTCTTATCCCCCTCTATACGCAATGTTATTTCGTATATTTTGTGAGGTTTGCTAACTCTGGTGTCCGCAGTTTCCACTTGAAGATATTCATTCGTGTCCACTGTCTCCAGATGATTCATAAGGACTTTGCGAGCTATGCTCACTTCTGCTGCGCTGTCTAGCATTGTCTGAGCTCATTCCCCGTTTTTCAGTTGTGTCCTCAGTATTCTCGGTATTGTTAACTACCTTGATACTGGCTACCTTCTTTTTTGCAAATTGTAATTTCTTTTTTAGCTGAGCAGGTTCCTTGTCTTTGGACTTGGCGTGCTCTTCTCTTTGTTCTGATCGTCCTCTTCTTTCCGATTTCTGCGAGGAAGTCTGAAAAGATTGAGAGGGACGTGTATCAATGTCTTGATATCTATCAGGCTTTTTAATATTATCCCTATTTCTAAGGTTATATCTTTTCCCAGAGGGGTCACTCTGGGGTGACCTGTGTCTTTGGTTCGGAGATTTTTCTCTTCGCCTAGGAGACCTTTCTCTGGACTGGAATTTCTTTTCTTTAGGATTGGATTGTTTGTTTCCATCCCAGTTCTTTTTTGGTATTGTTGAATTATTAGTAAAAAATATTTTTTCAGGACTTTTAATCAGTTGTGGTTTTACTGGTATTCCACCTAAACTATCTCTACCTAGTTCCTCATAGGATTTTTCTATGATTCTGGCAATTTCAGCTGGTTGGTCTGCTATATCTGTCTCTTTTAACCTCTGGCAGATCGCCACATTTGCTGCTTCTCCCTTTATGTTGGCTAATAATATAGCCGAGACCTGCTTGAAGTCTTTTAGTAATTTCATACCAAGAGTTAAAGCGGGTTCTGGACCGTATTCGTCTTGAATTTGTTTTAGCACATCTGGTATTACCGAAATGGATGGAACACCGTGCGTTTTTGTGTAGATGGAAGCAAAGACTGTACCCCAAGTGTCACAGTCCTCTATGTGTGGTGCGATTCCCATTGGGAGACAGATAGTCAGAATCCTGTGCTTTTCTAACGGGGTGGTGTCTGGAAACACCGCCTCTATTTGGGTTATTTTCTGCGCTAGCCAGAATGGTATTTGTTCCCGTTTAGTCGGTACTTTACCTAGGCAGGATTGGATGTTCTGTGGTGTAATTTTATTTGTGTTCCCCTGGTGAGGGGTCAGCTGTGGAAGTTTAATCGCTGGCTGAATTGTTGAAGTCCGCATCACATACTGGACTAATTGTCTATGTATTTTTATTAATTGTTTTAGCTGTGTTAACAGCTCTGCTGCAGACATCCCATTGATGTCTGGATGTGGTGTGTATCCGGCTAGGACCGGCCACGTTGCTCCTGGTCTTCCTAAAGGACCGAGCCTGGTGATGTGATTATTATGTTTTAGGGCGCCATCAAATAAGAGCAAATGCTCTTGAAATTTGAGTGGTACTTCCACCTCCTCGAAAGGAGTGTAATTTTCAGGAGGTTCCTCTATTTTGTAATAGTGGAAGTACTTTGTTACAGGATTTGCTGCTGGAAAATTTATCCATGAATAGTATACCTCTGTCTGCCGATATTCGTGTGCCTCAATTACGAATATGACTGTACCACCTCTAGGTGTCAGTCCATTTTCTATAAGTTTTATGGTTATAGATTTCCTTTTGATGACCGGAATGAGTATTATATCCGGGTCTGCGTCTTGCATGGTAGCATCAGCTGCTGCGAGTTCCGTTGCTAATCTAACTGCCTCTCTTTCTTCATCACTGTCTCCCATTTTACTGACAGGATGGTTATTTTTTTTTTTGTTTGTTTGCAGATCAGGTTTCTTATGGAAACAAAGATTAGATGCACAATATTTTGGAACAGTGTATCCTTCAACGCTGACTTATACCAAGAACCATACATAGGAGTTCCCTCCTGCGAGGTCTGGCGGATATAACCTTTCACCCACTCCAGACGTCTTTGGAGTATTATGGGAAAAGGGGTCTGAGTGAGAAAGCACGACTGAGTTACTCTAAATGTCTTACGTTAGTTTTATCGCCCTTTCCAAGCGCGTTGGGCGCCATGTAGTGTAGCTCCTATCATCCCAATAGGCTCTGCGCATTGGAATAATACCTACAATAGTAAAGGCCTAGACCAGACGTTAACTAGGTCTACTACTGTCGATATTAGACTTAAAGTTTTGGGTTTGCCAGCTTAGCTCAGAGTTCACTAGAAACTTTCTCGAATGTTCAGGAAAGAATAAACTTCCCTGATTAGACAAGAAGGGATTTAGTTTCTGACAACCATAGAACATGACAACTTTGCTCTCCCCTAATCGAGAGTAAATCTCGAGAGTCGTGTGAACAAAAGGCAATTTATTTTACTCAGTCAGTACGTGCATTATTAGTCTCATCAGATTGTAGAGAAAAGGAAGAGACGGGCGTGTTCAATAAAAAGGTGTTATTTATTGATCAGTCTCTTTTCTCATACAAGAGAAATGGATCGATATTATTGCAATACTTATAGTTAAGTAAAGTGCATACATTAAAAGCAGCAGTATAAAATAATACTGTAAAAACATTGATATGGTTTCTAAGCCATAAGATGTTTAAAATGAATAAAATATATTACATACACATATACATTTGACTAAACTTACTCAACTGGTGTTTCTAGATACGCCTACCCCGTGTACCTGACCTAAGTCTAATATGAGGGCGGGAATAGAAAGTTACAGTTTAAGTTAAGTTTGTTTTTGCCAAGTGAAATAACTTAAGAATTTTCTGTGAGGGGTTATTCAGTTCTGTACCTGGAAGTTAGGATGAATGAGGAATGGTATCTCTTTCTCTGGTCTCGATATTCCAGGCTGCCTGCGAGGGCTACCCGGAAGCGCCGGTGCTTGGTTTCTCGGCAGGAGAAAGCAGCTTCTCGTTCTCAGCGCGTCAGAAAGGCGGGGCTGCTGCCAGCGGGGTCTGCTCTGCTTTTGGGCTTCGGCAAGTATGGCTGCTCCGTCTCGTCACCACGCGTGTGTTTGCATAGGGCAAGATCGGTAATATTTATACCTTTAAGGTGCCGAGATTGACGTAAGGATGGACATAGATACGTCAATAAGGATGTCATACGACTTGCTCGTTAGCACATTCTTTTGCTGAAGTTCTCGGTGAAATCAAAACAATGGCCGCAGGGTTTTGCCCAGGTTGTCATAGGTTTGATTTGTTATGAGAACTCCGTATGCCTTATCAGGGGCTGGAGGAATATCGCTTGTCTAATTAGATCGCAAGCGTTATGACCTAATCAGATAACACGTTCCTGTGCCGTAGTGTGACTGCGTCAGATAACGGTATCTGCATCATGGGGTTTTTCTGCCTCATGGGCTGATTACTTAGTTAACTTGTTAGTTTGCTAACCAGAATAGGGTCAGGAATAGGGGGATCGATTTAGAACCTATAGGAATACATCACAACACTAAAACAACAAAAATGATTCCAATTATTGGAAACGAATAGAAATCTACCGAAATATTTACAGTATAGCAGTATTTAGGTCATTGATTTCTTCTCAAAATAAAAGTGATGGTACTTGCTATGACAATGTCGCCCAACACTATTGTGCAGAGTAAACATACTTGAGCAAATACATAACAGTGAATAATGTGTGACTGCAGCCTTTGAATATATACTCCTAAATGATGAGGTTATTTTCAGGCCCAAGAGTAATTTCATTTACTCTTTGACATGGAATAATTATTCGATTACTCCTCCTTGTAATTATGATTAATTTGAGGAGGGGGAAATTCTACAGTGCGAGCAAATTTATCAAAGCGGCCGCTCACACTCGCTATTCGTGTCTATTTCTGAGTACAAAATGCATCCTTGCATCCATTTTGGATGCACGGGTGCATTTTATGCGAGCCAAATAGTGTAAAATGCTGGGAGTAAGTTGGTGGAAAATCCTAACTCAAGTGCACATTATGTGAGCATGAGCTCACCTACTGTTGATACAGTCCTCCCATGAAGTGTTAAAGAACAGGGTGGGCGAAGTGCTCTCAGAAATCCCTCTCCTAAGTCAAGACATCTGCAACGTTGCTGAGCAAGTCACCTCTGCAGAGTTGAGAATATCGAAGCTGAAGGACACGGTTGTGACTCTCTGTAAAGAGGTCACTGAGACCCGTACTGCCACCAAGAGAGTAGCTTGGAGACTTGAAGACACAGAAAATCGAGCCCGTAGATATAATCTCTGGTTTGTTGGGTTCCCCAAGGGATACAAGGTCTCCAATGTGATGTGGTTCATGGATGATTGGCTCTACCTCATCATCACTCGAGATAAATTCTCCTGCAGTTATTTCATAGAGACGGCCCACCGTGTACCTGAAAGTAGACCTCTGTCTGGGGCACCCCGGGACTGCGATTGGAAGACTTTTTAACTTTCGAGACCGAGATATGATCCTCACCAAGGGGTACAAACTGGGGGAAATGCAATACGACAACATCAGAATCCTAATATTCCCAGACTACACCAGGGAAGCACACAGGGAAAGGGGCATGATGAAGTGAATGCGAGACTGCAGGGACTTCAGCTTCAGTACATGCTCATGTTCCTAACCAAGCTGATCATTTTGGCTCAAGGAAAATCCTTATTTTTCTTGACACCTGAAGATGCCTGGGCCTAGCTGGAGGAGCACCCTTACCCCCAGGGACGCTGAGAGGGAGGGCACAACCCATCTCTCTATGTGGCAGAGATAGCCCAGCCCAGGATAAGGGGTGCTCCAAGGAGTTGGACCTGAGAAGGTTGTGCAGAGTTGCAGGCACACCATGGCACACCATGGCAGAGTCAGGACCCTTTGGGATGAACCTCTTCGGGCTCAGAAGAGGATCACCAGCTGGATGCCATTTGAGACACTAACACTGATTTGGACATGGCTCCCTCACTTGAATCAATGGCGGGAGACCAAGGAAGAAAATTAGAGACTCCCCATCCTTTGGTGGCAGCTATCAATGTCCTAGAAAAAGATCTGGAAGGTGCCCCTGTGGACACACTCAATGTAGACCCTGTGGCAGAACCATGAACTGAATTTAGCAGCACATCCAGGGCCAGCTAAAGGCCAAATGTTTCCACCTACAATGGACACTTGCCCTGTGAGAATGATGATGACTTTTCAGTAGACACTGTTACCTGGGAAAGTTGCACCCAGTGTTACAGTTGTGGGTGGTTAAAATTGTGTTAGTGGTGGGGGTAGGGAAGGTACAGACCTTTCAAACTATCACAGGTTATTTTTGCATTTGTGATGAGGGGTTTTACTCACAAGGGTTCTTGTGGTGGTGGGGTGGACCTAGGGTAATATTGAGTGTTTTTAGTTTCTTTTGTTTGTACAGTTCGATGGGATTTACTATGCCGAAAAGTGCTTATACAGGCTATTGACTGTGATATAGCTATAGCCAGTGTCTATATGGGCTGTCTTTTGGCCCTAGATGGCAATCAGCCTGTCGTCCCTTTCCTAATTCTTCCGGTAGGATGTTACTGGGCCCTCGAGGGGTGCCACCCTTCTATAGTCTAGTGCAATGAGAACCTTGAAAATGGAGAATGGGGAGTTTTCAGTCCTAACCTCGAATGTGAATGGCATTGGAGAGAGAATCAAAAGGGGTCTGGTTTCCCAATATATAAAGTGGGTCAAACCCTCTACAGCACTCCTACAGGAAAGCCATCTCTAGGAGTCACAGTGAAAATGCCAGAGACTGGCACATATGTTATACTTGCACTCATGGAATATACATCCAGGTCCAGAGGGGTAGCCATCTTTATTAGGAAGCATCCTTCCATTGCAAAAATAACATTTTGGTAGACAAACTGGGTTGCTACATCAGAGTTAAGGGGCTTTGAAGACATGTAGACACTATATTGATCAGCATCTACGCATCCCCCGTTTGAAGGCCCCTACACAGGATAAAGTTCCCCATATCCTACTAGAGGCAGGATCCACACTTCATATTGGGGCGGAGACTTCAACAATGTAATGGCACCACAGTTAGACAGTTCATTCTAGGTGGGCTCCCACATCCATGCATTTCCTGCTTAGGCTATATACTGTCCTCAGTGGGAGAGGAGTCAGCAGTGTGACAGGCAGACTATCTGGCCAGGGGCCTGTCAGACCACTCGCCTTTGCTGGTGCAGTTGGAAAGGGGGATAGGAGTGGGAAAGGGTGGAAACTGAATGACTGGTACCTACAGCATCACAAGGTGGGGATCGGCCTCAGGGCTGATACTGAACTTTACTTTAAGTAGAACTCTGTCATGTCCAATATAGTACTCTGGGAAGCATATACAATGGTCCTCCGGGACAAGCTTCAGAACTTAATTGTGCAGAAGAGCAGCAGAGCCTCAACTTACATGGAATGCCTAGAAAGAAGGCTCCTGGTGTTAAAAAATCTCTGGACCCCGATCCTGACACTTTGGACCTCCAACAATTAACGTTGCTGCGGGAGGAAAACACGGGGAACTGCACATACCCAGATCATGGCCAACCTCCATAGAATATATGAGGCTGGGGATAAGGTCAGCATTATATTTGCCTGGCTGAGAAAGAAGAAATTAGAGGCCAGAAGGATGCACTGCATAGTCCTGCCAGATGGAGAGACTGTTCAATCAAAAAGCCAAATTGCAGGTGCTTTCACCAGCACTACAAGGACCTCTAGAGGGCTAGACAACTGCAATCCATGCACAAGATTGCATCCTACCTTGACTCAATTACAGTCCCCCTCATGGACAACTTGGCCCCGGAAGCCCTGAAAGCAGAAATCTCCTTAGAGGAAGTCTGTGAGGCCGAGACCAAACTCAAACCTAACAAAACTCTAGGCCACAACGGGATACCAGCAGTATTTTATAAAAGGTATTTGGATTGCTTGTGGCTCCCCCTCCTGACCTCATGTGGGTAATCATCGTAGTAATGCATAGGGATGAGAAACTCAAGGAACAGTGTGGATCTTATCATCTGCTCTGCCTGCTGAATATAGAAATCAAGATACTGGCCAAGATCCTGGCCTCAAGACTGGTATAATTCATCACACCCTTGATATATCGGGACCAATCAGGCTTTATGCCTGGATGATCCACCTGGCATGATCTACGTTTACCACATAACTGGCTAAACATAATACAGGACAGACCTGACCCACATTTCCTGTTAGCACTTAAAGTTTAAAAAGCATCCAACTTGGTGCGCTAGCCTTTTTTAGAATATACTTTAGAAAGATTCCGTTTTAGGAAGTGGGTTTGATTGTTATATCAGGCCTGATGGCCTCGGTCACAATAAACAGTGTGCAATACACTGAATTCCCAATAGGGAGAGGCACAGGACAGAGATGCCCCTCTCTCCTCTCAGATTTGCTCTTACCAAAGAATCACTCACATGTAAGATTCAAGACCACCCAGAGATCCGGGGCTTCTGTTTTTGTGACGAGTCCATCTTTGATCAAAAGATCTCACTGTATGGGGACAATGTTCTCCTCTTCATTATTCATCCTACCCAGCCCTTCCTCTGCTTTTCCACGTACTTGAGGAATACGAATGCCACTCTGGATACTGTGTTAACTGGGAGACGTCCATAATTAATCTTTCCCAGGAGAATATTGTAGTCCCCCCTCCATCATCACCTAACACACACCACTTTAGGGATTTTTCTGACGTTGCTGAGGAAACTATGTTTTAAGCAAAATTTAGGAAGGGTTGTATGTGTTTGCTATGGGTAGATGACGAGATGGTGAGGCTTGCCCCTTACAATGCTTGGGTGGACTGCTATGTTTAAAATGGTGTGACTACCCAAACCACTCTATGTCCTCCAACACACAAACTATCCAATTCCAAAGACATTTACTATGATGGAAGACGATCAACAGACCCTACTATGGGATGGCAGGCACCCCAGAGTGGCCCTATCGACTCCTCAAAGAAATCGATATTATGGTGGCATCGCACTTCTGGACATATATGCCTATTATTGAGCAGCCCACCTCACCAGAGATTGGATTTACTCTCCCACAGCATCGCTACACCTTTTGTTTAGAACGCTCCCAGTGGGCAAATAAGTACTAGCTTTCTTTTTATGTGGGGGGTGCAGAACCTGCCCAACACAAGTGGCAATTGCAGCTTGGGTCAAGGCCACAAAGTCCATGGGGAGGCAAGGTAAACCATCTAGGGAGACACCGCTGTGGTAGAGGAGATGGCGACCTCAATTCAACAGGTTAAAAGGCTATTTGAGTCTGGGACTTGATTGGGATTTCTAACCTTGGGGATCTCATTGAGCCTGCTGATACTGTACCGTTCTCCTCCATGCACAAAAATCTATTTCTTAAATATGCTAAGGTCAGACATACATGGAGGGCCTTAGGGCTGCCAGGGGAAGGTATCCTTGGCGTTGCACCACTGGAAGGGTGGCCGTTGATGGAAAATCTGAGAAGAGGCGCAATTTCATCTACCGATAGAATCCTTATTTATAATAAGCCTACAGCCGGGGCTTGAGAGGGAGGTGGGAGGCTGTTGTGGGAAGAATGGAGGCTATTGATTGGGACATAGTCCTAATGCATCCTAGGGAGGTGGCAATTAAGACCTGGCTTTGGCTTGTCCTGTTCAAAATCCTTCACCAACTCTACAATGATAGACGTCCTCTCTATACTATGGGTAGGGCCTTCGACCTGCAATGCATGAGATGTGGGGACCCAGAGGGTTCCTTTTTTCATACACTGTGGAGTTGTCCCCGTATACAGACCTACTGGTGTGTCGTCATAGGGGAACTTAGCACCATATTATAACAATCTCTTCCCTTCGACCCCAAGTTTTTTATATTAGGTATCCCCAATGATGTTGACTTTCTCCGCACCAAATTGCTTTCTTTCAACCTCAGTTTAGCTATGGCAAAGAGAGACGTGGCTCAACACTGGGTTTTAGGGGAATATCCTACACTACAGGAATGGAAGAGGGGAATGGATATGCATATTGTGCAAGAGAAGGTCACATTTATTTATTTTATTTTTATTTTCCCATATTCGTAGAGCGCAGAGCTACTCAGAAGAGTGTCCCGGCGCTAGCGGAAACAGAGCGATAGTAGGAAGCGCGCGTATAAAGGCGGAGGAGAGGATTACTGCTGAAACAGCCATGTCTTCAATAGTCTCCTGAAGTACAACATGTCAGGCGCTTGCCTGATTGCTGTAGGGAGTTCATTCCAAAGGTGTGCTACCTGGACTTGAAAGGAGCGTCCTCCTATGCGGGAACGATCAAATTTTGGCACACTCATCAGATGTTGGTGAGATGATCTTAGAGCTCTACTAGGTGTGTAGTAGCTCACTCTTCTCCTAATGTAGGTTGCCCCAATACCATGTAAGGCTTTAAAAGCCAGGCCAGTGTCAGGGCTTTGAACTGAATTCTGCGGCGGATAGGGAGCCAATGTAAGTTCTTAAGATGGGGAGAGATGTGGGCTCTAGGGCCCAACATAAGAATGGCTCTGGCGGCCGCATTCTGCTCGACCTGAAGTCTACTAAGAAGGCATTCTGGGAGACCCAAGAAGAGGACATTAGCGTAGTCCAGCCTGGAGGTGATAAGGGCCTGGACCACAGTCCTTCTGTGGGAGAGACACAAAAGGGGTAAAATAATTCGAAGCATTTTCAGGTTTCCATAGCAAGTGCCGACCACTGATTGGACTTGGGTCTTCATGTTCATGAGTTATTCAGTTTTACCCCTAGGTTTTTGGCTACTCCCACAGAGGTCTATGGGGGGGACATATCCGGCGGTCACCACTGTCTCCAGACTTTCTGGTCCAAAGCTCCAAAAAGAATCACTTCTGATTTAGCGGAGTTGCACTGGAGCTGGTTTTGACTAAACCAGGAAAAGACCTGTCTCAGACAGTTCTTGATTTTGCCACTGTTAGAAACGAGACCCCCGGCCGGCCAACGCTCGCGCCATGGTCAGTCAGGGATTGCCATTTCTAAGTCAGGGCAAGGGAGTCACACACCAAGATAACCCCTGCTCACCCTCTAGGTAACGTGACGCGAGCTGCAAGGCTAATCTCGGAGGCGATGTGTAAAGCGTTTGCGCGCGCACCCCAGCGACAACACCCTAGGCCCACCACAAAGGAAACTCCACACAAGGTTATATCCAAAAATAGCCTTTGTATTATAATAATAAAAACACATTAGATAACACACACACTTTACAATGTGCCAACAGGCACGGGCAAGATTTACAAGGGATTATGTACAGGACAGGGCCACCTGGACCACTGTCAGGGGTATGCACTTTTTAGAAATAATACTTGTAGGTATAACACTTAGCACATAAACATCTAATGACTGTAACACAGAAATAGTAAATGTAGCATACAACCAGTAACTACTGGTAAAGGGAAAATACCTCCTACGCCACCCTAAACACTGTAGGGAAATCACGCAGGGAACTAGGACCTTATCATCAGGACCTATGGAAGGAAAACCTATCACCTAAGCAGGTCACATTTAGCAAAGGGAAGGAAACCTAAAATAATCACCTAAGCAAGTCACATTTAGCAGAGGCAATAAAACATCAACATTCCTCTAAGCAGGTCACTTTTAGCAAAGGGAAATAAACCATAAACAATTACCCAAGCAGGTCACTTTTAGCAAAGGTAATATAAAACAATCCTCTAAGCAGGTCACTTTTAGCAAAGGGGATAAAACAAACAATTACCTAAGCAGGTCACTTTTAGCAAAGGTAATAACATAAACAATTGCACATGAAACATTAAAACACATTCAGAGGTGCAGGTAGAACATTTGCGCAGGAATCACATAAGCAGTAACTCATAAATTGCGCAGGGTGCTTGTAGCACAACACTAGAATTGTCCCTCAGGCCAACTGGCCGCGCAAGGGGCTTAAATGCCCGGAGTCTCAATGTCAGGGAAGGCTGCGCAGGCAGCCAGAACACAAAGCCTAAACGTAGCAACTGTCCACTAAGTGCTGGACAGTTGTAAATCACAGATGGGCACACGTTGGAGCCTCGTGGGCTCAAGAACACTGAATGGTGCCCAAGAGCCTCTCTGGGCTCGCAAAGCAAATAGGCACTAAAGAGCTTCCATGCTCTAAACCATAATGAAATGCCCCCAGAGCCTCCTGTGGGCTCGCAAAGTTACTGTGGGCGCAAGAGCCTCTCAGGGCTCGTGAAACAAGAAAGCGCTGTGAGCCTCGTGGCTCTAAACAAACAAATTGCCCCCAGGAGCCTCGGGGCTCCTAATAAAAAAAATGCGGGGCTGCTGTAGTCCTTCGTGGACTCAGAATGGACGTCGGAGCGGCCCGCTGCCAACCGGGGCCGCTCTGTCACCCCCGGGATGCTTGGAGCCTCTCGGGGCTCATAAATCACCTAAGGCGCCCGGCGCCCTCGTGGACGCATGAACTCAACTGCCCCAGGTTGTCGGAGTGGCCCGCTGCCAACCGGGGCCACTCTAAATTCCAAAGACCCTGTCCCTCACTCACCGGGCCTCGCTGGGTCTGCGGGGGCGGGGAAGCACCCTCTGCCGGTTTCCTTGCGGCGGCGGCTCTGCGGGGGCCTCGGGCGGGGCTCCTCTCCACTCGGGAGCCTTGGCCGGTCAATGCAGGATGCTTCCTGCTTCCTCCTCCTCCCCCGATGACGCGGCGGGAGGCTCGGCCGGCTGGGCCAATCCCAGCGCGGCCGGGCGGTGACGTCGGCGGCTTCTTCCACGCAGCCCGGGCTGCGGCGGTGATCACGGGCAATGCCGGGTGGGCACCGGCTTCCAATATTTAAATAAAACGGGGCAATGCCGGGTGGGCACCGGCCTCCAAAATTAAATATAAAGCGAGGTAGGCACTCGCTCGGCCGCAAATTCGGGCAAACACCGGGTGGGCACCGGCTGGACAACTAGAGCGCTCTAAAGGCAAAATCAAGCGCTACTGAGCGCTGGGGCCAAACTAAAGCGCTGTAAGTCAAATAAAAGCGCTCCCAGCGCCAGGGAGGAAAATAAAGCGCTCCTAGCGCTATAAGTCAAATGAAAGCGCTTCCAGGCGCTCTGGCAAAAGTATAGCTCCAGTAGGGTCTGGAGGCAGGTAGGGGGGCAAGGCTGGGCCAGAGCCAGCACACTGGGTCTCCAGGCAGGGAGACAGTCCAAGTGGCGGTCCTCCTGGCCCCAGCAGCAGCAACAGCCCCCTCTGGCAAGGATCCAAAAGTAGAACGGAGAACAAATTGTATGGGGACACAGCCCCTTCTTATACTGTGAAATCCTTTGTCTTCAGGGTGCAGGGTGGGGGAAAACCAGTTGCAGCTGGCTTGGGAGTACCCTTGATGGCCCAACCACCCCTTTCATTCACTGGGGAGGCTTGGGTTGTTAGACAAACCACAGGGGGGCGGAGCCAGCATTGTGTGGGGAAAACCCCAGCCCATCAAGGACCCAGGTGCACTCCTCCCACACATCACTCATGCTGATCTCACACTCACCACCGGGCAGACCCATCCAGACTTCCTGGAGCCTGGCATGCCAGCCAGCTCCAGCCAATCACGCTCCAGCACCCTCACTGCACACATACATCAATGTCCAGAAGTAGCACTTCCCTTCTAGACACATACATGCAGCACATACCATTGCGCAGCATTCATTCTCACGAGTTCATACATACCAAACTCGAGCCTGCACTCCCCACACATCAGGAACTAACATGGACACACACATTCCCCATGCATTCCTAATGGGAGGGCAGGCCAGCCATACTACACGCACGCACTTTCACTCTGGGACACAGGGAAAAAGTGCGCAGAGACCCAAAAATCACTACACAGGGTCACAAATAAAAGCAAAAAGATTAGGGGTGAACCTGCCCTAAGGCCCAAGTCCAACAGCCACCATCAAGAACCTCTCCCTTTTTACAAGTGAACAGCATCTGGGTGTCATCAGCATAGGATATAATCATGGCTCCAGCCTCTTCAACCAGAAGGGCGAGGGGAGCCATGTAAAGATTAAACAACAATGGACTCAAGATCGAACCCTGAGGAACACCCATCTCTATAGGAGGCATGAGGGAGGAGAAAGGCGGATTCCAAACTTCCTGCCTTCGGTCTTCTAAAAACGAGGAGAACCACTTCAACACCGTGCCCCCAACACCACAGTCTCTCAGTCTCTGTAAGAGTCTAACATGGGGCACGGTGTCGAAAGCGGCAGATAAATCTAACAATATTAAGGCCGCTCTCCCACCTGAGTCAAGAGTCACTTTGATAGATTCCGATATTTCAAGGAGGGCTGATTCCATGCTAAAGTTAGCGCGGAATCCTGATTGACTCTTATGGAGACAGTTGTTCAACTCCATGAATTCTGGAGTAACAGAGTTCACGTATTTTTCAATAACCTTAGCTATGGAAGGCAGGAGCGAAATAGGTCTATAGTTTGACACTATTAGAGGATCTGCCTTAGGCTTCTTTAACAACGGCAAGATTTTGGCTTGTTTCCAAATAGCTGGAACCTGGCCACTGCTCAGAGACAAGTTCAGCACAATATTGACCTCGGCATTGATGACCTCGGCCACCGATGCCAATCTTTTGGCAGGGCAGGTATCTGACGGTGAGCCAGATTTTAGGTTCTTTATAATCGTAAGAGATTGCGCTAACGTAATCGGGGGAAATTGGAGAAAGGTGGCATTAGATGGAAGATTGGCACATGCAGGTTGCACGTTGACCAGTGCGCTGGAGGAAGAGTCGAGGGATGTCTGTATATCGACTATTTTCTTGTGGAAGAAATCTGCTATTTTGTGTGTCCAGGCTTCCAAGGCTTAGCATTTGGAGGCTGCTGCTGGCGGTGAAGTAAAGTGTTTAACAATTTTAAATATTTCCTTGCTCTTATTGGCTGATATCTCAATCTTTGCTTCAAAAAAACATTTCTTTTCCTCCAGAATTTTCTGGTGGTAAATTTTTTATTATTTTTTGTAAAGTGATTTGCTATCATTGCTAAAAATGTTCCTCCACACCCTTTCCAACTGTTTACAGACACTTTTGCATTTGCGTAGGGTTTCATTAAACCAAGGGGTAGAGCGATGTATTGTCCTTTGAGAGCGTAGAGTCTCGGGTGCTAAGGTCTCCACACCTTGCTTTATCCAATTTTCCAAATTGGGAGCATCAACTCTAAATTATTACTACTAACGAGAGGATGTGCCTGTAGCACAGAGCTGAGGGCCTCCGGGGTGAGCTTGTAGAGAGCTCTAAATTTGAGAAGGGTTTTTTTTATGGTGTGTGCTGGTTTGCTAATTTTAACCATCGTGATTTTTAGCAGGAAGTGATCATTCCAGACAAGAGGGATGGGCACCTCGGCTTGGCCAGAGATGTGGTCCAATGTGTGTCCCTTCTCATGAGTGGGTCTATTTATGAGGGGTAGCAAATTCAGGGCATTCAGAGTCTCACATAGTGTAGTGCCCTCCAAGCTCGCTAGCTTGTCCATATGGACATTAAAGTCTCCTAGGACCAGCAATTGGTTAAATCTCAGGGCAAGTGGTGCTATAGTATTGGTAATTCCTTTTAAGAATGGTCCTGAGTGATCTGGTGGTCTATATAAAAGAACACCCACCAAAGATTGGTGAGCGGATATTGTACAGTGAAAGCAGAGACTCTCTGCACCCTTGATTTCATCCATTGGGATAATTTTGGCCGAAATGTCATTTTTAATGATCATTGCAACGCCCCCACGCTTCCAAGTGGTGCGGTCCTTCCTTAGTATAAAATATCCCATGGGTACTGCAATTGCCAGGGTGGGATTAGAAGTGTCTGAGAGCCAGGTTTCAGTTAAAAATAATATATCTGGCCTTGACTCTAATATCAGGTCAGAGATGTGCTGGGCTTTTTTTGTTTAAGGATCGTACATTGAGCAGGAAGATATTAAAGTCCTCCCGACTCCTAACATTTCCTTCCTTCGCATTAAGCGTGGGCCCGGGTTCATTTACTGGGTATAAAGGGCAGGTCCAATTACACATACTGCATTCCATAGTTCTACTATCCCCAGCTAGTTCTACGCAATTATGGCAATTGTGAGGGGGCATATACTTTTTAAGTGCTGTGCTGTCATACCTAATCGGATTATTGTGGATTGGAACCAAACCGGCAGCGATTCCTGCCCTGTCCGCCTCCGCGACGCTGACAGGCGCAGACGGGCTTGCCTTTGGCGCGCCTTTGGCACGCACGCTGCGCGTGTCAGCTGCGTGGTCTGGTACCCATCCGGTTTTATGGAGGCCAGGCCGCTCAAACGCTAACCTCCGCAAACCGGATGTGGGTGCATTCTCCCTCCACGCAAACGACGCTGTAGCGGTGGACCGGGAGAATAGCCAACAGGTAAGCTGCAAAAACATGTAAAATACTGTTTGGCTAAAAAGTCTCCTGATTAAAAGAATTCTATGCAGAGTATTCTCGATATAACAGAGTGATTTAAAAGTAGCATTCAGTCAGCAACAGATAGCACTCTCTCCCCGTGCATCCGAATGCAATGTCCCCACAATTGTGCGTCCGCTGCATGGTCTGGTACACATCCGGTTTTATGGAGGCCAGGCCGCTCAAACGCTAACCTCCGCAAACCGGATGTGGGCGTATTTTCCCTCCACACAAACAACACTGTCGCGGTGGACCGGGGAGAATAGGCAGCAGGTAAGCTACAAAAACATGTAAAATACTGTTGGGCTAAAAAGTCTCCTGATTAAAAGAATTCTATGCAGAGTATTCTCGATATGAAAGAGTGGTTTAAAACTAGCATTCAGTCAGCGACAGATAGCACTCTCTCCCCGTGCATCCGAATGCAATCTCCCCACAATCGTGCGTCCGCAGGGGCTGCCCACACAAGTTCCAGAAAATCTGGGGCAAGTGGATATCATATTATTCTTTTGAAGGGATACTGGAAAAAGAAACGCTGGTCGGAGAGATGGCAGAGTGACAGATATTGAGATTCAATATGTTAGTATTATTGTCTGCTGTTCGATGTGCTTGTTTATCTCGATCCTACTGCTGGACCTTGTCGGATGATGGAGGGATGGGAGGGGTGGTAGGGTTGGGGGTTGTGAATTGTCATTGTTTCAGACTTGCATTTGATGGGAATTTCCTGCACCTCTGTGGTCTAATATTCGTCCATGTGACACAGTGGGCCTGTGCTGTTCCAATCCTGGTACAGTGTGACAGCTAATTAACAGATGAAGGTTCTCTTACCCACCCCTTCCTCCTCAGGAGCTGAGTGAAGCAGTGTTGATTACTTCTTTTGTGTGGGGGGACCATTGTTCCCTCTGCTGGCAGGTAGTTAACTAATCCCAGCAAGGTGACAAAGGACCTGGAATCTGATTCTGAGCCTTGCCAGATAAATATGACATTCCAGGATGACCCATAACGTATACATGTAGATTCCTGGGAGTCAATGTATGTGTTTTACCCCAGTTTGATATCTTACTGGAGTTTGTAGGCCTAAGGGAAGCAAAAATGCACTCTAAGGTAGATATCCTCTATGTTTATAATACAGTGATACTGTTTTTAAACCATTAAACCCTACTGGTGTTACCTTTGAGTATGCACAAATACGATACGGAGCACCCCAGGTCAACCTCTAACCTTAGAGAGTGCCCTATGCACCAGGCTACCGATGCGTAATTACCAGGCTGCATATGATGGTAGTCTCACAAGGGCAGCCCGCACATGTGTGCACACGTGTTCACGTGTAACCAGCCAAGTGTTCCTTACCCTAGCTGTGTACCATCGGCCTGATCTGAAAAAGGCATAAACTGGTGGTAAACATGCACTGCCCATTTACCTTTTGATTATTGTGGGTGAGTCACAAGTAGTAAGACTCACCAACTCTAAAAGTCCAAAACCGGGTGATCAAAAAGCGAAAAATTCAGGCAGATTAAATGAGCAGAAACTATTCCGCTTCAATGATACATATAATCTCACAATTGCAAAAAACACAGTTGATGGACAGAATGTAGAACAATGTCATACATTCACCCCAATACAAGGATCTGGGCCTAAATCCATCGTTTTTTTGCACTCCACACCACCCTGGGTTAGACACTGGCTATATGCAAATCAGCTCTGACCCTGTGCCTCATGGGAACAGTCCAGTCCGAACTACCAAGCCATGTCTTTCCCAGACCGGAATCAAGCATCCAAGGACCGGTTTCTGGCTATCAGCCTTCATTCAGCCTGGATAGCTTGACTCCAGTGGTGTGGAGAGCCTGGGACTCACGTCTGAGCATACCCAGCCCACTCGGGGTGAAAATTGCAAAAAACACAGTTGATGGACAGAATGTAGAACAATGTCATACATTCACCCCAGTACAAGGATCTGGGCCTAAATCCATCGTTTGTTTGCACTCCACACCACCCTGGGTTAGACACTGGCTATATGCAAATCAGCTCTGACCCTGTTCCTCATGGGAACAGTCCAGTCCGAACTACCAAGCCATGTCTTTCCCAGACAGGAATCAAACATCCAAGGACCGGTTTCTGGCTATCAGCCTTCATTCAGCCTGGATAGCTTGACTCCAGTGGTGTGGAGAGCCTGGGACTCACGTCTGAGCATACCCAGCCCACTCGGGGTGAAAATTGAAAAAAAACACAGTTGATGGACAGAATGTAGAACAATGTCATACATTCACCCCAGTACAAGGATCTGGGCCTAAATCCATCGTTTTTTTGCACTCCACACCACCCTGGGTTAGACACTGGCTATATGCAAATCAGCTCTGACCCTGTGCCTCATGGGAACAGTCCAGTCCGAACTACCAAGCCATGTCTTTCCCAGACTGGAATCAAGCATCCAAGGACCGGTTTCTGGCTATCAGCCTTCATTCAGCCTGGATAGCTTGACTCCAGTGGTGTGGAGAGCCTGGGACTCACGTCTGAGCATACCCAGCCCACTCGGGGTGAAAATTGCAAAAAACACAGTTGATGGACAGAATGTAGAACAATGTCATACATTCACCCCAGTACAAGGATCTGGGCCTAAATCCATCGTTTTTTTGCACTCCACACCACCCTGGGTTAGACACTGGCTATATGCAAATCAGCTCTGACCCTGTGCCTCATGGGAACAGTCCAGTCCGAACTACCAAGCCATGTCTTTCCCAGACTGGAATCAAGCATCCAAGGACCGGTTTCTGGCTATCAGCCTTCATTCAGCCTGGATAGCTTGACTCCAGTGGTGTGGAGAGCCTGGGACTCACGTCTGAGCATACCCAGCCCACTCGGGGTGAAAATTGCAAAAAACACAGTTGATGGACAGAATGTAGAACAATGTCATACATTCACCCCAGTACAAGGATCTGGGCCTAAATCCATCGTTTTTTTGCACTCCACACCACCCTGGGTTAGACACTGGCTATATGCAAATCAGCTCTGACCCTGTGCCTCATGGGAACAGTCCAGTCCGAACTACCAAGCCATGTCTTAATCTCACAGACATGATCACATACACTTGAGCTTCACTTCTCAGAAATGCAGGGATCTTGTTAGCTGACTTATGTCTACCTGCAAGCAGACCTTCACTCTTGTGTAAAACCCGCTTCGGCCATCCTTGATGCATTTAAGGAGTATAACCCTGGGTGTTTTAAAAGCTTCCTTATTTATTATTACGTTAACATTTTAACATTTAGGCTTGTGTTAGAAATGGAATCTCTGGTTGTCTTAGGCTTGCGCCAAAGCCAGGCAGAGACCACCCTCTAGTCAAGGCAAGGGAGTTACACGCCAAAGATAACCCCTGCTCGCCCCCTTGGTAGCTTGGCACGAGCAGTCAGGCTTATCCTGGAGGCAATGTGTAAAGCATTTGTGCAACACACACAGCAACAACATACTAGGGACACCACAAAAGGAACTCCACACAAGGTTATATCAAAAATAGCCTTTGTATTATCATACAACACATTAGATGGTAATCACACAATATACACTTTGCCAACTGGCACTGGGTAATATTTACAGGGGATTATATACACATGACAGGGCCACGTGGACCACTGTCAGAATCATCACTTAGTAAAGATAATAAATGTTGACATATATTAAACATAGAACACAACCAGCACTTACTGGCAAACACTGTACTCAGCCTTATCCTGGAACATAAATCATATTATGCACAGTATCACATAAGGTGTGAAATATATTCTGTGCCAACCTCATAAGCCTAAACATATTAGACCATAACCTCCTAAGCATAAGTCACATTAGAGACATAACTCACAGTTGAGACTAATCTCACATGCATAAACCACAGTATGCAAAACCTCATAATCATAAAAACTACATTGAGAGGCATCAAACAGGGTGCATAAATCATAATATATAAATTACATTTCCTAGCACCACATTAATCACATTAGGGCCTGGTGCCCTATTAACCTAACAGTCCCCCTGGCTAACTGGCTATCTCAAAGGGGCTCAAATGCCCTATGTCCAAAAGTCAGGGTGCGCTGCCAATGCAGCAGAAGTCAAGGGTGCGCAATTTGCACAGACCTTAACGTTGCAGCTGGCACTAAGTGCTGCACAGCTGTGAAAGTATGGGGCAAAGGAGTGCATCTCACTCCTAACTCACAAGACATGCCCCCAAGGAACTGTGGCCTAAACGTTGCAGCTGCCCACTACTTGCTGGGCAACTGTGCATTTCAATTGAAGGCCTGGGCTCTCACTGTGTCCTTTGAACAGATGGGTAAAAACGTGGCAGCTGCCCGCGCTGGTGCAGTGCAGCTGAGAACACTACAACTGGGCCCTGGCATGACTGTGCCCTCGGGCCCCACTGGGGTTCTCTTAAATAATATTGCCCCCATTGGCGCAGCTGCCCACTGTCAGGTGGGGAAGCTGGGAAAATTGGACTACCACGGCCCTGGCACACCGGGGCCCTCTGGACCCCCACGTGTCCTAAAACAACTATGGCCCTTGTTGGAGCAGCCCGCTGCCAGGCGGGGCTGCTCAGGTACTCGGTCCATATCGCTCCCGCCATACCCACTCACTGGGCTATGCGGGGGAGGCTTCACTGTTGCAGTGCACGGGGTTCCCTCGTGCTCAGAGGAGCCCTGCGTTGCATCTGGCCGCATCCACACAGACGGGGTGGGCTCCCATCTGCCTACAGCATCTACATCTTCACCCGGGCCCCCTTCTGGAACTCGGGACTTGAATATGGAGCCGGCGAGGCTCCGGACTTCCTCCCGGCACGTCCCAGCACCGGGTGGGCTTTGCCTGGGTCTTCCGGCAGCACTGCTCTTACACTTCCTGAGCAGGCCCCGCCCACGTCACAACGAAGGTTGCCTGACTTCCGGCTCGCGTTCGGCAGCGGCCCGGCAGTTTCTCTCGTGACTTCTTCTCTGCAATACGGGGTAGGCTCCCATTTATTAAAAACTATATAAAGCAGGGTGAGCACCCGCTGGGCAGACAACGTGGAATAGGCACCCGCATCTATAAAATTGAATAAATCCAATGTGGCCATGAAGGGGGATGGGCACCCTCTATGACGTAAGAAAAAGCAGGGGAATCCCTACATCATGATTCCCTCGAAGACGATTGCAGCCCAACACTACAAGGAGGAAACAGAAGCGCTCCTCCTCAGGAAAAATAAAGCGCTCTGTAGATAAAGAAATAAAGCGCTCACCAGGCGCTAGGATTAAAGTCCTTAGGGATAAAGAAATTAAGCAAAAGGTCCCAGGGGTGTAACTGGGCCCAGTGAGGCACCCCTCTGGGCAGGTCCTCCTGGGCCCCAGCAGCAGGACGCCCCGCAAGTTTAGGACTAGGTTCAGAACATGTTCATGGGGTCACAGCCCCTATATTTATATCATATTTCCCTTTGTGTCACAGCACAGGGATTGGGGATACCAGTCAGAACTAGTTTAGGAGGGAATTGGAGCACTTTGTTTTGCCAAGCTTCTCTTCCCCTCTCAGGTTGGGGCTAGGTGATCAGACACAATACGGGGGGCAGAGCCAGAATAGTACAGGCTGGGCACAGTCCTATTCAGAGTCATGGGTTCAGCCCTTCCACTACTCTCAGCTCAGGTGTCCCATTCAGCCTAGCGCTGACTCATCCTGCCCCTCCTGGAGCCACCGACACCTCTCAGCTCCTGTAACTCACCAGCCATTCATGCAATTTACATCAGGCAGGCAGACACATAGCCCACAGAAATGGCAACTTCTAAAAGTGTCATTTCTAAAATAACCACAATAAATCTGTGCACATCATTGCGCAGCATTTATTCACACAATTTCATACATACCAGACTTGACCACACTGCTCCCTCATAACAGGAATTACCACTGAAACACTCTGATCAGGGAATCCCCAATGCATTCCTATGGGAGGGCAGGCCAACCGTACAAATGTAACACAGAGAGCGCATGCACTTTACACTGGGCCACCGTGCTAAAGTGCGCAGAGGCCAAAAACCAACAATATCATGTCAGAGAAAAGGCAAAAAAAAGTTTAGGGGTGAACCTGCCAAAAAGAGCCAATCCCAACAGCTTGAAATTGAGATTTTCAAGGGGTCTCCTTATTAACATATTCCTGCATTACTTTAGGTCTACCACTTACTCACACATCCGGTAAAACACATCTTAGAGCACATTTACTCACCAGAAAATCTGTCCTGCTTATATTCACAGTATTTGTGCCCTGGTTTAATCTTGCCTTTATCTCTCATGATATCCACTTTCCGAAACCTTCAAGCCTGTAATTCTTCCAGGGACCAGCAAATCCTGGAACTGGAGGAAAATCCCTGCTCTGAATTTCCCTGAAACTCATGCAGTGTCCAATCCCTACTATCATTTGATCCTGTAAAAATCACAAGCAGTGAAAAATCTATCTTGTCTCAGTGTAGATTCACAGCCTCGTAAATCATTCTGTTAAAGGCTGAATGAAAATAGAGGAGATCCTATAGATTTGGCCCTTAAGTTTAATCATTTACAGGCTTTTAATATACGTTGATAAGCAATCCATAAGGCTTATTAGCAAAAACGCCTATTAAATACATCGTTTGCACCTTCAACAATGGCAATGAGACAATCAATGCAAGTGTATGAATCACTCAACTAAGGCACTTTGTAAAGATATTGGCCTTCTCTTATTTTAACAATTAAGAGACAATCCAGTACTCTTTTGGAACCCTTTTATTAACAACCTCTCTGTATCTGCCCATCCTGGTCTTGGTTGTTCTATTTTCCCTTTCACACCTATTACTTCGGAATTTGCATTCTCTAAAATCATGTTTCTCTGTTCAGAGTCTCACTTTGACCAATCTCATTTAATAATACAATTAGATCCTGCCACGTTTGCCACAGTGAAGCCGGGGTTCTCTAATATATCTCTGTTGTCTTATATTGGAGGATGGCCGTAGTATGACTGCTTTTGAAAAAATGCAATGTATATCCCTCAGTCTTAGACAACTATAGCCCCATTTTCCAGTTCCCATTAATATCCAAGATTGGTAAATCCGCAGCCAAGTTCAGTTGTTATCTTGGTTTGAAGATTTTGCCCTGATTCATCCATTGAAGCAGTTTTCTGGCCTGGACATGGAGACGAATACTTTTTTTTCAGTTATTGGCTCAGTGCTCAAGGACTTGTGCCACAAAATCCTAAGCATTTTGTTGTAGCACATTTTAATTCCAAAGCTCTCTCAAGTCTAAAGATAAAAAGACATAGAGAGTGGTTGCAGTGCCATGACACTGACTTTTATTTTGAAGGCACCTTGCAGTTCAAACATTTTAATTGGTGGTGGTGGACAAGCCTCAAAGCTGATATGATGCAGATGTCACGGCCATGTTCCTCTTCTGTGCCTGCACACACTCTGAACGAGAAGAAAACTAGTACCAGTTCCACTGTGGCATTTTTCTAAGGCTTGTACAGCGCTGTCTTGCACTTGGTTCTACACATAAAAAGCAACCTAAGAGACGACCACTTGTTTTTTCTTAACAATGACTACTAATCATGGGAAATTAGCCTGACTGCGGATTTTTACATTTTCTGAAGCTGCGAGACCAAGCAATCTAGAAGCCGTACCAATAGGAAATTTTGAGAGTCGATGCAGGAAAACAAGGCGGTTGTCACTATTAATGTGAACAGAGATATTTACCATGGATTCTCAAAGTCCTGATTAATTGCATCGTTTTTCAGGACATAAACTCAGCGAAACTGTATCCTTGCTTTGTAGTAGCTCGATAATAAGTTTGCCTTTTCTTTTAAGTATGGATTGCTATTGAAATGCTGATTTCACGTTCAATAGATGTCTGCATGCTCACAAAACGAATAGCCTCAGAGGAGGCAATTAAGAAACACAGGAAGTGAGACCTGAAAAAGGGAAATGAAAACATGGCCTACTTCAAAATCTAATTAGGAATCAATAGGTACCAGAAAGAACACATTTACTTTCCAGAGCTTTTGTACACAACATTCTAAAACCTACCTTCTTTCATGCTTAACACTTAAAATATATCTTCAGTATTGCACTTGAGACGTGTTCGCAGTATTTAAATAAGATAATCGATTGTTACCAACTTAAAAATTATTTCATTAAGCACTGTTTAAGGGATTCAGAAACACTTAAATCTCTTTGTAAACACTGTCTCCCACAACGAGATATTATTTCGTGGTAAAGTGTGTAAATTCCACTCTTTTTTAAAATCTGGTAGAAACAGTTTAACATTATTGATGGTTAAAACAATTTACAATATACCTTGTTTAGGTTTTTCTGCCTTTCCTGATGCGAAATGAAGTATTTGCACGTGCTTTTGTCAGTTATCATGCTGCCAATGCAAACACGATTTGCTCACTGTTTAAATCTCTATTTTATGCCCTTTAACATTAACTTTAAGCGCTTTAAGTTATTTTCTTCTGTTATATTAGCTACGATTCTTCTAAAATGTGGAACATCCTAGACTATGCAGTAATTTCTCACTTCCATTTGGCTATAGAGCAGTATTTCCACACTAACATTTCCTTCTCAAATTCATAAAATCATATATTATAAATAAAGTATGTGAATGGCTATTTCTAAACCATACACCCGCAAATAAGTGTTTTGTAGCTCTGTGTGTAGATTCAGTTGATTTATAATGGCAAGGAAGGCAGCTATTGTAAACGGGTCTTTGTGCACATAAAAATACCTGCAACAATGTTTCTGGAGATTAGGAAGTAGGTCTTTTTAAGGATAATCCGTTCCTTTGCTCACCACAACACCCCAGTTTGGACCCAGCCATGTGCAGATCAGTCTTGAGCCTGTTCCTCATGGGAACGGTCCAGCCCAACTGCCAAGCAATGTCCCCCCTGTATCAGAAACAAGCATCCTGGGACCGGTTTCTGAGCATCACCTCTTGTAAGCCAGGCTAACTTGAACCCAGTGGCGCATTGAGCAAGCGCCCAGTTAGGGTGACAAAAGCAATCGGATGGAACGCTGAAAAATGCAAACATTCACCCCCAGTCACAAGGATCCGGGTTTAATCCATCATTCTTTTGCTCACCACCCCACTCCAGTTTGGACCCAGCGATATGCAAATTGGAATAGATCAACCCAAACTGCCAGGCCAGGTTCTCCCTGGACCAAAAACAAGCATCCTGGGACCCATTTGAGGGCATTACCTCTCATCACCCAGGTTAACTTGAATCCTGTGGCGCAGTGATCACGGGACCCACATCTGGGCATACACTTGTCACTTAGGGCGACAAAAGCAAAGAAAACAATTGATGAACGGAATGCTGAACAATGTGAACATTCAGCCCCAGCCACAAGGATCAGACTTAATCAATTGTTCTTTTGCACACCACACCACCCCAGTTTGGACCCAGCCATATGCAAATCAGTCTTGACACTGTTCCTCATAGAAACAGTCCAGGCTGAACTGCCAAGCCAGGTCCTCTCTGGACCAGAAACAAGCATCCTGGGATTGGTTTCAGGGCATCACCCATCATCCGACAGGCTAACTTGAATACAGTGGCGCAGTGAGCACCGGACCCACATCTGGGCATACCCTTCCTACGTAGGGCAACAAAAGCAAACAGAACAATTGATGAACAGAAAATTATGTATTTAGGTCCAGATCTCGTACTGGGGTGAATGTTTGACATTGTTCAGCACTCAGCCCACTAATTGTTCTTTTTGCAGGAATCAGTTTTCAGGCACATTTGAGGAAGTAGGATGTAGCATTGAGAACTACCTTAAAGTGACGAAGGATCCCTTATATATACCAGGATGAAAAGAGTTTCTGCAGTCCAGATGTGGGTTTATCATTGCTGTGATTTGTTATAATTCCAGGTAGGATTCTGTAGGAAATCAGCCTTTTCTACACGGTCACAACAGATTTTTTTGCCTTTATCTGGACCCTCTTTTTCTGAATTTAGAACTCTGGGCACTGTGACCTATGGTAAACAGGATTAAAATGACTTTGCATCCCCTTTAAACATGCTTAAATTGGCTTATCCCTGATTGACCTAATTAACTTGCCTGTAAGTTCTTAGTATATGGTGTAGACAATGTACCTAGGGCCTGGAAGTTAAATGAAACCTGCAGACTACAGCCCCCTAGTGTGTCTTTCACAGAGTGAGAGGTTGTAAATCATTGCCTCTAGCTAACCATGTGTAGCCTGACTGCATCAGCCTAAAAACCTGCTGACATACCTGTCAGAAAAACCCTTTTGGACAGAGAGGAAAGCCAGGAAAGCCTCAATTTAATTATTAATAGGTCATATCTAAATCCAGCGTGTTGCTCACAATGTAGGGTGCCTGATATTTGAAAGTGTGCAAAATTAAAGTTGGAATGTTCCTTCAGTGACTAGCCCAAAAATATATTTTCACTGTCAGGTCTGGAACCTAGAAAATGGCAAAGTACAGTTTTTGACAGCAACCGTCCGCAATAGTCATTCAGTATTAGTTTACGTTTTGTATAAACATTCCAATTCATTAATGAAGTTGAATGCATAAAAAAGTACATTTAAAAAGTTACCTTTTTCCTGCCTGAATTGCCTGAGTCTAATTTGCTCTTCACCAGCTGCCCAGCAACTGCTTGACCTTAATGAGTTGTGAAAATGGCTCCAAGAACAATGGCTTAGGCCTAGTGACAGGAAGGACTGAGTGTGGGGTCTTTGAACACTTTCAACCCAGGAATAACTGTTGGAAGGTACCCAGGAATATACTTAACTTGAAAGGGACAGATGTGAGGCCTGCCTATTCATAGCTTAGGAGAGACCTGATGTAGGGAAAGCATTTATTTCCAAGGTACACACTAACCAGGCTGGCTCCAAACCCAGTGGGGGTACTGTGGGATTGTTTAGACTAGGGAAAATAGGAAGTGCTGAATAAGTGAGTATTGTTGCCTCCAGGAAATTTCTCTCCATTGATTATTAAGTGTCCAGGTGTGACTCCCAACCCCGGACTAGTGCCAGCCATTAATGATGAACCCCCAAGGAACTGACCCCAGAACACTTTCTGGACCTGCGGAAGAACAGAAGAGGACTGATACTTGCTTTCTGTGAACTGAGAAGAATACCGAAGGACTGATCATGCTCCCTTTTGTACCCAAAGGCAATAAAAAAGCATCCAAGGGTCAGTGGCTGACCTCCTGTGTGACTGTAGGGACACAAGATGGAAGAGGTCTTTTCCTTGAAGTGATCCATTGACGAGTACCAACTGGATCTGGACTGGACCTAGCCAGTGGCATTTCCTGGAGTGAGTCCTGGCTCCTAATTGCTGTCCTTGTGGTCTTGGGAGTCTTAGAAATTACTTAGAGGAGCTGTTCCATTAACCCAGAAAAGTTGGTACTTAGAACATTTTTGGACTTATAAGACCTCCAGAGCAATTAGGGGACCTCCAGCAATGTTGTCCAATTTCTATGCACCTTCCAATGACACAGCTTCAGTCTTGCCATGCTGAAGGAATTTGTTTAAGTCGGAATGTAAATTCTTTGACATGGGATGAGCCTGCTTCGGGTAGACAATCCATGCTTCTTCTCACGCGGCCTGAAATCAAGCTTGGGTCCCTGTCTACCACTTTTATATACTATCATTGGCCCTAAGTTAAGCATGCCTGGGGGTAGTGCTCAGGTTCATATAGTGGCTTTGGGGTTCACTCCGACAAGTTAGTTTCATTATACATACCCCCAAATCTACATAATATTCTCCTTTCTTAGAGATTCCATATGGAGTTTTAAGTTGAAAGAAAGTCCGTTGGGCCAAAAGTTCTAGTGACAGAGAGGGATCCGATTTAAATGCCCCATTTCTTCCTTATACTGCTTGACCTCTAAGTTACCACTGTCACACAATGGAATCTTGAATGGGATTCATTAGCAATGCCTGTCAGTGAATCTCTTCCTACCTTTCCAACATGGCATATGGTAACATTGGCTCCTCCCGATCCCAAAAGATCCCTATCACCTACAGAGTTCCAAGGTTCCATACTGTCCACTCTCTTTTTGAACCTCTACATGGTGCTCCTTGGATCTAAACAGGGGAACTGAGGCCCACGCATGGAGCTGAAAATTCACTTCAATTTGAATCAGATTTATATATACAAAAATCACTGAAATGAACACCAATACTTTATAATACTGTTGTAATAAAAAACATTTCCTTATGACATTATCTGCACCTACATACTGTGATGCTGCTCTTTTCCTCTAACACAGAAACAGGAGAATATTGTCCTCTCACTACACTTCAAAAGGCTTAGGATGTTTGTGCTTTTCGAATTTGTAATGAGAAATTGTGAAACAAAAGGTGCCAAAAGTCACTGCTTCCAGGCGATCATTTGCTTACTTCTCTTCATGTGAAAAGCTGAAAGATCAAGGACATGACTGGAGTGGCCTTGTTACCTTTGTCTTAAACAAATACATTTGACTTCGACTTTGCTGCTGCCCTGAGCTACAGTGTAGCTACTTGGAAAGATGAAGCAAGCCACTGGATATGGGGACACAATTGTTTTGTAGAAAACACATAACACTTCTGGCACCTCCATGTCAGCAGGTTATGTTGTCATTCACCATGAGCAAGAAACACGAGTGAGTGTTCTGAGATCCATGATAAGGGCTACATGGGCACTGTGAAAGCTCAACTGAGCTCTTACAGACCTAGGGGCATATTATCAAGAACGGTGTTAAAAATTATCGCCGGTTTAGCGGCAGGAAACTGCCGCTAAAGCGCCGATAATGGGCTATATAATATGCCCTTGTGAATTCCCATAGAATCCCATGTTCTGGTGTGAACATGGGCTTCTATTGGAATTCTCAAGGGCATATTATCAAGCCCATCATCGCAGCTTTAGCAGCAGTTTTCTGCCACTAAACCAGCGATAATTTTAACGCCGTTCTTGCTAATATGCCCCCTTGATTTCTTTCTACTTTTATCTCTGCTTCTACAGTCTCTGAGGGCAGGGGTTGCAAAAGCAATGTCAGAGGCTAGTCAGGTTAATAAATGCTACCTCTGGTGACCCTTAAATGACATCCATTCTCTTAGTCCCCAAGACATAATAGATATGAGCCCTTATCCCAATCCTAAACCTTCAGCCGCCAACAAATGGTTAATAATGGGCAATAAGTGAAACAGAACATAAAGGCACAGATCTCTCAAAGCCCTAACTTGCTTCTTTCATGCTGGAGGTGCCTCAATGGCGCCACTGTGATCACAGGTCCCCAAGGCAGTGGCAGAGTTACTAAAGGGAAAACTGGATAAAGATGCTGCTTTCACTGCCTACCAACAATTGGGTTGAGTGGGTGGGATGAGGCATAAACATGTCAAAATTCACTTCCAGTTACCTTGGTAATTATAAACAGCCTTTAAAATTATAGCATAAATTATAAGAGTGCAACTATCTCATACACAAACTTAGTGTCAGCAAGTCAGTGATAGTTTATTTTAATCACATTTCACTTTACTATCTAACTCATTAATGAACTCATAGCAGTTTTATGCCAATTTTGTATATAGAACTGCAAAATTGTGAAAAAGATTAGAGTACCGTAAGTCAACTAATAACACCTACTTTTATTTACAGTATTTAATAATCATAGAAGTTGTGTATGAAGCATGATGATGATTAGTATTAAGATTATGAATATTATTAATTTTATAACTATTATTAATAATAATAACAGTATTAACCCTTTCGGTGCGCATGATGAAATGGTTGCATCATGTGTCACAGTGTTTGTGTGTGCGTGACGGGACCATTCCGTCATATGCACATGAGAAATAAATCCCTCTGCTGTAAACAGCTAGGGGATTTTCTTTTTAATTTTGAGCTTTAGGAGGTTGCTGAAGAGCTTCATCAATTTCCCGAGGCATTTTTTTTCAGTTAAATGACGATCAGTGTGCACGGTGCGCACCGTGCGCTGATGTCATTTCACTGAAACTGAAACGGAAATGAACAGATTGGCTCATTTCAGTTTCACTGTCTACGTGCTTGTGGAGCTATCTCTGCCCCCGAACACTAGGCAAACAGGAAAGGTATTGTTGGAAAAGGGAGAATCTCCCTTTACTAATGGTACCCTTCCATTCAAGTGGATCCGTGCTTGGGGAACCCCTCAGGAGTGCGATCCCCATGACAGGATCCACTCACTAGACACCAGGGAGGGGGAGCAACCCCTTGAGCAAGGGCTTTTGTTCCCCCAATGCTCGGGGGTACCAGGAATTTATTTCATGAGTGTGTATAAGGTTGGGGGGCTGCACAAAATGGCATGCCAAAGCCCCCAACCCCCCAAAAATGCTGCAGTCTTTCTGCCCTCCCCAGGAGGCAGATGGATGCAATAGCCACTTATCTGCCCCAGGGGGAGCAGAAAGCTCTCTAGGCACCAGGGATTATGTTTTTATTATATGCTAATGCCCCCACACCCTAAACAAATTACACATGGGGGCAATAGTCCCTGATCTGCCCCCCTAGGGGGGCTGAAATCCCACTAAGCACCAGAAAATATGTAATTTTTTGATACATAGGGGTAGGGGCTGCCCGGAATGAGCCTGCCAATTCCACCATACGCCAAACAAATTTGCCAAAGTGGCAGATGGGGGCAATAACCCCTTATCTGCCCCCTGAGTGGCAGAAAGCCCCCTAGGCACCAGGCATATGTTTATGGGGATTTCAGGGAGAAGCCCCATAGGCAAGGGTCACTCCCCATTTTTTAGGCATACATTTTGGCTGTTTCAGTGATATTTCTTGTCTCATCTGCCCCCAAGCGGGGACAGAAAACCACTAGAAACCAGGAAAAAATTGTGTGTGTGTGAACTGGATTCTGATTGATGGTCTACATGTACTGACCTTTGGCTGGCATTTTGCTTGCTGTGTGTGTGGACTTGCACTCAGCCAATGGTGCGTGTTTCATGCTTGATGATGGTGTGTGTCAATTGGTGCTTGCCTGGTTGAGTGGGTGGAGTAGAGATTGGCTGGCGGTGTACATGTACTGGCACTTGGCTGACATATGCATGGATGGAGCTTGGCAGGCGGTGTGTGGTGATGGCACTTTGTTGGTGGAGTGTGTGGGTGGTGCATGGCTGGCGCTGTGTATAGATGGTGCTTGGCTGGCAGTGTGCATGGATGGCACTTGGCTGATGGTGTGCGGTGGATGGCCCTTGCCTGGTGGTGTGTATGGATGGGGCTTGGCTGATGGTGTGCATGGATGGTGCTTGGCTGGCAGTGTGCATGGATGTTGCTTCGCTGGTTGTGTGCTTGGATGGTGGTGTGCAAGGACTAACTCATGGCTGGTGGTATGCGTGGACTGTTGCTTGGCTAGCAGTGTGGCTTGCATGGATCCCCCAGTGTGAGGTGTCATTTTTATCGGGAGACTGAAGGGAATGCTGTGGGGTATGAAATTTGTGATTTGAAGTGATCCTACAACTTTGCCACACAGAAATTAGAGGAAAATGTGACTTTTTTAGCTACATTTGAGGTTTGCAGTGGACTCTGGGTAAGAAAAAATTGAGGTATCAATGTAAGTCACACCTCCCTGGATCCCCCCAGGTGTCTAGTTTTCATAAATGTCTAGATTTTTTAGGTCCCCCATTTCTGTGTTTTTGGCCGCAGGTTCGGCGGCCATCTATGGAAATCTACCAAACGCAGATATTTCTAAAAACAAGACACGCTGTGGAGTCCAGGGAGGTATAACTTGCATGACTCTCCCAAAGTTTTTCTACCCAGAATCTCCTGCAAACTCAAATTTTGCCTAAATAAATCTAATTTTTCTCACATTTCTGTGTGGGAAATTTGTTGGATCACTGGGCTGACACAAATTTCCTACACCCCAATATTCCCCCAGTTCTCCTGAGAAAAATGATACCTCACTTATGTGGGTGGGCCAAGCACCCGCAGCAGGGAAAGGCCCAAAATATATTGTGGAAACATCAAAATGATCGATCCCAAACGACCAACCTGGTTTTGAAAGGGAGTCATCTGTGTTTTTGGTCCCGGGCTCGGCGGCCATCTAGGGAAACCTACCTAATGCAGACATTTTTAAAAACTAGACACCCAGGGAAGTCCAGGGTGGTTGATCCCTCAACATTTTCCTATGCAGAATCACCTGCAAACCTCAAATTCAGCAAAAAAAACCTCACATTTTCCATATATTTTTGTGGGGGAAATCTGTGGGATCACCCAGTCTGCACACATTTCCTACCACCCAGTATTCCCCATGGTCTCCTGATAAAAATGCTATCTCACATTCATGGGTGGGCCAAGTGCTTGCTACAAGAAAGGACCCAAAACGTATTGTGGAGTTATAAAAATTGTCTATCACTAAATGACCTGGTTTTGCAAGGGAGCCTTCTGTGTTTTTGGTCCCAGGTTCGGCGTACATCTAGGGAAACCTACCAAACCCAGATATGTTTTAAAACTAGATACCGGGGGGTGTCTAAGGAGGTATGGCTTGCATGGATCCCCCAAAGTTTTCTACCCAGAATCCCCTGCAAACCTCAAATGTAGCTGAAAAAAATCAGATGTTTTCACATTTCTGATGGGAAAGTTGTGGTATCACAGGCCTGAAACAAATTTCCTACTACCCAGCTTTCCTTCAAGTCTCCTGATAAAAATGTAAGTGGGTCAAATACCCATGGCAGGGAAGGACCCAAACGTATTGTGGGTACATCAAAATTATCTATCACAAAACAACCAGGTTTTGCAAGGGAGTCACCTGTGTTTGTTTTCCCAGGCCCGACGGCCAACTAGAGAAACCTACCAAACTCAGACATTTCTGAAAACTATACACCCTGGGGAGTCCCGGGAGGTATGGCTTGGCTGGATCCTCAAACGTTTTCCTACCCATAATTCCCTACAAACCTCAAATTTGTAATTGCAAATTATTGGGAGACTTAGGGGAACATAGAATTGTAGAACACATGGTATTACCAATTGACTTTCTATGCATTTCTGCCTTCCAAATGTAAGACAATGTATAAAAAAGAAGTCATTTTGAAAAATGTCCATTAATTCACATGCTAGATTGTTTATGCACAGCTATGGATACGTGCAAATAACCACTGCATCTAAACTCTATCATTTGTTACCATTTTGGAAATACATAGGTATCCTTGATATCAATTTTTCATTCTTTATATTTGACCAAATGAATTGCTATATACCCCGTACACAATGGAAAACTGTTGCAAGGCTGCTTTCACACACATTTCTACCACTAACTGGAAGGAGGTTGAAAACACAAAATATAAGAAAAATAGGCTATAATGCTAAAACTGAGTAGAAAATGTTGGTTTTCTGACAAAGGTCTGCCAGCTCATGAAAGCTGAGAAGATGGGGATTTTAGCACCACATACCCTTTGTTGATACCATTTCTATGGAAAAAACAGATGCTTTCTTCTGCAGCACGTTTCCCCAATTTTGTTTTATTATAAATACATTTAACTGTATTTTGGCTAATTTCTCAGTCCCCTCCTGAGGAGTCTACAAACCCTGAGTTCTGTTAGAATCCACAGGATAACAAGTTACAGGGGAGTAAGTGCGAACTATCCCAAACAGCCAAAAATAGACTTAGCAGAGGGGGAGGCCTAGACGAGAAGGGGTTAATAATAATAATAATAATAATAATAACAATAATGATAATAATAATAAACTCTGTAGCTTCCAGTAGGTAATTACTTGGGAATTTAAATCGCCCTTTACTCCTGTCTATAGCTATTTAAACAATTGCCCCTTTTTGTGGCTCATGGTCAACCCAATTTAGCCTTCCTGATTTTTGCTGGCTGTAGAAATGTATGCGCTTTGCCACTGCAAAACAGTAGTAAAGCAACCGTGCTTTTCCTCATAAAAAATGTGTTCTGTACAATAGAGCTCCTGGTTTGGCCTATTTAACTCCTATACATGTCCATTGTAAATAGTGGCTAAAATGCATCTATTGCATGGAAGGTTAAATATAATTTGTGGGTTAAAGAGTTTATTTACATGAATCACCAGGAGCGCTACAGGTACTCTGTCTGGGCTTCTGTTTAAATTTAATGCAATGATTCATACCAGGAAAAACTTCCTTTACCATGTACGGGAATCCTATTTTAATATATTCATAATTCACCTCAAACGTATAAGCCAACAGGATGGGATGCTGATATATGAATAGGGTATAGGCTGCTCTCATAGTGCAGCTACCGATACAATGGTGCTCTGCCCTCTGTTCTTAGCTCCTTGCCCCCCACATCTCATAACCTCCTTGATGTTCCCCTCATTCACAAAGCAGTTTGGCACAGACACAGTGCAGGCCTTTACCCACTCATTAAGTACACACAAATGGCACATACCCAGAGGTGTGGCCAGTATGTTCTGGACTTCCTGCACCTTCCCCTCCTTCGCTTTTTTCTTCTTCATTTGGAACTAGCCAGTGCTTAATTTGAGCTGGTGCTTTCCGGTGCTCAGCACTGGCACGTAACTGGTTTCTGGTGTTCAGCACCAGCACCTTATTATCAACACCATACTTACAACAGTCTACCACATGTTGTGCTGCTCATCTAATTTAGAGATGAGCAGAACAAGGGTTGTTTGGGAATACAATATACAATAAAATTGCTAATACCTGCCTCCTCAGCCATTTCTTTAGCTTTGGGGACCAGGAATAATTTGAACTGTCGCATTAACATGCACAAGAGATGGTTAGAAGTTGTTTTGGCAGTGATGACAAGTGTGATGTGTGGTGCAAGCTGCAGTGGCCTCCCTGTAAGAGCCATGGCACTTAATATTTTACATATTAAGACCTGGAACTAGCACTCCATAAAAGGGCATCTGAAAGGCCGTCTTCGCTCCTCCCTCCTCCACTTCTCACGTCGTTCCTCGTACCTGCCTACACTCATTATTGTGTACTTGCTGGCACATTTACATTTTCATTAACAGTGTGTGTTATTTATTGTTCTTCTTTTTGGTCCTTTCCTCTGTGAAAACTGTTTTAGGCAAACAAGCACTCCCTGCCAACTGTGAAGAATGACTATGCCTGTCCATTGGTTCACACTGCACACTGAGCTTGCAGCAGGCATTCAAACCACCAAACTGCCTTGACAACTAATCGGCGATGCAGCACCCTATGTAATTCATTTTATTTATTTATTTATTTACTCAACTCCGTTTGGCCCAATTCCAGAGTTTACTACCCCCCCACCCTGGCCTCCGTCACCCTGCCCCACCGCTCGCAGCATTCCCTCGA
The DNA here is from genome assembly GCF_964261635.1 of Lissotriton helveticus. NCBI lineage: Eukaryota > Metazoa > Chordata > Amphibia > Caudata > Salamandridae > Lissotriton > Lissotriton helveticus. The sequence goes on from NC_136067.1 coordinate 1,568,808,395, forward strand.
GGAGTCGCTACTGGCACACGAACTCTCCATAAAGCACCTTAGATTTGCTTCCAGTTTGATTTACGTTGCACAGAGAGTTGCACAGCAGACACTCAACCCACTAATCTGCTGTTGCAGACACTCTTGCTAATTGTTCACCAACTGGTGATATGTGCTTGTCTAAATGGACATATATGCGTGTTTTTCTGTTTATTCAATCAATCAAACAAGCTTTATTCGACAATTGTCATAAAAGCAAAAATGCATACATTTTGTCATAAAAAGATAAAAATAAAAAAAATGTAAGCACACATTATGAGAAAAATCTATGATAATATAGAATAAAAAATCGCATGGCTTAAAATTACGGATGCATTCATTTCATGATAAGATAAAAAGAATTTTTTAAGCACACCTTATGAAAAAATCAATAATATTATATAATAAAAAATTACATGGTTTAAAATTGCAGATGCATTAATTTCATGATAAATATGATACAAAATATATGACAAAACCATATTTAAAAACCAGGTCTTTCCAAGTCAGCCACTAATCGTTTTACTCCTTAGAGTCCAGGACCACCCTAGGAACTTTGCCACTGATATGTAAACGAAAGGAATGGTACTTGTACAAATAATTCTAACTACTACCATTCCACTCCGGGTGCCTAGTAGTTTACACATGGGTTGCAGCCATGCCCTGCATGGGGCAGAGTATGCTGGACACCCAAATAACATGTGAGAGACTGATTCCATGAAAGCTGGATAACAGAGACAAGTGGCCGTTCCGCCTTGGGACCATCTCGATGTAAATGCTCTAATTGGCAAGCTTCCAATTCTGAGCTGAAAATATAGCTTTCTGTCAAGTGGCTTGGTTATATCGTCCCAGTATGCTTCTAGGCCAGTCACATCTTTAAAATCAAGAAAGATCCCTGTGAGCGAGAGTGGGGCACTTGTCCTGAAAGTTTTAGATGCTACGATCTCCCAGTATTTGTCCTTGAAAGCCTTCTTGGATGGAAACCTAGCATTAAGAGGATCCTCCCATAGCACTTGCATCCCTAGTTCTCCAAGAATACTCCTAATACCAGATAACCATTTAATTTCATGAAAGGAATCACACTTGATAATATCCATAAGGCCTGTTGCGAATATTTTTAATGCAGGAGTTGTCCACAGGCGCCTCCAGTATAATACCGGACTCAAGTTGGCAATAGATTTAATTGGTCTCATTCCTAAATCATAAAAACCGGGACACATGGGAGTACTCTGGGGTAAATTAATAAGATTGCATAGGAACTTGTTCTCAGATACAGTCATTTTTGTTTGATTCTCAAATCCCCAGATCTCAACGCCAGAGAGGGCTGAACTAACCACCATTGCATCATGGACTCGGAGGACGGGAGCAATTGGCTTGGTTAATGATTTTGCATGCTCAGAGCACAATGCTCCAGCCAATTGGCGATTTTTAAGCATTTAAGATGCAAGTCCTGAGTAGGAATTGTCCCACAGTGCAGCGGGTATTTGTTACCTTCCAATAGGTATAATAAAGTTAATCAACAAGTCAAAAGGATTAACGTTGAATTCTTTAATGCATTAGTTTCTTCTTGTTTTCAAATTTATTCATTTCAACAAAAGAATGCGTTCTATGATTTCATGTATATATACATCAGCATATTTTCATCCATCCCTATGCATTTCGGGCCTGAAGACAGCCCTTCATCAGGGGAAATTTTTCTGAAAACAAAGAGATATAAACGGTCTGAATAAGGGAGAAGTCCCTCTACATTGTCAATAACTACAAACAAACATGCTGTGTCTCAAATTTACGGTCATTGACATTATGCGTGAAGTTGAGTTAAAAAAATTAAAATGAAAAAATAAAACGAAGGGCAAAAAAGCAAAATACAGCGTGCAGAGCATATAACATGTGATGAGACAGTAAACCTTCACCAAACGGTGCAGGTGTTGCAACATTATATCTCGTGTGCGTGTACATACAATGGTGCATGGCGGATAGTCAGTGTGTTATGATGTCTATAGACCAAAGGTAAAATGATTGACGGGTGACCATGGTTAAACACGCCATAAACGTCGGTGCAAGATGTTATCGTGCGAGAAATATTAATAAATTCGTCAGACTAAGTGCAGTTACAAAACTAACAAGTGATCTACAGCATTCTCGGTGAAATAACGAATGTCTCTGGCGTGAAGAGTACTTACTGAAAACGGGTTGACGAACCCGAATCACTTAGATTCCGGTCTCACTCGCGTGCATGCGTTGGTGTTTGTGTAGGTTAATAAAGTTAATGTGTGCTTTTAGTTCCGGTGTCAGTAACATCAACAAAGGACTAAGGTTAACGTGGGGGCCATCTTGGAATGGGGAATGTATAAACAAACAATATGGTAGTAAAGGTATGAAATACAGAAATAAACATATTCAATGACATGAGACAATGATAAATGGCTGTGGTTGTAGTAAAATATTACAGATAGCAAAGAAATTCCATACGGTCATTTAACACTGTGGGTTGCATCGTGCACAAGTATCTTATCCAAAAGTTTTCTCATTGTAGTAATCTGTTTTTGGCATTCATGCCCTCAATGCAGGACACGTTTTCAAGTACAGTAAACCGTAATTGTGCACTGTTGTGTCTTTGTTCCAAAAAATGGGAAGCTACCGTGGATTTAATGTTCTGGGTCCTGATGTTGCTTTTGTGTTCGAGAATTCTGATCCTGATTTTTCTTTCAGTGTGGCCGACATAACAGAGGCCACAAGGACACTTGAGCAGATAGATCACATTGGATGTGTTACATGTGGCATTGATCTTGAGCTTGATAGGACTACCTTTCATGGGATGATGTATAATATTACCCTTCCTGATGTTATGACAGTTGCTACAATTGTATCATGGTTGTAAACCCTGATATTTGGTGATGGTGGTGTGGGTTTTGGGTTTAGACACAAGTTCTTTGAGGTTAGGACCTCTGGTATACGAAAGATTGGTGTCTGTTGAAAAAGGCCTCTAAAGTCAGGTTCTATACTCAATAATTGCCAGTGTTTCAAAATGATGTTCCAATATTTATTGCTCAACATGGAGAATTTTGAGACTACGGTCATCTGTTTACTGTCTGTGTTTGTTTTAGGCGAGAGCAGCTCCTCTCTATTCAAGTTTTCACATTTGGTCTTAGCGCTTGTCAGAACAGATTGAGGATAACCTCGATCTGTGAATCTTTTGCACATGTTCTCCATTTGTTCAGAACACTCCGAAGGATCTGAAATGATTCTTTTCAATCTCATGAGTTGAGAAAGAGGTAGGTTGTTCTTCAGACTTTGACGGTGAAAACTGGAGTAATGCAATACGCTGTTGCGATCAGTGTCCTTACGATATAGGGTCGTGGTGAATTTGTTATCATCTAGTTGAACTCGAACATCCAAAAAGTTAATGGATTTTTGATCATATGTCCATGTGAACTGTATCCGATCATTGATGGTATTCAGTTGGTGTAAAAATTTGAGCAACATGTTTCCGGGTCCAGACCACAGTATGAAGATGTCGTCTATGTAACGTAAAAAGATTTTTCCATGTTGAGCCCATAATGGTTGGTTAAGAATATTGTGTTGGTCAAAATGATGCATAAAAAGGTTCGCGTATACTGGGGCTGCACAGTTACCCATAGAGGTGTCGCTAAGTTGAAATAGCATGTATCCTTCCATGTGAAGTAGCTTTGATACAATGTGAACACCAATAATTCTATCAGAAACAATTGTAGTTGAGGTTGAATATCAGAATTGAGTATTGCATCTTCTATGGCTTCTATACCAAGGTTGTGAGGAATGGATGTATACAACGATTTGACATCTATGGTACATAACCAGAGTTAATCTTTAGGTGATACAGACAAATTGTTGATCTTCTTCAAGAAGTCAGTAGTGTCTCGAATGTATGTAGGGGTCTTCATGACCAGAGGTTGTAAATGTCTGTCCAATAGTTTTCCCACGGGTTCATGTATCCTGCCTCTTGTGGATACAATCGGTCTGAATGGTGGTTTATGTAAGTTCTTATGGACTTTGGGTAGCATGTACAATGTGGGTGTTTTTGGATTCTCCTGTGTCAGAAACATTTTGACTTTTTCAGTGATAGTATTCTGATCAACGGCTCTTTGTATTATGGTCTCCAATAGTGTTTTTAATTCATTCATGGGATTATAGTCAAGTTTAAGGAAGGTGTTGGTGTCTGTTAAGTGTATTTGGACTTGTTGGTCATAGAAAGAGCTATCCATGATAACAAGGGCTCCACCCTTGTCTGCGTTCTGGCATACAATAGAGAAGTCGTCAGCCAATATTTTCAAGATGTTCTTTTCTTTCATGGTCAGATTGCAGTGTTTGAATTTGGGTTGAAACTGCAAGGACAAAATATCCTGTTTAACCAAATTTTCGAAAGTGTCGATGATTTTGTGACTGGCGGGTGCCAAAAAAGTGCTATGGGGACGTAACCCCATAAGAATCTCATCTGGTTGTGTAGTTGAAGGCATCAGGTTTTCAAAGTAATTCCGTAATCTGATATTTCTCCTCAGTTTAAAAAAACTGATCTCTAGTTCCAATGTGTTGTTGCCAGTGGTCGGTACAAAAGATTGACCTTTCTGCAATGTTCGCAACTCTAGTTCAGAGAACGTATGTGTTGAGATGTTTATAACCAAGTTATTAAACTTGGTTACTTCTTCCTGCCCCTCTTGTCCTTTTTCTCTGGTTCTTTTGTTTTTTCTACTGTTGTTGCCCTGCCGGGGTCGACCTGTATTACTTGACCTTCTTCTAACAAAGGAACCGCAGATCCTAAAGTGGTGGCTTTTTTAGTGACCATCGATTGATGTGTTGGTTGTTTTTGTGTGCGTGCCTCCCCCTATTGGATGAAGAGGTGTCTGTGGCTGAGTACGGATTATATGGTTTGGGTTGACGTCGACGGGCATACACTTCTGCCCAAGTGTGCACCTCGCCGAGTTTATAGTCGATCGTATCCCTCTTGTATTTCCATATCTTACGTTCTTGAATCTCCTGAGTGTATTTATTGAGTTGACTGTTAATGTCTTTGAGCATTTTGGAATAATCAGTTGCTTCCATAGAATCAGTGAGTTCAGATTTGATGGTGTCAATTTCCTGGTTAAGTTCCTCTAAAGCCTTAGATAGTTCTTCAATTATTAACAAAATGAGATCCAGGGAACACTGATTAAGGATAGCGTACCATTTTTCAACAAAACGTGCGTTGTTCTTACAAAGTAGTGGTTTTAGTGGGACTCTTAGTCCCCTTGGAATGCGTTGGGCATGATGATACCTCACAAGAGTACTTGCGTGGAGCCTTTGATTCAATTCTTTTTTGAGTAAATATAAAAGTTGTTTGATATTGCTTTCTTTACTTTTTGTGTTGAAGAGAGGTGCGACCTCCTCTCTAATCAGACCGTATATTTTTGCTGCATCCTCACTAGAAAAGGCAAAAGTATCCGCTTTGGAATCGGTGAGGTTGGTTATGTTATCGTAATTCATGATATAGTCTGAAGGTGTGCAGTGTCTTAAAGACAGACGAGAGAATAATTGAACATGTAAGACACGCACCACACTGTTTGGATCAAAAAGTGAGAGTTTGTCACTTGCTACCAGGGCTTCGCTTTCTGTGCCATAAAGCGCTGAATATAATCTAAGATACAAGTCCTGAGTGGGAATTGTTAAATAACATCTTGCACCCACGTTTATCGCGTGTTTAACCATGGTCACCCGTCAATCATTACACCTTTGGTCTATAGACATCATAACACAATGACTATCCGCCATGCACCATTGTATGTACACGCACACGAGATATAACGTTGCAACACCCGCACCGTTTGGTGAAGGTTTACTGTCTCATCACATGTTATATGCTCTGCACGCTGTATTTTGGTTTTTTTACCCTTTGTTTTATTTTTTCATTTTTATTTTTTTAACTCAACTTCACGCATGATGTCAATGACCGTAAATTTGAGACACAGCATGTTTGTTTGTAGTTATTGACAATGTAGAGGGACTTCCCCCTTATTCAGACCGTTTATATCTCTTTGTTTTCAGAAAAAATTTCCCCTGAGGAAGGGCTGTCTTCAGGCCCGAAATGCATAGTTATGGATGGAAATATGCTGATGTATATATACATGAAATCATGGAACGCATTCTTTTGTTCAAATGAATAAATTTGAAAACAAGAAGAAACTAATGCATTAAAGAATTCAACATTAATCCTTTTGACTTGTTGATTAACTTTATTATACCTATTGGGAGGTAACGCATACACGGTGCACTGGGGGACAATTCCTACTCAGGACTTGCATCTTAGACTATATTCAACGCTTTATGGCACAGAAAGCGAAGCCCTGGTAGCACGCGACAAACTCTCACTTTTTGATCCAAACAGTGTGGTGCGTGTCTTACATGTTCGATGTTTAAGCATTGCCAGCTCAGTCTGCTGATTCCAATGCAAATCATGTTGGATGTTAACACCCAGGTAACTAAATGCCCTCACTTGTTCAAGTTGTGAATTATTCATGAAAAGATTTCCCTTAAAAGATTTATGCTGGTTAAAAGTCATGAATTTGGATTTTAACACATTTACTTTAAGGCCTCGTGTGGTACAGAATTCTTAAAAAATAACTAGTGCTTCTGTAATCCACTTGGGGTCTTTGAAATAATTAAACAATCATCTGCAAACATTAAAATGGGTACTTTCGCCCCAACTAAAATTGGGGCGCTAATATTAGCTGTAATCATTAGTTTGGCTACGTCAATAATGTATAGGGAAAACAAGGTGGGAGCTAAGACGCAGCCCTGTCGTACCCCTCTCTCTACTGGAAACTGTCCAATAAGGTTTCCAGGAGAACCCCATCTAATCTGTGCAAAATTGTGCTCATGTAGTCTCATAATTAGTGTTAAGAGGGCACAGGGCATGCCCAGATCATGTAAGACCGACCACAATGTGGAGCGTGGAACAAGGTCAAAGGCTGCCCTTAAATCGATAAAGGCAGCGTATAAACTACCCCTATCTAATTACACTGTCTTCCAATAAAACATTGCAAAATAAAGTACTTGATCGACAGTGCTAATACAAGCCCTGAAACCTGCCTGAAGATGCGATAGGATGTTCAGCTCTCGCTCCCATTCCTGAATTTTTTTTAATTTCATTCTGCCTGGAATCTTTTGCATTGAGTCTATCAGACTGATCGGGTGGTAATTACCAGGGAGTGACTTATCCCCTTTTTGTAGACTGGTATTATTTCCGCACCGTTCCATGAGTCTGGGATAGGTGTCCCTTTAGCTACTGCATTTGCTAATAGCAGTATATACCTACCCCAATACTTTTTATCATGCAAAAAAATGTCTGCTGCGACACCGTCTATACCCGGTGCCCTACCAGCAACCACAGATTCCAGAGCAAGATTTACATCCCCGATGGTAAATGCGTCTTCCAAAAAGGGTGTGAGGGTAAGTTTGTCCCTTATACTTGGTTCCTGACTTTTTGCGTATAGGGGTTTAAAATAAGCCACCCAGTCATCCTGGGCAACCCAGTTTTGTGGTTTTTCAGGTTTCCCACCACTTCCCCACTTGATTATACTCCAGAAACACTTAGAGTTTTTTGGGGCGCTAGCTTCCTTGATCTCTTGCCACCTATTTTCATCCCAGGCACGTTTTGATATGTACATTGCATTTTTGTAGGCTTTCCTTCCAGAACCCACAGCACTATTAGGTCCTAGCTTTATAGCCTGTCCCTAAGCAAAACGTGCTTGTCTACATTCTTTGGTATACCAGCCTGGCGAATTATTAATCAGTACCTTGCTTGTCTTGTGTGGTCTAACAAACAGGCTTATTAACTGCTGAAAAAACATTTCATGGGCCCTGGTGTAAGACTCTAAATCGAAGCCACTACTAGGGATAATCCCCATCTCATTTGTTACATGCACTAGCTTGCTTGAAATAAAAACGAAATTCTCCTGATGTTCTACCAGTTGCGCCCATTTCAAGCGGCGAATTGTCCCCCCCAAGCTATGCTTGGGGGGGACGATTCGTTGGATCCACTTCCAGGTTTGGACGGCATCCAGGAGGATAGAAACATACATAAGGGGTTATGGTCGCTCTACAAGCGGTCAACAACCATCATGTCCTCTAGGTGGTTCCACAACCCAAGACTCACTAGAATATAGTCTATTCTACTTTGGCGTAGACCACTCCTGTAACTACTTGCCCCCATCTTATCCTGCGCAGTCCTACCATTGGATGCCCTAGGACCTTTGTTTAAACAGATTGAATTAAACTGGATTACCACCTCAGTCCATCTTTTTATTGGCTCAAGTTCTAATTTTGGAATAAATGGGGGTGGGGTCTGACGGGCCTGGGATCCCGCACCTACGCGCCTGAGTGGTACTATACCTGGCAGATATTGGCAGCCATCGGCAACCCCAGTACACAGCCTATCCCTGCTGATGAGGGGTAATACCCCGAAACACGTGTCCAGGGATGGCGAAGACAGCGAAGATAGCAGAAGATCGAAAGATGATGCATCGCGAACACTTTACTACATTGACCAGAGTCCTTAGGGGCGACACCGCCGGTGTGTGAGTAGTGTGCGACCCCACCCCTATTTGTAACTTTAAAGCTCCCTTGAGCAGCGGGCTGACGAGCCTGGGATCCCGCACCTACGCGCCTGAGTGGTACTATACCTGGCAGATATTGGCAGCCATCGGCAACCCCAGTACACGGCCTATCCCTGCTGATGAGGGGTAATACCCCGAAACACGGGTCCAGGGATGGCGAAGACAGCGAAGAAAGCAGAAGATCGAAAGATGATGCATCGCGAACACTTTACTACATTGACCAGAGTCCTTAGGGGCGACACCGCCGGTGTGTGAGTAGTGTGCGACCCCACCCCCATTTGTAACTTTAAAGCTCCCTTGAGTAGCGGGCTGACGAGCCTGGGATCCCGCACCTACGCGCCTGAGTGGTACTATACCTGGCAGATATTGGCAGCCATCGGCAACCCCAGTACACGGCCTATCCCTGCTGATGAGGGGTAATACCCCGAAACACGTGTCCAGGGATGGCGAAGACAGCGAAGATAGCAGAAGATCGAAAGATGATGCATCGCGAACACTTTACTACATTGACCAGAGTCCTTAGGGGCGACACCGCCGGTGTGTGAGTAGTGTGCGACCCCACCCCCATTTGTAACTTTAAAGCTCCCTTGAGCAGCGGGCTGACGAGCCTGGGATCCCGCACCTACGCGCCTGAGTGGTACTATACCTGGCAGATATTGGCAGCCATCGGCAACCCCAGTACACGGCCTATCCCTGCTGATGAGGGGTAATACCCCGAAACACGTGTCCAGGGATGGCGAAGACAGCGAAGATAGCAGAAGATCGAAAGATGATGCATCGCGAACACTTTCCTACATTGACCAGAGTCCTTAGGGGCGACACCGCCGGTGTGTGAGTAGTGTGCGACCCCACCCCCATTTGTAACTTTAAAGCTCCCTTGAGCAGCGGGCTGACGAGCCTGGGATCCCGCACCTACGCGCCTGAGTGGTACTATACCTGGCAGATATTGGCAGCCATCGGCAACCCCAGTACACGGCCTATCCCTGCTGATGAGGGGTAATACCCCGAAACACGTGTCCAGGGATGGCGAAGACAGCGAAGATAGCAGAAGATCGAAAGATGATGCATCGCAAACACTTTACTACATTGACCAGAGTCCTTACGGGCGACACCGCCGGTGTGTGAGTAGTGTGCGACCCCACCCCCATTTGTAACTTTAAAGCTCCCTTGAGCAGCGGGCTGATGAGCCTGGGATCCCGCACCTACGCGCCTGAGTGGTACTATACCTGGCAGATATTGGCAGCCATCGGCAACCCCAGTACACGGCCTAACCCTGCTGATATGGGGTAATACCCCGAAACACGTGTCCAGGGATGGCGAAGACAGCGAAGATAGCAGAAGATCGAAAGATGATGCATCGCGAACACTTTACTACATTGACCAGAGTCCTTAGGGGCGACACCGCCTGTGTGTGAGTAGTGTGCGACCCCACCCCCATTTGTAACTTTAAAGCTCCCTTGAGCAGCGGGCTGACGAGCCTGGGATCCCGCACCTACGCGCCTGAGTGGTACTATACCTGGCAGATATTGGCAGCCATCGGCAACCCCAGTACACGGCCTAACCCTGCTGATGAGGGGTAATACCCCGAAACACGTGTCCAGGGATGGTGAAGACAGCGAAGATAGCAGAAGATCGAAAGATGATGCATCGCGAACACTTTACTACATTGACCAGAGTCCTTAGGGGCGACACCGCCGGTGTGTGAGTAGTGTGCGACCCCACCCCCATTTGTAACTTTAAAGCTCCCTTGAGCAGCGGGCTGACGAGCCTGGGATCCCGCACCTACGCGCCTGAGTGGTACTATACCTGCCAGATATTGGCAGCCATCGGCAACCCCAGTACACGGCCTATCCCTGCTGATGAGGGGTAATACCCCGAAACACTTGTCCAGGGATGGCGAAGACAGCGAAGATAGCAGAAGATCGAAAGTTGATGCATCGCGAACACTTTACTACATTGACCAGAGTCCTTAGGGGCGACACCGCCGGTGTGTGAGTAGTGTGCGACCCCACCCCCATTTGTAACTTTAAAGCTCCCTTGAGCAGCGGGCTGACGAGCCTGGGATCCCGCACCTACGCGCCTGAGTGGTACTATACCTGGCAGATATTGGCAGCCATCGGCAACCCCAGTACACGGCCTATCCCTGCTGATGAGGGGTAATACCCCGAAACACGTGTCCAGGGATGGCGAAGACAGCGAAGATAGCAGAAGATCGAAAGATGATGCATCGCAAACACTTTACTACATTGACCAGAGTCCTTTGGGGCGACACCGCCGGTGTGTGAGTAGTGTGCGACCCCACCCCCATTTGTAACTTTAAAGCTCCCTTGAGCAGCGGGCTGACGAGCCTGGGTTCCCGCACCTACGCGCCTGAGTGGTACTATACCTGGCAGATATTGGCAGCCATCGGCAACCCCAGTACAGGGCCTATCCCTGCTGATGAGGGGTAATACCCCGAAACACGTGTCCAGGGATGGCGAAGACAGCGAAGATAGCAGAAGATCGAAAGATGATGCATCGCGAACACTTTACTACATTTACCAGAGTCCTTAGGGGCGACACCGCCGGTGTGTGAGTAGTGTGCGACCCCACCCCCATTTGTAACTTTAAAGCTCCCTTGAGCAGCGGGCTGACGAGCCTGGGATCCCGCACCTACGCGCCTGAGTGGTACTATACCTGGCAGATATTGGCAGCCATCGGCAACCCCAGTACACGGCCTATCCCTGCTGATGAGGGGTAATACCCCGAAACACGTGTCCAGGGATGGCGAAGACAGCGAAGATAGCAGAAGATCGAAAGATGATGCATCGCGAACACTTTACTACATTGACCAGAGTCCTTAGGGGCGACACCGCCGGTGTGTGAGTAGTGTGCGACCCCACCCCCATTTGTAACTTTAAAGCTCCCTTGAGCAGCGGGCTGACGAGCCTGGGATCCCGCACCTACGCGCCTGAGTGGTACTATACCTGGCAGATATTGGCAGCCATCGGCAACCCCAGTACACGGCCTATCCCTGCTGATATGGGGTAATACCCCGAAACATGTGTCCAGGGATTGGCGAAGACAGCGAAGATAGCAGAAGATCGAAAGATGATGCATCGCAAACACTTTACTACATTGACCAGAGTCCTTAGGGGCGACACCGCCGGTGTGTGAGTAGTGTGCGACCCCACCCCCATTTGTAACTTTAAAGCTCCCTTGAGCAGCGGGCTGACGAGCCTGGGATCCCGCACCTACGCGCCTGAGTGGTACTATACCTGGCAGATATTGGCAGCCATCGGCAACCCCAGTACACGGCCTATCCCTGCTGATATGGGGTAATACCCCGAAACACGTGTCCAGGGATGGCGAAGACAGCGAAGATAGCAGAAGATCGAAAGATGATGCATCGCAAACACTTTACTACATTGACCAGAGTCCTTAGGGGCGACACCGCCGGTGTGTGAGTAGTGTGCGACCCCACCCCCATTTGTAACTTTAAAGCTCCCTTGAGCAGCGGGCTGACGAGCCTGGGATCCCGCACCTACGCGCCTGAGTGGTACTATACCTGGCAGATATTGGCAGCCATCGACAACCCCAGTACACGGCCTATCCCTGCTGATGAGGGGTAATACCCCAAAACACATGTCCAGGGATGGCGAAGACAGCGAAGATAGCAGAAGATCGAAAGATGATGCATCGCGAACACTTTACTACATTGACCAGAGTCCTTAGGGGCGACACCGCCGGTGTGTGAGTAGTGTGCGACCCCACCCCCATTTGTAACTTTAAAGCTCCCTTGAGCAGCGGGCTGACGAGCCTGGGATCCCGCACCTACGCGCCTGAGTGGTACTATACCTGGCAGATATTGGCAGCCATCGGCAACCCCAGTGCACGGCCTATCCCTGCTGATGAGGGGTAATACCCGAAACACGTGTCCAGGGATGGCGAAGACAGCGAAGATAGCAGAAGATCGAAAGATGATGCATCGCGAACACTTTACTACATTGACCAGAGTCCTTAGGGGCGACACCGCCGGTGTGTGAGTAGTGTGCGACCCCACCCCCATTTGTAACTTTAAAGCTCCCTTGAGCAGCGGGCTGACGAGCCTGGTATCCCGCACCTACGCGCCTGAGTGGTACTATACCTGGCAGATATTGGCAGCCATCGGCAACCCCAGTACACGGCCTATCCCTGCTGATGAGGGGTAATACCCCGAAACACGTGTCCAGGGACGGCGAAGACAGCGAAGATAGCAGAAGATCGAAAGATGATGCATCGCGAACACTTTACTACATTGACCAGAGTCCTTAGGGGCGACACCGCCGGTGTGTGAGTAGTGTGCGACCCCACCCCCATTTGTAATTCTAATTTTGGAATGCCTCATTGTGTGTCTTCTTCCTCTGTAAGATTCCAGTCACAACTTGACAACGGCTCAAATGTCGCATTAAAATCACCAGCTACAATTATATGTGATTGTCTGGAATATCTTTCTAGAAGTTCTTCTAGGGCAGCTATGGTCTCAGATTTCTTGCCCCCTGTACTCCTCGCATATACAATGTAAATATCCACAGGTTTAGACTGCCTTTGTTTGAGGCTTACAATCTGAATGTCCCTATGGTTTGATGGGAGTGTCTTCACACTAACTTCTAGGAGCTGCTTGATCCAAATAGTCAATGCCCCTGAGGGTCGCCCTTTTCCGCGGGTACATTACCATTTAAATACCCTGCAAAAAATTGCGAATCGAGAGGTCATGTTTCCTGGAAAAGGCAAATGATATACAAATTAATAAAAGTAGCCCATTCCGGGATTGATATTTTCGTGTACAATCCTGGAATGTTCCATGATAGGATTGAACCTGGCTTTTCTAAACTAACAGGGGATTTAGGAATCTCATTCAGGTTTGAACCTTTTGTGCAGTTTTTTAGCATGGAAAATGAAGAACCTACCAATAACCGTGGGATTACTAAAGTGCTAGTAGTGCCTGGATTGGGGGCTACGTGCTGGCTCTGACTTTCAGGTATCTTGCCCTCAGATGGATCAAAATGATCGCTTGGCCCCACTAGTCAGTCATTAAGCTCTAAGCCCTAACAGCCCTTACCATTTTCAGTAGCCCACTTTGTCGATCTATCGGGCCAGTGTTGAGGGGGTGAGGATATGAGTTGTATAGCAGAGTAATCTGGAGAACAACTTCTAAACTCCAGTAATACTAGATTTTCGGCCATGACCGCCTGCTTGAGTGTCAGTTCAATACAATCAGTTTTCTCCCCTCGATGTGAAAGCTTATGTGCCCTAATAATATCTTCTCTTATCACAGAGTGACAGCCCATAGTGTGTCTGATCCAGTGAATTGCCTTGTTTATTAAGGAATCAGGTGATTCTATATCCTTTCCTAGGCCCAGTTTCGGGACATTCACCATGTAAACTTTGGGTACACTGGTAAACTTAGCTGCACTCTGGTAATCTCTCCTTGCTATCGTGGCAGTTTCTCTATTAGCTTGCTTAGGGGTGCTAGGATTAATTCTATGCCTGTCACTTGCTTGGGGCCCGCCACTCCTTTCTCTAGGCAATGTTTTCCCAGGACCAACAATTTTTTGATTTGCATCTTTGGTGTTATGAGGGTTCAGTGACCCTTTTCTACCTTTGACCACTTCACTATACGGGGCAGACGCTAGAGACAGGTCACTACTCCTACATGTGTCTGGTGTGATACGTTGCGCAGACGCATTATCCTGGGCTTTCGATTTACCACTTAATTGATTGTTCGTTAAGCAGGTTGGACAATGGCCATTGACCAGTAGGCTACTGCTTACTATAGAGGTGAGACTATCAATCTTAGTTTTCATACCCTCGACTGCCTTACATAGTAATTGGACAATTGAGGTCAGGTCAATTCGACCAACCTCAGTGGCTGCTAAAGAATCAGGTACACCACCCAATGTTAACTCATTGCCACTCTGAGGATCATCAGGCTCACATACACTAGGATGGGCTAATTCGCAGCCTTTCACAGAGATACAACTCTCAGCATCAGCTAAAGCAGAGAATCTATTTTTACAAACAATGATGGGATCAATCACGGGGGGACAAATGACTCTTTGCTCCGTGCTGGTGTTGGAGATTCCATTCTCCCCCTCTATGTTCTGTTGGTCTGACCTTTTATGGCGTTTGTCGCCTTTTTGCCTCCCTACAAACATGTCGGGGACCACTGGGCCTTGCTTGGTACCCTCCCTTGGTACAATTACTGGACTTTTACACCCCTTTTCTGGCAAAATACTTGGGAGCGGATTACCCGTAAGTAAGACTCCACATTCCTCAATCAATGCAATCCATAACGCAATTTGTCCCCGCATGTGTGGCTAGTGTTCTTGTCTTCCTTGCTTTTTTCCTCTCAATCAACACACTTGAGCCCTCTCCCCCTCCCTCCATGCATTTCCTTTTCCCCATAATATGGGTCCTTGCAAGCCTAACAATATCGATGTTACTTTAAGTCGCTTTTAGGAAATCAACAGTACCTTGGAGTAAATAACAAGGGAGGTGGCCCAGCCCGGCCTCTTCAGTCCACAGACGGCCTGCACTTTGTTTTGGCTTCTGGGGCATGTGGTTCCAATCAGCGCTGGTCCCCGTAGCAACAAACATACCAACGTGAAGTGTCTCCCGTGAAGCGGGAGGCGTGAGAGGTACTTAAGCCTCCAGTGACAAGGGGGGAGGGGCTGCTAGTCCGCTGTCGGCCCCGCTGGCTCCTGGGGCATGTGGTTCCAATCAGCGCCGGTCTCCGCAGCAACAAACACACCAACGCAAAGCAACAATTGGCTTTGCTATTTATTTTTTATGTTAGCTATTGGAATTATGTACAACGGAGGTACACTTGTTGGACCCTCATTCTGTGCTTTTTACGATAGTACACTGACTTGCGCAGCATGAGCTCAAACCAATGAACGGCGCCACCCGACCCTAGAGGCGTGGTGCCCTTAGTGGCATCCGGGGGCGGGAGCCAGCAGGGACGTCTTCAAGGCGGACACAAGGCTAGAAAGAGCCAGCACGCGTCATCAGGAAGGCAGGGCGACCTCCCCTCCCCCGAGGGTACAAAAGCCTCGGGGGAGGCTGAACTAACCCTCTTTGTCTTCTCCCTACAGCTCCGGCGGCAGCAGACCAGCAAGGAAATACAGCGGCTACTGCACGTGGAGAAAAGGAGAGGGCCTCACAGCGTGGTCTTTTAGGGTGAGTGTTAAGAGATGTCTCGAATGCTCAGTGAGCTCAAGCGGCGCTACATGTAGCAGGACAGCGAGATGCATAGCCTAAACGATTTCTATTTTTTTTTTCTTCGAGGAAAAGCGCCTTTGAAAGGCGTGGAGAATTTCCAGGCCCGGAGCAGGAGCAGCGAACGTGGAAGAAATCCACTGCGTGGCACGCAATGGCGGTAAGCCTCATGGTCAGTACCCGCGTCGACTCAAGCCCTGATTACATGTAAGAGATGGCCTGTAATAAAGCACTGAATAGTTATGCATTTGGAATCCCGAAAACCCTTTCTAAGTACTAGAATGGGATTAGTAAATATGAGAAGGAAGTTTAACTCTCACAAACACAAAATCGGAAGGGTAAACAACTGCTAAAATGCATAGAATCCCGGAAAAGCTGAAGTTAAGGACTCGAAGTAATGAACTATTCGTCCCCCCAACAATTTCATCCTGATTACATTTCGCTCTCCCCGCGCGCAGATCCACACCAAAGTGTGTCTGCCCCCAGCGCAGCTCAGGTTACTCTTCGAGCCTCACCTCCCCCAGCGCAGCTCAGGT
This sequence comes from Lissotriton helveticus, assembly GCF_964261635.1. Classification (NCBI taxonomy): domain Eukaryota; kingdom Metazoa; phylum Chordata; class Amphibia; order Caudata; family Salamandridae; genus Lissotriton; species Lissotriton helveticus. Next base: position 1,568,824,815 of record NC_136067.1, read on the forward strand.
TACTCTCTTCGAGCCTCACCTCCTTTCTGCAGTGTCTCTGCTTCTGGGCACTACGGTGAGGATAAAGGGATGAAGGAATCGTATTACAGTACTGGGTTTTTTAAGGGAGACAAGAAGTTGTCACGCTGCCGGTTTGTGAATGATCGCTACTTAGAAGTTCTCACACTGTGCTACGGTGTTTTAAGTTGATGGTAATGAACATGACACACGGCTGCAGTATGCGGTAATGGTGCGGTAAAAATGCCACACGCCAGGACTGTGCTTTATGAGGGCTCCAGGAAGACTGCACACTGCAACACGGTGATTTATGATAAGTTCATGAAGATCGGATGCATATTGCAGTATAGCGCTGTATGATCAGGCCATGAGATAGACCTTCTGAAGTATAGTGCTTTATGATTTGGCCATGAAGTTGACGTACTACAGTATAGCGCTTATGATGAGGCCATGAAGTTAACATACTACAGTATAGCGCTGTGTCACTTCCTTTCTGCAGCGTCTCTGCTTCAGTGCCTTATTCCTTTCGAAATTCTTAACTAAACCTCTAAAACAGGCGCTCTACTTCAGCCAGATAAAAATTGGTGATTAATGCCTTGCCTATTTTATCTTATGCCAACATACAGATTCAAGCACGTCCTCGCAAAGTGTGCTTGGAACCTCTTAAAGGAACATTTGTTATCGTGACTGCCCTTGTTTATTTTTCACCCATTTATTCATTTGTTTCACGTTTATCTTAACAATTATGTAAAAGTTTAGTTCTGCATGGGGAAGAACAATACTTTTTCAAGCGATTTAGATTTCCCCTCGTCCTCTACATTTATATTCGGCGTATGTATATTATTGGAGGTTGTAAAGTTGTTTTCAACTATTATTGTGCATAAAACATAGTTGGTGTTTATACATTTAAAGGAGGGAGATGGGGCGATAGGGTTATATTAATGTTATTAATATAATAACTTAGAAGGTCATTCCACATTTGATTTCTGTTTTTTCACCATCCCATATGGGTTATCGATGTGTTGCATGCGACGTTTAATGAACGGTTTCTATGGCAGAGGTTATCGCTACGGTGGGAATTTACGTCATTGTGCACTTGAGTATTGTGATCTTGGCCATGGTTCATGATGTCACAGATTAGACTGCGTGGCTGAACAGGAAAGTCACTAGTTTCGTAGTGGCCCATAGACAGGCGTCTACCTAGAGTAATCTATATGTGAAGTGAAGAAACTGACGCAACCCGCTAACTGCGTGATGTCCTGTACCACCAGATAACCTGTATGATAATAATTGCCTTTAAATGATTCCCATTAGTAGCAGTGTTATCAAAAGTGTTAGTTTCCGCCCACTCAAAGTCAGTTGATTAATACAGCTGGACGCAATGATTTGCATAAAGAATGCGCAGGAATCAAAAACAATGCCCCAGTAGCACAGTCATCCTAAAAACAACAGGGACTTTCCGTGTTTCACTCAGACACGCCCCAGTTTATCACTGCGCGCATCCTTAACGCCTTTCCGATCTGCTTACAAGTGGAGCCATTCCCCAGTGTATCATTACACCGTGCTGTTTGGCGGATGTAATATGCAGCTTGGCCCCGGGGTAATTTATCACTTCGGAGGTAGTGAAGTGCGTGTGCAAATCACAGGCATGTCCCGGTTCATCCCTGCACAGGCATGTTCGGTACTATCGGTGCAATATACTCTTGTTGGATCGTTCTTTCAGCTTACTCGGACATACACCCGGACGGACAGCGGGGTGGGTGACATCTATACAGCAGACGCTTTGCATTGCTGAAGTTCGTACTTCAATTACATCTATATGAATGTTTAATTAACACACACACCTGGGAGGCAGCAACACTAGAAGGAAGTGAGACGGCAGCCGGATATATATTGTTTGGCATGGGCTGCAAAAGCGCCAATGTTGTTTGTGTGGAGGCCAAAGACGCAACAACGCAGCTTAGTGCTGTAATGACTTCAGTATCTGGTGGAGCTGGAGGGGGCTTCTCTGCACGTTTTTACGCATAACTCCTCAGGCATAACGAGTGGTAAAGTGCCCACGGTTGCTGCAGACCAAAGGGGACATATGCGAACACTTAATACTCACACAACTCCTGCCAGGATAAAATATATGGCTCTTGGTAACGTGGGCCCCCGTGAACTTGGTCTTGCTAAAAATGCGTCACGGATGTACAGCACATACCTCTAGAATATTCTTTGATTATAGGGCAGAAATAAAGACGGATTACAGTTAGTAGGAGTGCAGGATTCATGACCAGAAGATAAATGTAATGATCAAGTCAGGAAAATAGGACAAAAATTGGGAATTTTTGGGTGGCAGAAGAAGTACGAAAAAGATAGTGGATTGGAGGTTGTGAAGCAGGCAGGAGAGGGAGCGGTTCTGTCAGGGTGACCCCTGTTTTCCCTCCTCTGACACAATTTGATTTAGCTTGCTCGTTACTATCCAAGGAGACGTCTCTCATGATGGAGCGTTATAAATCCTTCAGTCAACCTTTTTTAATTGAGGTCTGGGAATCGCAGATATTTTTAGACACTGCACACCGCAAAACATCGGGATATCTATCGGTGGGACACCACATCGACTACCCAAAAAGCTCTAGTCTTTAAAACAATATATGCATTTGTGCTGACACTCATTCCAGCAACAACGGTTCTCAACAAATCGGATTAGTTTTTATATTGCGCCCGGATGCGTTGGCACGGGTAGCCCTTCCTGGGGGGACTTAAATCCAGAGTGATTCCATTTACAAAATATTCAAAAAATTGCACTAGACCTTTTTCTCATTATTTCAAATAACGCGTCTAACTGTTAATATTATATTATTGTGTTAAAAGCTGTCAATGTACCTATGCACATTAGGTACCCATAGGCCCACGACCCTCCCATTCATGATACATTGGTAAATAACCATTTAACAGGTGAAAGGGATCGATTGTTCCCGGTTTCATGTTAGGTATTGCAATGCATTATAGTATTCTGTACATCGGACATAGTTAGAGAGGTATTCCTTTAAATCATGACTTCACTGCCCTAATGTTGCAAAAATCATATTTGTGGCTCGAGGGCAACTAATACGCGGTAAAGTGCGGGTGCACTCCCCCTCTTTAAAACAGAAAAATTGGCATACGCGCAGCTGTCCCATCTGCTGTACTTAGTCAGTTCCTATTAGGTGGTTCGACATAAACCCAGGGCCGTTTCTCACATACTACAAGTGGGTTGCAGCACTCATTGTGCCACCCCATGAAGCAGCATAGTAAAACATTCTCAAGCCTGCACTGCAACCTGTTGGGCAGGTTTCTAACCTGCTACTTATCCCCAGCAAAATAAATCTTTTGCCTTGCATACAGGTTCCTTTTAACGCCTTTAAGTCACCAATAAGACAGGCCCTTAATAAGGCAAGGGGCTTGGTATTTCAAACATATGAGGTACGTGCTTATGTACTTTATGTCCTGACAACGAAAAGCTTCAAAAGTCGCTTTATCACTGTTTCACTGTTTTCATGGCTCGTTTGCCAATAGACTGCCACTGGGTTACCTTAGTTTACCTAATAACAGATAATCTCATTTTTGGGAAGAGATGGATAATTTGTTTCCCACCCTCTTCTGGGGTTTTGATGGTAAAATGTTGTTCAATAGTTAAGTTGGAATTTAAGTTACAGTTCCGAAAGTGTAACATTCTGAAAGTTGGCATTTTTCTGCCGGAATCAATGTGTCTTTCTTGAAGTTTACATGTCACATGACGGCGAACGGTCTCCTTGGCTACTCCCTTTCACACTCACTTGCTCATTCATTCGAAGAACCAAACAAGTGAAAATTTCACAATCACTGAAGACCAATTATGTTGAATTAGAAAACAGATATATTTGTTAGGTCAGGGGGGCCCATTCTTTAATGCAATCCATACACTAAGAGGAGCAACATTTTCAGGCAATATATGTTTGCCCTTAGTATATATTCCGGACGTGTAATGTTCATTCAAAAATTCCTCTCATAACTGGGGAATTTGGCAAGTATAATACGTTGGAACCTTGCATAGCTATGTCATTGGCATGAATAATTTGTGTTAACTTGTAATTTTATTTGAACAAGTCCGTTAATGGGTAGAAATAGCATATGAATCAGTGTTCCAGTTTACAGGTTCATTTAATGCGTTCACATTTCCCTTGTAAGGGTACGAAGTTTGAATCCAATTTATAGATGGAGACGTCTATAACGTGACCGCCTGCAGTTACTTTACGAGTCATACCTTTTACATTTTCAACGATACTTCCTTAGCTAAGACTTGGCTCTCTCAGCCGCGGGGAGCCTGGAAGTTAATTTATTAACTGTCTACCTTCTACGGTAGGATTGGCAGCCACAGGGCAGCTGGATAAAAAGGTTTGATAACAGCAAGGAGTGGTGCCAAGGTGTCACCCAGGAGGGAAGTTTTTTAGATCGGGGGGGGGGGGGGCGAGCGCGCCAGTAAGCTACTCGCCCTGTGGCGGGGTCCCAGGCAAGAAAAGGGTGTTGGCTTCCCCTTTTGGTATGGACTGGCTGCCCATGGAAAGGGCAAGCAGTCAGTCATTGTGGGACTCTGGGCTGGCGGGAGAGGGGGGACTGACCTGCTGGTGGTCCTGACCACTCCTGCCCTACCCGTGATGACGGGGTGTCGGTTTATAAACATTGGAGGGGGTATACCCCGGTATGTTGGTCACAAGTAGTGGCAGATTATTTACCTGCGGCTCTGTTGACCGGAGGGCGGTCAACTTAAGGAGAGCAGGCTATCTTGGTTGTGGCCTGCTGGCACAGCCCGAAGGACAAGCAAAAAGGCCCCTTGGAGAGCGGGGCGTAAATATAATGGCAATCTATAACTTTGAGATTATTTAATGCTGTTGTGTTGATAAGCAAGTATTATTAAAGATTTACCTTAAACCTTAATCAAGATGCATAAAGGATTAATGACACTGCTTGAAGTTTAATAAAAGACTACGCGGTGAACGACAACAACGTGCTTCATGTCTTTTATGGGGGGGGCGACTTGCACCCGGTAGGCACACTATGAATGGCGCCACCCGACCCTAGAGGCGTGGTGCCCTTAGTGGCATCCGGGGGCGGGAGCCAGCAGGGACGTCTTCAAGGCGGACACAAGGCTGACACAAGGCTAGAAAGAGCCAGCACGCGTCATCAGGAAGGCAGGGCGACCTCCCCTCCCCCGAGGGTACAAAAGCCTCGGGGGAGGCTGAACTAACCCTCTTTGTCTTCTCCCTACAGCTCCGGCGGCAGCAGACCAGCAAGGAAATATCCACCCACCCATCCCTGCAACAAGGAAGAGAATGGCGGGGTCCCAGGCAAGAAAAGGGTGTTGGCTTCCCCTTTTGGTATGGACTGGCTGCCCATGGAAAGGGCAAGCAGTCAGTCATTGTGGGACTCTGGGCTGGCGGGAGAGGGGGGACTGACCTGCTGGTAGTCCTGACCACTCCTGCCCTACCCGTGATGACGGGGTGTCGGTTTATAAACATTGGAGGGGGTATACCCCGGTATGTTGGTCACAAGTAGTGGCAGATTATTTACCTGCGGCTCTGTTGACCGGAGGGCGGTCAACTTAAGGAGAGCAGGCTATCTTGGTTGTGGCCTGCTGGCACAGCCCGAAGGACAAGCAAAAAGGCCCCTTGGAGAGCGGGGCGTAAATATAATGGCAATCTATAACTTTGAGATTATTTAATGCTGTTGTGTTGATAAGCAAGTATTATTAAAGATTTACCTTAAACCTTAATCAAGATGCATAAAGGATTAATGACACTGCTTGAAGTTTAATAAAAGACTACGCGGTGAACGACAACAACGTGCTTCATGTCTTTTATGGGGGGGGGCGACTTGCACCCGGTAGGCACACTATGAACGGCGCCACCCGACCCTAGAGGCGTGGTGCCCTTAGTGGCATCCGGGGGCGGGAGCCAGCAGGGACGTCTTTAAGGCGGACACAAGGCTAGAAAGAGCCAGCACGCGTCATCAGGAAGGCAGGGCGACCTCCCCTCCCCCGAGGGTACAAAAGCCTCGGGGGAGGCTGAACTAACCCTCTTTGTCTTCTCCCTACAGCTCCGGCGGCAGCAGACCAGCAAGGAAATACCCACCCACCCATCCCTGCAACAAGGAAGAGAATGGCGGGGTCCCAGGCAAGAAAAGGGTGTTGGCTTCCCCTTTTGGTATGGACTGGCTGCCCATGGAAAGGGCAAGCAGTCAGTCATTGTGGGACTCTGGGCTGGCGGGAGAGGGGGGACTGACCTGCTGGTGGTCCTGACCACTCCTGCCCTACCCGTGATGACGGGGTGTCGGTTTATAAACATTGGAGGGGGTATACCCCGGTATGTTGGTCACAAGTAGTGGCAGATTATTTACCTGCGGCTCTGTTGACCGGAGGGCGGTCAACTTAAGGAGAGCAGGCTATCTTGGTTGTGGCCTGCTGGCACAGCCCGAAGGACAAGCAAAAAGGCCCCTTGGAGAGCGGGGCGTAAATATAATGGCAATCTATAACTTTGAGATTATTTAATGCTGTTGTGTTGATAAGCAAGTATTATTAAAGATTTACCTTAAACCTTAATCAAGATGCATAAAGGATTATTGACACTGCTTGAAGTTTAATAAAAGACTACGCGGTGAACGACAACAACGTGCTTCATGTCTTTTATGGGGGGGGCCGACTTGCACCCGGTAGGCACACTATGAGCCAGTGTAGTACACATACTTTTCGTAAAACATCTTTTACTTGTTCGCTCTTTAGGTCATTCTGTTTTACAATTGCCAAAAAAGCTTAAAGTCCGGATATATTTTAGATCAGAGCAAACACAAACTATAATATTGTACAGAATCAGCCTTTCATTCTTTTCAACGAGATAAACTATGCCAGATTATATTATAAGAGAGAAATAGTAAATAGTAGCCTGTTATCTACTTGAAGCATTGTGTTTTCCAAAAATGTGAAAAACGAAGAGGTTTTTAGTCGTTTTTACACAAAAAATGTTAAGACATCACCTTTTGCAACTCGCGCTTTTTTCGTGCCTTGGCATAACAGTCACCCACACATGAACGATGTCACAACTTTGCATACTGCAATGGGTCCATAAACAAAGTAGGCTTCCCAGGTCTAGGTACTCTGCTCTGTGAACAGTCCAATGCCCCACCTCGCTAACCCATTCCTATGGAAATATGGAGGCATTCTAGGCTCTTGTGCATGCTTAACTGCCAGCGCAAAGAAGGCATGTGCACTATGAAGGTCTTTATTCTGGAACAGGGGGAAAAATAACTTGTTGGGGACTGATAGTTTCTGTTTCTAAAATCACCTCCTCCCCACCCTCAACCTCAGCCCCAAAAGAGCATTGAGTGAACGGTAGGTCAGTACAGTTGTCATAGGGACATTTGCAAATTCCTTTTCTCGATGCTCTATAGCGTCGGCCTTTTTCTCAAAACTTTGCAACATCGTCAAATTTATTAAACAAAACAAAATGTCACAATGACGCGACCGCTGCTTGCAGTTCTGTCATTCCACACGTGGGCATACATGATGATGTACACCCACGCGTGTCAAAACACAGCACAATGACAGACCTTAGCTTTAATTTGTTTATTTAGGTATCCAAGATGGCATTGGAATGTTAAATATGTAAAGTTCTGCAAATCTAGTCAGTGCCACCACAGAATTATTTGTCAGCAAAGCGTCACAAGTTGGTGGCTAGCAGGACTCAATGCCATATTCACTATTGTCCACACATTCAATCTATATACAGCTATTTACAAATATAAAACCTATTTGTAACTATTTTTTCACCCACTGATGTGTGTGCATTAGCCCTCATCCTTCCGAGGTCGATACATTAGGTTGGCATTGAATTGTACCCAAAATGCAATGCTAACATTTGCTTGTTAACTTTAACTATGACTTAATCTAATAAGGCTGCCCATCATGTTATATTGGTAAATTTATATGATCTAATGTGTCAGTACCCACACATGTACATACGTTCACTACCTGTGTTAGCCACCCCATTAACAAAGCCAATAGGTTTCCCATTACCCCTCTCTCTTTCTCTTGCACTCTCTCTTTCACATCACTCTCTCGTTCTCTCACACAGTAATCCAGCATTTCTAATATTGTTTCACTTCAGGTCTTTCTGCTCAGTTTCTTTACCATAACATTTAACAAAATCACAACTACCAACATACATTCTCCTCCTTTCTGTGTCTTCTGTGTTCACAAGTGCAGCCTCTTTATGCGTCTAAAACCTTCTCTCCCTTCTTTTTCTCTTTCTCACACATTGTTTCTGCTCCTCTGTCTTGAGTTCATTCACCACTTCACACACAAACTTCCTATCTCTCTCAATCTTCCTTTCTATCTATTCTACACGGCTCTCAACACTATCTATTCACCATCCCACATAATTCCAGTACTCAAATACACTACACACCACACAATTCCATAACTAACAATTCCAATTCAAACCACATAATTCCACTACAAACAACCTACATACACTTCACTACATAAAAAACATAAGTAACAAACAATGTCATTTATAGCGCCAAGAGCTCTACCTTTCATAAACGAACGACCAATTGCTTGGCAAGTGCTTGTTTTTTGTGTTATCCCATACGTGAATAGTGGCACTTTTATTTTGGGTGCACGGGCATATTTATTTTCAATCCCCTTCTTAAAATGTACCTTGTCCCAGTTCAACATTCCTGTTTTCTAAAAAGGCGTAGCTGATGACTTACTCATTTTTTTTAGATAAGTTGCTATTTAGACTAATTCAATATTTTAATCTCATCATCTCCTAATTTTTCTTATCACAGTTAATGCAATTTGTTATTTGTGTAGCGCGATTAGAGCACAGAAGAAGCATTTTTCGGTAGTGCGATTCTGTCTACTACATAGGTATGTGGGGAGATCACGTTTTTGTTGGGCGATTACCATCAGAGAAACACAAACGAATTTCTCCAGCATTACAGTGGTATGTCCTATTGCATCTCTCATCGCAAGAAATGGTTAATCTGTTTTTAAAGAAAATACATTAAGTTTTAAAATTAGCATGCAATTATCAAGTTAACAGAGAAGACTTCAAAGCGTTGGCTACGGTCTGGCACTTTTTCAATAAAATCAAATGGTTATGTTTTCACTTTAATTATAAAAAATGGTTAATTAAGTGTGATGTGGCCATTAAGACGTGAAAGTATTTCTGCTGAGCTAGTTTTATTTACCACCGCTGATTTTCTGCGTACCTATTAGGCTGATTATCTACCATGAAAGTTCTCACCCTTGCTCAACGGATGCCCTTGCTTGCTAGACTTAAAGCAGGGACTCTTATTTGCTGACGCTAGAATGCATTAGGATTCAAATGCCATTCCTCTAGATTGTCTCACTTTTCTACTTGGAATTCATAATTAGAAATCTAATTATAATTACTTAATTCTGTCGGTGAAGGTTGTGCTTGCTTTGAGGAACTGAAGTAAAAACAAATACACACATTGACGTTTATACTATTGTCAAAACTCTAAAAACATACATATACTTGCAAATATTCGGACTGTAAAAAGTCAGATTGACAACAATGAAGTAGCAGTTCACGTATATGGTCTACACACAGAGGCCTAGATGTATCAAGATTCCATTTTGCGAATCTTAAATAGCGATTTTTAGCGAATCGCTATTTAGAATTCGCAAAATGGAATGTATGTAAAAAATCGCTTTTTTTTAGCGATTCCTTTTTATTCCTTATTTGCGAATTCGCATTTTGCGAATTCGCAATTAAGGAATAATTTCCAATGCATTCCTATGGGCCAGGAGGCCCATAGGAATGATTGTGAAGGAATTCTCAAATTGCGAATTCGCAATTTGCTAATCGCAATTTGAGAATTATTTCAAGGGTGCAGGGGTGTCTCAAAGACATTCTGCTGCACCCCTGAAATGTACATGTGTGTGCATATGGCGCACATACATGCCCTAAGGGCATGTGTGTGCGTCACATGCCACCCTAAAAAATGTAAATTTGTGCATTTTTAAATGAATTCGCAAATTAACATCAACTACAATTTGGTGTTAATTTGCGAATTCTTAAACAAAATTCGCAATGTAAAAATGCTACATACATTGCATTTAAGGAATCGCAAAAATAGCGATTCCTTAAATGCTATAGCAAAATAAGGAATCGCAAATTTTTGAGATTCCTTATTTTGCTAATTTCTCATACATCCCAAAAGATGCAAAATGTCCGTTTGCGATTCGTAAAGGCCGAAATTCTGCGAATTTCGGCCTTAACGAATCGCAAAAGGCTTGATACATCTAGGCCAGAGATCGATTCACATGTCAAATAAATAATGCACCAAAGTGCTTCTATGACATAATTTCGAGGAAAGTTCAATTTTGTGAGTCACAAAACGGAAATTTAACACTGGTAAGTGCTTCTACACACTGTAACAAATATGACGTAATTGTAAAGTGAGTAATCCTCATGTCGTTTCAGGGACGGACACTGGAATAAAGACTTAACTGAATAACTACAACCTCACAAGTTTGTGGGTACTCAGAAATGTTTAGCAGACTCGTTGGATGCATCCTTAAAATGATAACAGGTTTACTTTTGTCAAAGGCTGAAGTACATCAGTTTTCAGGCCGCAAAAAGGGAGGACACTCCCCCAAAACTGCCACAGATATCCTCCTAGAATTTGTTGTCAATTACAAAAAACACAGAAGTCCCCATACGGGAGAGATGTCCGACTTCCACAGTGAAATTGACCAGTCATTACCAATGCACGGTAGCACAGTGCTTTCCAAACTTTTTAGAATCATGACCCAATTTGTAGAACAACAAATGTTCGCAACACACCTAGTTTTAATGAACATGAGGCGGGCTTTTTTTTATTGCAACACAATGATTGTGTGGTAGTACATTGTCATTTACAGACAGGGCATTTTCCGTTGAAATGGCCTCTGAATTTGCAAAGAGATACGTTTAAAAAGCTATATTGCACACAAATGTTGATGTGTGGAAAGCAGTTTGCAGTGAATATTTACTATTTGAGCATCACAAGGTAAAACGTCTTGATTTATTTTGATCCTATTAAAATCTTTGGGCCTAGTATCCATGTTCACTGTGCATTCCAAAGATGTGTAATCCTATCTGTTTTACCAAATCATTCAAAGCATCACAAGTTCAATTCCAGATGAGAAACATGAAATAGTAACTTTCAAAGTGCAGTTTGTGAATAGCAATGGGTTTACTCGTTTATTTCTCTTCACTAAGCACCTACGCATCCTTTCCTAATCCCATTCCATTTAGAAGTAAGTTTTCCCCAAACAAGGTCCATAAAGTGTTACTATAGAGAGGTATGCTAATAATATGTTATCTTACATAAAGAAAACCCTGAATAAAAACCCTAAATTCACTGAAAAAAGCAAATATAGTTAGGTGTTGAGAAAGATAAACACTAATGTCTAAAAATAAAAGCAATCTGAAATTCACTAATTAAAGATTACTGAATTAACTATAATGTGTTTCTGCCATGCACTGCTTATGATCTCATACATTACATCACTCAAGTTAAGTATATTTCAAAATTAATCCTGCAAAATGCTCTCATCTGGCCCATGTCATTGTTTCTGCTCCTGAAACAGTTTTCTTACCTCATCAAAGAAAGCACATGTTCAGCTGTACACTGTGAGAAGTTGGCCTGAGATGTGATGTCCACTATTCTAGTGGGCACCTTGTATCAGTCCAAACAACCCTTATGGTGATGGTTGTAAAGTCAACCATCACCTGCACCCTAGTGGTCCATGCTCCTAGTGGTAGCATGGACAAAGCAGTCTTAGGCTAAACTCAAGAGGGCATGTGAAGACAGCTGTTTTACCATATGCAATCCCTTTAATACCGAGGGAAAAGACACCACACAGGTTATATATATAAAATATATGTATTTATTACTAAATAAATCCTCTGAACTCTTTATGAGGTCAGAGGCACAAGCACATAACAAGATACTCAATTATCATACAACAAGTTGCACAAAATACAGTAATGCCCTAGGGGCACTTAACCCCTTCCATGCTCATGACGAGCCCAGCTCGTCATGCAGCACAGTGCTTGTGTGGTTATGACGAGCTGAGCTCGTCATGACCACACCCGTTTTTATTGCTGTCCAGCACAGCAGGGGAAACTCTCAAGCAGCGATGAGGTTAAAACCATATACTAAAATAGTGGTATAAGAACCACGTCACGAACAAAGGATAGTCCTAGGGCCTGGAGAATCGCTGGGGCTATTCTGTACTACCAAAGGAGAGGGAGCAGGAGGCCCACGGGATGCGCGTGCAGTGTCTTTACACACATGCGAGTTACCATAGAGTTAGAATGGGAACGAAAGAATTGGAAACTAGTTCTTTTAGGACACTTCCAGATGGACTACGGAAAAGCTACTCAAAACTTAGACAATAGGATAGTCAATACCCACAGGAGCACCGAAATACTCGCGTTACCTCACCCACAGGAAGCGGGTGCATAGGTGTCAAAGTGTGTCGGGTTTCGTCGCTGATTCCTAAGGAGCCTTGGAGAAAGATGCTGCAGGCAACCAGGAGAGAAGTGTCTGGTTGGATCCAAGGGTGGATCGAGGATGAAGAGTACCTGAAAGCAGAGGGGACACTAGCCAGTGACCAGGAAGGAACCAGGAAGGAATCAGGCGATGTCAGGATGTGATGAGGCGATGTTGTGAAGTTTGACTCTGCAGCCACATGGACCAGGAGGTGTCGACGACAACCAGGAGCTGGATACGGACTGTCCCACAAAGGATCTCGCTGTCGGCGGTGTCGGCTTCCGGATTGGAGTCAACAAGCCTTGGCAAAGGCAACCCACGCAGGAATCAAAGATGGCTTCTGGATCAGACCAGCAAGGTCTGATGAGCTTCTCCTTTTCAGGGAAGCAGGGGCCAGTCTGGAGCAACCAGACCAGCATTGTAAATTCAAAGGTTCTTCATCACAGAGGCCACTAGCCAACAGGCAAGTGACCAGACAGACACATCAAGCAGGAACGTGCAGAAGGGCCCCACGCAGAACTCGTGGAGTGTGGAGGGCTTATCTTCGGTACAATTGGTGCTCAGGGCTGGGGCTTCTCAAACCCCAATGCACAACTTCGAGGGTGCCTCAGAAGTTGCACGGAGAGCTTTTTGCTGGCTTTCCAAGATGGCTGGTCCCATGTCTCTCGTCGCCTCCACTGGTCTCAGCTCTGCTGTGACTGTGGATCAAGCTGTTGGAAGTCTGGAAGTCCAGGTATTGTCAGGCTCTGTGCTCGGGCGTCGACAAAGCAAACTGTTGATCGCTTGATGGTGCCTGCTTGCACAGGGTGGTCACTCCTTGACCAGAACGGAGATTCTTCAGTCTTCTATCTTCAAGTAGAATGTCGAAGGTCCAGAGTTTCATTTCAAGTTTCAGTCAGGATAAATCTAAAGTCTTGGGACTCAGCTTCTACCTATATACCAAATTTAGGGGCTGGATTACCTGCTAGGTCCCTCCTATGGGTGGGACAAGGGAAGGGGGTGGTCGCACCCCTTTCCTTTTGTCCAGTTTCGTGCCAGAGCTGGGGCTGGAGTGCCCCAGCACCGGTTTGAACCGGACTATGCATGGGACACCTTGTGTGCCCCAGGCAGTGTCTCATTTCATTCAGCCCTCCCTGCCCCAATACACTATGGCCTGGCTGGGGTGGTGCTAGCACCTCCTAAGACAGGAAACCTATTGTCCAAGCCTCCCTCGCTGGAAGGACTCCCAGCAGCAGGAGGTCAGACTTGTGTCTGTGGCAGCAGCATCCATTTTGTGGCTCTGGTTAACTTTAACCAGGATTAGTAGGAACAACATGTCTTCTCCCTCTAGAAGGGTGGAATACTACCCCTGTCGCCAGAACTGGTGAGGTGGTAGTATTCCAAAGCATATGACACCTTACACGTGTTTTGATAAAGCCAAACCAAAGTTAGCATTCAACCGCGAGGATTATAATGCACTTAAGAGTATATGGTATGGCAATATCATAGAACAGCTATAAGGACATGGTTCCGAAAGATGCAGACAGGCTCAGCTCATGCTAGAGCACCATCTCACATAAAACCAAGCACTCTGCCTTCAGGATTGTTAAGGGCTGCCATAGGAGTCACTTATAGGTGCATATGTGCCTATATATAATGGTAGGTATAGGAATACTATACCTAAGCAAGGGATGATTACACGACCTTGCCCAAGCTGAGTGATCAGCCAGTTGTGTCAGTTTGGATGGCCAGCCATGGGTGGCAAAAGATATGCTGCAGCCCCTGGTAGGCCTTGGGTGCACCTATGCCCTGGGTACCTATAGTACACTAGACAGGGGCTCATAAGGTGATCCAATATCCAATTAGGTATGTACCTAAGGTGCATGGAGTCCATTTTACAGTGAGAGCAGATAGCCTGGGGCCCTGATTAGCAGGATCCCAGGTCAACTAAGTTGATAACCAGCTAAACACAAGGCAAAAAATCTGGGGTAACCACAGTCAGGTATCCACCTTCCTACATACACAGATATAGTTTCCCTAACTATCCTCTTTTAAACAATCTCAAATAAATGAAAGTCTGGTCAGTCTTCACTAAAATCAAAGAACAGCAGATGCCTTCTTGCCTGATATTGACAAAAGAATGTTTGGATCCTTTCTCCTATTGAATTGGAAAGGGAAGTTTAGGTGATGGCTAGCCCTTTTCAGGCTAGCCAAAACCACTTATAGCCTGCAAAACAGGGGGAAAGGTCCACATGTGAGGACACTCCCCAAGCCCCAGAACAAAACCTTCAAATCCTCTACACATCTACCCCCAAGTCATGCACAAAAGATACACATCTGTAATGTGTTTGTTGCAAAAGCAATCACTCATCAAAGTAAGGCATTGTACCTGCTGCTAAATATGAAGGGAAGCTAAAAAATCTGCTCAATGGGCCACATAAGCGAATCATTTATGCGGTCAGAAATGGCCACAAAATGTCAAAAAAAATGCTTTAAAATATTTGCAAAACACAAATTGTGATTCAGTACTTGGAAGGGGGCGTTTAGGGTGTCACTTCTAAATACTAAATCTAATGGGATGTATAAATGTTTTGCGACCAAAATACGGTGCAAAACAATCATACTTTACTGACCCCTTGAAGGAGGCAGTAATCCATTCGCAAATGGAAAGGAGTCCGCTTCCCCTTTGAGAACGGAAAACAAATATTTTTACAGAGCAGTCTGTGGTCCCACGTACCACTGCCTACTCTTAAAAAATGAAACTTCAAAGTTTTCTTTGCTTTTAAGCACATCACATTTTCCTTAAACGAAAGTAGGCTGCATTTACTCAAAAACATGCTGTTTTAAAAAGTGTTGCAGGGAATCTGCTTCAAACACATAACTAAAGTGTAGGATTATGGGACCTTAGTGTATATGAACTGAGTCATCCTACCATCTTAGTACCCATTAGCCCCAGACTGACTAGCTTTAGTGTCTCACTTGCCCTCCTTCTCACTCATAGAAGAACAAATGATAAGACACCCCAGAGCACAACACTCCCAACTCTCAGGAATCGTGGTTACAAGACACACTCTTTCACTCACCCTCTTGTAGTTGTCCACAAAAAGATCTAACTGAGACATGAACAAGTTTAAAATATTTATTTGAACTAACATGCTCTAATATGAAGTATACGTGCCACAATAAGGAGAAATATGCACAATACAAATACACTCAGCATAGCAAGTAATCCATAGATCATGAATAGAGCTGTCACAGTGAGAGACAGAGTAGCCTAACCTCCCTCCACTTGCACATACGCAGGATGATTATATATTAGAAGATCTCTGGGTGTTATCTGTACCTCCGTCTATAGATGGTAGTTCTACATCATAGTTGCTGTCATGCTCTGCTCTCTGGAAAGGTCCTTCTCCTAGTGTGTGCTGCCTGTGAAAACAGTGGTGACAGCGCTGGTCCTGTCACGCCTTGATTATTCTAATGGCCTTTTGCTCAATGCCCAACATGGCCTGCTTAATAAGCTGCAGGTGCTGCAAAATGCAGCTGCCTGCCTTATCACAGGCACTCCCAAGTTCGACTCCGTCTCTCAAGAGATGGCCAAGCTGCACTGGCTTCCCGTATTGAAACGGATTGCCTTTAAGGCCTTATACACAGCGTTTAAGGCTCTCAGGGGGCTGGGCCCACCATGCCTAGCCCAGTACTTTCAATGGTACAAGCCTGGTAGACAACTAAGGTCTGCTGACCAGGGTCTGATCGTGATTCCACGAACTAGGAAAGCTCGATGGGGGGGCAGCAGCTTCTCTCTGGGGGCAGCGAGAGCTTGGAATGCCCTTCCACTGGCCCTAAGACAGGCCACTGAGCTAATGACTTTTCAGAAACTCCTGAAAACATGGCTTTTCACTCACTAATTCCGGGCTTAGTCATGGCAGCGGTCATCTAGCTCCAGGAAACTGTCTGGTAACAGTGCGCTTTATGAATGTCACAAATAAATAAATAAATATCTGTGTATTCCACTAAGACCAAAGTACGTATTTCCAAACAACAGCTACATCTGTATGTTTTGTCTAGGTGCTAGGGCCTGACCATAACAGAATAACAATTGTGGTTCGACCTTGTTCACAATCTTCAGACTAAATCTCAGGATCCTGCAAAGCGTGAACACAATAGCGGGTTCTCATGTGAAAATACCAAAAAAGTATTTGCAAAATAAACTCATGTAGTAACGTGTGCAAAGCAGCGGCCCGTCTGCAGCATGCTAATGCTAACTTAGGGAAGACGACAATGTCCCCATGGGCCACATGACAAAAGCAGTCACAGACATGTTGGTCTGTTGACCTCACAAGGCCACCAGCCCTATGATGGCTGTGATTCCTAATGGTAACAAATTGCGACCTACCTTATTAATATGCATGAGGTAGGTCTATTTGCGACGCAATAGGAATCATTAATGAAACTCAAAAGAGTTTTATACATTAAGAATACAGATTTCCTAATTGCGATTAGGAGGTAATCACAATTCGTAAATCGGTATTCCGAATGTTACTAAATCTAGCCCATTATTTCTTCCTTTTAAGGTACTCCAAATCTTCAATATTGATGCCAAAATCCAATTTTGTTAATTAATTGCACCACATAAATTTCTAAAATTATTATTTCATTTTTTGTCAACTGCATCCAGCTACCCGGATGTGCTCCAATCACTAAAAAGGCAGGTCCAACAATCTGTACTGGGAGTTACTCTGTCAGGCACTGTAAATACAGGGAATGGAGGCACTGTTTGTACACTGGCTTCTCTCTGTCAGCACTGTTAGTTCAAAGGGTCTGCTCAGCTATACTCTGTTGATATATAAAAGGTGGGCTCATCCTTCTATCTTCAGCTAAATAAAATGTGTATAGAACTGGTGGAAATAGAAGAGGAAACCTGTTTAGATGTTCATGTTAATAAACAATTCTGTGTCATCTCTAGGGTGGAGGGTGAGCACTCAGCTTTCAGAGTTGCACAGGAGATCAGAACATCATCCTTGAGTTACAGTGGTGATATCTGATACTTGTTTTATATTAATGCCAATGTTTCTCGGTGTAATGAGGCAATCCATGCAATGAAGTAACCAATCCTTAACATAATGCATAATGCTGGCTCTGGCATCATGTTGATAGTTATTTGCACTTTGGGGGGACGCTTGGCTTGATGGGACTTACCTCTGCCACAATTTTGGTCTCAACATTATGATGGTAATCCTTAACATAATGATGGCAATGCTTGGAATAATCACATCTGTCAAGTTGCTAATCACATCAATGTGGTATAGAGATTCATCTGGTGTGTTGATCTCATCATCCATATGACTCCAATTAATCCATAACCAAGTCAAACTGATTAATCCAAAGAGTTCATATATACTGTCACCACCTATCTTCAGAGTGCTAATAGTGCCCAAAGCTCATACCACACTCTTCCCAGCAGTCACCAAAAACCAAAGATGTACAACATATGGACCACAAAAGACACTCCTTATTTAATTTCTATTGTAGGGAGGAATTCCACCAAGCATGAATATCCAACACTTAGATTGGCCCCATACTGTGAGCAATCAACATGCCGGTGCTATCACCACTAGACACATTGACATTCATTATTGTGTGCCATTGGTGACAAAAAAGAATGGCACATCTGGAATCCATACTTACCCTTACGTGCAAGACCGTTGCCTCATGATCATAGCCATTATATGTCTGAATGTCCTCCTGCGTATATCTTCAATGCAGTACAGTTGAGAGCCTTTGCATGTGATTGATGTAATTCAAGCTTCTGGTCGGTCTATCCAGAAACTCCATTCACTAGCATCCTTTTACGTACAGCGTGGCCGGGAAGTCCCCTTCTCTACTCTCCAGGAAAACCACAACAACCTTACAAACCAACAATGGGCCTGTCCATCCAGAGTTACACCCAAATCTGTGTTTCCACCATTTGAGGGGTCTCCTAAACTTTCTATAACTCCCTCACAGACTTATTTAAGTCACAGTGGTGTGGTGTATCTTAATTAAAATATTCTACCATCATAGACCCACTCGTGTACAGGAGAAAAAGTGTGGAACAGAGAGAAAGCACCTCATGGTAGCAATACCAAGGGGACCGCTGGCTGGTACTCGCCAGCAGATCCACTTATCATCATTGGTTACATTCTCTCTGAGGAAAAGAAATGTGTCTGTTATTATCAATGAAATATCAACTCCACGAAATCAACAAAAGACAGAAAAACCTAAATGTGAGTGTGCTTGCTATCTATGCATGCTATTGCAGTGCATGCCCTTTGGACCCCAGGAGAATATAAACAGATAATCCTCACCTTTAAAAGTTGGTAAAGCTGACTAGCTTAAGGTACCTTTATTCAGTGCTGTAAGCTTTCCAAATTAAAAATGGTTCCCATCAAACCAGAGTCAATTATTATGAGGCAACATATTTCGATGCCAAGAGGCAATTCGGGCAACTTCGTCAGGGCTACTGGGGTTCCAAATCAATACTTCATGGGAGGTTCACATCAAAACCTATGATGGTATAAAATAGAAGAGATAAAAACGCCATCTGTAAAAAACACTTCCCAACAGTGATATATTCACTCTTCACTTTTGATACATCAAGACTCCCGTACTGTTTGGTTGGATCTATACTGCATAACTGCAACCATCATCAGGGAGATCCACGCGTCAGCAGATCGCGTTCCCCCTCGGTGACCACCAACAGGTCCTATCACCTACAAGAATTAGTGAGACAGTCATGCCTCAATAGCATGTAACATCCAGAATTACCAACATGCGGTGATCTAAATTCTCCTTTCCGCATCACGCGTCTTCATCAGTGGGCAGAATATAATACACAAATGGCTATTATTATCGTAATGCAATCTATAGTACTGCGCCATTATCTGCCTCCCCGCGTTATCAAAAACTTATGGGCTTCTTCCAAATTAAACTCATGGATCGCTACAGCTGTCTGTTTCATTCCAAACTATAATGAAACTGGCCCGGGAGCCCCCGCGCCGACAACTACAAGCGATGGCACCCTTTTATCACCACATTCACTCGCTCAAACAACCCTCTAACCACTACCAGTCACGTCTGGTGGCCAAATCAATCAGCACGGGGTCGGCCTGGAGCAGGTGGGAGTAAATACTCCTTCTCGGACCGAGTCACGTCGATGACGTGATTCTCGCGGGACGTCCCCACAGTGGCGGCCATCTTAGACCAGGTTGGAAAACTCCTTCTAAACTCCGTATGTATTACTTTACATGGAAGGGAAACCAGCAACAAGCTTTAAAATAAAATTCCGATACCAGCATAATAAGTGTGATTAATCACATCAAATTATGAATACAAAAAAAATCACACATATAGTCTCGAAATTTTTACTTGAAAAGCCCACATATATTGAGGCACACAATTATAAAGCCCATGTCAATCAACACGGGCTCCCTAGCACTGATGTTATTGACTTCCTGCAGGTCATACAATTGTCAATTAAAACTGCCATATGTATAGTATATAGTCCCCCTCAAAGCCGCTAATAATGTCTATATACCAGGGACCCCCAGATATGTGAGAATCAATGAAAGGGTTATGGGTGAGACCCATAATATTGAATCCATTCTGGCAAGAAAGGAGGCTAAGTGGATTTACTCTGAAAAAGCAGACAAGCTTGGATTGAACGATTTGAACGAGTGGAACAAATGTACCAGATTATAGTTGCTCAAGATGAGAAAAGACCTTCTTTGCTCTATTTGTGACCCACATCTGGCCTGAATATTACATTCCACATTCAGTACATTGGTTATGGCTCTGTATTATGCTGGTATCGGAATTTTGTTTTAAAGCTTTTTGCTGGTTTCCCTTCCATGTATAGTAATACATCCGGAGTTTGGAAGGAGTTTTCCAACCCGTTCTAAGATGGCCGCCACTGTTTGGACGTCCCGTGAGAATCACTTCATCGACGTGACTCGGGCCGAGAAGGAGTATTTACTCCCACACACTCCAGGCGGGCCCCGTGCTGATTGATTCGGCCACCGGACGTGACCGGTAGCGGTTAGCGGGTTGTTGAGTGAGTGAATGTGGTGATAAAGGGTGCCATCGCTTGGAGTTGTCGGCGTGGGGGCTCCCGGGCCTGATTTATTATAGTTTGGAATGAAACAGACAGCTGTAACGATCCCTGAGTTTAAATTGGAAGAAGCCCATAGGTTTTTGATAACGCGGGGAGGCAGATAATGGTGCAGCACTGTAGACTGCTTTACGATAATAATAGCCATTTGTGTATTATATTCTGCCCACTGATAAAGACGCGTGATGTGGAAAGGAGAACTTAGATCACCGCATGTTGGTAATGCCGGATGTTACATGCTATTGAGACATGACTGTCTCACTAATTCTTGTTGATGATAGGACCTGTTGGCAGTCACCGAGGGGGAACGCGATCTGCTGACGCGTGGGTCTCCCTGATGATGGTTCCAGGTATGCAGTATAGATGCAACCAAACAGTACAGGAGTCTTGATGTATCAAAAGTGAAGACTGAATATATCACTGTTGGGAAGTGTTTTTTACAGATGGCGTTTTTCTATCTTCTATTTGATACCATCATAGGTTTTGATGGGAACCTCCCGTGAAGTATTGATTTGGAACCCCAGTAGCCCTGACGAAGTTGCCTGAATTGCCTCTTGGCAATGAAACATGTTGGCTCATAATAATTGATTATGGTTTGATGGGAACCGTTTTTAATTTGGAAATCTTACAGCACTGAATAAAGTTACCTTAAGCTAGTTAGCTTGACCAACTTTTAAAGGTGAGGTTTATCTGTTTATATTCTCACGGGGTCCAAAGGGCATGCACTGCAATAGCATGCATAGAAAGCACATTCACATTTAGGTTTTCTATATTTTGTTGATTTCATGGGGTTGAGATTTCGTTTATAATAACACACACATTTCTTTTCCTCAGAGAGAAGGTAACCAATGATGATAAGTGGACCTGGTGGCGAGTACCAGCAAGCGGTCCCCTTGGTGTTGCTACCGTGAGCTGCTTTCTCTCTGTTCCACACTTTTTCTTCTGTACATGGGTGGGTCTATGATGATAGATTATTTTCATTAAGATACACCACAAGACTGTGACTTAAATAAGTCTACGAGGGAGTTATACAATTTTTAGGAGACCCCTCAAGTGTTGGAAACGCAGATTTGGATATAACTCTGGATGGACAGGCCCATTGTTGGTTTGTAACGCGTTGAGTGGGGGGTGTCCTCTTTATCCCACTATAGCTCCTAGTGTGTGGTTAAACCACAACTGCCTGTCAATAGAGCTCACCTTCTGTGAGTCCTTGCTCAGTCAAATATCACACCAAAGGAGCCCCTTCAGTTTTATTTCTGCTATTACTTCCATGTTGTAAAACTCACAGTTTAACCATTTGGGTAGTCTGGCCACATACATTTTCAAGCACAGACATCTGATGACACATTACGTGTGTAACAGTTCTAAAATTAACGTAAGTTGAATGTTCTCTCATTTGACCCAAGAATTTTGGTGTCAGAGGTGTAACGTAGAATACCTGATGTGCTTAGAGAGCAGTAAGCATGGTTTCCGGATACACCATTCTTTTGTGCCACTGATAACATACTATAATGAATGTTGGTGTGTTTGGTGGTGATGGCACTGGCATGTTGATTGCTCACTGTATAGGGCTACACAAATTCTAAGATATTCACACTTGGTGGTAGAAAGTAATAAAGGAGTGTGTTTCATGGTCCACATGTTGAACATGTTTTGTTTTGGTGACCCCTGGGACAGAGTGGTGTGAACTCTGAAAATAAGTGGTGGCAGTATATATGAGTTCTTCGGATTAATTAGGTTGATTTGGTCATGGGTTAATTGGGGTCATATGGATGATTTAATTGACACACCAGACAAATCTTTATACCACACTGATGTGGTGTTGAAATTTGTTTCCACTCATTCAGTATGACTGGATTTTTTTTAATTTTGGATCACCCGGTTTTGGAGTTTTTACTGTGAGTGAGTGTCACAACAACAGAGGTAGTCAACACAGGAAGGCCTACACTTTGAATATTTAGTGAGAAAGACCCTGGCAGTGATGTCAGTGAGGGGTGGAGCTGAGGCCCCTAGAAAAGATCTTACTAGTGGTTCCTGAATGCCACCATTTTGAAATCTCCCAGCATGCTGTGGTGGAAGACTGGGACAGTGGTGGATAGGTAATGTGGTACCCTAGGATTGGCCAGGGGTACTTGGCTTCTGGTACCTTCCACTACCCTTTAAAAAATGTTGCACAAGGGGGAGACCCTCTCTTGCTTAGTGTTTACTGCACTTTGCTGCTGGATCCTAGGACTGCCATGAAGAACTGGAAGGAGGTACCGCTTGATGCCCAGAAAGCACTAAGGACTTTTCCCAGTTGAGCCCAGGACCAGTGGGTGTGCTTTGAGCCAGTGATGGTGGCCCACTTATGCCCCCTGGCAACCAGTTATAAGAAAGCCCTGGAATTCTGCCGCAGAGGGAGTGAGGCCAGGAGAAAGGTTGTGGCAGGGAACCAGGAGAGCCAGCTCTCTGTGAATTATACCACTTTGGAGGTGAGAAGGTCTGATACCTCTGGTGGGTGTAGAGTTAACCACCAGGAGCAAAATGAGGCCAGGATCTTACAGATTACACCAAGGCGACCCAAGTTATATCATTTGGAAGACTGGCTACCTATGATCTTCTGTTCAAGTGAGGCATGTAGAGCTTCACTGTACCTTTCTCAACTTACCCCAGGGGGTGGGCCCAAGCCCAAGTGCACCCCTCAAAGTTTTCTCTAATTTGTTCAGGGAGGGATGTGCATGGGGTCCCATGCCCAGACTCAATCACCCAAGGACTCCATCCCCAGGCATATTCATCAAGAAAGTACCTGAAACTTGATCCAAGACCCCTGAAGGCCAGAAGAAAAGGGTAAGTGCTGGTATGCCCTCCCATTAGTGGTAGGACTGCCCAGCTCCCCATGCTCATGTCTGGTGGAGCAGGGGGTTACCATCATTACAGAGGAGGTCCCAGTCTGTGAGAGCAGGAAGGGAAAGAAAATCTGTAAGCTCCTGAGGCCCCCACAAAGAGATGTGGGCCATGTGGGAGCCCATGGGACATCCACGGATGGGCTCCCTCAGTTTCCCCCACCAATAGGAGGCATGGGGTGCCAGGATGGGACCAGGCACCCCACCACAGTAGCGCAGCCAGAGAGCCACTCATTACATATGCACTGCTGTGGCAGGAGAGTCCCATAATGACCTGCAGGGCTTTTTCTTTCACCTGTTTTATTGCTTCTGCTGGTCCCTAAGCATACAGGGGGCACCAGCAATATGAAAGAGAAGGCAACGTGGGGCTGCAGGAGGGCAGCAGCGTCCCCCAAGAAGTGTTCATAAGGGATTGACCGTATGTTTGCGGGGTCCTAGAAATCAGGACAACTGGAGCTTCTGCTTTGCAGCTAGTAGTGCAACACTCTCCAGTGGCGTGATATATGGTTTCATTTTTTGTGGTTAAAGAAGGTGTAATGTTGGACAGCTTCCTATAGGGGCTAAGTCTATGGTTTGCATGTCATGTTATGTGAATGTGAAGTCCTCTAGGGGATATTCTTATAATTGCATTTTCATGGTGGGAAAGAATATAAAGACATGTTTTGCTCATTTTAAAATGCATTATTTCTATAGTAATGTTTTTGTTTATTGGATGCTCATACAAAATGATGTTCTTAACATGTTGGTTGTTAATCTTAAACTTTTGACCAAGCCAGTAGACGTACCTTATATGTTTGCATGAACCCTCTAGTGGGTCAAACATGAATATGTAATGTCATCTATGGCATTTTCCATCTGATTATTGTAGTAAAGTCATCCTTTCTGCTCTGATCACACCTTTTGTTTGACTGATACTGGTGGTTACTGAACCTGGCTCTGCTAACAAGACCTAGGGCCATAGCTCTATCCTTAAAAGGTATATGGTAATTGGTGTATGTACAATTCATTCAGACAGCCTAACTGTAAGTCTCTAGTATATGGTAGGGCAAGTCGGTTTAGAGACCTCAGTGGACTTAATGCACTTAAGAGTGAACTGATGTGGTGTCTGCTGCCATTTTAAAGACAGCCTTGCCGACTAGCTGTAAAATAAAACTATCAAAATTTGACTTTGGAATTAAAAGAATTAAAAGTACTTCCAAAGGCTAAACGAGTTTTTGTTAGTACATGTAAGTCACCCCTAAGGTCTGCCCTAGGTGCCCTAAGGTGCCCTAAGGGTTGGGCGCTTTGTTATAAAAACAGGGACATAATAAAATATGTGTTATATGCCCTGGTGAGGAAAAAACAGACAACTTTAATAAAGTTTAACTTTTGACAGCAGCTAGCTGGCAACTTAATTCAGAGTATCAAAATAATACTCACAATAAATCCAACAACTTGCCAAGGTTGTATTTACTCTAAGTATTGCAGGTAAGTAGCTTTAGAATTTAATTTCCTGAAGTTACCGAAAGCAGCCTTGTAGCTGTCTCTTCTGATTGGCCAGCGTTTGATAGCTTGAGTCAAGCTGGTCCCTGAGGAGGTATGAAAAGCCTGTGGCTGAAACAATACAGCTATTTGGTGGGAGGAGATTGGCTTCCTGGAGAAGCCAGGGACAGGAAGGGAGCAGGGGAGATAAATCGGTCTTCAAAGGGAGAAGTACAGACGCCACTGGACCCGGCCAGCCCACACTTCCTTGATCCCCCAGCCAGATGAGAGCCCCTCTAATTAGACTAGTTGAGGCGCTGGAAGGGGTGTGTTGGCAAAGGTTAAAACACCTGTGAATTGGGTTATCCAGACCTAAAATCCAAGGAGATATTTTTTCCATTTTGATATTTGTTGAGTGTCCCCCCCTCTTGCCAGCACTGAATGGGTAATACATACAGGAGAGCTGTATGAGCAACTCAGATCATTGCCTGAAATATCAGGAGAAAAATGACTGCCGTGCTGGACCCTTGAACTGCATTCAGAAGTTGACCACCCATTATCATCCCAAGACCAATGATCAGTTAGAATGATTTAATAAGAGACTGAAGGTCATGATTATGGGCTTATCTGAGAAGCCACTTTTAGCCACTTTCAGTTACTGTTGGGGCCCCCTGTAAGAAAGCCATTGTGTTTTGTGAGAGAAGCTTATAAGAAGCCTCCCAAAGAACCCAACCAGAATGTGCTAGACCAGGTGCCGGGCTGGGGTCCTGCATGGTTAAGTACAAGAGTAGAGCAGGCAGCAACCTAGAGGCCAGTCAAGAGCTCATGGAGCTCTGATATTACCAGAGGGCTACTGTGCCTGACTACCATCAAGGACGGCTGGTGTGGGTATTGGAGTCAGTGGCTCCCAGGACTTCCCAGGACAAATGGACGAGGCCCTATCCAATTCTGTATAAAAAGGTTAAAGCCATCATTAAGGCTGAGGTATCCAAGATGATTGAGTGAGGGGTAAATGAGCCACCCGACAGCCCAGGGGCCAGGCCAGTGGTAGTAATGGTGCCTAAACCTAATCCCCAAGGGGGAAAGAATTAATTAAGATTTTGTGTGGACTACAGAGGTTTGAATGCAGTCACCAAAACTGACACTCACCCCTTAGCTAGAGCTGATGAGCTCATTGACAGATACAGATTGGGGATGCTAAGTACCTGAGTAAATTTGATCGGACCTCAGGTTACCAGCAGATTTCCCCAAGTCCAGGAGCAGAGGAGAGGCCAGCATCTTCCACTCCAGAGGGCCACTTTCCATTCAAAGTGATGCCCTTTGGTTTAAACAATGTTCCTACCACCTTCCCAAGGTTGGTGTACAGAGTCATGTCTGGATTAGAAACTTTCAGTGCAGCGTATCTTGATGATCTAGCTGTAATCAGCTCCACCTGGGAGTGGCACTTGGTCCTCCTGAAGGAAGTGCTTCAGACCCTGCTGCAAGCTGGTCTGACTATTAAGGCAAGCAAATCCCAGATAGGGTAGAATTATGTGGTGTACTTGGGCAACTTTTCTGGTGGAGGCCATGTACAACCTCTCCAGTCCAAGATCCAGACCATCCCGGTTTGGGAGGCTACTAAAATCCAGACACAGGTCAGGGCCTTTCTTAGTCTGAATGTGTACTATAGGAAGTTTGTGCACAACTATGGGACCCTTGTGACTGTCCTGACAGAACACACCTCTAAAGCAGCCCAAAAAGTATATTTGGACCCCAGAGTGTCAGAAGGCTTTTGGCACTCTGAAGGAGGCTGTGTGTTCAGCACCAGTCTTACTGGCCCCTGACTACACAAATGAGTTTCTGCTCCAAACAGATGCTTCATAGCAAGTGAATGAGAAAGGCCAGTATAAGCCAGCTGCCTTCTTTAGCAGGTGACTACTCCCCAGAGAGTAAAGATAGTGTGCCATTGAGAGGAAAGCCATTGCTCTGGTCTGGTCCCTGAAGAAGCTGAGACCATACCAGTTTGGTACACACTTCCATTTCAAACTGACCAAAACTGTTAAGGTGGTCCATTTCCCTACGGTGGAGCACAGACCTGGGACTGCCCATGCCATGCCTAGGTAGATATTCTTTCCAGATATTTCTCAATTGCAGATGAGGACTACCAGAATGTAAGTTAGTTACTCATCATCTTTAGCCTGGTGGCTGTGTAGGAAAGCCATTCTTTTTGCCCTAATCACCCCCCATTGTTTGACTAATACTGGTGGTTATAGAGTCTGAAAGTGCCCTGGGCTCTGCTAACCAGACCCACGGCCAGTGCTCTGTCCTTAAACTGTATATGATAATTGGTGTAATTGCAATTCGTTCACACGTCCTCCCTTTAAGTCCTTAGTATATGGTACCGCGTGTAGGTTTAGAGACCTCAGTGGACTTAATGCACTTAAGTGTGCACTTCTGTGGTGCCTGTTGTCATTTTAAAGCAATACTTGCAGGCTGGTTTTAAAATTAAACTGTGTCTAAATTGGACCTTGGAATTTAACTACCTTTTTTATTACATATGTCACCCCTAAGGTCTGCCCTAGGTGCCCCGAGGGTTGGATGCCTTTGTTATAAAATCAGGAACATTATAAATAGGGCTCCCGCTGTTATAGTATTTCTTTTTTTGACATTTCAGTCTGTATATCCATATTTATTGTTTCTGAACTTTATCTGTATTTATCCATATTTATTGAAGGTTTTGTGAAAGATATAAAACTAAAACTGGTATGTTTCCACATTTATTTAACCAATATATACGCAGTCATGCTTGAATGCCTGCCAGGTTTCAGTGATATGAACACCTGTGGAAGATAAATCAATGCACTTATATGAAAATATGCACATTTCAGTATCAGCCTTGTGCATATCTACTGCTGTTTAAGCCTCCTTACTAAAATTCCTTTTTTTAACCACCTTACTTATCAATCTTAAATTATTGGCCTGGCAGTCATGGCAAAGGGTATGTAGAATCACCCCAAAAGCACACAAATTCCATTTTTATCCACATTTTAAAATAAATACAGATGAGAAAATAAATAGTTTTCTGTCTGTATGTATCTGTAAAAATCAGTAAAAATGGAAAACAGGGAGTCTTTATTATAAAATATATTTTATATGCCCTGGTGAGGAAAAAACAGCCAAAGTCATTTTTCCCCAATTGTAGTGCTACTAGCTCCATAGGCTAACATGGGAAGGCTTTACTAAACTTAATTATAGTCTAACTTTTGATAGTAGGGAGCTAGCAACATAATTCAAAGTATCAGAATACTAGTTACAATAAATTCAACAACTTGTCAAGGATAGATTTATTATCACTATTGCAGGAATGTAGTTTGAGTACTTCCCTTAAGTTACCTAAAGCAGCCCATTAGCAGCCTTTTCTGATTAGCCAGCCTTTGACAGCCTGAGCCAAGGCTTCTTCATTCCTAATCAGGGACCAGCTTTACTGAAACAATACAGCCATTTTGTGGGAGGAGATTTGCTTCCTGGAGAAGCCTAGGATAGTAAAGGGGCTTGGAAGATGAACTGTTTTTCATAGTTAGAAGTGCAGATGTCATATGACTCAAGCCAGCCCCCACTTTATTGATCCCCAGCCAGATGGGAGCCCCTCTACTTAGATCAGGAGAGGGGCTGGAAGGGGGTGTAGGGTAAGGTTAGCCATACCTGTGTAGAAAAAGCTCCATAAAAATGACTAACTGTGAAGGTGAAATCTTTACCAGACCCAACCACCCAACTTATCTGTCCCACACTCCATCGTGGTTGGACTGACTCTTTGACTTTGTCCCAGTCCTGAGTGAGCAGATAGCCGTGGTTGGTGCTTTACAGTTTTGGCCACTAGAAAGCACTTATATTTAATTAAACTTAAAAAAATCCATATTTCCAGTTCCCTACATTGGATCGTTGTCATTTTGGTGTCATTTTAAGGATAAACATATTCACTACAGTTGCAAGTTGTATTGGATTTATATTCTACTGTGTCTCTTACTTATTTAATATTTTGATGATATTAAATGCTATAAACGCGAGTCTTCTAAGTTAAGCCTGGCTGCTCCTCAGCGAAGCTACCAAGGGTTTAGCAAGGATTATTTTATTGAGACTGGACTGAACCTTATTTGTGATTGTGGTGTTATTACTAGCTCTAGGATTATCTGCCTGAAGCTTCTAATAAACTAATCCTATACATATAATTTGTAAATTAAGTTAGTATCTTGTATTTTGTGCATAATAAATTTTTTTTTAATCCCACTTATTCCTTATTTGGGAATCGCAAATTGAGATTCGAAAATAAGGAATACCTTCTCATTCATTCCTATGGCCTAGAAGGCCCATATGAATGAATGGGAAGACATTCTCAATTTGCGATTCTCAATTAGAGAATCGCAAATTGAGAATGCCATTTCAGGGTTGTAAGGGTGTCAATAGGACACCCTTTTGCACCCCTGAAATTAACATGTATGCACATGTGGCCACATACATACCCTAAGGGCATGTATGTGACCCACATGGCACTTTGAAAAATGCCAAAAAGTGCATTTTTCAAAGAAATTGCAAAATACCACCAACCTGAAGTTGGTGGTATTTTGCGATTTCTTAAGCCAAAATTCACACAACTTGAATTCCTAAATTGCATTTAAGGAATCGCAATTTGCGATTCCTTAAATGCAATAGCAAAATAAGGAATCGCAAATTATTTTGCATGTGGGTTTTTGTGTGCTACATAGCACACTGCCCTAATTGCAATCGCAAATGCGAGCGCAATTAGGCTTCTTACATATGGCCCCACGTTTTATAAAATATAGAAGGTCTCTTAGGCTTGTGCGGGGACCACATATCACTAGAAGCAGCAGAAATGTATCACATCAGGATCTGAAAACGCTCTCTGGAAAAACGGGCTTCTTCCAAGTGTCTGAAATCATGCTTACAGTGCATTATTAAAGGGCACAAGAATCACGTTGGCTGCAGCTGCATGTATGTTATGGAAGGGTATGTGTGCCTTCAAGGGATTTTCTTAAAGGTTTTGTTGATTTATATGGAGATTTCAAGGCCAAACCAATGGTTGCCTTGGTTGTTAATTTCTTTCAGACACTTAATTTAGTGGTCAAAGTATGTTGTCTCTTGAGTCAAAGTAAAAATGTTACACAGAATATAAATCATATGTGCAAGAATGTGCAAAGAACTAGAACAAAAACGGTGTTTGTAGACAAATATTCACATTTTAGCTTTAGATTAGGTTACTTAAAAAATACAGCTAATGTAACAAATAATTAAAATTCAAAGCCTTCACTGTGACAATTGCCAACACTTTTCTTCTTGACAAAAATAAAACAATTAAAGAAGAAAAAGCGTAGGTCGACGTTTCTGTCTCTATTTTTTCTTTAGAGAGACCATCTTCAGGACTGACATGTAATGTTGTTGACGACCCTATAATAATGTAGAACAGAAGCAATTACCATTTGTTCCTACAGAAAATCATCCATATGAACAATTATGAGAAATTTGTTACATTGTATGTATGGTATGGCTCAGCCTGAGCTACCTTGTTATGATAACCATGGAGGCCTTAAAATGCAGTGTGCAGACTAGAGTCACAATGAAAGTCTAGGGATGCTGAAAACAAGCCATTCTTATGTGAAGCATTTCACGCAGCTTAACTTACAACCGCAGTTATATGCAGTGTTATGTGCAAAAGTGACAAAAAGGTAAAATGGCATTTAAACTTCTAACAAGCCTATGCTAACTTAACAATGTGCGCAAACAAGGCTCAGCCCTTCCTATACCCTCCCTTGATCGGAGAATGCACAATAGCGGGGGAAATTTAAGGACGCAGAGTTCAAGTTCGAATGAGACAGAATCAAGTTCAAAATTTTGCCAAACGTGATAATTGGGAGTAAAATCTGAATTAGTGACCCAAACAAATGTTTCAAAGCCCAACAGGGGTGTATAGTGTCAAAACACACGCAACTTGTAGTGTGAGAAAAAAATGAAGGTGAAAAAAATGTCATTAGTCCATTACGTGTCTAAGAAGCAGAAAAAATTGTAACTTCAATCAAACAGCGTATAGGCACATTACGTTGCAACCGCCTCCAATAGGAAGTCGTTATTATTGTCAGTCAACATTTCAGCCATCCACTTCATTAATGGAAAAGAACACACATGTTCTTTAACAGCCGGAGCCTCTAGCACCATCAGAGGACAACTCGGGTGTTCTTCGAGATAACTGCATGCCAGAAAGTCATGGGCTGCAGTACATATATTCTAATTACCTAGGACTCCATGAGCCGCTGCGCAGGCCATAATCCTGACTCCAGAACAGTCTAGTTCATGAGCAAATAAGGGACTCATTAGTAGATCATAATCCGGGTTAGGAGACACTGTGTTGCATAGACACAAATCCAGAGCCCATTCAAATCTACAATCCAGGCAGTGGAAAACTGGCTGCACGCATGTAAAGTAGGTGAACCGGAAAGATAAACCATACGCCACACTCAAAGTAGCCAGAGGTAGCGATCCATAGTATTCAAGCATCCGGTTACGAAGGCGGAGCAGCCGGGGCAGACCATCTTGAGGCACAGAATGTGCTACCATTTTGTAGCAAGTAAATTAACAGCAGTACACCGGCAGCCAAGGCAAGAATTAACGGTAAACCGTCAAAGAGCTAGAAAAAAATAGAATGAAAAATGCCGGTATCACACCAAATATAGCTTGGAATGAAGTCACAAGGCCAGAACTTACTACTTTAAAAAAGTGTGCCAAGCCTGTGGTCGCAGAGGCATTAAAGATAGAATGAATCAACGCCCCAAAATGCAGGGGGTGTTTTGTGTTTAGTAAGGCATGTACCTCAGTACAAGTATTAGCCACATGAAGGACGAATGTTTCACGTGCAGATGTAAGGGCGACTTCTATTTGAGACAAAAGAGCCCTTATTCGACTCATCTTGTTGAACTCTGCTTTCAAGGTCGGAATGGAAGGCCAGATGGATACATCAAGCTTCCCATGCGCAAGAGGAAACAGTAAATTTTTACAACAGACTACATATTGGGAAACAGTCACTATGTACAGTATCCCTGCCAGCATACCACAACAATCTTCATTATTTAATAATAAAAAACTACCATTTGCTAACAATGTGAAACTAGGTGTAATAGCCGTGGCTGGTGTACCTTTTAAAATGCCGGCCAAATTTGGTGCTTCTACGTCACAGGAGCCGTGCAATTGTATATTCCTACAGACCAATGAGTGATCAGGAGTGGAAGTGCAATCTTCACCTTTCAAATAAACTTATTTTCCCTCCCTCAGACACCTATAGGTAAAAGGAAGAGACCAAACCACGTGGAGGTACGCCCTACCCAATGGTTCATATCTGCCTATGGCATTGAGTTTCATGCACGCTTCAAATTTAAATTAGCGGGAAAGGGAGTGTTATTAACCCATGAATAAGCCAAACTTGCCTCGGCCACAGAAAATGGTAAGAGTTTTAACTTTATAATATGTAAAAGTGAAAATGTAGCAACTTTCCTAGACATAAATTGTTGTTTAACAGTCAGATTAAATGGTAAAACAGTGAAGAAGTGTTCATATAGTCCCAAGGAACCTTCCCAGCCTTAACGTTTGTAAAGTCCATGCAAACTGCATAACAGAACGCAATTGATTTTGACCATGGTACAAAACTGAGACTTCATCTTGCACAATATCAGCAACAGAAGAAACAATATTATCTAATGTTTAAATTTGGTAAGAAAGTGTGTAATTGCTATTATCTACAACTGCAAGCACCTTTTTTAAATTAGCTTGATCAATAGCTCTTAACCTAGATGTAGCTTCAATTTGGGACAATTTCCAAACTTAATTCTAAACAGCATAAATCCATCTTTTGGACCTACCTGCTGCAGGACCTTTCACAAAGTCATTCAGTTCAACATTGTCTGTAAATTTAGACAAATGGAGCTTAACTGACGCTACAGTGGAGCGTTTGAGCCGACTCTGACATAGCTTGCCCACTGAATAGGTAGTGACAGAGTGGACACTCTCAAAATGGGGATCCACCCTAACTTGTGTATAGTAAGGGGCCAAACCCAAAAAACAATGCTGGCATGAATCTGCACTTTTTTGCCAAAACAGCCAGCCTTGGTGATCCAAACTGGAAATGTTAAAGGACGAATTTTGTAACAGAGTTTGTAAATCACTAAGGGACCTACTGGTATGAGTATTCCAATTGGAGTATTCTCCCAAATCAGGAATAGATGGAGCATT
Organism: Lissotriton helveticus; assembly: GCF_964261635.1. Lineage (NCBI taxonomy): Eukaryota > Metazoa > Chordata > Amphibia > Caudata > Salamandridae > Lissotriton > Lissotriton helveticus. The sequence continues at coordinate 1,568,858,118 of NC_136067.1, forward strand.
TAATTTTTTAGATGTAGCGAACAGTCGAATTTAGAAACAACATATGGTTCGGAATGAGACATGCACGATGCAAAGCCTCAGTGCCTTGCCTTGCACTTGCCATTTTTTAGAACCCCAAACAGATTTAAGATCAATAGTACCTTTCCACAGCTCATAGCCCCCTACTGCCAATTGGTCAATAAAGGACTTCAAATACAATAGATTTGTGTGGGTGAGCCTAACCTTGGAAGAGCACTTATCAGTCATCTTAAAATAAAATGCATTAGGATTTGACTGATTAAAATCAGTAAAGTAAGAAAACTTCTTCAAAAGAGTCTTGGAGCTGCCCTCAATAGGAGCGGGACAATATTCCCATTGTGTGTAGTTAACCACATTTCTAAATGTGTTTGCCTTATGTAGAAAGTGATTGCCATAAAGTTGGTAACAAAACATATCAGCATAATTTGCAGAATCTAAGTAAAAATCTTCAGCATCAATAGCAGCATAATATTTCAAATCAGAAAACAGAGCCTCTATGGCTTGGACGTCCCAGTCAGCGTATATTTTGTTTAACCACATCCCCCATTGAAAAACGCAGTACATTAGGGACATTAAAAACCTCTGTGGGCCCGTGTATTTGAAATTTAACAGCCTCCCATACAATCCCATCGATGACAGGCCAAGCGGTGATATTCACGAAAGTCTGGTCCCTCTTCATTCTGTGTGATGAGGTGTGGGGTCCAAAGTTCCGTCAATTAGTCTAATTGTAGTTCTTTCCTTAACGTAGTGTCAATTTACAAGACGGGAAAATACACCACGAATACAATATACATGAATACAAAAATTGAAAAAAGCACCAGCCAAATGTAAGTCCATGGTGGAATTAAATTTCTTTTTTAAACCAAACAGCAAAAATCAAACTTTTGAAGGAGACTTTGATGTGGTAGAGTTAGTGTCAAATGAAAAACGCGATTGATTAGCCACACAGGCCTCTAAATCAGGCATGTATAAATCTGTAAATATGAAGATAGGTGGAAGGAGCATCAAATTCACAAAAGATTTTTCAGTCCAGTACTGTAGTTCAAGATTTTTATTATAAACTTTCTCAAAGTCAAAGAATATCCAACAGAGAAAAATGTCAAATCCAATGTGTATTACAAAAAATATTCCATCCAATTCACTGTTTCAATGTCCATGAAAAATCACAACTTAACACAGCCTATGCGTTTCGTCCTTCTTGGACATCATCAGGGCTTAACAAAGTATATAGCTCAAATCTGCTATTGGCTGAATCCTACTACAGTTCAATCGAGGTAGATTCATCCACGCACTCCCCAAATCCTGGGATTTTTGTATTCAAATCACCAATCAAACAGCATTCTGTTCCAATTGTTTGTTTTCCTTCAATACTCAGACACATTTTTCTATAGCAAATATAAATTTTTGCCAAACATGTAGTATGCAGTCCGAAATCCCAGACTAGCGGCAGTAGGTCGTGATAAATCCACTGTGCCAAATCAGCATAATTTGCAGAATCTAAGTACAAATCTTCAGCATCAAAGGTAGCATAATATTTCAAATCAGAAAATGGAGCCTCTATGGCTTGGACGTCCCAGTCATCAGAGCGTATATTTTGTTTAACCACATCCCCCATTGAAACACGCAGTACATTAGGTACATTAATAACCTCTGTGGGCCCGTGTATTTGAAATTCAACAGCATCCCATACAGTCCCATCTAAGACAGGCGAAGCGGTGATATTCACGAAAGTCTGGTACCTCTTCATTCTGTGTGATTAGGTGTGGGGTGCCAAAGTTCCGTCAATTAGTCTAATTGTAGTTCTTTCCTTAACGTAGTGTCCATTTACAAGACGGAAAAGTACACCACAAATCCATTCTACATGAATAAAACAATTGAAAAAAGCATCAGCCAAATGTAAGTCCATGGTGGAATCAAATTTTTTTTTTTAAACCAAGCAGCAAAAATCGAAACTTTTGAAGGAGACTTTGATGTGGTAGAGTTAGTGTCAAATGAAAAATGTGATTGATTAGACACACTGGTCTCTAAATCAGGCATGGATAAATCTGTAGCATATGTGTACTCAGTATCATCAAGTGGATCAGCAGCTGGAGGATTCAATAAAGGATTTGTAACGGTAGTCATCTCGATGGCAACATCAGGTCTGGAAGCAGGTGTCGGAGCCAAAACAGAGTTTCGCAGCATAGCTGGACAAGAGACCGCAGGTGTCATACTAAGAAGAATGGGCCACTCTGTGAAGTTTGACATTGTCAATGGAGATGTACCTGTTTTCTTTACGACCAGAAAGTGGAGGTGAAATGACGGTTCTTGTACCCTGCACGCCAAGCACAGGAACTGGAGCAAAATATGAGGGACTAAACTCCTTCTTGTTTGCGACCTTTTCGCGGACCAGTTCACCAACTCGGGGTAGCCAGCCAACTACCGGAATCAGCAATGCATCATCAGATGTGGCGGGCAAATGTTCCTTTGCAAGACTGTCATGGGTCTTTTGTAGATTCTGGAAAACAGTACATTGTTCATCTACGTCAAAGGGAGCCGCAGACGCCGCTTGGTCTAGACCGTCAAGTTCCAGAACAAACATTTTGATACCAAAAAGCATTTCATATGGGGTCCGCCCAACCAGAGACCTTCTAGGGAGATTATTTAGTGCACGCTGAACGCTATTGAGGTGGGCTAGCCAGTTCCGGCCTGTACCTAATACCCTAGCTGTCAAGGATTGCTTTAAGTCACGGTTCATCTGCTTCACAACACTATTGCCCTCAGGCCGATATGGAGACGAAAGTTTGACTTGGACCCCCAGTAAATGCATGGCATCCTTGTATGCCTTTGAGGCAAACGCTAGACCCTGGTCCGAATGGAAGGTACAACATGCAAAAATTCCCACAAAGACACGCAAATCCCTTACGACAGTTTGAGAATCAGCACTCCTTTAAGGCCACACCCACACAATGCATGTGCAAGAATCAACTGCTACTAAGATGTACTTATATGCAGTATAAGAGGAGAAAGGACCGCAGTTATCTAAGTAAACACAATCAAGTGGTTTATTAGATATATACAACTGAGTCTGGGGCAGGCGTGCAGCAGTAGAAGGTTTAATCTGCTGGCAAATGTCACAATGAAGGACATAATCACGCGTTTGTTTGTACAATCCCATCCCCAGTAATGCTGTTGTAGAAGAGAAACAGTAGCTGACACGACCGCATGCGCTGAGGCCATGCTCTCGTGTGCCGCTGTAATCAAAGTGTGCCTGCGGTCCGAGTTGGGAATCAACCTGTCACCAACCTTTTTAATTCTCACATAAGGAACTTTATCAGGGCTTAAATGATAAGAATATTTAGAAGGGAAACCTTTCGGGTAACTGCCTCCATTCTCTGTTGCAGCAAAAGCTGCCAAGATGTCATCATCAATCATACTTTTGGAATGTGTGACTTCTGCTACTGAGTATGCTGCAACTGCTGTCTTGGCCGCTTCATCAGCAAGACTGTTGCAAACAGTGTGAACTCCATCATGCTGGTGACCAAGAGTATGAATTACAAACACGAGTGGGAGCCGTTCTTTAAGCTCAGCCACTCCAACCCAGATCATTTTATGTTTTATTGTGCGACCTTTGGAGTCACGATAGTCATTTTGAGTCCAAAAGAATAAATTGTCATTGTACGATTGAACACAACAGTAAGAGTCACTTACGGCAAGAGTAGTCACAGTAGGATCTGCGGTCTCCATTGCAAGCATCAGAGCACAAAGTTTTGCCGGTACAGTCCCCTAATGTCTGTGTATGCACGACATTGGACCTGAATTCACCATCCACCATAGTACCAACCACTATTGCGCAGGCCGAAGAACAGGCGTGTCTTGAATCGTAGTCAGTTGCGCTGAACCATCAGTGTAAATGATGCGATGGAAATCCTTTGGTGGCCAGGGGAGCAGGATGAATGAATTCATACTGCAAAAACTCCTGAGTCTGCAAAGAGGAATCAAAAATGAACCTGACATCTGGAGATGCCAAGGACGTGGCCCATTGTATCCACCGTGGGTGCAAAGCCTTTGAATTTGGTACACTGGCCTTCGTCACTGCCTCCAAGGCAGGATACGGAGTAACAACCAAAATGTGTTTTCCCTTCGACAGTGCACGTACTTGAGAATTGCCATTTGTATTGCTGTCAAAGGATGTATGACGTTACAACGCAGGCTATTACAACGCCTGCCTTTACAACGCGGTTTTTACATCGCAAACCTTTACAACGCATAGCGCTTAGAGGTGCTGGATACTGGTAAGTATAATTTCTATTCCAACTCCAGTCCCTGTGGACACTAGGGAATGTTTTTGGATAGAAAATTAAACGTATTCCCTATCCTAGAGCGCCCCCAAGCGCAATGCGTTGTAATGGTTTGCGTTGTAATGACCGCGTTGTAATGGTAGTGCGTTGTAAAAGTTTCGTTGTAAAGGTTGTTCACCCTGTCAAAACTTTTTCCACAGTGGAAAACCGCAACTCAGCCGAGGTGTACAAGTGTGACTTGTAAGCGATAGGGACTGTGTCACCCTCAATAAAAGTCAGGTATGTGAAACCCACCGCCCAAGGTACGATTCTTATCACCAGGTTTTTGTGGTCGTCACGAGCCAACAAGAACTTAGATTCCAGAAGAATAGCGTGCAAATATTGCAAGATGGCTGAATGTGCCAGCAAGATTTGGAGAAAGTAGGTTGTACCAAAGCGTAAAGAGGCTTGATACACTGAGCATAATCGGGAATGTCAATAGGCCAGAAATTCAAAAAGCCCAGTAAAGACTGTAGGTTTTTCAGGGCTGAGGGAGCGCGCAGCTGTGAGCATTTCTCCAGGTAGTGAGGTGCCAAACCTCGACCTTCATTGTTGAGGTCGTAGCCCAGGAACAACACTGTGTACTCTGCAATGTGACTCTTTGCAAAGTTGAATTTATAGCCAAAGTCTACAAAATGGCAAATTATACAGTCAACACGACACAGAAGCGGCCATAATTCATTGTCTGTGAGGTAAATGTCATCCACATACAAACAAGCATCTGGGTCGAGCCCCTCCAAAAGAGAGAATATGCGGGTGGCCATAGCCAAACATCGGAATTGGCCCTTTTTGCCACCACTGATAAAAGCTGTCCTTTGACTACTAATCGAGGACAGATTGTGGGCAAAGAAGCCATCGGATATATCAAGTGTGGTTTTAAACCTTTTTTCGTATGAGACTATCCACAAGAGCAGAACTGTGAGCATTTTGTACCGCGCATGTACGACAATGGGAGTTTAAGTGCCGGTAATCCAATACCAAACGGTACGAGTCATCAGGCTTAGTCACAGTAAAAAGAGGGTTATTCATCGGAGACACACATGGTTCAATTACACCTTGATATTCTAATTGCTGAAGGATTTCTGCCACGGGATCTTTTGCTTCACGTCGCATAGATTATTGGGGTTGAGGCTGTGGCATAGACCGCAATGGTATCTCATGTCTGGGGGAAAATTTGTCCCATCCACAGTGAGTACAGTACAAAGCCGGGGCAACCAACTCAGCCCAATCTTCTGCAAAATGCAGAGCCTGCTCTTTCGGCACTGTGTGTGCGAAACTAAAGAGGATTACCTCCTTCCCTCGCGGAGCTGCTAAAACAAAAGGTGGGGGCGAATCGACCTCAGCCAACAAAATGTCATAGGTAGTAGTTCATTTCTCCCAAAATACCCCTTTTATAGTACGTTGTATGTCACCTCCCAGACAATTTCAAAAAGTCTTTCCGGGGGAGCCACTCTAGTGTCAGCTGTCTCAACCACAACAAATGTGTCAGTTGCTGTCACCTTCAGTAGTGGACGCAGCGCCTCTCACACTATGGAAATCTCCGTCACACTTTCCAACAGCGTCAGCGCCCATGTCAGATTGCGAAGCTGCGTTCTCACTATCCGTGGCATATCTCGCTGTTAAAGCAGCAACTTTCTTTTTCTGAAACTAGGGCCTCTGATGTGTAGAGTCGTCCTGCTTGCCTTTTCCTCTGCCGCCTACTCCTCCCCAGGTGGGTGAGACCGATGAGTCCTGCAAAGAGCGGGGAGAACGTTGATCAGCAACCTGAAAACGATTAGATGACTTAATCATAGCACAGTCGCGCAATTCATAGGTGCGCTCATAATTGGCGAGGCGGGATGGGACCCCTGTTTCTGTTGCTTTTTCCCCTGTTTTTAATTTTTATTCCAAATCTGTTTTGTAACAGAGGGGCGATCATCTTTGTCAGACTTCGCCGCTTGAGTTTGCTTTTGCTTTTGCTTTTGCGTGGCAAAAGGCTTAACACCCAACTTATTACAGCCAATGGTCTTATATGCCGCCGTAATAATTTTCGGCAGCTGACGGGGTTTCTCTGCATCGGGGACATCGTGCAAAAGCATTAGACACATGGAAGCTTACCGCATCTCCCTTAACATTAGCAAGGACAAGATCAGAAACTACATCAAACACATCAACATGTCTCATTCCCAATTCAACAGCCACCTCCGGCCCGTGCTCATCTTGAACACGTTTAATGACGGAGAGTAGGACAGCCATTGACGGTGTGCCGAAGCACCTCGTTTAGACTGCCGCAAAAAAATCATACCTCAAATGGTACAGTCAGTCACTTCAGGCACTAAGTCTTTCTGCAAACCAATTGTAAGGATCTTGTAATTATCCACAGGACTTGTATTAGGAAACACTACCTCCAGTTGGTCAAATTTCTCGGCAAGCCAAAAAGGCATATCATTCTTATCCTGGGGACGCTTGCCCATACCGCATTAACCATAATGGGACTAAGCTTTAACCCGTTGGGCCCAACTGGATGCGTCGCAGCAACAGGCGCTGCACCCTGCATGTTGCGTGAAATATAATGAACCAAGGCCCATATAACCCCTACAGCAGAGGTATAAAGTGTCCTCACTTCACCAACGGGAGCCATTCCGGCTCGGGGGTGCTATGTAAATCTTGCCAAAACTAACCAGGAAGCGCCTGTGATGGACAAAAGACCTAATCTCACCGCCGTTAAGGAGTGGGGTAGGGCGCCATTAAACCAAACTCGGTGCTGCCAAGCAGAAATCAGAACATCCTGTGTCCTATAAGGAGTATAGTCCATAGGCACGACAGAGTGAGTGTAAGCATGAAACATATTAGTATCCGCATTGACTGCAGGAAACGTAACGACATGAACATGAGGCAACCCGGTAATAATTGCTCCAGGCATAGCCTTAGGTCAACCGAAGAGGATGCAAAGCCAGAGTCTTGACTTGCAGGAACTCTCTGCATGCACAGCAATGCATGCAGTTGGGGCAGCAAGGAGGTCCCAACCTTCTATGACATGGGCTCCAAGTGACAACTTCGATATCTAACCATCCTAGAAAAACACAAGTGGGCTGGATAGCTAAAACGGAGAGTTTGAGTTTCATACCACAGGATCATACCCAGATGTAAGGACTAACAAATATTATATGAAAGCATGACAGACCTCACTCCGCTGTGTTTGATATGGCAGTCAGTATATAACCTTTGTTTCCCTAGTTAAAACGTTGTTTGGTAAAGATCGTTATGAACTTGTGGAGAATGAGGGATGGAGGGCTAGTGGGAAGATACGAGCCAGTTCAAGACAACAGCAAGAGCTTCCTCCTTGCTGGCCATTAGTGGTCGGCAAAGATTTGTGTGACTACCTAATTTATAAAAACAAAAGATTGAATAAAAAAGGTGTGGCTTCACCAGCTGAACAGATGCCCGGCAAAGATCCTATTGAACTTTAAAAAAGTGTTACAAAAGGTCAGCACATTGCAGAGTCACTGCACAGCTGTCACGGAGCATGGGTCAAGATAGTGAACTAGTATGATATAGGTAATCATTTGTACATGTAGTCTTGGGATTCATGTGGAAGAACCCGATCTTCAATGTGAAAATGCGGGTGGTGGCATAGTGCCTGACTAGAAACTACTCTTATTGGAAAAGCCAACCAGTGCTGGAATGTATTTGTGAATAGTGGCCATTGTTAGGGTAGGGCCTGTATACTTCATGTTCGACACCAGAGGCTATCCAAGTGAATTTCCACTCCTTGCTTGTTTTGCAGTGGGGCGAGGAGTAGGTCTACACCACCCACCATCCTTTGGGGCTGGTGCTGCTTCATCATTTCAAGCGCTCGGTGGCACTTTAAAAGCCCATCAGGGCTCCCGCAGCACGGGATGCCTGCTTGTTGATACAGTGGGGGGAGGTCCAGGACTACACCACCCACCATCCTTCATGGCCAGTGCTGCTTTACCATTTCCACACCAGGAGGTGCTTTAAAAGCTAATCAAGGTTCCCGCTGCACAGGATGCCCGCTTCTTGATGCAGTGGAGCAGGGAGCAGCACTACACCACCAGCCAACCTTCACGGCCAGTGCCGCTTGATCATTTCTGACCCCGAGGTGCTTTAAAAGCCGGCCAAGGCTCCTGCAGTGCGGTATACCCGATTGTTGTTGCACTCGGGTGAGGAGCAGGACTACACCATCCACCATCCTTCGTGGCTGGTGCTGCTTTACCATTTCCACGCCCGGAGGCGTTTTAATAGCCGGTCAGGGCTCCTGCAGCGCGGGACGCCCGCTTGTTGTTGTATTGTTGTAGTGGTGCAAGGAGCAGGACTACACCACCCACCCTCCTTCGTGAAAGGTGATACTTCTTTAAAAGCCGGTCAGGGCTCTAACGGTGTAGGATGCACGCGGGCATGCCCTGGCAAAGCATGGGCCAAGGGCGGGCCCGTCCATGCTCGTCAGAGACCAGAGGAGGCTGGGCTGGGCCACCCCTCTTGGTTTTCATTTTTTTGTCTTAGGGCAAACTTAATGGGGAGTTGTTCTTAAATGAAAAGCTGAGAGGTGGATGATTACCGACAACTTGGACAGTTTCACCAGAATAAAAGAAAGAACGGGGAAGTAATTGCTTCTACCTCCGTTGGACTACAGGTACTTTTTGAATTTTCCCTAGCAGTTAATAAAAGCCATCAGCAGCCTTTACTTTTATCCTCCCGAAAGGAAATAAACTAATGGGGAACCTTTGCAGTGTGTTGATGGTGGGCTGGATTAACATCTTATGTGGACATTGCTTTTATATTTGAACAAACAAGATAACCCCAGTACAAAGTAACTTAAGGCTTAACAGTAACCAGGACGGAAGTCACTTTAGATAATTAAAGACAGCGGGGCAAAAACACTCTACGCTGCAAAAAGACGACGCTTAGTATCTTGGAAATCTATTTTTATCTTTAACAGGTTTTTAGCAGGGCACTGTTTTGATTGTTTTGATTGTTTTACAACTATTTTATATTCATCACATTTTAATTCTTAATGCTCCTGCATGTACATTTGCATATATACATTGAATATACCTATCTAGCTTACTTGATCTAACTATGGGAAAAAGGAAACTTACTACTGAAACAGGAAGGGTCAAATCACCAGCAAAGAAAGCCCCAGACCAAGACACAGACACAAGACAGTTGTTATTAAAATTTATTTAAGGAGCCATGGGGGCATTAGAGAAACAGATCTCCTCTGTCGCAGAGTCATTGCTGGTCTGTGGCGATCAAATCATGGCCCCCCACGAGCACGATACAGTGCCTAGTCAATAATGACAAAAGCACTCAAATACTCAAATTAGCAAGACAGGTAGACCCACAGTGATGGCCAAAGGGGGGAATGGGTGCATACAGACATATCTGAAACCATTCATTTATCTATCCTGCCACACAAACGGACAGAAAAACGGTGCCTTAAATAAAGAGGCAATGAGGAAAATAAAAAAAAAAACTAAGACTCCACGTAGGACAATGGCGGAAAGAGCTGAATCTATCCAACAGAGCCATGATTAAAATAACCAAAAACTTGATGCATTATGTACAGCAGTTACATCTTTAGACCACCATGTGAAAACCACCTTAGTATCCATCAACTCTCAACTAACACAGATGTGAACTAAATGTACAGCCTATTTAGATCTTTTTGAAGACTTCAAGGGACATCACTGGGAACGTAGCCCCTAGTGACGAGTTGCACACAGTTATTATAGAGAGGCAATCAAATCCAGCATGCATCCAGAATACCCAGACCATAATATTTCATGCCTACCTTGGATAAGGCTCCACTTCAGCGGAAATATACACAGCGGTTTTCTTCATCAGTTACCATTAGACCTACTCAAGATTCACAATTACAATCAAATTAATCCCTAGATATTCCCCCTGCCTCCACCCCATATGTAATTACCCAGGCACATGTTCCATCTTTAGCACCAGAGAGCACAGAATCATGGAGCTCTCTCAGAAATAAGGCACTGAACTGGTTAGGAGTGAGAAGAAGCCTGACAGAACATTTGTTTGAGGACATACAAATGGCAAGGCAAATTAAATGGGTGGGAAGGACCCAGAAATCTCTACCAGAAGACTGTCTTGTTTTGTCCTTCATATCACCATGACTGGTGGAGACTGTTCAAATAGAACCAGGCTCACTGACGCTACCAAAAACACCATCTCTGCTCTCCCATTAGGATGTTTCTGCCAACCAAATTTACTTGTGCTCACCAATTGTTTAGAGCCCATTCGTGCTCTCTTACCATTGACCAATCGACCCTATAATGTCCCAACTTTCAATAGGTTTCAGGAATTAAAAACTCTCAATGGGATAGGGAGATCCAGTGTTGAATATTGGGAGGGTATTGATGAAAGGCTTGAGGGAATTACCACATTGTTCTATTTGGGAGAGGGGGCACCTATCCAGGATTCACCCGGATTAAGTGCTTTATTAACTCCTGTCTCTCCACACCAATCCGCAAGGTCTGTCACAGACATAATACCAAACAACAGTGCAGGGAACTGTTCTCATATTCCCTCTGTTAACATTATTTTTTTGTTCTGGAATATAGCAGGTCTCCGGAGCAAAATTAACAACCTGGAATGGTTAGAATTCATTGAGGGCTTTAATTTCCTTTGTCTACAAGAGACCTGGCTCACGGAGCCTGTCCATAATAACGGGTTCAGAACATATCATGTCCCTGATGTTCTATCAACTCATGGCAGATCAAAAGGGGGCTATGTATTTTCATATCCAACAACTCACCATCAGTAAGAATAGTTAGAGATTTAATTAACACCTACCACAAAATGATTCTGTGTAAAGGTACACGTCTTGCCAAGCTTGCAGTCATTAATTTGTACAACAATGCTCCAAGCAGTGAAATCATTACAAACCAGCATACATTGGATGAGTATTTGGAACATTTGGACAATAGTAGCAGAAACAAGCTCTATATTTTGTGGGATTGTGTTTTTAACATCCAATTATGTAGCTCACCTTCCGAGTATGTGAATAAATAATCCAGAGAAAGGTTGCCAGACACATTTTAATCATAATCGATATGGAGATAAATTAAAGAAATTCATTTATAAATATGATCTATTGTTCTCGAATTAAATTTCATCTCCATATGCCCCATTTAGGTGTACCTTTAATGGGAGAAATTCCAATACTATTATTGATCAATTAACTTTGCCACCCATGTTTTTAATTTTACTACCCATTCAACTCCATTAAGCAACCATTTTCCGCAGTCTGTACAAATCTCACCAGCTTAACTTACCAAAAAACAGCATTGCCATGGCTATCCCAGAGGATGACTGGATAAAATATTTCTCTAGCATTACACTGTTTAGCTTGGAGGAGGGTAATAACTCTATAACAGCCAGTAAAGGGGGAAAGGCACCCGGTCCCGACGCTATTCCTGTGGACTTGTATAAAGCCAATATTGCCTTGTGGAAACCTATTTTAACGGTTGATTAAGGGCTTGTTGTATTTCAGGTTTTCTCTCCACATGGGCGGAAGCCATAATAGTTCCGATCTATAAAAATGATACCAACATAACTCTGCCTGTTATAGGCCAATTTCATTGCTCGATTCTTTAGCAAAGATAGCCGGCCAAATAATTTTAAATAGGCTTCACGAGTGGGGGGAATGTAAGGGTATTTTTTTGTCCAACCTCCAATATGAGTTTCGCACTGGGGTGGTGACCATGGAACAGGGCCTTAATTTGAGAATGTTAATGGGAAAATATACCAAAATTAAGGGAGGGAACTTATACCTGGGTTTCACAGACCTCTCTTCCGCTTTTGAGTCTGTCAATCATACTAAGTTATTGGCAATTATGACCGATAATGGAGTGGCGCCCTCGATTATCACTTTCTTGAGTGATTTGTACTCTGAAATGAAAGCAAGGGTAAGATACATGACCAGAGGTGAATGCACTCAGCCTTTAAGCATAGAGAGAGGGGTGAGACAGGGTTGCATTTGAGCTCCTTTTCTCTTTTCAGAATATAGAAGCAATGTAGGCACTGCTCTGACTGCACTTTCCAAAGACCTTGCCCAGGTGGGTCATCTTTCTGTGCCTGCCCTCCTCTATGCTGATAATGCTGTTCTACTGGCCCGTACCTCCCTTGGCATGCAGTCTACACTTAATAATTTTCTAGAATACATGCTGGATCTTGATCCGGAAGTAAACCAAACTAAAGCTTTTGTATTGAAGTGAGGAAGGAAAACGGGGAACTGTCATGCCATTAAAATCCTGGACGCCACCAAAGAATCTACCATTCATTTTTCATATCTGGGAGTTTTATTTGATAAAGAAGGCTCATGGAATCTTGCCATCAAGACCAGGGCAATACTATTAAGAAGCACCTGCTTGGCTCTATAAAAAGTTGCCACTAGGTTAGGCACAAATCTCCCTCTAGAGATGCTTTTTATTTATAAGGCTAGATGCATTAGTAAAACACTATATGGGGCATGTATATGGGGGTATGCAAATTGTACGGAGCTCCAACTCATGGAAAATGAGTTTCTGAGGTACTTCCTTGCTACACCTAAAAGTGCTCCTATATTCATGTGCCAGGCAGAGCTGGGAGCCCCGTTCCTCACTGACTCACTTAAGATTCAACGCATATCTTACGGGGTATGGCAAGAATTTGGGCCCAGCTAACAAAAGGTATTAAAATAGGGTACTATGGTAGTAAAACGCCTCTGTGGGGTCTTCCGGAATGCCCGGCTTGGCTGGGAGATACACTTGCTCAATCTATTAGAGATGCTTGACTTCTGGTATGGGGAGAACTATTTGTTGATGGTACTTTGTTACCCTGGGACTGTTTAAGAAACAAAATTGGTCCAAACTTTTCCAGATTTAAATACATGCACATATCTAGTTGGTCCAGTGCATATAAAGCTTCACCATCTCGAGGAACTATATTACCATTGGGTAGACATAGTAACCTTATCACCCTTCTAGTTGACAAGTCTCCTACTAAGAAGGAGATCTCATTTTGGAATAAACTAATCCTGGAAGAACTGGATGGCGAATTTTTGCTTCCGGAACAGCTTTGGTCACCGCATCTAATTACTCCCAACCTGCAAGACCTTTGGATTACATCATGCGGTATGATGTGGGACATTGTCAAACCGGCATGGCTATGTAGAAACCATATCTTTACCATTCATCGAGCCTATTATTCGCCCGAACGACTTTCTAAATTTAATCAAGGAAATAGGGTGGCTTGTGCGAGATGTGGGCTCTTAGCCGCAGCTGACATACACATGTTTTTCGAGTGACCTCATCTTTCTCTGTTCTGGGAAGCCATAAGTATAAGTAAGACCCTCTCAATATCACTTGGTACTAACATTGTTCTAGACCTTACCTCTGTAATCTTTGGTATTGTGGACAGTGTTCCATCATCGGCAAGGAAGTTGATTTTCTACTCTATCCTGCTTGCTAGGAGAGAGATTTGTAAGAAATGGAAAGACTCTCTACCTCCCTCTATTAATGATTGGTACACTTCTGCATTACAGGTCTCCAGGTTAGATTTGGCTAGAGTTGGGAACAGCGACAAAAGATCATTCTGGCATCTCCTGAGGTGGGACCATTGAGAACCTGTTTTTTTTTCCCAGGTCCAATGATTAAGTCATCAATCCCATCACTGGGCATAGCCGAACACTGATGCTATCCTAGCATTTTGGCTGTACTCTTAAGACCTCCATATGGTTTTCTGTCTCTGCAAAGCTGGTCTATACACTACTGCTGTGGGATGAAGGCCCCGTTCCATTTCTGCACTCCCCACCAGTCGAAAGAACTGAGGCAGCATGATGCTTGTACATCGGCAGTTTGCACAATCAGAACCTAGGTGGCATATGAGGACACAAAAAAAAATACAAGATTCAACCCATATTACTGTTGCACAAAGTTTGGACTTCTGAACACACAGCCCTAAACTGCTCCGGTATAGGGGATTGCCTAAAATCCGCTTTGTACACCTGCATTCCATGGCTTACATTTATGCAACGTTTTTTCCAGGACTTGGGGCATCCAGACTATTTTAACTACTGTAAACCTTTTTGGTAATCAGTAGGAAAGATCTAAAAAACAAATGTTTACCACATTTAGAGAATCCAAAGTTATCTGTTGAACTATCAAAGCCCATTGATTTAAGGAACCAGCTTATCCTAACTAGTTATGGTATTCAACATTATCTGATAGTTGTACTGCATCAAAGGCACAGATTCATTCAGACTCACTTCAGAATGGATATTTTTAATCGGATGGCCAGTTTTCTGGATCTATGTAAATGCCCTTTCGATAGCATCTCAACACTGAGCATGTACTCTTTTGCAAATTTTATCAAGCATGGAGGAAATATTATATTTTAACCGCTCTGAAGTCTTTATTGTTTACTCAATGTCGCCTAGCGTATCCCTTTCTACAGACATTGCCCACTGTTGATATCTCCGTAAGAATGTCAAGTTTCTTATGGAGTGTTTTCTATGGCAGGAAGAACCTCTCGCTATGCAACATGAATAACCTTGTATGAAAATTGACAAATGATCATATGACATGTGCCTTTTTTTTACGACAATCATCAAAAATATGGATTTAATTAATACTTTTTTTTTTTTTTTTTTTTTTTTTTTTTAAAGATTTTTTAACCCATTTTTACAATGTACACCAAAATAGCACATAAGACAATCAATATACGGAGAGAAAAGAAGAGTAATGAAAACCAAAAAGAGAAGAGCAAATCATGCAGATCAATCTCATAAAATATTCAGCGACAAAAGAACCCAAAATAATACAAATACTCATATTCTTATGTGTTTTGATATTATCTGCATACCATAGTACAACCTGGTGCAAACCTATCCTAAGCGTTATTTTCTGACTTTTAATCCATTTCTACTCACTCCCGCCTTGAGCCTTACTCTGCTTCCAGCGAGTTAGTGGTTGCCAAATTCTTTCCCCCAACACTCTCGCCCTCCTACCCTTTCTTTCATAAATAGCTTTTTCCAGATTGTAAGTGGAAATCAACCTTGCTATCCAGAGTTCAAAAGTGGGGGGAACCTTGTCAAGCCATGCTCTCGCGATTCCAATTCGATACACCGCTGTTACCATAAACATAAATTCTATATGATGCTCCTCTGTTTCGCCCACGATTCCTAAGATTATAATACCATCTGTCAGCTTTTGTGTGATTCCCAACGAGTTTTCCAAGAAGTTCTCAATTGCCCCTTTTACTGTGTGAAGTTGTGGGCATTGAGCAAACATGTGGACAATATCCGCCTCTGATGAGTTGCAACGTGGGCATGTGATTCCATTGACCCCCCCCCATTGTGCAATTCTTGCTGGCGTGTGGTATAAAAAGTATATAGTTTTATAATGCTGCGATTGTAATGTTGCAGAAGATAAAACTGTGTGGCCTAACTTCAAAGATGTCTGTAAGTCCTCCATGGAGGCACCCACCTTTTCCACCCATTTAGTGGCAAATTTATCTATATCGTCGGTTTTTAATGTATACAATTCTGCATAGAGCTGTCTGATTGTGCATCTATCCGCCTTCTCTATGTACTCCATGATCCTATTAGATTCGAACCCTATTGGTCCACCTCTTTTATCTGCTAGATAACTTCTTAGCTGTAAATATTTAAAAAAATTGTTCCCTCTTATGTCATATTTCCCCCGTAAGTCCTGAAATTGTCTAATTGTCCCCTCAATATCCATAAGATCTCCTATCTTTCTAACCCCTTTGTTATCCCATTCCTTCATAATTGAATCGCTGAATATTTCCCCTGGTAATGAATGATTATTATATAGTCGTGTGTAATGGTTATATCTGCCGAGCCCCAGCTTCTTTGCCACCCCTCGCCAGATTTTATAAACCGCTTGTAAAGTCTTAAACTTAGTGTGTTTAAAATAGTTATAATCCACTGTTTTCAGCAGGCCATTCTTGGCTTCATCCCCAATAAGTGCTCTATATACATTTGTGTCCTGCTCCTCAATACTCCCACCGCCTAACATCCCTTGTGCGTATTGCAATGTTGCTGCCCAATAGTAAAGTCTAAAGTCCGGAGCTCCCCACCCTCCCTTCTCCCTTGGGAGAACCATGTACCGATACGCTCTTCTCGTCTTCCCTTGGGCCCAGATTAGCCTATTAAGTATTGCTTCCAGTTTCCGAAACCATGATTGTTCAAAAAATAATGGGATCGCTCTAAAAATGTATAAGAATTTTGGGAAGGTGATCATCTTAATAACATTTATTCTCCCCATGAGCGTCAGGTGTAGGTTGTGAATCCTTTCGGTGTTCCTTTTAACTTTATCTATTAATGGGGTCATATTAATTTCTACTAATTTCTCTAGGTCAGTAGTCACCTTTATCCCTAGATATGTAGCTACGGGAACAATTCTATTGTCTTGGTGTATTGTATATTTATTTTGAACAATCTGGGTTTTGCCTTTATTAATTGAATATCCTGCAATCATGCCAAATTTCCAAGCCTCCTGCTCTATTTCAACTAGCGCCCTCCCTGGTTTTGGTGTTATAATGGCCACATCGTCTGCATAGGCGAATAGTTTATACTCCCTCCCGTGCAATATCACTGGGTGGATACTCCTATTAGCCTCAAGTTTTCTAAGCAGGGGATCTAAATATAAAGCAAACAGCAGCGGCGACGCTGGGCAGCCCTGCCTGGTCCCTCGTTTGATCTGAACTTCCTTCGTATAGTTTCTATTTATTCTTATCCTGGCTATTGGGTTTTCATAGAGAGCCTGAATTGCCTTAATGAATCCCTCTCCTATCCCGAACCATTTCATAACCCTCCATAAATAGTCCCACGAGACCCTGTCGAAGGCCTTCTCAGCGTCGAGAAATACGGCTGCGACAGGATCTCGCAATACCTCAGCTGCATCCAGAATGGTTATCATCTGCCTAGTGTGATGGGTCGTGCCTTTTCCAGGAATGAATCCATGCTGTGCAGTACTAACTAACCCTTCTATGATTTTACTAAGTCTTTGAGCTAATGATTTTGAGAAGATTTTTGTGTCTGCATTTAGGAGTGTGATTGGTCTGTAAGACCCTGGCTCCATTGGAGGCTTGTCTTTTTTGAGAATCACTATTATGTCTGCGCCTGCCCATGACCGTGGTATCGAGCTCCCGTCTTGTGCCTGTCTAAAGGTTTCTAGCATATCCCCTCCCAGTTGCTCCCAAAAGATTTTATAAAATTCTGCCGGGATCTGATCTGGTCCTGTGGCTTTCCCCCCCGGTAGATGACTTACGGCCTCCCTGATCTCCTGTAGTGTTAGTGGTAGATCTAATTCTTCCTTGGCTGCAGTGTCTAATATATCATGCTGTATTCCCGCCAGATAGTCTGTGATTTCTCCATCCACGTTTCCTATACTTGAATCGTATAGGTTACCGTAGTAGCTTCTAAAAACCTCCTGTATCTCCTCTGGAGTGTTAACCACGTTGCCTAGCCTATCTTTAATTTCTTTTATATCCCCTGCTGACAAATTTTGTCGAGTGCGTATTGCTAATAAGTGTCCCACCCTTTCATTGAACTCGTAGCATTTTTCCCTCTTTGCTAAATAGTTCCCTGCCGCCTTCTGAGCCAGAATTATCCCTGCCTCTGCTTTATTTATTTCTATTTCTAGAAGTATTTCCTCCAGTGGGTCTCGCTTGTGGATTGCTGTAATTAATCTTTCTTCTAGGGCCTCCAGTTCCCTCATCCTTTCCTCTGTCTTAATCCTCTCTTTCTTAGTTCTTTGCAATGTATAACTTAATGTTTCTCCCCTGATTCCAGCTTTGAATGCGTCCCAAATCATATTAGTAGTGGCTGTGTTCCTATTCTCCGCCCAATATTGGGGTATCCATTCCTGCATATGTCTTATATAGCCTGGATCGCTTAATAATCCTCTCTCAAATGTCCAAGTGCTATTTTTACTCACGCTCCTGATGGTCGTTGGAATACTCAGCACTAGTGGATTGTGGTCCGAGACCACTCTCGGGAGTTTTATTAATTTAGCATCTTTTATAATCGATCTAGAAATAAAAAAGAAGTCTAGTCTGGCCACCATCTTATGCGGGGCTGAGTAAAATGTGCTCCCCGTCCCAATTGGGTTGTTTTCCGCCCAGACGTCAACTAATGCATTATGCCTCGCCATATAATGTATGGCCTTACACGTTTTTTTCTTTCTACCATTATACCCTCCCCTGTTCAGCAAACTCATCCCATTTAATCCATCAATGTTAAAATCCCCACAACAAATTATTGGTTCCACCCACAAGGCCAGTTCTCCATCCAACATTTCAAAAATATCTGGTTCATCATCATTTGAGGCATAAACTGACACTATTGTGTAACAACTCCCCTGTACATCCACCTCCACAATTACCCATCTTCCCTCCTGATCTTCTTTTTTCTTTTTAAGTTTTGCGACCCCTTTTTTAGCTAATATTACCACTCCTCTTGTCTTTGTCTCTTGCTTTGAATGGGCAAGAATGTCAAACCCCATTTGTCCCAACAAGAAAATTTCTTTACCTGCAATATGTGTTTCCTGCAAGCATATTATCTCTGATCTAAGTGATCTCAGCAAAGCAGCGACTTTTTGTCTTTTATCCGCATTGTTCAACCCGCATACGTTCATGGAAATCACCCTTAACGCCATTTATAAATCACAAAAATGTCCCTACTACAATGACAAACTCTTCTACAGTGACATACTCTTTTAGTGCTTGCCAACCAAGTATTTACTGGTGTTTTTTCCTCTCCAGTATATTCTTTTCTCCCTTTTCTCGCTATTTGTGCTCTTATCCTACAACTTACAACCTCCCTTTTACCCGCCCACCCTCCCAGCACCCCACCCTCAGGACTCCCACCCTCAGGACTCCCACCCTCCCCCCCGTCACCCCTTCCACAGGCAGATAGGTCACACATGACCTATATGTGGCTGCTATGTACTGTAGAGTCGCTTCCCTCTCCCTCCCAGATTACATATCTTGTCTTCCTCGCCCCACACCCTGTGTTGCCACCCTGTCTTAACGCTACCATTTAGACCTTTATCTGTTTCCCCCTCTTCCCTTATTTTTCTCAGTAAGCTCTGTTAAGTATTCCCCGGCCTTTACCTCCGAGAAAAACATTCTCACATAACCCCCCACGATGGTCTTCAATTTTGCAGGAAACATTAAGTAAGCCTCCGCTCCTTGCTGTTGGAAAGGTGTTATCATCTGCCTAAGTCGCCACCGTCTCTCTACCGTTACGTGGCAGAAATCGGGGCGAGCAAAGAAAGTTACTCCCTGAGCTGTTTTCTTGGCATCCGGTCTGGCTTTTTCTATTATCTCTTGCCTTGCCAGATAATTGCCGCAGAAGACCAACATGGCCCTAGGCTTGTTATCCTGTCTCTCATCTTTCCTCTTTTTGTTAACCAGTGGGAACCTGTGCGCGCGTTGTACTTCTAGTTCCCATTGCCATGGTACTTCAGGGAAGACCTCTTTCAACAATTTAATGACGAAACCCCTGGGATCCTGTCCCTCCACCCCTTCCTCCAGTCCAAGAAGTCTCACATTACTCCGTCTTTGCCGATTCTCGAAATCTTCGATTTTCCATTGCAGGTCCTCTGCCATTTTAGTCTGTTCCATTTTAAATGCTTGCCAGTCAGTAATCTCGTCCTCGACTCTGCTAGTCCGTTCCTCAACAAGCCCCACTCTTTCTTCCACTTCCTGGTATTTTTTGTTCATTTTCCTGATTGAGGTTTGAATTTTCTTAGTGTCATGCCTGGCTCTTCTGCTCTCTGCCCTTGCCTCAGCCTGCATTTGTTTAAGAGTGTCAAACAACGTGTCCATCGTGACATTTTGTGAGAATTCCGGGACCCCTCCTCCGTCTGCCCCACTTCCCCCTATTGGGGTTTCTTGAAAGGCGCTTGCAGTACCTGGTGCTCCAGCTGCATCTTGAGAGATAATTATAGAGTGATTATCGAGGGTGTCGCCTAGCTCTTGGTCCTGGTACTTTTTGGAGGCACTGCCATAGTCCCATAGCAATTTCCTGTTTGTACTAGATGCGGCTCTATCAATGCCTCTTTCTCTTCTTATCATAGTGCGCCTTTTTTTCCGCTGTGTATCTTTATTTTTCTGACCGCTAATATTGGACCCTTCAGAATCAGACTCAGAACCTATTGAGAAGTCAGTAATGCTATCCTCCTCCTCCTCTGAGCGCCGCGAGGAATCTGAGCCTTCAGTCCCAGTATAGAATTTTTCTGCCTCTGGGGTGTGTATTCTCCTTCCTTTACCACCTTTACCTCCTTTACCACCTTTAACAGCCCGACTTTCTACGCTTCTCATACTTCCCCAGGTGGATTGCACTAGGGTATTGCTGTCCCCAGGCGTAGGAGCGATATCAATTTCTAGCAGAGCTTCCAGCATTTGCTCATTATTGTTAATGTTATTTAACAGTTCTCCTACCTCCTCCGACTCTGGTGTATCGGCGTCTGCAGCAGCGTCTGTCGCGGTGTCTGTTACAGCGTCTGTATCCCCTGGAGCTGACACGGAAGGCTTCCCGCTGAATGCGGCTCTTTCCTGCACGCACGCCTGAGACGCCTGAAACTCCGGTTGCTCGGCAACCACCGTGCTTGCGTCCTCGCGGTTACAGCGTTCAGCTTCCGTGTTCAGCTCTACGCCCGGGGCCGGTGTGACTTCCGTGATGAGAATCGTCGGCTGCATCCTGGCTGCAAAAGCCTCTGTGACTGTGGGCTGCCGACGATCTTTGCCAGGTACACTGTTTGCTTGCTTCGTGACCCCGCTGTCCGATTGACGGCGCTTCTGCTGCTGTTGTTCCTTTGATACTGCGGCTCCCGCCTGGAGCGCACCCTTAGGTTCAGTCTTTTCCTTTTCCTTTTCCTTGGCGTGTTTTTCCGTCTTTTCTCCTTTCTTGGGCTGTGTTTTTTGGACGGCTCCAGTTGCTGCAGCGGTTCTTCTGCTTGGCGCTGTTGACTTAGGGATCGCCCCTGTGCGCTGTGCCATCCCTTTCAGTATAGCAATACCTTGGCTAAGCGTTCTCGTCAGTTTCACTTCAAGGTATCCCCGTAGGATTGTCAGTACTTTCCTTAGTACTTCGGATCTTTCCTTACTGCTGCTAGTTATCTGGGAAATCAGCATATCTCTTCATCTCCTCATTTCAGCATGTCTTTCCGTACATGATACAGGAGAGGGAGAGGGAGTAGGTGCGACTACCTCCTACAGCAGCTTAGCGGCCATCTTGCCCCCCGACTTTCAGTCCAACATGTGTTGAACTTCAATCGCAAAACCTCCGAAACGGATTTAATTAATACTTTTAATGTCATTCCAACACTCATGAATAGAATCGGAATTTATGTGGACCCAGATTTGAGGTTTTTACCCTCCTGTATTTTTTTTCTTTCTTTCATTCACCTTTGATTGTATTTATAACATTTTTAGTCAGTGAGTCATATGAGGTAACAGATGCTTGTTTAATTGAAATGAAATGAATTGATTCTAAATTATCTATCGTCATAATCAAGTGTCATATTAACTGTATTTATCTACCTACTTTTTATTGTGATTTTTTACTTGTCGTTTTTGATATTCCTATGTTGCAAAGCCTCAAGAATCACGTTGTTAACCCCACATTGGTTCCAGGTTTCAAAAAAGCACACATTTTAATAACATTTAGTATTTCTTTTACAATGAGGAAGAGATTTTACCTGCCCAATTCCAGATCAGTTATTCCACATTCTAATCTTACCATTAAATTCCTTTTGTTATCAATATATGTTGCCAATACTAATTATACATGGTGTCCCTCCAAAATTAAATACCTTGGTGTTTGGTTTTCTCCTACTACCTACAGCACACCCAGTCATAACTGTACTACTTTACTCATCTTGGTCTCATCTACACTTAACATGGTGGAATAAACCAGATTCGATTAAAATTATGATTGTACCACATGTCTGTAATACAATGTCTCTGGTACCCTTCAAAAATCCTAATTACTACTTTTCAGAAATCAACTCCATTTGGACAAAATTCCTATAAGAACAATAAACATCCATGTATTGCCCTATCTAAACTTACACACCCAAAAAGTGAATGGGGAGTTCAATTCCTTGATTTTACGATTTATAATTCTGTTTTCTTGAGTTGACAAATTCATGTCCTAATTTATAATTTTCAAGATTTACCCATCCCACTATGGATTACATTTAAATGATCCTTACTGAATGATTTCTCGAATGGGAAAGTTAAGTATAATATTTTAAAGGAAACCCTTCCTGAGTAACTAAGGCTACTAATTACCAATACTGGAGCCTGGCAATTATTTATATAAGTAGGTGGCAAACTGTAATAACAAACTGTGGGCAAGATTTACAAAGGTTTTGCATCTGGTTTGCGTTACTTTTTTTATGTGGAACCAACGTAAACTTTTTGGGGAATTACAAACCAAAGCAAATTGAAATTTGCTTTGGTTTGTAAGGAAAAGCAATGCACCTCAGCGCGAAGTGCTGCTTTGCTTCACTTAGCATCAAGGAGGCATTACATGAGCGGTCCATGCTTTCTGATGCAAGACCCTATCTACTAACATAAGTAGACAGGATTTTGCACCAAAAATAAAACTGCTGGAAAGCAGGCGTTGAAAGGAGAAATGTTTTTATTTCTCTTTTTTTTACAACTTTGCATGTGTGCTGCACTGTACATCACACATACCACGCAGGAAAGGTTAAAAGAAATTATTTAGTCAAAGTATTTTCTACTGGAAGACAACCCCTGCAGTACAAAACCTATACTAGACTCCGCACACCCCTTTGCACTAAGGCATTAAGGTGTGTACCTGCAAAATTCCACACCAGCGCTAAGGACAGTGGAGGAGAGTGCCATATCTCTGTTGATATGGAGTTCTCCTGCTCTCTTTCGGTCATGCAATGCAGCACAGCATCTATAGGTAGTGCACTGCATTGTGCAAGACTTTTATAAATCTAGGTCAATGTCTCGAAACTGAACATTTTCCGTTTTGGTTAATTGTACTATATATTCTATTTTAATTAATAATATTACATTCAAGGTCAATATATCATACTGACACAAGTTGTCATGTTACCTTTTTTGTGGTAGTTAATTTGTACCCAGTAGCAGTCAATAAACGGAAGGATTACAAGGATCCTTCTACAATGCGAGATGTCAGAGTTCATGTAAGTACCTGCTCTTTATTGGCAGGTAGCAAAGCCTTTAGAAAATCAAGAAGTGCCCCTGTCAAGGGAGCTCCTATTATTATAAATTGCATTGACAGCTGTACGCCACCACAGCTAATGTCATATTTAGACCTCCTTCATTAGTGTAAAACTTGAATTCATGGGCAGGGCTGGATTACCCATTAATAAAAATAAGCACGTGCTGAGGGCATCAATGAAGGGGGGTGGGGTCACACATACATTTTCATTTGCTGGGTTTACCATGGACCATTACAACATTAAACATTATTTTCCATCTTACTGTAAGATGCTTCATTTTGAAAATAAAAAGGTATTTTATGGTTTATTATTGTTTATATTTTGGAGAAAGTGTGCAGAATAAAAGCGACCCTTCAACAAAGGCCATGTGAACTGAAGTGTAATCATTGAAATGGGAGTACAGTGTACAAAAGGTCAGATAATGAAGGGGACACTTATACAGTGGGACATTGTATGCAAAAGTAAGAAAGGAAAAGACAAACAAGTTGTTTGAAGGTACAAATACAAAAGGCAGAAACACCATACATAATTAGTAGGTGTCATATAACAGAAACTTGAACAAATTATTTACAATGAGGAGTTGAAAGTGGTGAGAAACTGGCTTGAGGGGCATATCTAGGAGTGTAGGAACTACTATAATCTTCCTCCGCGAATGAAGCATGAAGAAAGTAAAGGATAAACAGTTTAAAATATAATGGATGCTTTCTTGTTTTTTGGAGTTGAGTATGTTTAGGTTGTTGGTAAAGTGTTACTCGAATGTCCTTGCATTGCATATACTTCAGGAATCATGCTATAACGTTTTGTGAGACAATACATAATTATAAATTATTAAGACTCATGGGATAATATTTAAGCAGAGATATATCATAACGATACAGAATGATTTCGCAATCGTAAAGTATAGGTTGAAAATAGTCTGTTTAAATGTATAAAGCCAAGAGGGTCATTAAAAGACCACCATCCGTTATTAGTCGTGCTTATAGCATATTGCATTTTTCTTTTACTGTCCTTCTCTCTTTTCTTTTTCTCTTCCTTTTCTCTCTTCTTTATACCTTCATTCTTTTCTCTTTTGCGATGCTTTATACCTATTTCTTTTCTTTAGAATGTTTGAATTCATTTTTATGTAACATGTGTTTATGATATGTTATGCTTACCTTATCTGAACTTCTTTCAATAAAAATTTTTTGAACTGAAAAAAGACCACCATCCACCACGGATCCAACTGGTCATAGTGATGTTCGCCCTGCCATGTTTAGGGTACAGCGACAGGTGGTCATAGGTAAGAGAAATTGCAAAGAGGTCCCCATGTGCAATGAGAAAACATTCTGTGCATTGGACCATTGTGATCTTGTTCTGAAACAACAAACTACCTCTTTGTGAGTTTCTTCTTGCATAACATTATAATAGTTTGCTAGCTTTCCCATTAAATATAGCACCTTATCAGCTATTATATGTGTCTTCAGTATCTTCAGTGTCTTCTTTAAAAGCGAGCTCAACAAGGGTGGAAGTGTCACACTGGCTGCTCCATTGAAGGTAGTGAGATCCCAACCTGCCTGGTGGGATCTAAAATTTGGTAGACCCGCCTCCACTGGAGAGTGAGGACCATGGTAGAGGTGTATGACCCCTTTGTGCTGCTGTAGCAGTACATTTTTGATTCTCTGATGGGGCAAACCACCAAACAATATTTATGAGACCAGGCAAAGCCACTTTGTGTGGATTAGAATGGCCCCAAAGATATGGAGTAAGGCAAGGCAGTGCAAATTGCTATGTTGCCTTAATTCGAGCTAGGGAGGCTTTCTATGGGAGTTGCGGTTGGTGTTTCAAAGCAACATCCTTGCATTTTATTGATTGTCCAGATTTACAAGACCATGTAAACCTAGGGATGCACCAAAACCTTACTCTTTTCCAGGAAAGGTGCAATGAAGAAATTAACTTTATTTCTCCCCAGTTTTTCCTCTTACTATTTGTGCTGCATTCTTGCAGCATGCATAGAAAGAGGAAAAAGCCTCCAGGTGCCCCTTTCTGCACAATAGCAATCCTGTTGACAACACAGACAGATTTGCACCATGGTACAAGGGTGTCTGCATTGGCACTAGGCTGCCAAAACAGTGCAAGCCTAGGGGGGAAACACAAGCATTGTATTGGATAAACTTGATGCATTCCTGCCCTTTCCTGGTGGTGCAGAGCCGCACAGTGAGGGAACCTGCTGCACTGTCCTGTGTCACAATTTTTATAAATATGCTCCGTGTCCTTTAATGACCTAACTCGCTGGTTCACTGCCCTGCAGGTCTTGAAGAGTCTCTAAATAAGTATATAGAATGAAAATATTATATTATCTCAAGCTCATAAAATATTTTGTAGTGTTGCTTCAGGACACACATGAGGGGAAAAAGAAGGAGGTACATTGAAGGAAAAATACTCCACACTCAGGGGCCTATTACGATTGCGGTTTTTCCGCATCCTCCAGGCCGGCGAAGCCACCGCCGGCCTGGAGGATGCACAAAAACCGCAGCGGACCTACCAAAGACCCACCACCACATTAGGATGGCTGGTGGGTCCTGGTTTCCGTCCGCAGCTTTTCCGCCGCGGTGGGCTTACAACCGCGGCGGAAAAGCTCTAATATGGTGGCGGTGTCTCTCAGACACCGCCAGCCATATTTGGATGGGCTTTAAAAAATGCTTTTCCGCAGCGGGTTTTCTGCCGTGGAAAAGCATGTAGAACTGCACTGCGGGGGCCTGTTGCTGGCCCCCTGGGTGAAGGGGGAATGGGGGGGTGCACATGGGGGGTATCTATGGTACCCCCCTGCATTTGTATGCAGATATGGGCAGGCACCGCACGTTTTCTGCATACAAATGCAATGTATGCATTTTTACCATTGCGGCGGGTGCAGCTTGAAGCTTGAATAGAGTAAAAATAGAGGATGTGACCGCCAGGGTGGCGGTTACATCCTAATTGGACAGGAGGGAACTCCGCAGGCCATGCGGAGGTTCCCTCCTCCTCTATGGTCGCGGACGAAGTCAAGTCCGTCCGCGATCATAATGGGCCCCTTACTTTGCATTTGGCAAACTATATGAAGTGGGTATATATAGAATTGTCAAAAATAGCACTGATGTTGATGGAGGACCATTGATAGCTAATTTCATGCTCAGGCACAAAACTGGTGACAGGTGGGGATACCTTTTATAATATGCGATCTAATCCTCACTTAGGGCCTCATTACCAGTTTGAGAGTGTAGGTGCAGGGCACCACCGCCCGCTCGCACACAAAAATCAGATTACTAGTTTCCTTGTGGTCTGGTGGGTGGTCCTTTGGCAGTCATGGGATGATGCTTATTTCCGGTCCAGGGAGGACCTGGCTTGGCAGTTGGGTCTGGACTGTTCCCATGAGGCACAGGGTCCAGACTGGTTTGACTATGGCTAGGTCTAAACTGGGGTGGCATGGTGAGCAAAAGAATGATGAATGTAACCCAAATCTCTTGACTGGGGGTGAATGTATGATTTATTCAGCATTCCATCCTTCATTTGTTTGCGTAGCACTCTTCACCCTAAGTGGGTTGGGTATGTCTAGACGTGAGACCCTTGCTCACTGTGCCACTGGATTCAAGCTAGCCAGGCTTATTAAGGGTAAAACAAAGAAACCGGTCCCAGGAACCTTGTTTCCGATCCAGGGAGGACCTGGCTTGGCAGTTCAGTCTGGACTGTTCCAATGAGGCACAGGGTCAAGAACGATTTGCATATGGCTGGGTCTAAACTGAGTGGTATGATGAGCAAAAGAACAATGGATTTAACCCAGATCTCTTGTCTGGGGGTGAATGTATGATTTAATCAGCATTCCATCCATCCTTTGTTTGCGTAGCACTTTTCACCCTAAGTGGGTTGGGTAGGCCCAGACGTGAGTCCCTTGCTCACTGTGCCACTGGATTCAAGCTTGCCTGGCTGATGAAGGGTAATGCATAGAAACCGTTCCCAGGAAGCATGTTTCCGATCCAGGGAGGACCTGGGTTGGACTGTTCAAAAAAATTATGGATTTAACCCAGATCCCCTGACTGGAGGTGAATGTATGATTCATTCAGCATTCCGTCCATGATTTGTTTGCGTAGCACTTTTCACCCTAAGTGGGTTGGGTATGCCTGACATGGGTCCCTTGCTCACTGCGCCTCTGGATTCAAGCTAGCCTGGCTGATGATGGGTAATACCCAAGAAACTGGTCCCAGGATCCTTCTTTCCAGTCCAGGGAGGACCTGGCGTGGCAGTTTGGTTTGGAATGTTCCCAAGAGACACAGGGTGAAGACTGATTTGCATATGGCTGGGTCTTAACTGGGGTGGCATAGTGAGCAAAAGAGCAATGGATTTAACCCAGATCTCTTAACTGGGGGGTGAATGGATGATGTATTCAGCATTTCATCCATCATCTGTTTGCGTAGCACTTTTCACTCTAAGTGGGTTGGGTATGCCCAGACGTGGGTCCCTTGCCCTCTGTGCCACTGGATTCAAGCGAGCCTGGCTGATGAAGGGTAATTCCCAGAAATCGTTCACAGGAAGATTGTTTCTGGTCCAGGGAGGACCAGACTTGGGAGTTCGGTCTGTACCGTCCATCACTTATTGGCATAGCACTGATTATAACATCTGTATATTAGCAAACACTTTTGCAATGCAAGTCCATTTGCTCCTTCTACTCAAACTGACTACCGAGCTTTAAATCCTCAAACTCATCCAGTGGACATTCAACCTGAGTCACTTCCCGAATCTAGTGTACAGGCGAACCGAAAACGCATGCATCATGAATATTTACATGTTATTGACGCTATCAGATTGTTGGAAGATACACTGTGGGTGGCAGACAAGACATGCTTGTGAAGGAGATGTTACAAGGTACTGAATACACTAACATACTGAAGTGAAGAAATCCTAATTAGATAACAGAATTGAATACCATGAAAAACAATAATTGCTGGCCAATGAAGTATGACCCTAGCCTGTATGACAGCCTATGTCATACAGCTACGTCATATAGCCTATATGACATTCAGCTTCAAAAACTACCCAGGTAATGAGGCATTATTATTATCATACGAGGGATTGTTGTGAGTAGCGTCCCCTACTCACCAATCTGTGCGCTCAATCAACTTTGAAACACTGTGGTTTCTTCAACAACTTAAAGTTTATTCGTCAAAAGTCTTATAATTTTTCAAAATAAAGTTCTTTTTGAAAGATTTCATGAATTGTTTTCTTTAGATCATAATGTTCATCTTATGATGCAAATTGCGACATAATTGGAAATGTTCACATCCACCCAATGCATTTCGGGTCATAGAATTGAGACCCTTCGTCAGGGGTCTGTAAATAAGGGTCAAAACCGGACCAAATTAGTTACTCCTCAGGGTAATACAATGTATTAAATCTAAAAAACTACTATGTCTAGCAAATGCGCAGAGGTAATGAGGTAGCATGCTGGGTGAGGACCTAGTGATGGACAGAACGCCCGTGTCATAACTCTATAAAGTGCCAAACCTACAACTGATATACTGTGTGCCAAAACCAAAAAACCAACTGAAAACTCACCCAAATGTGAAGGTGCTTTCATAACAATGAAAATTAAAACATTAAAACGTTAACTGGTACACTCAAACACTCACGTTCGTGTCGCATCAAGCCGGGCTTTCAAAATCCTCGGATAATTCACCCTCGAATGAATCGCACTGTGATTAGTGCAAAAGTGAGTCACGTGTGCCATTTAAAGAACCAATAAGAGAGACAGTGTGTCCGGGAACCCTCACCATGTGACCCGAGTGTGCTGGCTTCAATCGCGGAAGTGTGTCACGCGGACTCAAAATTAAAAGTTATGTGTAGATGAATGATATCTAATGATGTCAAAACATGATCATAACAAACTGCAGATACATTAGACATAGATACAGTTGATAATGCACAATTTAAGAAGTGACAGTAAGTTCGAATAGTCGTGGGGGCACGAAGGGCTAGACCAAACCAATGCATAATAATACAATGCTCAGTGTATACTTATAAAAAGCAAGAAAGTTCGATCCGATCATTCATCCCGAACGGATGAATGGAATTCAATTTTCTGATCCAAAAGAATTCTGCTCTCAGTCTCTGTCTTAAGGGATCCATGTCTCGACGTTGTGGGATACTCTCCAACACCATAAACCTCAACTGAGAGATTCGGTGGCCTGCTTCCTTCCAATGACAAGCTATATTGGATTTCATGTTGGCTAGTCGTATATTACTTTTATGTTCAGTTATACGAACTTTGATTTTGCGTTCCGTTTGACCCACATATACTTTGCCACACGGGCATTTGATGACATATATGCAATTCATGGTGTCACACGTACTGGAATGGCAAAGTTGAATAGTGTAACCTTTCGTCGGATGCTTGAAAGTTTTACCTTCTATCACATTATTACAATGTGTGCAGTTATGGCATTTAAGCATACCTCTCCAATTAAGTATGGTTCTTTTCGGTGAATTCAAAAGTTCTTTAAGATTCTTCGATCTTTGAAACGCAAAAGTGATTTTTTCACTAAAAAGATCCTTCAAATCAGGTTCAGTTGTGATCAATGACCAATGGGAGTTAATGATTTTCTTGATTTTCGATGATTCTACAGAATGCTTTAAGACACATACAGTCTTTTTTTCGATGTCTTTTTCTTTGGATTGTAACAAAGTGTCTCTGGTTAATTTTTCAACCTTGCTCAATGCTGTATCCTAGATTTCTTGGGGATATCCTCTGTGTCTATATTTGGTTGTCTGTGATTTCAGCGATTCATTTAAATCTATTTCATTCGTTGTGATTCTCTTCAACCTAACGTATTGAGACGTCGGTAGATGCTTTTTTAAGGCTTCAGGATGGAAGCTTTGGAATAACAAACAGGCATTCTTGTCAGTCTTTTTGGTGAATACTCTGGTGCTGATTACATTGTCGCATATCATCACTTGCACATCCAAAAAGGAAATGCTGTCTTTTTCAATGCTGTGTGTGAATTGAATACGCTCATTATGTGAATTGAGGATCAATATGTTCTCTAGTAACTGATCTTTAGAACCACACCAAATTAAAAAAATGTCATCAATGTAGCGCTTAAATGTTACTACATGATCCATCCAAGCTGTGTTGCACAAAATATGATCCCACTCAAATTTTTGCATGAACATATTGGCGTATGAGGGCGCCCCCCAATACCCATTGAGGTTCCATTGCATTGATTAAAAAACTGGCCATTCCACTCAAAATAACTATGGTATAATGCAAAGTGCATTAATTCTAAGATGAAAATTTTTTGTGTTTGCTCCAAATCGCTCTTCAATAAGCACCATTCTAATGCTTCAATCCCCTCTCCATGAGGGATCGACGTGTACAGTGAAATGACATCTATTGTGCATAGCCAATATGTAGAATCTTGATCTAATACCACGGTTCTGAGAAGGTTCAAAAAAGCTGTGGTGTCTTTGATGTAAGTGTCACTTTTCTGCACGATAGGTTGAAGAAATCGATCTACGAATTTCCCTATGGGTTCGGAAATTGAACCACAGGCCGAGACTATGGGTCTAAATGGAGGTCTGACTGGGTCCTTATGGATCTTGGGCAGCATGTACAGTTTCGGTCTCCTTGGGTGTTTCAACATGAAAAAAGCATGTGTTTTCTGATTGATCCATTTCATATCCAATGCGTGGTCTATGATCTGTTGTAAAATACATTGGTACTCTTGTGTGGGATCCTCCTGTAGTGGCAAATAAATGTCTAAATTGTGGACATGCTCATTGACGCTCTGTACATAAAACTCAGTGTCCATTACCACTAGTGCACCTCCCTTATCTGCCTTCTGGAAAGTGAGATTTTTATCGTTGCTCAGATTCTTGAGAGTATTCCATTCTTTGGTTGATAAATTCTTATTTTTTGATTTGTGAAACGTTATTTGTTGTTTTTCTGAAAGGACCGTTCTTTCAAATGCTTCAATGGTTTTATGTGAAAATGGAGCACAAAATGTGCTCTTTGGTTTGAAATCTTTGTCCCAGGTATCGCTGTTCGATGTTTCTCGATTCTCTTTAAAGAAAAATCTCAACTTTAAATTGCGGAAAAACTTGAATAATGCGATTTCTGTTTCAGTTTGGCTCGAATGATAGGTGGGAACGAATGTAGTACCTTTGTTCAATAGTTTCGTCTCAGACTTCGTGAGGGTTTTAGATGAAATGTTAACGATTAAGTCGCTTTTGACATCTGACTCCTGGTCCTTTTGGCTATGTCTTCTGCTGTTTCTTTTGCCCCTTCTTGTGATGTTCCTGTAGTTGGTGGAGCATTTGCCGCCGGACTTATCTCTAAAAAAGACGGTTGTTGTTGTGTGGTAAGGCTTACAACTGGTGTAGCTGCCGTTGCATCCAATGGTCTTCTCGATTTGGCAATTTCTGAGTCCGAAACAACGCTTTCTTGAGAAGAAGATACATTCTGCTTCTTAGTTTGCTGTTGTGATTGAGGTTGCCATTGTCTCTGATTATATATCTCGGCCCACCTATATACTTCCTCGAGTTTATAGTCGAGAGTGTCTCTGCGATATTTGCGGACCTTCCTCTCATTGACTTCTTTAGCGTATCGTTCCAATTTATTGTTGATATCTTCCAAAGTTTGTTGAAGATCTGGAATTTTATTGATTTCTTCTTGAATCGTTTTAATTTCTTCCTCGATTTCTGTTAAGACTTTCGCTAGTTCTTCCACAATTAATAAAATGAGATCTAAGGAACATTTGTTTTAGATTTGGTACCACTTTTCAATGAATTTTTTGCTGTTTTTGCAGAGCATAGGTTTGAGAGCTATCCTAAGTCCCCTTGGTATTCTTTGATTCTTATGGTAATGTATCAATGTGGTTGCGTGCAACCTTTGATTTATTTATTTCTTGCTCATGAATTCAAATTGTCTTAATAATTGTGCGGTCATGGATTTTTGAGGAGTACATTTTCTGGTCTCCTGGATCAGCCCATAGATTTCTTTAGCCGCTTCTACTGTGAATCCCAGGGTCTCAGCTTTGTTGGTGGTCAAAAGGGCAATATCATCGAGTTGCATTTTGGTTGTTTGGTGCACCCGGGATCGGGGGTGACTGGTTAACAATGAAAAAGCGTGTAATCCCCGTGCACTCAAATGTAAAACAGATTTTGCGTAACAAATTTTTATCAGATAAGTTTGGCGCTGCAGACGTCGCACGTAGTCAGCGTGCCTTTCAACATACGAGGGATTGTTGTGAGTAGCGTCCCCTACTCACCAATCTGTGCGCTCAATCAACTTTGAAACACTGTGGTTTCTTCAACAACTTAAAGTTTATTCGTCAAAAGTCTTATAATTTTTCAAAATAAAGTTCTTTTTGAAAGATTTCATGAATTGTTTTCTTTAGATCATAATGTTCATCTTATGATGCAAATTGCGACATAATTGGAAATGTTCACATCCACCCAATGCATTTCGGGTCATAGAATTGAGACCCTTCGTCAGGGGTCTGTAAATAAGGGTCAAAACAGGACCAAATTAGTTACTCCTCAGGGTAATACAATGTATTAAATCTAAAAAACTACTATGTCTAGCAAATGCGCAGAGGTAATGAGGTAGCATGCTGGGTGAGGACCTAGTGATGGACAGAACGCCCGTGTCATAACTCTATAAAGTGCCAAACCTACAACTGATATACTGTGTGCCAAAACCAAAAAACCAACTGAAAACTCACCCAAATGTGAAGGTGCTTTCATAACAATGAAAATTAAAACATTAAAACGTTAACTGGAACACTCAAACACTCACGTTCGTGTCGCATCAAGCCGGGCTTTCAAAATCCTCGGATAATTCACCCTCGAATGAATCGCGCTGTGATTAGTGCAAAAGTGAGTCACGTGTGCCATTTAAAGAACCAATAAGAGAGACAGTGTGTCCGGGAACCCTCACCATGTGACCCGAGTGTGCTGGCTTCAATCGCGGAAGTGTGTCACGCGGACTCAAAATTAAAAGTTATGTGTAGATGAATGATATCTAATGATGTCAAAACATGATCATAACAAACTGCAGATACATTAGACATAGATACAGTTGATAATGCACAATTTAAGAAGTGACAGTAAGTTCGAATAGTCGTGGGGGCTTGAAGGGCTAGATCAAACCAATGCATAATAATACAATGCTCAGTGTATACTTATAAAAAGCAAGAAAGTTCGATCTGATCATTCATCCCGAACGGATGAATGGAATTCAATTTTCTGATCCAAAAGAATTCTGCTCTCAGTCTCTGTCTTAAGGGATCCATGTCTCGACGTTGTGGGATACTCTCCAACACCATAAACCTCAACTGAGAGATTTGGTGGCCTGCTTCCTTCCAATGACAAGCTATATTGGATTTCATGTTGGCTAGTCGTATATTACTTTTATGTTCAGTTATACGAACTTTGATTTTGCGTTCCGTTTGACCCACATATACTTTGCCACACGGGCATTTGATGACATATATGCAATTCATGGTGTCACACGTACTGGAATGGCAAAGTTGAATAGTGTAACCTTTCGTCGGATGCTTGAAAGTTTTACCTTCTATCACATTATTACAATGTGTGCAATTATGGCATTTAAGCATACCTCTCCAATTAAGTATGGTTCTTTTCGGTGAATTCAAAAGTTCTTTAAGATTCTTCGATCTTTGAAACGCAAAAGTGATTTTTTCACTAAAAAGATCCTTCAAATCAGGTTCAGTTGTGATCAATGACCAATGGGAGTTAATGATTTTCTTGATTTTCGATGATTCTACAGAATGCTTTAAGACACATACAGTCTTTTTTTCGATGTCTTTTTCTTTGGATTGTAACAAAGTGTCTCTGGTTAATTTTTCAACCTTGCTCAATGCTGTATCCTAGATTTCTTGGGGATATCCTCTGTGTCTATATTTGGTTGTCTGTGATTTCAGCGATTCATTTAAATCTATTTCATTCGTTGTGATTCTCTTCAACCTAACGTATTGAGACGTCGGTAGATGCTTTTTTAAGGCTTCAGGATGGAAGTTTTGGAATAACAAACAGGCATTCTTGTCAGTCTTTTTGGTGAATACTCTGGTGCTGATTACATTGTCGCATATCATCACTTGCACATCCAAAAAGGAAATGCTGTCTTTTTCAATGCTGTGTGTGAATTGAATACGCTCATTATGTGAATTGAGGATCAATATGTTCTCTAGTAACTGATCTTTAGAACCACACCAAATTAAAAAAATGTCATCAATGTAGCGCTTAAATGTTACTACATGATCCATCCAAGCTGTGTTGCACAAAATATGATCCCACTCAAATTTTTGCATGAACATATTGGCGTATGAGGGCGCCCCCCAAAACCCATTGAGGTTCCATTGCATTGATTAAAAAACTGGCCATTCCACTCAAAATAACTATGGTATAATGCAAAGTGCATTAATTCTAAGATGAAAATTTTTTGTGTTTGCTCCAAATCGCTCTTCAATAAGCACCATTCTAATGCTTCAATCCCCTCTCCATGAGGGATCGACGTGTATAGTGAAATGACATCTATTGTGCATAGCCAATATGTAGAATCTTGATCTAATACCACGGTTCTGAGAAGGTTCAAAAAAGCTGTGGTGTCTTTGATGTAAGTGTCACTTTTCTGCACGGTAGGTTGAAGA
This sequence comes from Lissotriton helveticus, assembly GCF_964261635.1. Lineage (NCBI taxonomy): Eukaryota > Metazoa > Chordata > Amphibia > Caudata > Salamandridae > Lissotriton > Lissotriton helveticus. The sequence continues at coordinate 1,568,893,392 of NC_136067.1, forward strand.
AATCGATCTACGAATTTCCCTATGGGTTCGGAAATTGAACCACAGGCCGAGACTATGGGTCTAAATGGAGGTCTGACTGGGTCCTTATGGATCTTGGGCAGCATGTACAGTTTCGGTCTCCTTGGGTGTTTCAACATGAAAAAAGCATGTGTTTTCTGATTGATCCATTTCATATCCAATGCGTGGTCTATGATCTGTTGTAAAATACATTGGTACTCTTGTGTGGGATCCTCCTGTAGTGGCAAATAAATGTCTAAATTGTGGACATGCTCATTGACGCTCTGTACATAAAACTCAGTGTCCATTACCACTAGTGCACCTCCCTTATCTGCCTTCTGGAAAGTGAGATTTTTATCGTTGCTCAGATTCTTGAGAGTATTCCATTCTTTGGTTGATAAATTCTTATTTTTTGATTTGTGAAACGTTATTTGTTGTTTTTCTGAAAGGACCGTTCTTTCAAATGCTTCAATGGTTTTATGTGAAAATGGAGCACAAAATGTGCTCTTTGGTTTGAAATCTTTGTCCCAGGTATCGCTGTTCGATGTTTCTCGATTCTCTTTAAAGAAAAATCTCAACTTTAAATTGCGGAAAAACTTGAATAATGCGATTTCTGTTTCAGTTTGGCTCGAATGATAGGTGGGAACGAATGTAGTACCTTTGTTCAATAGTTTCGTCTCAGACTTCGTGAGGGTTTTAGATGAAATGTTAACGATTAAGTCGCTTTTGACATCTGACTCCTGGTCCTTTTGGCTATGTCTTCTGCTGTTTCTTTTGCCCCTTCTTGTGATGTTCCTGTAGTTGGTGGAGCATTTGCCGCCGGACTTATCTCTAAAAAAGACGGTTGTTGTTGTGTGGTAAGGCTTACAACTGGTGTAGCTGCCGTTGCATCCAATGGTCTTCTCGATTTGGCAATTTCTGAGTCCGAAACAACGCTTTCTTGAGAAGAAGATACATTCTGCTTCTTAGTTTGCTGTTGTGATTGAGGTTGCCATTGTCTCTGATTATATATCTCGGCCCACGTATATACTTCCTCGAGTTTATAGTCGAGAGTGTCTCTGCGATATTTGCGGACCTTCCTCTCATTGACTTCTTTAGCGTATCGTTCCAATTTATTGTTGATATCTTCCAAAGTTTGTTGAAGATCTGGAATTTTATTGATTTCTTCTTGAATCGTTTTAATTTCTTCCACGATTTCTGTTAAGACTTTCGCTAGTTCTTCCACAATTAATAAAATGAGATCTAAGGAACATTTGTTTTAGATTTGGTACCACTTTTCAATGAATTTTTTGCTGTTTTTGCAGAGCATAGGTTTGAGAGCTATCCTAAGTCCCCTTGGTATTCTTTGATTCTTATGGTAATGTATCAATGTGGTTGCGTGCAACCTTTGATTTATTTATTTCTTGCTCATGAATTCAAATTGTCTTAATAATTGTGCGGTCATGGATTTTTGAGGAGTAAATGTTCTGGTCTCCTGGATCAGCCCATAGATTTCTTTAGCCGCTTCTACTGTGAATCCCAGGGTCTCAGCTTTGTTGGTGGTCAAAAGGGCAATATCATCGAGTTGCATTTTGGTTGTTTGGTGCACCCGGGATCGGGGGTGACTGGTTAACAATGAGAAAGCGTGTAATCCCCGTGCACTCAAATGTAAAACAGATTTTGCGTAACAAATTTTTATCAGATAAGTTTGGCGCTGCAGACGTCGCACGTAGTCAGCGTGCCTTTCAACATACGAGGGATTGTTGTGAGTAGCGTCCCCTACTCACCAATCTGTGCGCTCAATCAACTTTGAAACACTGTGGTTTCTTCAACAACTTAAAGTTTATTCGTCAAAAGTCTTATAATTTTTCAAAATAAAGTTCTTTTTGAAAGATTTCATGAATTGTTTTCTTTAGATCATAATGTTCATCTTATGATGCAAATTGCGACATAATTGGAAATGTTCACATCCACCCAATGCATTTCGGGTCATAGAATTGAGACCCTTCGTCAGGGGTCTGTAAATAAGGGTCAAAACAGGACCAAATTAGTTACTCCTCAGGGTAATACAATGTATTAAATCTAAAAAACTACTATGTCTAGCAAATGCGCAGAGGTAATGAGGTAGCATGCTGGGTGAGGACCTAGTGATGGACAGAACGCCCGTGTCATAACTCTATAAAGTGCCAAACCTACAACTGATATACTGTGTGCCAAAACCAAAAAACCAACTGAAAACTCACCCAAATGTGAAGGTGCTTTCATAACAATGAAAATTAAAACATTAAAACGTTAACTGGAACACTCAAACACTCACGTTCGTGTCGCATCAAGCCGGGCTTTCAAAATCCTCGGATAATTCACCCTCGAATGAATCGCGCTGTGATTAGTGCAAAAGTGAGTCACGTGTGCCATTTAAAGAACCAATAAGAGAGACAGTGTGTCCGGGAACCCTCACCATGTGACCCGAGTGTGCTGGCTTCAATCGCGGAAGTGTGTCACGCGGACTCAAAATTAAAAGTTATGTGTAGATGAATGATATCTAATGATGTCAAAACATGATCATAACAAACTGCAGATACATTAGACATAGATACAGTTGATAATGCACAATTTAAGAAGTGACAGTAAGTTCGAATAGTCGTGGGGGCTTGAAGGGCTAGATCAAACCAATGCATAATAATACAATGCTCAGTGTATACTTATAAAAAGCAAGAAAGTTTGATCCGATCATTCATCCCGAACGGATGAATGGAATTCAATTTTCTGATCCAAAAGAATTCTGCTCTCAGTCTCTGTCTTAAGGGATCCATGTCTCGACGTTGTGGGATACTCTCCAACACCATAAACCTCAACTGAGAGATTTGGTGGCCTGCTTCCTTCCAATGACAAGCTATATTGGATTTCATGTTGGCTAGTCGTATATTACTTTTATGTTCAGTTATACGAACTTTGATTTTGCGTTCCGTTTGACCCACATATACTTTGCCACACGGGCATTTGATGACATATATGCAATTCATGGTGTCACACGTACTGGAATGGCAAAGTTGAATAGTGTAACCTTTCGTCGGATGCTTGAAAGTTTTACCTTCTATCACATTATTACAATGTGTGCAATTATGGCATTTAAGCATACCTCTCCAATTAAGTATGGTTCTTTTCGGTGAATTCAAAAGTTCTTTAAGATTCTTCGATCTTTGAAACGCAAAAGTGATTTTTTCACTAAAAAGATCCTTCAAATCAGGTTCAGTTGTGATCAATGACCAATGGGAGTTAATGATTTTCTTGATTTTCGATGATTCTACAGAATGCTTTAAGACACATACAGTCTTTTTTTCAATGTCTTTTTCTTTGGATTGTAACAAAGTGTCTCTGTTTAATTTTTCAACCTTGCTCAATGCTGTATCCAAGATTTCTTGGGGATATCCTCTGTGTCGATATTTGGTTGTCTGTGATTTCAGCGATTCATTTAAATCTATTTCATTCGTTGTGATTCTCTTCAACCTAACGTATTGAGACGTCGGTAGATGCTTTTTTAAGGCTTCAGGATGGAAGCTTTGGAATAACAAACAGGCATTCTTGTCAGTCTTTTTGGTGAATACTCTGGTGCTGATTACATTGTCGCATATCATCACTTGCACATCCAAAAAGGAAATGCTGTCATTGGAAGGAAGCAGGCCACCAAATCTCTCAGTTGAGGTTTATGGTGTTGGAGAGTATCCCACAACGTCGAGACATGGATCCCTTAAGACAGAGACTGAGAGCAGAATTCTTTTGGATCAGAAAATTAAATTCCATTCATCCGTTCAGGATGAATGATCGGATCGAACTTTCTTGCTTTTTATAAGTATACACTGAGCATTGTATTATTATGCATTGGTTTGATCTAGCCCTTCGTGCCCCCACGACTATTCGAACTTACTGTCACTTCTTAAATTGTGCATTATCAACTGTATCTATGTCTAATGTATCTGCAGTTTGTTATGATCATGTTTTGACATCATTAGATATCATTCATCTACACATAACTTTTAATTTTGAGTCCACGTGACACACTTCCGCGATTGAAGCCAGCACACTCGGGTCACATGGTGAGGGTTCCCGGACACACTGTCTCTCTTATTGGTTCTTTAAATGGCACACGTGACTCACTTTTGCACTAATCACAGCGCGATTCATTCGAGGGTGAATTATCCGAGGATTTTGAAAGCCCGGCTTGATGCGACACGAACGTGAGTGTTTGAGTGTACCAGTTAACGTTTTAATGTTTTAATTTTCATTGTTATGAAAGCACCTTCACATTTGGGTGAGTTTTCAGTTGGTTTTTTGGTTTTGGAACACAGTATATCAGTTGTAGGTTTGGCACTTTATAGAGTTATGACACGGGCGTTCTGTCCATCACTAGGTCCTCACCCAGCATGCTACCTCATTACCTCTGCGCATTTGCTAGACATAGTAGTTTTTTAGATTTAATACATTGTATTACCCTGAGGAGTAACTAATTTGGTCCTGTTTTGACCCTTATTTACAGACCCCTGACAAAGGGTCTCAATTCTATGACCCGAAATGCCTTGGGTGGATGTGAACATTTCCAATTATGTCGCAATTTGCATCATAAGATGAACATTATGATCTAAAGAAAACAATTCATGAAATCTTTCAAAAAGAACTTTATTTTGAAAAATTATAAGACTTTTGACGAATAAACTTTAAGTTGTTGAAGAAACCACAGTGTTTCAAAGTTGATTGAGCGCACAGATTGGTGAGTAGGGGACGCTACTCACAACAATCTCTCGTATGTTGAAAGGCACGCTGACTACGTGCGACGTCTGCAGCGCCAAACTTATCTGATAAAAATTTGTTACGCAAAATCTGTTTTACATTTGAGTGCACGGGGATTACACGCTTTCTCATTATTATTATCATGCAATGTGTAAACAATCATGGTATGAACAAGTGAAAAAAGATGGAGAGAATCTTTCTTATCAATGTAGGCCTTAGTGTAGATATTTCTATACAATATGGAGGAAAGAAGAGATTTGCTTTACCATCAACAGCAACCATTTCTGAAATGTTTAAGATGTCTAGATATTAAATATTTATACCCTCTGATCAGAACCATTACCCAGTGAATCTCTGCTTAACTTAGGGTAGCTGTGGCAACAAGTATGAAATCCCCCTGGTAAATGTGTTCTAAATTCAAGTTATATTTAATGGCAATAATGTTAAGAATATGGCACAATAATACCTACACCAACGTTGAGACACTCAAGAAAAATGTATTAAGTAAAAATACACAACGGTTAAAATTTTGAAAGACAAACAGGAGATATGGATTTTTAAACTTTTAAAGTAAAACAGGAAATTGTGGGGCTGATTACAATGTTCGGCGGACTTGTGTCAACCTGACATCGTTTCTGTCTGGAACCATCCAACCATAGGTTGGTGTTTCCGACATAGCAATTTAGATGTGATTGCCCATAAGGCGGTTGGAAACATCCATTTCATTATGGCAGCTTGTGCAGTGGGTGAAAAAGGCCCACAGCAAAAGCTGCCATAGTGAAATGGATATTTGTAAACATCCCAGCACCGTATGGCAGGCACATCCCTGCACCATATGGCAGGCACATCCTTGCACTGTGTGGCAGGAACCTGCAAATGTTAATCAGTATATAATGAATTGTAGTGTGTTTGATTGTATGTGTTAATTCATTTTTTATTAGTTTTTTAGTAATATGTGTTTTTTATGGAAATGTTTGTATTTCTAGTTGTAAGAACATATATATATATATATTCACTGAAAAAACCATAGGTTTCACACCAGTTATAGTTAGGAATTAGCATTTAAAAAACCTATAAAATTCACTGAAAAAACCATAGGTTTGACACCAGTTATAGTTAGCTGGAAATTTTACTCGCATAAAACCAATGAAATTCCCACGTTATAGTTAGTTGGACTCACTATAACTTGCGCGTGCAATGCACTGCTGATGACGTCACATATTACATCACTCATGACATGGTCAGTGACATCACTCATGACATCACTGATGACACCATCCTTGTGACAGAGTGACAGACCTATTTTCACTGTAATGTAACCCTTGAAAAGAGGTCTTCAAAAATAGAAATTAAAATTTTCAAAACAATGGAGATACCCATACCAGTTACAACAACCAATTCAATAATTCCACCATCTATATACACATCCACTCATTGACCAACAGTTCTATATAGTCACTCATACATATACTCACTTATCACATGTAGTGATACACCTTTACATCCTGTTACACACCGACAGTCATCCAAAAGATACTCTCACACATACTCACAGATACAAATCAACAACATGACCCATTGCTCCATTTACCAGACCTCTTTCAACATTTAAATTCCTTCTCAAAATGATACGACAATTTAAACACACATTAAGCGTCTTTTCAAAACCAGCAGTTTTAGATATACTCTTCTCTAATGAATCCAATTTTGATTGACAAAATAATTGTTGCTCCCATATGCTCTATTTTATCTATAGCTTCCAGTTTCACAATCTCTTCATTTTCTAACTTTAACATTTTGTGGTTGAAGATGAAGATGGAACATTCTTGCAGAGTTGGCATCAAACATATCCCAGATTTTTTTTCAGTAATTTTCTTAAAAATATTCTCTGGAAGAATGTTTTCATTTGGATACAAATTTGAAATTAATCGTGCATGTAAAGCTACTTTCCCATGCTCACTTACTTTTCCGATTCTTACATCCCGTAGAATACTTTTATAATCTTCATCCTTTGCCTGTCGCATATTTTGAAGCAGTTCTGCATATTTGAAATTTAACCATATATTAACGTTGCCAATGCATCCTAGGCACTTCCTGGTATCTTCATGCGTGAGCATTTTAAACACTGGTTGTCCTTTCACTGGAGTCAACTGCAGTAGATCTCCAAAAACAATAATGTGTTTTCCTCCGAATAAGACATCATAGTCTGAATTTCTTGCATTCTTAAATGCACAAAAGCAAGCATTAGATTTGAGATCATGCTTACTTCATCAATGATAAGAAGTTTCATTTTGTTCAGGACTCTGGAAACTTCAGAACAAGCATCTCCAGATAGCTTGTGGTATTGCAATTTGTTATCATGCTCCACTGGCAGCATCAATAAGCGATGTAACGTAATCCCTTTAATGTTGTGTGCTGCCAACCCAGTTGGAGCAGTAACAACACAAGAGAGCGATGACTCCGTTGTTTTCTGCAAATATGTTGCAATCGCTTTAATCAGGAAACTTTTCCTAGTTCCCGCTTCTCCACTCACGTACAGTCGCACAGGCTTAAATGATGTACATGAGCACTCTTTTTTCTCATGACTGAATCCATGTTCAACCTGTTCTGTGACTTCGTCATATATCTGTTTCTGCTCAAGGTTTAGTTGTTTCACCAAATCTTCTAAGTCAACTACATCATCTTGAGCTTGTTCCATGGCTCTTTCCCCCTCATCCATGGCAGTGGCAGCTTCATTTTGGATAATTGGTCCTCCTAGTGGATCCTGACTCAATGAGGCAGAACTCTGACTGTCTTGAGAACTGTCTCTAGCAATCTCTACAGCAATTGTGGCTTCTTGTTCTATTTCTTCGTTCAACATTTGCAGATAATTTGGAAAATCAGGACATTCTATGCTATCCTTGGTTGCATTAAAAGAATCTTCGTAACAGAGAAAATCTCCAAGTAGTTCCTCTTCTGTACGCCATGGCTTAAAGAGTTGCAAAAGAGCTAAATAGTAAAATTCCCTTTTCTCTGGATTTTCGCAACTCAATTTTCGATGATTAATCAAATGGCCTTTTCTCTGCTTCACTAGACATCCTTCACACCCAATGATAGCATATATTCCATTATTGATATCTTCTCTGATGGTCCTCTTATAAATATAGTTTTGCAGAACTTCATACAAACAACTGTTCTCAAGATGACTACTTCTATTTGGATAGTATGTATCCAACATGTTTGTTTTCAAAATATCTGTATTGTTTGGTTCTTTCTCCGCCAAATACTCAATTTCTTGTACAGATTTCAAAACTCGGTTTCGTGTTGCAGCAAGACCTAGACTCACCCAAATAATTGTTCTAGACTTAGCGTAGAGACTTCCTGAAGATAACCGATCAGAACATTCATATGCTCCAATTTCTCGATGCGACAATATCTTCAAACTGAAACTGTATAATTTTTTACTTATACTCTTTTCACGTGAAATGTCCTCCCACATTTCCTTCAGTTCTGTCTTTTCTTTTTTGGTGATGTAAGACGTCACACATCGAGCCACAGCAATAGAGTTGTCAGCAACGAACTGAATATCCATGTTAGCATTCCACATGGACAAAATCACTGGGTTGTAGTCGTTGATGTACTTGGACTCTTCGTTTCTTTTTAAATTGTATGTATTTTTTGGTTATTTCCTCGTAACAGTATGTCGCAGAGAAGACATCAAATTATTTACTCTTCCTTTAGAAATCTCTGGTCGTGGAAATGCGAAACGACATTTTGTGTAGAACTTGTCCTTGTTTCTGAATTTTCGACGACAGTACTTTCCACAACGATGTGATTGAAAGCGTAAAACTTGTTGCCTTAAACTGTTTTCTTCGGTAGTTTTCGGAACATCACATGTTGAATACTCATCAATGAAACTCATCACTGTGTCATCCGAATCTGTTCCAAATTTGGGTGCATCTTTAATCCATAACAACATATGTATGTGAGGAGCACCTCTCGCTTGATACTCCTTTCTCCAAAAGAAATCCAAAACCTCTCCAAGGGGAGGATTTTTTTTGTTGGTAATGAAAGACATCATAGCTTCAAATCTATGATTGAAATATCTGCATACATTCACTGGTTCCAAAGAACACAGTTCTCCAGGTGTTTTGAATTCTATATTTTGAATGTTTGCATTTGCCTCTCGTAGAAATTGAAGTAAGTCGTCCCATGCATACTCAGCACAGCTAAGAGTGAGGAACCATGTAGGAGTTCCTAAGTTTCTTAGCATACATTTCAATTCTCCATGACAACGGTACCAATACTCATTTGTACCACGCTGACATGCCATGAGATTGATTAGATGAGATTCCAAAATATTGTCTTACAGATTGACTTTCTCCATAAAGTCCCTCGCCGAAACATTTTGCAGATGTGCTCCACTTTTCAGTATATGGTTTACTGCATACAAAAGCCCAGACAAGTCACTTTCATACAGTAGACGAAACAAATATGGGATGCATTGACGAAACCTTGGATCTTCAGCATATAATCTTAAAGTCCGGTATTCAGATGCTGGAATTTGAAGTGGTCGATCGTCATATCGTCCACCTCAACCTGTTGGAAATAGCTGTGGAAAACAACGAGCTTCCAAACTTTCTTCCCATACACTAATGGGACTTCCTTTTGCTGCTTTCATTTGAAACAAGTCAATTGCATTCCCCATTACTTCTTTGGAATGCAAAGGATGAACAGTATAATGTTCATATATTTCTTCACTTCTAGACACATCAACTTTTTCAATTTGGCCGGCTGAACAATCAATGTCTTCTTCTGCAGCTGTTTCGTCTGCTCCAACACATACATCTTTGTAGTACTCATTGTTTTTGACCAAATACAACGTTGCCTTTTTTACTTTCCTAACATCCACTAAATCTTGCCAGATTTTCTTACTCTTTGTCGGAACCCCATTAACTAGAACAACCAGAGGTTCCTCTTCCACTTTCTCTACACCAATTGTATCAATATTTTTCTTGAAATCTAGAGGCAAATAAACAACTCTTCCCTTTAATCCTCTCTGTAAATCCGAAGGAGGCAATTTCCCTACCTTAGGCTCCATGCGTACAATAGCCTGAAAAGGATGGACACATTGAATCAGAATAGATTCATATGTATTTAAATCCATCAATTCAGGAGGAATGTCTACCAACTCAAGATTATTGTGAACAGCTCTAGCAGGCATTCTGTTTTCATTTAATTTATTATAACAATATTTACAAATACGCTGATCAGAACTCAAATCAAAAGAATTCTCCACCAACAAAAAAGTTGCAAAATTCTTCCATTCAGTATTATTTTCCATTTCACTTTCTGCATATAAATCAACTAACCTAGTCTGAATCTTATAATGAGTTCGTCGACAACACACACAAGTAAAATTAGGCCTTTCACTTGATTTCACCTTAAACTTGGTGATTTCCTGGTCAAACTTTTCTGTACTTGAAATATGTACATTGTCTTCCACATTACCTTCTATTACTGTGTCAATTTCTACACTGTCCTCTTTTTCACCAAAGTAACAAATCTCAATATCTTCACAAATCTTCTTCACATCTAATTCAGTTCCATGCAAAAGAGCACTGTTTAACTGTTTAAGCTTAAGTGCTGGACTTTTTGCATAATACAACATTCTCACTAATTTCCTCATTTTGTTATGATGCACTGCTAACATTCTAAAATGATGAAAAACACTCTGACATACTTTTCTAGAAAGACAAGCCAGTGAATGCCCTTGCAAACCTGTGTTTTCTCTCACTCTGCAAGGATCTAAGTCTTGCAACATTTTCATTTTCTGTTTTAGACTTTTCTTACTATATGTACGTAAGAAATTACGAAGCAAATCGATTGATTCCTGTCGCACACTACAAATACTACTACACTTCCAAGTGTACACTAGACCCTTAGTACGTCTCCCTAAAACTTCATCAGTTAACACTTCTTCTGCATTTCTAGACACAAGTTTCTCTTTTTCAATCAGACAACCGTCTTTTACCTCTTATGCTCGACCACTGGTGTCAACTGCATGCACCAAATCATTCTCCTGGAAGTAACTCTCCTCATTAAAAATTGGCTCACAACTTGAACTATGCATCCATTCTCCAGAAAAAACTTTACAAAAATTAGTCCGATTAATTACTCTTTTGCATCTACTCTTTGATTTGAAAACATCAATTGTCTTGTTAAGTGTCCTAATTCTATTGATTGCTAAAATAAATATTTTTTTTCTTAAGTTCAAAAGCCTGATCAACAATCTTCTCTACACTCTTCTTTTTCTTATAAAAAGCAGCTCTCTGTTTACCTTTTTTAATATTTTTTAGCAAATTTAAAAACACCCTATTGCGAAACATTCGTTTACGAATGTCCCTAAATTGGTTTTGACTTCTATTCCTATACATATTATTCTCTCCTGCTCCAGTAGTAACATTTTTGGGGGCCTCTCCTTCCTTTTCAAATTTGCTCTCTCCTTCTGTATATTCCGATCCTCATCAACATTTTTTTTTGATCTACATATGTTCCGAAAGAAAGACTTAGTTGTCTTACCAGGAGCTTTTTTCCTGGTTTTTGAAGTATTTGTTGTAGACGAGTGCTTTAATTCCGTTGCTGTTTTTGATTTTGTCCGCTTGGCATCTTTCCTTCTCATCTGCCTTGACGGCATATTTCCTTACTATTGAAATCTTGTTTTCAATCTGTGGTAAACAAAAAAAATAAAACACATTATACACCACTATTACCAAACAACAAAGCAATGACAATAAGCAAATGATATAAACACTAGTTTACAACATATCTAAGTTTATACCACAGCAACTATGTAACTAGGAGTAAGACAGAGAAAAAGAGCTAGAGGGAGTAACACAAAGAGACAGAGAGAGTCAGACAAAGAAACAAGTAGAGGGAGTAAAACATAGAGAAGGAGTAAGACAGAGAGAGTGTATAATATGTTGTAAGACAGAGAAAGGATGTAATAGGGAGAGGGAGTAAGTCAAAGAAAGGGAGAAAGGGAGTAAGTCAGAAAAAGGATGTAACAGGGTGGAAGATAGGGAAAGGGTGTAAGAGGATGTAAGACAGAGAGAGGGTATTAGAATGGGAGAGGATGTAAAAGAGACTAAAACACAGAGAGGCTGTAAAAGGGAGAGAGAGATAGTAACTTTGAGAGAGGGTGTAAGAGGAAGTAAATCAGAGAGAGGATGTAACAAGGAGTAAATCAGACAGAGGGTGTAACACGAAGAGAGGAAGAGAATAAAAAAGTCATAAAGAGGGAGAGAGGGTGTAAAACAGACAAAAGGTGTAATAGGGAGTAAGTCTGGGAGAGAATGTTACAAAGAGAAAGGTTGTAAGATGGAGTAAATCAGGAAGAGGATGTAAGAGAAAGTATGACTTACAAATTGCTGTAAAAAAGAGAGAGAGGGAATAAATTAGAGACAGGGTGTAAGAGAAAGTAAGTCAAAGAGAGAGTGTAAGAGAGTGTAACACAGAGTCAGGATGTAAAAAGGAATAAGTCAGAGAGTGGGTGTTAGATGGGGACAGGTGGAAAAATAGAGTAAGTCAGGAAGAGAATATAATAGAGACTAATACATTGTTGATAATGCTTGGTAAAGAAATGTTGGTGCATAAAGGAATTGTATTTTGTAAATGAGTGAGATTTCAGTAGTGTAATGCTTATACATATGACCTGTGCTCTAATTTGTAAATGTTATTTAAAAAAAGATTTCGGGCACATGAATTGGTTTTACATTATTGACAAGGATTAGATAGTATCTTCATGATTAAAAAAATATATTAGCACATTTCACAATCATGTCACCTGTGTTTCCTCAGATTAGTAAGCAGATTGTGCAGATGAGGTGAGGCCTGTCCAAGGGTGCAGAGGAGATAAGTCCTGTGTCCAACAGTGCTGTGGACAGGACTTACCTCCTCTGCACCCCTGGACAAGCCTCACCTCATCTGCACAATATGCTTACAAATCGAATGCTTGTACATAGGACGAGCGCTCTGTTTCTTGAATGTTATTGGAAAAACGATTTTGGGGCAAATGAATAGCTTTTACATTTTTGAGAAGGAATAAATAGTGTCCGCAAGATTAAATAGATATATTTGAACCTTTCACAATCATGTCATTTTCTCAGATTAGTAAGTACATTGTGCACATGAGGTGAGGCCTGTCCAGGGGTGCAGAGGAGGTAAGGCCTGTGTCGAAGAGTGCATTGGACAGGACTCACCTCCTCTGACCCTTGAACAATCCTCACCTCCTCCGTGCACCCTGGACAGGCCTCAATGTATTGGGTATAATTGATGGTAACAGGATGCAGATAAGGTGAGGCCTAAGCAGGAGTGCAGATGAGGTGAGGCCTGTCCAGGGGAGCAGAGGTGTTGAGGCCTGTGTCTAAAAGGGCAGTGGAATGGACTTCATGAAGCCTCTCCCCCACTGCACTCTTAGACACAGGCCTCAAGTCCTTTGCACCCCTGGACAGGCTTCTCTCCCACTACACTCTTGAACACAGGCCTCACCTCCTCTGCACCCCTGGACAATCCTCACCTCATCTGCAACCCTGAACAAACCTCACCTCATCTGCACCCCTAGACAGGCCTCAGCTCATCTACACCCCTGGACACGCCTCACCTCATCTGCACCCTGTTACCATCAATTATACCCAATACATTGAGGCCTGTCCAAGGGGCACAGAGGAGATGAGTCTTGTCCAAGAGTCAGAGGACGTGAGTCCTCTACACTGCACTCATGGACACAGGCCTCATCTCCTTTGCACCCCTGCACATGCCTCACCTCATCTGCACAATCTACTTCCTAATCTGAGAAAACACAGGTGACATGATTGTGAAAGGTTCAAATATATGTATTTAATCTTGCAGACACTATTTATTCCTTCTCAAAAATGTGAAAGCCATTCATCTGCCCCTAAATCGTTTTTTGAATAACATTTTAGTAAAAGAGAGCAGGTCCTATGTACAAGCATTCAATTTCACTACTGAAACCTCACTATTTAACAAAATACAAATCCTATATCTTGCAAATGTTGATACCAAGCATTATCAAAAAACTTGACACAAACCAACAGCAAAGAAGCACAACGTGCTTCCTAATCTGAGGTAACACAGGTGACATGATTGTGAAAGGTTCAAATATATTTATTTAATCACGCAGACACTATTTATTCCTTCTCAAAAATGTGAAAGCCATTCATTTGCCCCAAAATCGTTTTTTAAAGAACATTTAAGAAACAGTGCGCAGATCCTATGTACAAGCACTTATTTTCACTAGTGAAACCTCACTATTTCACAAAATACAAATCCTCTATCTTGCCAATGTTGATACCAAGCATTATCAAAAAACATGACACAAACCAACAGCAAAGAAGCTCAACGTGCTTCCTAATCTGAGGTAACACAGGTGACATGATTGTGAATGGTTCAAATATATTTATTTAATCATGCAGACACTATTTATTCCTTCTCAAAAATGTAAAAGCCATTCACTTGCCCCAAAATCGTTTTTTAAATAACATTTTAGAAACAAAGCGCAGGTCATATGTACAAGCATTCCAGGTCACTACTGAAACTTCACATTTTTACAAAATACAATTCCTCTTTCCAGCAACAACTTTTTATCAAGCATGTTCAAAAAACATGAAGAAAGTCACATTAAATAACATGATTGTGAAAGGTTCAAATATATTTATTTAATCATGCAGACACTATTTATTCCTTCTCAAAAATGTAAAAGCAATTCATTTGCCCCAAAATCGTTTTTTAAATAACATTTAAGAAACAGTGCGCAGATCCTAGGTACAAGCATTCATTTTCACTAGTGAAACCTCACTATTTCACAAAATACAAATCCTCTATCTTGCAAATGTTGATACCAAGCATTATCAAAAAACATGACACAAACCAACAGCAAAGAAGCTCAACGTGCTTCCTAATCTGAGGTAACACAGGTGACATGATTGTGAATGGTTCAAATATATTTATTTAATCATGCAGACACTATTTATTCCTTCTCAAAAATGTAAAAGCCATTCATTTGCCCCAAAATCGTTTTTTAAAGAACATTTTAGAAACAAAGCGCAGGTCATATGTACAAGCATTCCAGGTCCCTACTGAAACTTCACATTTTTACAAAATACAATTCCTCTTTCCAGCAACAACTTTTTATCAAGCATGTTAAAAAAACATGAAGAAAGTCACATTAAAAAAACACATTTTGCTTCCAAATCTTCTCCATAGAGTATACCAGTCTCTATCTATATTAAATGAATCATTACTCACCTTTATAAATGCTTTGGGAGAATGAGAACAGTGTCGACACACACACCAATATTTCGTTAACAGAGCAAAAGGTATGTACTCCAGGCACTGCAACCATGAATGGCACAGAAAACCTCTAATTCTACACACATATCCCTCATGTTAACCAATTAAAACTCTTCCCTCTCTATTTTCAAACCAACACCCTTCCCCCCTCAGCCCTTTCTACCAGTTACCATAGTAACTCCCTCCTCACTGAACTCTCAGGTTTAAAAGTGTATTCTACAATGTTGCAAATGAACTCAGCAAGGATGTTTGACCTCTCAATACACCAGCTTATTCGGTGCTATGTTTCTTTAAATGACTTTTTCTTAACCATTCAAATTACTTCTTTCACAGAACAGAAGCATGCACCCTAACTTTCAGTTTTCAACTATCTGAATCCACCAATCATTGCTTGTAATTCAAGAGCACTGAAACTCCACAGTTTTTGTTTTGCAAACTCCTACTGTTCCAACTGCCATTTCATTCCTACACTTCATATGACTGCACCAGAACCTCCTCTCACCATGTATCCTGTCTGGATTATTGGACATAGCTACTTTCACTGGGCTCAAAGGAATGCAGCTATCAGAAATGTTCACAACCTTGATTTACCAAATGTAGACATCAAGTGGATTGGCCAGAGAGGATTGAAATGTCATCAATTGATACCATTGGTGAAAACCTTTTACCATCTGCCACACCCTGACCTCATAATTTTGCACTGTGAAATGACCTAGGCACTTTGACTGGGGTAGGTCTGGAAATGGTTTTAAAGGACACCTATGGGCAATTGATGACACTTTTTCCACAAACTGCCTTGGTATATTCCAATATATGCCAAAGACAGAAATGGAAGTGGTCCAACCAATTTTGTCCACAATTTGAAAAAGCACGGAAACATGTGAATAAATCTGTTTCTGCTTACATGAGCGACTATGGAATGAGTTGAATATACAACAACAACTTACGTAACAACATGCAAGATATCTACAGAGGAGATGGTGTGCACTTCTCAGATGAGGGGAATAAAATATTCCTCCTAAATTTAAGACTGTGCATTGGAACCTACTTGTAGGTACCTAAATCAGCCACAGAACCCAAAAGCTCTTTTCAGGGCTACCCTACCTCTGATCACTCAAAATGATTATTTTACTCTAACTTTTTTCACTGTTTTTCACCAAAGTACGCTCCCCGGTACGCGTACCGGGCGCTCCCCCCGCCTATATGGGCCTCCTAAGCCCCCCTCAGAAAACCTAAGGGGTCAGGGGGTGTCTACCGGGCCCCCTTTTACTCATTCCCAACGTTGTTTGTCCTCCATCTTGTGTCTCAATTCTTCCGAAATACAAGATGGAGGACTTCCGTAGCGCTACCGGTATGCGTACCGGGGCGCTCACCGGTAAGCGCTCCCAAAAATGTTTTAAAGTTAATTTACATAAAAACCTCTGTAGAGATTTTCACCAAATATAGAATAGGCCCTACTACATACCAGTCCCTACCATTTTCCCAAATTTTGTCGAATTCCATTGAGCCATTTGGCCTGTAGCCCTGTCTAAATATCCTGAAGTAAATTACATGACTAAAACACATATGAAAGTGTTAAAATTTGCAACCAATGAAAATGTTACTTTCATTTTGTATTTTTATGTGCTGACTTTTCATTGGTATAGACATGAATATATATAACAAATGAGAGGGAAACACGGCCATTTTGACTAGTACTACCTGAGGTACATTTATAAAAGATTTCCTCTGAAAACATCAACTCCTTTCTGAAAGGTAAGTTGTTAATTTGTGAGGGCAACTATGTTCTGCACTTTAACTTAAATTGGAAAAACGTTTTCTGATAGTTTTTTACTGTCCCTCTGTTATAGTTATAGATTGAGATAGGCTTCTCTGTTATAGTTATGGATTGAGTTAGGCTTCTCTGGTATAATTATGAATTTACTTAGGCTTCATCACATGCACTTTTTTATATTTCTACTTCCTGCCTGATACCATACACTGCCCAAAGATACCTTCACTGTTAAAAACTCAGAAGTACCTGTCTGAACTTAAACCCAACAGTGCCCTAACTCTACTGATATAGTTATTTTTTATGCAATTTACAGCAAAAAAGTGGAAGGTAAAGAGGAGAGCAATACAATTTCTTTTGAAATTATGGATAAGGACATTCTTAACGAAGACTTGGATTAAATGGATGAGTCTGAGGATCAACAAACTAATTGACTGTCTTGAAGGAATTGAATCATGTAATGAAAATTTGGAGGACATTCCGGATGATGTAATGTTAAAAGTGTTATTAAATTATGAACAATCTCAACAATAAATTTATATTTAATAATTAAAAATTGTTCGAGACATTATTCATTTTTATATGTAATTCATGAACAACTACCAAAATGATTATAATATAAACTGAGACTTACAGTATACTGTGCAACTTTTTTGTGTTACATAGTAAGTTTGCTCATAGTTACTTCCTTTCTCCCACTATATTATCTCCAATGTGTTTTTCACATCTCTTTTTCATCTCCTGCCTCCTTTCTCTCACTGTCTATCTCTAATGCAACATATCACCGCCAATTTTGTGTAGATTCAGAAGAGAGTAAAATGTAATACTTGAAAACATCATAAGGGAGCAGGATAGACTACCCATGATCCCCTAGGCCTTCTCAGGGAGTCCTTAAAGGATCTGTTTCTGCTTTCCTGACAGACTATGGTATGGATTCCATATACCACAATAACTTCTGTAACAACATGCAAGATATCTACAGAGGAGACGGTGTACATTGAATTTAAGACTCTGCATTGGTACCTACATGTTGGTACTTAAATCACCCACACAACACAACAACTCTATTCAGAGCTACCCTACCTCTAAGCACTTTAAATTATTATTTTACTGTTTCACTTGGTTGTCCCCATGGTACGCTCCCCGATACGCTCCCCGGTGCGCGTACCAGGCGCTCCCCCCGCGAAAATCGAAAAAAATATTTTATTTTTTTTGCCCCGCGGGGCCCTTTTATGGCCCCCACATCAAACCTAGGGGGTCGGGGGGTCTACCCTGCCCCCTTTTGGTCATTTCCCCCTTTGTTTTTGCCACCTCTTGTGTCTCGATCCTACCGAGACAAAAGATGGCGGCCTCTCTGGACTGTTTGGAATGTTGACAGACACCCGAGAGCCAATCAGCTTTCCGCTCGCGTACTCGCGTTACGCGCCGGGTGCGCTCCCCGGTGCGCGTACCGGGGCGCGCTTATAGATATATATATGTTTTTTTAACCTAAATTACTCAAAATCCACTGGAGCACATATCTTCAGACATAGCAAAGGCACATCGGGCTACCAGTCCCTACAGTTTTGCCAAGTTTGGTGGAAATCCATTCAGCCGTTCGGGCTAAAAGTGAGTCCAACAGCCCTATGGAAATTAACATGGGGAAAACAAGTTTTGGGACCCCCCAAATATCTCGGCCCCCGCTTGACGAATCCCCCCCCAAACTTTCAGGGAAGGAGCAGAGCGGAGCGGGCCATCTTCTTTGAGAAATTTGCGAAGATTCGTCCACCGGCGCCAAAGTTATTCCCAATAGAATGTTGCGGATTTCCTCTGGAAAACAATCCTAACTATAACTACCTACTGGTGACCAGAAAATGCAACGTCAGAGGTCCCCGTCTTACAAGTGGCCCGAAGAACACTGGTAAATTGCCTC
This sequence comes from Lissotriton helveticus, assembly GCF_964261635.1. NCBI lineage: Eukaryota > Metazoa > Chordata > Amphibia > Caudata > Salamandridae > Lissotriton > Lissotriton helveticus. Next base: position 1,568,912,186 of record NC_136067.1, read on the forward strand.
GGCAGTTTGTTTCTTGCTCCAAGGAATTGGATTACTCCGGTGCCCGCCAAGACATCCAGGAACGATGGGGCAGTTGTCAGGTATTTGACCTGACGCTGGGCGGGATGTTTTACAGACTTGCCCCTGCTAAATATCGAACTTGGACAGACAGGCTGAGGCGGTGTGGGGACCCGAGGGAGAACTTTGTTGTTTTATTTCAAGTTTGCACGTGAAGATTTCCTTCTTTTCTCAGCAGTTACTACAACGCCCTTAACCACTGTGTTATTATTTAATAACGCTACCTACCTGGATGCTGACATTGATTTCTGGGAGTTGCAGTTTTTCCTTTCACGAAGATCTGCATCAGGTGCGAGTTACATCATGGGGCGGAGCCGCCCTGCTTTAACTAGAGGGGGCGTTGTAACTGATCTAAAAGCAAGACTGGGAAGCGTATGCAATACATCTTGGGCGCTGAGGAAGGCATTAAAAGCCGAAATGGATTTGCCATGAAAATATGCAATAAAGCTGCTTCCAAAGGAATCCCCCGTTGTGGCCTCTGTTCTTCTTTCTGTGGAGGAGGTTTGGTGTTATTTCAAGTTGCGGTGACCAGAAAACGCAACGTCAGAGGCCTCCGTCTTACAAGTGGCCTGGAGAACACTGGTAAATTGCCTCGGCAGTTTGTTTCTTGCTCCAAGGAATTGGATTACTCCGGTGCCCGCCAAGACATCCAGGAACGATGGGGCAGTTGTCAGGTATTTCACCTGACGCCGGGCGGGATGTTTTACAGACTTGCCCCTGCTAAATATCGAACTTGGACAGACAGGCTGAGGCGGTGTGGGGACCCGAGGGAGAACTTTGTTGTTTTATTTCAAGCTTGCACGTGAAGATTTCCTTCTTTTCTCAGCAGTTACTACAACGCCCTTAACCACTGTGTTATTATTTCATAACGCTACCTACCTGGATGCTGACATTGATTTCTGGGAGTTGCAGTTCTTCCTTTCACGAAGATCTGCATCAGGTGCGAGTTACATCATGGGGTGGAGCCGCTCTGCTTTAACTAGAGGGGGCGGTGTAACTGATCTAAAAGCAAGACTGGGAAGCGTGTGCAATACATCTTGGGCGCTGAGGAAGGCATTAAAAGTCGAAATGCATTCGCCATGAAAATATGGAATAAAGCTGCTTCCAAAGGAATCCCCCGTTGTGGCCTCTGCTCTTCTTTCTGTGGAGGAGGTTTGGTGATATATATATATATCTATATATATAATTAGTTGCTGAATATATTTTTAGTAGCAGGAGATTGAGATTTTAGGGGATAAGGGTGGGCGAGATTTTAAAAAATTGTATTTACAATTTTAATTGTAAGGTCATTATTTTAAAGACATGCAAATTAATAATTTTGAATTTTCAAATGTATTTTACTATATATAATAATTTAAAAAAATGTATGATTGTTTATTTTGTATTTGTTTTTATTTTTCAAAGTTTATAAATGACAGTAAATATTTTGAACAATTTACTATTTTTTAAGTGTAAATAAAATAGAACTTTTATAATTGAAAATATTATTATGTATATATAGATGTGTAGTTTAGAGAAGTGTCTTTTAAGATAACATTTTAGGGGCTGATTACGATGGTGAGGAGACCGCCACTGACAGGCTGTCATTGGCGGTCTCCCCGTCATCCTAAGCAGCTTTTCTGCCCGCCAGAATTTGATGGCATTGGGGGGTGCAGGAGATTGAAAAGCCTGACCGCCACAAATCCAATGGGCTCCATGAGCCCGCAATTGCGGCATAGGGTCTCCCAATCCCTAAATTGGTAGTGGTGCCTACAGGCACCACAATAGGAATTAGGATGCCCTCTCCCCCGCCAGCCTTTCCATGCCATTACACCCTCCATGAAAAGGCTGGTAGAGATAGACATTGGGGGCCCAAAGCAGAACCACCTTCAAACCTGGCCCATTTCTTTGGTTGTAGGATGGCAGCTATGGTGCCCCCTACATATCCTTGTACAAAGTGACAGGCAACATTGTGGTGAGTACTGCGGCCAGCAGCTCCTGCTGCAATGGTAAAGGTGGGTGATGTGACTGCCACGGTGGCAGTCGCATTCCTATTCCTATTGTGGGACTGCCGCCTTGTTGGTGGGCGGTCCCAAATAGGAGACGATGGCGGATGTACTGAAGTCCGTCCGCTATTGTAATGAGGCCCTTAGTTATTATATTACAGAAAATATGTGAGAAAATGTAGTTTTTTTATTTTGTTATATTTTACGTAAAATATTTTATTTTGAAATGGACATTTAAAATTTCAACTCTTCAGTGTCCACCACCTTCCCCCAATATGGCTAGATTAGAGTGGGAATATTAAATGTCACCCCTTTAGTGATCAACACCTTCCTACATTGGTTTAGATTAGAGTGGAAATAGCAAATGTCGCCCATTAAGTGTACAACACCTTCCCAAATTGGTTTAGATTGAAGTCAGATTAGTAAATGTCATCCCTTTAGTGCACAATTCCTTTCTCAAATTTATTTAGGGTTGAGTGGTAATGGTAAATATCACCCCTTTAGTGTCCAACACCTTCCCCATATTGTATATAATCGAGATATATCACACATGTTCTGTTTTTCTGTTTCCAATTTGTCATTATTTTCATATTTCATATTTTGAGTCATATATTCTTTAAGTAAAATTAAAAAAATATGTAAAGTTGAGCAAATTAAACATGTTGTCAGTAACTTTCCTATTACAAAATCATGTAAATCTATTTATATGCATTTGTATGTTATATATTTTCATTATTATCCACTTTTTAACATTTATCAACTTATTTTACATATATATTACCAACATTATTTTACACGTTTTATTAGTATATATAAAATAATAGTATTTATTTATACTATTATTTAATTTATACTTTACAATTTTTGATCATTTGTAATAACATTGTTTGATATGTTTTGGATGATTAAATATTGTTCAAATTTTTTAACATTTCTAAACATATTTTGTACATATACATGCTCAACATTATTTTAACATTTGTTTTGGTATATATTTAATATTTTTATATATTTAAAAAAAGTGTAAACATTGTTTCATATTTTTTACAATTCGTAATAATTTTTTGAACATTTATTCAACTTTAAAAAAAATATTTCTCATTCATTTCTATGGGGAGACAGTCCTTTTTTATTTTATTAATTCCCATTTTGTTTAACCACTAACTTCTATTTTGTATTCTGTTTATGTTATTTTTAGTCTATTTCCCCCGAACCAGGCTGTGGCAATGTGTTTCTATTCTTCAGAACACCTAAGTATTTTTAAAGATTTTGAGGGCAGGGCGGATTTAGGAGGGAGGTTTAGACATTTGTTATTGCAATGTTTATGGATTTTTGGTATTTTTAGATGTATTGTTGTTTCATGTTTTTCTACACTGTTTTAATAATGTATTACTATTCAATGGTTATTTGTGTGATTTTAGTTATATTTTGATGGTTAACTGTTATGTATATGTGTTTTTGAAAATGTAATGTGTTTTGTGGATGTCTTAAAAATGTATTTTACAGGTTTTAGTCTAGCAACACATTCTATGGGCATTTTGATTTTAATTCTTTTAAAGGAAATCCGTTTTGGTTCATAGTAAACAAAAGGTTTTTACTTTGATTTCTTGTTTTTGGGGTTTCCTTGAGAGGTTCTTTTTTAAAACACTTTTTGGGGGGCTTTTATGGAACACTGATACTTTGGATTGCTTCGTTAGATTTAAAATACATTTGTTATATTTTAGTATTTTAGGGGGAGATTTTTAGATTAATTTTCTCATTTTTGGTGGATTAAAAGTTTTTGATAGGTGGAGACAGAGAAAGATCGGCAGCTACAGAAAAGTAAGTTTTAATTCTTTCATTTAAATTTGGTGGGAAATGTGACATTACATTGTTTATGCCAAATTCATGTGATTGTTTTTTGGAATTGCTTGGATTATTTTTTGTAATTATTTTATGTGATGGATTGAGTTTTGTTTGGTAAAAGTTACATTTTTTAATAAATAATGTATAATGTTTTATTCAGTCTTTATTCATATTGTGATATTAAATATGTTGGCTTAGAGTATGTTATGCTTTTTGAGGACTTTGGTTGGTAGATATTTGTGTTACAATATACTTTTAGCTATCATTTCTAAGTACTGTAGTCGTTTGTTATTAATGAAGAGTTTAACATCAATCTCTAGCAAACAATCTCTAGCGTGTTTGTTAAGTTTAGGGGGCAATTTGGCTAATAGGTTGTTCCATTGGATGTTCCTGGCAGCCTTGCTCATTTTGTAATGCTTCTATAAATTTGTATAGTATAGGTTGAGTTCTTCCTAGTGTGGATTGGAATGCATATTGGCATTCTTCCACTGCATTGTTTGTTTTGCCTTCCTGTACCAAGGTGCTGTCATAAACATTCCACCATGGAATTTGGGATTTTGGTTGCATCTGTGTCCAAAGGGATGCAGTCTGCCAACACAAGTGTCTTAGGAATAGTCCATAAGGGCACAAAATGTGTCTACATTTTGTTGAAAGAAGGGGCTGTCTATTGGGAAATCATAATGGTTGGCTATCTCTGTGATAGGGACATGGGCTAGTGCAGGGGTACTCAAAGTACGGCCCGCGGGCCAGTAGCGGCCCGGCAAGCCTGCAGTGGCGGCCCGCGGAGCTTGAGACATCGCACCTGTGTGTGTTTTTTTTTTTACTTCAGCAAATACCTCGGGGAGCAGCAGTGCTCTGTGGGGGCCCAGGCGATTCCAGCCACAGTCAAGAGTGGAGCTGCAGGGGCGCTAAGAGGTGAACAAAGCCTCATTTACAAACAAATGGTCGTTTAAAGACCTGTTAAGTACTGGGGTGCCCGGGAGGCTGTGTCAGCCAGGCTGACGCACAGGGGAGAGGGGGTAGGAGGGGGGAGGACAGCAGGAACTGAGAGCTGGGTGAGGTGGGGGGGCAGAGCAGGGAGTGAGAGCCCGGGTGAGGGAGGTGGAGGGCAGAACTGGGAGTGAGAGCCCGGGTGAGGGAGGTGGAGGGCAGAGCAGGGAGTGAGAGCCCGGGTGAGGGAGGTGGAGGGCAGAACTGGGAGTGAGAGCCCGGGTGAGGGAGGTGGAGGGCAGAGCAGGGAGTGAGAGCCCGGGTGAGGGAGGTGGAGGGCAGAGCAGGGAGTGGGAGCCCGGGTGAGGGAGGTGGAGGGCAACAGGGAGTGAGAGCCGGGTGAGGGAGGTGGAGGGCAGAGCAGGGAGTGAGAGCCTGGGTGAGGGAGGTGAGAGGGCAGAGCATGGGGTGAGTGCCCGGGTGTGGGAGGTGGGAGGGCAGAGCAGGGAGTGAGAGCCCGGGTGAGGGAGGTGGAGGGCAGCGCAGGGAGTGAGAGCCGGGTGAGGGAGGTGGGAGGGCAGAGCATGGAGTGAGTGAGCACTGAAAATAGTTGGAGGGAAAATGCTGGATGAGCCAGGACAATACGTCGAGGAGCACGTTCAAACCTTCTTTGAGATGTTGCCACCAAATGATCAAGCAACCAAACTCAGTGGTCTAGTGTGCCATATCAATGCCTACATCAACAGATGTAAGTACATCTTCGCCGCTGTGAAAGATTTTACCTCACCAGCATCTTCCCAAACTCAATCACCCCTCACAGAACCTCTGCAACAATCTCTCTAAATTCTGCAGTAAAAAAAGAAATCAATGCCATTTACAGAAGCTACAACCCACAACCAGATCCTACAGAGCTCACTAAACACCTCCCGGTCTTATCCAAAGTACCAGTGCAAACAACATGGCCCATCATCACTCCAAAAGAAACCACCAACACCATAAATTCAAACTAATCAAGGGCCACATCAGAACCATGCACCCTGCATGCCTACTTCAGAGGGCTGCAACCCATCATCACCATTATCACCTACATTCTTAATCCCTCCACCTCTCCTGTAACCTTCCCACATGTTTGAAAACATGTAATTGTCTGTTACATTTGTCAACTACAGACCGATCTCCCTGCAACCATACCCGGCCAAGGGCTTAGTGAAAATCATCAACAAACACCTCACGGAATGCCTCAACATCGGTCAGTCTGGTTTCAGTCCCACCCACAGCACTCAAACAGGCCTCACCACTGCCACAGATGACCTCCGCATGACTCTGAACAGAAGAGTCACAGCAGTTATCAAATCAAATGAATCTTTATTCAGATAAAAAATATCCATTAAAGAGTTGCAGAGATAAAATTACAAATGGATCTTAAAATTCTATATGAAAATCCATAAAAATGGTCATGCAACATTGACAGTTATAATAAAGCAGGACGTCAGATACCAAGCCGGTATTAACTCAACGGTCAGCAGCTTATAAGGCATTTTAAAAGTATCAGATGAGGGATAATTAATGGGCTACACATTTTTATATCTTAAAATGTCCAAGTATAGCAGCAGGTTCCTTCTTTGACTGACATATGAAACATAGACAAACTAGATAGCAATACATTCACATTTTTCAGATTATGAAAAAATTGAAAAGCATCTTTGTAATAAATAATTTTCTCCTTTAAAAACACTTACCGTAAGATTTGCTTCCTCAAATCCCTGTAAAAGTTACAATAAAGTAAAAAATGCAGTATATTCTGATTGGACTTACTATCACAAGGACATTTGGGTAGCTTTTGGGAACAAAAGCCCATCTCGAGAAAAGCCACCAAAAAGTGCAATGTGCCCATTCGCAGTCCTGCTAAATAACATCTATGCTGAATATTTGTTACTAAAATGAGGTAGCTCTGAGCATTTGATTTTATAAGGCCTGGGAGGCACTTTGACATAATCCGTTCAGCACACTGTATCTGTTCTATAGCAGTCATCCTTTTCTCCCTTTAAACCGAGTTTAGGTTTGTTCTTACTGAATTATAACACACTCTCTAGCTTCTCAATGCTAAAACTCCCGCTCACCTCCTTTAACAGACTGTTTACATATGGCAGCCAGGGTATTTTAGCTCTATGTTCCAAGGTGAGGCAATCTATTATCATCTATTTGGTGAGTTTAGTACCGTCCTTTCTCCATATGTTATGCCAGAGTATGAAGGGACTTGTTTTCAAGCCATCCTCAAGTTAAGGGACTACTAAGTATTTGTGAACGATATTAGAAGAGGTAGAATGAGACACATCTAATAAACTGCATAAAAATGGTTTTCTTCTGTATGCAGCAATTTAAAAAATTTCAGTCCCCACAAAGGGGCTCCATAATTGAAAAGAGGAATTATTTTACTTCTATATATGGTCAGCAATTCTCTAATGGGCTTATTGCCAATTTTGATGCAAACCTAAAAAGGGCTTCTGAGGATCTAATGATCTTCAATATTGCTGCTTTTATGTGAGTACCCCATTAGCCGTTACTAGCAAAATGCATGCCTAGACATGAGAAACCTTCTGCTGCAGCAAGTCTACTCTCTTAATATAGTGGACTTTCTTCCTGGGTCTCCTTTTTCCCATGTCATGGTATATGTTTTTTTTAAATACATTTTCATATTCAATCAATCAATCATGGCACCTGTAAAGCGCACTACACACCCGCGAGGGTCTCAAGGTGCTGGGGGGGGGGGGAGGGGGAAGCTGCTACTGTTCGAAGAGCCAGGTCTTGAGAAGCCTTCTGAAGGTCAAGAGGTCTTCGGTCTGCCGCAGGCGGATGGAGAGGGTGTTCATGTCTTGGCGGCGAGGTAGGAGAATGTTCTGCCACCGGGGGATGGTGGCGAGGGCACGGTCTGCGGAGCGGAGCTGGCGGGTAGGGGTGTAGAAGCTGAGACCGCAGTTGAGGTATGTTGGTCCGGTGTTGTGGGGTGCCTTGTGTGCATGGATGAGGAGTTTGAAGGTTATCCTCTTGTTGATAGGGAGCCAGTGTAGGTCTCTCAGGTGGGGTGTAATGTGTTTGCAGCGAGGGATGTCGAGGATCAGGCGTGCAGAGGCGTTCTGTATGCTTTGAAGCCGTTTTAGGAGTTTGGCCGGGGCTCCTGCGTAGAGTGCGTTTCCGTAGTCCAGTCTACTGCTGACCAGGGCCTGGGTGACAGTGATTCTTGTTTCGGTGGGGAGCCACTTGAAGATCCTGCGAAGAATGAGGAGGGTGTTGAAGCAGGAGGAGGAGACGGCGTTGACCTGTTTCATCATGGAGAGGGTAGAGTCGAGGATGACCCCGAGGTTACGTGCGAGGTCGGTGGTTGTTGGGGGTGTTCCTAATGCAGTCGGCCAGCAGGAGTCGTCCCAGGCCGAGGGGGTGGATCCATGGATGAGGACCTCCGTCTTGTCCGAGTTCAGCTTCAGTCGGCTGTTCCTCATCCAGTCGGCGACGGCCTTCATTCCTTCGTGGACGTTGGTTTTGGCGGTGTGGGGGTCCTTAGTGAGGGAGAGGATCAGCTGGGTGTCATCGGCATAGGAGATGATGTTGAGATCGTGCCGTCGTGCGACGTGGGCGAGCGGTGCCATGTAAACGTTGAACAACGTTGGGCTGAGGAATGAGCCTTGGGTATGCCGCAGATGATCTTGGTGGCTTCGGAGCGGAAGGGGGGAGGCGGACGCTCTGTGTTCTGCCAGAGAGGAAGGAGGTGGTCAAGTCCAGGGCCTTCTCTTGGATTCCGGCATCGTAGAGGTGTGTTCGTGGTGTGCGGTGGCAGACCGTGTCAAAGGCGGCTGACAGGTCCAGGAGGATGAGGGCCGCGGTTTCTCCATTGTCTAGCAGGGACCTGATGTCATCGGTGGCAGTGATGAGTGCAGTTTCAGTGCTGTGATTGCTGCAGAACCCAGACTGGGACGGGTCCAGGAAGCTGTTCTCCTTGAGGAAGATGGTCAGTTGTTTGTTGACGGCCTTTTCGATGATCTTCACCGGGAACGGGAGCAGGGAGATGGGTCAGAAGTTCTTGAGGTCCTTGGGGTCCGCCTTGGGTTTCTTGAGTAAGGCATTGATCTCTGCGTGCTTCCAGCTCTCTGGGAAGGTCGCTGTCTCGAAGGAGATGTTGATGGTTTTCCAGAGATGGGGTGCGATGGTGCTGCTGGCTTTTTTGAAGATGTGGTGTGGGCAGAGGTCTTCCGGCGATCCGGAGTGGACGGTGTTCAAGATCTTGATGGTGTCGTCATCGTTGATGTTGGTCCAGGAGATCAGGGGGTTGGTGCGGGTGGTGGTGGTGGGAGCGGGGGTCTCAGTGGTTGCCGGGATGGTGGGGGCGTTTAAGCTGTCATGGATGTCTATGATCTTGCGATGGAAGAAGGTGGCCAGCGAGTCGCACAGGTCTTGTGAAGGTGGGATGTCGTTGGTGTTGGAGAGTTCCTTCACGATGTTGAAGAGCTCTTTGCTGTTGTGTGCGCTGTTGTCTAGGCAATCTTTGAAGGAGGTCCCTATGGCAGATTTGATGAGGTGGTGGTGTCTGCGGGTGGCGTTCTTGTGGGTGGTGTAGCTTTCCGGTTTTCGTTTACAGGTCCAGGTTTTTTTTAACTTTTCGGGAGGTTCGTTTGGAGGCCTGGAGGTCTTCGGTGAACCAGCTGGCTTTCTTGCTAGTGTGGGTGTTGGAGGGCTTCTTGAGGGAGGCGAGGGTGTTGGCGCAGTCATTGATCCACTGTTTGAGGTTGCGGGCGGCAGTGTCGGGTCGGTCAGATCTGTGGGTGGGTTCCAGGCCAGGGTGGTGGAAAGCTGGTCTTCTGTGACTTTGCTCCAGCAGCGGCGCAGCATTTGTTGGGTTTCCGGAAGGTGAAGTGGATGCAGTGGTGATCGGTCCAGTGGAGCTTGGTGGTGTGGTTGAAGGAGATGTGGGAGCTTGCGGAGAAGATGGGGTCAAGCGTGTGTCTGGCAGAGTGGGTGGGTTTAGTGACGAGTTGTATGAGTCCGAGGTTGGCGAGGTTGTTATTCTCCAGGTGGAAGTTCAGGTCCCCGAGGAGGATGTAGTCCGTGGAGGCGATTGCGTGTGTGCTGACGAGGTCGGTGATGGAGACACTGAACTGTGGTCATGGTCCGGGGGGTCTGTAGATGAGGGTTCCTCTGAGGGTGGTGTTCGGATCGGTGAGGATCTGAAAGTGCAGGTGTTCGCCGGCGCTGAGGGGGTCATCGATGTTGGTTTAGACTTTGAGAGGGTTCCTGTGGACGATGGCGATTCCTCCTCCTACTCCATTATTGCGGTTCCTACGGGTGATCTTATAGCCTTCCAGGATGGCTATGGTGATGTCGGGTACTGAGGAGGGGTTCAGCCAGGTCTCCGTCAGAAAGGCGACGTCTGGGGTGTTGGAGTCCAGTAGGTCCCAGAGTTCCACGGCGTGTTTGCGTGCGGAGCGGGTGTTGAGAAGGATGCATCTGCAGTTGTTGGGTTCTTTGGTAGGTGGGTTGGCCGGTGTTGAGTGCGTGGAGGGTGCTGGCGTCGTAGGAGAGGCGTGCATTGAGGCATTCGCGGGGGCCAGGGGACCTGGCGCTTGGCACGGTCTAGGCGAGGACGTGCACAGACGAAGCTGCCGCCATATATGGGGAGGAGGGAGGGAGGAGCAGCTGGGAGGCGGGAGGTAGGGGCATCGAATGGCAGTCAAGGGGGCGGGGCCGCAGGGGATTGCAGCGGCTGGAACACGAGCGGTTGATGTCGCGGGGGCAAGGGCACAGAATCACAGGGGCACAGGGGAGAAAATGGGACACAGAGCAAGAGGCACAGAGGAAAAAACGGGGCACAGACAGACAGCTGACCACTTGATCCTGTCTAATGAGATAGCTCACCAGCCTATCTCTGGTCCGGTTCTTTTGGACTTCCCGCCTCTCACAATTGCTTCATCCTTAGCTTTGTTGAGGAACCTGAAATCTGGCTCACCGTGTGATCCCTGCCCGGCAAAATTTCTAGCCAGAATGGCAGATGTTGTCAACCCATTGGCTAATCCTATTCTGAACCTCTCACTGAGTCAGGGAGTTCTGCCACCTTCCTGGAAACAGGCTATGGTGATTCCTCTCCTTAAAAAGCCCAATCTTGCCCCAGAAGTCCCGTCTAACTATCGGCCAATTTCGCTCCTTCCAGCACTGACTAAAATCCTGGAGAAGCACGTTCATAGCGTGCTTTCCAACTTCCTGGAGTCTAATGAGCTTCTCCACGCGTCTCAATCGGGCTTCCGATCCAACTTAAGTACCGAGACGGCGCTCTTGGAAGTCTCGGAGATTGTAAAGGAGGTGCTGGATGACGGAGGCAGGGTGATGTTAGTCATGTTAGACTTGTCGGCGGCTTTCGACACCGTCCCCCATGAGGATCTCCTCATAAGACTTCATGACATCGGTCTTGGGGGGACGGTGCTTAACTGGTTTCGTTCCTTCTTAGCCAACCGCCGGCAAACGATCTGGGCCCCTCCTGGATCTGCCGAAATGCCGCCATTGTGAGCCGGAGTTCCTCAGGGCTCAGTATTGAGCCCGACTTTATTTAACATCCTCATGACCCCTCTGGCGACTTTGGTGGAGTCCTTCGGGGCCCGGATCGTCTCATATGCTGACGACACCCAGCTTCTTTTCACCTGCCGCAAGAGCGAAGAATTCGATGGGGAAAGTATCCGTGAGTGCCTTGGGGATGTTTTTAACTGGTTCCATCTGAACAGCCTCAAGTGCAACTTGGATAAATCAGAGATACTTTTCTTTGGATGTCCTTTGGAACCGGACTGGCATGATTGGTGGCCTATCGACATGTTCCCTCCGGCTCAGGCCTCCTTTTGGGCTAAGAACCTGGGAATTAAAATTGATAATGAACTTACGCTTAATTCCCAGGTGGCCACCCTTACAGGAACCTGTTTCGGCATCCTCCGGATGCTCCGAAAGTTTTTCCCTCTCCTATCTCAGGAACACCGGAGAATAATTGTTCAGGCCCTCATCGGATCCAGATTGGATTACGCTAATATTCTGTATCTGGGTCTCCCAGAATACCTCCTACAGCGTTTGCAGGTGACCCAGAACGCGGCAGCACGAGCTATTTTCGGCTTGCATCGTCGAGCCAGTGCCTCAAATCTGCTGCTATCCCTTCATTGGCTTCCCATACGGAAGAGGATAATGTTCAAGGCTTTGACATTAGCCCACAAAGCACTGCATGCCACGGGTGCAAAATACTTACAGAAAAGGCTGGCCTTTTATCGGCCGACGCGATCCTTAAGATCGGAGTCTTTAGCGCTGGCTGCGGTTCCACGCATAAAGAGGGCACGCCTGGGAGGGCGGTCTTTTAGATTTTTGGCCCCTCAGCTGTGGAATTCCCTACCCTTGTCTCTACAGTCCACATCCAATCTGTTGGCCCTTAGGAAGGGTCTCAAGACTTGGTTATTTTCTAATTAGAAGCTCTACTGTTCTCTATTCCTTTGCTTTAACCCGTTTGTTGTTATGTTTCTCAGTTTCTTCTCTGGGTCTGGAGCACAAAAGCGCCGGGACACTCCTTTGGAGTAGCCGTTGCGCTATACAAGACCCATATATAACATAACATAACATAACATAACATAACACAGAGAAAGTGACACAGTGGAAAAGAAAATGGGCACAGAACCCTCTATCAAGCCCTGGATTCCATTACCTGTTCTAGATATCAAGAAGGTGTCATCAGCATACAGGAGTACTGGTTTTAGACATTGGCCAACTTATGGAGCGTCTGCATTTATTTTTTGCAAAAACACATCTACCCCATTAATATATACTGAGAATAACAGGGGCACAAAAAAGCAGCTCTGTCAAAATCCTCTTGTTATTTTAAACCGTGGTGGGACTTCTCCCCTTGACCAGTAGCGTTCACTTGATGTTAACTTTGATATAAATTTGAAAAGTAATCTCAATTTCAATGGGAGCTCCCATCTTAACGAGTGTCTGCCACAGCATGGTGTGTTTTACCAGATCAAATGCGCTGCTCAAATCCGCAAAGAATAAATAGATGTGGTCCTCTTTCTCCAAGGTATATTTGTGGTGAGGAGATGGAGGTCAATACAATGGTCCATGGTGCCCACATCCCTTCTAAAGCCATATTGTGCATCTGTTAATATGTGATTGTCTATCACCCAGGGTTCCAACCTTTTAAATAGGGCCCTGCCGATTAGTTTCACAGAGGATTCTAGTTGGGATTTTGGGTGATGACATCTTGCGTCCCCAGTCCGCTTTTAAAAAAATAAGGACTCTAATGTTTTCTGTCCAAAATGTGAGCACATATCCTCTAGCTGCCACATTGCATACTTGCATCAATATAGGAAATCTCTTGTTTCCACAGCCTATGGTAATTTTGCCCAAGCTTCCTTTTTCCTCCTGCAGTTCCACCTTTCATTCCCTTAGCGATTGCTTGTAAGCAAGCCTCAGGGTTAGAATCTCTTTCTTATTTCTGGGGTGGGATAAAGGGCTTTCTTCAAGTTCCAGTTTACACTTGTGCAATTTTGATTAAATCACCTAATGGGTTTATTATTAGGCCTCTTCCTAGTAGATCCCAAATTACCAGCAGTGACTTAATAGTTTATCAAAAGCTTCTATAGTTTTGCAGGGGAAGCAATTTTGTTTTGTACAATTAACACGTTTTCCAAGTAAATCAGCATCATTAACATTTGTCCACCTGAGGCTAATGTCATTTGTACCATGGGTTTCAATATCTTCCTCCAGTTGTTGACTTTTGGTCTTCTGTGTCTTAATATTAAGCGATATCAACAAGGGAAGATGATCACTAAAAATTTTGAAAGAATTACCCATCCAACTCCCTCTACAGAGACCAGGATGTTTTCAATAATAGAATCAGAATGGTTCACCTGAGAAGAGGATATCATTTTTCCCTCACTATCTGGTGTATGTTCCATGAACTTAAAATTATATCTGAAGATCAGATCATTAAGGGCCTCTCCTGATGGACTGTATGGGAAATGAGTTTGGTTACCCCTATGAATGTTTGTATACCCACAGATCTTGCTAGAGGGTTTATCGCAGGTTAAAATCCCCAACCCATATATGAAAGCAGCTTTCTTAAACACGTCTCTCAGACGATTTCAATTCTCTCCACAGACTATTGACAACACTATTTCTCGTTTTATCAAAAACATTATTGTCAAAATTTATCAAAATGAAATTGGCTTTCTCAGTGGTCTGGAGATTAAATATCTGGAAGAATTGTGTATTGAGGGGACCCTTTTTCACACAAAAAATGAGCAGGTGGTGGGAATTAGTAAAGCTAGACCATCCTTGGCTCACCCATGACTGGAGGGGGAAGCTTGTGTATTACAGATTTTATATTCATCTCAGTAAAAGTCCCCCGAGTGCCAGGTTTCCTGTGAATAAATTAATTGGGATGTTTTAATTATGCCTACCCAGCCCTTATTTCCTATTTTATTTTTAATACCTGCTATGTTCCAGGTCTTAATTTCTACTACGGTACCCACGCTGTCTGGGCATGGGGGCTACATCCATCCACATTGGTTGGTTCTGTCAAAATCTCACAAGTTGTTGCCAGACCAGTGGAATTATGGTTATTTATTTTTTATTTTTGAGTTTTATATAGCGCGCAGTTACCCTAGAGCATCCCAGCGCTTATTTCCAGATCAACACAGAGGGGGCAGTTGAGCGTGCTCAAAGGCATTAGTTAGGGAAGAGATATGTTTTGAGGAGTTTGCGAAACCTAAGAAGACAGGTCTCTAAATGCAACTCCAGGGGAAGTGTGTTCCAGAGAGTCGCTATATTCACAGAAAATCTTCTCCCCCCGGTTCGGGCTTTTTTGACTTTAGGGGTTCTAAGCAGATGTTTCTGGTCTGAACGCAAGGCTCTGTTTGCTTTATAAGGTACAACCAAATTCTTCAGGATGGGAGGTCCCTTGTCCTGAAGAATTTTATGCGCAATGCAGAGGGACTTAAATTTAACCCTTTCGCGCACTGGAAGCCAATGCAGCGCCTTCAGCGCCGGTTTAGCTGACCGCCTCATTGAGATGTTATCTAGAAGTCGTGCGGCAGCATTCTGAATTTGCTGGAGTTTATTCAGCGTTGCTTCAGGCGCACCTAGAAAAATAGCATTGCTATAATCTAGCCTTGAAACGATCAGCCCCTGAATAAGCAGCTTTCTCGTTTGCGGTGGAAGGAGGGGCTAGACTTTCCGAACTGAACAGAGGAGACCGAAGCAAACTCCCGCCGTTTTTTTTGCCTGGGTCCTGAAAGAGAGATCTTGTTCCAGCCAGACCCCCAGACTCTTAATCTCCTCCTTCGGGTTCGGGAGTTCGCCCAAACAGCTGGGCCAGCAAGTCGGAGAAAGTGAGGCTCCTTTATGCCTTAAGAGCATTATCTCGGTCTTTGAGCCATTAAGCTTCAAAGCCGTTTGACACATCCAGGTATGAACTTTAGACAAGCAGGAGTGCAGCGTGTCCGAATTTTTTCCAAGCTGGGAAAGGCCAACCACCAGCTGAGTGTCATCAGCGTAGCTCACGATTTTGATGCCAAATGGGGCAACCACATCCTCCAAGGGGGCCATATACACATTGAACAATGTGGGGCTTAGGGCTGAGCCTTGTGGCACACCACTATGGAGGGGGATGGCTGCTGATCGTGCGCTGCCTTTCCATACTTGGTAAGTCAGGTCAGTAAGGAATGACTTGAGCCATTTCAGGGCCATTCCTGCAACCCCGATCTCTGACAATCGTTGTATCAACAATTGATGTTTAACAGTGTCGAAAGCCTCACTGAGATCTAGGAGGATCACTGCCACTGATCCTCCTGAATCTAAAATGCTTCTGGCTTCATCAACAACTGCCAAAAGAGAAGTGTCAGTGCCCTGACCAGGCCGAAAGCCTGTTTGCGAGTTTCTCAATAAACCATTTGACTCAAGAAAGTGTGACAGATGTAAATTCACCAACCTTTCAGCGATTTTGCGGAGTCCCGGCAACAGAGAAATAGGCCTGTAATTCCGATGGATCTAGTTGAGGCTTTTTCAGAAGGGCTTTTACGACAGCTCCCTTCCAACTCAGTGGCACCAGCCCGCAGGCGAAGGATGCATTGATTAAATCAGTGACAGGGTTAGCAATGATGGTTCCTACCTGCTTCAGGATCCTCATAGGGACCGGATCACTGGGAGAGCCACTTTTAATAGTGGCCAGCACTTTAAGGACCTCTTCAACTGTTATTGGTCCAAAGGATTCCAGGTGTGAGGGGGTTCCAATTGGCTCATGACTAGCCTCTGTTATCTGATCACTATGGGGCAAGGCACTTAAAATATTCTCTATTTTCGTATGAAAGTAGTTTGCCAGATCGTTACATTTCTTTCCTGGGTTCTCGGGGGCCAAGGGGGGCTCGGGAACTCTCAGTAGTTCCTTAACCACTAGGAAAGTTTCTCTCGCGGAATTCGAGGAATTTTTTATTCTTTCCTCGAAGAATTGTGCTTTAGTACACCGGAGAGCCCTTTTATATGCCCTTATCGTAGAGCTATATTCAGTTCTATTAAACTCCCCCCAATCTTTCCTCCAAATGCGCTCCTGCTTCTTGCAGACCTTCCTCAGGATTCTCAACTCAGGCGTATACCAAGAAGCAGAGCCTGTTCTCTTCTGCCTTTTTGCGACTGATTTTTTAGGAAGAATAGAATCAAGTGTGCTGGACAGCCAGTAGCCAAGATTTGCATCTGCCAGTACCGGATCGGGGACTCGAGCGGGGCACGCTGCTTGGAGTTTAGTGACCCAGTTCTCAACCGACAGTCTAGACCAAGCTCTTTCCAAAGTGTGGACAATAGGAGGAAGAACTACAATTGTAGCCTCCATTTGCCACGTAAAAGGAACCAGAAAGTGGTCTGACCACGGGAGAGGGAAGGAAGGCATAGCCTTACAGTGAGGCACATTAGAAAAAATTGGATCAAGCAAGTGTCCCTTAATGTGAGTTGCTCCAGAATTGATCAGCTTACCTCATAGGCCTTAAGATCACATTGTAGGTCTATCGCTACCACGTCCGCCGGGTCGTTGAAGTGGAGGTTAAAATCTCCCAGCATCATAAAATTAGTCGCAGTGGAAGCCAGAACCGTAACGGTTTCCATTAAAGAGCTGGCAAAATTTCCGGTGCAGCCTGGTGGGCGATACACCAGTAAACCTGATACGGAGATTGTGGGTGAGATCTGCAAAGAGAACTGACAGCTCTCACAGCCTGACACCCCACTATTCTGTGCCCTACATACAAATGAATCCCTATATAATATGGTAGTGCCCCCTCCTCGCCCCACTGGCCTGTTCTGAGAGTATATTGAAAAGCCAGAGGGAAGGGTTCGCACAATGTCCACTCCTGAGCTCGAGGTGAGCCACGTTTCCGTTAGAAACATGATATCTAAATTATGATCCTGTATAAGAAAATTGATCTCTAAAGAGTGCTTTGGGAGAGATCTGCAATTTAACAAGGCCAACTGTAGGGAACTCTTTCCTATGAGAGGCTGGGGCGAGCAACAAACCTCACAGTGAGTAAAAGATTTTACTCCCCTATATATATAGTTACATATCATCTTCTTGGCAGGACGTAGTGCTAGCAGGTCCTTGCAAGTGTAACTGATCTTGGGCCCTACCTCATTGGACCTGGAGCCTGGCCCTGAGCCCGTCTGGGCCCGGACGAGCACAGACGGGCACTCACGGGCTGGACTCTGGTGCGACTCCGGCGCCATTCCGGCGCTCCCGCTGCGCGTCACCGCTGCGCGTTTCCATTACTGGTTTATATAGCGGTTACTGAGTCTGCCTGGGACACTGTAGCGCTACACAAAATGGCGCCCATGGAGTGTCCTAGCCTCCCCCAAGATGGCTGCGAAATCGGCGAAATCTGCGGAATGCTGTCACTAAGGACCTGCTCAAACGGCGGTGTACATACAATTATAATGCAGGTAAGCGCTAAAATTTAAAAGCAAGGGCTAAGAAATGAGGCAATAAAATTATGAAGAGACAAAACGGGAACATTTAAAAAATGAAACGCTCGCTTCCAGAACTGTCGCGCTGTGCGCACGAAAAGCTGCCAAGTGCTAATGGTGATCAGCAAGCACAAAATGTTATCAGAACTAGACTGCTCTTCTGAAGGGTCAAAAAGGCGCATCTGGCCTATGAGATGATTATGGATTTTAACAGCAGTTATCTTCCTTTTACACCACTCCCCAGCATTTGACATGGTTTTTCACCCCATTCAACACCTGAACAACATTGGAATCCAAGGACACGCACTTCGATGGATCTGCTCCTTGCTGACTGGAAGGATTCTGTCAGTCATCCTGGCATACTCCTGCGTTCTCATCTGCAGAGATCCTCAAGAATCTTCCTTAAACCCAACGCACATACAAACATAAATGAACCAGCAATATCTGCACTCTCAAAGTGAACTAGTACAAAACAGTGGTCTCTAATATAGGATGAATAATTATGAACACATACAAATGGAAGTTTATCATCAAATGCAATACAGAGAATGTATTACTGCAATGAAATGGCCCTACATTGGTCCACAGGCATCTCAATTTCACTTTTAATTGCATTCGGCCAGATTTTGCCTTGGCATGCAAAAATATAACACATTTACAAAAATGTTAAAGAAACCATAGTATCTTCAGAAATATAAGAATGGGAAGTGGTAAAGGGAACTGGAGGAGGCTTAAAGCGACGAGGCCAGTATCTCCCAACCATAGCCTCCCCATAATTTTGTTCAGGCAAAAACTAGGTCAGTCTGTTCAGTTCTATCAGTAGTGAAGATCCTCTAATGAACTGCATCACATAGTGTTTATGACAACATGAACAGTTCTTCAGAAATTGAAAGGGTGCAAAAGAACCTTCTCAAAGGTTGCCACATTTTAGCAAAGCTTATTCAAGCGTCTGTTTCTGGCTGCTATGTAAATCTGTGTTGTACTCACATGTTCTTTAGTACTTCCTCAACACACAGCCTTGGAGCCTAAATTAATTTCTACATTTGAGCTAACAAAATGAAATACTGGAGGAATTTCAAGCTATTCCTAGTAATTCTCCAACTTTCTGTAAATTTGTTATTGGATTATGAGTTGCTAGTTCATCAACAAGAAAAGGGGGAGGTTACTATCTCCTCATCCTATAATAAAGTACCCAAGTGTACTGTATGTGCAGCACCCTTCAGTCTTATCTCTGTAGAAACCTTGAATGTCCGAAAATTTAATAACTCTTGCTCCCACATTTTAATGTGTTTCCAAGACCATCTTTGGTTTCAAAGTGATAGGATGTGGATACATTGGTGGTGACTATGTTATGTTTATATTAAATTCAACCTGTACCATAATACATTTGCTCTTGTGGGCCTGTACAATTTTCTCCATGCTAGGTTTGACATCCTGGTGGTCCTTATTGTACAATTTGGTGCAATCAGATTCATCTTCAAGTTGATTATAGATCTGCTGCTTCAATTTTCAAGTTCTTTATTATATAATGATCAAGGTTTTCTTTTGGGGTGGTCCTACTGTTATTTATTTATTTAATGTGTGCAACGAGGGAAAATGGCAACGGGTCAATCATAAGTGTCTAACATTTGATGGAATGCAAATCCACTAAAATTGAGTGATATGGTTTTTGAAAGCCAAATTTCAAACCAAACAATTCACAAAAATAATATATGACATTTCCACACATAATATGTGTAATTTAGGCAAGGTTACACATTTTACAAGTCTTATCCTCTGCTGGTTATTATGGTACAGGTATGTGAGCTAAACCAGTATTTTCCCAAGTGCTTTCGGGTATGTCATTGCCACCCAATGATGCAATTGTTATTTTCACTCTGACAATACAGCTTTGTAAATTTCATTTAGTGCTCCACTGCATAAACAATAGTAAATATGGGCCTTGACTTTCTGTAGATTTCAAGATCTGTATTGAAAATGCAGGTAACCCCAGCACAGAAACATAAAATCTACACCATCTTTGCCTCATAGTGTCACCATTCTTTTCGCAAGATGCCACAAAGCACCTCAATTTACATGACAACAAATATTCAGTACACGGGGTATAGATTTTAGAGACTACTGTCACATTATGTTGTCATTGAAGGGATGATGTGTTTCAGCTGTTTTTAATTGTTTCATCCGAAGTGACGCCCTCATCTATAGACCACCAGGACCACGTACCAACAGCACCGACACCATCAATAAATTTGTTGCATCATTTGCTCTTGACTCTAGCAATGACATTGTCCCAGACATGAACTTCCACCTATAAGACAATGCTGACCTCACCTGAAAATACTCCTCAAAGAACTTGGAAGCCTAGATCTCACCTAATGAGTAAAGGGACCTACCCACATCAACAGACATCCCCTGAACCATATTTTCACCATCTCTGACAACATCAAAGTTGATGAGACCACAACAGTCTCTTGGACAGACCATGCCCTGGTCATGTTCAGCCCCTGCATCCCAGTCCAATGCATCATCGCCAGAAAGGCCCATCAAAACTATAACAGCTTCACCGAGAAAAAATGGAACACTGTTCTCAACACCTATCAACCCAAACCAGCAACAGACTCACAAAGCCATCAATTCGTCACACCCTGCACCAATTTATTAGCAACCCTCAAACACATAAATACAACAATATCTAGATCTCATGCCAATTGGTATGTAGAGAAACTCAGACTGATGACATGCCACTGAAAATAGTTGGAGGGAAAATGCTGGATGAGCCAGGACAATACGTCGAGGAGCACGTTCAAACCTTCTTTGAGATGTTGCCACCAAATGATCAAGCAACCAAACTCAGTGGTCTAGTTTGCCATATCAATGCCTACATCAACAGATGTAAGTACATCTTCGCCGCTGTGAAAGATTTTACCTCACCAGCATCTTCCCCAACTCAATCACCCCTCACAGAACCTCTGCAACAATCTCTCTAAATTCTGCAGTAAAAAAAGAAATCAATGCCATTTACAGAAGCTACAACCCACAACCAGATCCTACAGAGCTCACTAAACACCTCCCGGTCTTATCCAAAGAACCAGTGCAAACAACATGGCCCATCATCACCTCAAAAGAAACCACCACCACCATAAATTTAAACTAATCAAGGGCCACATCAGAACCCTGCACCCTGCATGCCTACTTCAGAGGGCTGCAACCCATCATCACCATTATCACCTACATTCTTAATCCCTCCAACTCTCCTGTAACCTTCCCACATGTTTGAAAACATGTAATTGTCTGTTACGTTTGTCAACTACAGACCGATCTCCCTGCAACCATACCCGGCCAAGGGCTTAGTGAAAATCATCAACAAACACCTCACGGAATGCCTCAACATCGGTCAGTCTGGTTTCAGTCCCACCCACAGCACGCAAACAGGCCTCACCACTGCCACAGGTGACCTCAGCATGACTCTGAACAGAAGAGTCACAGCAGTTATCAAATCAAATGAATCTTTATTCAGATAAAAATATCCATTAAAGAGTTGCAGAGATAAAATTACAAATGGATCTTAAAATTCTATATGAAAATCCATAAAAATGGTCATGCAACATGGACAGTTATAATAAAGCAGGACGTCAGATACCAAGCCGGTATTAACTCAACGGTCAGCAGCTTATAAGGCATCTTAAAAGTATCAGATGAGGGATAATTAATGGGCTACACATTTTTATATCTTAAAATGTCCAAGTATAGCAGCAGGTTCCTTCTTTGAATGACATATGAAACATAGACAAACTAGATAGCAATACATTCACATTTTTCAGATTATGACAAAATTGAAAAGCATCTTTGTAATAAATAATTTTCTCCTTTAAAAACACTGACCGTAAGATTTGCTTCCTCAAATCCCTGTAGAAGTGACAATAAAGTAAAAAATGCAGTATATTCTGATTGGACTTACTATCACAAGGACATTTGGGTAGCTTTTGGGAACAAAAGCCCATCTCGAGAAAAGCCACCAAAAAGTGCAATGTGCCCATTCACAGTCCTGCTAAATAACATCTACGCTGAATATTTGTTACTAAAATGAGGTAGCTCTGAGCATTTGATTTTATAAGGCCTGGGAGGCACTTTGACACAAGCGGTTCAGCACACTGTATCTGTTCTATAGCAGTCATCCTTTTCTCCCTTTAAACCGAGTTTAAGTTTGTTCTTACTGAATTATAACACACCCTCTAGCTTCTCAATGCTAAAACTCCCGTTCACCTCCTTTAACAGACTGTTTACATAAGGCAGCCAGGGTATTTTAGCTCTATGTTCGAAGGTGAGGCAATCTGTTATCATCTCTTTGGTGAGTTTTGTACCGTCCTTTCTCCATATGTTATGCCAGAGTATGAAGGGACTTGTTTTCAAGCCATCCTCAAGTTAAGGGACTACTAAGTATTTTTGAACGATATTAGAAGAGGTAGAATGAGGCACATCTAATAAACTGCATAAAAATGGTTTTCTTCTGTATGCAGCAATTTACAATTTTTCAGTCCCCACAAAGGGGCTCCATAATTGAAAAGAGGAATTATTTTACTTCTATATATGGTCAGCAATTCTCTAATGGGCTTATTGCCAATTTTGATGCAAACCTAAAAAGGGCTTCTGAGGATCTAATGAACTTCAATATTGCTGCTTTTATGTGAGTACCCCATTAGCCGTTACTAGCAAAATGCATGCCTAGACATGAGAAACCTTCTGCTGCAGCAAGTCTACTCTCTTAATATAGTGGACTTTCTTCCTGGGTCTCCCTTTTCCCATGTCATGGTATATGTTTTTTTTAAATACATTTTCATATTCAATCAATCAATCATGGCACCTGTAAAGCGCACTACACACCCGCGAGGGTCTCAAGGTGCGGGGGGGGGGAGGGGGAAGCTGCTACTGTTTGAAGAGCCAGGTCTTGAGAAGCCTTCTGAAGGTCAAGAGGTCTTCGGTCTGCCGCAGGCGGATGGAGAGGGTGTTCACGTCTTGGTGGCGAGGTAGGAGAATGTTCTGCCACCGGGGGATGGTGGCGAGGGCACGGTCTGCAGAGCGGAGCTGGCGGGTAGGGGTGTAGAAGCTGAGACCGCAGTTGAGGTATGTTGGTCCGTGTTGTGGGGTGCCTTGTGTGCATGGATGAGGAGTTTGAAGGTTATCCTCTTGTTGATAGGGAGCCAGTGTAGGTCTCTCAGGTGGGGTGTAATGTGTTTGCTGCGAGGGATGTCGAGGATCATGCATGCAGAGGCGTTCTGTATGCTTTGAAGCCGTTTTAGGAGTTCGGCCGGGGCTCCTGCGTAGAGTGCGTTTCCGTAGTCCAGTCTACTGCTGACCAGGGCCTGGGTGACCGTGCTTCTTGTTTCGGTGGGGAGCCACTTGAAGATCCTGTGAAGAATGCGGAGGGTGTTGAAGCAGGAGGAGGAGACGGCGTTGACCTGTTTCATCATGGAGAGGGTAGAGTCGAGGATGACCCCGAGGTTACGTGCGAGGTCGGTGGTTGTTGGGGGTGTTCCTAATGCAGTCGGCCAGCAGGAGTCGTCCCAGGCCGAGGGGGTGGATCCGTGGATGAGGACCTCCGTCTTGTCCGAGTTCAGCTTCAGTCGGCTGTTCCTCATCCAGTCGGCGACGGGCTTCATTCCTTCGTGGACGTTGGTTTTGGCGGTGTGGGGGTCCTTGGTGAGGGAGAGGATCAGCTGGGTGTCATCGGCGTAGGAGATGATGTTGAGATCGTGCCGTCATGCGACGTGGGCGAGCGGTGCCATGTAAATGTTGAACAACATTGGGCTGAGGAATGAGCCTTGGGGTATGCCGCAGATGATCTTGGTGGCTTCGGAGCGGAAGGGGGGAGGCGGACGCTCTGTGTTCTGCCAGAGAGGAAGGAGGTGGTCCAGTCCAGGGCCTTCTCTTGGATTCCGGCATCGTAGAGGCGTGTTCGTGGTGTGCGGTGGCAGACCGTGTCAAAGGCGGCTGACAGGTCCAGGAGGATGAGGGCCGTGGTTTCTCCATTGTCTAGCAGGGACCTGATGTCATCGGTGGCAGTGATGAGTGCAGTTTCAGTGCTGTGATTGCTGCGGAACCCAGACTGGGACGGGTCCAGGATGCTGTTCTCCTCGAGGAAGATGGTCAGTTGTTTGTTGACGGCCTTTTCGATGATCTTCACCGGGAACGGGAGCAGGGAGATGGGTCAGAAGTTCTTGAGGTCCTTGGGGTCCGCCTTGGGTTTCTTGAGTAAGGCATTGATCTCTGTGTGCTTCCAGCTCTCCGGGAAGGTCGAAGTCTCGAAGGAGATGTTGATGGTTTTCCAGAGATGGGGTGCGCTGGTGCTGCTGGCTTTTTTGAAGATGTGGTGTGGGCAGGGGTCTTCCGGGGATCCGGAGTGGACGGTGTTCAAGATCTTGATGGTGTCGTCATCGTTGATGTTGGTCCAGGAGATCAGGGGGTTGGTGGGGGTGGTGGTTGTGGGAGCGGGGGTCTCAGTGGTTGCCGGGATGGTGGCGGCGTTTAAGCTGTCATGGATGTCTATGATCTTGCGATGGAAGAAGGTGGCCAGCGAGTCGCACAGGTCTTGTGAAGGTGGGATGTCGTTGGTGTTGGAGAGTTCCTTAACGATGTTGAAGAGCTCTTTGCTGTTGTGTGCGCTGTTGTCTAGGCGATCTTTGAAGGAGGTCCCTATGGCAGATTTTATGAGGTGGTGGTGTCTGCGGGTGGCGTTCTTGTGGGTGGTGTAGCTTTCCGGTGTTCGTTCACAGGTCCAGGTTTTTTTTTACTTTTCTGGAGGTTCGTTTGGAGGCCTGGAGGTCTTCGATGAACCATCTGGCTTTCTTGCTAGTGTGGGTGTTGGAGGGCTTCTTGAGGGAGGCGAGGGTGTTGGTGCAGTCATTGATCCACTGTTTAAGGTTGCCGGCGGCAGTGTCGGGTCGGTCAGATCTGTGGGTGGGTTCCAGGCCAGGGTGGTGGAAAGCTGGTCTTCTGTGACTTTGCTCCAGCAGCGGCGCAGCATTTGTTGGGTTTCCGGAAGGTGAAGTGGATGCAGTGGTGATCGGTCCAGTGGAGCTTGGTGGTGTGGTTGAAGGAGATGTGGGAGCTTGCGGAGAAGATTGGGTCAAGCGTGTGTCCGGCGGAGTGGGTGGGTTTAGTGACGAGTTGTATGAGTCCGAGGTTGGCGAGGTTGTTATTCTCCAGGTGGAAGTTCAGGTCCCCGAGGAGGTTGTAGTCCGTGGAGGCTAGGGCGTGTGTGCTGACGAGGTCGGTGATGGAGACACTGAACTGTGCTCATGGTCTGGGGGGTCTGTAGGTGAGGGTTCCTCTGAGGGTGGTATTCGGATCGGTGAGGATCTGGAAGTGCAGGTGTTCGGCGGCGCTGAGGGGGTCATCGATGTTGGTTTAGACTTTGAGAGGGTTCCTGTGAACGATGGCGATTCCTCCTCCTACTCCATTATTGCGGTTCCTTCTGGTGATCTTATAGCCTTCCAGGATGGCTATGGCGATGTCGGGTACTGAGGAGGGGTTCAGCCAGGTCTCCGTCAGAAAGGCGACGTCTGGGGTGTTGGAGTCCAGTAGGTCAAAGAGTTCCACGGCGTGTTTGCGTGCGGAGCGGGTGTTGAGAAGGATGCATCTGCAGTTGTTGGGGTCTTTGGTAGGTGGGTTGGCCGGTGTTGAGTGCGTGGAGGGTGCTGGCGTCGTAGCAGAGGTGTGCATTGAGGCATTCGCGGGGACCAGGGGACCTGGCGCTTGGCACGGTCTAGGCGAGGACGTGCGCAGACGAAGCTGCCGCCATATATGGGGAGGAGGGAGGGAGGAGCAGCTGGGAGGCGGGAGGTAGGGGCAGCGAATGGCAGTCAAGGGGGCGGGGCCACAGGGGATTGTCGCGGTGGGAACAGGAGCGGTGGACGTCGCGGGGGCAAGGGCACAGAATCACAGGGGCACAGGGGAGAAAATGGGACACAGAGCAAGAGGCACAGAGGAAAAAACGGGGCACAGAGAAAGTGACACAGTGGAAAAGAAAATGGGCACAGAACCCTCTATCAAGCCCTGGATTCCATTACCTGTTCTAGATATCAAGAAGGTGTCATCAGCATACAGGAGTACTGGTTTTAGACATTGGCCAACTTTTGGAGCGTCTGCATTTATTTTTTGCAAAAACACATCTACCCCATTAATATATACTGAGAATAACAGGGGCACAAAAAAGCAGCTCTGCCAAACTCCTCTTGTTATTTTAAACCGTGGTGGGACTTCTCAACTTGACCAGTAGCGTTCACTTGATGTTAACTTTGATATAAATTTGAAAAGTAATCTCAATTTCAATGGGAGCTCCCATCTTAACCAGTGTCTGCCACAGCATGGTGTGATTTACCAGATCAAATGCGCTGCTCAAATCCGCAAAGAATAAATAGATGTGGTCCTCTTTCTCCAAGGTATATTTGTGGTGAGGAGATGGAGGTCAATAGAATGGTCCATGGTGCCCACATCCCTTCTAAAGCCATATTGTGCATCTGTTAATATGTGATTGTCTATCACCCAGGGTTCCAACCTTTTAAATAGGGCCCTGCCGATTAGTTTCACAGAGGATTCTAGTTGGGATTTTGGGTGATGACATCTTGCGTCCCCAGTCCGCTTTAAAAAAAATAAGGACTCTAATGTTTTCTGTCCAAAATGTGAGCCCATATCCTCTAGCTGCCACATTGCATACTTGCATCAGTATAGGAAATCTCTTGTTTCCACAGCCTATGGTAATTTTGCCCAAGCTTCCTTTTTCATCCTGCAGCTCCACCTTTCATTCCCTTAGCGATTGCCTGTAAGCAAGCCTCAGGGTTAGAATCTCTTTCTTCTTTCTGGGGTGGGATAAAGGGCTTTCTTCAAGTTCCAGTTTACACTTGTGCAATTTTGATTAAATCACCAAATGGGTTTATTATTAGGCCTCTTCCTAGTAGATCCCAAATTACCAGCAGTGACTTAATAGTTTATCAAAAGCTTCTATAGTTTTGCAGGGGAAGCAATTTTGTTTAGTACAGTTAACACGTTTGCCAAGTAAATCAGCATCATTAACATTTGTCCACCTGAGGCTAATGTCATTTGTACCATGGGTTTCAATATCTTCCTCCAGTTGTTGACTTTTGGTCTTCTGTGTCTTAATATTAAGCGATATCAACAAGGGAAGATGATCACTAAAAATTTTGAAAGACTCACCCATCCAACTCCCTCTACAGAGACCAGGATGTTTTCAATAATAGAATCAGAATGTTTCACCTGAAAAGAGGATATCATTTTTCCCTCACTATCTGGTGTATGTTCCATGAACTTAAAATTATATCTGAAGATCAGATCATTAAGGGCCTCTCCTGATGGACTGTATGGGAAATGAGTTTGGTTACCCCTATGAATGTTTGTATACCCACAGATCTTGCTAGAGGGTTTATCGCAGGTTAAAATCCCCAACCCATATATGAAAGCAGCTTTCTTAAACACGTCTCTCAGACGATTTCAATTCTCTCCACAGACTATTGACAACACTATTTCTCGTTTTATCAAAAACATTATTGTCAAAATTTATCAAAATGAAATTGGCTTTCTCAGTGGTCTGGAGATGAAATATCTGAAAGAACTGTGTATTGAGGGGACCCTTTTTCACAAAAAAATGAGCAGGTGGCGGGAATTAGTAAAGCTAGACCATCATTGGCTCACCCATGACTGGAGGGGGAAGCTTGTGTATTACAGATGTTATATCCATCTCAGTAAAAGTCCCCCGAGTGCCAGGTTTCCTGTGAATAAATAAATTGGGATGTTTTAATTATGCCTACCCAGCCCTTATTTCCTATTTTATTTTTAATACCTGCTATGTTCCAGGTCTTAATTTCTACTACGGTACCCACGCTGTCTGGGCATGGGGGCTACATCCATCCACATTGGTTGGTTCTGTCAAAATCTCACAAGTTGTTGCCAATTATGGTTATTTATTTTTTATTTTTGAGTTTTATATAGCGCGCAGTTACCCTAGAGCATCCCAGCGCTTATTTCCAGATCAACACAGAGGGGGCAGTTGAGCGTGCTCAAAGGCATTAGTTAGGGAAGAGATATGTTTTGAGGAGTTTGCGAAACCTAAGAAGACAGGTCTCTAAATGCAACTGCAGAGGAAGTGTGTTCCAGAGAGTCGCTATATTCACAGAAAATCTTCTCCCCCCGGTTCGGGCTTTTTTTAACTTTAGGGGTTCTAAGCAGATGTTTCTGGTCTGAACGCAAGGCTCTGTTTGCTTTATAAGGTACAACCAAATTCTTCAGGATGGGAGGTCCCTTGTCCTGAAGAATTTTATGCGCAATGCAGAGGGACTTAAATTTATCCCTTTCGCGCACTGGAAGCCAATGCAGCGCCTTCAGCGCCGGTTTAGCTGACCGCCTCATTGGGATGTTATTTAGAAGTCGTGCTGCAGCATTCTGAATTTGCTGGAGTTTATTCAGCGTTGCTTCAGGCGCACCTAGAAAAATAGCATTGCTATAATCTAGCCTTGAAACGATCAGCCCCTGAACGAGCAGCTTTCTCGATTGCGGTGGAAGGAGGGGCAAGACTTTCCGAACTGAACGGAGGAGACCGAAGCAAACTCCCGCCGTTTTTTTTGCCTGGGTCCTGAAAGAGAGATCTTGCTCCAGCCAGACCCCCAGACTCTTAATCTCCTCCTTCGGGTTCGGGAGTTCGCCCAAACAGCTGGGCCAGCAAGTCGGAGAAAGTGAGGCTCCTTTATGCCCTAAGAGCATTATCTCGGTCTTTGAGCCATTAAGCTTCAAAGCTGTTTGACACATCCAGGTATGAACTTTAGACAAGCAGGAGTGCAGCGTGTCCGAATTTTTTCCAAGCTGGGAAAGGCCAACCACCAGCTGAGTGTCATCAGCGTAGCTCACGATTTTGATGCCAAATGGGGCAACCACATCCTCCAAGGGGGTCATATACAGATTGAACAATGTGGGGCTTAGGGCTGAGCCTTGTGGCACACCACTATGGAGGGGGATGGCTGCTGATCGTGCGCTGCCCTCCCATACTTGGTAAGTCAGGTCAGTAAGGAATGACTTGAGCCATTTCAGGGCCGTTCTCGTTACCCCGACCTCTGACAATCGTTGTATCAACACTTGTTGGTTAACAGTGTCGAAAGCCGCACTGAGATCCAGGAGGATCACTGCCACTGATCCTCCCGAATCTAAAATGCTTCTGGCTTCCTCAACAACTGCCAAAAGAGCAGTGTCAGTGCCCTGACCAGGCCGAAAGCCTGTTTGCGAGTTTCTCAATAAACCATTTGACTCAAGAAAGTGTGACAGATGTAAATTCACCAACCTTTCCGCGATTTTGCTGAGTCCCGGCAACAAAGAAATAGGCCTGTAATTCGCTAGATCCGATGGATCTAGTTGAGGCTTTTTCAGAAGGGCTTTTACGACAGCTCCCTTCCAACTCAGTGGCACCAGCCCGCAGGCGAAGGATGCGTTGATTAAATCGGTGACAGGGTTAGCAATGATGGTTCCTACCTGCTTCAGGATCCTCATAGGGACCGGATCACTGGGAGAGCCACTTTTAATAGTGGCCAGCACTTTAAGGACCTCTTCAACTGTTATTGGTCCGAAGGATTCCAGGTGTGAGGGGGTTCCAATTGGCTCACGACTAGCCTCTGTTATCTGGTCACTATGGGGCAAGGCACTTAAAATATTCTCTATTTTCGTATGAAAGTAGTTTGCCAGATCGTTACATTTCTTTCCTGGGTTCTCCTGGGCCAAGGGGGGCTCGGGAACTCTCAGTAGTTCCTTAACCACTAGGAAAGTTTCTCTCGCAGAATTCGAGGAATTTTTAATTCTTTCCTCGAAGAATTGTGCTTTAGTACACCCGAGAGCCCTTTGATATGCCCTTATCGCAGAGCGATATTCAGTTCTATTAAACTCCCCCCAATCTTTCCTCCAAATGCGCTCCTGCTTCTTGCAGACCTTCCTCAGGATTCTCAACTCAGGCGTATACCAAGAAGCAGAGCCTGTTCTCTTCTGCCTTTTTGCGACTGATTTTTTAGGAAGAATAGAATCAAGTGTGCTGGACAGCCAGTAGCCAAGATTTGCATCTGCCAGTACCGGATCGGGGACTCGAGCGGGGCGCGCTGCTTGGAGTTTAGTGACCCAGTTCTCAACCGACAGTCTAGACCAAGCTCTTTCCAAAGTGCGGACAATAGGAGGAAGAACTACAATTGTAGCCTCCATTTGCCACGTAAAAGGAACCAGAAAGTGGTCTGACCACGGGAGAGGGAAGGAAGGCATAGCCTTACAGTGAGGCACATTAGAAAAAATTGGATCAAGCAAGTGTCCCTTAATGTGAGTTGCTCCAGAATTGATCAGGCTTACCTCATAGGCCTTAAGATCACATTGTAGGTCTATAGCTACCGCGTCCGCCGGGTCGTTGAAGTAGAGGTTAAAATCTCCCAGCATCATAAAATTAGTCGCAGTGGAAGCCAGAACCGTAACGGTTTCCATTAAAGAGCTGGCAAAATTTCCGGTGCAGCCTGGTGGGCGATACACCAGTAAACCTGATACGGAGATCTGGGTGAGATCTGCAAAGCTGACAGCTCTCACAGCCTGACACCCCACTATTCTGTGCCCTACATACAAATGAATCCATATATAATATGGCAGTGCCCCCTCCTCGCCCCACTGACCTGTTCTGAGAGTATATTGAAAAGCCAGAGGGAAGGGTTCCCACAATGTCCACTCCTGAGCTCGAGGTGAGCCACGTTTCCGTTAGAAACAGGATATCTAAATTATGATCCTGTATAAGAAAATTGATCTCTAAAGAGTGCCTCGGGAGAGATCTGCAATTCAACAAGGCCAACTGTAGGGAACTCTTTCCTATGAGGGGCTTGGGCGAGCAACAAACCTCACAGTGAGTAAAAGATTTTACTCCCCTATATATATAGTTACATATCATCTTCTTGGCGGGACGTAGTGCTAGCAGGTCCTTGCAAGTGTAACTGATCTTGGGCCCTACCTCATTGGACCTGGAGCCTGGCCCTGAGCCCGTCTGTGCCCGGACGGGCACAGACGGGCACAGACGGGCACAGACGAGCACAGACGGGCTGGACTCTGGCGCGACTCCGGCGCCATTCCGGCGCTCCCGCTGCGCGTCACCGCTGAACGTTTCCATTACTGGTTTATATAGCGGTTACTGAGTCTGCCTGGGACACTGGAGCGCTACCCAAAATGGCGCCCGTGGAGTGTCCCAGCCTCCCCCAAGACGGCTGCGAAATCGGCGAAATCGGCGGAATGCTGTCACTAAGGACCCGCTCAAACAGCGGTGTACATACAATTAAAATGCAGGTAAGCGCTAAAATTTAAAAGCAAGGGCTAAGAAATGAGGCAGTAAAATTATGCAGAGACAAAACGGGAATATTTAAAAAATGAAGCGCTCTCTTCCAGAACTGTCGCGCTGTGCGCACGAAAAGCTGCCAAGTGCTAATGGTGATCAGCAAGCACAAAATGTTATCAGAACTAGACTGCTCTTCTGAAGGGTCAAAAAGGGGCATCTGGCCTATGAGATGATTATGGATTTTAACAGCAGTTATCTTCCTTCTACACCACTCCCCAGCATTTGACATGGTTTTTCACCCCATTCAACACCTGAACAACATTGGAATCCAAGGACACGCACTTCGATGGATCTGCTCCTTGCTGACTGGAAGGATTCTGTCAGTCATCCTGGCATCGTCCACGGCAGACTCCTGCGTTCTCATCTCAGAGATCCTCAAGAATCTTCCTTAAACCCAACACACATACAAACATAAATGAACCAGCAATATCTGCACTCTCAAAGTGAACTCGTACAAAACAGTGGTCTCTAATATAGGATGAATAATTATGAACACATACAAATGGAAGTTTATCATCAAATGCAATACAGAGAATGTATTACTGCAATGAAATGGCCCTACATTGGTCCACAGTCATCTCAATTTCACTTTTAATTGCATTCGGCCAGATTTTGCTTTGGCATGCAAAAATATAACACATTTACAAAAATGTTAAAGAAACCATAGTATCTTCAGAAATATAAGAATGGGAAGTGGTAAAGGGAACTGATGAGGGGACATGAAGGAGGCTTAAAGCGACGAGGCCAGTATCTCCCAGCCATAGCCTCCCCATAATTTTGTTCAGGCAAAAACTAGGTCAGTCTGTTCAGTTCTATCAGTAGTGAAGATCCTCTAATCAACTGCATCACATGGGGGCTGATTCTGATCCTGGATTTTTATTTTCCATACAAATAGGATTTGTATTTTTTTCCATACAAATTGTAAAAGTCACTTCCAACCCGTGTAGTACGATTCGTACGGGAAAAATACATACAGATCGGCCCGATCCTTACAAATTGGATCAGGAAAAGCTGTACGACACGGACTTGTAAAAAAGACCATACAATTTGTAAAAAGGCTGTCCAACCCGTCAAGTACGATTCGTACCGGGTTGTCAGCATACGATTTGTATGGAAAATGGTCTGTATATGGGGAATGACTCGTACCGGGCAACGAAGCGAACCCCTATATGCCTCGTACTCTGGTATGACTCATTCTGGGGGTATGACTCATACCGGGGTATGGGTCGTATAGGGGTATGAGGCGTACAGGGGTCCCCCCACATGCGAGGCGTGTGTATGGTGCGTACCCCAACATCACGCATGTACGCACCGTACGTATGCAATTTTGGGGTACGGTGCGTACATACGTGATTTTGGGGTACATACTTGATTTTGGGGTACGGTGCGTACGTATGCGATTTTGGGGTACGGTGCTTACACATGCGATTTTGGGGTACATACGTGATTTTGGGGTACGGTGCGTACGTACGCGATTTTGGGGTGCGGTGCGTACATACGCGATTTTGGGGTACATACGCGATTTTGGGGTACATACGCGATTTTGGGGTACGGTGCGTACACACACGAATTAGGGGTACATATGTGATTTTGGGGTACGGTACGTACGTACGCGATTTTGGGGTACGGTGCTTGTACGGTGCGTACACGACCAGTACCCCTTCATCTCATATGTACGCACCGTACCCCACTTTCCGTGTCATCCGCACGCACCGTACATACGCACCGTACCGCTGTATTCATGGGGTGTACGACACGTACATGAGGGGGTCTGTCTCGTACTGTTTTCCGGGCATACAAGGTTTTTCCAGCACTTTTTGGCTCTTGTAAAAAAAGAGCCGTACGGAGTGCCGTTTGTACGAATCGTACTTGCCGGGTTGTAAACTGCTACCGGGAATACATGGGAACGTCACATACAGAGCAATCCGAATCGGAATAGCTTGTATATATGAGTTGTATGGTCTTTTTTACAATTTGTATGGAGTGCGTCTATTTGTACGGATCGTACTTCCTAGCTTGTAGGGGCCTC
Source organism: Lissotriton helveticus (assembly GCF_964261635.1). NCBI lineage: Eukaryota > Metazoa > Chordata > Amphibia > Caudata > Salamandridae > Lissotriton > Lissotriton helveticus. Next base: position 1,568,945,445 of record NC_136067.1, read on the forward strand.
CTTACAAGTACGAGTTGTATGGGGAAAACGCTCCATACCACGATTTGTACAGCGTTTTTCCAGGATCGGAATCGGCCCCATGGTGTTTATGACAACATGAACAGTTCTTCAGAAATTGAAAGGGTGCAAAAGAACCTTCTCAAAGGTTGCCACATTTTAGCAAACCTTATTCAAGCGTCTGTTTCTGGCTGCTATGTAAATCTGTGTTGTACTCACATGTTCTTTAGTACTTCCTCAACACACAGCCTTGGAGCCTAAATTAATTTCTACATTTGAGCTAACAAAATGAAATACTGGAGGAATTTCAAGCTATTCCTAGTAATTCTCCAACTTTCTGTAAATTTGTTATTGGATTATGAGTTGCTAGTTCATCAACAAAAAAAGGGGGAGGTTACTCTCTCCTCATCCTATAATAAAGTAACCAAGTGTACTGTATGTGCAGCACCCTTCAGTCTTATCTCTGTAGAAACCTTGAATGTCCGAAAATTTAATAACTCTTGCTCCCACATTTTAATGTGTTTCCAAGACCATCTTTGGTTTCAAAGTGATAGGATTTGGATACATTGGTGGTGACCATGTTATGTTTATATTAAATTCAACCTGTACCATAATACATTTGCTCTTGTGGGCCTGTACGATTTTCTCCATGCCAGGTTTGACATCCTGGTGGTCCTTATTGTACAGTTTGGTGCAATCAGATTTATCTTCAAGTTGATTATAGATCTGCTGCTTCAATTTTCAAGTTCTTTATTATATAATGATCAAGGTTTTCTTTTCGGGTGGTCCTACTGTTATTTATTTATTTTAGTTTTATATATCGCTGGCTAGACCCGAGGGTATCAGAGTGCTTTACATAAGGAACAGCGAGTTGCAAGTTACATTTTACATAAGTTACACTGTGATTACATAGTAACAACAAGAGTTATTAGCGAATAGCACATCAGGACACATGATGAAGCCACAAAAGCACGGTAGTATGCATTACTAATGCATAGCGGAACAGAGAGAGGGAAAGGAAAACAGGGGAGAGGAATGCTGATAGAGTCAAGGCAGGTAGGAGGGGGAAAGTCGATCGGGGGAACCAAGCAATCAGTGTGAACAGACAGATAAATCAAGAAGAACCGTGAAAAACAATTTCCGATGTCTGGCGGGGTAGGTGACGCCAAGGGGTCCATACTCCTCTGTAGCTCCATAGGACAGCTCCACCGGGCAGCGGCCAAGAGTACTCAGTCTCCAAGGTAAGTACAAACAGTTACGGTTTCCCCCCATGGGGCATCGTCAGATTTCCATCGACGGTAGCGCTGGCTAGGCCCGGATGTATCAGAGCACTTTACAAGAGGATCATTGCATTAGAAGTTACATCAGTTACAAGAGCATAGTAAGGTACAGGAAACAAAAACAATGTTGTGAGAATTCGTAGGAGGGAGGGGAGGTAGGAGCCTTAGCAAGGAGACGAGGAAGAACTGTGCCCAATGTCCGGCTGAGTAGGCAACGGTTGAGGGGGAAATCAGGGCCAATCTCCTCTATAGCTGTCTAGTAGCTCCACCGGGCATCAGCCATGTTGCTCTGGTCTCAGCATTTAGGAAAAACAGTTTTTAATAGATACATAGGCTACATTTGCATAGTGAAGTAGCTGAAGAACTTGTCCCCACTAGAGGACTGAGATAAAAGAAGGGGGGTATATAACAATCCAGAGAATGAGATGGAGGCTGCCATTTAGGCTGCAGAGGAAACAAAAGCAGAGGCGGCCGCCATTTGAAGGTCAGGCACGTCATGTCCAAGCCTCTGTAGGTCCCTGTGTAGGCGTTGATGGGGCAGTTGGTCTCAGCCATGATGAAGCCTTGTTCGTGGGAGGCAGCAGGCACCTCTGACCCCCTGGATGCCATTTAGAAGCCACCCCCCTCTTTCATATCTGCAACGACTGACCGTACATGTCTGCCTCAGGTGCCTCCCGTGTCCGCTTATAGCCCCTCTCCACAACTGGCCTATTTCACAACCTCTGGGATATTCGCCGCTCCGGTCTCAGCACCTGCACCTCAGGCATGTCTGCTGCACAGGCACTCGACACCTATCAGCTGCTCTTTAAACTGCTACTTTAAACTGATGGCTGCAACCGGAAGGAATAGTTCCACTTATGCTGCACTCCCCACAAGACTCCAATAAAGCTGTTCCGTGCCGTGGATAATGTGGAGGACAAATGCCCGCCCAAAAAGGCCACTGCACAAAGTCCCTGAGCAGCTAAGCCAGATCGGGGTGTAAACAGGGCACTATATACACCAGACCAAGTCACAACCTGGAGGCAGTCATCATCAAAAGCGGAAATCCCTGCAGCCCCAAACCTCCACCACCGAAGCTCAGGTGCCCTCTAGGTCTCCGTGTGTTCAGCACTCGAAGCAGGCGGCAGAGGGGCACCACGCGGCACAACAATGGCTGCCCTGATGTCGATCAGTTCCTGGGAATCATCATTTTGTCTGCTGTACCCAGATTCGATAGTATGCCGAGGGAGGCCTATCACAGTTCCCCCAGCTTCACGAGTGATCAGCAATCATGCGGCTTACTGTTACTTGTGCGCGTACTGGAGCCCACCCGGCACAGCGCCGCATCCACCGAGCAGCCCTGCAGGCAGACAACAGACTGGTGACACCACCGGAGCTCCGGTTTGTCCTTAACCGAAGCCCACTAGGGTGACCAACCGTCCGTAAATTTCACGGACCGTCCATATTTCGGCGGTCTGTCCGTTGTCCGTGAAGGATTCTTTAACGGACGCCATTTGTCCGTAATTTTAACCGGGCTCAGCTTCCACCCACCTCCCTCTTTGACTCCGATGCTCTTCCAAAGCTCAGGTACCCCGCAGCATTGGAGAGGCACAGCGGGATGGCAACCCTCACACCTCCAGCCATCGATGAGCTGTTAAGAGGTGCTTCGAAGGTGACAGCGAGGGAGGGGCTGCAGCTTCAGGGGCATCTATTCAGATACAAACAGCCCTGAATGGGTCATGTCTCTGCAATTTATAGGGGGCCTCACACATTCCATTTCTACCCAGGGCCCCAAACATCCTAGACTCGGCCAGCACGTGGTTCTCTTCACAGAGCTTAATTACTGTCACTAAATTGTAAGCAAACCTCGGTTCTTGAAACATTCAGTCTATAATGTAATAAAATTAAGAAATGGCACAATCACACCCACACTGATTAACAAAGTATGGAGGACAATCAGTTAAACCAGTTCTCTTAGAGTATCTCCTGTAAGTACTGTACATCACAGTGGGGGGTGGCATTTTGGACAGAGAGCCTGTCTTCTCGTTGTCTTGTGCAGGAGGGGGCGAAGAGCTCAAGATGATACTAGAATACTGCATGCCCACCCCTGTGTCAACCCTGGTGGATCCTGTTCCTCCTCCTGTGATGGCTCCTTTCCCGCCCCCCCCCCCCGCCTGTGATGGCTCCTGTCCCCCCTGCCCCTGCCTGTGATGGCTCCTATGTCCCCCCCTGTGATGGCTTCTGTCCCCCCACTGTGGTGGATCCTGTCCCCCCCTCCCCTGCCTGTGATGGCTCTTGTCCCCCCCTGTGGTGGATCCTGTCTCCGCCCTGGGTGGCTTCTGTCCCAGTCCTGGAACGGCCCCTGCAGCGAGGGTGAAGTTCTTGATGGGCCTCTTCTCAAAAGGGCTCAGCTCAAAATTAATATGAAAAGGTTGGCGAGTGAGTAGGTGAAGGGATGGGTGGATGGCTGGATGAATTAGTGAAAGGGTGAATGGATGAATGAAAGATTGAATAGATGGATAATGAGAGGATGGATGGATTGATGAGTGAGGGAAAGGATGAATTAGAGAAAATATAAATAGCTGGATGGATGGGTGGAAGGGTAGCTGGATGATGGATGAGGGGAAAGATGGATGAGGGGATGGATGGATAATGAGGGGAAGGATGGATGGATGGATGGATGATGAGTGGGTGGTTGAAAGGATGGATGGATGGAGAGTGGGTGGGTGAAAGGATGGATGGATGGATGATGAGTGGGTGGGTAGAAGGATGGATGGATGGATGATGAGGGGATGAATGGATGATGAGGGGAAGGATGGATGGATGGATGATGAGTGGGTGGGTAGAAGGATGGATGGATGGATGATGAGGGGAAGGATGGATGGATGATGAGGGGAAGGATGGATGGATGATGAGGGGAAAGATGGATGGATGGATGATGAGTGGGTGGGTGAAAGGATGGATGGATGGAGAGTCGGTGAAAGAATGGATGGATGATGAGTGGGTGGGTGAAAGGATGGATGGATGGATGATGAGTGGGTGGGTGAAAGAATGGATGAGTGGATTGGATGGTGGGTAGGTGGGTGAAAGCATGGATGAGTGGGTTGGTGGATGAATTAGTGAAAGGGTGAATGGATGAGTGGAAGGAAGGATGGATGGATGAGGGGAAGGATGGATGGGTGGGTGAAAGGATGGATGGATGATGAGGGGATGGATGGACGGATGGATGATGAGGGGGTGGGTGAAAGGTCGGATGATGAGGGAAAGGATGGATGGATGATGAGGGGGTGGGTGAAAGGATGGATGATGAGGGGAAGGAAGGATGGATGATGAGGGGATGGATGGATGATGAGGGGGTGGGTGAAAGGATGGATGGGTGGATCATGAGGGGAAGAATGGATGGATGATGAGGGGAAGGATGGATGGATGGATGGCTGATGAGTGGGTGGGTAGAAGGATGGATAGATGGATGATGAGGGGAAGGATGGATGGATGATGAGGGGAAGGATGGATGGATGATGAGGGGAAGGATGGATAGATGAATGGATGATGAGTGGGTGGGTGAAAGGATGGATGGATGGAGAGTGGGTGGGTGAAAGGATGGATGGATGGATGAGTGGGTGGGTAGAAGGATGGATGGATGGATGATGAGGGGAAGCATGGATGGATGGATGATGAGGGGAAGGATGGGTGGATGGATGATGAGTGGGTGGGTGAAAGGATGGATGGATGGAGAGTGGGTGAAAGGATGGATGGATGATGAGTGGGTGGGTGGGTGAAAGGATGGATGGATGGATGATGAGTGGGTGGGTGAAAGGATGGATGAGTGGGTGGGTGAAAGGATGGATGAGTGGATTGGATGGTGGGTGGGTGGGTGAAAGCATGGATGAGTGGGTGGGTGGATGAATTAGTGAAAGGGTGAATGAAAGATTGAATAAATGGATAATGAGAGAGGATGAATGGATTAATGAGTGAGGGGAAGGATGGATGAGAGAAAATATAAATAGCTGGATGGATGGGTGGAAGGGTAGCTGGATGATGGATGAGGGGAAAGATGGATGAGGGGATGGATGGATGATGAGGGGAAGGATGGATAGATGAATGGAAGGATGGATGGATGAGGGGAAGGATGGATAGATGAATGGAAGGATGGATGGATGAGGGGAAGGATGGATGGATGAGTGGAAGGATGGATGGATGAGGGGAAGGATGGATGGATGGAGGGAGGGGAAGGATGGATGGATGAGTGGAAGGATGGATGGATGAGTGGAAGGATGGATGGATGAGGGGAAGGATGGATGGATGGATGGAGGGTAAGGATGGAGGGGAAGGATGGATGAATGAGGGGAAGGATGGATGAATGAGGGGAAGGATGGATGAATGAGGGGAAGGATGGATGGATGAGTGGAAGGATGGATGGATGAGGGGAAGGATGGATGGATGGATGGGAAGGATGGATGAATGAGGGGAAGGATAAATGGATGGAAAGGATGGATGGTTGAGGGGAAGGATGGATGATGGATGAAAGGAAGGATGGATGAGGGGATGGATGGATGGATGAGGGGAAGGATGGATGGATGAGGGGAAGGAAGGATGGATGGATGGGTGAGGGGAAGGATGGATGATGGATGAAAGGAAGGATGGATGAGGGGAAGGATGGATGGATGAGGGGAAGGATGGATGAGTGGAAGGATGGATGGATGGATGAGGGGAAGGATGGATGGATGGGTGGGTGAAAGGATGGATGGATGGATGATGAGGGGAAGGATGGATGATGAGGGGGTGGGTGAAAGGATGGATGATGAGGGGAAGGAAGGATGGATGATGAGGGGATGGATGGATAATGAGGGGGTGGGTGAAAGGATGGATGGATGGATGGATCATGTGGGGAAGAATGGATGGATGATGAGGGGAAGGATGGATGGATGGATGGATGGATAATGAGTGGGTGGGTAGAAGGATGGATGGATGGATGATGAGGGGGAGGATGGATGGATGATGAGGGGAAGGATGGATGGATGATGAGGGGAAGGATGGATAGATGAATGGATGATGAGTGGGTGGGTGAAAGGATGGATGGATGGAGAGTGGGTGGGTGAAAGGATGGATGGATGGATGGATGAGTGGGTGGGTAGAAGGATGGATGGATGGATGATGAGGGGAAGGATGGATGATGAGGGGAAGAATGGATGGATGGATGATGAGTGGGTGGGTAAAAGGATGGATGGATGGAGAGTGGGTGAAAGGCTGGATGGATGGATGATGATTGGGTGGGTGAAAGGATGGATGGATGGATGGTGGGTGGGTGGGTGAAAGGATGGATGAGTGGGTGGGTGGGTGGATGTTGGGTGGGTGGGTGGATGGTGGGTGGGTGGGTGGATGAGTGAAATGATGGAAAATTGATGGATTGATGAGTGCAAGGGTGAATGAATGTACGTATGAGTGAAAGGGTGGATGTAAGGATGGATGAGTGAGTGAAAGGGAGGGTAGATGGACAAAAGGATGAATAGATGAGTGATGGAGTGAAATGATAGATGGATGAGTGATAGGGTCAATGGATGGATTCATGAGTGGATGAGTAGATGGGTGGGTGGGTGGGTGGATGGATGAATGGAGGGAAGGATGGCTAAGTGAAAGGGTCGATGGAGAGAGAAAGGGAGGATGGATGGATGACTAAAAGAGTGGATGGGTGGAAGGATTAGTAAGTGAAAGGGTGGCCGGATTGGTGAAAGAGTGGATGGATAAGTGTACAGATGGATAGGGTGAAAGGGTGGATGGATGGATAATGGATGGATGAGTGAAAGGATGGATGAAGGGATGGATGAGTGAAAAAGAACACTAAGGGGCGGCCTTCTGGGGGTCTTATTATATGGATACGCCAATCCCTACAATGCACCATCAAGCAGAGTCATATTATTAACAGTGACTTACTCTCTATAGTGCTCACCTGGGCTGATGGTTATAACCTGGCAATATATAACATCTATGCCAGGGGAACCCAAGGGGGCACAGTTTCTGATGTGATAGGAGCATTGGATAATGACTTAGAGACTCGTCAACGCAGTATATTATCCTGGTCGGGGGAGACCTGAACACAACATTTGAACCTCTAGGATGCGAGGATAATGACCTGGCACAAGAGGAAGACATTAAATGGGGAATCCCCCAATTAGACCTCCCGCTGGTAAAAAAATGGACAGAAGTGGCAATACAGGCTAAAAGCTTATGCCTATCCAGAGGACCGAGGGCAGTAAATGGCCGCACCTCCTCTGATTCACAGGGTAAGCACACCTTTGACAATTTAAGATCAAGTAGTAGAATAGATTATATCCTTATAGATGTCAGAGGTTGGCATAAAGTGGTCGATATGCAGGTGATTCCAAGATTGGAGAGCGACCACAATCCTTTGTGCTTGCTCTTCAATCTGGAACAAGGTGTAAATTCAACAAACCTGGTTAGGGATCTTACGTCATTAGACATTGTTAGATCTAACAATCTCCGACACATCAAATGGACAACTTTGGTAGGCAAACCTGGGGATATGCAGGCCCTAGAGGGGATAGTCACTGAAGAGGTAACTAGACTACAGACCCTTAATAATGAAATAAATTTTAAACAACTGATTGAAGAGTCACAGCCAAAGTTTTTTTCTAATATACAGAAGTTATTTAAAAAAAAAACAAGCAGAGGAAGGGAGTTAGACTACCAATAAAAAGAGGATGGTATGACCATTCCTGTAGATTAGCGCGACAAAATCTTAGTGTAGCGCTGAGATCTAAAAGAGGAGTTTTAAAGGCCAGGGATGAATACAGAAAAATACAAATTATGGCAAAAAAATTGTGGGGTGAGAATATATGGTTAGACCTGAAGAAAGCATGTGCCGATAAACATCAGAAAGAGTTCTGGGCCATTTTAAAGTGGGGCTCTGGGGGAGTAGCCGATTGTCCGAAAAATCATGTAGCTAAGGAGGCTTGGGTGGACTTTTTTAAACCGCAATATGCAGACAACTTGGTACTACAAATTGAACCCCTTCCAGTAAGGGTATTTTATACCCATGAACTATTTACATTGAAAGACGTGAATGAGGCAATGGATGGAGTTACCAGAGGAAGGGCGCCAGGAATTGATGGAATACCGGCGGATGTGTTTTTATCGGACAGGGCTAATTGGTGCAAATACTTTGCATGGCTTGGTAATGCCATCGAACAAAGGAGCAAAGATTCCAGCAACATGGAAAGGAGCGGAAATAATACCTGTTTACGAAAAAGGGGATAAGGCTTTACCAAGCAACTATAGGCCCATTAGCCTTATCGACTGTGCACAAAAACTGATGGGCAGGATGGTACAAAACAAAATACAAGCCTGGATAGATGATAAGGATATCCTCTTCCCGTATCAAGCTGGCTTCCGCCCTTTAACCAGCTCTGTCGACCAGGTATTCCATTTTTTAACTATGTACTGGAAAAACGTAACCTTGCTAAACGGTCCACTATTTGCTGTTTTCATTGACTTGAAGTCAGCGTTTGATTTAGTTCCCCGACAAAAGTTATGGGTTGTCTTGCGGGATCTCGGAATAAGCCCGGAACTATTGACTTTGCTTGTAAGGATGCACGAGAACAACTATGCCCGGATTAGATGGGGTGCACAGGGAGATGTCACGGAACCCTTCCGTGTGGACAGAGGAGTGAGGCAGGGTTGCGTTCTGGCCCCCACTTTATTCTCCCTCTATATTAATGGCATAGTTGACTTTTTGAAGCAATTTCCGACAGATGCCCCATTATTAGATGGGGAGCGAGTTCCAGTATTAATGTTTGCAGATGACACTTTGCTGGTCTCGCGGACCCCTAGCGGATTACAAAAGACAATAAACGCTTTTGGTGACTTCTGTCGGATTCGGGGCTTGGAAATAAACACATCAAAGACTAAATTTATGAACCTGAATCCCGCAAAGAAATTCAAGGGGAAAATGAACTACAATGGGTCCTCACTGGAGGAAGTGAATGCTTTTATCTACCTAGGCATCTCCTTAAATGCCAACATGAACTGGAAATCCCACATGGACTCTGTGGTGCTAAAATTTAATCAGCTGGCAGGGGCAATAGCCAAAAAACACAAATCTTCATTTACAAGACCTATCCAGCCAATAATGGAGATTTACAGCATGAAAGTGTTGGGCGCCTGTCTTTACGGATCAGAATTATGGGGTTTCACCAACTTGAATTCATTAGTAGTTGCAGAAAATATATTTCTTCGCCGAATAATTGGTGTCCCCCAGAGCACCCCCTCGACCCCGCTTCAATATGATCTCGGGAGGAAAAAGATCGAGGATACGGTCTGACTGCGTCCCCTCCTTTATTGGAGGCTATAAAAACTACTCCTGAACTGAGTCACTACGCAGCTGCCCTTTTGGATGTTGTTAATTCTGACAGGTTCCATAAAGTACCGTGGCTCAAAGAAGTAAGGAAATTACTTCAAAAATTGCACCTTGAGCATCTGTGGACTGCAGTAGACCCACATGTTTTTCCATCTAAGATTTTATTGAAAAAAATGTATTGGGACATGATAAATAATACTGTATTGATTTCCAATCAACCATCCGTGTTGACATCCCAGTTTCTGGAATTTAAAACTACTCCAAAATTTGAACAGTACTGGGATTTGATTGCTAAGCCTCTAGACAGGAAATTGTATTTTCAGTTTAGAATTGGCTCTTTACCCCTTAATTCTTTTACGGCCAAATGGTCTTCCGGTAATGTAAATACTTGCTTTTACTGTAAAGCACATGTAGAGGACATCCCTCATTTTCTGTTTGTTTGCCCATTATATGCTGCCCCAAGAAGCAGATGGTTAAAGCCGGCTTGCAGGAATTTGGGGACAAGGAAATATATAGAGGCGCTAAGGATTTTAAAATCAAATTGTGCCCCCAATCTTGCAATTGCTGTGTCAAATATATGGGGTGGGCTTGGATAATACGTACGCGCACTTTAAAACTGTAATTAATTATTTAAAATGACAACATTTATTCCCCTAAGATCTTGTGCTGTGACTTGATTTTACAAATATATAATTTCACTGAGTTATTCGTCAACAAAGTATAAAATTTAATATGCATTTTAATTTGTTCTTAAAAATCTAGTGTAGTATTTATTCTGTTTAGCTTAGGGATATATGCTTTTATGACAAAGTTGTCGAATAAAGTATTTAAACTTGAAACTTGAAACTTGAGTGAAATGATAGATGGAAGGATACATGATGGATAGGTTTGCAAATGGTTGAATATGTTTGGAAATGGCTGGGCTTAATTATATACTAGTCCGCGACCTCTGATGTGTCTGTAAAACTTACCTATTGTCCTGAAGTTTTGTCCTGAATTTTGACCTCCTGTCCTGAATTTGTGTCCTGAATTTTGACCCTTTGTACTGAATTTTTACATTCACCGTCCTGAATTTGCACCAATGCCAGTTGGTCACCCTAAAGCCCACCAGCCACGCAGCAAGCAGAGCGCCGCCCTGTGCCCGCAGGTCCCAACAGCTTCCACCACATGGAAACAGAAACACATGCAACACCAGAAAAACATAGAACACCATTTTAAAAATACAGATACCATAAAGGCTAGAAGAAATATTATACAATGTAAAATAAAGCAATGTCATCTTGCTCTATAGGCACTATAACCCCACGCACTAACAATGCACAAGGTCAGGTGCTAACTCATGGGTAAACCTTAATGGCATGCATGTGCCTCATCTCATGAACATGAAAAGATACAGGAGGTGTTTTAATGCTTAGCGCTCTGTTTGTCTCTGCATAGATTCGATGTAGCTCTTCATTCACCAATTGCTGTGAATTAAGGCTCAAAATAGCATAGCACATCTAATACTCCGACTGTTTGCATTTACCAGTTGCAAACTCTAATTGGGCATTTGTGACTGTTAAAACGCTTGTTTCTTTTTGTGTAATTTCTGTAAAATAAACTTTGTTCAGTTATTCCTTACAATAAAGTACAACAAGATACATTTTTCACACGGTATTATCCCTAAAATAGATCAGTGCCAGCCTTTGACCCTTCTTTTTGTTCCTCTGCCTAGGACTGAAGCCCTTTGATTAACCAACCTTTCTGCCCAGAACACAAATACTGTATGAGTTAAGACTTGACTGGTCTTTTTCCCTGTTGTTAAATAGATGTGCAATATAATTTTGAAAGGTTTTTGTTTTATATTTTCCCAGTGTTAATATTGTTTGGACAAATCTGCTTTTCAGAGATGTTTGCTCACCAGGGAAAAAACTTTACTCCTCGGCATGCCAATTAGATTGAAGCGCCACCCAGCCAACTGATAACTGCTTGCCTGCACGTGCAAATGTTCAATTCAAGGAAGATCAGTTTTAAAATTATCTACCTTTGGACAATGTCCGTTGGGCACATACACATAAAGTGGTTTACTGTTTCTATGTTATAGCTATATAGATGGCAGTTTTGATCTTGCTTTCTTCTCTTCCATGTTGGAAGCAGATTGTTGGTGTCAATTAAATCAAAACAATAGCATATAAAACGGGGTGTAAATGTGATAAAAACATATGTCTGAGGCCTCAAGTTGTTATAAGAATTTATCACAATCCAGGCATGGCGCCACTTTGCAAACATGTTTTTATCTTGCAAGTATGACAACTTCTTTGCTAGGGAGTTGCTTAACCTAGTGAATGCTACTTGGTCTATCATACTGTCCCATACTCCTTGTATTTCCAAGACAGCTATTGCTTCCCTCAAGTAGGCGTCCCATGAGTTAGTATGTTTTTTCTAACCCTTTATTTCAGTCCAGTATAATTTTCTCAGTGTGCCTCTCTTTGAAGTACAGAGTTTCCACTACAGTTTTACAAAGGTGTTAATTCATTGAAAATCCTGATTTTCGAGTCCAAATGGACCTGGGTTGGGGAGGCTGCTTTAGGGAGACAAACCACTGCTTTGTACGTCTTAGTTTGTAGCTGGTTTAGGATGACTATCTCCCTGCCGAGACATATTTCCAGGCCATATGTCAAAGAGGGTAACTGGTGTGCCACCATCACCTTCAAAATATGGCTGTGCGAAGGACATCTCAAATTCTTTTTTTTAATTTTGAAAGCAAATATCAGCGATTGAGCTTTCGCTTTCACTGATGTTATGTGATTTGTGAATGGCAGATGGCGCCCCAAAATGCACCTGTATGATTGTGCTGACTCTACCTGCTTCCATTTGATAAACCACTTATACGTCTTGTATTTGGTGTCCACTAGGCGAACCAGTTTGGTTTTCTGTAAGCTCCGCTCCAACCCGTGTAGCCTTACAAAGGCACTGATCACTCTCTACAGGCCTCATTGTGTTAATCTCCGAACCACAATGTCATCTGCATATTGCAGCCAACTGATGTTCTCATTTGCCAAGACAGGAGGGTGGCTCACTCTGTTTGTCAAGTGGGTGTTCATATCAGCCAGGTATAAGTAGAATAAAGTCAGTGCCAACACAGAATATTGTTTCAGGCTCTTGTAGATGCTAATTGTTGAGGATATTCTACTGCCATCTCCTGTGCCCACATGTCACTGCATAATGCAATGACTGCATTGAGCATTTTCTGTGGCATGCCCCATGCTTCAAATTCTAACCACAGATGATCTTGTGGCAAATGCCTGATTTAAGATCTATCAAGCAGGCAGACAACCAAGATTTCTTCCCTTTTGTTATATTCCTTAGTAATGCCCGAGTCGCTAGATTTGTTGTTGTTTCCATGCTGGACATGAAACCGGTTTGCTTTTTCGGAGTCAATCATTCCTCCTTTACCAAAGCTTGAAGATCTTGTAGAATGCAAGCAGCATATAGTTTAGTTTCGATGTCAATCAGGGCATTTAACCTGTATTTTTCGGGTGACCTGTGACTTCAGTTCTGGTATATTAGGTGGAAGATGTTCCCTTTTCAAGATTTTGGTGCTATATTCTGGCGGTAGATGTAATTAAAGAGTGGAGTTAGATATTTGGCTCAGAAACCTGCATCTTGCCTGAAAAGCGCATTAGGGATACCCTTTGGGCCTGCTGCACCCTCTGTCTTTCGTCTTTTAATGAGTCCTGCTAATTGGTTTGTGTCAGTTAAGGACAGTGTTGTTGTTGGATCATTGATAGTTGGGTTGGCGGCTTCCCTTGATGTTTCACTCTCTTCCTAGGTTGGGTTGCTTTGACCAGCCACCAGGTTCTTTCCCTTTATATGTGTTGGCATCAACCCTTCATTGTGCTGACTTTGAATTGGTTCAATCTTCGGGTTTCCCAGCTATAGGTCCTTTGCCCTTTCTCTGAGATGGTGTACATTTTGCAGACATATGCTTTCCAGGTATCTTCTGTTATTTTTGCAGTTAGGTGGCAGGCCTTACTCTTGGTTAGGCTGTTAATTATGATCCAAAACTATTTACTCTTTGGCTGTTGGATGCCCAAAGAAATGTTTCCCAAAGTTCTTCCTCCATTGTTCCCTTTGGCAGTTCTTGTATTTTTTTCTCTTTAAAATCAACTGAGTTTTGTCTATTTTTTGCTTTCTTTAGTTCTGTGGCCAAACTTCTTACTTCACTGGTAATTTTCCTTTCCTCTTGCACAATTCTCTATTGTACCAAAGATTCCCCCTTATGGTCCACGGGGATTCATGGCCATCAATATTTCTATATATGGCCGATTTTACTGGAATTTTTGTAGGGGCACTTTCTCAATGCCGCCCATGCATGCAATATCGGTTCTTCTTTGCTTTCCTCCAAATTGTTTGCAAGCAATTCTATTTGCTGGTGTTTATTGGCTCTGTTTTTTCAAATTGTACCTTACTGCTCTTGTTTCTAAATCAAATTCTTTACTACATGATTGAGCTTGAGTTCAATACTTAGGGCTAATCTAGAAAGAGCTTACCACAGAGGAATATGCCTTCGCTGACTAAGGTGTAATATATGGTGGATTGGCGCTTTACACATTTTCTGTTCAGAATTGTTAACCCTTGTCCTTCCAGTTGTTCTAGTAACTTGACTACTTCTACCACACCATGATATTTCCTGAACGTTGAGGCTCTCTTGAATGAATTGATAATAAAATCTTTTGAAATGAGCATTGGCTCAATGTGCTACATGTTTTGCATCAGCTTTATTATCTTAACAAAGGTTGCCGTCTTTTCTTTCTTTCTATCTTTACCTTGATGTATATAATGATAAACTGTTCAAGCCTTTTTGAAGTACTTTTTTGCTTCTAAGTTTTAGAGCTTGCAGCCAGTTTTCTCCTGAATCAATTTTACCAGATGTACTTTGAAGTGATATATGTGGACATACTTCCCCTTGAGTGTTCTAAGATGGATATTTTTAATGGGTATCTGATGCTCCTGTTGATATTGGATTTAAGCTCCATGTTTCCAGCAATAAAATAAATAGATTTTCGGGAAAAAGACATGGTCTCATTATCCTAGGACTTTGCACCAAATCTGTGGACATTCCAGGAACATATTTCTATGTGCTCTTTATTTGCTGACATTGATCGAGCCCTGAATGGACCACTTTCCTTTTTATGCAGGACATCATCAGGACTGGACAAAATCAAGGGCTTTTAGGATCCAACTCGAGTCCTGCTTATCTTCAACCATAGGTTCCTGCTAAGCCTGTCTATGCCTATCACTGGCAGGACTTTTCATCGGATCAGGGGAAGAGCTTCTGGCTCCTCGCAAAGCCAATAGGGGATCCTTTCCTGTGATGGATAAAGGTAAGGGAGGCCCTTTTTTATGGTATCAAGGAGTAGGAATAATTAGAAGGCTGATGTCTTATTAAAGTGATTCCCCAAGTTTCAAATATTTATATATATAACCAAATCAAGTCTACTAGTTTTCCAGGTTGTTAGTTTTGCTTCTGATTGGTGCCGGTTTTCTGTGGGATGAAATTCCACTGCTGGTGTGATTCCTTTTAGTTCCGTGATCTCCCTAAATAACCTTAACAGGTTACCACTATTTAAAATATCCTATATGCCTTGTGTTGAATAATCTTGCAAACATTGAAGCTTTGTTTGTTGAATGTTATTATAGCTGAAAGTTTCAGCCCAGGGAGAGGAATTTGGGTTATTTGTCTTAATTACAGGGTGTTGCCTATCCAGGTCTGATTTATGTTGTGAGACGTGTGCTGAGTCCAGAATGTTAGTCTTTTTGATTGTCATGTAGGGGAGTGGGTTCTCTACTGTCTGGCTACCCTTTTGTGGAGGTAGATTGTCCGTGAGGGTGCCTTTGTTGTTTGCTGTACATAAACATTCTTGGCCATTTGAAGTTATGAATATGGAATTCTATCTTTAGTGGTTTTGTTTAAAAAAATTCCTTTGCTTACCTGTTCTCGGAGATGGATTCACTGGGTCTTGGAAGGTTACTGGAAATATTATGATACCAACAGGCTTATTAGGGACGGTGTTTCCCATCTTCTCTCCTGCCTTAGCTTTGTTGTCTGTTTGACCTTCTGCTTTCATTGGTGGGCCTGTCTTTTTTACCCTGATTTGAAATGTAAGTTGTTCAGTTTGTGAAACTCCTTTCTGTTACAGCTGGGGTTTTCTGTTGCTTGATCCTTGAATGTGCTCTAATGTACTTGATTTGTTATTCTCCTTTTTTGTAGTGACTTTTTTGCCATGGGAGAATTGTCCATGGTCGATGCCCCGGAGACATTCTCTTGGTCAAGTGTTGCATTTATGGATGAGTTTGCTGCTGTTGATTTATTTTGTTGTGTGGAAATTAGATAAATGTGTTTATTACTTTCTTCTGTTTGTTTGGGATGCTTATGTCTTGGCGTCCTTACCTGTTTTCACTGGTTAACTTGCCAAATGATGGGCTGGAAGTAGATGGTGATGTCGGGTTATTATGATTTTTGTTTGTTAGGTTTACCTCCCCTGCGTCAAATGTGTTGGGTTTGTTTTCGCAACCCATCTCCTTCACAGCTACGACCACAACTTATGCTTTTGTTTTCAGCTTGTCTTGTGCTTTATGAGGTTTGGATCATGTTTGGAGGTTGTCCTGAGTGTTTGTAAAATTATTGTGAGAATTACTGGAAGTGAAGCCAATTTTTCGATTATAGGCCTGCAGCCACAGGTGTTTGAAGGAGAATTGACTAGTAAGTGGTTAACTTGAACTCTTGACATGTGTGCAGTTAAACCTTCCAGTTTTAGGTTGATCCCCGCAATGTGTGCTTCCATCAAGTTCATTAAATCATTTTGAAGGTCAAGTTTGTCTGATTGAAAGTTCAGGACTTTGATTGGTTTTTGTAGTGCAAATATCAATCTTTGCCTCCACTGCTCTGAAGGATGCAATTGCACACCAGTACTTAGTGATGGTTCATTTTCACTTGTGGATGATATAGTGGGGGGAGACGAGGAGCATTTCCATCTAGTTGGAACTAGACCTTTAACACGGTCATTGTGGCTCATTGGGGAATTTACTTTACAAGTTAATTTTGGGAATGTTGATTCTGTTATCATTTGTGGTAACAATGCTTACCCTAGTAATTTTTGCTTTGGGCTGTTTTATGATCGAATCGGGGACTACAATGAAAGTTTACCGGGCTTGTCTTGCTGCCTCATTAATAAAAGGAGATGCAATGGGGCCTTGTTTCGGGCCTGTAAGCTGGTTAACATTGTGGCAGATTGTTTTGTATTCCAGGGTTGTATAAGCATTGTTGAATAGTGGAAGAGGTGTGGCGCCGCGGCTAGGGCTACTGACTCCGGCTTCTGGGGATCATGGTTCGATCCCCGGCACCGGCGGCAGATTAGCTCAGCACCATGTTACTCTGGGCAATAGCTTGCTTAATCTTCCCGACGGCCCCCAGCGCCTAGAGACCCTTACGGGTGGTTGTGCGCTTTACAAATGTGGATATTATTATTATTAATAGTGAAAATTAGTGAGACCAAGATCCGTCCATTTGGGTTTCATGCATACCACTATTTGGCTGGGTATCATTTTCTATACCATCTCCACTTTTTGGCAGGGTATAATTTTTCATTCCATCTTCGATTCCTGGGTTGAATCTTATGTTTTTTTCATTTACCAAGGATTTGTTTCTACTCTGTTATGGCCTACGGCATGCACCTGGGCAGTTACCTATATTAGGTAACTGTGGGAGACTGTCTCCTGCAAAAGAAAGTTGTCCAGCTTATCCTCTGTTACATCTTTTGAAGGGTATAGTATGTTTGCACTAGAAGGACCTTTCAGGGCTATTTCTTTAAGAGGGTCTGAGGTCTGAGTACCGTTGTGCTTGTCCGATTTTTGGGGAATTAAGTGGCTATGTAGGTCGGGTTCTTCTTCTGGAGTGGCGCATATTGTGGCCATTGGATCTTTTAAAACAAAAACATTCTGTTGTTTGTGTTTTTCCCCAAAATTAAAGACAACTGATTCCGGTGGCAATGCTGACACCAATCTCTCTTTTTGAGATGTAATTGTCTTGTTAGGGGAGGCTGTGGCTTTTTGCGGGGAACGCCACTGAATCTTCCTGGTTGGTGGCTGGCAAAGTTTACCCAATCTCTTTTTTTGTGTTCACATTGATGTCCAGAGACTAGGCTTGACTATGTGCTGAAATGGAGCCAACATGTTTTGTTGACCCTGCTTCCTTTGTGGGCCTTACTGCGACAGTTGACTATATCACTTTTACTTTACTTATTAGAGTTGGGTTTTATGCAGTTGTCTTTGCGTGCTGTTGAGAACTCTGTTGGAGACTCTCCAATTTCTTTTTGCCTAGGGACTACGTTGCTTTACCTCTTCTACTGCAGCTTCTGAAGAGGGGCACAAGCACCCAAATCTTCCCTTTTGTTTGCTGCCCTTTTGGGGCTTAAGACCTTGGTCCCGTGACACCAATGTGGTTTGTGGTATCAGGATCCTTGTTTCTTGTATCTTGTTGCTTGCAGAATGCGAGTCTGTGCCCAGGGGTCTGGACGGCCTGAAGGAAGTGGACCGATTAGGGTCACCCGGGTCACAAACGACCACCACTACAAACCAATAACTGTTTATTAATATACACTCAGAATGTAGCCCGTTCTGCCCAGTTGCTGGGAGTGTTGCAGAAAGGACTTAAATCAACAAGCATAACGATACATTATGTACATTTCGTAACCGGGCCAGAACACTCCTACAGTGGAATTTTCCAGGCAGGTGCAGCTAAACAGTGAAATACAAAGAAAACTGTTTCAGCGCTTCTATCATTTACAAAGTGTCTCAATTCCAAAGTAGTTCCATTGAGGCCCAGCACCAGACTAGTGGGAGAGGGCCTCTATCTAGTGAGAAAGGTATGCGCTAATAGGAACAGTGTACTCATTATGGGAACAAGTCTAACATGGCAGAAATTAATCTTACAGTGGAGCCTTTTTCCGATTTAAACTAGATCAGTTTCGAACAGTCTAAAAGGGTGCCTGTAAAGAAAATGACGCAGCGAATGCTAACTTACATAGGGCAATGCGCAAACATGAATATTTCTATTCCAACAGGCCAAGGCCTGGAGCACTCCCAAACTCCACAAGCCGCACCCAAATCTGGCTGTGCTGCCTCTGTGGTGCCGGATGAAGCTGGAACTCTGCCATTGCAGAGAACACTAAGCCACTGCTGCTCAGTGAAAGTTGCTGGACGATGTTGGGCCGGGGGTCCCAGAGCGGATGGCTTCTACAGCAACACCGTCTGAGTATATCAATGTAGAACTTGTTTGTATTTACTCCAGGCTGCATTGCTAATATTGAAAATGGGGTTGGGAGGGTGGGTCGAGGATCTACATTTCCCCCGAAACAGGGAAGGGAGGGCAACGGGCACTCTGCAATGTTTGGGTGGTAGGTAGTTCAAAGTCAATCATGCAGGGAGGCAGGGCGAGGGGGTGTTTGTACGTTTTAGGTATTTCCTTTATTTCTTGTTAAGTACGCATCCAGGGTATTGGCTAACAAACATGTTTTCATTTGGATTGGTTCCGCTCCCCCACGGTGTTGGGATCACACAGCTCACAAATCTAGCATCCACTATGAATGCAGACCTTTCAACAGCACACAGAGGGACGGTCCTGGATAATCGTGCTCCAGTTTACATAGCAGAGCAGATACCAGCAATGCCCTACACTTACGCACTCATCAAAACCAGGGCAATACCCGGGCAGCATTCAATCTGCTCTTCTAGAATGTAAATGGGTTCAGCAACAAACTTAAAAGAGGGGTGGTTCTCCAGTATATTAAGCGGCTTGTGATGGATGTTGCTCTGCTGCAGGAAACCCATTTGGTTGGAAACACATGCAGGGTGGGGATATAAATTAGTGGTGTGGAGATACATTAGTGGTACATTTGGGCTTCACCATTGGGTCCAGGGGGTGGGGATACTACTGCGGAAAAGTTTTCCTTTAATAGTGACACCCTCAAGCACAGAGAAATATGGTTGTTTAGCTGCTCTCTCGGGCACCTGGAAGGGCAGATGTGTAAAGTTCATGTCGGTCTACATTCCTCTGGCAATTCACAGGGTGGCGCTACCTGATATGAGCAAAATTATATTAGATCTACTGGAAGGGGAATTAGTGATAGGTGGTTACTTCAATATGACTCTATGTGAGTAACTAGATAGATTCCCACCCTAAAATAATCCCAGTGGTAAAACTGTTATGGCTGATTTCCTGACGTCTCTGTACCTGGTTGAGGTGTGGTGTGAGACACATCCACAATTGCGCCAATACACTTTTTACTCCGCAGCGCATGATAGCAGATCCCAAATAGAATATATTGTGATGCTGGCAGACAAAACACATTAACTTATGTTAGTAATTTTGCTAGGGGCATCTCGGACCAAGCCCCCATATCAGCTTGATATGTGGCTAGCGCCACCCATGCTCGCAGCTCAATCTCGATTACCCCCTGGTGCCTCAAAATTACGTACATTAAATTGAATCTTATTAAAGCCACATAAAACTATTTTGCAAAAATATGGGTTTGGTCCATTCTTCTCGTATCATCTGAGAGGCCAATAAAACTGTGATATGGGGCGGGCTCTCTCCTCGCTGGTGGTGGGACATAAGAAAGAGAACTGCAAAAAACTAGAAGAACTGGAGCAAGATATTCTACACAGGGAGCAAGCTTCTATAAATACACAAGATTATACAGTTGCCCATGTCTTAGAGCTCAAGCGGCATGCATATAGGGCACTAACTACTGAGGCTGCTCAGGAGAAATACTGGGCACAAAAGCACAGAATATATGAGCTTGGAGACTGAACGGCAAGCTCTTTGCACGGTTAGAGAGACGAGACAGGGCAGATCGCTGGATCGCTGCATAGACGGATGGGATGGGGTAAGGATGAGGGACCTGCCAGCTATTGCAGAGGGATTTGCAGACTATTTCAGGGATATTCAGATCCCAATATTAACTACGGAAGACCACCAAGTACTCGACAAAGATGTCATGATTGAGGAAACAATAGCGGCTATACACAGTATACAGACTGGGAAACCAATGAGACTAAATTGCCTTCTGGTGAAACTCCTCAAGATAACTGTCACAAAAGTGCCTCCCCACCTGCTCAATATGTATCTCGAGAAAAAAGGTATAGGGATACTGCCCAGGGACCAACGTGTGGCCTCCATAGTCATTATCCATAAGAAGGGGAAGCCAGCTGAGGATTTCTCCTCATATCGCCCAATGTCTTTGCTCTATATTGACGTAAAAATCCTGGCCAAAATATTAGTGACTCATTTACCCCCAATAGTGAATAAATTAGTTCACCCAGACCAGTCCTGTTTCATGCCGGGCCGGAATACAGCTCTAAATCTGCAGTGAGTGAATGGGGCCCTCACCAGGAAAGATACTATTCAAGAAAGTGCTGCTATACTGTCCCTGGATGGCCGAATGGCCTTTGATACAGTAGAATAACCTTACATGTTCGCTGTTCCGGAATGTATGGGCCTCAGGGGAAAATTCATCAAATGAGTCCAGCTATTATATACGGGACCACTCAAGAAAGTAGTAGTGAATGGCCACAGATCAGGGACATTTGCTTTGCACTGTGGGACAAGACAGGGCTGTCCTTTGTCACCCAGTATATAGGCACTGATTTTAGAGCCATTGGCGAGCTGGATACGAGGAGATCTGCTGATACGTTGAGTAAAAGGGACAGACAGATGTAAAGATGGAATCTCACTCTAGGTGTACGAGATTTTATTGTATGTGGTGTCCCCTCGCACCTCCTTTGACAGAGTCCTTCAGATTTGCTTTGGGTATTCTGGCTATACCATTAACTGGTCCAAGTCGGTAATATACTACTTGTTACAAGGGCTCACCCCAGTCCTCCCTACAGAATGTGGAACAAACATAGTAATGAATGGTTTTTGTTACCTAGGAATATTTGTGATGGACGATCCAGCAATATTTCATAAACAGAATCTTCTAGGCCCAGATTATGTAGCACTCTAATCCTTAAAGGGTATTGCTTTCGCTTATATAGGGTGCTCCATTGTGTCTGGACCAAGCTATGTTTTTCAGAAAAGCTTTAGTAAGAACAAACCCATGTCAGGAGCTGGGGGTTTTTCATTCCAAGTTGGCTTGGATGGTATTTTACCAATACATAGCTGAAATACTGTGCTTGGAATGGCAGAATGCTTTTGATATTTGGATGGTACTAGCTAATTCTATGTCTAAAAACTCTTCTATTTGAGGTGAGCAGTTTAGGAGTGTTGGTGGTGTAGTAGAGTGCTCCACATAAAGGTGCTGCTTTTCAGCTATAATTGGGACCTCTCTAAGGTAAGCTGCTTCCTTTTTACATATTTTATGCTGACACCAATCTTGAAAGGATATTATTTGACTAATAGTGTCACCATAATCACCATTCGAGCCTCAAATACTGTCTATCCGTTGAGCTGCCTCCCTCAATCTTAATTGTTGGACGAGGCATCTGCCACTTGCCTCACCGTACTCATAGTGCAATTGCTGTTTAATAAAAAAAAATGTTTGTAGTTTCCTGAGACCAATTAAGATTTAGCCTTGCTTTAAGCCGTGCCACCGCCGTAATCAAGTCAATTATATCCATCCCAGCCTGGACACCCTGGATAAGTGACTTCTCAGCCTTTATCAATTCTTGGTATAGCTCTTGGAATTTTACTGCCTGCTTTTTTTGATTATACAAACCAAAACTCAGAGCTTCCCCTCTAAAGGCGGCCTTAAAGCTTTCCCAAACGCAACCCACACTACTACTCCCGCGATTAATATTAAAGAAAGCAGTTATCCATTGTTTCATATATTGAATTGCTGCTCTAATAATAGTTTACGGTCAAAAGAAAATCCCCTTGGCCTTGTGACTGCTACTATGCCTGTTATCGAAAGAACTACCGGCCCATGATCAGATGTAATTCTTGGGTATACCTGAATGACAGCCTGGTTTAATAACAGTTGAGGAGTAAAAAAATAATCCAGCCGCACTAACTTCCGATGGGGAAAAGAAAAAAAAGTGTATCCAGGAGCCACCCCCCTTAAAAAAGCCCAAACATCCACCAACCCATGTGCAATCATTAGCGCCTGCAGTGCTTTAAAGACTCGCGGTTTCCTATCACTATATCTCGACTTTTCATAGCAAAGAATATTAGGTACTTAATTTATATTTAAATCCCCGCACAGGATCAGTGGTGTGAGCCAGGTCGCTAACTCGACATTTAAAAACTCTAGAGTGGTTGCTTCATCTAAGTTAGCCCCGTAAACTGGACAAATCGTGAATATTGTAGGACCCACAACACATTCTGCAATTGCCCACCTACCTAATCCATCAGTTAGAATTCTACCTGTGTTGCCTATATGTTTTTTGCCCAAAATACATAGTACAGGCTATAAGATTGAATCCCAGCTCTTCCAGCAATTGCCGCTTTGACCATACTATATGGGTCTCCTGGAGGCAGATTATATCGCAGTAGAGAGCTCCTGCGCCACTTGCCGTCTTTTATCCACTGGATTCAGCCCCCTCACATTCAACGTACCTATCCTGATACCCTACCCGCCATTTAGTTGTGTCAGAATTCCCTCTACTAGCTCCACAAACTGCCTGAAAGAGACACTGACTGCCCAAAATAAACTCATTTCCATCCTGTACGCATGTATTACTTTCTTTTTTCCACCCCCTCCCTGCCCCCCCAACCCTCAACCCGCACCCCCTCAATACCCCTCTGCACCTCCCCCCCAAACCCCCACCACCCATTGTGAGGCTTAAGGACCATGTCCTCTGCGATGTAGAAGTGCTTTGTCCAGAGCCCCCCTATTTGACTCCACTACCCCCACCCTCTATCTATCTCTCTCATTAATCCACCTAACAGCCTGACATCAGGCCCTAAAAAAAACGAAAATAAATTTGGCTCCCCTCTCTTCTGTAATTCCCTAATTCACATATCATAGGCATTTCTTGGAAAATCGTAAACTTCACAAGGCATACCTTCCCGTATGCCCCCGTTACTCAGTAATCTGAGTTTCAAAACTTCTTACAAAACGTACAAATACTTGCTCTAGTTTTGAAGGAGAGACCAAAAACAAACAAGTATCAAAAGGAGAAAGAAAGAAATCTATAAGAGAGAGATAACCCCTATAATCTAAAGAGAAAAAAATTGCACAGTCCGTCCCGTGATACGCCCAAATACAGTTTACTACCACTACGTGCTCATTTATTGGCAACTAAGATTTATATCATGTCCCTTTAACTTTTCGGACTCTTATCCATTTCCTTCAAATAATCCCGTGCAACCGTCTCGGATGTGAAGTATTTAGTTTGGCCTCTGAAGATGATCTTTGAGAAACGTTGTGCTTGTGTTGCATGCAACATCCATCAGCAAAGATTCTTTTAGATCAAAACAGGAACTCACCGTTGCGAAATGGGAGGGTGTAGTAAAGCTTATTTGCAGTAATATTAGTGAGCTGCTGTGCTACAATATTGAAAACATCACTATCCCTGCATATTCTAAACACATTTAGAATTTGGACACTTTTCCATGTTCACTGTCAGTAGAGCGGTACAAAAGGGGGTGGTGATGGACGGAGCATCCGAACCAATCAAACACTCACACCCAGTCAAAAGATCTGGGTTTAATCCATCACCGTTCTTTAGCCCACTCTGCCACCCCAGTTCAGACATGGCTATATGCAAATCAGTCTGACCCTGTGCCTCATGGGAACAGTCCAGCCCGAACTGCCAAGCCATGCCTTCCCTGGACCGGAAACATGCTTCTGAGGACCGGTTTCTGGCATTACAGCCATCTTCAGCCCGGCTTGCCTGAATCCAGGGGCAAAGTGAGCAAGGGACTCACGTCTGAGCATACCCTGCCACACTTATGGCGGCCAAAAGCGGTACAAAAGGCAGTGGTGATGGATGGAGCATCCAAACCAATCAAACACTCACACCCAGTCAAAATATCGTGGTTTAATCCATCACCGTTCTTTAGCCCACTCTGCCACCCCAGTTCAGACATGGCTATATGCAAATCAGTCTGACCCTGTGCCTCATGGGAACAGTCCAGCCCGAACTGCAAAGCCATGCCTTCCCTGGACCGGAAATAAGCTTCCGAGGACCGGTTTCTGTCATTACAGCCGTCTTCAGCCCGGCTTGCTTGAATCCAGTGGCAAAGTGAGCAAGGGACTCACGTCTGAGCATACCCTGCCACACTTATGGTGGCCAAAAGCGGTACAAAAGGGGGTGGTGATGGATGGAGCATCCAAACCAATCAAACACTCACACCCAGTCAAAAGGTCTGGGTTTAATCCATCACCGTTCTTTAGCCCACTCTGCCACCCCAGTTCAGACATGGCTATATGCAAATCAGTCTGACCCTGTGCCTCATGGGAACAGTCCAGCCCGAACTGCCAAGCCATGCCTTTCCTGGACCGGAAACAAGCTTCCGAGGACCGGTTTCTGGCATTACAGCCGTCTTCAGCCCGGCTTGCTTGAATCCAGTGGCAAAGTGAGCAAGGGACTCACGTCTGAACATACCCTGCCACACTTATGGCGGCCAAAAGCGGTATAAAAGGGGGTGGTGATGGACGGAGCATCCGAACCAATCAAACACTCACACCCAGTCAAATGATCTGGGTTTAATCCATCACCGTCTTTAGTCCACTCTGCCACCCCAGTTCAGACATGGCTATATGCAAATCAGTCTGACCCTGTGCCTCATGGGAACAGTCCAGCCCGAACTGCCACGCCATGCCTTCCCTGGACCGGAAACAAGCTTCCGAGGACCGGTTTCTGGCATTACAGCCGTCTTCAGCCCGGCTTGCTTGAATCCAGTGGCAAAGTGAGCAAGGGACTCACGTCTGAGCATACCCTGCCACACTTATGGCAGCCAAAAGCGGTACAAAAATGGGTGATGATGGACGGAGCATCCAAACCAATCAAACACTCACACCCAGTCAAAAGATCTGGGTTTAATCCATCACCGTTCTTTAGCCCACTCTGCCACCCCAGTTCAGACATGGCTATATGCAAATTTTATTTTATTTTATTTTTGCGGGTTTATATAGCGCTTGATTAAACTCCCGAAGGAGTATCTCTGCGCTTGTGGCAGCCACAAAAAACAGCAGAACAAAAGGGAATAGCTAAAATGGAAAGTTAAAGTGGAAACAAAAAAGGTAACATCAACAATTGCCTGAGGAATTTATTTTCTGTAACAACAATCTCAGGCCTGCAAGCATACCCCCAAAGTTCACCCCCATAGGTGACCGCCCCTCTCACTTGTGTTTTATAAATCTCCACAACGGGTTGAATTGGTTTTATTGTAGAGGTGTTAGAGAGCTTTAGAATACCCCCTGTAAGCTGGGACTGCCTGAGTTGAGACTTAATTTGGTGTGGGACCCACGTCATTTTTTCATTGAGGGTTACCCCTAGAATAGTCAAAAGTCTGAACTCTTTCCAGCCCGATTGTTCCAATTACGGGGTTAGGTCTCGTGGGTACAGGGGGATTGAAAGTCATGAATTTGGTTTTCAAAGCGTTGATTTCCGAACCCTTTTCCTCGCAGAATCCAACAAAGCCATCCAAAACCTTCTGTATCCCCATTGGGGATTTTGAAAGCAGCAGGGTGTCATCTGCGAACATTATCGCAGGCACCCTGCTGCCAGCTAGTTTGGGGGCGTCAGTATATTGTATCCCATTTAAGTGAGAAATTACCCCATTGACATAAAGGCAAAACAGGGTAGGCGCTTGGACGCAACCCTGTCTCACCCCCCTGCCAACGGGGAATTTTGCTGATAGGAGACCATTTCTTCCACACCTGACCCGTGCGAAGTTGTCATGATGGAGCCGTATTAAAATATAAAAAATTTGATGGGGAATGCCCAATTCGGCAAGTACAGCCCATAACTTGCATCTTGGGACCAAGTTGAAGGCTGCTCACAAATTCACGAAAACCGTGTAGAGGCTTCCCCCTTCGATCTTAACAGATTTCCAGAACAGCATGTTCAGCCGGAGAATCTGGTCCATTGTAGATATATTATTTCTGAACCCTGCCTGGTAGGGGCTTAGTATGGAATTTTCCTCCATCTAGTCCTGGAGGCGGTCCAATATTAACCTGCCAAAGATCTTTTGCGGGACATCGATCAAGCTGATCGGCCTGTAGTTGGCTGGGAGCAGAGGTGAACCCTTCTTGAAGATAGGCACAATCTCTGCGCCCAGCCAAGTACCAGGTATTGGCATCCCTTGTAAATAACTAAGAGGTTTGGAGCCCATACTATGGGTTGATGTTTAAAGAGGTCACCCGGGAGCTTATCCAGCCCCGGGGCTTTCCCCGCTGCCAGTTTGGAGATTACATCCCTGACCTCCTTCACCATGAAGTAATAACATCTGATTGCCGTATTTGATCTGGCAGCACCACCCCTAAATCTCCCACCAGGTTAGTGGGTCCTACTGCGTAGAGGGTTCGGAAGTGTTCTTCCCAAACACTTTCAGCTATGTTTGCCTCCACAGCTACAGCTGGCTCTGCCGAGCCTGTATTTACAATGGACCAGAATTTACGTAGGTCTCTAGCTGCGAACGCATCTGATAAGCCAGTCCAGTTGTCATGGTCCCATTCCTCTCTTGCGCACTTCATTGCGCGCTTATAATTAACTCCCAGGGTCTGTACTACTAACTTAGCAGCCTTGTGTTTTATGGCAGTAACGAGTTCGGCCTTTGCTCTTCTACAGGCGGAATTGTACCATGTAACACTGGTACCCTTTGCTGGCCGCTTGACAATACAAGGATAGAACACATCTGACAATTTGTTTATTAACTGTTCGTGTAGGGTCCCTAACTTACAGAAAATGTCAGAAGTTTGTTCATCATTCATTGCAGCAGCAATCTCCTCTAGAATAGGAAGAATTACAGCATAGAGCTCCGAAACTCGCTCTGGCCTTTTCACTATTTTCGCCCACTTTATTCTTCTCCTACCATTAGTTAGGAGCATTCTCGGGTCCGGGGCACCACTGACATCCAGAGTCTCCCTTGCAACACCAGGCATGGTAATTTTTAAACTTAGGGCATTGTGGTCGCTATTGTTTCGTGGAATTACAGAGAAATCCCTTATTGTGGCCCAAGATCGAGTTTCCACAAATATGTAATCCAAACAAGACTCGTGGCCCAGTTTGTTAAAAGTACAATTTGGGGGGAGATCTGATTTGACACGCCCATTGCATGCCCTAATGGAGTGCTTAAGTGTTAGTGACGTGATTTGTACCACCAGTGGTGTCCTTGGCCTGGGAAATGGAGCCTCCAGTGGCAGTATTGCCAAGCGCGCGTCCTCCTCCAGAAGGCCTCCATCTGCCAGGTCTGCCAATGGCTCGAAGTGGCAATTGAAGTCGCCCCCAATCACAAGCTGGGCACCGCTGGGGATGGAACTTATAAATGAGGACAATTCCTCAACTGTTTTAGACTCCGCGGTGACACCAACTGGTCTAGAATATACGATGACCAGTGCAAGCTTGGAGCCATTGGACCATTCCAAAAATACGCACTGCACGTCATCAGATAGTGTGTTCAGGGTTTTGGCCGTACAGCCTAGGTGGGAACCCACCCAAACTGGACGTCCCCTCCCCCCCCATCTCGCTGGTATGGAGAAGGAGGCATATCCAGTGCGTGTCTTATACTCTCTGGCCCATGTTTCTTGGAAAAGACACACATCATTCCCATCTATAAATGCTCCCCACTCTGGGCAATCGATCATATTACAGAGGCCTGACAGATTCCATGACAATATTGTTAGAGGGCCCTGATTAGCAAAATTGGCGATTCCCATCCTGCCCCCGTTGGAATCTCCCGTAATGGGTTCCACGGTCTCCTGTGCCACATCAGGAGAAGGTGGACCTTCCGACTGGGTGGGCTGGAGAGTAAGAATACAGGGATGAAATTCTGTGCTGTTTATAACTGCTTTGTTATTACTCTCAGCCTGCCTGGTACATTTGTTGGTACTGCAGCAATCCACGTCAAGGTTCGTTATAAAATTCCCCCTAGGTTTTGTCATGTTGCTGCGGTCTATTGGTTCCGAGCCACCCTCCCACATCACATGGGGGGGGGGGAGGTCAATCGACCATGTCCAGGGGGCTAAAGCGATTACGGCTCAGGAAGGGGCCTGGTAGGTAGATGTTAGCATTCCCAGCCCCGGTCCCATTACTCCCTCCCCTGGAACCCACTCTCGTCCAACCATCCTCCACCTCCCCGCTAGGACTCCAAAAGACAGAGGGAGGGACTGAATAGGAGTATCAAGGTCTCGATAAGGCCAAGAACATATGTGGGAGACTGTTCTCGGGTCTCGAAAATTTACCAAAACACAGTCCCCGTTAATATTTTTAGTAGTGTTACCTATCCACTGCACCCTACGGACCATCAAAATCTCACTAGAGATTTGGGGGGGGAGAGGCCTATTCTTGCTCAGCCAGCTAATAACCTTATTTTTTAGTGACTGGAAGGATTCCCTGGCCGAAGCCTCCAACACTGAGACCCCTGTTAATATGACCACAAAGGGACTCGCTTCCGGAGGTAAATTCATTGCCAACTTGTTTTGCTGACGGCCAACAGCATTGGTTTCCCTTTGTACGGTTTGGTCAGAATCAATCTCTGTCCTTGAGATCTCTACCAATTATTGCATCGGGGCATTAGTAGTAGTAATAGTATGGGGCCTTTGTACTGTGGCTCCTACACCTGCTGGGGAATTAGAGATGTCAATTTGGAAACCCCCCTGACCCTTCTTGGCCCCGTTTGCACCCTCCCTCAGCATCGTTTTAACCCTGTCCAAGCCATCACCAGCCAAGACAGTAGCCCTCTCTATACTAGACAGCCTTAACTCTATCTGGGCTAGTCTGGCTTCCAGGGGGCCGAGCAAAGACTTGCAAACCATACTCAATTTAGCGATCATTTGATCTTCTTGCATGGGTGCAGAATTGCTAATATTTGAATCAACCGTATTCAAAATAGTGGAACTTTCCTCTGTGGGGGCAGCCGCTACTGAAGCCCCCACGGAGGACATCCCGTGGGGTTCTGGGCCGCTCATTTGTTTAGCGAGCTTGGCCTTTCGCCCACCTCATTTGTGGGTGATGCGCTTCCTTTTGGGTATAGCCCCCTCATGATGTCCCCTTGGATTACTACCATTCTGTTTCTCCTGTATAGCATTAACAGATTCAGCATTGATATTAGGCGTAGGATTAACTTCCAATACACTTAATTCAATAGTGTGGTTACAATGTGAACGTGCCCCCCCCCCCCCGACAGGTCTACCCCTTCCTGTGCTGCATTGTCCATCATTTCAATGTTTGTAACCACTCCCCTGTCCGGTGTCTTTGCATTCCGGTCTCGAACGGGCTAAATCGGGGCCGCCCTTGGCCCGGGCTTCGTCCGGCGCGCGTCCGCGCGCGTACCGCATTGCGTAAGGGGTGGCTACAAATATAGGTCAGTGGGGGAGGGGCGGGAAGAGCACGCAGTGTCGCCGCGTGGGCTGCTGGTCCTCGCAGTCCTGCCGGTCTCTGCCCCAGAGTCTCCTCGCTGCCAAAACCACCAAACTCAAACGCCTTGCACAAGCATCACCAAAAAGGTAAATACAGTTAGGTAGTGGTGAATTCTAAGTATTGCATTTCTACCTACTGGCACTGGCATAACGAAAATTGAGGGGGCCTCCCTGCAAGGTATGTAGAGGGGCCGCCTTCGGGCTCAATTAGGAGCTCTCCGGACAGGGTGCAGTGCCGTTGGGGCCCCCTGGAGCTTCGGGCCCTTCCGCACCACGTGGGCTGCGGGGACCTGTTTCTCCCCTGCTACTGGATTACTAACCCCATAGATATGCCACTATTTCCTTCATACTTTTAACTGCAGCTCTGGTCTTCCCAAACATGCACATTATACATACACTTGGTGGAATAAACGAAAAATGTTAACTGTTAAACAACACATTTTAAAAAACAATCGCAGCAGCGGCTCACATAACTAACTGGCTACAGTCACATGGGGGAAGCAAAGGAAATCCACATTTAAATGCAAGCTTTCACACTATCAATGGCTCCATCTTCTCTGAACAGCAGATCCGACTTCACGTTTGATGCTTTGTTCACAGTCAAACACCTAGCATACATTTTACAACCTTTGCCTCTATTTAAACTCAGCGCAGCTACAATTCAAAAGATTACCTCCTTGCTGGCCGAGAACAGAACATTCACCTCGCTCGCCTACATTTCTATTAATTGCAATTTATGATCAAAGCAACTTAAACAACATGTATATTATTACTGTAAACTTAGAACTTTAGGTAAAAGTCAGTGTACAGTTGTTAATGTTATTTTATTTACATTTGTACTACACATTATCTGTAAGAAATAGATTTACAAAGACAACAGCTATTTCAACATATTAACACTACGTGTTTTGTTTTCCTCCTACAATACAGATTTCAAGAGCAAATCTCGTCCGTCCCGCTGTCATTACAAACTTAGGCCATCATTTATGAAGAGCTTGCGCCGCCAATGCATCAAAAATAATGACGCATCGGCGGCGCAAGTCAAACTCCATATCAATGAAGTGACGCATCTCCGACGATGCATCACTTTCAACCCTCTGCGTCAGAAGAACCACTGCGTCAAAATCCCCTGCGACGCGTAAGTATTAAATTATGCAAGGTGGGCGTTACTTCGGAAATACCTGCGCATAAGTGACACATCCACATTTATGACTTTTCCCACTTTTGATGCATCCGTAGCTGAAATGGCACAGCGTTGCGGTTACGTCAAAATCGGTGCGCCTGCCAAACAGACGCGTAGGAAATGACGCATCCACACATACATATAGGAGAGGTTGGAGTGGACATTGCTGCAACTATCCCTACACCATGGAGGTTGTAATGCTGCGAGTAGCAGCCAGACTGAGACGACCAGCACCAGGAACCCCACCACAACCCCCCTCCCCACAATCTCCCTCACCCCCCAAAGGCAACGCAGGAGAAAGGAGCGGTTATTTCGTCAAAGGAGCGTTCTGAGACGCCTCAGGGATGAGGAGGTCATCAGTCTATTTCGCCCCAAGAAGCAGACCATAGAACACCTCCTACGACTCATTGGTCCAAGGCGCGAGGTCACAACCAACAGGCCTACCAACATACCTCCACAAGCAAAACTCTTGGCTGTGTTGCATATGCTAGCGTCAGGCTCCTTCCAAACAACAGTTGCCAAAGTGGCTGGAATATCCCAGCCAGCTTTCTCAGCATTCCTACCCACTGTCCTGGATGCCCCCTCATCTATCTGACACCCCGCTACCTCCGTTTCCCCAACAACCCAGAACAGCAGATGGAGATCAAGCAAGGTTTCTATGATATAGCAGGCTTCCCACATGTGTTGGGTGCCATGGACTGCACATATGTGCAATTAGTACCTCCAGCAGCAACTGCACATCTGTACATAAATCGAAAACATACTTACTCCATCAACGTACAGGCCATTGTGGATCACCGTGGACTTTTTACAAATGTGCTGGCCAAATACCCTGGCAGGGTACATGATGCCGTCATATTCCGGAACAGCATCATAAATGACCGCTTCAAGAATGGCCAGTATGGCAATGGCCTACTTGTAGGTAAGCAAAGGAGTACGAATGCATGCACCATTCATGCTGCCATACTGGTAATATTGCTTGAATGCCACATTAATGAGGTCATGGATGGAATAATGTTTCACTAGTATATACATATACATATACATATATATAAGGTCATGTAGAGCCACATAGGGTGTCAATCCATGTCCTTGAAAATATGTGTCCATTTTCATGCTGAAATATGTGCTAAAGGTGTGTAGGATGTGTGTTACTGGGTGTGTTCTCTGCAACATCCATGCCCTCT
This sequence comes from Lissotriton helveticus, assembly GCF_964261635.1. Classification (NCBI taxonomy): domain Eukaryota; kingdom Metazoa; phylum Chordata; class Amphibia; order Caudata; family Salamandridae; genus Lissotriton; species Lissotriton helveticus. The sequence goes on from NC_136067.1 coordinate 1,568,978,012, forward strand.
GGACACTGCCATTTTAAAATTGCACGCGACATGTGGCCTGTACTTTACCTGAACCATGTCAAACATTTCATTGTACCTTTTCATTTTTGTTAATTTCAGCTGACCAAGGATATGGCATCCAGCCGTGGGTTATGACACCTCACGGAAACCCACAGTTGCCAAAGGAAATAGCCTACAACCAGGCACATTGCAGGACAAGAAACATTGTCGAAAGAACATTTGGTCTGCTGAAGGCCAGGTTCAGACGCTTGGACATGTCTGGTGGACGTATGTTGTACTCACCGCAAACAGTCTGTAAAATCATATTGGCATGTGCAATACTGCACAACATATGTGTGCTGACAAATGTCCCCTGGGATGAGGAGCATGAAATAAATCAGCATATGGCGGAGGATGACCAGGAGGGTGGCCATGCTCCAGCAAACCAAAACACAGCAGCAGGCATCCGCAGACGTGCCAACCTAGTCCGTAATTTTTTTTCATAATGTTAAACTGAAAATTATCATCTTGCATCCGGATTCTTGTTCACAAAAATAAAAATACATCATCAAACCTTTTTTTGCCTGTGTATGTATATAACATAATCAATTTACATTGCAAGTTGCATGAGAAACTCATAGTTGGAGTATATTTATGAAATTGACTCATGTCTGAAGGCTGGCATCAGACATACATCAGCCCACATATTCATTTACATTGTGCTGCCGTGCTTTTTCACCTGCAATGGCCCCACACTTAGCAGTGTATGGCCAACACAGGTACCCTGGCACCATAGTGCAAGTGTGTCTGTGTGCAGGGTAGGATTGCATATGTGTAGGAAGGTGACCCTTCCTATACAAAAATATTCATCCATGCAACCCAGCAACCCGTGCACCATTGTGCAAGCAGGCAGGCCATTGTGCGTCAGCGCAGATGAAAGGGACAGGAATCTGCCGTATCTCATATATACAGCACCTTCCCGCCCTTTTCTCTTGCTGTAGGGAAGTGCAACAGGAATGCATGCTGTGCTTACCCACGGCAAAACATCATAAATGAGGCTCCAAATTCACAATTGTCATTAATCAAAAATTTCCATGAACATTTTGTGGTTCCCAATATGAAAAATGCACAGGTGAAGGTGATCCCACATAAGGAAATCTCACACAGCAGGCCAAACAATAACAAGATACATGTATGTTGTAAAGTCATATGGAACCAAAATAAATAATAGGACAAACCTTAAATTAAAAAATATGTTAGACAGTGGTTGTCTGACAAAATATGACCGTCCCTGAAAATGTTGCTCTCAGTGCTCACCCAAGTTTGCATAGTCCAAAATATAGCGCAGGCACAGCAATGACGTTTGGTCATCATACGTCAGAATCTGACCCATGCATTCCTGACTCTAGGCTCAAATGTGACGTTTGGTCAGCATACGTCAGAATCTGACCCATGCATTCCTGACTCTAGGCCCAAATGTGATGTTTGGTCATCATACGTCAGAATCTGACCCATGCATTCCTGACTCTAGGCCCAAATGTGATGTTTGGTCATCATACGTCAGAATCTGACCCATGCATTCCAGACTCTAGGCCCAAATGTGACGTTTGGTCAGCATACGTCAGAATCTGACCCATGCATTCCAGACTCTAGGCCCAAATGTGATGTTTGGTCATCATACGTCAGAATCTGACACATGCATTCCTGACTCAAGGCCCAAATGTGACGTTTCGTCAGCATACGTCAGAATCTGACTCAGCTGAATATACTAACACCATAAATTGACGCACAAACATTTAGTGTGCCTGTTGAGACACTTTCATGACAAGCGTAAACCACGCATCCTGTGCCCTGCGTCCAAAATACTGCTGTAAGTTTGAGCAACTGTACATTGACAAATAAAAAGAGCGATGCGCCATTAATGATGATTGTGACGCATGGCAATAATGACGCACCGGCGAAAACGGGTCGCATCGTAAGGGGAAATGATGTAATCGGTCTGCCACGCTTCAAATTAAAGATGCAACATAAATAAGTCGGAAAGGAGTCGCATCGCAACAGGAAATTATGTAACCAGCCTGCCATGCTTACAAACAGGAAGTTAAATCCTACTTTCACTTTCCATTTCACTCATTTGTAGTCTGTGCTAGGTGTAGGAGTGTGTTTTACAATTGCTGGAGTGTTGTGTCTTGTTCTAAAGTGGTTTTTCTGTGTGTGTCTTTATTACTGTGTCTAAATTGTCTCTGTACTGTTGTGTAGTTGTGTATTGTGTAGCTTTCTGTTGTTTGTAAAGGGGTGTTTGTCTGTTTAGGGGGTTTAAATCATAGTTATAGTGGGATTAGTCATAAGTAAATATTTTAATAGTAGCTTTTAAACATTGTGGCTTGTGCTGTGTGACAATGTAAGGCAGGTCCAGGAACCTGACTGAGCAGGAGTTTGGGGGGCTACTGTGGCTGATAGTCCACTACCTCCCAAACATGATTGGGAGTGGAGTCAGGGTACTACAGGGTACCCAACACAAGAGAGGAAGATGAGGTGGGAGAGGGTCCGGTACCAGATGGAGAGAATCTTTGGTGTGGACAGGACCCTAAGACAATATAAACACCGCTGGGCTGACATTATCAACCGTGAGCAGGATCTCCTGGACCACCTTGGCATTGAAGTTGACGGAACAGTTGGTGAGTTAACTTTCAGTGATGTTTTGTATAAATGCATGTGTACAAAGGTAACGCAATTTCTTTTTTAAAATAACAGGGGCCTCATTTACGAGCCCCTTGCGCCTCCGTAACGTCACTTTTTGTGATGTTCCGGTAGCGCAGAAGCCTGAGTGATATTTATCATGCTGGACTAAGCCACTTTTTAAGGCATGATGCTGCCTGATAAATGTCAGCCCTTTCAATGCAGTGTTCTGTGTCAAAGGGGCATGTAATGGGTGTTGTTGGGGGCGCTACCAGCAACATCCATGGCCTTTTGTCACTGCCCCAGATGTATGAGTCCGAGGCAGCGCAAAAAGCTCACGCCTGCCCAGGGGAGGCGTAAGGGAGGTGCAACGGGGAGAAATATCTTTATTTCTCCTCGTATTTCCTTTTTCGCTGTGTGCTGCATTGTGCAGCACACAGAGAAAAATGAAAAAGCGTTTTGTGATCATTTATGTACAGGAAGGTTTCCCTTCCTATTCCAAAATAATCATCCACGCAACACAGGCACCCTTGCATCATGGTGTAAAGGTGCCTGCGTTGGCGCACTGCCTCCATTCAGTGCCGGCGCAGGGGAGAAGGACAGGAATGTGCCGTATCTCATAGATACGGCGCATTCCTGCCCTTTTCTTTTGCCGCAGGGCAGCCCAGCCGAAGGTCTGCTGCGCTGCCCTATGGCTAAAAATCATAAATGAGGCCCCAGCGCTGCACAGTTGCGCAAGTCATCTTTCTGAGCAGCACTGTGTAATGTCATTCAGCACAGTGATGCAACATAGCTAACTTTACATGATGCATCTTTGTGCTTTTCCAGGCACTGCCACATAAACTGATGACACGCACTGGCTCAGGCACCCTTGACCCATTGTGCCAATACGGCTGTGTAATGTGTAAACTGAAGTTGACTACAAGGGCATTGCACCACTGCCATTTCCCTTTTTAATATTCAAAGAGTGATGTATCAGTGGCGCACAGGCATTCTGATTAATTAATCTTGGTTCATCAACTGTTGTGTGTAGCCATTCCATCCCTGCGTTCCTGTAGTATCCTGACGCCTTGCACGAATCACATTTGTGAATGATGCTGCAAGAAAAGGAGAGATGCATGCAAGCACCAATGAAGACACACAGGGTGCCTCACTGATGAGGCCGTTCGCACCATTGGAATGTCACTTTGGGCTGACCTTCTGTTGTGCATAAGCCTGCGTGACATTCATCATGCAGCACTAAGGCACTCATTTTATGATCAATGAAGCATGATCAATAGCAGTCACCTCAGCACTGTGTTCAGTGTTAAAGGTGCGTGCAATGGGTGTTGCTGGGGCCATTACCAACAACATCCATGTGCATCTGACACAGCCCCAGATCAATGACAAATTGTTAATCTGAGGCTGTGCCAAAAGCTGACACACCCCCAGGGGATGCGTATTGGAGGTGCAACAGGGACAAATTTCCTTATTTTGCAAATCATTACACATTGTTCAGAAACATGCTGGATTATGCAGCACACATAGAAAGAGGACAAGCCGCTTTGTATGTGTTTAGTGACAGAAAGTTTCCACGTCCTGTACTAAAACAATCATACTTGCAAGGCAGGCACGCTTGCACCATTGTGCATATCTGGCTGCGTTGGCGCAGGTAGCACATTGTGCGCCGGCACAGGGGAAAATGTCAGAAATGTGCTGTATCTGATCCATACAGTGCATTCCTGGCCCTTTCGCTGCGCTCCCGTACGGCAAAACATAATCAATGTGGTACAGGGTGTCTTACTGCGTACGTGTCAATTGTGCCCAATTTCACGCAACATGTTGTATGTAAGTGATGTGACATGTGTGCTGTTGTGGTTGTGTCCATGCTACAACCATTTCATCTCATGTATCCCCCAAGAAATTTACATTATCACCTTGAAATGACTTAGGACACAAACCCACACCCAGTGTTGGTATTACAATGCACAAGGATGATTAATGATTTCATATTTCATTGTTTCCTCTGCTGTCAACGTGTTGTGTAACCAACAGCACACATTTTTTGATATATCAACTCAGAAATTGTCTTTGTGTGTGAAGGTGTCCATACATGCACAAAAAATTAGCACCATGACGCTGCCATTCATGCACCATGGTGCAAAAGGTTTGGTGCTGGGGCATGACAGCAGTTCGTGGGCAAGGCCAGGGAAAGGCACAAAGATGCAACCTTGAGAAGACAACATGTTTCATCATGGTATATCATATTTATGCATCATGGAGCTGGAAATTAATTTGCACGCACTGTTAATATTCCATAAATTATGGGCCCAGACATCAAAAGTAGTGCATAACATGTATAGCAAGTTTGATGCAAACTTCATGGTCCCCCCTTCATCACACCTTGGAGGCCATGTTTATACAGTACTTATCTCCAGGGCCATCACATCTGAGTAGTATATTTCTGCCAGCGTCACAAGTAACCGTGTAGTTCTGCAAAATCTAAACACAAACGTGCTTGTCTGTGTCTTTTACAATACACAATGTGCTATATTCCCATTTGTAGGCAGCACAGATGCACAAGTGTCAACCGAGTGCAAAGCATACAATGCCTTCATTCCTTCATAATGACTGTGTGCAGGAAGGATCACATTTATTGTAAGAATTCTCCACAATGACTGGATTTTCACTAACTAGTTGTGACGTTGAATGCAGCGCACATTGATTCCCCGAATGATGAAACTTAGACATTTGCGCATCAATGTGCATACATGATGGCATGCCAGTGGCCCACTAAGGTTTGGTTGCATAGTCAAACATAGGATTCCTCATACAGCTGGGATTACGTCCGGTCACATGTTTGTTGTGTTTAAACAACAACATCAATACAAAAGATAGGCCACTATCGTGCATTGTCACATGGGAAAGAGTCACACATCTACAAGGCCAGGAAAAGTGTATGTAAGGTGAATCCCATGTCCGGGTGTACATGGGCTACTTGCACACTGATCAATGTGTATAAGTGTCATTTCATGTGTCTTGCAGTTGTTGTCACAATGCACAAATCAATGAAGCTGACACACTCACAGATCTAAGGGTCCCAGTACATCTGGGAATGATCAATAAAGAAGTGCAATGCCATGTGCGGCATTAGGGAGGTGCAACTTCTCAAAATGGGTAATTAAATACCACAAATGTTTAATTACATATGCAAGATATTTGTTAATTTTGGTGTCTGACGCATAATGCAGCACGCACATCTGTGAATTCTCAGATGTGCACTTTCACCATTGTACAAAATTCGTCCATAAATACACAATCACATACATCAACACAATGCAAACATATTTGCTACATGGGGCAAGTGTGCATGTTTTTGCAACTGGCATCTCAATGTGACACCACAAACAAGAGAGCACATGTGTGTTACACTTTCAGTGGAAGAGTATGCTTCCCATGTAAAGCACTTAGGCAGAGCATGTCGTATGAATTTGGGAGCTACAAGGGACGCACTGTAAGCCCCTGGTGAAGATTCCATTGACTCACATGAAATATATGTACAGTGTTGAAATGTGCCACATACCCTGATCATTTGGTCTTTTTTTTCCCTTGTAGGTGGTCCACCCCCATACACAAAGGAGGAGGTGGAGACATTCAAGAATCCAAATGCCACTGGTGAGTGTGATATCATTTCAATCTTTGTCTGTTTGCTTACAATGTCTCCACATGCATGCCTTGTATGGAGACAGTCCAGAAGCATCATCCTTGCATGCAGCATGTTTACATGTCACATGTGCATGGAAGTGTTAATGAGTCATTGGCACTATGTGCAAATGCATAATGTCAAAAATAAGGGTCACATGTATGAGGTGTTACTGTGTGCGAGTGCCAAATGTACACATCTTGTGCTGCAGTATGTATCAACAACATAAATGGAGACCACATTCAAACAATAAATCAATACATTCATAGAGCACCCTACTCACCCGTGAGGGTCTCAAGGCGCTGAAGGGAAGGGGGGTGCTGCTACAGCTGAAAGAGACAGGTCTTGAGGTGTTTCCTGAAGGTAAGATGGTCCTGGGTCAGTCGTAGGTGTGCGGGAATGGAGTTCCATGTCTTGGCGGCCACGTAGGCGGATGGTCTACCTCCTGTGGTGGATCTGCGAATCCTTGGGACAGTGGCGAGGGCGAGGCTGGCGGAGCGGAGCTGGCAGGTAGGAGTGTAGAACGAGAGGCGGTTGATGAGGTATTCTGAGCCCATGTCGTGGAGCGCTTTGTGTGCGTGGGTGAGGAGCCTGAACGTGATCCTCATGTTGACGGTGAGCCAGGGCCGGGTTCTCAGGTGGGTAGATATGTTGCTGTGGCGAGGGATGTCGAGGATGAGTCGTGCGTAGGCGTACTGTATGCGCTGGAGTCGTTTCTGAAGTCTGGCTGTGGTTCCTGTGTATAGGGCGTTCCCGTAGTCCAGTTGGCTGGTGACGAGGGCCTCGGTGACCGTCTTTCTGGTTTCGGTGGTGATCCACCGGAATATCTTTCGGAGCATGCGCAGGGTGTTGAAGCATGAGGATGAGATCGCGTTGACTTGTTTGGTCATCATGAGGGAGGAATCCTGGATGAATCCCAAGTTGTGTGCGTGATCCGTGGGTGCCCAGTGCTGTGGGCCACCAGGAGTCGTCCCAGGCGGATGAGGATTGTCCGAGGACCTCCGTCTTGTCTCAGCTGACTGAGCTTCATCCATTCTGCAACGTCTTTCATTCCTTCCTGGAGGTTGTTTTTGGCGGGGGCTGAGTCTTTGGTGAGGGAGAGTATCAGCTGGGTGTTGTTGGCGTAGGAGATGATGTTCAGGTTGTGTTTGCGTGCGATGGCGGCGAGGGGGCCCATGTAGATGTTGAAGAGGGTTGGGCTGAGCGAGGAGCCTTGGGGTACATGAGAGTTAGTGTTTGTAAACAATGCCTACATGACACATGCAAATTTTAGAAGACCAAATATATATGTCCTATTTGTATTAATTCCTTGCGCCCCAGGTGTGTCAGTTCCAAGCATTTTTAGAGTGATGCACCAGTGCTGCAAGGCCTTCATGAATAAGGCACAAAATGTATGCAGTTACCTATGCGACATAAAGGGTCACCTGCAGAATTCCCTATTGACATCACAACTTCACATGCAATGATGTACTTGTGTCTAAATGGTACTAGCATCATTTACAAGGCATTGTCAATACACATACCATGTCTTAACGCTGGCTTGGAATTGACGCCCCCTGTCATGCTGTGTCTACCATGAAAGTGTTGTGCAGTGTGTGTTGCGTTGTGTGTCACAATGCTGCACGCATTTACTCAGAAGCAGCACCCCATTTACAAGTGTAACTGAAATAGGAGGCGATGCCAAAATGAATAGCAGGGCAAACCTGTGCTTTTCCTTGCAAAACAACCAATATTGCCATTGTTTCATGTCAATTGTGCATTTAACATGTGTGTTGCCTTGTGCAGCATACAGGGATAATGTTCCATAAACCTTGCATTGTGTCTGTGTAGGAAGTGTCAACTTCAAATGCATAAACAAACCTTGCCTGCACACAGATGCACTAGCACCATGTTGAAGACGTGCCTGCATTTGTGCATGGCAGAGCATTGGGTTCAGGCGCAGACCAAAAGCAGTGGAATGCACCGTATCATATGTATAGAGGCCTTTCATGTCATCTTGAATTGTCATAGTGTTTGACATTTCAATACATTACTTTGCAGCTCTGTGTCTAAGCATCAATGATGATGCCACCATGCTTCAAAAGTGATGCCCTGTTAGCAATAGGCCCTTGACAAAATGTCCCTTACATTGCCTGAATGTGCATGTCTACAGGTGTCAATGTGTAAGTGTAGACTGATGTGGATGTTATTGCTCCATTGCAGACAACATGACACCAGTGAAGAGAGGCAGTTTCGGATCCGTTTAGAAAGATTCCGCCACATCCGCCATGTTGGACGTTCCTTCTGTCAGATGGGACGCAGACATGAACAAACCCATGGAGGTGGAACCTGGAGATCACCAACTCCTACTCCACCATCCAAAATGCGCAGCGTTAAGCCAAAGGAAAAGCCATCTGCCATGGACACAGGAACAGGAGCCGAATCATGCCAAGCACATTCTCCCCAAATGGACACCTCATCCCCTACACAGGCTGGACCCTCAACCCTACCCACCTCTGCACCATCCACATCTGGCTCATCTGCACCTCCAGCAAATCTGCAGTCCGGATCATCCACAGATCCCACATCAGGACATTCCTCTGCTCTGCCCCCTGTAACCCCCACTGCTCCACCATCTGGACCCACCGAGGCTCCGCCCCCTGTAACTAACACTGCTCAAACATCTGTAGCATCTTCTGTACTGCCCCCCTGCGGACTACACAGATCCCACAACTGGACCGGCTGCTGCTCCCACAGAGCTCGATGTTGGCCTACTGATGGCAAAAATAGACAAACTGGAAAAGGGGCAACAGGACATGACTCTGGAGATTGGGGAGGCTACAACTCCAGCTGGCCATCCTATTGAGGATGGTGTCAGACTTAAATGAGAGCATGACACAAATGGATGAGCAGCAGTAGCCAGCCACTCACCAACGCCATTGCAACTTTGCTTTGTGTCCCTGACATGTTATTGGACATGCATATTTTCTGCAAATGTTTAATTTTACATCTTTAATTGTTAGTTAGCCATTAGGATAGTTGTAGTACTTAGGAATAGTTTTAGGATAAGTGTTAAGTTATTAGGAGTGGGTGGGGGTTGATGTTTAGTGAATGTTTAATGTGTTTTAAGATGAACATTTTTATAAAAATAAAAAAAAAGATATCTTTGCTTAGTTAGCTAGGTTCATTTAGTATGTGTTTACATTAAGTGTATGTATGCCTGACGTGTGATTGTTGAATAGGGGGGTGGGGGGTTACCTGTGTGTTGTGATGCATGTGTGAGGTAGGTTAAGGTATTGTTAGTAAGTATACGTGTAGGTGTTAGGATGTTAGTGTAGTAGTTTAGATTAGTTTAGTGTAGGACTCATCTTTAAATGTTTTATAAGTGTAGTGTATAGCATATTAGTGGTGTTAACTTATTAGAAAATAAAAATTAGTTTTGATCTACAAAATGTCTGACTTGTAGACATCAGCTTAGTTTGAGCCTTACACTTGCTGTTCAAGGAATGTCAACAATGATCTTAAAGCTAACAATCTCGTAAAATGTTCGGTAATGTAAGCCAACTTTTCATTCCCCTATCACTAATTCATAGAGCACACTACTCACCCTTGAGGGACTTAAGGTATTGTGTGACAGGTGAGCTTATTTGATCACCAATCATGTGAAAAATCTGGGGGCCTCATTTATGATGTATTGCCGTAGGGAAGCGCAACAGGCCTTACTGCTGCGCTACCCTACGGCAAGATAAAAGGGCAGGAATGTGCCATATCTGTAGATAGTGCGCATTCCTGTCCTTTTCCCCTGCACCGGTGCACAATGGGCTGTCGTGCGCCAACGCAGGCACCTTTGCACAATGCTGCAAGGGTGCCTGCCTTGCGGGGAAGATTATTATTGTACAGGAAGGGACACCTCTCGGTTAAAAAATCATCACAAAAGGCTCTTCCTCTTTCTATGTGTGCTGCATTCTGTGGAAAAAGGAAGACGAGGAGAAATGAAGATATTTCTCCCCATTGTGCCTCCATTACGCCTGCCCTGGGTATGTGTAATTTTCTGGCACTGCCTCAGCTTTACTATTCCTCTTAAATCTGGGGCAGCGTCAAAAGGCCATGGATGTTGCTGGGAACACCCCCAGAAACACCCATTGCACGGGCCTTTAACGCAGGGACCCACAGGGAACGTCTGGCTACGGAGGTCTGGACATTCATCATTTGGTTCCTTTGAGATTTTTTGATACTGGTGTAGAGGGCTTTCACATTGTACAGGCTGATGATGATGGATGTGTGACTGATGGCATTACTGAATTCAGTGCTAATCAATTTGAAGGTCTTGCAGAGTATGCGGAGGGTGAAGAAGTATGGTGAGGATACTGCATTTATCTGTTATGCCATGGTGAGGGATGAGTTTAGTACAATGTTGAGTTTGCGTGCCGCAAACGAGTGGTGTAGTGTTTACCTAGGGCAGGGGCCCACCAGGTATAGTCCCATTGGTAGGGGTGGCTCTGAGGATGATGACCTGTTTTGTCAACAATTGGAGATTTGCCCAGCTGAAGCACATACATGTTGCCACATCTTGCATCCATTGTGGTAAGTTGTGTACTGTGATGTTGGGTACCTTGGGGAGGGAAAGGCTAAGCTGGGTGTATTAGGCGTAGGGTACTATGCTGAGACCATGTTCACTGATGATGTCAGCAAGTGGGGCCATGTAGATGAAGTAGACAAAGGGACTGAGGGACAATCCTTGGGGAACTCAGCATCAGTACTCCGTGTGTTTTGATGTGAAATGCATTAGGCTGAATCATCAACTTCGGGCTGCAAGGAAGGAGACAATCCAGTGTGGGGCATTTCCTTGTGTCATGCCATAATGGAGTCTGGCTGCTAGTGTGTGGTGGAAGAAGGATTTTGAAAATGATGATAGGTATTGTGGATATGGAGTTGCAGTGTGGCCTTGTTTGAGGAGTGTGTGGATGTTGCAGTGGCGTGTAGGAGGGACCTCTTGATGCTGTTGTTTCTCATGGAGCAGGATTGGGGATGTTGTATGATACAATGGAGTTCACTGGGTGCATGTTGACACTCTGGGTTTGTGACTTTGTGTGCAAATGTGAGTGGAGAGATGGGCATGTGGGTCTTGCTGTCTGTTTGGTTAGCAGAGGGATCATTGGTAATGGCATTTACCTCTCGCCATTTGCATTCATTGTGGAGTTGCCTGTTCCAAGGGTGCAGTTTATAGTCTGTCACTGTTCGTGTGCAATGGGGGATACAGCCCTGTGGAAGATGTGCTGTGGGCAGGGGAGTGTGGGTGCTCCTGTATCTATGGCCATCAAGTGGTTTGCGGTGTCGTCCATGTTGACATGCGCCCAGCAGAGGATGGTCTGTAGTGTGGAATTCTTGGTGAAAGGTGTTGTGTCGGATGCTTTGGTTCTGTTCATCAAAGTTGGCATTCACTTTGCTGATCTAGTGGTAGGAGAGTGATCCAAGTTTCTTGCAAATGTCCGTGGAGGGAGTGAGGCCTGACCTTTTGCTGGGTCATTGTATGAAATATTGTATGGTTTTGATGAGTTCCATGGATTGGCACGATTTGTAGAGGAGTGTGCCCTTGATGAATTAGCATTTCTGTGGATCTGAAGAGTTTGACATTGTGCTGTGATGTTGGCCCTGTAAGCGGTGTGTATTTCCTGGGCTTTGGTTGACCCTCAAAGCTAACTCCAGTAGTCAGCACATGAGCATTCATTCTTGCATGTCTGTGGATAAACATGTGACATTAGTGGTGTGTTGTATGTTGTGCTTCTGGAGGTGTGCAGGCATGGATGTGCATATGTAGTCCTATTTATGTAGTTTGTTATCAGCAGAGTTTGTGTTGCTCATGGTGGATGGAGGAGTGTGTATCAGTGCTGAGGCAAGGGGCTCTGTGTTGATCTTGCACCAGTGTCTGCACAGGGAATGTGGCATTGACATGTGTACGGTGTGTTTTGTGAATGAGGAGGGGATGCAGTGGGGCTTGGATCAGGGAGGATGTGTGGGATGGCCAAGGCAAATGTTGTTTCCTCGGGTAAAAATGTGGTCAAGGGTGTGTCTCACCTTGTGAGTTGTGGTGATAATAAGTTGGTTATACCTGATGTTGGCGATGTTGTCAGGAGGGCGGTGAAGTTAAATTGGCAGAGTTTGTCAAGGTGTTATACTGGTCTCGGAGCTGTACATAGTCCGGGGATTCAAGGTTGTTGTGCGCTCTGTGATCTGCATTGGTGTTGGCAAATGTTGTGGCAGATCAAGGATGTCTGTATGCGAGGGATCAACATAGAGTTGTTCTGTAGTTGACTGTGATACAGGAGTGGACATTTTCAGTACTGTGCAATGAGTTGATCATAATGGTGTTAGTCTGTTGGAGGCGGGTTCCTGGAGATGGTGGCAAGGTATTCCTCCATGGTGTTTGTGGCCGTATTTCCGCATGATCTTGTACAAGTTGTGTATGGCGTATGCAATGTCGGTTGCAGATGTGAGCTAGGCAACGTCACTTGTGCAAGAGGGTGTTGATGGCCTCACAGATTTACATGACATGTCTGTGCAGAGAACATGTGTGTAGGAGGATGCAGCTCAGCCATTTGTGTGCATTGGCATCCAGCTGGCTGGCCATAGCTGTCATTGTCTGGAGACGGGGTAAGGTGCTTCAGCAGTGTCAACATGAGAATGTTGCTTGTAAGTTGCACGGTGTTGAGAGCTGACAGTTGTATTATCTTACAAGGTTGCATGCATGGAGTGCTGCAGTTGTAGCTGGGGTAGTTTTTGCGACCAGGGTCACTTGAGCTGGTTGTGGTCAGGTTGTGTATGTTCACTGATATGCTTGACTTCAGCACACCTATGGTACCCATATACATCAGCCACCATTGAGCTGGGGTTGTGGGTAGGGAGAGCAGCTTGAAGGCAGGGGCATGAACATGTGTGGGTGCTGGATGCAGAGGTGACTGCAGTGGAATTGGCAAGTAAAAGACAGTGGGAATACAGAGAAAAACTGGGGAAACACAACAGACAGGCAAAATTGGTGCTAGCAGTCAAAGCAGACACACACAACAAGGGCACAAAACAGTGAACAAGGCACAGACAGACCATGGTGCCACAGGCAAATGGTCTCATTGGCAATCTACCACACATCTAGAGGGCCACAGATAATATACATCTTAGATTTGAATAGGCCTAGGACATTTATGGTCTGTTGTTGTACAATAATCTGTGTGACAGGCCTGTACAAAAGTAGTTATTGTGGATGTATGCAAGCTGACTCAATGTCCCATTGCATTTTTTGCTGATTTACAAATTGACTTCACCTTGAAATCTGTCACTTCCCCAAATGAAAAGTGTAACAGTGCTCAACGTTTAGTGGTGTGCCGAGGCTTTGTCAATTGCTCAGATTTACATTTGTATTTAAACGACTAGATTCTGCCATGTCATGGAAGTTCTGTTGCCATAGCTAATTCCATGGCCATTTTTGTGTATCAGTGTGTCAACATACATCAGGCACACTGTCTTTGCAGCACCACAAAAGTGTTTGTATGACCTCATACATGCAACACCATTTGAGTGATAAGGGATGTGGTTGCAGGCACTGGTGTGAAGCATGTCCATATTCCTATGAATGAGCAAATTGCATTGTCTACAACTAATCTTACGTTAGGATGTGCCTTTGATCCCAGCCACGTGCACATGTTTCAAATGTATACATACCTGTCGTATGTCAGATTTTTCATTATAACATACATACACCTAGGACTGACCCACATAAATGCTAGCTTGCAAGCAGATTTGCTTTTAGCATTCACACACTCCTTGTAAATTTTGTACTGTTTGTCATACCAACATGGGACATCATGTGCTATCTTAGACATTGCCAATTCTGTACTACACATGGTACTAGTCACTTAATGAACGTTGTCAGTTGCACATTGCATGCTGTGCTTGAAAAGTAATTTTATTGATACAATTAAGCAAGTAGCAAGGTATGACGGCAAACTACTAATCAAAGGGACACTTACAGTAGGGTTGAGGATGTACATGCACAGTTCATACAAAAACATGACGTTTGCAACATTTAGGTGTGAGTAGGATTTAAATGTGGAGAAAGGGAGAGTTTACATCATACGTTCACCTCACTGAGGAAGGCCACAGATAAATACTTGGAAATCCAGTGACTATGAGTAATCGGTATTTTTTCATTACTGGGGTACACTGTCAGTAGGATGAGCACCGGACAGTGGATATTTTGGATCATCGGACAATAGGTGATGCTAACGTGCAGTTTTGAGGAAGACTGGAAATTCGTCATCATCATCTTCCGCAGATGTATGTGTTGTCTTAGCTGATGGTGTTATCACTGGTGCAGTAGACATAGGAGGCATACACACATCAGGGGTTGAAGATGTGGAAGGGAGTGTTCCTGCATCATGGTCCAACAGGTAACGCAGAAATGCACTGAGCATGACTTGCTGGTTTACCAGCACTGCTGCAACATCCCGTTGGTAGGCAGCCAAGTTGGTAAGGTATGTATCCTGTTTCTGATTCATGACTTCAAGTATGTCCTGGATGGCCCTCAGCCTGTTGGCAACTTCAAGGCTGCCACTTGTGTTGGGCATTTGTTTGTGCCTCTGCTGCATGACATCAGATATGTCATTCAGGGCCTGAAACAAACCACGTGGTGGAGCGTCGGCGCCGCGTACATTTTCGCCACTGACACAACCTGATCTTAGACAATGGAAGACTCCCTCTAGGGTGGCTGCCATGCTCTCTATCCCTTTACGCACCTCCTGTGCCAACTGGCCCTGTACTTCAACAACACGTTGTTCAAATACATTTAGCGTGTCCTGTGAGTGGGGAGGTTCAGATGTTGTGGGAGGTGGCATACGAGGGCTTCCATGTCGGTCATGTGGAGATCCCACTATGCTGCTTTGCCTTCTTGTGCCGGGAGAGGGTGTTTGAATCGATTGTAACAGGTCCTGGAAGAGGCCTAGCTCCATGCTTAGTACACTGTCACCGTCCATATCATCTGCTTCAAACAAAGGTTCCTGCTCTTGAGTAGGTGTTGCATGCCCTGAAATGTAACAAGATGTAGGTTTATGCTCATGTTTGACATCTAGTCTCAAGATTCAAATTTTTGAGTTATCTTGACTTTTGAACTGTGATGTGTGTCAACATGTCAAAGTTCAAGCTACACATCATCACTTATGTTACTAAAAATTACATTGCATAAATTAATTGATGCATTCAAAAAGTGTTTCCTATCACATGGCCAGACAGGCCAGGCCTGAAGCAGTGCATGCACACTTGCACCATTCTGCTTGTGTGCATGTCCTGATGGCTGTATTGTTGTTGAATATGGAAAACACCTTCCAGCACTGTAGCAAGTCCAAGTGGCATTATGCACTCTCTATGTGTGTAACAGGTATCAGTCCACAATTCCTAAGGAATTGGCACATGGATTTGTTAACGTTTCACATCATCCCACCTGTCATAGCCATCACTGCTGTGTTGTTTGTATGTGACCCATTTCCTGTGTTTACATGCTAATGTTGTTATGTTGTAATGATACAGATTGCTCCTGGTATGTTACTCACCCTCCACGCAGCTCCGCCTGTGTGCCCCTGCTGCCGCTGCCGAGTACCCACTGGTAAGTATGCTCCACCCCCGTTTCTGTGCCCCGTTTGTGCCCTCTGTGCCTTTGTTTTCCCCCTCTTTGCACCCCATTTTGCTTTCTGTGCCACAGTTTCCCCGCCCCCCCTGCACACTTGCTGCTCCTGCCTACCAGCTGCTCCTCCCTCCCACATCCCCATATATGCCAGACGTTGCGCGGCTGCGCCGCTGGCGTGCCTAAGGCAAGCCCGTCTGCGCCCATCCACGCCAGGACCCGTGGAGCCCGCAAACGCCACTACACCAGACTCCGCTACGACGCCAACACCCTCCACACACTCAACTCGGGCCGAAACCACACTTGCTTCCAGGCCGCCCCAAAACAGACAAACAGGACCCTTCTCCTGCCGTGCATGCAGCTTCACCTGCGACGGAGCCACCAAACCTCCAAGGACTGGACCCAGCCACCACCAATGAATAATCCTTAACACCCACTCCGCACGCAAACACGCCGTTGAGCTCTGGGAGCTGCTTGACAACTCCTCCCCAGACATGGCCTTCTTAACCGAGACCTGGTGGAACGCCTCCCCGGTGCCCAACATCACCATAGACATCCCAGACGGCTACAAGATCACCCGCAGGGATTGCGCCAACTGAATCGGAGGAGGAATAGCCATCGTCCACAAGTCCACCCTCAAGGTCGCCCCCCATGTAGACGACACCCTCAACACCGCCGATCACCTGCACTTCAAGATCCACAAAGACCCCCAATACCACCCTCAGAGGAACACTCGTCTACAGACCCCCCCGGACCCTGTGCTCAGTTCAGCAACTCCATCGACGACCTCGCCAGCACCCACGCACTCACCTCCACGGACTACATCATCCTCGGGGACCTTAACTTCCACCTCAAGAACAATAACAACGCCAACTCCGCCACACTGATTGACAATCTCACCAAACTTGGCCTCAGACAACTCGTCACTGCACCCACCCACCCCGCCAGCCACACGCTGGACCTCGTCTTCTCCACAGGCACTCATGTCGCCTTCAAACACCCCACTGAACTCCACTCGACCGACCACCGCTGCATCCATTTCACCTTCAAGAAACCAACCACACACCACTGCACCCAACAGCTGACTCGCCGCTGCTGGAGCAAAGTCACCGAAGACCAGCTGATCACCCCCCTCGCCCAGAACCCGCCCGAAACCTCAGACAGTGGATCTATGACTGCGCCAACACCCTCGCCCCACTCAAGTAACTCTCCAACAACCATGCCAGCAAGAGAGCCACCTAGTTCACCGACAAGCTCCAGACCTATAAACGCGCATGCCGGAAACTGGAGAATAACGCACACCGGACAACCACGCAGTCCACAAGGACGCCACCTGCAATCATCACCACATCACCAGATTAGCCAAGAGATCCTCCTTCAAAGACCGCCTGTATAACAATGCACACGACAGCAAAGAGCTCTTCAGCATCGTAAAAGAACTCTCCAACCCCTGCGCCAACGTAAACAACATCCCACCCTCACAAGAACTGTGCGACTCACTGGCCATCTTCTTCCACCACAAGATTGCTGACATCCACGACAGTTTCAACACCACCACCGCCCCAACTATGCCAGACTCCACCTCCCCTGCAAAGACCACCAGCACCAACCGCCTGACCTCCTGGTCCAACATCAACGAGGACACAACACGCAAGGTCATGAACTCCATCCACTCTGGAACACCATCAGACCCGTGACCCCACCACGTATTCAACAAAGCAGACGCAGCCATCGTACCCCAACTACGGAAGGTCATCAACATCTCCTTCAAAACAGCAACATTCCTGGTAAGCTGGAAGCACGCCAAAATCAATGCCCTCCTCAAGAGGCGCAAGGCAGACCCCGAGGACCTCCAGAACTTCCGGCCCATCTCCCTGCTCCCGTTCCCAGCGAAGGTCATCGAGAATATCGTCAACATGCAATTGGCCCGCCACCTGGACAACAACAACATCTTGGACCCGTCCCAGTCCGGATTCAGACAAAAAGACAGCACCGAGACAGTCCTCATCTCCGCCACAGACAACATCAGGCGACAACTAGACAACGGCGAAACATCAGCCCTCATCCTCTTGGACCTGTCAGCCGCCTTTGACACGGTCTGCCATCACACTCTAAAGACACACCTCCAAGAAGCCAGAATCCAAGAGAAGGCCCTTGACTGGAGCATGTCCTTCCTCTCCGGCAGAACCCAGAGCGTCCGACTCCCATCCTTCCAATCCAAAGCCACCGACATCATCTGCGGTGTCCCCCAGGGCTCATCCCTCAGCCCGACGCTGTTCAACATCTACATGGCCCCCCTCGCACAAGTGGCCCGCCATCACGACCTCAACATCATCTCCTATGCCGACGACACCCAGCTCATCCTCTCCCTCACCAAGGACCCACACAACGCCAAAATCAACCTCCACGAGGGAATGAAGGCCCTCGCCGACTGGATGAGGAGCAGCTGTCTGAAGCTGAACTTGGACACGAGGGAGGTCCTCATCCTCGGACCCACCCCCTTAGCCTGAGATGACTCCGGGTGGCCGACCACACTGAGAGCAGCACCGACACCCACTGACCATGCACGCAACCTAGGATCCATGCTCGATTCCTCCCTCTCCATGTCTAAGCAGGTCAACGCCGTCTCCTCCTCCTGCTACAACACCCTCTGCATGCTATGCAGGATCTACAAGTGGATGCCGACCGAAACAAGAAGAACGGTGACACAGGCCCTCATCAGCAGCAGACTGGACTACGGCAACGCACTCTACGCAGGAATCCCAGCCAAACACCTATAACAACTACAACGCATCCAAAACACATCCGCCCGAATGATCGTCAACGTCCCCCGCCGCAGCCACATCACCCCCAACTGAGAGACCTACACTGGCTCCCCGTCAACAAGAGGATCACCTTCAAGCTCCTCACCCACGCACACAAAGCACTCCACAACGCCAGGCCAGACTACCTGAAAAGCAGACTCAGATTCTACACCCCCACACTCCAGCTCCGCTCCACCAGACTCGCCCTCAACGCTGTCCACCGCATCCAATGAACGACCTCCGGCGGCAGATCCTTGTCCAACCTGGCCGCCAAGACCTGGAACACCCTCCCTGGCCACCTACGGCAGACCCAAGACCTACTCGCCTTCAGAAGACTCCTCAAGACATGGCTCTTTGAGCAGTAGCGGCAGCCCCCTCCCTTCAGAGTGAGAGGTCCAACAGGTGTTGTTGCATGCTGAAGGGGTGGTTCCAAGGACAAGGACTTCTGTATTCTCTGAGTTTGTCTTCATGCAGCTGTTGTTCATCCAGACTGCGACGTCATGCAGTCCTTAATGTATTTCAAGTCTGATGGTGGTGTAGTCTTTGGTGAGGGAGAGGATGAGCTGTGTGTCATCAGCATAGGATACGATGTTGAGGCCGTGTTGTTTTCCGATGGCGCTGAGGCAGCCCTGTTGATGTTGAAGAGGGTCAGGCTCATTGATGAACCCTCTGGCATTCTGCATTAGATTTACGTGTTATCGGAGAGGAAGGTTGTCAGTCTGATCCTTTCACCTCTTCCTGGGATGAATGATCCAGTCAAGGGCTGTTCCTTGTAATCCAGCATCATGTAGTGTGTCGACTAGTGTGCGGTGTGAGTCTGTGTAGGAGCTCACTGAGAGCTCAAGTATGATGAGTGCTGTGGAGTTGTCTTGGTCCCGGAGGGTGCGGATGTCATCTGTGGCTGTGAATAGGGAGATCTCGGTGCTGTGGTTGCTGTGATGAGGGCAGGGCTCTGTGTGATCCCACAAGTGGATGTATCTCATGGTCGAGGTTGTTGCATTCAGTTGTGACTGGTGTCCCGGTGGGGATGGTAGTATGGCTGTTGTGTTGGGAGGGGGTTGCGTGGGGCTGCCTGTGGCATATTGTGGATGGACATCAAAGTTGTTGTTGTGTATTTTTGATCTTGAGGTGGAACTTGGTTGCACACTTATCACAGAGCTCCTGTGACAGGGTGATGTCTGTAGCTTTGCTGCATGGGTTGGTGTATTCATGATTGACCTTGACCAATTGACTGGAATTTTCGGAATCGTTGAGTATTGAGTTGTGGTAGTCCGTCATAACGCCCTTGTATGTGTAGGACATTTCAGGTGTCTTGGTGTTTATGCAGTTCTTCACAAGGAATCTGCTGGTGCGTCTTGCTTCTTGAAGATCAGTGCTGTACCATGGGGCGTCCCTGTAGTGCTGTTTGTCAGGCTTGCGGAGCGGGAAGGGCTAGTATGCGCAGTTGAGGAGTTCACTGGCTGAAACACTGGCATTGGCTGTGTTTGAGGCCAGGGTGGTGGTTGATCTTTGGCAGCAGTGTAGGCAGGTGAACTGGCTGTGGGTCATGTTTGCCAAGGCCTGTTGTCAGTCTCCGATGTTTTCCGTGTGTGAGTGCATGGAGGGTGGCAGAGCTGCATCAGTGAGTGGCTCAAGATCAAGTGTTACTGGCAATGCTTGCGTTTGGGACATGGATGTGCGCATACAGACTTGCCTTAGGTGTGCCTTCAGCACACCATGAGCATGCGCTTGCACAGCGCCTGCCATTGAGTAGGGTAGGTGTAAGGAACGATCATCTGTGATGCTGGTACGCATGAGGACAGGGGTGGTGGCCTTAGGGGTTGTATATTTTAAATTTGTGGAGTGCGGGCTCAGATGAGACCAAAAAACAAACTTAAAATGAGGACACAGGGATGAGTGACTGATGTGATCATCCTATGTCTCCTCAAGGCATGGGAGGGTGAGTAGGACTGATCAAATATGAGGTGGGCCATGTGCAGATTGGCAAGATGACTCAAGTGCACAGGGATTGTTTTGTTGGGCCACCCATGACGACCAAAGCAGTAATGCCCATTTCCATGTTTGCTATGCAGGCTATATTTCAGCCTGAATGCCGAACATGCCCAACACCCCAGCATGTGGCTGCATGACTTGTCCCATTGCCAATTACCAGTCACACCAGCACATCACAGCGTTGTGATTGACTCAGGGTAGGGAGCCTGGCTGCCTACTTCCTTTTCCTGGACACAAAGGCAGGGTTGCAGAAGCTCCAGAGACATGGGACACGGCTTTGAGGTAAGACTTCCCTCAATAGATGTTTATCAACACCCGCTCACACACACATCCCCGCATCCATACAACATTCAGTGTTATTTCCTGCGTTTCCAACCTCACAGCTGTCCACCCCGCACTTGTCATTGTTTGCCGCTGTGTGCCCATGCAGAGCAGGTGTACCACTCTTGTGCCAAAGGCACATACGTACTTGCAACACATGCCATGACATCACATTCAATTTTTTTTAATACTAGGCATGTTGCAACTGTAGAGTAGGTGTTGCATACCTGAGACTTTAAGTACACTGTTCCAACTTCAGTGAGTGCATCCCAAAACTATCCTTGTCACCACACACCCAGACCTGAAGCATGCAAATCCTTTATGAGCAACCACAACACACACAAAAGAGTCTGAATTAAGACTAATGCACACCCCATTTTTCCTTAGCAAAACAAATATACGCACCATTTGTAATATTGTACAACATTATACACCCTATTTTTCATGATTTACATAAAAACAAATAAGAGTTGAGCCATATTTTACCCCATGAGACACCCAAATGTTCTAAAGTAACACAAAACTGCACACCATTTTTCATATTTTGTACATTGAACACACAATAATAATTGTTTTACAACTGACACACATAACCACATGAAGTACTTACATCACAAAATTATTGAGCTCACAATGACTTTTTTGAAATGATATTTTACAACACATGCGTTGCGTTGTTGACATTTTACTGCCTGAATTGTAATGGTGCCCTCACAACCATAAAGCAACCATAGTCTATGCTGTTTGCGTCCGACTAGCTCAGGTCCACACTCAGCACCAAGGATTATTCCTCTTGGACACTGCAACAATAAAATGGCAGCAACCTCCTCACCATCAACCCTGTACGTCACCTCACCTGCCAGGACCAACCTCTGCTCCAGACATCGCCATCACTGTCACTGACAACTTCTGTGTCACTTGCAGAAGCCAGCACGACAATCATGAACGAGGCATTGACAACCCATACACTGGCACACTCAGAATGAGCAGGCACTCTAATGTGATAAAGGATGATCATGTACTACAGCAACTACATTATCCTGACCGGGCCCATGGCCATACTCAGCAGCACACTCATGTGCAGGACACCCAGGCCATGTGCCCCATTATCCAACACCATTGTACACCTTATTGCACCCCAGTGTCTGACATCCACAGACAGCATCCCTCTCGGTGACCTCAATTTCCACCTCAGCAGGCAAAGTTATCAGACCACCAACACCTCCTGGGTAAAGTCACTGATACCAGATAGAAGCATCAAGGGACCTCAACATACCACAGAACAGGGCACGGTTGAGTACATGACCTACGCCAGCAGGCACTTCCAATTCAGGCCAGACTTCAGACTCTCTTCCCACTACCATCATTGGATG
This sequence comes from Lissotriton helveticus, assembly GCF_964261635.1. Classification (NCBI taxonomy): domain Eukaryota; kingdom Metazoa; phylum Chordata; class Amphibia; order Caudata; family Salamandridae; genus Lissotriton; species Lissotriton helveticus. The sequence goes on from NC_136067.1 coordinate 1,569,000,488, forward strand.
CATGACATCTACAACTTGACCACCGGACACCACCGCCATCCTTGCACCCTCTTGCAGCTGGAGCAAGGGCACCGCATGACATCTCATCAACTCCTTCCGCAATGACAGTCCACCAATGCTTCAAAAGTTATGACACTGCAGCGCACAACTACCACTGTTAGGATCTCAAATAACACCATCATTTGTGCACCCCTCATGAACGTAATTGCGTCAGTACTTTCCCCCTGCCTCATGGCAGGCACGACAATGTAATCACATTAGCCTCTCCCCTAGAACTTAAGTGTCTTCTCCTTAATGTACGGTCTTTTCCTAAACACCAACTTCAGATCTGGGATCTGATTTTCTCCCAGCAACCTGACATATGTTTTTTTACCGAAACGTGGATGAAACCCCATACTATAGCTGCAATAACATTAGGGGTCCCAGCAGGTTATAACATCATACATGTGGATAGGCCAATTAAAACAGGAGGTGGATTAGCTATCATATTTAAAGACACCTTTAAGATAGCAATGTTAGAACAAAGCTCCACCCCTCTCCTGGAAATTATGGTATTTAAAATTAACCTAGCAAGCAATATCTCATGGAAGGGCGCACTAATATATCGCCAACCAGGACAGAATCCAGATTTTGCTCTGTCTCTTCTGGAATTACTGGCCCCCCATGTTAGAGCTAAGGAGGATTTCTTTCTCCTTGGTGATTTTAATGTACGTATGGACAACCCTGAAGACCTTGAATCAATACAACTAACAGCAGATCTGTCCAATCTTGGACTAGAGATAAAAAACAGTGGGGCGACTCATATAGCGGGTCACACCCGTGACTCAATATTTTCCAACTGCACTAAAGTCAGGTGCCTCCCTGCCACAGAAATCCATTGGACTGACCACTTTTTGATTGAGTTCTATCTGGCAGGACCTACCAAACGACAACCCAGAACACCACCCCCTCCTATTTATCGGCGCCAATGGCATAAAATATCAGTTGAAAATCTGCGAGAACATTGGCAACAACCTCAGTTCTCCGAAGTAGACTCAGCCGATGCGGCACTGGAAAAATACAATAATTCTCTTAAACGAGCTATTGACATCCTCGCTCCGCTAAAACTTCATAAACAGTACCCTCCTACTAAACAAGAAAAGTGGTATACCCTTGACCTCAGGAAAGAAAAACAGAAATGTAGGAAGCTAGAAAAAGCGTGGAGGAAATCTAAAAATGAGCAGGAAAGGAAAATGTTTTTAGAAGCTCAGTCAAATTACTATACACATAAAACTTGCAAGGAAAAACAATTTATCGCTACAACTAGATGAGGCGGGAAACTGTCCGAGGGAATTATTCAAAATCCTACTAAGTTTTGTAAAACCGTCAGCTAGTGAGAGCCCTGACGATGCCTCACAGGTACTGTGCGATGAGATCTCCATGTTCTTTGAGGACAAAATAAATTTGATTTACAATAAAATCATTGCTTCTCAAGGCACAGAAACCTGGCCCTCCCCCCATGTGTATCCTCTGTACTTACTAAAAACACCTTTCTTACTATTCCACCAGTCAGTGATTTAGATCTTCCACTCCTCATTAACCACATGAAAACTGGCTCCCCAAATGATCACCTTCCTGCTAAAATGGTGGCCCCTTTGATTTCCATCTTGGGACCCTCCATTCAGTCAGTTATGAATACCTCACTGGCGAAAGGACAAGTCCCGAGGGAAGGGAAGATAGCGGCGGTAAACCCTATAAGGAAGAAAGCGGCTTCACCCTGGACATATCTTTCCAACCTCCATCTCCCTCCTACCCTACATCGGTAAAATGACAGAGAAGCACGTGAACATCCACCTATCGAATCACCTTGAAGCAGCAGAAGGCCTGGACCCTTCTCAATCTGGGTTCAGGCCAAACCACAGCACCGAATCGGCCCTACTAGAAGTGACCAATAACATCAGGATGACACTGGATAGTGGGGGGTCTACGATTCTGGTGCTGTTGGATCTGTCTGCTGCTTTCGATACGGTGTCGCACAAAGTGCTTGTCGACCGTCTGAGGGATGTAGGGCTGGGAGGTGCAGCCCTGTCTTGGGTGGAAAGCTTCCTTTCCTGTCGCTCTCAAGAAGTCAGGCTGGGCTCCCATAAATCCACCTCCAGGGAGCTCACCAGGGGTGTGCCACAGGGCTCATGCCTTAGCCCCACATTATTTAATGTGTATGTGGCCCCCCTGGCCGACTTAGTGAGGCCATATGGGTTTACCCCGATATCCTACGCTGACGACACCCAGCTGCTGTTCCCCTTTAAAACTTTTTCACCTGCCCTTCAAAAATCTTTTGCAGAAGGCATGAGGGCCGTGTCGAGATGGATGGCCGAGAATTGCCTACAATGCAACGTGGGCAAAACGGATGTTTTATTGTTCGGGGAGCCGGCAACATTATGGTCTGGGGAGTGGTGGCCCACAGAACTAGGACCAGTTCCTGTCCCTAAGCAGACTGTCAAAAACTTGGGGGTGTTATTCGATCAAGCCTTGACTTTTAAACATCATGTCAACCAAGTTGCTGGCACATGCTTTAGGGCCATCGGACTATTAAAAAGGGTGTTCCCCTATATACCTGATAGTCACAGGAAAACCCTAGTCCAGGCACTAGTGATCAGTAGATTGGACTACTGCAATGGCCTTCTATTGTCAGCTAATGAAGGCCAATTAAACAAATTACAAGTGGTCCAAAATACGGCGGCGAGGTTAGTCCTCAATGTTCCATCTAGAACTCCCTCCCGTCCTCTACTAGCCAAACTCCACTGGTTGCCAGTGCGGCAACGCACGAAGTTCAAAATTCTGTGTACCATTCATAGATGCCTGACAGGAAAGGGCCCCAAATATCTGACTAAAGCTTTTCAACCTTATGTTTCAGGCCGATCACTTCGATCGAGCAATCTCCATTTACTACAGGTCCCTAAAATAAAAAAATCTCGTCAGGGAGGCCGTGCTTTGGCACACACAGGACCTGCTCTCTGGAACTCCCTTCCCCTTAAACTCAAACTCATCACCAACCATTTATCCTTTCGTAAAACCCTCAAGACCCACCTTTTTACTATTAACTAATCAGCTTATGACTCACTACCTCTGTAAATGACCAGGCATGGGACAAATCTCCTTATCCAGAACAAGCGCGGAGATACCCCTTCGGGGATTTATTCAGGCGCTATAAAAGCACATAAATAAAGGTGGGGCAGTGCCATTGGGATAGGCTGCCACAATGCATTGCTGGAGTTGCGTCATGGTTGTGCAGACACATACATAATGATTTCTGATGGATCTGTCATTACTTGCATCATGGAGCAATGTCCAGTGAGTACTGTACATCCATGCTATTGCAAGGGGGGACATGGTGAGAAGTGTTGCCACACCGTCTTGTTGCAGCAACACTTTTCATGGCTGGGGCATAGGAATGCACACAATATTGTTGATGGTGCACATTCCTGCAGTGTATCTTTGTCACAGGCCAGCCCTGAAACCTTGTTTGCAGCGCTGTCCAGTACCAGACACATGCATAGATGTTGCCCCCCAAATTTTCACCTTCCTTAGGGACAGGTATGTTCTAGGCTTACATTCCTGCAGCTAATGTGCATTAGAGTGAGTTTGCTTGTTGTTTTGCAGGTCTGTGACAGCCTTGCTAATCTTGCGAGGTGCAGTTAGTTAGATTGTTAGCATTATTTTGATATGGAACGCCTACCTTGCATGTCATTGCCATAATTTGTTTGGGACATGCAAGGCCATTGACATATAAGTTGCTATCACTGGAAAGCAGTTGCTCACATCTGTTTGCTACAGCTTGCTAATGGGAGAATACATTATTGGCACTTTAGATGCACAAACAGTGCTGCAAAGACAGTGAAAATCCATTTATATTATGCACCTTGGTGACTCTTTTCAGAATGTTTTGCGGCTGGACTGCGCCACAAGCAATGTAGCTGTGCTGCAGCGCAACCATAGAAACAGGGCATGAATGGACACCATCAATGAGATGGTGCACATTCCTGCGCACAATTGATGTAAAGTGTTGCATCACTGCAACAACGGCATTGGAACACTTATCTTTTGGCCATTCTTGTGACAACATGGATGTGCAGTATTCACTGTTGGACACTACATGTTGCTGTTAATGAAATATACATCATTCATCCAGACGTATCTGTTCAGTGCTTAAGTCATGCATTGCTGCAGTCATGTTAGGAGCATCAATCAAGTCCATCAAGGCTTGGGGCCAGCCTCTCCCTGTGGCACAGCCTCACCCTTACACCTGCCATGATGCAGGTGTGAGGTACTGACATACTTGCCACATGCAATTTTATTTCAGAAATAAGATGGATTGCACAGCACCACTACTATGATTTATTTTTGCATGTGCAGACCCACCCTGCATACATTATGCATGATGCATGTATAATGTGGCACAGGCCTTCACATGCTCACTAATATTCCTAACTAGTTACCTTTACATATACCGCTAATGAAGCTGAAACCATCATGCATGAAGTACGAAACTAAAAGATTTTGGGCCAGCATGGTGTAACTATCAGAAGGGGCTCATGAATGAGCTCACCTGTCCTTCTCAACTACATAGGTGTACAATGCTTGCCATGCGCCAACGCAGAAAAACTTGCACCATGTTGCAAGGGGTCCTGCGTTGCTAGGGATGATTGTTTGTGTGCATGGAAGGGACACATTCCTGCATGAAGCAGTCATAAGATGATTTTTCCTCTTTCTATGTGTCCAGTTGGATGCAACACATATATGTAAAGGATACCGAAGAGGGAACAGAAATGATTTTATCTGGTTGTGCCTCCCTTACACAAACACTGGTGATGCTTATGTTTGTTGCACTGCGTCAAAGTTACTGTTTGACTTTGCTATTGGCCATTGTCAATTGGACATGGATGTTTCTGGGAACACCCCCAGCAACAGCCATGGAATTCCACTTTCTCACACTTTAATGTGTGAATAATGCCAATTACATATTATGTTGTACAATGTGACATGGCTTTCCATGGCCTATTATTATGCCTGTAGCACATTGTGCCACCAGTACATACTCACAGTTACATTCTGGCAGCACAGTGGTGCCAGTCCAGATTATAAATGTGGAAAACTAGGTCTGTTGCAGGGTGTTGTGGGATTGGTATTTCATATGGGTTGTGTTGTGTTTGCACCTGCATGTGGCAATTGTCAGGTGTGCCAGTGGGCTAGTACTACACTTTTGACATACGTTTTAGATGTACATGGGTATGTGTATTAAAATTGAGACATCTGCATGTCCAAGGTACAAAACATTTGAGTGACACTTCAATGATATTGACATGCATGACTTCTCTTTTCATAACACATGTCACTAATTCAGCCTGGTACCTTAGTAAATGCACTGCACAACATTAACTTGTTACCAACATTGCCCCTTGTAGAAACTTACCCTGTGTGTCTTGCGGTTCCTCATGCTCAGCACTGTCCTGTCCTAGGAGTCCTACCACCAACTCGTCTGGGATGACCGCCGCAACCCGCTCCTCAAGGGCATCCAGCTCTTCATGGTGTGCTGGGCTGCCTCCTCCTGTCTTCATTGCTTCCTTCTGATTTTGCGCCATTTTTTATTTTGTCCTGCGCTTGATGTCATTCCAGCGTTTCTTAATGTCAGTCACTGTCCCCCTTGGTTGAGCCACACAGTTGACCTTTCTCAATATGGACTGCCAAATGGCCTCTTTTTTGGATAATGGCAACTTCGAGCTTGCAAAAAGCTGGTGTTGGTGGTCTGTCACCTCATTGATGAGTATTTTGTTCTCCTCACCACTGAAATTCACTTTCCTTTTCCTCTTCCCCTGTGTTTCGGGCTGGGCATTCTGCCTGCCATGTGGGAGGTTCTCCGACTGCTGCTGTCTCCTTCATGCTCCATGGTAGCTATTTTTGTCTTTACCAAGGATTTTAGAGGTGGATGCGTGTATTTCTGTCTATTTCCCGGAATCTGACGCAACGCGAAAGTGGTGCAGGACGACGTTGTCCTGCGTCAGAACCGTGATTCTGACTTACGGCACTTTTCCAGCAGTTGCGTCACTTTTCGTTACGTCAAGACGGCAGCGTCTGCGTCACTTTTTTTTTTTTACTTTCAGCGTCACTTGCGACATGATGCGCCATTGCATTAATGTGACGCAGCTTCGTCGGAAAATAGTGACGCAGCGTGTCGTATGGGATTGTGACGCATCTCTGCGCCTGCGCAGAGATGCGTCACTTTTCATAAATGAGGGCCTTAGTAAGTACCTCTTGCAGATAAAAAAGCACATTTAAAGATTTTAATTGTCAAGCTCAGATAACCCAAAGTTACTGGTGACGCACTCCTTTTATAAGGCACCCAAAACCGAAATATAATATTAACATGTGTCGTTAACAGGTGGCTTCCTCACTTTTATGTAATAGGTTCGGACAACGTCACAGTTTACAGGATTAATGTGGCGCTTTGGATTTTAGTCACGAAAACATATTGGTTTGTTAGGGAATTTGAAATATGGACTCCTCCACTATGTACGTTAACTTTGTTTAAAAGTAAACGCCATTAGTTTTAACTAAAGAACATAACTAATATGAATGCGCATTAAGACAATTACTCACGTTAACACTACGTATTTTTTACTTGGACAAACACACAGGTTTGCAGACAGGGAAGTTTACAGCACCGCTTTCACACCGTAAAAGATTAACCAGTACTCCAAACACAACACATCTTGTAAGTACCTTCCAAATATAAATTTTTCGACATTTATACGTACAACTAAACTATTGCACTTCTTTGCTTTGGGATATCATTCTACTGGGCATAACTACATTTCGCTAGGCTACAGCTCCCCCAACCTAAAAACGACTCCACAACTACACTTGTTCCAAAGTATACTCACCCGCTTTAAAAAGCTCCACTCGCGCAGCTCCAGCACGCACTAATGCGCTTTATTTACATGCTGCTTCGCCGCTAAGACCCGCTTTACAAAAGTCTCCTTCACTTACCTTAAGTCCTGTTGCCAAGCTTCACACACATCTGCTCCACAACCTCCAACCCAAAAATTTAAATGTAGCTCCTCCGGTCGGGCCCTCCGCACCACATTCAGTTAGTCCAAATGTTATTTCCTAGGGTCAAAATGATACAATCGCACATTTCCGGCACTCAATACTGTTTTGCCACTAAACCTTTCATGGAAAAGGTTCCTTAACTTATCTTAAATCATGTCGATCTCTGCAGCAGGTACAATAACAAGTCAAGCTGCATTGTAAACTGGTGCGCGTGTAAAGCGATTCAATGCCTTCGGGTCGAGTTTGCGCTATATCAAATGCACGCGCTCTCTAAAAGGAATACAAAAAAAACCCAGCGGGGCATACCCTATAACCGAAACACCGACTGCAGTTGTCCAATTCATATACACAATTCTGTGTGTATATCACTAGTTTTAATCTGCTCCTTTTGCGCACCACCAGCCTGCAGTAAGTCCTTGGAATCAAATGCCAATTTGCCAGTCCGCCCCTCCTTCAGTAATGCATTAAAAGAACATCATACAATTACAAGCGCTCCTTATAAAAATAAACACAATTACAAGCGCTCCTTTCAAACACTTCCTCACAGTGGACTAATGAGTCCTCTAGCAGTTAACTTTTAGTCTTCAGAGTCACAATCACAAATCCTTATTATAGCCACTCCTAATATTTCATCCTCCTGAGGTCGATAACATTGGTAACATTAAGTGCACTGCCAAAACCAACTGTTATATGTTGGCAAAATACACGCGGGACAACATGTACAGTACAAATACACAATGTTACACTATGCCAACCACCCCCATGATACGACATAAAATTTTTATTGTACACTTAAATTGTATTACCTGCTACAAAATTCACAAAGCCAGCTCTTTAATTTGGCCCCTCCGCCACACCTTCACTTATTCGAAACTCAAATAGCACACTTGAAAATGCTCAAATCATGCACCACCTGCTCCCAGTAAGGCGCTTAATTTAAAATACAACATTCACCATAAAACCCTAACACTGCTCCTTTATTTACAAAAAGACAGGGAGAAAAGATTTACGTGCCACCACTAACGTCCCACCAGCATTAACATATAAACAAATGCAGTTACATCGTTCACACCCTAACCACCCAACCTTAAGTTATTCTTTGCACACATCACACGGTTCAAAAGGCTCCACGTGCGCGCCTCCTGCACAAAGTAAGGCACTTTCAGTAAATACAACTCCGCCGCAAAGCCTTTCATAACACTACTCCTACACTTACCTGTGATCAGGGTCACCTGATTCATGCACAAAAAGGCTCCCGTCCCACAAGCAGAAATCTGTCACAAAACAGCTCCTACGGTCGTCCCCTCCTCCCACCTTCATTCATTCTGCAAATTAACTTAAACGGTTCAAAAAACCCCGCTCGCGCAGCCCAGGACCGCATTAAGGCCCTTTATCAAAATAATACTATGCCGTTGAAACCATCGTTATACTGCTCCTTCATTTAAGTAAAACAAAAAAGGGGAGCCAGGCTCAAGCGCCTCAGCTCACATCACTCAAACAAAAATAAATAGAAGAAATAAGTACTATGACTACACAAGTCAAAAACACAGAAACATTTCAGTCAATGGATATAAGGAATGAAATTCTCATTGATTGGTTTATGCTTGGTGAAGATGTGGAAGACTTAGGAGATGCTCTTATACACCATTTGCCACAACCATGCGGAGTCATTTTTTGCAATGGGAGAATGATTAAAATATTAAAAGAAATCTTGCATGAAGGAATATTTTAATTAGCAATGCATTATTTCAAATGTAAATAGTTTATGATAATAAATACCGTACTTTACATTTATACGTCGATGAATTTTAATAATTAAACTTTTTTTGTAAAAAAAATCCATTGTTCACTCTCAATAACTAACTAACTATTACTTATGACTCACTCAGTCTGAAACACTATCTTATACACACTATTAAAAACTCACACTCACTAACACAAAGAAACTCTCACTTACAAATAATTGTAACTGTTGGTTAACCTATTTCATAATTCCTGTATTTTAAAAGGAAAAAAATATTCAATCCAATGGGTTATAATATAAAACACTAGTATGCATTTGAAACTACAGTTTCATAACCTCTGTCATACCACATAATTGGGTCATTTCCCATAGCTAAGTTTTTGTATTATACACACTATGCCTCACAAAAACACTATGTAAACAAACTTTGTGTGTGTCTCTGTCTCTGTCTGACTATGTCTATCTGACAATGTCCGTCTGACTCTGTCTGTCCGTCTGACTCTGTCTGTCCGTCTGACTCTGTCTGTCTGTCTGACTCTGTCTGTCTGTCTGTCCGTCTGACTCTGTCTGTCCGTCTGACTCTGTCCGTCTGACTCTGTCCATCTGACTCACTCTGTCTGACTCACTCTGTCTGTCTGTCTAACTCTGTCTGTCTGGCTGTCTGTCTAACTCTATCTGTCTGTCTGTCTCTGTCTATCTCAGTATGTCTGTCTAACTCTGTCTGTCTATCTCAGTATGTATGTCTGTCTAACTCTGTCTGTCTATCTCAGTATGTATGTCTGTCTAACTCTGTCTGTCTATCTCAGTATGTATGTCTATCTCAGTATGTATGTCTATCTCAGTATGTCTGTCGGACTCTGTCTGTCGGACTCTGTCTGTCGGACTCTGTCTGTCGGACTCTGTCTGTCGGACTCTGTCTGTTGGACTCTGTCTGTTGGACTCTGTCTGTCACTTTGTCAGACTGACTGTCTGTCACTCTGTCTGACTGACTCTATCTATCACTCTCTCTACACCTCTCTCTCTACACCTCTCTCTCTCTCTACACACACCTCTCCCCCTCTCTCTCTCTACACACCTCTCTCTCCACACCTCTCTCTCTCTACACACCTCTCCCCCTCTCTCTCTCTACACACCTCTCTCTCCACACCTCTCTCTCTCTCCACACCTCTCTCTCTCTACACACCTCTCTCTCTCTCTCTACACACCTCTCTCTCTCTCTCTCTACACCTCTCTCTCTCTCTACACCTCTCTTTCTCTCTACACACCTTTCTCTCTCTCTAAGTGGCAGCCGGAACCTAATAACACTGCTTGTCATTAGCCAATGGGTATCGCCTTTAGTGCCTTGTAAAGTTTAACAATGCAACAGTTCATGTTGTTGCACCAAGCATATTGTGCTGCATAACTAAATACTTATAAGGTCCCAAAAGCGAGATCTATTGGCTATGCCAATGCTTGTTTAAAACAGCAAATAATGCACAATGTATTTCTTAATTATTAAGGTACACTTTGTTGATAAGAGTGGGGCTGATTGCAATTTTGCATGCTCAGAGGATAGTGCGTACTTGGCAAACATTTGTATTTTTGGAGCCTTAAACGTTAGTTATATGTACTATTCGCTGTTGGAATATAATGCCATATTTTAATTCAATAGTGTCAGCTTTTCTGCAGTACGGAATATCAGATTAAAATGCGAAAACAGTACATTAAGGGGTTATTAATATTAGTCCTAGTAGTCACCTGCATTGTGAAAGGCAGATAGGCTGCTATAATCAGCCAATTTGTCTTTCATTGATGTGCTGACCTCAGAAGGTGCACAGCTGTATGCCTGTGTTGGAGTGCACCATGTTTAGTATGCTGGGAGACACTGTCCCATGCTGCACACAGTTATAGCTGCACTGTGGCACAGACCAGAGCAATACACCCATATAATAATATGTACCTTGGCCCTCTGTTGAGTAAAGCGCTGTTCTTTGTACACCTGTACTGGAATGGTGCAGTTGTTGTAGAAGGGCTCACTCTCCAGCATGTGCCTGGTGCACCCGTCCAAGTTGTGTTGTGACGCAGATAGGTGCAGTGTGCCCTGTGCAGTGCAGGATGATCACAGTATGTTGCATGTTGATGCATACATGGAAAAACATATACTGTACAGCTAACAACTTACAGGGTTTGGTTGCTTAGTGGATTGATGCGTCCACTGCAGGTGCCTGTGTTCACTGCAGGTGCCTGTGTTTGACCTTATGGTCACAGGTTCAAATCCTGGTGGGTCCACACAGCCTTTCTTCCTTCTGAGGTTAATAAAACGGGTACCATTAAGTAGGGTAACAATACATTTCTTTGTTATTTAGTGCCAAGATATCCTTCTGGGTGAATGTGTGCTTTACAAATACAGATGTTATGTTATATGTTGACAGAAAAGTGTCCATTGCTTGTTTTATTGATTGCTCATAGTATAGATGGTTTCTGAAGCTGCAAATATGAATTCTGTGAGCGAAATGCTCCTCTCTGTGATATTAAGATCACATCCTTCGCAATATGTGCTAATAAATATATCTACAGTTTACAGACTGACTTCTTTATGTTTAATTCGGAGACTAGTGTGCTTATTGTGTGGTCGGAAGTTGCAGATGAAAACTTAGCTATGATCAGTAATGAATGGTGCTAAGCAGGGGGGATTTAAGATTTGCCTAGTGGTCCAAATGTACATGTCACCAGTTGTACAGGTCTCTTCACTTCTCATATGTAAGATAGTTTTGAGGTTTGCATTTTCTTAAGTAAATATACGTTTTCTTTTTAGGTCGCGATTTCAAGACCTTTAGTCATTTCTCATGTTGGCTTAAAGCCACCCCCTGCATCTGATTTGTTTGTTTCAGTGCCCTTTAAAATCCTTGCTTGCTAGTGGTCAGTCCTGCCTCTTTGTCCCTCCTTTTTCTCTTCAGTTCCTCCCAGGCAGCAGGGACTAACTACTGTCTCATTCCGCCATTGGTCTTTAAGTGTTCTGAGGGGGACTCTTTTAGTTCTTGTCTTCTGGTCTGTTACTGTCTGCCTGTGCCTTTCTGTCTCTTCGCTCCTCTGGATATCTCTGCACATTTACCGCACTTTAACCCTTTCCCTTGGAGCATCATGCTGACGCTTGATGATAATATCTGGGTCACTCAACATGTTTACTTAAAGGCGAAAATGTGGCTCTGTTGTTAAAGCTAAAAAAACACCAAAAACAGGTCAACGATGAGCAGGGTGAAGAGCATTGTGCCCCTTCCCAGATTTCCATGGCACAAGATTTTATTTGGCTAATAGCCTTGTTCTGCTAAGAACTGCTCTTGTTTTTATGAGAGTAATTTGTAGAGAGAATCTTTGTCTCTCTCCTCTCTACACAGGAGGGCAAACTAACAAACACGAGCAGCTTTCAATATAGCAGGCACCCCCCCACGCTGTTCGTTCTCGTTTTAAAGTGCAATGTAACTTGTTAATAATGCTTACAATTAACAGTCCTGCCAAGCGTCACGCAACTCGCGTGACGCCCACGCATTTCAGTGCGGTGATCCGCATCACCGCACTGAAATGAAATGTCACGCATTTGGCACCTGCCAGGCGAGCCAACGGCGCCTGTCACTGTGCCCGTCACTCACTGTGGCTCTCTGCTGCTCGAGGTGCCGCCTGTGTCCCAAACAGTAAGTAGCATCATGCGCAGCTCTCTGAGAGCCGGCGGCGGGCGCTACAAATGTATCGAGTTGCACTTGTCTGCCAGGAGAGCTGCCCATTGCCCTGGAAACAGCTCAAACAGAATGCGAGCACATGATGACACCGCAGGGGCCGGGCTGCCTCCATAGTGCAGCCAATCATGATCACCGACATGTCACCAGGGGGCCGGGTCCTAAATCCGGATGTGCGGTACTCCCGCGTCACGTCGTCCGGCCGCCAACAGGAAGTTAGTAAGGTCGGCGGGGGAATCTGAGAGTGAGCGTGTGGGCTTCCTCAGTTGCTCACTCTGCGCATACAAAATGTAATATTATTATTTACCGCCCGGCCGCCTAAGTGGTTGGGTGGGACGAGACCCTAACGGAATCATCATCCATTGAGTAGAGTAACCTACAGTGATTCACTGTGACTGTCCGACCTACGTGCAGATGATTGCGGCGGGTGTCGGCTCATAGCGGGAGCAGCCCTTGATTTTGGTCACCCGTCCTTAGTGAGGGAAAGACGGAGGTTTATTCTTGACGCCTCCCCACACCGGGCAGCTCGAGCTCGTTGCATTGAGGCGCGTGGTTGGACCACCAGAGAGTGTAGACCGGGAGCGGTGGTCGTCGGGTGGGCCCCCATGCCCTCGAGGTGCTCCTTTTGATGGAATGCACCCGTCCAGCCTTCAAAATAAAGTAAGTGTGCCTAAGCGCTTTACTGGCCATGCGCAACTTTTACCAGTTGAAAGATTCCTCTGTTTTCTATGTTGCCTCATTGCACAGGGCCTCTGACTCTGCAGCACGCGCAGGCCCTCACTTAGCAAGATACTTCAGCATGCAGCAGAAAGGTGCGAGTCGGAGTCCCGATGGTCTTTGTCGTTTCGGTTTGTAATGAAGGTTTGCTATGCCTTCTTGAATTAAAAGCTTAGTTTTGAAAGTTAAGTGGTATCCAGAAATGCTGTGCTGCCTCCAATAAAATATACTTTCTACATCGGATGTCTGTTGTGGGAGAAAACGTATGAATGTTTCACCCAGGCCTGGAATTTTCTTTGCATTCTAATGTTTGCTGTTATTTATCATACCGAAATGCAAAACAACAAACCCAGACCAAGTCGAGACACAGTGAATAAGTAGAACACACGTTACCCCCACCCATTACAAGGGCACTGGGTTAGTGCCCTTACAATTGTAGTGCTTTACAGATGTTTTAAGGTCTTCTTACGAGTTTTTTCGTTGCTCAAATGGGTGTCATTTCTGACATGTATGTTTGTCCCTCGTCTTCATTGCTCGATTTTGCATGTGAGAAAGTGTCACTCATAGCCAAATTATGAAAATGTCACACTTAGCAACCTGAAACCTTGGCAGCTATGTAATGGAAGCAGACCCTTTGAAAGTCAGCAGTACAGGATTATATTTACATAGCTCTCCAAACCAAGTGTACCTACCTGAACCCGCGCTGCCGGTATATAGTAGTTTAGCTTACTTGCTGTCGCCACTATTAATAAATACAATTAATGCCTCAATCGTTCTGAGCTGCCTGTGCACTCTGCCTTTAGTGTACTGTGTCGGAGAACTGTGCAGTCACGCTGTCTGACTCCGTTCTGCTCAGTTTTCAGTTGCATGCCATTAGTGTACTTTAGTTCAGTTACTTCGTAGAGTTTCTAGTTGCTCAAATGGATGTAATATTATTTTTCCCGTGTCTTAATTACGTGACTTTGCTCTCGAGAAAGTGTCACTCATAATCGTTGAAATGTCACTCATAATTACACTGAAATTATGAACATGTCACACATATCATTCTGAAACCTTGGCAGCTATGAATTAATGATAAACAAAACAATGTAATCATGTGTTCTGAGAAGCATTGTACCCCCATGTGGCTATGTCCCCCCTACATCACGGGGTGCAGCAAATCTCAGCACCGAGCTATTCGCCGTCGCTCCCCCATGGCGCTTTGTACCCCCTACGTCATGGGGGAGGAGCGGTTCTCGTGCTTCAGTGTAGCAAATCTCAACTCCGAGCTATTCGCTGTCGCTCCCCCATGGCGCTTTGTACCCCCTACGTCATGGGGGAGGAGCGGTTCTCGTGCTTCAGTGTACTAGAAGAATTCCCGTAATTTCTTGAGACAGCGCTCGCGGGCGCAATTTGCTTTTTTTGTGGTTATTTAGGGCGGAGCGGCCCCCGCGCGGTGTACTCCGCAGAGTTTTGCCTACATTGACAGAGCGGCCCCTTTGACTAGGTTTAACTCCCCCGATGGCATGGTAGTTTTTCCCGGTTATTTGAAGCTTCGATTTTTATATCAGTGCGGTCCCTCCGGCCAGGTTTGCCTTCCCCCGATGGCCAGGGTGGAGTTCTCCGGGGAAATAAATAAAAATAATAAAATAAAAAGAAGCGGCGTACTGGTGGTGTTGCGCCTTTTCCCGCTGCAGTCTGTGGATGGCTCGGTGCACGAGGCTTCATGGCGCAGTGAGACAAAAGGGCAGGCGCACATCACTTTGATTCAAGCAAGCTTTAATAGCTCAGTTGGTAGAGCGTTCGACTGCAGAGCTAGAGGACCCTGGTTCAATTCCGGGTTTCGGCATAGTTGCAACTTGTACTTTTTTAAATTTTTTATTTATGTATTTATTTATGCGATTTTATATAGCGCGGACTTTACCCGAAGGTGTCAGAGTGCTTCACAAGAGGACCGTTAATGATACAAGAGGAAACAATTGCAAATGAACAAATTATAAAAACAAACCTTAAATTACATGATCAAAACTGACAATAGTGAGCAACCAAAATACATGAGGTACCAATCGGTACATTTCAGGAGAATAAAGTGATATGTGTGCAGGTTACAAAAGCATACAATGTACAAGTAGAGGTATAATACTGCAATAAATCGCAGACACTCCAGCACAACAACAAACGTTACGTAGGCAATGGTGGCACTGGTGCAAGTATCTAAAGCAAACAAAATGTGAGAGGTAGCAAACAGTGTGTTACAAGAGAAAAGTGACATGTGCAAGTTACAAAAGGCTACCATCACAGGTACAAGGATAATACTGGAAAAAATGGTAAACATTCAAACTACCAGAACACACTCGGAAGGAACTTCCATAGTCCTGGACAATAGACTTTTCAATAATGGGAGGACTTCCTTCAGATGATAGCGAGGGTGTGAATTAGATTTGGAGGTGTCTTTGGAGGAGGAGTCAGTCTTAAGTCAAAATCAAAATCAAATTAAGATCAAAATACGCAACGCTGGTGGCCTTATTAGACTTAGTTTTTATACTGTTTTTTCCTGTACCCGGTAACTCAAAAGGGAGCTTATACAGGCCTGTTCTAGTTTGCCAGTGTGCCTTGACTAGGGTTTTGCTGGCGTTGATGGGTAGCAGGTAGTATTTAAGCTCCCCGTGGTTTTGTGTACTACCTAAATCAAAAGGCACTTTATACATGCCTGTTCAAGTTGTTTGTTGTGCCTTGGCTAGGGCTCGGCTGGCGTTGATGGGGAGCAGGTAGGATTTCTGCTCCCCGTGGTGCTTTCTGTACCCCATAACTCCAAAGGGAGCTTATACAGGCCTGTTCAAGTTGTTTGTTGTGCCTTGGCTAGGGCTCGGCTGGCGTTGTTGGGGAGCAGGTAGGATTTCTGCTCCCCGTGGTGCTTTCTGTACCCCATAACTCCAAAGGGAGCTTATACAGGCCTGTTCAAGTTGTTTGTTGTGCCTTGGCTAGGGCTCGGCTGGCGTTGATGGGGAGCAGGTAGGATTTCTGCTCCCCGTGGTGTTTTCTGTACCCCATAACTCCAAAGGGAGCTTATACAGGCCTGTTCAAGTTGTTTGTTGTGCCTTGGCTAGGGCTCAGCTGGCGTTGTTGGGGAGCAGGTAGGATTTCTGCTCCCCGTGGTGCTTTCTGTACCCCATAACTCCAAAGGGAGCTTATACAGGCCTGTTCTAGTTGTTTGTTGTGCCTTGGCTAGGGCTCGGCTGGCGTTGATGGGGAGCAGGTAGGATTTCTGCTCCCCGTGGTGTTTTCTGTACCCCATAACTCCAAAGGGAGCTTATACAGGCCTGTTCTAGTTTGCCAGTGTGCATTGACTTTGGAGAACTTACTTCTGCTCACCAAGCTTTTTTGTCCCGTCCCCCCCGAATGAAAATGGATCTTATACAGTCCTGTGTCTCTTTTTGTGTGTGTTCACTAGTGTTTGGCTGGTGTTCATTGCGAGCAGCTACTATTTCTACTCACCATGTTTCTGGTGGGCGTGGACTATGGATTTGCTTGAGTTGATGGGCGACAGGTATTATTTCTGCTGTAAAGGGAGATCATACAGGCCTATTCTATTTTGTTAATGTTCGTTGACTCTGCTTTCATTGTGGTTTATGGTGAGCAGATAGTGTTTTTGCTCTCTGCAGTTCTCTGTACCTTTTAAACTTAAATTGGAGCTCATACAGGCTGATTATATTTTGGGATTGTCCGTTGATAGTGTTGCTGCCCATCCTCTGCTGCTCCTAATACATTGTGACTTATAGTTTGTGCACTTAAATTTACTTGTAGTACTACATTGTTACCCCCCAGTGTGCTTGCTTTTTATGACATTCTACCGTTGTTTATTTGGGAACAACGCATTGTCATAGATCTTTTGCACCTGCCATTGCAATCTGTTTATTTTGTGCCAGTTGTACTTTAGTATACCTCTTCAGCCGATTTTTCACATTCTGTAGAAGATCGTCTTACCTATTTATGCACTTTGGCTCTTTATTGTGTTTCATGTAGGACATAGGCTCTTCCATGCTTTACTCATAGTTCCGAACACACCAGGACATATGGGCTAATGTGCTTTACCCATTTACATTCATTTCCAACAACCTACAAAATGTTGGTGTAACATACAGTGACAGTCTTTGGTTGCTTTTGTGTTACATTTTCCACATAGTAGGTAGGATACAGATTAATTGACTGAGTCTTCACCACCCAAGAACCTTCCAGGTTGTTCATGCCACCTCTTTTTAAAATGTTTATGCATTTATTTATTTGTAATGACAGTTCTGTAGTAGGCTTATGTCTGTTATACTTGTAATCTAATGAATATCCTTGCCTATTTGTATGGACCCCTTGCGTAATCTAAATTACTCTGTCAAGTTGTTTTAATTGCAGTTATTGTTCATGCTGTGACTATAACAGAGATACCCTTAGTACAGAACTTTAATGACTGCTAAGAAAGTACTCCATTGAATTTGTAGACTTAACGTCTTACTTGTCCAGTGTTTTCTCCTCACAGTCCAAATTTGTATAATTCTTTTGTCGTTGCCCTCTCAGTGCATGTTGGATCCACCACTTCATATTCATTATTAGACACCAACTTGTGCGTACCCATTATTATAATGCCTCCAATGGCCATTCTTCTTGTTTTTTTCTTTCATTTTTCGTGCAAATTGTATTTTCCAGACCTCAATCACCATTCTCGATAAAAAGCAAGAAGGATGTGAAGCTGCTTTATTTGCTATCTCTGCATGCCATATTAATCACAAAATTATTAAAGTAGTTTCTTTTCACCTTTCTGCAATGTTCTTTATTTGCAGTCTGCTTGTGCGTTTCACAACAATTGAATGCACCATCTCCATGCATATTGCGTACCAAAAAGACTTGACAATGAAGTCACAATATTTATTTTTAATTATTCTTTATTTCATTTCTTTTAATAATTTCCACATGTACCAATTACATTCATTTATTAGCATAATAAATAATAATTTTACATCATACATCACAAACACAAACATTATAGTAAAGAATTGTTGAGAATGTATCAAGTCACAATCCTTTCAAAATTTGCAATTCCAACAGTAAAATTTAAAAATCCGATTCTGTACTTCACAACAAAATTTGTGGGCCCACAAATAAGTATTACTATTTAAAAAAATTCTATAAACCTCTCAGTTTAATTTTAATTTGTGAACATGATGTCTCCAAACACTGAAAAAACAGAACAGGTAAAAATAGTTTCAATGTTTCAGAATGGTTATTTACTGTCATCTTTTCTTAGTACTGCTATATGTTACATATGTTAAACAGTCACTTACACAGTAAGTATCTCTTTTGCATGTTCGGCTGTACATTACCATGGTCGCTGTGTCCTGATATTTTTTCAAGGGTATACTTTCTTTTGTTTGCATCAATTTAGAGATGGTGGCAATTGAATTATGAACACTTTAATATTCTTTGATGTATATGTTAGTGAATGAAACTTGGACACTTCGTAAGTGTAACAATAACAATAATTCTCATTTGCTAAGGCCTAAATCACACGTAAGGGTCGCTGGGGGCAGTCTGTAAAAAAAAGGCAGCTGATCGATCTGTGATCCACAGATTCCGGAGTCAGTCATCATATATGGTGCCACACCTCTTCCCTAACTGTACAGTGCAGCCCTGATATAGTATTGAGTGACGACATTATATATGACACTGATAAATCACTAAGACATTCAAGTATACTTTAAAAAAACGTTTGTAAACATTTAATATACGTACATTTTCATCACTTACATCTACCTGTATACCTAAATAATCTTTTATGCTTGTAAAAAAACCCTTTTACTTTAATGTTAAACAATGTATGCAAGTGTTGTCCTCTATATTGCCGGCCAATTTGTTCTTCTTCTTTTTGCATAACTAAAAAGATGTTGAAATCACATTCAGTCGACTTACATAGATATTTTCTATACTATTAATAACTCGGCAACTTTTTTAATCTTGGAGATTAAAATAGGATAAATTTGCACTGATTTCAAGTGTTCTCGGTAAGTATCCATCTATCCCAAATACACTGATACCGAAAGTGTAAGAAGAGCCATGTACAAACACCATCGAAAACTGGTGCGAAGAAGCATGGGTTAATACAAAAATAAAAAGCACTTTCACTTCCAAATGGCATTAGAGGTACTGGAGTCTACAGCGGTAGCCATGGCCGTTGCAAATGTGTTATGCAGTTTCTTACTGTTAGCTATCTCTCTCAATTTGCTAGTTCAACACGTTTAGTCCTTATGACTGAAGCATTAAAGTTAATCTAGTCAAGCGTACCTATTAATTTAAATCAAAAAATTATTAATGTTTTTAAGATCCACCTTCCTATAATATACATGCACTTTACTTGAAATTTGAAACTATTCTTTCTCTAAAAAATACTCGCGTTCATTGAATCAAAGTACCCAATTATAAAATTTGTCGCTTACCATAAATCCTTTTTACGGTTAAGGGCACACATCTGTAGCATTACATTTGTATTAGTGGATATCTGTGTATTTATACTCTAATTACCACGGAGCAATTAAAAATAATGACATTGTCTGTCTTCTCTGCCTTTCTACATTGTCACTTTTTATGACATTAAAGACCTACATTTCCGTCTATAAGCAGAGTTGTATACAACTGTTGTATACAACCATAATGACTGAATGTGCAAGTAAAATATATTTTTTAAAAATGCATGTCATAAATATAGTGTAGTGTTGCATATTGGATACTTCAAGCAGAAGGGGAACATCTGACAGGTCGCCTGAC
The DNA here is from genome assembly GCF_964261635.1 of Lissotriton helveticus. NCBI lineage: Eukaryota > Metazoa > Chordata > Amphibia > Caudata > Salamandridae > Lissotriton > Lissotriton helveticus. The sequence continues at coordinate 1,569,020,531 of NC_136067.1, forward strand.
AAGGATCACCAACCCATCCGCCTACAGATTTCTTAATGAACCTCAATTCAAAGAACATTATTATGTAATGTTATGGACATGTCAGTACTTGTGAGGAGTGTGCGTAAAGTGTCCAATGATTTTGATTACTGGTAGTGTACAGATAGTCCCAAGTAACCATGATGTTGAACGTTCTTCATAAGCATAGTTAACTCACAATTTGATACAGGTGTAGCATATGATTCAGAAATGAACAGAAGAAGGTGTAGATGAACATCAGCATGTTTGCCTCTAAAACTCTCAACGGTGATTGATAGGAAGCGACCAAGATGGTCATCCAAAGATCATTAAATTACATTACTGACTAACCCATTGTTATCAGAAAGGTTGCATGAAGAAATGGCTTAATTTTTAACAAGGTAATTGAAAATGCAAATAGGCAGGTGCATTCTTAAAGTCTTTGCCAGGGTCAGAGCCATATCCGAACAAACCAGATAGCCTGTGTGGATGGGGGTCAAGACGTAGAGTCGATTGAACGCACAGACTCACGCTGAGGTCAAGAAGAGACGATTGTTGCGATTGTGTCCAGTGTAAATACATGGAAGCAGAACATGATGATATCTGCTGGCATCAAGCCAACTGTATGTTGAAGAACATCAATACCAACAGAGAAGTGGGCTAAACCTAATTAACCAACACGGCCATTGTAAATAATTCACATACCACCAATGTAGGGGATTATGTGCACAGTACTTTTAAATCTGATTCAACTCGAAATTCATGCTCTCAACCAAAAATAAAATAAAAAAGAAAACATAATATTGCAGGACTTTTTGGGTTGGTGAACTGAAGTTACCGACTAATTATTACAAAAATTTGAGGCACTGACATGAATTTTGAAACTCAGGCCACTCACTTCTTACATACAGTCAGAGCATGTTCATATGATCACTCGACAACAAGTACTCGCATTTTGAAAATCATATAAATCTTTTTCATTAAAAAATATATTACACTTGTTGTACATGCTGGATACTATCAGTTTAAAGTCAATCCATTTGTGCTTCAAAACTACATCACGAGTGTTTACAAACTCAATACCATTACTAACAGCACATCTTGGGAGAAAACATATTAGACATTAGACAACACTACAAGAAACTCTGAGCAAAACGGGAGTAAGAAGGTCTCTACATTTTTCAAGGTGAACAAAAAAACAGCAGAGTTTTAAGAAGACAATAAGACAATCGCCAAGTTCAAACATCTAGTGGCCTAAAAGGCCCCCCCCCCCCTCCAAAAAGCCCTTATCATCTAACCACGGTTGATGTCAGAGAAGAATTTTGACATTGAAAAGATTGATGTTGAGTTTTTGAAATTGGAAGACATCGACGCAAATTAAAAAATATTATACATCAAGGAGACAGTACATGTTGAAAGTTGACCGTCATCACGTTCACACACACCAATATTTAAATGTCTTGTGACCGTACAAGCCATAAAAGAACAGTGACTCGTTGCGGCATATCAATTTAGCATCACCACATAGAGTACTGACACCCTTTGGGGAAAAAAATGGATATAATGGGTCAGATTTTATTTTCAACCAAATACAAAGTTATATGTTGTTTTGGCTGAATAGCAAACTCAAACTAAGACTAAATACTTGCACAAAACTTATTGTAGTGTTGGGTCCCTGTCATGGGATCGTTTGTCTGTACTCGTTTTGTCATGGATTTGCTAGGTGGCCGCATGGTAATGAACACTATCCTGAGCACTCAGGATCTATAGTGACTGCAATCTGGAAAAGGTTCTCCCACCAAGCAACATCCAAGCCTTCTTGAAATGAGGATTTGGAGTAAACAAACTCCTTAAATTGTCAATTGGCTATAGTTTTTTGTGGAAGGGCTCCTTTCTCTTTTTTTTACTTTTTTTTCAAGAGGAAGGAAGTGCCCCAGATTCTCCAACTTCCTGTTCCTGTCCATCAGACTCCTCCCAGTGCTGTGTCCATCTCCTGGTCACTTTTCATTTAGATTTGGAGCTGGGAGGATCACTCTTTGTGTCTGCTGCATAATATATCTTTGAATTTGAGGAGTTTAAATTTGAGATTTTACAAGTAAGTTGGAAAACTGGTGTTTTTAGTTTGATTGGGGCCATGCACCTAGATTTATATGTACATTTCAAAACAAATTTAAATTTATTGTGGTTGGTGGCCTGTAGTTTCAGTAGGGACCTGGTTGTTTCTTTAGAAGTAATTTTTCTTCTTTTATAAAGGGAACATGGTGCATAGTTCACTATATTTTCTCCATGTTTTGAAATCAATTTGCAATTTTGATTGAATTTACTGTGTAGCTCAGTGGTCTGCCAATAGGACTTTCAGCCAGTAGGCCCAGAGCTACTCATGGGTGCATGAAACAACTGTTTTTGTGGTTTCTGTTAAATGTAAACATCATTCCAGACATGGATGTCATTGAATTGAAATACACAATTTGTTTTGGGTGGTATTTCATTTTTTTTCAGTTCTGTTATTGTCTGAGTTGGATGTGTGTTGTTGTTGTAACTTGCAAACCTTTTTAGCCTTGTGGATTTTCGTTTTTGGCAATGTTGCATTTAACCTAAAGATATGTTGTTGTTTAGCATGTTTCCTTTGTCTGGCCAGTGTGTGAGTGTCTTTACATTGCAATATAGGCCAGCATTTGCCTTGGTTTCCCAATGGTAGGCCATTTTATAAAGTCTGTGTCCATAGGCCTCCTGCTTGTTGTTATTGTGACCCTGTGTCTGGTGGCCATTTTGTGAAGGCATGCAGTATGCTGCTTTTTCCATAGGGCTGTATGTCTTCCCTTTGTTACCCTTGGCTTATTGCTTCTTGTTGTGGCCTTGCCACGTGTCTGGTAGCCATTTTGTGAAGGCAGTCAGTGTTCTTTTGCCATGGACCTGCATGCCTTTCCTTTGTTCCCCTTGGTTTCCTTCTTGTTGTGGCCTGGCCATGAGGCAGGTGGCCATTTTGTTAAGTTAGCCAGCCAGTGAGCTTATGTATTGTGATAGGCCTGCTTGCCTTCTTTGTTGTGGCAATGTCTTCTTGCTGGTTGTTGTTTTGCATGCAATTTGTTCTTCTTTTATTCAATAAAAATGTACCACAGTTTACTACATTTTTTCCATTTTTTAAATACATTTGCAATAATGGCCCAGAACTACTCATCATAGGTGCATGAGGCAACTGCTTCTGCGGTGTCTATTGAATTTAACATCATTTAGGCCATGGATGGCATTGGATTAAAATACAAAATGTGTTGGTGTCTTTGATGGTATTTCACTAAAGGTTTGTTTTCATGTGTGTTGCCTTTGTTGGATGTGTGTGGTTGTAACTTGCAAACCTTTTTAACCCTGTGGATTTTCATTTTTGGCATTGTTTCATTAAATATGTATTTTCTTATAGTGCCTCATTTGCCTGGCCAGTGTGTGAGTGTGTTTGCATTGCAATAGTAGGCCAGCAATGAATTTGCATTGGCTCTCCATGTGGCGTGGACCATTTTGTAAAGTATGTGTCCTCCTGATGCCTGCTTGTGTTCATTGTTTACCAGGACTCCTGCTTGTTATTGTTGATGTGACCATGTGGCTGGTGGCCATTTTATGAAGGCAGACAGTCAGTGTACTTTTGCCATAGGCCTGCATGTCTTCTTTTTGTTCTCAAATGCCTTCTTCATGCTTGTTGTTGATGAGGATATACCATGTGGCATCGGGTGATAGCCATTTTCTGTGTTCAGCCAGTGTGCTCTTTGCCATATGCTTGCATGGATAGTTGATCAATGAGCTAATAGCAGCTTATGCTTAACGATATTTTTTTTAAACTTATTTAGAAAGATTGTTTTCTTTATTTTGTTTATTTACATTTTTAAAAGTTTCCAATTTATGTAATTTGGTATTTTTTATATTTAAAAAATATCTTAATTTTTTCAGTTATTTTGTATTTAAAAAAAAAAATATATTTTTAGTTTCATAAGTAACATGATTTGGCATCAATAAGACTGAACCTATAATCCCATGTCTGCTATATGACTTGCACAACAGTATAGAGATTGTTCCCTTGTTGTCATTTTTCAGCTGCAGCTCCCTGAGTGACACAACCCACGTGATGCATGGTACAAATTGCTAACTTCTTCTCCGAAAAAATAGCCATAATAGAACAATCCTTCCTTGCATCTCAGATCCCTCCTTATCCCCTTTCTATCACTGACTGTACTTCTCAACCTCCCTCTCTATTAACCCCCCGACTCCTCCTTCCTCCTTCCTGCCACTACCCTTACGAATACCAGCCTTTCTAACTCAAAGCCTTAAAAACGTATTTCCACCCCGTAACAGATGCTTGAAGTCTCTAACATCATCTCCAAACTAAAACTGTCCTCACACACCAAAGACCCTCTCCCTGCTAACCTTGTCCAGGAGCTTAAGCACATCATTGCTCCTTATTGGATCTCTATCATCAACTCCTCCCTTACCTCGGGATGTGTTACTCCCTCCCTCCAATTTGGACAAATCCCTCCCATTCTTAAAAATCCCAATGCTGACCCCAAAGACCTTAATAATCTCTGCCCCATCTCCAATCTCCCCCTCCTTTCCAAAGCACATGAAAAATGTGCCCTTCTTCAACTGGACAAACACATTGACACCTTTAACCTACTCAACGCCTTACAATCCGGCTTCCGAAAAGGCTGCAGTACAGAAACTGCCATGCTAAATATTGTAGATGACATCCATCACTCTCTAGCTAATGGCGTGACCTGCCTACTCATTCTCCTCAACCTCTCTGCAGCATTTGATACAGTTAACCACCCAGCCTTAGTTAATGCGCTCAAAGTTCGATTTGGCCTTAATAGCCCGGTATTGAAATGTTTCTCCTCCTTCCTCAACATAGAACACAACAAATCAAAATCTACAACTGCCTCTATAACCCCACACCCATCTTGCTTGATGTCCCTCAGGGTTTTACTCTCTCTCTTTCTCTCTTTAACATCCTTATGGAACATCTTACCCTCATTCTAAAACAAGCTGGAATCAACTACCACCTCTATGATGACGCCACCCAACTTTACTATAAGATCAGATCCCACTCCGATGTTCTACATCTTAACAACACCCTGTCTAAAATCCAATCCTGGTTCCACTCCAACCATCTCAAACTCAACCCTAAAAAAACAGAAATCATTTTCTTCTCTCCAAAAATCAACCCTCTTCCTATCCAAACATGGATCTCTGACCTTAATGCCCTCAACGGTCCACTCACCTTATCAAACTCAGTAAAATCACATTGCATCACCATGGGCAAAAGCCAAACCATTCAGGCCCACATAAAAAACTCATCCAAAGAAGTGCTCTTCACTCTACGCCATCTCAAGAAAATCAAACCCTTCATCCCAGCTGACGACATTAAATCGGTTGTTCAATCTCTTCTGCTCTTGAGAATCGACTATGGTAACGCTATAAGCTCCAGAACCCCAAAAGTTCACCTAGCCCCACTCAAATCTGTGCTAAACCTAGCGGCCAGGATAATCACTGACTGCAAATGTTTGACCACATCTCCCCAGCCCTTAAGGCCCTTAAATGGCTGCCCATTGAAGGAAGACCCACCTACAATATGGCATGCATTACACACAAAGCCCTTCACCAAAAGGCCTGCTTTATCTCACTGATAAACTCAACAAAGAAGGCAGCGTCCGACCATTGAGAAGCACCAACACTCTCCTCCTTGTCCCACCCCTGACAATAAAGAAAACAACACAATCTCTCTCTTTCTCTGGTTATGCCCCGAGCATCTGGAATGCCCTCCCTAAAGACCTGGGCTGTAACCCCTCCTACATCAGCTTCAAAAAAGACCTCAAAGTGCACTTGCTCAAGAAATATTGGGGCCCATAATCCTTTACTTTCCCCACTTTTTCCTACTCTCTCCCTTTCCCCTCCTTTCCCCTCCCCGCCTTCCCATTTTCTTACCCTCTTCCTTCCATACTCCTTCCCCTTAATTACTACCTCCCCTTCCTTTGTCCATTTTTTTCTACCCCCATTCATGCCTCTCCTCCCTCCACCCTCCTACCACCTAGCCTCCCTCCATCTCAGGCTACTGTATATAATTCGACTACATGTATCCATTTTATTTATGTTTCAATTCTCTTTTGGTTTGACATATGCTAATTTGTATTATGCTACTTGTTCTTTATAAACTGACCTGTGTGATACGTTATAAACAACGATATTATGCCTGTAGTATCCTCACTCATGTAAAGCGCTCTGATACCCCTGGGTCCAGCCAGCGCTATATAAAACCTTTAAAATAAATAAATAAATACAATGCACATAAAGCAAACCATTACATTTGTATTTTGCTGTTGTTGTTCTTTCCTGTCCTTCCTGAGTGTCCTGTACAGTACACCATGAAAGCTTGTGTTGTTGTCAAAGTCTCACAAATGGTTACACTGTATTGGTATTTTTTTTTATAACTGAGGTAACAAGTGTGACCACAGACACTAAATGATATTATATTTGTTTGTACTAGTATTTGAACTACAGCAATGCCACGTTTCACTGATGTTCTTCTTGCTTTTTTGCTTTTAGGAGCGCAAGAGGAGGAGGCAACATCACCCATAGTACTGCCAGACAGAAGGTCTGTACACGACGAGACATGTGACCACAGACATCTCTTCAACTTGTGAGAAGCTTAGTGCCACTGCTAACTGACAGCTTCAATATGGCCAAGAAGAAGCGAGGTACCAGTATCAAGATGGTTGCCAGTGAGAAGAAGGCACTTGCCACCACCGATATGTTGCCCAAGACTTTTTTGGGAAACCAATTCCAATTCCAAAAATTCTTTATTTCGGCCACATAGGCCATAAAAGATACAATAAAATACAATACATATAATTAAAACACAGTATTTACATATAAAAAATTCTTCTGGACCTGCATGGGGTAAGGGATACAAGGTAGTACTAGTTCAAGAAGACATTTTCATCCTTATTATCCATGCTGCCATTAGAAATTTTGAAACAGCAAAGACAATATGGCCCAGAGTGTTGGTTTTCATAACCCTGTAGGCCTGTAGATACTTCCTGAAGCCCAGGTTCCGACACAAAGGTGCTATCCAATGCCTCCTCGGGCTCTGGTAAGCGTGGCAACCAAACATTATGTGTAGATCATCTTCATCATGGGCTTTGCAGCATGGACAGAGTTTGTCACCCCCTGTGGACCATTTGTAAGTGAATACTTTGGTGGGGAGTGTACCGAACCTCCATTGCAGGAACAGTTTCCTCGCCAAGAGAGGAAAAATAAAATCCATAAAAGGTTCAAACACATAAGAATTTTTGGATTCCATAAAGCGTCGCGTCAAGGTGCCACTATTATAAGCATTATCCATGTCAACGAGGTATTTGTTCTTGTACAGCTGGGCAAGAGTTTTACGCGTAATCCTTTGACAGCCCTGACCTGGGTCATCCCATAAGTCTGGCAGGTTCAGGCTAAACAGTTCCGACTTGATAAAGGCCAGCCAGGGAATTTTGCAGTTGACATTCAGCCTCATAACATGAATAAGGTCCTGTCTATAATGATACAGTTCCTCGGTGGACCATATCCGATGCCAAAACTTCACGGGTTTCGACAGAAGATCCTCAGTAAGCATGGGCGTAAAATCCGCTCCGCTCGCGGATTTTTCGGATTTTCGGCAAATTCGCAATCCGCGAACGCTCGCGAATTTGTCGAAAATCCGTGAATCCGCTCGCGGCGGATTTTTTGCTTGGTTGCGGCGCGCGGCGTGGTGCACGGCGTTCACTTTCCGTCATTTTAGCGTTTGCCGAGTTGTTTTTCTTTGCGAGTGACGCGCCATTTTAGATCTTGCTGCGTGTTCCCGCGGGAGTTTGTCGCCCGCGAATACGTACTCGCGGCTTGCCACCTTGCACAGCACACCTCGCGAGAGTTCGCAATTGCGAACACGTAGTTGCGGCGGAAAGGAACAATCTCGCACTTGCGAAATAGAGATTTTGCAATTTCGCACAAGAAAATCACCAGCAAACAGGATAAACCTTCAGAAAATTATGATTTTTATCAGAATCACTCCTCAGGTTGACATTTGCATGGCCTTTTTTTTTGCAAGGAGTCCATTTTGGGGGGGGGGAGGAAGGAAGTGCCCCACAGTCTCCAACTTCCTGTTCCTGTCCAGCAGGCTCCTCCCAGTGCTTTGTCCATCTCCTGGTCACTTTCATTTGGATCTGGAGCTGGAAGGATTACTTTTTGTGGGTGCTGCTGGATATTTGGATTTGAGGCCTTTTTGACTGTCTTTGGATCACTTTTGGATTAGAAATCAACTTTCACAAGTAAGTTTGTTTGGGGCATTACAGTTGCTGCAAGTACAATTTTGGAACTTTTTCAGAAAATTAAATAAATTATATTGTGGGTAGCCACAGTATCCAGTAGGACCAGGGTTGGTTATGGGTGCATGATACAACTGTTTTGTTGAATTTAAACACCATTGAGGCCATGGATGGGCTGGGATTGTGCAGATTTTATTGTTTTTTGTCGTTTTTTTGGGCCTGCTGGTGTGGCCCTTTGCCCAGGGGTGGTGAGTGTTGCATGGGCCTAGTCTTTCTGTGGGGTGTCTTCTTGAATTTAAACATAATTGAGGCCATGGATGGGCTGGGATTGTGCTTATTTTATTGTTTTTTGTCGTTTTTGGGGGGCTGCTGGTGTGGCCTTTTGCTTGCCCAGGGGTGGTGTTGGTGCATGGACTGAGTGTGCCTGTGGTGTGGTCTCACTCTCTTTGATGTAAACATCATGGATGGCATTGGATTGTGGTGATTTCTGGCTGTTTTTCTGTTTTTTGTGGGTGTACTACTGTTGATGTGGACTGGCCATGTGGGTGGTGGTGGTGGCCATCTTGAGTGCTGGCTGGTACAGGCAACATGTGCTTGGGGTGTAAGGGGGCCATTTTGAGGAGAGGCAGTGTCTGAGGCCTGCACTTATTTTGCCTACTTTTCATCCCTTATGCCCAGGGGTAGTGAGTGTTGCATGGGCCTAGTGTTTCTGAGGGGTGTCTTCTTGAATTTAAACACCATTGAGGCCATGGATGGGCTGGGATTGTGCAGATTTTATTGTTTTTTGTCGTTTTTTTGGGCCTGCTGGTGTGGCCCTTTGCCCAGGGGTGGTGAGTGAGTGTTGCATGGGCCTAGTCTTTCTGTGGGGTGTCTTCTTGAATTTAAACATAATTGAGGCCATGGATGGGCTGGGATTGTGCTTATTTTATTGTTTTTTGTCGTTTTTGGGGGGCTGCTGGTGTGGCCTTTTGCTTGCCCAGGGGTGGTGGTGGCGCATGGACTGAGTGTGCCTGTGGTGTGGTCTCACTCTCTTTGATGTAAACATCATGGATGGCATTGGATTGTGGTGATTTCTGGCTGTTTTTCTGTTTTTTGTGGGTGTACTACTGTTGATGTGGACTGGCCATGTGGGTGGTGGTGGTGGCCATCTTGAGTGCTGGCTGGTACAGGCAACATGTGCTTGGGGTGTAAGGGGGCCATTTTGAGGAGAGGCAGTGTCTGAGGCCTGCACTTATTTTGCCTACTTTTCATCCCTTATGCCCAGGGGTAGTGAGTGTTGCATGGGCCTAGTGTTTCTGAGGGGTGTCTTCTTGAATTTAAACACCATTGAGGCCAAGGATGGGCTGGGATTGTGCAGATTTTATTGTTTTTTGTCGTTTTTTTGGGCCTGCTGGTGTGGCTCTTTGCCCAGGGGTGGTGAGTGAGTGTTGCATGGGCCTAGTCTTTCTGTGGGGTGTCTTCTTGAATTTAAACATAATTGAGGCCATGGATGGGCTGGGATTGTGCTTATTTTATTGTTTTTTGTCGTTTTTGGGGGGCTGCTGGTGTGGCCTTTTGCTTGCCCAGGGGTGGTGGTGGTGCATGGACTGAGTGTGCCTGTGGTGTGGTCTCACTCTCTTTGATGTAAACATCATGGATGGCATTGGATTGTGGTGATTTCTGGCTGTTTTTCTGTTTTTTGTGGGTGTACTACTGTTGATGTGGACTGGCCATGTGGGTGGTGGTGGTGGCCATCTTGAGTGCTGGCTGGTACAGGCAACATGTGCTTGGGGTGTAAGGGGGCCATTTTGAGGAGAGGCAGTGTCTGAGGCCTGCACTTATTTTGCCTACTTTTCATCCCTTATGCCCAGGGGTAGTGAGTGTTGCATACTTGCATGTCCCTAGTCTTTCTGTGGGGTGTCTTCAATGTAAACATCATGGATGGCATGGGATTGTGCTCATTTTTCTGTGTTTTGTCGATTTTTTGGGGTGTATAACTGAACTGATGTTCCTCTGTCTTCCATTGCTTTTAGGTGCACAAGAAGACTCAATAGAACCACCAGTGCCAGGAAGAAGTCCTGCAGCGGTGTGTGCAGCATAACGTCACACGACGTCACGTCTGGACACAGAACCCTCTGCAACTCGTGCAACTGCTGCCTGCTGACCTGCTCTGAAGAAGATGGCCCCAAAAAAAGTAACCCGTAGCTCCTCTAGCAAGAAAGGTGCCAGTAAGGAGCAGAAGAAGCAAGTTACCAAGGACACTGGTGTGCCGCCCGCCCCTTTTTTTGGGAGTAAAAAGAAAAGTATGCCTGCAGCAGCTGCAGCGGGATCTGCTGGGGACCAAGCTGGCAGCAGCACCCCCGCTCCATTGGGCTCAGTGCCACCACCACCACCACGCCAACTTAAGTCCAAGCCCTTGAGTGCTGCAGAGGCAGCCAGTATACTTCTTCAATCACCATCGACCAGTGATGTTGGCTCATCGCAAGAAAGCAGCAGCAATGTCCCTCAATAAACACAGGTCATCTGACGAGTGTTGAACAACCACAGCCGCAACAACAATCACATGTGCAAGTACAAGCCCAAGTACATGTGGAAGGAGAGGCAGCGCAAGGAGATGCGCAAGCAGAGGTGCATGGAGGGTCACAACAAGTGCCCACAATAGTTGTTCCTCCCGAAGTAGGGGCACATCAGGAAATCGACAATCAAGGCGAGGTATCATTTGAGGAAGCCACTCCTCCTGATGATCCTTCATTGTCTTCCACACCCCTAGCAAGGAAGAGGTCAAGGGTGGTGTCTACATCCTCTTCAAGCACACCTCCTTCTGATGATACGGATCAAACTTGGGAACAAACAAAGGTAGTTAAGCGTAAAAGGAAGCTCGTCCAAAGTCTCAGAGTTATGGAGTGTGATGAGTCTCAACAAGAAGTGGCGGATACTGCTGCTGATGAAGACTCTGCCAACGACGACCCAGTCATCATAAAGGTCACTGCAGCCCCAGCGGGCATGCAGCAAACAGACATTTTGACCCTAGCCCGAAGAGCTGCTGAGCGTGATGATGATGTTGTCGATGAGGAGGCAGTGGAAACACCACAATCATTGGAGTTAAGTAGTACACCAACTCGTCCCGCTTCCATATTTCTTTCGGGCAAGAAGAGACCTCCGTTAACCTCGACCTTAATTAGTGGCGGTGAAAGTGCAAAACGTACAAAAGTTGGGCAATCCACATCCTCCACTTCATCTGGCATTAGCTTCATGACCACCACCACCAGTATCGCCGCCTCCTCCATGTCCCACAGACACTTCAAGTCCCCAGTTTGGGACTTCTTTACTGTTTGTCCAAAAAATCCAAAGTTTGCCATTTGTACCATTTGTAAGCAAGCAGTTAGTCGTGGTAAGCCAGGTACCAACTATGGTACCGGAGGCCAGAGAGGTCATCTTAGGAGACAGCACACTGTCAAATGGTTTGCGCACCTAGATGCGATCAAGAAAGGCCAAATTCAAGGAAACGTTGATGTTTCATCTGATGATGACGAGCAGGAAGAAGACGTGTCAAACACTTCCCTTACACCCAGTACCCCTGTCAGCAGCACACCCAATGTGAGGCACACTAAGAGTGTTGGAGCGAGTGAGACACCAACGCACAAAAGTTCACCAGCGAGCAAAATTGGGTCAACGAAGTCATTATCAGCCCGTAAATGCTTGGTCCAGGGCAACATTAGAACAATGCTTACTTCAGACGTGCCATATGAACGCAACCACCCACTGACGCGTCTGTATAACACTAAGCTGGCTAAAATGCTAGCTGTGGACCTTCTACCTTTTTCTTTTGTAGAAGCGGTAGGTTTTCTTGAATTAGTGGCAACGCTCTGCCCTAAATGGAAGGTTCCGAGCCGGTTCTATTTTGCCAGAGTTGCGGTTCCAGCACTACATGAAGATGTGCTGCAGGCGATTGGGGCAGCTTTGCAGAAGAGTGCTGTTCACACAATACATCTGACAACAGACATGTGGACCAGTGGCGCAGGCGCTGATTACATGTGCATCACTGGACACTGGGTCTCTTTTTCAGGTGTTTTAGCAAAGCTAAACGCAGGTGTTGACCCGGACAAAGTTTTCAAAGCTGCTCGGAAGCATGCAACACTAGCCATGTTTGGCTTGGAGAAAAGTCACACAGCAGAAAACCTTTTGGAAGAGTTTAACAAAAAGGTCTTGAAAATGCTATCCCCCCTAAAACTCAAGATTGGTTATGTTTCCACGGATAATGGCGCCAATGTAGTTAAGGCCATGCAGATAGGTGACCATGTTAGAGTGCCGTGTTTGGCGCACTGTATCAACCTGGTAGTTCAAAAATTCTTGAGTGATAAAGACAGTACAGCCGCAAAATGTGCAACCATTTCAGCCATTCTTTTAAGGCCCGGAAGCATCTGCGGAGACTGCTATTTATACGTGGAATGCCAGTGAAAGCACTCATCCAGGAGGTGGCAACACGTTGGAACTCAACCTTCTACATGCTTGAGCGTCTGTATGAGCAGTATACGGTACTCGATCACTATTTCTTCACAGAGGGTACATCTCAGAAGGAGGACCTGCGGATGAGTGCGGCGCAATGGGACATAGTTAAAAGCCTGACAGACATGCTTCGTCCTTTTGAGTTCTTCACGCGTGCAGTCAGCCAGGAGGACTGTAATTTGGGAAAAGCTATCCCATTGTTGTGCATGCTGGAGCACCAACTGATGGCGGTGTCTTCTGAGTTTGAAAAAGATGAAAAAAAAAAGACCATTTCATTTTGTCTGAGAAATTATTAGAGCGCCTACGTGGTGATGAACGTCTTCAAAAGATCAAGTCAGATCAGCATTACATTTGTGCTACTATTCTGGATCCACGCTACAAAAAGGCGCTGGCAGGCGAAGCATTCTTTCCTTTTGCTGATGCAGATGTTCAAAAGTACAAACATTGGTTAGCCTGGTCAGCCAAGAGGTTTGAAAAAGAACGGCAGGTTATTGAAGGAGAAGCCAGTACATCAGCATCAGCATCAGCAGGCCATCCCCAGTCACAAGAATCCACTTCTGCACCTGTGGCTGGGGCACAAGTGACCTCTCAGCCGTTAAAGACACCGGCAACTGGATCATCTGCACCACACACAACAAAAACAGTGGCTGTTGTAGAGGATTGGCTAAGTTTGCTTGGGTATGGTTCTCGAAAAAATGTCACAGCCACAGCAAAAGGTAAGCAAAGTGGAGGAACCGTTGCTGACCTTGAGTCGATGGTGCAGGACTATCTGAATGACTCAACAGTGGTCTTTCTTAATGATGAGCCATTGCAGTATTGGCATGGCAAAAAACAATTGTGGCCACAGCTCTTCAACCTGGCTATAAACTATTTGTCTTGCCCACTCGCAAGTGTGTCTTCTGAACGTGTTTTCAGTGCTGCTCGTGGCATTGTAACTCCCAAACGGAGCCGCCTCTCGCCCAAAAATGTGGAGCGGCTGACAATGATCAAGATGAATCAGCACCTCATACCACCAGATTACAAAGTACGAGAAAGCACGCCGCATGAAGACGAGGAGGACGGCAACGTAGATGAGGGGATTTGTTCTCTGTTCGGTGTCACTGACCTCATCCAGCCTGAATTCGCAGAGTATGATGACGAAATCTTGTTCTTATTCCCTGACACCGAGCCCTGAAAATGAGACAATCAATCAAGAACTTTCTTTTTCGTCCTTATTCACTTTTATTCCTGTGTGCTTTGTGTCTCTCTTTCTTTGTTTTGCACAGTTAATTTAATTCAAACTTTAATCACCTAATCCCAAAAACAAGACCATCATCAGAACTGTCTTCACTTGTTTGCTTATTGATTTGAAGGTGCCGCAGTCTACATTCCTCAGGTTCACAAGTTCTGAAGAACATGCTCCTCTATCCTCCTCCTCCAGACTGCGATTTCCCTCCAAGCAGAGTGCTGGATTACGCCCAATGAAGAAAGACTCAGCACTTGTGGGGGTGTTGTACTTCTTTGCGGGTGAGTTGACGGATTTGGGCCCATTGCTGTGAAGCTCTAATAATGGACAAAAGTGTTTTGGACCAAATATGAGGTGGAAATTTCTTGCCGTTTTTGCTGACTTGCTTGCCTTTGAGGTGCTCTTTGGCGGGGTTCCGGGTGTTTGTGGGTAATTTTTGGTGTCTGTCGAAGCACTGATGTGACATTCTAATCTTGATTGCATTTGCTTTTCAGGAAATCCGTGGTGGAAAACAGGAGTTATGATGATTGATGATGATGATGACCTAGCTGCACAGCGCCGCGTTTGGACCGAAGGCCGAGAGACATTGTAAGTATGAGATTTAGCTTTTTCGCTGTTTGGGGGTGTTGTCGGGTGTTTTTTTGCGGGTGGGTTGGCGGGTCGTGCCTGGGGTTTGAATACAATCCACGGTCTGTATTTGGGCCTACTGTTACTTTCAAAGTACGTTTTGTAACCATTTTTCTGCTAGGCATCGTTTTTGGAGATCTGATTGGGGTTCTTCTACATTTTTGCGACTGGCTTTAGTAAGGGTCTTGGTGGGAGCATTGCTGGGAAGGTCAAATTTTGTTCTAAAACACAGTTTACAGTACACCTACCTTGAGGGGAAAGATCCGCTATAATATTTTGGCCATACTTATTTATCCTTAAAAAGGTGACTCAGACAGAGCACGCAATTTCAAAAATATTGTACTGTCTATTAGGGAAATCAAAGTGTCACTTTTTGAACCACACAGCGTACATACCTTTTATTTATTTATCAGTGGTATTGTAATAGCACTTCCTGTTTTCCGTTCAATAATTACAGGCCGGGTCTCAGTCAACATCCGCCAGGCAGGCAGTGGACAGGGTGTCTTCTGTCAGTGGTCACCACATTGATGGACGAAGCGTCAGCTGGAATGGAGGAGTGCCGCCAATAAGAGGAATTGTTTGCTGCATGCAACTTACTTACCAAATTCAACAGGACAACTCCAACAACATACGCAATACAGATACAGTATCCATTGTTGTCTTTTATTCTATGAGTGTGACTGCATGTGCTTACCTTTACTTTGTAACCAAAGATTGTCTGTATCTTCAATTATTGTTTGTCCATGCTCTGCTTTTTTTTTCTTCTCTCAACAAAACCTACCCAAAAAGAAACCCCCATTCCCATCCATTTTACAAACCCTAACCCTCTTCCCCCGGGCTGTGTTGTTTTGCTTGATGTCTGACTAAAATGACATCAATAATTCCACACACTTGCTGGGGAGGATAAGGTCATAGCAACAGGCTGGTGAAGGAATACGAGGATATGTTCTAGACTTACTCAGCTTCAGTACTATATCTTCTAGTAGTAGTAGCCAATGTCAAATAAATTCAACGCAAGTACTAGTCATACTTGCAAGCAAATACTTTACCATTTGTTAGGCTACATTATGGCACTGTTCTAGTGTACTGTCACCTGCTATTTTCTCGATCGTACCGTAACCGTTGTAATGCTACAGTAAGGACAAACAAGGTTTCGTTTTCTTTTTTTCCATAGGCATGCAACTGCCACTGTGTCACACCACTAGTACCACCGCAATGAGGAAATGTCACCCGCCCAAGATTGACAACGTTAATCCCCATTTCACCTGGAGCCAGCCCTGGGCCTAGCCCTAATTTCTAACACAAATTACAGGTAAGATAAGCGTTTGGTGGGAGGTAGTATAATGGAGTATTATTTCGGAGTAGACAAGAGATTGACGGTTGTACTACTAAAGTCCTACGACTGTTCAGGAAAACAAAGTTACTGTTACACCCCCGCCCCCCACCCACCAGACTGAAAAGCAGATAAAGTTTAAAAATATATTTATTTAGCCCTAACAAAATAATCTCCCTCACCCACCCTAACCCCAACGATTGTCTTTGAAACGTCCCAAAAGGATCCCAACTCCCAAATCCCACCCCCCAAAAGTCTATAAAAAAAGGGCAAGGGACACTCCACTACTGGAGGGTGCTGGTGCTGGTGCATGATGCGGCATGGGCATCATACTCCTTGCGGAGGGTGGCAAGCTCGGAGCGGAGGCCCTTAACCAAGTTCTTATACTTCAGGACCTCCTGCTCCAGGTTGGACATGCGGACTCGTAGGCGGCGTTGGCGTTCCTTGCAGCTCCTGTGGGGGGCAGCTGGTATTTCGGTTGCTTGGCGGTGGCGGTCGTCTTTCTTAGCCCGGCTCGGTCGCGCTGGCTTAGTCACGGAGGAGGATGCAGTGGTCACAGTCGAGGATGTCGTTGTTGCCCCGCTCGACTGCGTGTCCTCCTCTTCCTCAAGGGCCACCAGCCGCCGATATTCGGCGACAGTGGCCTCCAGCCTCCGTTGCCGGGCCAATCTAGCCTGCTCCCTCCTTGTTGTTGATTTGGAAGGAGCAACTATATGAAGAAAGAAAGACATAGTCTGTAACCAATGCTCCTTATTAATAAGACAAAGTGATTGAGCCGAAAGTTGGGTCACAGAGTACAAGTAGCAAATTGAAAGCACAGTACATAACTATTGAGGACAGTATCTATGTAACCTCCCACTTCTGCATCCTTGCTCTAACATGACTTTAGGTGCTTTGCTTAATATTGAGTGAACAGTGATACACCCACACATGAATGACGTACTACAAGTAAACTAAAGTTATTAAGAGAGGTACGGAGTGTCCACCGTAATAACCAGATATATGCTGTGATTGCAAACGCAGTACAAAGTACTGCTACTATTCATGGTAGTATTGGACACATTTACAATTTCTTTTCCTTGCCTTCCCTGCACTGGAACGGACGTGCGGGTGCGGTGGTACATGCTCTTCAAGGTAACACTTACTACACCTGGCGACCATCTACTCTCTCTAGATACACATGTGCTATCTAAGAGTCAGAGAATACCATGCTCCAGGCATCCATTCAGTCAAAGTATACGCACACATACAGTTTCTGTTTCACCCACCCAGGCTGCTGTCCTTCCACCCATCCTTGCTTCATCATTGACCCAGCCATGCACCATACCATATTCTTTCCTTCCCAGCCACCTCGGGGGCCAAGCAAACACATATCGTTCTTCTTTGCCAGCCATCATACAAGTTCGCGTCCCACTTACTTACACCCTTCTTTCCCTTTTCGTTCATCCCATCCATCACGTTCGTCTAAGAACTTATTGGGATTCTTCTCACCAAAAACTTCACAGCTAAGTCGAAGTACATTTCGAGGAGGCTACTACCTGGTTGATTTGTAATTGTAATACACCCGTGCAGAAAGCACACTATGCAGTCTTCAATCTCAATAAGTAAGGAATATATAGCTTACCTGTTTCCGCCACCACCGTTTGATCCCCCACAGGACCGTCCGCCGGCTCTTGCACCGCCTCCTCCCCAGAGGCCTCCGAGTCCTCGCCCAACACAGCCACCTCCGCGCTGGCCCCGTCACCAGATGTTACACCTACAAAGTACATTTAAGAATGTTAGAATACACCACTCACTACTATATAATATTTGGTCTAGGAGAAATGTTAAAAAAACAGAATACAATGTAATAATTTGTGACTGTCTACTCCATAGTAAAAATGTCCCATTTTCCAGGGAAGGCTGTTGTCTTGCTGCACTTTTATGCACAACTGATGAATGCTTGCTTTTGATTTTTAACACGCACCACTTTTTCTCCTAACAGACAGAAGCTTGACTCCTAAGAACACGACCAGGATCAAGTTCAAACCAGGTGAGAGCTCGGCTCGACCACAAGAAATGTGTCCAATTAATCGTCAGCACTAACCACTTTTCCGTTTTCAGTTAAATAGTTTTATGACAAAGTAGATTTTAATAAATGTGTTTACTTTTAATAAAGCTTTTAAACTTAAATAGACTCTGTGGTTTTTGTTCCTCCAGACTAGAGTGGATGAGCTAAAGGTTTTGGAATTTTTGCAAGCATGAGTGCCTCTGACACTTCTTGACTGTGCTGTGACTCCGTACTACTCTCTTGTCCGGCGTACGATAATCTAGAGATCATTGGGGATCTATCGGTGACTTCGGGAGCTGAATGACTCTGCCACACTATCTAGTCAGTAAGGAGACAGTGCATAGAGCTATTGCTGAATAGAATGGGAGTCCAATGGAATTGCCAAATGTCCAATCTTAGTTAGCTACACAGACAGACTAATAAGAATAGTCTAGTAATACCACAGGGAGTCATATTCGAGGCAGGATAAGAATTTAGATCCAGTCTACAAGAAGATCAAAGACGATTTAGAAAAAATCGAATGAGGAACGCTAGGAAAAAATAGGTACTCTTTATTAAAATGTAAACTTACTGGGGCCAGCAAAGGAGCCCTCGCCTGCCCGATCCTGGCCTGCATCCTCAGCACCCTCCTCCTGTGTCCTCCTCTTGCCCTTGGGGGGAGCTGATGTACAACATGAAAGAAAGAAAGACCAGAAAACATGGATGAGATTTTTCAACCAAATCAAACATTTCAAAAGAACAATAACTAAATATTTTGGAGAAATAGCAAATAGATAGACAACTATTCCACGGGATCTATCTCATGTGGTATACTACGTTATTCGTATTGCCTGATTTGCGGAACGTTGACTTAGAAAGTTCCTATGTAACTCAATAAACAGACTACTAAAGAGGTTTGCCTAGGCCTGGCACTGCAGGCAGCAGTCCGCAGCACGCGAAGTGACAGACAAAGTCCATCCTGCTTGCAGATCAGTGAATACTCAAACTATCAATCCACCCACCACCGCCACTATTTCTTCTTATAGCCATGTGTCTAAAGGAAGGACTGGACTTCAGTCTGTTGGGGCTGATTTAGAAGTCCCTTGCGGCTCATTTTCCTCCATTGTTGCGTGCCTTTTGTGACGCAGCGGCAGAACAAAAGACTCGCCATGGTGTTGGTGCGGCGTATATATTAAAAAAAAACACATATGGGCATATGGGCGATGCATCACGTTGTAAAGCCCTGCGCCATCAGGGGGCGTTCCGGCGCAAGGGAGGGCGTACCTGCGCAGGAACGAATCCTAAAAGTGGCTGAGGGAAATCGACAAGATGTCAATCAGTCACTTTTAGGACAATGATGCATGACTCAAACCCTGCGCGCTTGAAGCCGACGTACGGCTTGATGCAGCATTGGGGAGATAGGGTACCCCAGAGCATTGCTGGAGCTGCGCCATCGTTGGCACGCAACTCCAGCAATGCGCTGCCTTTACGGCACAGATGCGTAAGGCTTCTGTGACGTTTTGGGCCAATGGGTGGTGGTGGCATGGCACACAATTACTGCCGCATCCCTGCTACTTTGCAGGGATGCGCCGGTAATTGAAAATATGACCCTTAGTGTCTAGCATTACGCAGTTCTTATCTTTACACTACACTCATACATAATTTCTCAGGCCAATGAAATGCTTCTGAACACAACATACAAAACAAAGAAGCATAGTAGGAAGCAAGGCTACTGAGAAGGAGAGCAGTGCACCTGAAATGCATAGAAGATTTTGAAATATAATTTACCTCAATGTAATCGGCAGCATTATTGCTCTTGGTAAAGAACAAAGATTTGCAAATAACAGAGCAGGATAAAACAGAGTAGTAAATGTACTACTACTACTACTCACCAAGCCCGGGGACCCCTACGCCGAGCGCGTCCAGCAAGTCCCGCTCCCGGTCCATGACATCGGTCCAGCGGTGGGTGGCCTGGTTATATGTGCGCCGGACCCCAGAGATCTTGTACATGGCCCGGCACACCTTCTCCCACCGCTTGCGACGCTCCCGGATGCCATAGCCAGTCACGATCTTGCCGCCTCCCAGGATCGTCTTGGGGAGGCGGCGCTGGACGTGGAAGATCAGTGCCGCCACTTCCTCCGCGCTGAAGATCTCCCTCGGGACCACTTGCTCCCCCCTTAAACGCCCGCACGGGAGCCGGGCACGGGGTGCGGGACCCTTCCCCTTCTCAGGGTGCTTCCCGGCTCCCTTTACCATGGTCTGGGCAGAAATAGAGTTAAATGATAAACAAGAAATAGAATAGTGAAGAAGAAAAGAAAAGAGTTTAAAAAAGTAGTTTAAAAGTAACTAAAAGCTGCAGAAAACACAAAAATATAGAGCTAGAAAAATAGAGGGATAGATAATAAGTAAAATTAGATCAAAAAAACTTCAAACAAGCAAAGGATGGCAGAGATTGAGAGAGGATAGAGAAAGCATGCCCAGAACCATAGCAATGAATGAGAAACAAGATGGCCGCGCCCGTTCACAACCGCGTGGGTAAGTTCGCGCGAGATTTTCCTTGCAAGTACGCGCGAAATTGTACTAGCGAGCAGCACACTTTGCGAGATTACACATAGTGGCCGGAAACGGAATTACGTCACGCCAACAAGATGGCCGCGCCCGTGTACGACCGATAGGGTAACTTGGCAAACGTATAGCTAGAAGCGCCTCGCGAACACGCGCAAGATCACGCGAACATACACGTCGCAAAAAAAACAATTTTGTATTCGCACGTATTCGCGGCTTCCGAAATCGATCTCGCACGGATTCGCGCCCCAAAAAACGCGCGAAATTGCAGAAAAAAACGATTTTAGCTAAACTGAAAGCAATGAGCAGGTGCAAAAGTTCAAACTTAACATTAGTAACATTCAAGGTAGTGCTTCCTGATGGGCCCCTCCAGAGTTTGCAACTATTCTATGACCCTGCTATGACCCAAACAGCAGGCTCATAGAATAGCTACAAGTAGACCATAAAGGTCCTGTGAAAAAAAAATTTCACTGCAACAAAAAGCAAATTACAGATAAGGAAGGAAGCAGGTGCCAGCCAGACTGGAACTTTCAAAATTACTGACACATTAATGAAACACAAATTAATTGATGGCAGTTGAAGAAGGGCAGGTGTGCTTGCTTTTTTCAACCACCATAATCTACAGTGATAAATAAACCTAATGGGTGGCAGTGAGGATGTACCAGAGGGTGGCATGGGTGTCCCAGAGGGTGGCAGTGGTGAAACAGAGGGTGCTGTGAACCTGTGATGATAAACCAGACGTAGAAACAACATAGTCGCGGCCGTTGCGAGCCGAAAAGTAAGTTCGCAATTGCGAACTTGTCCCAAAATCGGCGCGAACGCGCGCCAACACAAAAAACGGGAAAATCCGCAAATCCGCTAGATTTCGCGGATCTTCGCGGATTGCGAATCCGTAAATCCGCAAGTTCGCGTACGCGAGATCCGCTAGATCCGCCCACCAATAGAGGGAAGGCCCAAGTCTAGTCTTAAGGGGAGGAGTGGCGTACCTTGCGGGAGAGCAAGTAGGCGTCTCAAAAAGCTATTTTCCACACCTGCCAGAACCCTCCCTGCTTTATGTCCCCACAACTCACTACCATACATGGCTGCTGCCTTCGCTTGGGACCTGTATGTTTCCAGGGCCGGGCTTACAGGTTTAAAGGTGGACTTGTTGGCCACCTTCAAGAGTGCGCCCGATAGCTGGGAAAGTTTCAGCCTAGATCTCGCTACCTGGCAGTCCCATGATAAATTTTCTTGGAGTGTTACCCCCAAATATATAAAGGTCGAGACCCTCTCAAGACTAGTTTCCCCCAGTTTAGGATTGGGTCTAGTTTTGGTAGGGGGGTTGAAGATCATGAACTTAGTTTTTTCCGTGTTCACCTCCAACCCATGTTGGCGACAGAAAAGGCCAAAACCATTCACAATCCTCTGAATCCTCATGGGGGATTTGGAAAGCAGGAGGGTATCGTCAGCAAACATTATTGCCGGGACCCTCCTGCCTGCCAAAAGCGGGGCATCGTTGTCCTTAACAGCGTCAAGATGTTGAATGACGCTGTTAATATAAAGACAGAACAGGGTCGGGGCCAAGACACAGCCCTGTCTGACGCCTCGACGGACCGGGAATTTGCCCGAGAGCTTACCATCCCTCCCACACCTTACTTGTGCATAGTTGTTCTCATGCAACCTGATGATGATACTAAGGAGGTGATGGGGTACTCCTAGCTTTTGCAAAACTTCCCATAGTTTCCCTCTAGGGACTAGGTCAAAGGCTGACCTCAGATCCACGAAGACCATGTACAGTCTTCCTCCCTCTAACGTTACCGTCTTCCAATATAGGAGAAGGAGGCGGAAGATTTGGTCCATGGTCGACATGTTCTTTCTGAAGCCAGCCTGGAGGGGGCTCATGATGTCATTGTCCTCCACCCAGTCTAGGAGATGGTTAAGGATAAGGCGCGCAAAGAGCTTTTGGGGTACATCTATTAGGCTAATAGGCCTGTAGTTGGCGGGGAGCAGAGTGGATCCCTTCTTGTGGATTGGAACAATCTCTGCCCCCAGCCAGGACCCGGGGATTGCCATACCTCCTAGAATAGCATTGAAAAGGATGAGAAGGTATGGACCCCAGATGTCCGGGTGATGCCTGAAAAGATCCCCGGGTAACCTATCCAGACCTGGCGCCTTCCCCAACGGTAAATGCTCCAAGGCCGCCTCTACTTCCCTCAGGGATAGTTCCATGCCAGAGACCTGGGAGCCCGAGGGCGCTAGCAGGGCTGTATCAGGGCAGGGATTAATGTCTTGGTAAAGTACCCCAAAGTGGGCCTCCCAAACCACGGGGGCAATATTGGGTTCAATTGCTTTTTTGAGTTCCCCTATCCCATTATTTACAAGGGCCCAAAATTTCCGGGAGTCCCTAACTTTTAGGGCGTCATAAAGGTCCTGCCAGTGGTTCCAGTCCCACTCGGTCCTAGCGATCGCCATCACTGATTTGTAATACTTCCTAAGGTCACGTACCTTAGCCTTATTTGACCCCTCTTTTATTGCAGCAATGAGCTCAGATTTAGCTGTCCTACAAGAGGAGGTATACCAGGTGGGAACATGGGTCTTTTTCTTTCGGATTGGCACCACCGGGTGAAATACCTCAGCCAAATCCCTCACTAAGTCCTGATGTATGTTACCCAGTTTCTCATTATATCCTGGGCTTCTTGGTTCATTTAGAAGTACATCCACCTCCATAAACCTTGGGAGTGCCAACTCATATAGCTTATTGATGGCCTCTTCTGAACTCACAAGCTTTCCCCACTTAACCCGGCGCCTATTTGTTGTAAGGAGCAAATCCCCCGTGTCTTCCCCTCGATTTACTGCAGATGTGCCCGCTGAAGGCAGAGGGCACTGGATGTTTAAACAAAGGGCATTGTGGTCACTATCTGACCTATTTATTACCCCAAAGTCGAGGACTTTTGGCCAGAGTGTAATGACCACCATAATATAGTCTAGCCTCGACTCATGGCCCCTTCTATTGAAAGTACACACTGAGGGGGTATCGGAAGGAGTACGACCATTACAGGCCCTCAGTGCGTAGTTCAGGGTAAGGGACATGAGTTGTATTGCTAGGGGGGACCAGGCTTTGGGGTGAGGGGAAGACGAGGGTGGGACCCCCCAGTAGTCATCCTCGGCCGTAAGGGCACCATCCAATGGGCCTTCCAGGGGTTCAAAGTGGCAATTGAAGTCTCCTCCAAGCACCACCTTGAAATCTCCTGGAAGTTGACCCAAAAAGGAGGACAGGTCGTTTAGGGTCGGTGATTCATTTGGCGTGGCAACTGGTCGCGAGTAGACGTTAACAATAGCCCACGGTGGTTTGCCAGGCCATGTGAGCCGAACACACTGAATGTCCTGCGAGTACGTATGTACCTGTTCCGCCTGGCACCCAGTGTGACTCGCAATCCAGATTGCCAAGCCACCTGACGGCCTCCCCCTCCCACTCCATTTGGCAGGGATTTCAAATATTTCAAACCCTCTCCTAGTTTGGGTGTCCCTCGCCCATGTTTTCTGAAAAAGGAGGATGTCACTGCCACCTACTAGGTGATCCCACTCCGGTGAGCCTTCCTTATTTGCAATTCCTGCCACATTCCAGGAGAGAATTCTCAACCCCGGATCTGTTGGTGGAATACCTAGACCTCCAGTAGGAGGTTGCGCAATGACTATGGGTGGGTAAGTGTCTGGCGAAGCAATATTGCAAACCGCGATGGCGGATGGCCCAACCAACTCCGCCCCCCCAGGTTGCAAGATATGGTCAGACTCGGTGCTAAGTGGGGGTCCCTGTTGACCCAGACTATCGTCCGTGATATCCGTGATATCCGTTCGATCTTTAGCGGGAAACCATAAATTGCGCCTGCAGCAGTGGTGTCCAGGGAGCAAACTGGGAGCAGCACCCCTGCATAAGCAGACCCACTCCACTAACCTAGGCCCAAGACTATGTCAGAGGCAGCCATTCCTATCACGGCAACGCTGACAAGTAGTGACGTTGAAATTGACTTATTGTTACCACAAAGTAGTAGCCAATCAATGCAGGAAACTCAGCTAAGTCAACAATAAAAGCCAGAGCCACCAATAGTAGTTCCTCCCAAAGGAGGGGCAGTTCAGGAGATTGATCTTCCTCCTGAGGAAGAAGAGCAAACCACTCTTTCAGAAGTTCCATTGTCTTCTAGACCCCCAGCAAGAAAAAGGAGGGTAAGTACATCAAGTTCTTCTCCAAGCCCTTCTTCCAATGATCGCGACACCACTTGGATCCCGCCTCAGTCTGAGAGTAAGACATGCCACGAGACAAGGCTAGGGAAAAGGAAGGTTCCTGAAAACCTTAGAGTTATGGAGGTATATGTAGCAGAGGAGGAAGATGACAAATCGCACAAAGAGAAGTAGAAGTGAGGAAATCGCCTAAACAGTTCTTATGGCAAAGTCAATATGTTGAAAAAACTACCCTCACCCACAATATTGTGGCATGCTTCATCATTGGCTGCTAGACACTCCCCTGCGTTGACCAACACATGGGGTGGAGCAATGGGGTGGGGGAAACAATACAAACACAAAGAAGAGTAGGGATCAAGCAAAGAATAAGTGCAGAAAATCAGATGTTAAAACTAGCTCTCGATATCCAATTTCCTAGTTTATTCCCGAACTCCCTGGCCAGGATTAAAAAGGTATTAGAAACCAGAGGATGGTGGTGAGCAGGGCAAATTATGAACCATTTGCCTTTGCACTCTGTATATGAGTCGACATGTTTCAGCCAGTTGTTTTCTCTTCTGCAGCTTTCATCAGGACTACTAGATCCCCATAATAATATTCTCCTTTCCTACCTTTATAAGAGGATCGAGGACTAACCCTGTACTCACATATGAGTCATGTATACACACTTTGGATAAAATCGGCAATGACAAGCCCGTCATAATGGACGGTAGCCCCGCCCCAGTGGAGAGTGAGACCGACATTACCCCATCCCAAAGTCCTGGCAGCAACCTACATCCACCACAACAACCACCTCAGTAGAAGTAGGTACTGCAGAGAGTCAAACGTCACGCCCACCTACCAGTTCATCTGACATTGCAAGTAAAACCAGCAGCATCAGAAATTTCACCTCCTCAGTTTTGAACTTCTTTTTGGTTAGCAGGAAGGAGGTGAACATTTCTATTTGCTCCATTTTTGGAGAAAGTGTTAGTCGGGGTAAGCTTGGTACAAACTATGGTACCGGAGACCAACCAACCCATCTGTGAAAGCACCACTTAATCCAGTGGGAGGCGCACCTTAGCGGCAAAAAAACAGCAAGCGTTGTTGGTGGAAAGGGTGAAAGGCTGAGCAAAGATCAGATCCAATCATGACCGAGTGTGAAGTAGAGGAAAGACATTTTCACCGGCACACAAAGCAGTCCTGTCCCCAGCAGTGCAGTGGTATCGCGCACATCATCATGAGCTACATTGCAAAGGCACAACAGTCAGGTCGAGACATTAAGGCAAGAGAGTACAGTGACTGCTGTACTGAAACAAGCATTGAGACTACCAATGTCTGCTAAGAATTAACCTATATCAGTGGCACCAGTAAAGAAAATAATCCAGGGTACCATTCTCAGCATGATTAGGCCAGAGGGGCAGTACGTACGCAACCACCCAGTGGCACGTTTGTACAATATAAAGCTGTCTAAAATGTTAGTGCTGAACCTCCTCCCTTTTTCTTCTGTGGAAGGGGTGGGTTTTCTTGAATTTTTAGCAGCCATCTGCCCGAAATGGAAGGTTCCTGGGCGGTCCTATTTCACCAGAGTTGCTGTTCGAGAGTTACATCATGACCTGCTGGAATTGCTTGGACAAGCTTTGCAGCAGAGTGCTGCTCACGCTATCCATCTGACAACAGACCTGTGGACCATTTGCTAAGCCACTGATTACATGTGCATCACTGCACACTGGCTCTCTTTTGTGAGGGTTAGAGAAAAGATATTTGCAGGTGTTGACATTGCTGAGTTTTTAATGGCGCTCAGAAACATGCAACTGTAGCCATGCTCGCCAAGGACATATCACATACTTCAGCAAACATTTTTGAAGACTTTAACACTAAGGTCCTTGAATAGCTGTGATCAAGAGAGCTTATATTGGTTTTGTTGCCATGGACAATGGCAGTAATATAGTTAAGGCCATGCCCGATGGTGGCTATTTCGGTATACACCCGTTACAATGGATCTTTTACTCCGCACTACCATTACAACGCGACTTTTACTCCGCATACCATTACAACGCATTGCGCTGGGGGGCGCTCTAGGATAGGGAATAAGTATAATTTACTATCCAACACCTTCCCTAGGGTCCACGGGGACTGGAGTTAGAATAGTAAATTATACTTACCACTATCCAGCGCCCCAAGGCGCTATGCGTTGTAACGGTATGCGGAGTAAAAGTCGCGTTGTAATGGTCTGCGGAGTAATAGTATGCGTTATAACGTCATACATCCGGCTATTTCAGGACCCTGTGTTTGGCACACTGCATTAACATCATTGTTCCAAACTTTCTGAAAAAAGAAGACTGAGTCAGCAACTTACTGAGCACCTGCAGAAGAATCAGCACATATTTCAGCCATTCTTTTAAAGCCCAGAATCAGCTGAGAATCATTTAACGTGATAATAGAATGGCAGTTAAAGGACTCATCTAGGAAGTGCACATTGGAACTCAATGTATTACATGCTGTAACTTCTGTTTGAGCAGTACAGACCAATCAATGAGATAGACCAATGGGACCTACTTAAATGCCTGACATAGATGCTGCTTCCTTTTGAGATGTTCACACGTGAAGTCAGCAAGGAGGACAATACCACAGCCCAAGCTATCCAATTGTTGCACATGCTACAGGAACAGCTAAAGGAGGTGTCTGCAATGAATGCAGGTGTGGAGGAAAAAAGAAGTATATGAGTTGGTGGAGAGCTTAATCTGCTTATCTGCAAATACAAGGGTGCTACGAGACATTGTGTCATCCATCCATTATTTGTGCCACATTTCTTGATCCACAGTACAAACCATTACTGGACACATTCGCTTCTTTTTCAGATAGGAATAATGCCAACTACAAAACTTGTATAGCTGTGCAAGTCAGTCAACTAGAAATAGAACAGCCTGGAATTAGAGGCCCGTTCCTCCAGGGCACAACAAGTACTGCAGGGCAGCCTCCAAATTCAACTTCAGAGCCTGAGGGCAGTAAAGTTGGCTCAAAGCAGCCAAAACCACCAACAGTAAGAAAAACATCAACAACAAGAACAGTAGCACCAACCCCAAAATTGCCAAAGGAATGGTTTCTACTGGCAGGGCTAACGTCCAGTTAACAAAGTTAAATGGCACTTGTGGACTGCAGCACCTATTGTGCCATCCACTACAGTGACAGGGCAAACATGACTTCCGGCCTACACTCTGTAGTCTGCCTGCTGCAGTGTAATTACTGTAATGCAACCTGTTCAAAACACTTTCTGGAACTGCAAAACATGCAAGAAATATTAAAATGTTCACTGCACGAAGGCACAAAAAATATACCACCAGCAAGATAGGACCTCCCTCTGCATGAAATCTGAATTTCAGGGAGCCTTTCCCCCAAAACCAACAGCTTCAGCAGTGCCTCGTCCAAATCTATCCCACATCGTGAAGACCTACTCGGATATAGCATTCTGTCTAGCCCCTACTAAGGTTTTTAACTTCTAGAAAAAAGACCTACTGTAGAGGTAAAAATCTCAGACTAGGCTAAATCTGTTGGGGTTTATGACCAGAGCTCCAACGTGGTCGGCCTCAAAAGGCTCCTTGGAAATAGTCTACCATGACCATTGACTAACATAGGCATGTTGCGCTTTTTGGCCCTATCTTTACTTAAAACTTTCAAGATGTTGGTTGCCCTGATTTTTGCGGTTGGGTGTCATTTTGTTTATTAAGTTTCCTCTAGTGTTCTAATTTGGTTTAGGATTTTTATTGATTGGTGTTTTGTCTTTATTATATTTTTTGTACTCCATAACTACTTTACAGATTGCTCTAAATTAAGCCTGTGTGTTCTGTACCATTGGTACCAGGAGGTTGAGCTCAGGTTATTGGAATGACGTCAAAGGTTCGCCCTGATAAGATTTGTTATTATTCTTTGAGCTGGGCAATACATACCTAAATTTTGTGCGCAATAAGATATATGTGTCATTCAGAGGATCCTTCCCATTTAATTGTGATACTCTGACTGGGCATTGATTTAGTGAGCGCTTTTGCTGTGTGTTAATAAATGTTCTGCTTCTAGCACATAGCACCTCGCTTAGTCAGCCTTTGACCGCTCTTCTTTACTATTGTGAGAGTCAAGCGAGAAAAGGACTAATTATTCCCAGTTTGGGATTCGGCTGAGGACACCAGAGGTAAAATGCGCCATTGATGCAATTCTTTACCAGTTGGCAGCATAGAAAGAGGAACGTTCATCTGAGGATTGTTTTGTGCAGGAGGGTGGTCCTTGCTGCTCTGAAACAATCCTGCCTGTAACGCAGACACCCTTGCGGTATCTGAGCTAGCACTAGTCTGCATAGAGTGCACCAGCACAGGGAGAGAGCTGAAGAGTGCTACACTTAGTAGATATGGCACTCTTCACCTCTTCTATTCATGCAACGCAGCACAGAAACTTGCCTTGCTCCACTGTGTTGCATGAATTATAAGTGAATATCCCCCTGAGTACCCTGAATGCCCAAGATAAGTCCGTCATCAGAGCATATGCTCCGAATGGTCACTTTCTTATGGCCTGCCACCTAATCCATGATAAAATTTTGTTTGTTTAACATTTTGCTCTTACAGTTGTCATTGAAGGAATAAAAAAGCCATTGCAAATTACACTCTAAAGAATTGTAAGTTGTCTGTGTGTTCAACCCAGAGTAATGAAATGTTTAGGCAGCTTGTATCCATACGCAAATGGGAATATATGAAGGTATAGCTAATGTTCTGCCTCTTGAAATTGAAAAAGTAATCTCTTTTCCTTTTGTTCCTGGTTATTTGCTTTCTTTTGAACTGAAGAAAGTGTGCCACTGAGATTTCCGTAGTCAACTAACATTCAGTTACAAATGCACAAACATATGGGTGGTAAAGGTCTTTTTTCTCTTGGCGTGCTTGATAAATATTAAATGAATAAATTAATTAAAAATAGATATTGATGAAGCGGAAATGTCATTATATTTATATGGGGTGCATTATAATCACGTGTAGAACGCATTGGTGTACAACCTTCCAAATTATAATAATGCATTTCTTCGACTTGCTTTAGTTCATGGATGTGTCGATTAGAGAACTAATGTAGGAAAATTAATGCAACTAGCAAAAATATTAACATGGAGAACCCATAATGTGTAAATGAAAAATACTCATGTACTAAATGTGAATATTAATTATGACATATCATGCATAGGGAAATGTATTAATTGAAATTGCATTAATGTTGTGTGAATTCGTAAAGCTTTCATGGTGAATTATTATGTTAGCTTAGGTTATAGGCCGGAGAAGCAAGTCCCTGAAAACTCTTGCTTTTGAATTAATAGTTGAACTTCTTGTGTGCGTGGAATCTGTTCTTTCTCATGTTTTGTGTTGCAGGTGAAGAAGCCTCCTTTTAGTTAGAATAATGTCTTTGTTTTACTAGTTAGGGAAGTAGAGAAGAAGTTACAATCACATGGCTTGAGTCGATAAAGGAAGGTTGTTACATTTCAACTGGAGAAAGCCTGGGAACCAAGGACAAACATGGTAGGTGCCAAGGAAGGTACACCATTGACAGTGTGGAAAAATGCCTTCAGGCATGTACCCAGAGTGGATGGCCTGACTCGAAATGCATCTTGGGAGTGCTATGTGTGGATAATTTACTTCTGCAACTAGGGAAAGAGCACCACTTTTTTCTTGCCTTCAGAGAAAGAGCATCTCAGAACGAGATCTTTCTATTGATAGTGGCTTTATGCTACTTGACCGATGGATGGTGGAGAGACTTCTTAGGAAGACTACACACTACTGAGACCTTTTTCTTTTTCCCTTGAAAATGCTTAGGTAGGGATGTCAACTTAGAGCTAGAGTAGGGATAGAATTAATGCTTTTTACTCATCAACCCTCTATGCAGGGAAAGTTTGGCTCATGCTTCCTGATTTTCTGTATACTACTTCTTGAATTAATTGTTTTGCTTATGCTACACTCTAAATTAGATGCATAGATTTTTCTTCATGCTAATTCTCCTGTATTTTTATACCCTGGTGTTGGCATGTCTTTATGTCCAGCTATCTTTAGCTTTGTAATAAACTAACTAACCTTGATTAGTAGACCATGAGTTATTCTGTGTCAAGGAGAAGAATTGGCTAATTGACAATTGTGTTAACAATTTTTCCCCTTTACGCTCACATGCTGCAAAAAAGAACCCACGATATGTGACTCTAGAACAGGTCTAGAACAGATAGGCCTGGCACTCTCAAAACTATCATTTACTAGGTGCACAAGCCCTTCATTGTTTTCTTTCTTTTATGCGTGTATTTTTTTCTCCTGTACCACTCTGAGCGTGTGTCCCCTTTAGCAGTCTCTCATTTCAGGTACAAATCACCACAAACCTATATGAGAATGGGCTAAATTTAGAAGTGAAGTGAAGAGATGGGGATGTAGAAGAAGGTAGAAAGGGAGGGAACAAGGGACGAGGAGGGCAATCTTAAATGTATGGAGAAGAGAAGAGGGAGCAGGAGAGAGTGGATGTGGCATAAATGAAAAGGGGAAAGAAGAAAATTATGACAGGAGAAGGTATAGTCTTGTAAAGAATAGAAAGGAGGGAAGAGAGCAACTTGGAAGAATGTGGCCACTGGTAAAGAAGAGAGCAAAACTGGAACAGTGTCAGGAACAGATGAAAAGAGAAAGGGATTATGGTAGAAGAAAGAAAATGTTTGGATGAAATTATTAAATAATATAAAAGCGGACGGGGAGAAGAGTCAAGAGGTGGATGGAGTTAAGAAGGTAATATAAGATAGATGGAAAGACAAAACTGCAAAAAACAGAGATTGGGCAGGGGAGTTAACAGAGTACACATGCAGAATGAAAAAAACTACTCGGATGAAATGCATGTACAAGAAGGAGAGCAAAGGGAGTGAATACAGTGGAGATAAGTGCAGGAAAAAGAATGTCGAGAATGGCAAATACATGGTCCTCAATTGAGATGTCGCTTGAGATGACAGCTGCTTTTCCTGGCTTGTTCTCCATGACCCCTGTCTCTGTCTTCAATGCACAGTATAAGGTACAGCACCAAGATAAGAATGAAACATTGCTTTGATAAAGGTGAATATTTCAGGTATTAGCATCCATGGTTACATATTCCCAGAGGCTGCCAACACATATCCCTGCATATCTGCATAATGCAAGCATGTTTCTGTGCAGTATACATGCACTCCCTCTGAAGGTGAGTGTTGGAAATGAACATCTATTGTGTGGTATTCGCTCCGATTTTTTACCTCTTTGGTTGACTCCATTTTTGTTGGCCTTTGGACTCTGCTCACTGTATGTCTTCAACAAGTGGTAAAGTGTAGGCATAGTACAATTGGCATATACATAATTGACACCATTGATTACTTATAAACCCATAGTATATGGGAATACATGTATCCAGGGCTGCTAAAATAAATGCTACTAGTGAGGCGCAGCACTCATTGTGCCACCCACTAAAGTAACACTGTAAAACATGACTTCAAGCCACCACGTCAGCCTGGGTGTGCCCTTTTAAACAGTCATTTTGACCTGGTAATATAAACATTTTCCCAGGACTAAACCTTTCTTGTTGTTGATCTCAAGTCACCCGTAAGGTAGACCCTTACTGCATATCGGGCTTAGCGCTTGGTATTTAAAAAGTAAGGCATATATATTTAGAGATTTACATGGTCTAGCAGCAAAAATCCTCCAAGGTTGTTTTTCTCTGTGGCAAGCCTGGTGCTCCCATAGGTTTACACTGGTTTACACTACTATATCTAATAAGTACTACATCCAGTTTGGGTGTAGCTAGCAAAATGGATCAAAGACTCATTTTAGTAGTAATTTAAAATCCAGCTTAATGATGAAGTCAAATTTTATAATATTATTTTAGAAATTACACTTTTAGAAATGTTCCATTTTCCAACCTAAACCAAAAGAGGTATTTTTTCAGTGTCCAGGGTCACCTGACTGCTGATGGCTCTCCTGTAGTGAGATGTGGAATGCCCTTGAACAGTAGACAAAGAGCTTGAATGTGACAGGTGTTTTCTTCCTTAGGGAGAATGGCTTGGGGGATGAGTCCAGCTTCTTATTTAGCTTCAATGTATGCATACCCTGTCACTGCAAGATGAAGCTCGCACCTAGGCCTGTCTACCTTCGATCTTCTAGTCAGCTTTGTTCCATTCCCAGTGGGAAAAAGGAGCTGCCCTAGACCTGGTTTTGAGGGTCCACTAGAGAGGGTTTGCCCATTATCACAGCCACTCCTCTAGGTGGGCAAATTGAGCTCTGACCAGGGAAATAAACACTCTGCCATGTTGGGCTTAGGTAGAGAGGAGCACTGTGGGATAGTTTACAGTAAAACATAAAGGAAGTGCTCCAATGTGGTCAGTGTCACTCCTGGGAACTTTTACCTCATTGATTAAGTAGTGTCCAGGAGTTTTTCCCACCAACAGGCTACCACTGGGCATAAATTTGGCTTCCCCAGTACCCTCAGAATACTCCTGGTCCTGATGAGAATCAGAAGAAGGACTGCCTTGCTGTCTGAAAAACTGAAGGAAAACTGGACCTGCTTGTCTTGAATGGAGAACTCCAGAAGTAACTCCAAGGGTCAGATGGTAAATGTGAGCTATTGGTACATAACAAACTTCTAGAGGCCTCTTTCTGTGCAACTACTCAGCTGACCAGTACCAACTGGATCACACATGGACAATGCTGCTGGCCTCAGTTGGAGTGAGTCCTAACCCCCTGAGTGGTGTCCCCCCAGTTCCTGGAACCTAAGTTTACATTAGAGTGTACTCCTCCTGTCCACATCACAAATGATGGGGCTGAGAAGGCATTTCCCAACTCTCTGCCTGGAAAAAGCGGAGACCGGGATTGCAATTGAAGGTGCAGCCATGGACGTTAAATTGCCAGTCAGCCTCAGCTTGCTGGTTTGCCCTGCTTAAGAAGAACTGACTTCCAGAAAAGATTCTAAGTCTAAATGTAGACAGCTTCATCAGGACCAACCCTGAGCAGTTACCCATCGACGTTGAGGTCTTCCTGGGCACGATAATCTGACTTCATTCTCTCTGAACTTTCTCACAATGACCATACTGGGACACTGCTCTTCAGCAAAACACTGTTGTCAAGCCCCTCTCTTTGGATCCAGCTTGCAGCTTGTCCTACCAACATACTCCGCACTCCGCAACAGAGCGGAGATTTTGCTTGTTTCCACTGGGTGCTCGCGATCGTAGACGAGATTTCCAAACCGTTTGCAAGTGCCACAAGATTTGCTAGGTGGCCGCATGGTAATGAACACTATCCTGAACACTCAGGATCTACAGTGACTGCAATCTGGAAAAGGTTCTCCCCCCAAGCAACATCCAAGCCTTCTTGAAATGACGATTTGGAGTAAAGAAACTCCTTAAATTGTCAATTGGCTATAGTTTTTGTAGAAGGGCTCCTTTCTCTTTTTTTACTTTTTTTTCAAGAGGAAGGAAGTGCCCCAGATTCTCCAACTTCCTGTTCCTGTCCATCAGACTCCTCCCAGTGCTGTGTCCATCTCCTGGTCACTTTTCATTTAGATTTGGAGCTGGGAGGATCACTCTTTGTGTCTGCTGCATAATATATGTTTGAATTTGAGGAGTTTAAATCTGAGATTTTACAAGTAAGTTGGAAAACTGGTGTTTTTTAGTTTGATTGGGGCTATGCACCTAGATTTATATGTACTTTTCAAAACAAATTTAAATTTATTGTGGTTGGTGGCCCGTAGTTTCAGTAGGGACCTGGTTGTTTCTTTAGAAGTAATTTTTCTTCTTTTATAAAGGGAACATGGTGCATAGTTCACTATATTTTCTCCATGTTTTGAAATCAATTTGCAATTTTGATTGAATTTACTGTGTAGCTCAGTGGTCTGCCAATAGGACTTTCAGCCAGTAGGCCCAGAGCTACTCGTGGGTGCATGAAACAACTGTTTTTGTGGTTTCTGTTAAACGTAAACATCATTCCAGACATGGATGTCATTGGATTGAAATACAAAATTTGTTTTGGGTGGTATTTCATTTTTTTTCAGTTGTGTTAATGTCCTAGTTGGATGTGTGTTGTTGTTGTAACTTGCAAACCTTTTTAGCCTTGTGGATTTTCATTTTTGGCAATGTTGCATTTAACCTAAAGATATGTTGTTGTTTAGCATGTTTCCTTTGTCTGGCCAGTGTGTGAGTGTGTTTACATTGCAATATAGGCCAGCATTTGCCTTGGTTCCCCATGTGGCCATAGGCCATTTTATAAAGTCTGTGTCCATAGGCCTCCTGTTTGTTGTTATTGTTACCATGTGTCTGGTGGCCATTTTGTGAAGGCATTCAGTATGCTGCTTTTTCCATAGGGCTGTATGTCTTCCCTTTGTTACCCTTGGCTTATTGCTTCTTGTTGTGGCCTTGCCACGTGTCTGGTAGCCAGTTTGTGAAGGCAGTCAGTGTTCTGTTGCCATGGACCTGCATGCCTTTCCTTTGTTCCCCTTGGTTTCCTTCTTGTTGTGGCCTGGCCATGAGGCAGGTGGCCATTTTGTTAAGTTAGCCAGCCAGTGAGCTTATGTATTGCGATAGGCCTGCTTGCCTTCTTTGTTGTGGCAATGTCTTCTTGCTGGTTGTTGTTTTGCATGCAATTTTTTCTTCTTTTATTCAGTAAAAATGTACCACAGTTTACTAAATTTTTTCCATTTTTTAAATACATTTGCAATAATGGCCCAGAGCTACCCATCATAGGTGCATGAGGCAACTGTTTCTGTGGTGTCTATTGAATTTAACATCATTTAGGCCATGGATGGCATTGGATTAAAATACAAAATGTGTTGGTGTCTTTGATGGTATTTCACTAAAGGTTTGTTTTCATGTGTGTTGCCTTTGTTGGATGTGTGTGGTTGTAACTTGCAAACCTTTTTAACCCTGTGGATTTTCATTTAGGGCATTGTTTCATTAAATATGTATTGTTTTATAGTACCTCATTTGCCTGGCCAGTGTGTGAGTGTGTTTGCATTGCAATAGTAGGCCAGCAATGAATTTGCATTGGCTCTCCATGTGGCGTGGGCCATTTTGTAAAGTGTGTCCTCCTGATGCCTGCTTGTGTTCATTGTTTTCCAGGACTCCTGCTTGTTATTGTTGATGTGACCATGTGGCTGGTGGCCATTTTATGAAGGCAGACAGTCAGTGTACTTTTGCCATAGGCCTGCATGTCTTCTTTTTGTTCTCAAATGCCTTCTTCATGCTTTTTGTTGATGATGATGATTATTTTTAAAATCTATGCTTTATTTTGCTGTCTGCAACTAGCGTGATTCAATACTGCTACTTGCGTGTTTTAACTTGTGGCTTGTGTGTTTAGACTCTAGCCTCTGCTGATTTTGGGCATTATCGGCATAGCGCCTGTTCATTGAAGGTATTCCAGTGTGTGAGAGGCATTGTTTACCTACCTGACTCCACACTCGATCTCGGACGCTGCTCCTAAGCGCGGCCGCCATATTGGGGGAAGTTGGTTGGCACGCTAGTGTTTAGCGTCAGGCGACCTGCCTTCGCCCTATAAATCCAGTATGCCTACAGGGACGTGCAGCGGACGAGTGCAGCGGGCGCGCCTCATGCGCGCCGGAGGTGCGCCTGGGGTAAGCCCGTCTGCGCCCGTCCGCGTCCCGGAGGCGCCCTGCACGGCAGCAGACCGCGCTCATTTTAACTGCACCGAGGAGAGGGTAATTTCCTTCGATCGTGATACGCTACTTAGACTGGGGAATACCTCTTACTTGGGCTGTATTAAACATCTATGGGACCCTGTTAAGGATAGGCATGTCTGTGAGACCTGTGCATGGTCTTCTTCTACTTCGCTTCTCTCACCAATTACTTTGGGCTTAAACGACACTACTGAAGAGACTTCTGTGAAGGCCCCCGTGTATCCTTGCATGCTTTTAAACACTCGATCTCTCTGTAAGCATGCTCTAGACCTTTTCAACCT
Organism: Lissotriton helveticus; assembly: GCF_964261635.1. Taxonomy (NCBI): domain Eukaryota; kingdom Metazoa; phylum Chordata; class Amphibia; order Caudata; family Salamandridae; genus Lissotriton; species Lissotriton helveticus. The sequence goes on from NC_136067.1 coordinate 1,569,057,285, forward strand.
ACTTTCAGAACAGAAGCCGTCATGTCTTTTTCTTACGGAGACATGGCTAGGCGACTCCTCCAGTCCTGATATCGCTATTGCCCTTCCCCCTAACTATTATATAGTCAGGAAAGATCGAGAACTGGGTAGAGGAGGAGGAGTGGCAATGGTAGTAGACAAACGTTACACCTGCTCTGTACTTGAAATTGACAACATTCTGGGGGTTGATTTATTAGGCTTCTGTCTATCTTTCTCCCCGCAGCATTCCTGTGCTGGCCTTTTAGTCTATCGCCCACCAGGCCACCTGGGTCCATTTTGTGATAAACTTTACCAAACCTTATCCCCTCTTGCAACAAAATACAAGCATCTTCTTTTTCTCGGAGATTTTAATATCCACATGGACGAACCTGAGTCCAGTGACTCTGTTAAATTAAATGACACCACTAGTATGTTTAATCTTCTACCGTATTTTTTTGCAGCTACTCATAACAAAGGTCATCTGTTAGACCAAGTTTTTTCTTCTCTGTCTATTCAATCCTATCCACCACTTCCGGTGATATGGTCGGACCACTTCCTATTAAATTTTGATATTGTGGGTCCCTCTAAAGTCTCCTGCACGGAAAATAGCACTCAATCGAAGGCATTTCGACCATTCCATCGTGTCACCACTGACATGCTGGAGAGGTCCTTAGCACTTTATCCATGCCCACGGACTGGTAACCTTGAACAGGACCTCTCTAGCTTTCAGTCCTGGCTCATTCAACGTTTTGATGAATTGGCACCCATGCCTACCAGATCCTCAAAGTCCCAACGTATCTCAGCCCCCTGGTTTACCACCGAACTTCATGAGACTAAGAAAAATTGCAAGAAAGCCGAACGGTTATGGCACAAAAATTATGATGTCCTGTTAAAAATAAGGTTTAAAAATCTTATTAAGGCCTATCACAAAGAAATTACACTAGCAAAAAAGGCTTTTTTCGCTAAAAGAATTGACTCAGCCTGTAACATCAGCAAGGAAATATTTAATATCGTTAGGGAATTCACCTCCCCCCCTGCTCTAAACCCCAAATTCTCTCCCTCTGAACTCTGGGTCAATCAATTGGCTAGTTTTTTTACAATAAAATTCTGAACATCCAGGCATCTTTTCCGCCTGCTGCCCCCGCCATCGATCCTTTTTCCTCTTTCTTTACTTTGAACACATCACAGGGCACCCATACTCTGTCTGATTTTCCTTCCCTGTCGTTGGAGGCCTCGCTTGACCTGATGCTAAAACTGACATCGGGCTCCCCCTCAGATCCTTGCCCCGCCAAAATCCTCTCAAAAATGGCCCCCGTTCTTAATTCTCTGATTAATCCTCTTCTTAATGCCTCTTTTATCTCGGGTGAGGTCCCAAAGGCCTGGAAAAAGGCTCATGTCATCCCTCTCATAAAAAAATCTAATTTGAACCCGTTGGAGCACTCTAATTACAGGCCTAGATCTCTGCTTCCTGCCCTCGCCAAACTCGCCGAAAAGCATGTACATTCCACCTTGTCACAATTCTTAGAGGCCCATGACATTCTCCATCAGACGCAGTCAGGCTTCCGTTCTAACCTCAGTACAGAAACAGCATTACTGGAGGTAGCGGAGACCATAAAGGGAGTGACTGATCGCGGTGGAAAGGCAATGCTGGTACTATTAGACCTCTCAGCGGCCTTTGACACCGTCCCTCACAACCGGCTCCTTTCTAGACTTCAGGAGATCGGGATTAGAGGGACGGTGTTCAATTGGCTTAAGTCCTTTCTCTCCGAACGCCAACAATTGATCTGGTCACCCCCTTTTTCAGCTACAGTTCCATCTCTCGATGTGGGAGTGCCACAGGGATCTGTCCTTAGTCCCACTTTGTTTAACGTTTACCTCTCCCCTTTGGCTGAACTAGTGGAGACCTTTGGCGCGCGTATCGTGTCCTATGCGGACGATACGCAGCTGCTTTTTACAAGAACTCTGATTTCGCGGGTGACTCTATTAAATGCTGCTTGGAGGCAGTGTTTTCCTGGTTTCAGTTGAACCAGCTTAAATGTAATTCAGACAAGTCTGAAATAATATTTTTTGGCTGTTCTCCTGATACTCAATGGAAATCTTGGTGGCCGGCAGATATGCATCCTCCTTCTTCTCCTACTGCGGTCGCTAAGAACCTGGGTATCAAATTTGACAATGGTCTTAGCCTTTAAACCCCAGATTCTTGCTTTAGTTGGCCAATGCTTTGGCCAGCTACGTACACTTAGGAAATTTCTTCCTTTACTGTCACAGGCTCACAGGAGAATCACTGTTCAAGCAATGATTGGATCTAGGCTTGACTATGCCAATGTGCTCTATTTAGGGCTCCCAGAATACCTCCTATCTCGCTTACAGTCTGTCCAAAACTCCGCTGCAAGGGCCATTTTTGGATTAAGCCGCAGATCTCATACCTCGCCCCTTCTTGAGGCACTCCACTGGCTTCCGGTAAGGAAACGTATCATCTTCAAAACTTTGACCTTGACCTTTAAGTCCTTACACGGTACCGGTGCAGCTTACCTCAGGAAACATGTTCAGTTCTACCATCCTACCAGATCGCTCCGTTCAGCCACACAAGCCCTTGCTGTCGTTCCATCTGTAAAGCATTCACGTATTGGAGGTCGCTCCTACAGAGCCTGTGCCCCGCAGCTTTGGAACAAGCTCCCCCTCTCGCTGAGGAAAATTGACAACCTCCTGTCCTTCAGGAAAGGCCTAAAGACCTGGCTCTTCAGCCTCCTGTTTTCTGCTCTACGTCTCTCTACAGATCTGCACAGCGCCTGGACAGTCTGCCTGAGTAGCCGCGCGCTATATAAACCACATATTAACATAACATAACATAACATGATATACCATGTGGCATCGGGTGATAGCCATTTTCTGTGTTCAGCCAGTGTGCCCCTTTGCCATATGCTTGCATGGATAGTTGATCAATGAGCTAATAGCAGCTTATGCTTGACGATTTTTTTTTTACTTATTTAGAAAGATTGTTTTCTTTATTTACATTTTTAAAAGTTTCCAATTTATGTAATTTGATCTTTTTTATATTTAAAAAATATCTTCCTTTTTTCAGTTATTTTGTATTTTTTTCAATTTTTTTTATTTTTAGTTTCATAAGTAACATGATTTGGCATCAATAAGACTGAACCTATAATCCCATGTCCGCTATATGACTTGCACAACAGTATAGAGATTGTTCCATTGTTGTCATTTTTCAGCTGCAGCTCCCTGAGTGACACAACCCACGTGATGCATGGTACAAATTGCTAACTTCTTCTCCGAAAAATTAGCCATAATAGAACAATCCTTCCTTGCATCTCAGATCCCTCCTTATCCCCTTTCTATCGCTGACTGTACTTCTCAACCTCCCTCTCTATTAACCCCCCAACTCCTCCTTCCTCCTTCCTGCCACTACCCCTACGAATACCAGCCTTTCTAACTCAAAGCCTTAAAAACGTATTTTCACCCCGTAATAGAGCTTGAAGTCTCTAACATCATATCCAAACTAAAACTGCCCTCACACACCAAAGACCCTCTCCCTGCTAACCTTGTCCAGGAGCTTAAGCACATCATTGCTCCTCCCTTACCTCGGGATGTGTTACTCCCTCCCTCCAATTTGGACAAATCCCTCCCCTTCTTAAAAATCCCAATGCTGACCCCAAAGACCTTAATAATCTCTGCCCCATCTCCAATCTCCCCCTCCTTTCCAAAGCACATGAAAAATGTGCCCTTCTTCAACTGGACAAACACATTGACACCTTTAACCTACTCAACGCCTTACAATCCGGCTTCCGAAAAGGCTGCATACAGAAACTGCCATGCTAAATATTGTAGATGACATCCATCACTCTCTAGCTAATGGCGTGACCTGCCTACTCATTCTCCTCAACCTCTCTGCAGCATTTGATACAGTTAACTACCCTGCCTTAGTTAATGCGCTGAAAGTTCGATTTGGCCTTAATAGCCCGGTACGGAAATGTTTCTCCTCCTTCCTCCAACATAGAACACAACAAATCAAAATCTACAACTGCCTCTCTAACCCCACACCCATCTTGTTTGATGTCCCTCAGGGTTTTACTCTCTCTCTTTCTCTCTTTAACATCCTTATGGAACACCTTACCCTCATTCTAAAACAAGCTGGAATCAACTACCACCTCTATGATGACGCCACCCAACTTTACTATAAGATCAGATCCCACTCCGATGTTCTACATCTTAACAACACCCTGTCTAAAATCCAATCCTGGTTCCACTCCAACCATCTCAAACTCAACCCTAAAAAAACAGAAATCATTCTCTTCTCTCCAAAAATCAACCCTCTTCCTATCCAAACATGGATCTCTGACCTTAATGCCCTCAACTGTCCGCTCACCTTATCAAACTCAGTAAAATCACTTGGCATCACTATGGACAAAAGCCAAACCCTTGAGGCCCACATAAAAAACTCATCCAAAGAAGTGCTCTTCACTCTACGCCATCTCAAGAAAATCAAACCCTTCATCCCAGCTGACGACATTAAATCGGTTGTTCAATCTCTTCTGCTTTTGAGAATCGACAATGGTAACGCTATCATCTCCAGAACCCCAAAAGTTCACCTAGCCCCACTCAAATCTGTGCTAAACATAGCGGCCAGGCTAATCACTGACTGCAAATGTTTGACCACATCTCCCCAGCCCTTAAGGCCCTTAAATGGCTGCCCATTGAAGGAAGACCCACCTACAATATGGCATGCATTACACAAAAGCCCTTCACCAAAAGGCCTGCTTTATCTCACTGATAAACTCAACAAAGAAGGCTGCGTCCGACCATTGAGAAGCACCAACACTCTCCTCCTTGTCCCACCCCTGACAATAAAGAAAACCACACAATCTCTCTCTTTCTCTGGATATGCCCCAAGCATCTGGAATGCCCTCCCTAAAGACTTGGGCTGTAACCCCTTCTATATCAGCTTTAAAAAAGACCTCAAACTGCACTTGCTCAAGAAATATTGGGGTCCATAATCCTTTACTTTCCCCACTTTTTCCTACTCTCTCCCTTTCCCCTCCTTTCGCCTCCCCGCCTTCCCCTTTTCTTACCCTCTTCCTTCCATACTCCTCCCCCTTAATTACTACCTCCCCTTCCTTTGTCCATTTTTTTCTACCCCATTCACGCCTCTCCTCCCTCCACCCTCCTACCACCTAGCCTCCCTCCATCTCGGGCTACTGTATATAATTCGACTACATGTATCCATTTTATTTATGTTTCAATTCTCTTTTGGTTTGTCATATGCTAACTTGTATTATGCTACTTGTTCTTTATAAACTGACCTGTGTGATACGTTATAAACAACGATATTATGCCTGTACTATCCTCACTCATGTAAAGCGCTCTGATACCCCTGGGTCCAGCCAGCGCTATATAAAACCTTTAAAATAAATACAATGCACATAAAGCAAACCATTACATTTGTATTTTGTTGTTGTTGTTCGTTCCTGTCCTTCCTGAGTGTCCGGTACAGTACACCATGAAAGCTTGTGTTGTTGTCAAAGTCTCACAAATGGTTACACTGTATTGGTATTTTTTTTTTATTTTATAACTGAGGTAACAAACATGACCACAGACACTAAATGATATTATATTTGTTTGTACTAGTATTTGAACTACAGCAATGCCACGTTTCACTGATGTTCTTCTTGCTTTTTTGCTTTTAGGAGCGCAAGAGGAGGAGGCAACATCACCCATAGTACTGCCAGACAGAAGGTCTGTACACGACGAGACATGTGACCACAGACATCTCTTCAACTTGTGAGAAGCTTAGTGCCACTGCTAACTGACAGCTTCAATATGGCCAAGAAGAAGCGAGGTACCAGTATCAAGATGGTTGCCAGTGAGAAGAAGGCACTTGCCACTACCGATATGTCGCCCAAGACTTTTTTGGGAAACCATAAATTGCGCCTGCAGCAGTGGTGTCCAGGGAGCAAACTGGGAGCAGCACCCCTGCATAAGCAGACCCACCCCACTAACCTAGGCCCAAGACCATGTCAGAGGCAGCCATTCCTATCACGGCAACGCTGACAAGTAGTGACGTTGAAATTGACTTATTGTTACCACAAAGTAGTACCCAATCAATGCAGGAAACTCAGCTAAGTCAACAATAAAAGCCAGAGCCACCAATAGTAGTTCCTCCCAAAGGAGGGGCAGTTCAGGAGATCGATCTTCCTCCTGAGGAAGAAGAGCAAACCACTCTTTCAGAAGTTCCATTGTCTTCTAGACCCCCAGCAAGAAAAAGGAGGGTAAGTACATCAAGTTCTTCTCCAAGCCCTACTTCCAATGATCTAGACACCACTTGGATACCGCCTCAGTCTGAGAGTAAGACATGCCACGAGACAAGGCTAGGGAAAAGGAAGGTTCCTGAAAACCTTAGAGTTATGGAGGTATATGTAGCAGAGGAGGATGATGACAAATCGCACAAAGAGAAGTAGAAGTGAGAAAATCACCTAAACAGTTCTTATGGCAAAGTCAATATGTTGAAAAAACTACCCTCACCCAAAATATTGTGGCATGCTTCATCATTGGCTGCTAGACACTCCCCTGCGTTGACCAACACATGGGGTGGAGCAATGGGGTGGGGGAAACAATACAAACACAAAGAAGAGTAGGGATCAAGCAAAGAATAAGTGCAGAAAATCGGATGTTAAAACTAGCTCTCGATGTCCAATTTCCTAGATTATTCCCGAACTCCCTGGCCAGGATTAAAAAGGTATTAGAAACCAGAGGATGGTGGTGAGCAGGGCAAATTATGAACCATTCGCCTTTGCACTCTGTATATGAGTCGACATGTTTTAGCCAGTTGTTTTGTCTTCTGCATCTTTCATCAGGACTACTAGATCCCCATAATAATATTCTCCTTTCCTACCTTTATAAGAGGATCGAGGACTAACCCTGTACTCACATATGAGTCATGTATACACACTTCGGACAAAATCGGCAATGACAAGCCCGTCATAATGGACGGTAGCCCCGCCCCAGTGGAGAGTGAGACCGACATTACCCCATCCCAAAGTCCTGGCAGCAACCTACATCCACCACAACAACCACCTCAGTAGAAGTAGGTACTGCAGAGAGTCAAACGTCACACCCACCTACCAGTTCATCTGACATTGCAAGTAGAACCAGCAGCATCAGAAATTTCACCTCCTCAGTTTGGAACTTCTTTTTGGTTAGCAGGAAGGAGGTGAACATTTCTATTTGCTCCATTTTTGGAGAAAGTGTTCGTCGGGGTAAGCTTGGTACAAACTATGGTACCGAGATCAACCAACCTATCTGTGAAAGCACCACTTGATCCAGTGGGAGGCGCACCTTAGCGGCAAAAAAACAGCAAGCGTTGTTGGTGTAAAGGGTGAAAGGCTGAGCAAAGATCAGATCCAATCATGACCGAGGGTGAAGTAGAGGAAAGACATTTTCACCGGCACACAAAGCAGTCCTGTCCCCAGCAGTGCAGTGGTATCGCGCACATCATCATGAGCTACATTGCAAAGGCACAACAGTCAGGTCGAGACATTAAGGCAAGAGAGTACAGTGACTGCTGTACTGAAACAAGCATTGAGACTACCAATGTCTGCTAAGAATTCACCTATATCAGTGGCACCAGTAAAGAAAATAATCTAGGGTACCATTCTCAGCATGATTAGGCCAGAGGGGCAGTACGTACGCAACCACCCAGCGGCACGTTTGTACATCATAAAGCTGGCTAAAATGTTAGTGCTGAACCTCCTCCCTTTTTCTTCTGTGAAAGGGGTGGGTTTTCTTGAATTTGTAGCAGCCATCTGCCCGAAATGGAAGGTTCCTGGGCGGTCCTATTTCACCAGAGTTGCTGTTCGAGAGTTACATCATGACCTGCTGGAATTGCTTGGACAAGCTTTGCAGCAGAGTGCTGCTCACGCTATCCATCTGACAACAGACCTGTGGACCATTTGCCAAGCCACTGATTACATGTGCATCACTGCACACTGGCTCTCTTTTATGAGGGTTACAGAAAAGATATTTGCAGGTGTTGACATTGCTGAGTTTTTAATGGCGCCCAGAAACATTCAACTGTAGCCATGCTCGCCAAGGACATATCCCATACTTCAGCAAACATTTTTGAAGACTTTAACACTAAGGTCCTTGAATAGCTGTGATCAAGAGAGCTTATATTGGTTTTGTTGCCATGGACAATGGCAGTAATATAGTTAAGGCCATGCCCGATGGTGGCTATTTCAGGGCCCTGTGTTTGGCACACTGCATTAACATCATTGTTCCAAACTTTCTGAAAAAAGAAGACTGAGTCAGCAACTTACTGAGCACCTGCAGAAGAATCAGCACATATTTCAGCCATTCTTTTAAAGCCCAGAATCAGCTGAGAATCATTTAACGTGATAATAGAATGGCAGTTAAAGGACTCATCCAGGAAGTGCACATTGGAACTCAATTTATTACATGCTGTAACTTCTGTTTGAGCAGTACAGACCAATCAAAGAGATAGACCAATGGGACCTAGTTAAATGCCTGACATAGATGCTGCTTCCTTTTGAGATGTTCACACGTGAAGTCAGCAAGGAGGACAGTACCACAGCCCAAGCTATCCAATTGTTGCACATGCTACAGGAACAGCTAAAGGAGGTGTCTGAAATGTACGCAGGTGTGGAGGAAAAAAGAAGCATATGAGTTGGTGGAGAGCTTAATCTGCTTTACTGCAAATACAAGGGTGCAATGAGACATTGTGTCATCCATCCATTATTTGTGCCACAATTCTTGATCCACAGTACAAACCATTACTGGACAAATTCGCTCCTTTTTCAGATAGGAATAATGCCAACTACAAAACTTGTATAGCTGTGCAAGTCAGTCAACTAGAAATAGAACAGCCTGGAATTAGAGGCCCGTTCCTCCAGGGCACAACAAGTACTGCAGGGCAGCCTCCAAATTCAACTTCAGAGCCTGAGGGAAAAGAAGTTGGCTCAAAGCAGCCAAACCCACCAACAGTAAGATAAACATCAACAACAAGAACAGTAGCACCAACCCCAAAATTGCCAAAGGAATGGTTTCTACTGGCAGGGCTAACGTCCAGTGCTGAGGCAAAGGCAAAAGAGGCAGAGCAAAGTGGAGCACCGATGACCATTAAGCGGATGGTCCAGGCCTATTTAGGTGACCCAAAACAGGTCTACTTTGGTCAAAACCTATTGCTGTATTGGTATGGGAAAAGGGGGCAATGACCAGTGCTCAGCAGGCTGGTGATAAACTATCTGGATTTCTCTGTAGTCAGTTTCTCTGCTGTGCGTGTTTTCAGTGCTGGTGGTGCCATTCTGATAGTGAGAAGGAGCAGTATCTTGACCCAAAACATGGAGAGGTTAACCATGATCAAAATGAATCAGCACTTTATACCACCGGATTACACCATACCTGAAGTGCAGCTGCATGAAGATGACAGCGACTCAGCTCATGGAAGTAGAGTGTTAGATTACCTACTTCTGGGTGAACCACCAGAGTTTGAGGACAAGCTCTACTTCCCTGACAACTAGGCTTTCTAGTTACTTTCTTTCTTTCCTTGAAGTCCAACCCCCCCTCAAAAAAGATATAGCTAAGGAACATTATTTACTTTATTTGTTTGTGTCTTGTTCACAAATCCATCCCCACCGTCTTACTCTTAGACACAATTTGTTGCCAGATTGGAGTTGCAACTGTGTGCAGTCAGTTAAGAAGTAAGTCCCGATTCGCCATAAAACCCATTTCCCTCAAGCCATTCATTGGACGGAGAATAAAACAAATGTGTGCTTGCCTCCAACCCTCGGACCTGACTATCTATATATTCTTTCGGAGCCTAGAGGGACTGCCCCACATATGACATCATTATAATTAAATTTACAGCAAACAAATGGAGTATCTGCATTCTGCAATGTGCCACTAATTGAATCACAGATGGAGAGCACACCAGAAGAACAGGTAAAGGATGGCATGCATTGCACGCAGAATGATTGTTGTTTGTTGGGAATGATGTGAACTTGTTGTGAATGAAGTGTCATTATCATGTGTGTTGAGAGTGACTTAAGAAGAAGAGATGATTTATGTGGTGGCTGGTAGGAAGTGTGATGATGACTGATATTCACAATTTTTGTGGCCTATCTATGGCTGGTCACTAATTTTCTCCTGACGGTTATGTTTTTTCCTTCCCTTTTGAGAGATCAGATAGTGAGATTATTTTACCGGGTCAACTCCACACTGTCCACACTGCTTTGTTTGTTGTTTTGTGCTTTATTTATACTCCAATGCAAATTAAGACCCAATCCACTGGCGTACGCCTATATCAGTGACTAAAGGGGGGTTCAAAAAAATCCTACTCCCCACTACTCTCTTATCCACTTTATAAGGAGAAAATTCACTGTCCTCCGCCAACGTTAAAAGACCTGTTCTCCCGGGCAACACCAAAGAACACCCACTAGAAGTGCACCAGACTATAATTGGTCACACAAGTCCACACCAAACATTGGACCCTGCCCTTAATAGAGCAAAAAAAAAATGTGAGAGAAGCAAATGACCCCTCACGGAAACACCACCAACGGGGTAACTGGTATGCAATTTCCAGACAGGCCCCTGTCTCATCATCGGTAGTCACTTGCTTCTCAAAGAAAAATAAGCGGAAAGGAAAGAAGTGTCCAAAACAAACAACATATAAAGTGACAAATAGTGAAGTGCAGAAATATCTGCTGGTGACAAACACACACAAAGGTAACTGAGTGCCTAAAAACACACACAAAACACACCCGTCCCTTAACCAATTTTATTCATAGGGCGGTGATTGTGTGCTGTAAATATTAAAAAGGCTGGTAGCTAATCATGCCTACCATAACCTACTGCCAGTGCCAACATGTTTCACTGCTATGTTGCGTTAAGCAGTTTCATCAGGGCTGCACTCGAATGCTGCCACTTCACTTTTTTTGGACACTAGTTCTGTAGCGTGCTGCCAAGAGAGAACAGGTAAGGAGACATAATTAAAAACATGAAGGCCTCCGGGAGGCAAAGAACGCACAACGGGAACACTAAGTGTGGTAAGGAGTAAAATATTACCAGGGGACAGCCAAGCCACTCATACCAGCCGCTCCTGTTTCATCAAGTATGTCCCTTGTTTCTTTCGTTAAAAATCGTTATCTGCAGGAAGTGAAAAAGTAAATGAGTTTGTATAATGTATTATCTAGGGCGTTGATCTACTGACTTCCAGTATCCCCAGAGATACACCGCTGTTTGATTCAAAGGTGCCCATTCTAGGGCAAGCCGAGACTGAATGCCTCAGCGCTGCCATCACGTAAAAATATCCCTCGTATGCATATCCTGGGGACCAACCCCCCGGGAAGGTCAAAAACCGTTACGCTGTTTGTTCAAGACACAGCTGTGCCACAAATACATACTGTGCCCAATGCTTACTTGAAAGTGAAAACAAAGAAGTGCTCCCACTCTCAGATCGAACGTCACAAGTCCTTCATTCAAGAACTGTAGCTCTGCGCAGTGATTACGCCCGCTGCAACCAACACACAACACACTCCAAAGGTCCCCATAATACTTCCCTGCCAAGTTACTCACGAACACCTCCTCACCGTGACGTGCCAGGAAGACGCCTTTCCTCAGCAGTGCCGGTGGCCCGTCCATAGAGATTAGAAATGCATGGAGTCGGCGGGACCACGCCCATCACGTAACAACACGTGATCACGGCCTTGAATGCGGGGGCCATCTTAGCCTAGTCACAACAAACGGATCTTTATGCATAACTGCGTGTATTTTGACTTACTTCTCCCCCAAAGTAGTCCCAAGGTGCCATCTTATTGGGAGTCTACTCTTCAAACCATAACAGGTTATAGGTGGCTGATGAGAATGTGCAGGGGGGGCATATACTTCTACCTCCACCAGGTCTGGATGTTTGTACTGCCCTCCGTGTCTCATAACTGTAACTAGAGGTATAACATCCCTCATATTGCCATGGTCATAATGGCCACTAATTGTTAGGTCAGGGGTATCCAACAGAACTCTTCAGAAAGTGTAGTCCTCCCCCCCGTATACCAAACTACACCTAGGAGAAGCCAATTCAATATGTATTATGTTATGCAGATCAAAGGTCTCTACTGGAGCAGAGTGCCAATCACAGTTTAATCCTGTTCCATTCTATGATCTCGTTGAGGCCAATCCTATCAGTTTTCTCGTTGTAAATCCAGCGTGCTTCCTTAGCTAATAGGATCTCATCAATATTTTGAGGGGAACCCCATATCTTCTCAAGCACTGTCCACTGGAAAGTATGTTTCATAGTAGAGCAGTGTTGGACCAGCTTAGTTGTTAATTTGCCAGCTCTGATAGTGCTCAAATGTTCTTGTATACGCACTTTGATCTTGCGAGAAGTGAGACCTATATAGTGTAAACCACACTGGCACGTTAGCCTATATACAACTTGTGTGGAATTACAGTTGGTAAACTGATTGTGGAACCACTACTTGCCCGATGTAAGTGTCACGCTTTTGCTCTTCCTAGTGAGTGGACATACCGAGCATGTTCCGCAGGGAAAATGGCCATTAGGTATGGTGGAGTTGTGATCAGTTTGTGCTGAGGGGGCCTTTGAATGTACGAGTTTGTCTTTTAAGTTAGTCGCCCTCTTAAACGCAAATCTCGGAGGTGGCATACGAAAGTTGCTGTCGGACAGAATGGACCAGTGCTTGCGGATGGACTGACGGATTTTAGTGGCCATGGGATCGTACGTCATGACCACAGGTACACAATCGTCCCTCTGTTTGACCACCTTTTCTAAGAGGGCGCTCCTAGGTGTATTTAGCGCTCTCTTTTTTGCTTGTTTTACTGTCTTGTTCGGGTAGTTCCTACTGGTCAACTTCGCCGCCAGTTCTTCAGATTGTTCTAGGAAGGTATTAGTACTGGAACAATAATTGCGTCTGTATCTCAGAAATTGCCCCACGGGCAAATTGTCCCTCAATGCCCTGGGATGAAAGGAATCGTAAGACAGCAAAGAATTCCTATCTGTGGGCTTTTGGTGTACACAGGTGTTAATGGTGCCCATGCTGTACTCGATGTCCAGATCAAGGTATACTGCCTTGTGTCTATCATAAGTCCAGGTGAACTTGAGGTTACCATCTTGGACATTTAGCCAGTTGAGGAATTCCAAAAGAAGTTCCTCTGTTCCTGACCAGATGCAGAGCACGTCATTTATATATATCTCTTCCAGAGCCGGAGCTGGCTCCGGAAAGGGTTGTTGTTATGATAGATGACGTGCTCCTCGAACTGTCCAACATAGATGCAAGCTATGCTGGGTGCCATTGTAGCCCCCATGGAGGTCCCAGACACCTGGAGATACAGCTGATCTTTGTAGCCAAAGTAGTTCCTTGTAAGGGCTAGCTCTATACATTGCAGTACAAATGCCTGGGTTGTGTCATAGAACCATTCCTGGTTGCCCAGGGCGCGGGCTGCTGCCACCAGCGCCACGTCCTGGGGTATGCAGGTATACAATTATTCAATGTCAATAGTGACAAAGAATTCATTCACAGGGTCATATCGGATGTCCTCAAGTACATTTAAGATGTCAGTGGTATCTTTGACGAATGATTTCTGAGTAACAACAGATTCTCTAACAAAAATGTAATCCGCATATTGGGATAGCGGTTCAAGTATAGATTGAATACCTGCGACAATAGGGCGTCCAGGAGGTGGGCGCTTGGGTTTATGGATTTTCGGTAAAATATAAAAAGACGGAGTTCTGGGGTTGGTATTTACAAGGAACTCCGCCTCTTTAACTGAAATCCATTTCCTTTCCCTGGCTACTCCGACCATATCGCGGATGATTTGCGACAATTCTTCAACAGGGTCTCTATTGAGTGGTAAATAGTTGGTTCTTACACTCAGGAGGCGTAATACTTCGGCCTCATAATCGGTAGTATTGAGAAGGACAATTGCCCCGCCCTTGTCAGCCGATTTTATAGTCAGCGCATGGTTGTTTTGGAGGCTTTTGACTGCTTCCCAGTCTTCCTTTGTCATATTCTTGTGGTTAAACTGTCTCTGGGTCTGTTCTATTTTGTCTATGTCTTGCAGGACAAGAGATTCACAGACCACTACTTCTGGGCCAACCGCTGAAGTGGGTGGACAGAATGATGAAGGTTTCCTCAGATTGGAAGCGTATGTAATGTTCTCTGATTGTCGATTGTCCTTAAAAAACTTTTTCAACTTAATTTTCCTCATAGTTTCGTGGAATTCAATCCTACATTTAAATGCGTCATGATTAGGGGTAGGGATGAACCCCAATCCTTTATTGAGTACTCTTCTCTCGCTGTCTGTAAGGGCATGATCAGAGAGATTAACTACAATATTCCCCCTCACTTCTGAGTCCTCCCTCTGCTGCGAGTCAGCCTGGGTGAGAACGTCTGCCATTGCTGGCGCTGTTGGTTCGGCTGGTTGCTTTGATTTCCTCTGCCTCTTCCGCCGCCTTGACCGCCCCCGCGATTGGTGGGTCGCTGGCCTTGGGCTAAAAAAGACCTGAGAAGAGCACCCAGATCCTCACTGCTCTGATTTTGTTGCTGGAATCTCACTCGGTTACCTTGAGGTATAACCTCTTCTTCCTCACTGGAAGTGTTATCAAAGGTCCACTGATTGGGAGTCCGTCTAGATTGTTGTCTGCCCCCTCGACCTCTCTGTCTTCCTCCAAAAGCCTGAGGCTCTTGCGGTGTTGTGTAGTACTCGTCCTTCACGTAGGGAAAAGCCCATTCATGCGAGTATCTCTCTAAGTTGCGAGTAAGGCCCTTCAATTTTTGAGTAACGATGTAATTTCTGTATTCAGAAAGATCGTCCTGGATTCTTTGGAGTTGTTCCTTAGTATCCACTAGGGTGGTGTCTCTTTGGTGTTGCCCGGGAGAACAGGTCTTTTAACGTTGGCGGAGGACAGTGCATTTTCTCCTTATAAAGTGGATAAGAGAGTAGTGGGGAGTAGGATTTTTTTGAACCCCCCTTTAGTCACTGATATAGGCGTACGCCAGTGGATTGGGTCTTAATTTGCATTGTAGTGTGTGAGTGGAGGGCGACCCTTTCTGTATTCCCTCTTAGCTCCTAGATATTGTTTGATTGCTTAGTACGGCGGCTCAGCCGTGAGAGCTTGGAGGATCTGAACCTTTTTTTTAAATCCTTTACATGTAGACCCTGTGGTTGGCAAGGTGCTGTAGTATTGGGGCAAGTTTTTTGTGGAGGAGTGTGTAGGGGCCTTTGACTACCAGTTACCTGAGCCTGAGGTTTCCCCTGTTTGTTTCAAGTAGTGTGTGCTTCCATTTATCAATGGATAGGAATTGTTTAGCTTTCACGGAGGAACAGATAGCTGTGAACCTAGCAGGACCCTCATTGCTACCTGACAACCCGCTGCTTAGTACAACTACAGCGAGGGAAGAATGGGAGAAGCTCAGTACTCTTAAAAAGAGGCAGGTTAGGATTGCGCTTCACGGGGCGCTTATGACTGAATACTACACCGAGTGAGATTCCAGCAACAAAATCAGAGCAGTGAGGATCTGGGTGCTCTTCTCAGGTCTTTTTTAGCCCAAGGCCAGCGACCCACCAATCGCGGGGGCGGTCAAGGCGGTGGAAGAGGCAGAGGAAATCAAAGCAACCAGCCGAACCAACAGCGCCAGCAATGGCAGACGTTCTCACCCAGGCTGACTCGCAGCAGAGGGAGGACTCAGAAGTGAGGGGGAATATTGTAGTTAATCTCTCTGATCATGCCCTTACAGACAGCGAGAGAAGAGTACTCAATAAAGGATTGGGGTTCATCCCTACCCCTAATCATGACGCATTTAAATGTAGGATTGAATTCCACGAAACCATGAGGAAAATTAAGTTGAAAAAGTTTTTTAAGGACAATCGACAATCAGAGAACATTACATACACTTCCAATCTGAGGAAACCTTCCTCATTCTGTCCACCCACTTCAGCGGTTGGCCCAGAAGTAGTGGTCTTTGAATCTCTTGCCCTGCAAGACATAGACAAATAGAACAGACCCAGAGACAGTTTAACCACAAGAATATGACAAAGGAAGACTGGGAAGCAGTTAAAAGCCTCCAAAACAACCATGCGCTGACTATAAAATCGGCTGACAAGGGCGGGGCAATTGTCCTTCTCAATACTACCGAATATGAGGCCGAAGTATTACGCCTCCTGAGTGTAAGAACCAACTATTTACCACTCAATAGAGACCCTGTTGAAGAATTGTCGCAAATCATCCGCGATATGGTCGGAGTAGCCAGGGAAAGGAAATGGATTTCAGTTAAAGAGGCGGAGTTCCTTGTAAATACCAACCCCAGGACTCCGTCTTTTTATATTTTACCGAAAATCCATAAACCCAAGCGCCCACCTCCTGGACGCCCTATTGTCGCAGGTATTCAATCTATACTTGAACCGCTATCCCAATATGCGGATTACTTTCTTAGAGAATCTGTTGTTACTCAGAAATCATTCGTCAAAGATACCACTGACATCTTAAATGTACTTGAGGACATCCGATATGACCCTGTGAATGAATTCTTTGTCACTATTAACATTGAATAATTGTATACCTGTATACCCCAGGACGCGGCGCTGGTGGCAGCAGCCCGCGCCCCGGGCAACCAGGAATGGTTCTATGACACAAGCCAGGCATTTGTACTGCAATGTATAGAGCTAGCCCTTACAAAGAACTACTTTGGCTACAAAGATCAGCTGTATCTCCAGGTGTCTGGGACCTCCATGGGGGCTACAATGGCACCCAGCATAGCTTGCATCTATGTTGGACAGTTCGAGGAGCACGTCATCTATCATAACAACAACCCTTTCCGGAGCCAGCTCCGGCTCTGGAAGAGATATATAGATGACGTGCTCTGCATCTGGTCAGGAACAGAGGAACCTCTTTTGGAATTCCTCCACTGGCTAAATGTCCAAGATGGTAACCTCAAGTTCACCTGGACTTATGATAGACACAAGGCAGTATACCTTGATCTGGACATCGAGTACAGCATGGGCACCATTAACACCTGTGTACACCAAAAGCCCACAGATAGGAATTCTTTGCTGTCTTACGATTCCTTTCATCCCAGGGCATTGAGGGACAATTTGCCCGTGGGTCAATTTCTGAGATACAGACGCAATTGTTCCAGTACTAATACCTTCCTAGAACAATCTGAAGAACTGGCGGCGAAGTTGACCAGTAGGAACTACCCGAACAAGACAGTAAAACAAGCAAAAAAGAGAGCGCTAAATACACCTAGGAGCGCCCTCTTAGAAAAGGTGGTCAAACAGAGGGACGATTGTGTACCTGTGGTCATGACGTACGATCCCATGGCCACTAAAATCCGTCAGTCCATCCGCAAGCACTGGTCCATTCTGTCCGACAGCAACTTTCGTATGCCACCTCCGAGATTTGCGTTTAAGAGGGCGAGTAACTTAAAAGACAAACTCGTACATTCAAAGGCCCCCTCAGCACAAACTGATCACAACTCCACCATACCTAATGGCCATTTTCCCTGCGGAACATGCTCGGTATGTCCACTCACTAGGAAGAGCAAAAGCGTGACACTTACATCGGGCAAGGAGTGGTTCCACAATCAGTTTACCAACTGTAATTCCACACAAGTTGTATATAGGCTAACGTTCCAGTGTGGTTTACACTATATAGGTCTCACTTCTCGCAAGATCAAAGTGCGTATACAAGAACATTTGAGCACTATCAGAGCTGGCAAATTAACAACTAAGCTGGTCCAACACTGCTCTACTATGAAACATACTTTCCAGTGGACAGTGCTTGAGAAGATCAGGGGTTCCCCTCAAAATATTGATGAGATCCTATTAGCTAAGGAAGCACGCTGGATTTACAACGAGAAAACTGATAGGATTGGCCTCAACGAGATCATAGAATGGAACAGGATTAAACTGTGATTGGCACTCTGCTCCAGTAGAGACCTTTGATCTGCATAACATAATACATATTGAATTGGCTTCTCCTAGGTGTAGTTTGGTATACGGGGGGAGGACTACACTTTCTGAAGAGTTCTGTTGGATACCCCTGACCTAACAATTAGTGGCCATTATGACCATGGCAATATGAGGGATGTTATACCTCTAGTTACAGTTATGAGACACGGAGGGCAGTACAAACATCCAGACCTGGTGGAGGTAGAAGTATATGCCCCCCCTGCACATTCTCATCAGCCACCTATAACCTCTTATGGTTTGGAGAGTAGACTCCCAATAATATGGCACCTTGGGACTACTTTGGGGGAGAAGTAAGTCAAAATACATGCAGTTATGCATAAAGATCCGTTTGTTGTGACTAGGCTAAGATGGCCGCCTCATTCAAGGCTGTGATCACGTGTTGTTACGTGATGGGCGTTGTCCCGCCGACTCCATGCATTTCTAGTCTCTATGGACGGGCCACCGGCACTGCTGAGGAAGGGCGTCTTCCTGGCACGTCACGGTGAGGAGGTGTTCCTGAGTAACTTGGCAGGGAAGTATTATGGGGACCTTTGGAGTGTGTTGTGTGTTGGTTGCAGCGGGCGTAATCACTGCGCAGAGCTACAGTTCTTGAATGAAGGACTTGTAACGTTCGATCTGAGAGTGGGAGCACTTCTTTGTTTTCACTTTCAAGTAAGCATTGGGCACAGTATGTAGTTGTGGCACAGCTGTGTCTTGAACAAACAGCGTAACGGTTTTTGACCATCCCGGGGGGTTGGTCCCCAGGATATGCATACGAGGGATATTTTTACGTGATGGCAGCGCTGAGGCATTCGGTCTCGGCTTGCCCTAGAATGGGCACCTTTGAATCAAACAGCGGTGTATCTCTGGGGATACTGGAAGTCAGTAGATCAACGCCCTAGATAATACATTATACAAACTCATTTACTTTTTCACTTCCTGCAGATAACGATTTTTAACGAAAGAAACAAGGGACATACTTACGTTAGAAGTGCCTGTTGCCCTTGATGAAACAGGAGCGGCTGGTATGAGTGGCTTGGCTGTCCCCTGGTAATATTTTACTCCTTACCACACTTAGTGTTCCCGTTGTGCGTTCTTTGCCTCCCGGAGGCCTGCATGTTTTTAATTATGTCTCCTTACCTGTTCTCTCTTGGCAGCACGCTACAGAACTAGTGTCCAAAAAAAGTGAAGTGGCAGCATTCGAGTGCAGCCCTGATGAAACTGCTTAACGCAACATAGCAGTGAAACATGTCGGCACTGGCAGTAGGTTATGGTAGGCATGATTAGTTACCAGCCTTTTTAATATTTACAGCACACAATCACCGCCCTATGAATAAAATTGGTTAAGGGACGGGTGTGTTTTGTGTGTGTGTTTTTAGGCACTCAGTTACCTTTGTGTGTGTTTGTCACCAGCAGATATTTCTGCACTTCACTATTTGTCACTTTATATGTTGTTTGTTTTGGACACTTCTTTCCTTTCCGCTTATTTTTGTTTGAGAAGCAAGTGACTACCGATGATGAGACAGGGGCCTGTCTGGAAATTGCATACCAGTTACCCCGTTGGTGGTGTTTCCATGAGGGGTCATTTGCTTCTCTCACATTTTTTTTTACTCTATTAAGAGCAGGGTCCAATGTTTGGTGTGGACTTGTGTGACCAATTATAGTCTGGTGCACTTCTAGTGGGTGTTCTTTGGTGTTGCCCGGGAAAACAGGTCTTTTAACGTTGGCGGAGGACAGTGCATTTTCTCCTTATAAGGTGGATAAGAGAGTAGTGGGGAGTAGGATTTTTTTTAACCCCCCTTTAGTCACTCATATAGGCGTACGCCAGTGGATTGGGTCTTAATTTGCATTGTAGTGTGTGAGTGGAGGGCGACCCTTTCTGTATTCCCTCTTAGCTCCTAGATATTGTTTTCTTTATTTATACTCCTCAATGACAGACTCGACCAGTCACTTAGATAATACAAAGCTTGCAAACACAAATCATTATAGTCTACTAGTCTATTCTACGCACAAAAAGTGACTCAAGTCAATATTTCCCTTCTTGTTGTTCAATATCAAAATTGTTCTACTACAGGCAGATTCATTGCATTTGGAGTCAAAACGAGTTGGGACTCACTCAGGGCACTGTTAGTATGGACTTTGGCACCATACTCATAGTCAGACTCAGGAGGATCAGAGATGATTGATGGAATGACTCAGGGCATGGGTGTGAGTATGACTACTTCAAGAAATTGCACTAGAAGAAGATGGAAGTTTTCAAATTCACTGAAACCAACCGATTTGGATGATGATGACTTTGAAGTGGCCTAAATGTAAACAACAACACCAGACTACATGTCTGTGTAGTGGTGGTGGTAACAAGTGTGGTGTGACTGACAGCAGTGCATTGATTTTTCACTTCATTTGGAAAATGCTAGGTTGCTGTGTGTATGTATGCATGTGTGCTCAGTGCTGTCTTGCGCAAATTCAAAGCTAACTGGAGGCTGGGTGGGGGCCTTGTTGTTGGAGGTAACTGCCTGAAAATACATAATTTAGCCATGCTGCCTCTGCAAGGCTTCTTGTTGCACTCGAGTCCTTATGCAGTTTTACTTTTCTCCTTGATCTTTCAATATCATTTTTGTTTTTCCGTTTACAAGCCCTTTACCCTAACCCTGCGTCATACTACAAAAACAACTCACACTTACTTTACCAAACAGCATCCACCAAGCACCTAAGATTGACAGATAGTCCAAGAGGAATGCAGCGATGAAACTCCCAATTTTGCAATACAGAATCATTTTTTTCTCTTCAATCATTACAACTGTGTGTATTGTTGTTAATGTTTGCTTATTTGACTCCTACAGATATTTACATTTTATTTGTGATCTCGCAAAGCCCAGCACAACAGATCATAATGTAACTTGGGTCTCTCTGGGGCCAGACAGACAATTTAATCATTTCCTGTCCTGTTACTGTACTAGTTTAGTACTACTCATCATCATGCATGCATTTCCTTTCCCTCGCATAACAGATTTATAATGGTCGGCTGCCAAAGATGAATGTGTTCTCCATGTGTAGTGTTTGTCTTTGTCAAACCTTTCCCTCAAATCCCCCTTCCCATCCGTTCATTGAAACCCTAAACCCCTTCTTCCGGGCTGTGTGATTTATTTAGGTGTGACTAAATTAAATTTACAACATTAATTGATCACACGCTTGCTGGGGCGGATGTGGTGAAAGCGACACTAACTCAAGGCAGGGCGAGGATCGCCTTCTGCTCAGTGTATATTTCACGCACACTGCCAAAATTATGCACAGTATTCGATATTCAAATGTTTTCAGGAGAAATATAATCCTCCTCATTGTCAGTGAAATTGCTCTCACTCCCTCGCAGCTCCACCATTAAGTGAGGCCTCCCCCGAGCCCCTGCACTCTCGAGTATTAGTGTTCGAGGCCCTCCTCCAACCGCAGGTTTACCTGCGCCTCATTCCTGGTTATCCAGTGGACCTATGTCTACTTTCTCTCACTCCGCTTTCCTCTCAGTTTCCACTCATTTTTACCCTCATCTAATCCTCTTTTCTGCACCTTTCTGCTTTTCTGCACTTTTCTGCTTTAGCTTTATTCCACTTTTATTTCCTTTTTCCTTTTTTTCCTCCTTTCCCTTTCCCAACTGTTTTCCCCACCGCTGCTGCCCCCGCGACCCGTTCCCCAGCATGACCAGCGCGACCAGCCCAATCCAGCTCCCCTCCCCGCTCCCACCTCTCAGCTGTCCAGCCCTCCGGGACACCTACTTAATGGCCGCCCCGCAGTGGACATGACAAAGGCGTGCCAAAGTCAAGCCCGTCTGTGCCCATCCGTGACCTGACCGTGACCAGCGCCAGGAACCCTGAACCTCCACCCCACCAATGCTACGACCCAGCGTCACTCCATGCCCTCAACCCTGGCCGCAACAACAACTGCAAGCTAGCATCACCAACCAACACCCACAGACCCTTCCGCTGTCACTGCCGCCGGCACACCTACAGCACCACCAGGAACACGGACCCAGCACAACTCAACCGCAAGAACACCCCCAAACCGAAGACCCTGCAATGCATCCTACTCAATGAAAGATAACTCCACAAATACGCCACCACAATCTGTGACCTCCTCGACAGCACTGCCCCAGATGTAGCATTCCTCAACAAAACCTGGACCAACACCACCTCGGATCCGGACATCACCATCGCCATTTCCCAAGGATACAAGATCTCCAGGAAATGCCGCCCCACCCACCCGGGAGGAGGAATCGCCATTGTCCACAAATCCACCCTCCGCTGATGGAACACCTGCACTTCAAGCTGCAGGCCAGTCCTACCACCACTTTCACCGACTCTATCACGGATGTCATCTCCCCACATGCCATCGCATCCACCAACTACACCCTGCTGGGAGAAACCTCAACTTCCACCTCGACAACCAACTAGACCACAACACCAAATCCCTCATAGACAACCTCCACAACATTGGAGTTCGCCAGATCGTAACCGAAACCACGCACTCAGCAGGACACACCCTCGACCCTCTCTTCACAGCAGGAAACTCCATCACTTTCAGCCACACCACCGAACTCCTGTGGACAGACTATCGCTGCATTCACTTCACCTTCAGAACACCCACCATCCACAGACACCAGCACCGTCTCCCATGAAGAAACTGGACCAAAATCACAGACGGCCAGCTCACCTCCTCACTCAGCAACTCCACCCCGACCACCACGGAAGACGGCGCCCCCAACACTGCTGCCAGAACTCTACACAGATGGATCACCGACAGCGTCAACACCATAGCCCCCCTCAAGAAGAACAACAATGCACATGCCAAGAAGGCCAGATGGTTTACCCCCAAACTCTGAGAGTCCAGGCGTACCTGCCGCCGCCTCGAGAAGACCTCTCGGAGCTCCAAGTCCACAGAAGCCCACAACAACTTCAAAGCTGCCACCACCAGCTCATCAGAAACATGAGGAAAGCTGCAATTGAAGACAGAATCTCTACACACGCACACAACAGCAAAGAACTCTTCAAGGAGTTCATCCAATCCGTCAGCAAGTCGACTGAAATCCCCCCTCCGCAGCGCAGGTATCTGGGGCAAGGCCCTCAACTGGATTTACTCCTTCCTCTCTGGCAGAACTCAGCAGGTCAGACTCCCCCCTTTCCTCTCTGACCCTACACCAACAACCTGCGGAGTCTCTCAGGGGTCCTCTATCAGCCAACACTCTTCAACGTCTACATGGCTCCCCTCACCCCATCATCAGAACCTACGGGTTCAGCATTGTTTCATACACAGACGACACCCAACTCATCGTCTCCCTGTCCAACGAAGCCAATGCAGCCAAACACAACTTCCAAAAAGGCATGGAAGCTGTCACCAAATGGATGAAAAGCAGCTGCTTGCAACGTAACATGACAAGACAGAAGTACTCATCATGGGTCCACACCCTGACGCCTGGAACGACACCTGGTGGCTCACTGCCCTAGGCAGCCCACCCGCCCCCACAGACCATGCACGTAACGTTGGAATCATCCTAGACTCCGAGCTCAAAATGGACTGTCATATCAACTAAGTCACATCCTCCTGCTTCCACATCCTCCACCTCCAACGTAAGACCTTCAAATGGATCCACCTCAAACACAGAAAAACCATAACACATGCCATCGTTATCAGCAACGCACTCTACGCCAGAATGAACAAAAACTTCACCCGCAAGCTACAAAACATCTAGAATCCCACCGCAAGGCTGGTCCTCAACTTACCACAACACTGCTACCTCTCTCAACACCTGCACACACTCCACTGGCTCCCCATCGAGGCAAGCATCACCTTCAAGATCCTCACCCATGCACACAAAGCCCTCCACAACTCCGGACCAGCATACTTCAACAGCTGAATCAACTTCCATGCATCTCAAAGAACCTTACGGTCAGCCCAGCTCTCCTACACTGCGGTTCCCTGTGCCAGAAAGATCAGATCAGGAGGCTGCTCCTTCCCCATCATCGTAGCCAGTGCATGAAAAGCCCTAACGCTCCACCTCAGGCAGACAACATCACCCCCATCTTCATGAGAAACCTCAAAACCTGGCTCTTCGACAGACCCCCTCCTTGATGGACTGGAACCTGTACCCCCCTCCCCCGCGCCTTGAGACCCTTACAGGTGAGCAGACTTGCTCTAACAAACCCATGGTTGATTAATTGATCATAATTTCCAGCATCATAATCCTTCCAGCACTAAAGGTTACGCTTGTCCACTTCATAGTTTGAGTCAGCTTCAGTTTATAACTTTTACTTGGCTAGCCCACCATTCTGTTTTATTTTACTTTAGCATTGCTTATCATGGTTTCTGGTTTGGTATTCGTCTTCTTTGTACTGTACTTCTTCTAGTCGTACTCTAGTCACCCTCAATCTATAGGGGTTAATATAGTTGCAGACTGCATAGACTAGGAGGAGAAAGTAGTAGGACAAGTGAGGGTACAGCATCCATCTGTTGGTGTGTTACACTATCCCCAGATTTCAAAAATTGTCTCTGGCCCTGCTGTGAAGGAAACAGTGCAAAGTAAGAAAGTAAACCACCCAAAAAAAGATTTACATCATATGTATTGTAAAATAAAAAATGTATTCCCCTAACATAAAACTAGAAGAAAATCCCACAACACCTGACCAACCCCTTCCCTTACGCCAAACAATGTCCAACGAAAGTCCAAAATCCAAATTGTCCAAACAAATGTCTGTAAAAAAATATTCCAAAAACCCCAAAACAATTTCCCCAACTTCCACATTCCCACCCTCTCCCCAGCAGGTCCCACCCACCAAAGAAAAGATTACAAAAGGGGCAGGAGAGAGGCCTAGCGATGGGCTAGGAATGAGATCTTCCTCTTGAACTTCTCAAAACGATCCTCTATCAGGCTTTCAAGTTATGCCATCCTAAGGAGTATGCCGCGCTGAAATGATCGAAGTGCCAATGGGGGAGCAGCAGTGTTTGAAGATGAAGGGTGGCGGCTGGTGGCTGGACGACCACAGCACCGTACCACTGGAGGCACTACTGGGTCCTGGCCTGAGCCCGGGGCATTGGAGGCTGCAGCTGCTGCCACGTCTCCTCCTCCTCAAGGACCACCAGCTGCCAATATTCTGCTCTTATGGCCTCTAGCGTCCTTTGACGAGTCCTGGCTGCTCTCTCCCACCTGTCAGATGGTGGATTGGCCGGAGTAGCTATATCAAGAAAGAAAAAAGACAAATTGTAACTAATACTCTTAGAAAAACAGTAACACATAAAATTATAAAGTGACATGATAGCACTAGCAGTACATGACATTTGTGGTATCCTCGATTCCACGGCCCCTAAGATTTGGATGAGATTAGAGTTTCAGGCATTAGGCACTATGGAGTAGACAAGTATTCTTCTTCTCTCTCTCTTGTATAGCTAAATTAATCTTGTTGGCATGCCATCTCAGCTTGAGCCCTAGACAAACATACTTGTGTCGCAGACTTGCATTACTTTATTTCTGTCTGCAGGTGGGGAAGCTGTACTACACAATTATCTCTTTTTCCATTATGTCCATGATCTGTTAAATGTCATATGCTCAATTTCACTTTCACCCCGACTAGTCTACAACAAGGAAGATGAATAGTTATTAATATGAATGATGATAAACGTCACAATGTCTCGTTAGGTACTACTATTGAAATTCTTGTAACCATGCAGCCGATAGACCACCCATGGCTGACACTGTCAAAAAATGCCATGTGTAGGGTGTGGGCATCGGATGGAGGCGATTGATGATGGGTGGGTACATAATATATATGTTGTGCTTGTAAACTACTGTGAGTCAAGGGAGCAGTCCTAAATACAACCTCGAACCAAAATCAAAATCCTTGATAAAAAAAAACGTCCATGTTTATTCTTCTTCCAAAAGAATTTTCCATTTATCATTGCATTGTTCTTCTAGCATTATGTTATCACCCTTGGCTTGGCTACTCAGGCACACTTTAAATCTTACATTGTCTTCATCCAGTTTCACCTATGATTGAATACCATCCACCCATCCAAATATGGCTATCATTCTCAATAAGCCTTTCACCAACACACATTTGTCATTTGACCAGCCATGCGTCCTTGCTTTAGGTTTACCCATTAAACCCCCGGAGGATTCCTTTCACCCATACACTTTTACCCACCCAGGCAGGCATCCTTTCTTTCACCTTTCACCCATACTTCAACCAGCCATGCATCCTATCAGCCACCTACATCATCCCATCACCCATGCTTCCTTCTCTGCCAGTCACATTACATTTCACCCATCCTTCCTCCTTCCATCCTTCTTTCCCTTTTCTCTCAACCCATCAAGGTCTGAGTCTTCTTCATAAAATTTTCTCTGTGGAGTTTAAGATAGAAGAGGCCATTAGTTAATCAACTCCCACTGTATATGATAATTCTTCAATAAGTCTTCAACTGTTCACAACTTAGTCTCAACAGTACAGTGTACAGTGTACACTCCTGCAGCGAGTGTATGAATTCAAACTGTCAATAAGCAAGCATTATGCCATACTACCGCTCGCCATTGCTGCTGGCTCACCCCCTGCAGCTGCCGCATCTGCTCCCCTGCTGGCTGGCATCGCTGTTCTTGCTGGCCCTGGCAATGGTGGTTGATACGCCTTGAAAAAAACCATTACACATGTTTTAGATGCCATGGCATATACGCCTCCCCCTGTTTATTTATTTCCATAGCAATATTGAAAATACATACACCACACACATCACTTCAATTTGGGTACAGAGTACAGTATGTCCTATCAAAAATAATAAAATATCCGATTGGGCATTTTGTTGGTGGCAATTTTTGAAATGCATCTCAAGAACACAACCTGTAAAGGACTGGACTGAGTGGCGAGAGCTAATGGGGAATCTGAGTTTTTGAAAAATAATAAGAGTGGGCAACTGGGGCAATCAGACATAAGGTGTACTTGGTTCGAAAATGTTATGGTGCCGTCCTCCTCCTACTCCTCAATTCTTCATTCCAGCCATGGTGCATGGTAATCAGTTCACCATCAACTGATGCTAATATATATAATACTAGGCCCAAATGAGGTAAAGATACAACGTTTGTTTTACTGATTAAGCATGAGAAAGTAAAAGAAAGCCTTCTCATCTCAACAAACATGCGTAGAATATCTTACTTGGGCATGCAATCTTGTAGTAGTACTAGTAGTAGTAGGGACCAATGGGTTCTCTGAGTCTTACAGTACCACCACTAAGCAGTCAACAAAATATATCAGGGGAGAGGGAAAGTTGACTGAAAAACCAGGAGAAAGCCAGCTACAGACAGACTAGTACAGACAGAGGCAGTTTGGTGTAAAATGTAAGGACAAACACTAGAAATATAAAAAATAACAACATTTGTAAATAGGATAATGCAGGGATAACAAGAATTTAGAAGAAAGAGAGATAGAATATTACATTTAAAAAATCAGAAAAAACATTTGAGAACAAAGAATTGAAAAGATTTAGGCAGGATTGAAATCAGGCCACAGCACCATAACAGAGAAAAAAAACAAGATGTACACGCTTGGCAATGCCTGTGTGGGGAAGTTTGCGCGATATTTCCCCATGAACACACAATCCAAGTTGACATACGCTGGGAAATGTCACGTGAACAGGCAGGACAAGGAACTGCGCCTGCTTTTGGAACTCTGCGTAGCATGGAGGAGTTTTTTGCAGCTTCGTGGAGTTCCGCGTAGCACCGCTACGCAAACTCTGCCCAGGCTTAGTTTAAATGGAAAGTACTTTTTATGCTATCTTCCTAAGACAAAAGTGCATTTTCACCGTTTTTTTTGCTTAAGGAGAGATGTTCGTTCAATAAATATTGGCAAATTTTTAAATCAAAATAAATCACATTTCCACATTTAATCACTAATCACACTGAATTTCAAATACATTATTACCCTACATAACATTTTTAAAAACACATTAAACAAGAATTTACACCGAATTGTTTGAAGAAAAGAAGAAACGTTCTCTGTACTGTTAAGTGCTTAAAACACGCCCTATATTACATATTATAATACACAGATGTAAGGAAATTTAAACACAATCCCACCTATTACAATGAAAACAATCAGCGCCCTGAGTGATGGAAAGGTGAATATAGAGAGAGGGGAACTCCTTCTCCTGTGTATCTCCTTGTATAATTCTTATCTTGGGAGAGGGTCTCTTCAGTAACCCCTCTCTGTTCACAAAAAAGAGCCTGCCATCACAGGAGGAATATATTTCTTGGTTAAAAAATGTGAAGGCCATTGTCAGCTAGGAAGAGGAAAGGAAGGTAAAGTGTTCCAAGCTATGCATTTAATATAAAGGTATTGTTAGAAAACTAGGACATCTAATGTGTTCTCTAGCTCAGGTGAGAAATGTTGTATGGCTATTTTCAACATATTCTTCCCTAATGCAGTCAAGTAGGAACCCTATGTTACATGTATCACATTAAGATGGGTCTGATTATTTTAATGAACTGCATTCTAGGACTTACAGAATTACAAAGCTGTACAAAATGTGTCAAATGAAAAACAAGCACTTGATAATTGCTGTGACACACAGGCGATGAGGCAGATAGAAGGATGTTTATGTGGTATACATCTGGTTGTACAGTTTCCAGCTACACTTAAACATTATTGGATATATCCTAAAATATTCAAACTGTTAAGTAACTGCACAGGCTTCAAAATATCTTACACACAAGCTTACAAGAACTATTGTTAGAAATTGGGTCTCTAGTTGGCAGAGGTATGCACCCTGTCCAAGGAGGGACCACAGTCCTAGTCAGGGCAAGTCAGATGCATATCATAAATCAACCTGTGCTCACTCTCTGGTAGCTTTGCAGCACAGAGCATGCAGTCTAAATTTAAGAGGCAATGTGTAAAGTATTCTGAAATACTTAATAGAGGAAACAGTGGAAACACCAGACAAGCATAATCCACACCAGGTTAGACAAAATGGAGCTTAATTTGATGAACAAAACAATACCAAAATGACAAAAACACAATAAGTAGAACCAGACATAAGAATTTTTTAAGAAGATTTGCAAATATAGTGCTTAAAAGCATAAAGACTGGGGACATCTGTTCCTGCTTGACTGGGGTAAATCCACAAGTTCAGGCCGACTGTGATTGAGCGCGGGTCGGATACAGGGACCAAACGTATTCATATGAAAATGTACCTTGGTTGGAGGATGCGTAAACGTTGAGGGTGAAATACGTGGAGCAAGGAGGCAATGCGTTGGTTCCAATCCTTAGGATTCATAGGCGAAGCGTCGTTGTCAAGCCGCGATTCGGAAATGCGTCAGCCCCACACAGCGCTACATGTGGACAATGCGTCATAGTCAATCCTCGCAGCCGGAGATGTGATGTCTTTATCCTCTGTAAAAACAACAGTTGATGGACAGAATGCAGAACAATGTCATACATTCACCCCAGTACAGAGATCTCTGCCTAAATCCATCATTTTTTTCTCACCATGCTATTCCAGTTTGAACCTAGCCATATGCAAATCCGTCTTGACCCTGTGCCCCATGGGAACAGTCCAGCCCAAACTGCCAAGCCATGTCCTCCCTGGACTAGAATCAAGCATCCTAGGGCAGGTTTCGGGCTTTCAGCCCTCATCAGCCAGGATAGCTTGATTCCAGTGGCATGGAGAGCACGAGACTCATGTCTGAGCATACCCGTCCCACTCGGGGTGCCAAATACAAAAACAACAGTTGATGGACAGAATGCAGAACAATGTCATACATTCATCCCAGTACAGAGATCTCTGCCTAAATCCATAGTTTTTTTGCTCACCATGCCATTCCAGTTTGAACCTAGCCATATGCAAATCAGTCTTGACCCTGTGCCCCATGAGGCACAGGGTCAAGACTGATTTGCATTTGGCCAGGTCTAAACTGGGTTGGCATGGTGAGCAAAGAATGATGGATTTAACCCAGATCTCTTGACTGGGGGTGAATGGTTTGATTTGTTCTGCATTCCGTCCATTAATTGTGTGTCTTTTGCTTTCTCGCCCTAAGTGCGCCAGGTATGCCCAGACGTGGGTCCTGGGCGCACTGTGCCACTGGAATCAAGCTATCCTGGCTGAAGATGGGTGAAACCCCGAAACCGGACCTAGGTTGCTTATTTCCTGTCCAGGGAGGACCTGGCTTGGCAGTTCAGGCTGGACTGTTCCCATGAGGCACAGGGTAAAGACTGATTTGCATATGGCCAGGTCTAAACTGGAGTGGCATGGTGAGAAAAAGAATGATGGATTTAACCCAGATCTAATGACTGGGGGGGAACGTTTTGATTTGTTCTGCATTCCGTCCATCAATTGTGTGTCTTTTGTTTTATCCTCTGCGGCAGCAGCTATGCTTTGGTGTCGAGGGTGATGCATCGGTTTTAGCCTGCGCAACAACAGAGATGCATGGATTTTGCAGAAAACTGCCAGAAAACCAGCTTGCAAGGGCTCAAGATTGGACTGGCACCACATGGCCAGACAGGACTCACAGTTTACATAGTTTAGAGGCTGTAGCAGGGTTTTCGGAAGTCTTTGATGGCCAATAAGACTTCAGAACAGGGGGCAAGCCAGCAAGCCCTTGGAGTCACTTCAGTTGAATCACCTGACAAGACGGTTAACCTGCCAGGTCAACACAGCAGTTTAAAACTACACACTCAGGCTCTGCAGTGGCAGGCCTGAGACTACTGAAATGGATGGCACAATCAGTGCTGCAGGCCCACTGCTAGAATTTAATTTACAGACCCTTGGCCACAAACAGTGCACTTTACTAGAAACGTATTTGTAACTTGAATATGCCAATTTTGGATAAGCCATTGTTAACATGCTTTAGAGTAAGAGCACATGCACGGTAGCAACAGTAAAGTCCCCAGAGTCCTAAATCCTGCAAAAATGCAGTCAGCAAAACAGGAGGATAGACGGCAAAATGTCTGGGGGAAAAACGCCAAGAATGCCAGGTCTAACAACTATGAGCCTTGTTACAATGGTGGTCAGATGAGCGCCCATCCGGCAACAAGGAGTCAGAAGTCCTGCTTCCATAATTGAGATGGGACCACCTTCAGGGTGGTTGGAAAGTGCATGTTTCCTATTGCGGCTTTTGCTGCAGGTGCACCACAGGCCACAATAGGAAAATTGCAGTTTTTGAACATCCTTGCAGCATGTGGCAGGCACCATGTGTTGCATGTATGTTTGGTGAGCACCACAGGTGCACCCCAGGCCTCAAAGCGGAGGCTGGGTGTGCCCTCAAAACCAATAGTCCCTTTCTGACAGCCTCAATGGACCACCATAGAAAAGCTATAGGAAATGTGCATCATAATCCCCAAATAGGGACCCGAGCAGGCACCACCTCAATTTTGGGGATTATGATCTGCTCTCCGCCCCAACAGGCTCTTTGAGCATTTTGGAAGAGGAGTGGATACCCCCCACAGGTATCAGTCAGATCTGTATCCTAATATGGTGGTCAGATTGATGCCTAAGATATCAGACAAGGCACCACCAGTGAGCAGTAGGATGGCCTTCAGCCCAACATCGTAATGGGGCCCCATGTTACCTGCACAATATAGATAATGTCAGAGGTATCTGCATGTAGGATCTGTGAGGCATAAATGCCAAGGGCCCTATTACAAACTCCGACCGACATCGTGTCCATCATGGGTCCTGACCGGCCAATTAGGATGCGACCGAACAATGCCTATACTTTACAATGGGAGCATGTATTCTAGGCAGAATACATGTCCATTCTAAAATAGGAGGGGCAGGTTATCCCCATCCCCGTGGCAGGCACCTCAATCTTTATTATTCCAGACACTCGCACCAATGCTTTTTGACCCAACTGGTCTTTCAATCAATCAATCAATCAATCAATCAGGTCATTTATAGAGCGCACTACTCACCCGTAGGGTCTCAAGGCGCTGGGATGGGGGGGTGCCGTTACTGCTCGAACAGCCAGGTCTTGAGCTTCTTCCTGAAGGAGAGGTGGTCTTGGGTCAGGCGCAGGTCGGACGGGAGTGAGTTCCAGGTCTTGGCAGCTAGGTAGGAGAAGGACCTTCCTCCTGTTGTCGCTCTTCGGATGCGGGGGACGGCGGCGAGGGCGTGGCTGGTTGATCTGAGGAGGCGCGTGGGAGTGTAGAAGTTGATCCGGTTGTTGAGGTAGCTCGGGCCTTGGTCGTGTAGGGCTTTGTGCGCGTGGGTGAGGAGGCGGAAGGTGATTCACTGTTGGCGAGTCTCTCATCAGTTTCAATTGAAATAGTACAACGAAGCATTTCCTTTTAGTAGGTAACAGGAAGTACCCTTGTTTAGTTGAGATTTTCCGTTCTTGTAGTCTGGTTGTCTTCTCTAGAGAAGGATTCATGTGATTTCTAGATAAAGAGGCATGAGGAAAAATTACATTGCTGAAATGCACACATGCTCGAGCCAGCGGCGCCCCGCTGGGTTGGCAGGCTTAGCAGCGGATCCATTATGCGCACGGGAGAGGCCTGGTGATCTGGTTGGAAGCACCGGGAGGCTCGCGTCCCAGTGCCGTCTGGGCGCCCCGCAGAGTTTTCAGGCTCAGATTGAAGAGATACGGCCAGGCACACTGCTGCATCGTGGTTTTGTCGTGGAGGAGCAGGATGAGGCAGCCCCCCCACAGCAGCAGCAAAGAGCAGCAAAAACAGTACGCCTCCATGATTGGACAGTTGACTCCCCTTCCTCACGTTGTCTTCCCTTCCTCATGCTGTCTCCCGGCTTGGATCGACGGCGGCTCTCCGATTTAGGTTGCGGTTCAGCCCCGCCCTCTCCGGAACAACAACTACTGTCCCACAACAATGTCGATAGCGCGTTAGCCCTACTCCCCACACAGCTTATTCAAGCTTCACTTTTCTACCAACTTCGAAGCCTCCACACAGAAGGCAGCAACGTGATCAAAGGCAAGTTAGTTTTTACCTATTTCTTCAGCTGGCTCAGACTTTTAACCATAGACTATATTTTACATTTGCCGTGTCAATACTAGATTTCTATCTATTTCTCACTTATATTTTTGGTTGTTTGCACTATGACTGAAGACATTGCTGTTGTTCCTGGCAAAATGGCTGCGTGTTTACTTATACTCAGAATTAGGGCTACTTCACTTATTTACCTAGGGCAAAATCTCCGACTGTTTTAAAACCAGGACATCGGACCTCCTCCACCCTTGGCTACTCCCAGGGGGTCTCGACAGTACTGCTTTTTATTTTCTACGCCACTGTAAGGGCAAGAGGACCATAGTCTTTAGCAACTAAACAGTGTAATAGGACTTCCTCGACCCCCTCCACTATTCCCCCTCAGCCGGATGGTTTAAAAACAGGACCCCATGGGCTCCCTCCCTGCACTGAAAACAAACAGAGGACTATACATTTGTGCATTAAGTCCTTGGCTAAGGATTCGCCATTCAAGACCGGCAACACCTCAATGCTATAGCCTCATTTACCATAGGCCCAGGCAGCTATTAAAGAATTCCTCTTTCCCTTCCACCCCATGTCCTTACCCCCTCTCCTGAACCTATCATCCTATTATTACAGCATTATTCACCACAGGCCCAGGCAGCTCCTGATGATTCCTCGCTTCCTCCCACCCGATGTCTTTACCCCCTCTCCGGTATTTATCATCCATAGTCTCCACATCAGGATATACTCCCACGACATATGACTTCCCACCCTCCCACCGCCCACAAGTCCATAAACATTTTTACATATCTTTGAAGCCACAGGCCCATTCATATACCTTAACCTAGTTTGCACAGGTGCAGCTACCCTCATTCACGCACTCCCACCCTTCATCCCTTCCACCCCATGTCTACACCCCTCTCATGTACCTATCATCCCAAGTGCTGCAGTATTATTCAACATAGACCCAGACAGCTCCTGAGGATTCCTCGCTCCCTTCCAGCCCATGTCTTCACCCCCTCTCAGGTATCTATCTATTCCTAGTCTGCACCTTCAGAATAAACTCCCACGACATCTGACCTCCCACCCCTCCTTATAGTTTATACATATCATTGAAGCCACAGACCCACTCATACACCTTAGCCTATTTTGCACAGACGTGGATATTCTCACCCACGCACTCCCACCCTTTGGCCCTTATTAACTCACATCCATCCCCTTACAAGTCCCTTACCCCATACACATCCACAACGCCGCATCACCTCTCATTCTCCGCAAACACGCATCATGGAACCCGCAGGCAAACATACATTCAATATCATTTATCCCCCACACCTTACGCAAAAAGCCGCCAAAGGCTTCAAGCACAACTTCATAAAATGACATCCCAAACCCTCTTCGCAGACCCCTACTTCTCTATTCACAACGGTAAAAAACCAAACAAAGAGCCCAATGGCGGAAAGCATTCCTAGCACTACTCTCAATCTCTTCCACTAGAAACTATCCACACGGCCTTGTAATCTCTATTGCACCATCACAGCTCTTCCAAGCTACAGCAACCATTACCATCTATAATAACGGAACTATCCTCATGTAATCCACGGATCACAACCTAAATCTTCTAGAGAACATCTTCCCTATCAATAACGACCATATATCCAATCCCCTCACTACCACCCATCCCCCTCCCACAGCCAATTCACATGTCACCACACCCTCCTCCCCCTCTGCCACCCCTATCCCACCTCAACCCCCTCCTCCACAAGCATTGAATCCTTATGCCCCTCCCTCCCAGACTACCCCCCCTCCAACGCACCCCATTCCACCTCTCCTTACGTACTCACGTCTCCTCCCCTTAGCACTACCGCGACAACACACACACACTCTTCTTCCACCAGCTTACCCCTCCCACCAACACCCCCATCCCATGCAAATTAATCTCCACATGTTATCTTCATTTAACGCGACTGAGATTACACCCACTCCCCCAACTGGAGTCGAACTCCCCCCAAGAACGAGCATTGCTTTATCCCCTGTCACCATCTCCTCCTCCTTACTCTTCCCTCCCACCACGCCACCTGTACCTCACATCACCACCCCAACATAGAACCCACACATCCCCACCGATACATTACACCTCACTCCACAACATACGTGAAGACACCCCATCACCACCATACAGAAATCTGGCCGGCACATATGGCTCCCCTCCCCCCATCCCGATAGCTCTCAGACCACAGCCCAAACTCAGATCCCACTTACACCCATCTCGCCCACTCACCAGCAATCCACTCCAACACCTCAGTTACCCGCACTAACATATCCCCCAACCACATACACATCACCATCTACAACTCTATGTCCACCCATAACAGATTGTTAACAAATCCAAGCTGAGGCACAAGCACCAACACACATATCACAGCCACCCCCATTCACAACCGCTCCTGATCCCACGCCGTATGAGCTATCACACCCACCTACCTCTCTCATAACAGTACCAGATGCTAGTTTGGATGTGATAATGTCCGCAATTGACCAAATCAAATAGGAACTCCACACTGTTAAAGAGATGATATCTAGACAAACAATGTACATTAAATCAGCAAATAAATCTAGATCTAGATGAAGTAAGACCCTAACTCGCCTCCCACTCACCCCCAATCATATTCTTTCTATCTGGAATTCCATGCCAGCCCCCAATCTCCCTAAACGCCCAATAAAAAGCACCAACCCACTTTCGAAGAGTGATATACGCTCCCTTCTGCATTCCTTGATACCCCCTCTCACCACCCCTATCTCCCCGCATACACGGCCATCCCGACTATTCCCCCAACCCACACAGGTCCCCCATACACATCAATACAGGAATCAACGATAATAATCTTAGAAGAATCACACTCACACTCGATCCCACCCCTTCCCTCATCTCACCACGTCTTAGATGCACTCTTATGAACTGTAGATCGGCCTCTAGACCCACAGTAGACATTGCCGACCTCATCATTGCACAGGAGCTTGACCTGATCGTGTTAACAGAAACCTGGCTACCTGAATCCTCCACGCCCCTCCTGGACATTCTTGTACCACCAAATAATGATATCATCAGACTGGATAGGAGCGGTAAGCTTGGGGGAGGAATCGCGTGCATACATCGCAGCAGCATCTCAGTAAACAGAGCCTTATCCCCTACACTTCCCACCTGCGAATACCTGTGCATTGACATCAATAGCACTGGTACTCCAATTTGCCCTTTACACATCATCTATCACCCACCCGGCGACAACCTCACATTCACGGAACACTTTATGTACTTGGTTACAAAGAACACTCTACGACAAAACACTCAAATATCCCTAGGCGACTTCAACCTCCATTGGAATGACCTCAACGGCTCTATGGTCAACAGTCTCAAAAACTTCTTTGGTGCGCTAGACCTCACCCAAATTTGCAACAACCCCACACCCAACAAAGGTGCAACCTTGGACTTAATAATCTCCAAAAATGACTCCATTCAGCTTGACTCAATCCTACCCTGTGATTGGTCAGACCACCATATCATCACCTTCTCTATTAGGGAAACCGTGAAACTCAACGCAGCCCAATCCACCAAGCCGAAGATATGGAAAAGAGACTTGAAAAAACTCAACCCCAACTCTTTACCCGCCTACAGCCATTATTACTCAAGCCCCCGGCTGGCCTCCCCAACGTTCACGACCTCACCAACCACTACCTCAACTCGATGACCTCGGTTATCAACGAGGTTGCTCCTCTTCAACTAAAGAGAGTATCCTCGAAAGACTCTAAACCTTGGTACAATGACATGCTGAACGATGACAGACGCTCTCTTAGAACTTCCGAACGCATTTGGAGATCAGTGCCATCCGCCAAGCACCTCAAAATTCTAAGGAAAAAGAGAAATGCGTATCAAAGAAAGATCAAGCGCACTAAAGCAGACTTTTTTACCCACCAACTAGACCAACAAGAAACCGCCCCAAAAAACATTTTGAACTAATCAAAACCTAATCTAAGGATGAACCTCAATGATCACAAGATACCGCTCGTACTGCACCCACGTGCGAATACTTTGCTACCTTCTTTATTCTAAAGACTGAAAATATCAAGAAAGACCTACTCAAGGACCTTATTCTACATTCAAGCGTGCACCCCAAAACACCCCTTACTCTTCCATCGTTGCCACATTTTGCCACTTCAAAATTGGAACTAAAAAACGACGCAGCTTAGTCTTCCTTTCATTTGTACACCAAAGAAGCAATAGGCAAGATCCTCAGCACCCTCAAGCCAGCCAATCACACCTCAGATCCTCTCCCGGCTAACGCCGTTAAAGACCTAACCCCAATGATTCTGCCGCTCTGGACCAAAATCATCAACAGCTCACTCCATCAAGGCTGCATTCCTGACATCCTCAAAGTAGGACAGGTTTCATCCTAAAAAAAAACAAAGCTTACCCTATGGACCTTAACAACTATCGCCCGATTTCCAATAGCCCTCATCTAGCCAAACTACTGGAAAAATGTGTACTACATCAATTGACAAAACACATTGAAAACGTCAATCTTCCGGATAAACACCAATCTGGCTTCAGAGCAGGTCACAGCACTGAATCAGCTATGACACACGTAATTGATGATGCTCTACAAATACTTGATCAGAATGGTTCATGCCTACTCATCCTATTAGACCTCTCCTCAGCCTTTGATACTGTCAAACACGAGAACCTGATAGATCTGCTGAATCACAGAATGGGACTATCAGGGGAATGTCTGACAAAATATCGAAATCAAAAATATCGAAATACAAAAATATCGGGACAAAAATATCGAAGTCAAAAATATAGGAATCCTATCCCTAACAAGGTAAGTACAAAAATATCGAAAAAATAATATCGTAGTACAAAAATATCGTATTTAAAAATATCGTTTTTTTAAATGTATTAATAATAATGTAAAAATAATTATAAAATACATATAATGTTACAAATATTAAATAAAAATATTAAAACATAATTAAAAATTTAAAACTAATACATATACATTTAAAATAAATTAAAAACTTAATAATGTAATGTAATTTTATATTTTTTAATTTCATTTAATTGATTTAATTTAAATTAATTTTATTTTTACCCTGTACGACTGTACCCCAAAAACCCAAAACTGACCCTGAACCCTAAAAATACCCCTTTACCCAAAAACCCCAAACTGACCCTGAACCCTAAAAATACCCCTTTACCCAAAAACCCCAAACTGACCCTGAACCCTAAAAATACCCCTTCACCCATGAACTGAAAACTGACCCTGAACCCTAAAAATACCCCTTTACCCATGAACTGAAAACTGACCCAGAACCCTAAAAATACCCCTTTACCCAAAAACTGAAAACTGACCCTGAACCCTAAAAATACCCCTTTACCCATGAACTGAAAACTGACCCATAACCCTAAAAATACCCCTTTACCCAAAAACTGAAAACTGACCCTGAACCCTAAAAATACCCCTTTACCCAAAAACTGAAAACTGACCCTAAACCCTAAAAATACACCTTTACCCAAAAACTGAAAACTGACCCTGAACCCTAAAAATACCCCTTTACCCATGAACTGAAAACTGACCCTGAACCCTAAAAATACCCCTTTACCCAAAAACTGAAAACTGACCCTAAACCCTAAAAATACACCTTTACCCAAAAACTGAAAACTGACCCTGAACCCTAAAAATACCCCTTTACCCATGAACTGAAAAATGACCCAGAACCCTAAAAATACCCCTTTACCCAAAAACTGAAAACTGACCCTGAACCCTAAAAATACCCCTTTACCCAAAAACTGAAAACTGACCCTGAACCCTAAAAATACCCCTTTACCCATGAACTGAAAACTGACCCTGAACCCTAAAAATACCCCTTTACCCATGAACTGAAAACTGACCCTGAACCCTAAAAATACCCCTGTACCCATGAACTGAAAACTGACCCTAAACCCTAAAAATACCCCTGTACCCAAAATTAATTAATATTATTTAATTACCAATTAATTATTAATTAACAATAACAATAAAGTAAATATATTAGCACATTTGCTGTAATTAATTTAATTTAATAATTAATATTATTTTGCACAATTAATTAATTAAGAATAACAATAAATTATATATAAAAAAATTACTATAATTAATGTAATTAAATAATTATTAATAATTAATTACCAACTAATTAATAATTATAAATATGTAAAAATTATAATAATTAATTAACTAATTAATAGAAATTAATGACCAATTAATTATTAATTAAAATATGTACAAACATATATCAATTAATTAATTATTATTAAATTACTTCCCACCCTATTCCCCTATAAACCCATAACCCGCTACAGAACATATTTATCTATTAATACATTAATTAAAAATAATTAAAAATTAATTCTCAATTAATTAATTAATAATTCCTACTAATTAATAATTAATTTAACATAATTAAATTACTTCCCACCCTATTCCCCTATAAACCCACAACCCGCTACAGTAGTAAAAGACAATATTTAATAAAATAACATTAAAAATAAATAATAAAACATAATAAATACAATATAATATACACTAAATTTATTTAAAACTTGATATTAGTAACATCAAAGTTATTAATTTCGATATTATTAACATCGATATTTACAACTTCGATATTACTGATATCATGCCAATATCGATATTTAGACTGTCGATATTACTTACCTTCGATATTTTTGTATCTCGATATTTAAACTTCGATATTTTGTCTTTCCGATATTTTATTTTCGATATTTTGTCTGTGTACCCTATCAGGGTCAGTGCTTAATTGGTTTACCTCCTTTCTTCAAAACCGGACTCAAAAGTTCAAGGCCAACAATTCCCTGTCCAAATCCGTGCCAGTAACTTTGGGAGTCCCACATGGGTCCGCTCTAAACACTGTTTAATTTATTTATGGAACCGCGCACTGTCCTATTGCAGGCATCCAACGTACAATTTCACATGTACGCAGATGATACACATATGTACCTTAAGATACACACACCAGAGGACATCATAGGGCTCAACAAAATGTGTTTGAACACCCAGTCATGGTTAGCTGAGAACCATCTCAAGCTAAATGCACTAAAAACTGAATTCCTCTTTATAGCTCTACCCACCAAAATACCTTTCTTGCATGACTGGTTCAAACACCTTACGGCATTCAACGTTCAACCAACCATCATTGACTCAGCAAAGTCACTGGGTATAACCCTTGATTGCAACCTCAACATGCATAAAAAAATTAGCAACACTACAAAGGGGGCAAATT
Organism: Lissotriton helveticus; assembly: GCF_964261635.1. Classification (NCBI taxonomy): domain Eukaryota; kingdom Metazoa; phylum Chordata; class Amphibia; order Caudata; family Salamandridae; genus Lissotriton; species Lissotriton helveticus. The sequence goes on from NC_136067.1 coordinate 1,569,097,547, forward strand.
TCCAGATTAATACACTGCGAAAGCTGTAACCCTTCTTCGATTTCAAGACGGCTGTTCAAGCTCTAGTCATCCCCAGAGCGGACTATGGAAGCGTCTCTCTCTGCGGCCTCCCCAAAGCGTCCACAGCTCCACTAAGAGCCTCCTTCAATGCTGCAGCCAGTCTCATCACAGGCTCGAAAAGAAGTTCCCACATCTCCCCTGACTTAAAAGCCTTGAATTGGCTACCATTGGAAGCCAGAATTCACCTACAAAATTGCCTGCATGACTCACAAAGCCATACACCATAATGCACCCAGCTACCTCACCCAGAAACTGACTATCTCTGGTGGTAATAGATCCACAAGAAGCGGGGAAAACCTATTATTGAAGCCAGACAGATTCAACAAGACGAAAACTTATAAACGATCCTTCTCAGGGATGGCTCCTAGGATCTGGAACGCAACACCCCCAGAAATCAGACTTATTACATCTATGGCACTTTTCAAAAAGGAAGTAAAAGCGATTCTCATGGAAAAAATCACATGAACACTCTCTAAGGAAACTACGAGTTCACTAGTATTTCTACTGATATCTATTTTATATACTTGATATACCTGTTATTGTTTTGATTTACTGTTTACATTGTGCTATGTATACACAATTTAACTGTTGCTATTTTGTTGCATAACTATCCGTGAACTACGAGTTCACTAGTACCTCTACCGATATCTCTTTTATATACTTGATTTATCTGTTATTGTTTTGATTTACTGTTTACATTGTGCTATGTATACGCAATTTACCTGTTGCTCTTTTGTTGCATAACTCTCCTTCACTGATTGTAAAGCGCTTTGATATCCGTGAGGGTCTTGTTCGCGCTCTATAAAACTTTCAAAATAAAATAAAATAAATACAAATAAAATAAATGATCCCTGGAAACATTTCCTCATGATCCATGATGCACCTGTAGGATGGTATATGCATTACACATTTACCCAACAAGGTACCACTTACTAATAAACCAGTAGAAAGTATGCCAGTTGGGTAGACCTTTTCAGCAAAACTGTGGACTCTTAGTGGAGATATGGCCATGGATTTTCTTTTCTGGGCCAGTCACTCGCACAGATACTGACACACCTACACACCGATTTAGTCACTCTCACATATACTCATAGACACCCACAGCCACTCACACATTCATACAGCCATGCACACACCTACAAAACCACAAGCATACCTGCTCACAGACCCATACAGACACTCACATACCTACTCACACATGCACATAATCACTCACACACCTTCTCACAGACCCTTACAGCCACTCACACACCCACTCACATACCCAGATAACTACTCATATACCTATATAGCCACTCACATGCCCACCTATAGATCCATACAGCCACTCACACACCCACGTATAGGTCCATACAGCCACTCATTCACACAGTCATACAGCCAATCATACACCCACTCACAGACCCATACAGCCACTCACAAACCCGGTCACACCCCCGCACTGCTTGTCACACAATCACTCACAGAACCATACAGCTACTCACTCATCCAGTCACTGACCCCTACAGCTGCTAATATACCCACTCACAACCCCATACAGCCACCCACTCACAGACCCATACAGCTACGCACACATCCACTCACCGATCCATACAGACACTCACACACCTACAAAATCATTCACACACCCACTCACAGACCCATACAGAAACTAACACACCCACTCACAGACCTACACAGCCTCTCACACACCCATTCTCAAAAGTTACAGTTAGGAAACAACATTTAAAAAACAATTGACATTCACCAAAAAAAAACAAAGGTTAGAGGGATGTTATACTTAGGAAAGATTGTTAAAGAACCATAGAAATTCACTGATAAATCCAAAAGTTACAGGGACGTTATAGTTACGCTCAGATTTCACTCATACAAAACCAGTGAAATTCAGCAGTTATAGTTACCTGAGATAAATATTACTTCCACCCCTGCAATGCATTGCTTATGACCTCACATATTACATCACTCATGACATGTGTCCTGGGGAGGTGGAGGTCCTAGGGCATTGGGGGGCCACCCGTATTCAAAGTATTTTTATTGTTTACTGCCCCGGGGAGGTGGTAGTCCCTGGGGCTTTCTATAAGCTTAAGTGGAGACCCCTTGAGCCCCCCTCCTTCATGCCACCGGGATTCGGCCGAACCGGGGGCTTTAAAATAAAGTGTTCAAAAGAAGCTTTAATTATGTCATCAGCGATATCATCAATATGTCATTTGAGATGTCATCAGTGATGTCATATACATGCCACCAGTGATGTAATACGTGGCGTCAAAGGCAGTGATGGGTGGGGGCACAAGTTATAATGAGCTCTGCCAACTATAACTGGTGCATTTCTGTGTTTCCTTGAGTTCAAAACGCTAATGTTGTCACTGACATAATCACCTAACTATAAAGGTACTTAATAGTTAGTGAAAAGAAATCCCTCTCTCTCTCTCTCTCTATCTTTATATATCTATCTATCTGTCTATCTATCTATCTATCTATCTATCTATCTATCTATCTATCTATCTATCTATCTATCTATCTATCTATCTATCTATTTATCTATCTAGTGCATAGGTAAATGTATATTTTTATATATATATATATATATATATATATATATATATATATATATATATATATATATATATATATATAATATATATATACATATATATATATATATATATATATACATATATATATATATATATATATATATATATATATATATATATATATATATATATATATATTCACTGAAAAAACCATAGGTTATAGACCATATATAGTTAGGAATTAGCATTTACAAAACCTTGAAAATTCACTGAAAAAACCATAGGTTATAGACCATATATAGTTAGGAATTAGCATTTAAAAAACCTTATTTTACTCACACAAAACCATTGAAATTCCATATATAGTTAGTTGCACTAACTATATATCGCGCACCCGCAATCCACTGCTGATGATGTCACATATTACATCATTCATGACATGGTCAGTGACATCACTGATGACATCACTGATGACATCTCAAATGACATCACTGATGACATCACTGATGACATCATCCAGTGACTGTGTGTTTCTGTAAAGTTTAAATATGTTTGATATATTGAAGAATGAGTGGATGTATAAGTGTCTGGATGAAGGATTTAGTAAGTGCGTGACTGACTGTATGAGTGAGTGAATACATGTGTCGTACTAAATGCATGGGTTAGTGACTAAACTGTCTGAATGTGTGCATCAGTATGTCTGTTGTGATGTAAACTGCTGCATGTGTTGATCATTAGCTATACGAGAGGCTATATGTGTTATTGATTGGTTGCCCAAGTATTTGTATGGGAGATTGAGTTTGTGTGGGGGTGGCTGGGAGGTGTGTGACTCTGTGCATAGATGTGTGAGCAGTTGATTCACTAGGTGTATGAGTTCAAGAGTGCATGTGGAAAAAGCTACATGGGTGGTTCACTGTGTGCATGAGTGTATTGATGAGTGAATGGATATCTCAATGCTACATGTCATAGTAAGTACATATGTAAAACACAGTACATGTGAGAGTTGGCATATATAAATAACTGTGCATGAGAGCCACTGAATGTGTGAGTGGCTGTATGGATCATTGTGAACTTGTATCAGGGATTGTATAAGAGAGTAAATATGTGTTAGTATATGTTTGAATAAGTAAGGTGTGTATAACTGTATAGTTGAGGAAATGGAGGTGAGATTGTTTCTTTGCATGACTGACTAGGTGTGTGAGTAAGTCCATGGATGAGTGACAGTGTGTGAGTGTCTGTATACACTGAGTGTATCTAAGGTTATATTAGAGTCTGAAGAGGTTTATCGTATTAGCACAAGAATGATGTCAAATGAGATGTCATCAGTGATGTCATTTGAGATGTCATCAGTGATGTCATCAGTGATGTCATTTGAGATGTCATCAGTGATGTCATCAGTGATGTCATGAATGATGTAATATGTGACATCATCAGCAGTGGATTGCGGGTGCGCGATATATAGTTAGTGCAACTAACTATATATGGAATTTCAATGGTTTTGTGTGAGTAAAATAAGGTTTTTTAAATGCTAATTCCTAACTATATATGGTCTATAACCTATGGTTTTTTCAGTGAATTTTCAAGGTTTTGTAAATGCTAATTCCTAAATATATATGGTCTATAATCTATGGTTTTTTCAGTGAATTTCATTGGTTTTTTAACAGCTAATATCTGTAGCTGTAAAATGTATTCTTCTTTAAATCCAAAAATATATTTTATATGTTTATTAATAACTTTTTTTTTAAATATTTTTTTTTCTTCGTTCCCGCTTCGCGAATCGGGAAGCTTCCCGTTAGCTGACCTTGATGCCGCGAAATAGACCGCGAGCCGGTAAACGTTTCTTTACCGCAACTGCCGCGTTAGAAAACAACATCGTGACGCCTCCCGTCCGCATGACGTTTCGCGTTGTCGCGTGATACGTCATATGACGTGCTACGTTAGCGAACTGGCACGCTTACCGAGTCGTAAAGCACAGGTTTCTGGAAGCAAACCGGGAGGCCCTGCAAAGCGCGTAACGTAAACACAGCAGGTCATGTGACTTGGTAATAACACTTTTCATTGGTTCATTTCACTTTTGGTTTCCTAATGATGTAAGACTAGGTCATATGATCTAAAATGAACACTTTTCATTGGTTGAGAACTATTGTTTTTCCCAAATGATGAAAATCCCTCCTTCTTTCCTCACTCTGACTTTCATCATTGTGAGAGAAAGACCCTTTGTTACCAATGAGCAATGGCTTCTTTAGTAGCTTCAGCTGGTGCTTTCCCACCACCTCCACCACATCCAAGGAAGAGTGGACCACCTGCTAAAGTTATAATTCAGCAAGAAGAGGAAGAAGAGGAACAGGACGACCTAGATAATCTCCCTATTATGGCCAGAAGATCTGTTGTACCGGAAGTAACGGGACCAGAGGGCAGGGAGATGGTGCCAAATATACAAACGAGATTTCGTGAAGTAAAAGAAGTCTGCGTACATTGCAGTGGATTCATTTGCTACGGAGAAAGTAGCATCACTCTGATCAACAGAGCTATTGACAATCATGCTCATGTTTGTCCGAAACGCCCCAAACAATAAATTCTTTTTTTTTGTTTTGTTGCTCCTGTTGAGCCCTTTACAATGAATCGTTTTCGTTGCCCCCTCCGAAAAAAAAACAAAAAAAATATAAAACTGTTCAGAAAAATTCAAAAAAAGTAAAAAAATGTTCAGAAAAATAATAAAAAAAATATAAAACAACAAAAACAATTAAAAAAAAAGTTCTTTTCAGAACTACCTCCCCGTTATTAAAAAATTGGTACAATATTTCGAACTGTGCCAACCTCTATTTCTCTTAGTTCGCTTCCCAGTTCGCTCCCCGGTACGCGAACCGGAAGCGAACCCAAACATTTTTTTAAAAAAAAAGAACAGTAAGTATAAGGGAAGGAAACAGACAGTTATGTTAAAAGAAAGACAGCTATAGGGGAGTAAACTAGAGATACTATTACCCGTAATCCACTGCTGATGATGTCACATATTACATCATTCATGACATGCTCAGTGACATCATCAGCAGAGGATTGCGGGTAACAGTATCCCTAGTTTATTCCCTATAGCTGTGTTTCTTTTAACATAACTGTCTTTTTCCTTCCCTTATACTTACTGTTCTTTTAAAAAAAATTTTTTTAGATCAGTCAGAAACAGTGAAAGTAATGAAATATAAAAGACTACGTAGAATATTAGCACTGTATGCAACAACTTTGACCCTTACAGAAGCCTCACCTTCTCCATACCTCCTACACAGTTCTACATGTACATCATAAATGCAAACAGAACAGAATTAATTATACATGTTAAATGGTTTATTTTTGCTGTTCTCAGAATGTATCAAATTTCACTAAAACAGTGACTTGAAGGTATTCATCATATAACAGCGGGGAAAAAAAAACACAATCAAAATGATTGTGTTTAAAAAACCCATACAACATAACAAATCAGAATTCAGAACTCCTTAAAGTTAACTTACTTTCCATGACGGCCAAGGATGTCCTATGAACAGCTTACACTCTGTTGTGCTGTTATTACTTTCAACCCGCCACTTTCTGAAAGAAAACCTCCATCGTTTTCAAAAACATGTTACATACAATAAATGACTTCTCGCTCGCTACCACACGTTTCCACAAGGCCAAATCATGTCTGAGCCATTTATAACTCTTAGAATTCTTTTAAGTCAATCCCGTCATGTTGTATTTCCGCAACTTTCACAATTAAAATGTTGAAGATCATTTTCACAATCCTGGACTAGTAATATCTTCCCCTTCTTGCTCAATCATGTTCTACATTTCCTATCACACTGATACTGCTTACTATGAAGCAGACTTACACTACCTTTATGACTAGTAAAATTATTTAATTCTCTACATCACTTTTAATGACAAAGCAATGTAAAACAGTAGACAGCATTGCAGACTTACATTCCCTCTACTCCATGTTTTGATTGGCTGCTTCAATTAGCTTATAAAAAGAAACAGTTTTTCTGAACTCATTCAAAGTGCACGTATTTCTCCATGACGTCCAGTGTTATGGTAAGAACTTATGTCTCTGTACTACACTTATCCTCAAGGCCAAATCGTGTAGGAGCCATTAGAACTTCTTGAAATTCCTCAGAGCACATCCCGAGATTCTTTCCCTAAAATTTTGGTTTTAAAAACACCAGGTAAGAGTTTTTAAGGTCATACGGCAATTTTTTTTTGAAAATTAAAACAGAATCATTGCAGAATGACCAGCCATTTCTACACTTTAAATAAGCTGTATAATGTCCTGATGTTATTGAAGGACCATCATGATATATAATTGCTACAGTTACAAAAGTCCTTCCTGATATTGACAACTGTGTAGCCACAACATTTTTAATTAAAGTTGTCAATTTTGTTCCATCAGGCCTACATCGTTGGAACATTAAAATGACATACTGGCCATATGTTCGTATAAATAATGTGGACATCATTTCAGATTTACATTGGCTACACTCCATGTTGTGATCAGCTGCTTTTACTAGCTTATTAAAAGAGACTGATTTACTGTCTGGCAAAGTTAAATATATAAATCTTTCTGAGTCTACACTAGTAGTACTTGATACCCTACAGTTCTCGCAGTCATGCTGCCATTGATAAGAAAGCCCAAACAGGTGATCTACATCTACACCTTCATCATGCAATACATCAAGCATATACATTAAAAACTCCTGACAATCTTGCTGACTATTTTGAGAGAATTGTGTTTGGCCTGAACATCTGTCTAACAGATTTCGAATTTCAGACACACTTTCTATGTTTGTTCTATCAGTGCTACATTTCTCTAACACAGAATTTAACAAACTGCAAAATCTTTGATCAGAATTGACCACAATCTCTTCTTTTACATTTTCTAGAGAAAACAAAACATTAACCACTACATTAGCATAGCAGTTGACACCAGAACTGTTTTCAAATTGAAAACCAACAACATCTTCAACAGAATCCTTTTTGTTTCTGCTTATAATTTCAGGTTCATCGACTTTTCGTCTTTTTGCTACAACCTCCCCAGTATTGGTCACATTTCTTCGTTTCCGGCCTACCACACGTTTCTCAAACAAAGGATACTGAGGCAAATGTGGCGCATACTCTCTTCTTAACCTATTGTATTCCTTAACACAATCTAGATCCGCACAAATGTTTGTGACATCACACTCAATCAAGTACAATCCCGATAAAGTTCTAACTCGTGACAATGCCACATATGCCATACCCTCCTTGAACACAGAACTGCCAATATTCACCAATGCACAGTCTACACTTAAACCTTGCGATTTATGGATTGTCACCGCATATGCCAAGCAAACAGGAAACTGCTTACGACGAACATATAAGTCTTTTACAAGCAAAAATCTAGCAGAACAACGAGCAATTAGCTGTACTTCCTCAATGCCATCAAATTTAATTTTTAAGAATTCAATTCCATCTCTATTTCTGTATTTCACAAAATCAACAACATTACCCATTGATCCATTTACCAGACCTCTTTCAACATGTAAATTCCTTCTTAAAATTATACGGCAGTTCAAGCACACATTCAGAGTCTTTTCAAAACCCGCAGTTTTAGATATACTCTTCTCTAATGAATCCAATTTTGTTTTCAGATTCTCAGACAAAATAATTGTTGATCCCATATGCTCTACTCTGTCAATAGCTTCCAGTTTCACAATCTCTTGCTTTTCTAAATGCAACATTTTGTTGTTGAATTTGGCTCATTCTGCAAGAGTTGGCATCAAACATATTCCAGATTTTTTCTCAGTAACTTTCTGAAAAATATTCTCAGGCACAACATCTTGGTCTGGATATAAATTTGTCAGTAATCGTGCATGTAAAGCTTCTTTCCCATGCTCGGTCACTTTTCCAATTCTAACATCTTGTAGAATAGTCTTGTAAACTTCATCCTTTGCCTGACGCATATTTTCATGCAGTTCAGCATAATTGAAGTTTAACCATATATTGACGTTGCCAATGCTCCCTAAGCACTTCCTGGTATCTTCATGCGTGAGCATTTTGAACACAGGTTGCCCTTTCACTGGTGTCAGCTGCAGAAGATCTCCGACAACAATGATGTGTTTGCCACCAAATAACACATCATACTCTGTTTTGAGAACTTCTTGCATTCTCAAATGCACAAAGGCAAGCATGACATTGGAAACCATGCTTACTTCGTCAATGATAAGAAGTTTCATTTTCCTCAAGACTCTTGAAACTTCAAAACAAGCATCTCCAGATAGCTTGTGATATTCTAATTTGTTGTCATGCTCCACTGGCAGCATCAGTAAACGATGTAAAGTAATCCCTTTAATGTTATGTGCTGCCAGTCCAGTTGGAGCGGTGACAACACAAGACAGCGATGACTCTGTCCTTTCCTGCAAATAACATGAAATTGCTTTAATAAGGAAACTTTTTCCAGTTCCCGCTTCTCCACTCACGTACAGTCGGACAGGCTTCAACGACGTACATGAGCACTCTTTCTTGTCATGACTTAATCCATGATCAATTTGCATGGTAACTTCGTCATATATTTTCCTCTGCTCAACGTTGAGTTGTCTTTCCAACTCTTCTAAGTTAACCGCATCCTCCTGAGCATGTGCCATGGCTCTTTCCACTTCATTCATAGCAGTGGCAGCTTCATTTTCGATAACAGGTCCTCCTAGTGGATCCTGACTCAATGAAGCAGAACTCTGACTGTCCTGAGAACTGTCTCTGGCAATCTTGGCTGCAATCGTTGCTTCCTGCTCAATTTCCACATTCAACATTTCTACATATTTGGGAAAAGCAGGACATTCTATGGTCTCCTTGGCAGCATTGAAAGAGTCTTCGTAACAAAGGAAATCTCCAAGCAGTTCCTCTTCTGCACGCCAAGGCTTAAAAAGTTGCAAAAGTGCTAAATAGAAAAACTCCTTTTTTTCAGGAGATTCGCCACTCAATTTTCGATGGTTTATCAAGTGGCATTTTCTTTGCTTGACCAGACATCCCTCACTTCCTATTACAGCATACACTCCTTTCTCAGTATCTTCTTTGATGTTCCTCTTAAATATGTAATTTTGCAGAACCTCATACAGACAAACATTCTCGAGGTGACTGCTTCGATTTGGATAATATGTATCCAACATGTTGGTCTTCAAAATGTCGGTACTGTTTGGCTCCTTTTCCGCCAAATACTCAATTTCCCGCACAGGTTTGAGAACTCGATTACGCGTTGCAGCAAGACCAACACTCGCCCAAACGATACTCCTGGACTTGGCATAGAGACTTGCTGAAGACAACCGGTCAGAACATTCGTAAGCTCCGATTTCTCGATGCGACAACATCTTCAGACTGAAACTGTACAACTTCTTGCTGAGGCTCTTTTCATGGGAAATGTCCTCCCACATATCCTTCAATTCTGTCTTCTCTTTTTTGGTGATGTAAGATGTCACATACCGAGCCACAGCCAAACAGTTATCAGCCACAAACTGTATATCCATGTTAGCATTCCACATGGACAAAATCACCGGGTTGTAGTCGTTGATGTACTTGGACTCTTCGTTCCTCTTCAAATTGTATGTGTTTTTAGGTGATTTCTTCATCACATTATGTCGCAGCGAAGACATCAAACTGTTTACTCTTCCTTTAGAAATCACCGGTCGTGGAAAGCCGAAACGACATTTGATGTAGAACTTGTCCTTGTTTCGGAATTTACGACGGCAGTACTTTCCACATCGATGGCTTTGGAAACGCAGAACTTTTTCTCTTAGGCTTTTCTTCTCCTTTGCGTTTGGAACAGCACACGTAGAATACTGTTGGATGAAACTCATCACTGAGTCCTCTGGATCCGTTCCAAATTTAGGTGCATCCTTGATCCACAACAACATATGTATATGAGGAGCACCTCTTGCTTGGGACTCTTTTCTCCAGAAGAAATCCAACACCTCTCCAAGAGGTGGATTCTTCTTATTCATGATGAAAGACATCATAGCTTCAAATCTATGATTGAAGTACCTACATACATTGACCGGATCCAAAGAGCACAGTTCTCCGGGTGTCTTGAATTCGATGTTATCTACGTTAGCATTTGCCTCTCGTAGAAATTCAAGTAAGTCTTCCCAGCCATACTCTGCACAGCTCAGAGTGAGGAACCATGTGGGAGTACCTAAGTTCCTCAGCATACATTTTAAATCACCATGACGACGGTACCAGTACTCATTAGTACCACGCTGACACGCCATGAGATTAATCAGGTGAGAATCCAAAATACTGTCTTGGACATTGACTTTATCCATAAAGTCACTTGCCGAGATGTTTTGCATCTGTATACCACTTTTCAAGATGTGGTTCACTGCATATGACAGTCCAGACAGATCGCTTTCAAACAGGAGATGAAACAAATAAGGAATGCATTGTCGAAACCTAGAATCTCCTGCATACAATCGCAAAGTCCGGTATTCAGAAGCAGGAATTTGATGAGGTCGCTCATCATATCTTCCTCCCTGACCTGTTGGAAAAAGCTGTGGGAAACACCGAGCTTCCAAACTTTCCTCCCAAACACTAATGGGACTCCCTTTGGCTTGTTTCATTTGAAACAACTCAATAGCATTCCCCATGACGTCCTTGGAATGCAAAGGATGAACACTATAATGTTCATTTATTTCTTCACTAGTAGAGGGTTCTACTTTCTCAATTTGACCAGCACACAAATCGCTATCCTCTTCCTCACTTACTTCCTCTTCTGCAACATATACATTCTTATAGAATTTATTATTTTTTTTCAAATACAATGTTGCCTTTTTAACTTTCCTAACATCTACTAAATCTTGCCATATTTTCTTATTCTTTGTCGGAACCCCATTAACTAAGATAACCAGAGGGTCCTCGTCCACTTTTTCTACTCCAATTGTGTTAATGTTTTTCTTCAAATCTAGAAGCAAATAAACAACTCTTCCCTTTAATCCTCTCTGTAAATCTGATGGAGGCAATTTCCCTGTCTTTGGCTCCATTCTTACAATAGCCTGAAAGGGATGGATACTTTGAATCAAAATAGATTCATAAGTATTTAAATCCTTCAATTCAGAAGGAATCTCAATCAATTCCAGATTATTATGAACTGCTCTAGCAGGCATCTGGTTTTGATTTAATTTGTTACAACAATAAGTACACACACGTTGATCCAATCCCAAATCAAAACAATTTTCTACCATCAAGTATGTTGTGAAATCCTTCCATTCACTATTATTTTCCCTTTCACTTTTTGCATATAAATCCACTAACTTAGTCTGATTCTTATAATAAGTGCGTCGACAACACACACAAGTGAAATTTGGCCTCTCACTTGATTTGACCTGAAACGTCGCAATTTCCCTCTGGAAATTATCTGTACTGGAAACCTGTACACTATCTTCCACATTACCCGCTTCTTCTTGGTCAATTTCAACATTCTCCTCTTTACTTCCAAAGTAACAAAACTCAATTTCTTCACATATATTCTTCACATCTATTTCAGAACCATGCAAAAGAGCAGCGCATAATTGTTTAAGCATAATTGCTGGACTCTTAGCATAATACAACATTCTAACTAATTTCCTCACTTTATTATGATGCACTGCTAGCATCCTGAAATGATGAAAAACACTCTGGCATACTCTCCTGGAAAGACAAGCCAGTGAATGACCATGCAAACCTGTCACTTCTCTCACTCTGCAAGGATCTAATTCTTGCAACAACATCATTTTCTGCTTCAAACTTTTCTTATTAAATGACCGTACAAAATCACAAAGCAAATTGATGGAATCCTGTCGCACACTACAAATACTACTACACTTCCAGGTGTACACAGGACCCTTAGCACGTCTTCCTAAAACCTCATTACCTAACACCTCTTCTGCCTCTGTTGTCACAAGTTTTTCTTTTTCAACTGGACAACCATCTTTCACTTCATAAGCACGACCACTGGTGTCAAATGCATGCACCAAATCATTATCCTGGAAATAACTCTCCTCATTAAAAAATGCCTCAGAGCTTGAACTATGCATCCATTCTCCAGAAAAAACTTCACAAAAATTACTACGATTAACTATTCTCTTCCATCTACTATTTCTTTTGAAATCATAAATTGCCTTCTTTAGCTTCCTAATTCTATTGATTATCAAAATAAATAACTTACGTTTAATTTCAAATGCCTGATCAATAACTTTCTCAACTTTTTTTTTTCTCTTATAAAAAACCACTTTCTGTTCACCTTTCTTAATATTTTTTAACAAATTGCCAATTATCCTGTTGCGGAACATTCGTTTACGAATGTCCCTAAACTGTTGTTTCCTTCTACTATCATGCACAGAGTTATCTCTTGCTCTAGCAGTAACATTTTTGATTGGCCTTTCCTTTCCATTTGAATTCCTTCTCTTTTTATGGACTGAAACATTTTCTGTAGTAATATTTTTTTTACTACACATATTTCTTATGAATGTTTTTGTACTCTTACCCGGTGCTTTCTTCGTGACTTGACAAATCTTTTTGTTAGAGGACTGCTGCTTCTTTTGATTGGCCTGCTGTCTTTGACGTTTTGCAGCCTTTCTCTCTCTTTCTTTCGTTGGCATGGTGAAATGTTGAAATGATCTGCAGTTGAATCTGTGGTAAAATATATTAAAAAATGTTATTAACCACTATTACCAAACTGTAAATCAATAACAGTGATCAAAAACTTAACACACTACTTGACATTTTAAATAGAAGATTTTTTAGTCCTTGGCAAATTTACAATACAGAAATAGCAGAAAAGAAATGGAATTTATATTCATGTTACCTGTGCTATTTTATATGTGAATCTAATCTAATTTTATGAGCATATTTTAATATTTTATTGAAGACACTACACATAACCTGTTTTTGAAGGTGTCTTTATTTTTAAATTAAACGGTTTACACTTTTACTTTTTATTTATTATAAATTTTAAAAATAAATGTTTATAGTTCCATAGGCTCAAGCAGGTCAGCTTCCCACCCTATCTCATATAATTCGGACAAATCTGCATCCTCATCACGCTCTTCTTCATCCTCAGGATTTAAATCATCCAAGGGATCAACATCCACTGATGTTTCAATTACAAGTTCAATGATGAGGTCAAAATCAACTGATTGCAGATTGTCGCTCATGTTGATGTTGTCTTTATCTTTAAAGAAAGATAACAACAATGAGATGTTGCAGAGTAAGAGACAAATCTCAGAGATTATAATAGTAAAATTGTTTAACAAGAGTAACATTTTGCAGCTATTATTTAGCCATGTCCAGCGATGCTGAGCAGGTGAAGCCTATGTCTAATTTTTCAGTGAACAGGACTCATCTCTTCTTAACCTTGGATAAGCCTCACCAACTCTGTGTCCCCTGCACATACTTAAATGTAAAGGGGCAGATTTATGTTAAATGGCACATCCCCAGGCATGCACCAGTTAACGTGCACCGCTGCTCTGCCACCCATGGTGTGCCGTATTTACAATCAGATAGGAAAAAGCTGCGTCAAAACCCTGCGCCTGCTTTAAGCAGGCATAGGTCTTGACGCAACATTGTGGAGATGGGGCACCCCTGAGCCTTGCTTGAGCTGCATCGCACTTGCGATACAATTCCAGCAATGCGCCACCTTTACAGCACAGATACGTCACGCATCTGTGCCATTTTTGCCCCATGCTGCGCCGCATTGTAAATGCAGCACACCATGGGTGGCGGAACAGCGGCGCAAGATGACTGGCACATCCCTGGTGATGCGCCAGTCATCATAAATCTATCCCTAAGCTTCTTATCTTGTTACAGATGAACCGCCATATGTACCATCAAACTATTTTGCATTTCCTAAATAGCGAATTTTAAGGAATAAATAGCAATTCTTTACCATTCCTAATTTGCAATGAGCAAATTGCTAATTGCAAATTACCCATTCATTTCCATGGGCTAGGAGGCTCATAGGAATGAAGGTGCAATTTGCGATTAGCAATTAGCTCATCGCAAATTAGGAATTTTTCCAAGGGTGCATGGGTGTCTCAAGAACACCCTGCTGCACCCCTGAAAAAGAAATTTGGGGGCATATGGCGCACATACATGCCCTAAGGGCATGTATTGGCGTCATGTGGCACCTTTTGTTTTTTTTAAAAAAATTCTTTTTGAAAAGAATTCGCAAATTACCACAAACTAGAAGTTGGTGGTAGTTTCCAAATCCTTAATGTCATTTTTTACATATTTTTTGTTTGCTACATTGCATTTAAGAAATCGCAAAATTTGCAAATCCTTCAGTGCAATCGCAAAATAAGGAATAGCAAATTTTGAATTAAGGACATTTTAAGTCATTTCCACATGTGCAGTGTTTTGAAATTATGATTTGAAAATCGTTTTTGGGGAAAAGGAATGGTTTGCGAATTTATGACAAGGACATAATGGTGTATGCTTCTCTATAAGGCATTTCACTGTCTCTGATGTCATTTTTCCCATATTACATTATAAGACCTTTCCCCATGGAGCACATTCCTTGTAAATATGCTCCCACCTGTGCATGGTGAATTTAGATTTTGACTGTTTGAGTCACATAGCCATGTTAAAAGTGACCCAAAAAAATTGCAAACGCTTTAAAAAAACACATTCATGTATCTTAAGCACATTTTAAGTCATTTCCCCGTGGACAGTGTTTTGTAAGTGGCGCAAAAGAGGCATACACCTATCATAAATCTGTCCCTAGCATTTTAAATGATTAATTCATGATGACGATAAGGTGTGGCCTATCCAGAGATTTGTTTAAGGTGAGGCCTACTCAGGATTGCAGATTAAAGTTACGCTTGATGAAGAATACAGAGGACATAATACATGTAAAGCTCTACCAATGAAGTAAGTAATGTCCACTTCATTGCGCCAGTCATCATAAATGTATCCCTAAGCTTCTTATTTGTTAGACAATAACCGGCATATGTATCATATAACTATTTTGCATTTCCAAAATAGCAAATTTTAAGGAATAAATAGCAATTCTTTACCATTCCTAATTTGCAATGAGCAAATTGCTAATTGCAAATTACCCATTCATTTCCATGGGCTAGGAGGCTCATAGGAATGAAGGTGCAATTTGCGATTAGCAATTAGCTCATCGCAAATTAGGAATTTTTCCAAGGGTGCATGTGTGTCTCAAGAACACCCTGCTGCACCCCTGAAAAAGAAATTTGGGGGCATATGGCGCACATAAATTTTAACAACATTCCATTACCTCAAAAACGATTTTCAATTCATAATTTGAAAACACTGCCCACAGGGAAATTACTTAAAATGTTCTTAAGACACATGAAAGTGTTTTTTGAAAGCCATTGCAATTTTTTTGGGTCACTTTTAACATGGTTATGTAACTCAAACAGTAAAAACCAAAATTAACATGCACAAGTGTGACCATATTTACAATGAATGTGGCCCACGGAGAAAGGTCTTTTAATATAATATGGGAAAAATGACATCAGAGACACAGAAATGCCTTATAAAGAAGCATACACCATTATATCCTTGTCATAAATTTACAAACCATTCCTTTTCCCCAAAAACGATTTTCAAATCATAATTTGAAAACACTGCACATGAGGAAATGACTTAAAATGTCCTTAAGACACATGAAAGTGTTTTTTGATTGCCTTTCCAGCATGGTTGGGTCACTTTTAACATGGCTATTTAACACAAACATTCAAAATCTAAATTTGCCATGCACAGGTGGGAGCATATTTACAAGCAATTTGCGCCACAGAGAAAGGTCTTACATTAAAATGGGAAAAATAACATCAGAGACAGTCAATTGCCTTATAAAACAGCATACACCATTATGTCCTTGTTATTAATTTTAAAAACAATTCCTTTTCCCCAAAACGATTTTCAAATCATAATTTCAAAACACTGCACATGGGAAAATTACTTTAAATGTCCTTAAGACACATAAAAGCGTTTTTTGATTGCCTTTGCAGCATGTTTGTATCACTTTTAACATGGCTATGTAACACAAACATTCAAAATCTAAATTTGCCATGCACAGGTGGGAGCATATTTACAAGCAATTTGCGCCACAGAGAAAGGTCTTACATTAAAATGGGAAAAATAACATCAGAGACAGTCAATTGCCTTATAAAAAAGCATACACCATTATGTCCTTGTTATTAATTTTAAAAACAATTCCTTTTCCCCAAAAACAATTTTCAAATCATAATTTCAAAACACTGCACATGGGAAAATTACTTTAAATGTCCTTAAGACACATAAAAGCGTTTTTTGATTGCCTTTGCAGCATGTTTGTATCACTTTTAACATGGCTATGTAACACAAACATTCAAAATCTAAATTTACCATGCACAGGTGGGAGCATATTTACAAGCAATTTGCGCCACAGAGAAAGGTCTTACATTAAAATGGGAAAAATAACATCAGAGACACTCGATTGCCTTATAATGAAGCATACACCATTATGTCCTTCTCAGAAATATTATAACCATTCATCTTCCTCAAAAACGATTCTCAAGTCATAATTTGAAAAAACTCCACAGCTCCTATGCAGAAAAACACCCTGTCAGTACTAATACTTCACATTTTCTCCAATTACATTTTCTCAAAGAAACAAAATCTATTTCTAAAACACTTGAGACAAAGCAACATTTGAAAAACACAACTTTCTTCATAATTTTCTCCTTAAAGCACACTATTCTCTATCTAAATTAAATAAATATTTTCTCACCTTAGCAAATACTTTGAGTTTGAAAACAGTCTCAGAAACACACCAATTTGTCTTCAGCAGAGCAAAAGGTATGCACTCCAGAGTCTGCAGCTATCAAAAGCACAGAAATGCTGTAATTCTTCACACATATCTCTCATGTCACCCAATCAAAACTCTTCCCTCACTTTTTTTCAAATGAAAACCCTTCCCCCCTCTGCCATTTCATGCCTTTTCTGCATAGCAACCACCTCTTGCAAGACCTCTGGTGTTTGCAAGTTCACACAACAATGTTGCAATTGAACTCTGAACTCTCAGTGCACCTGCGTATCCACTGCAATATTTCATTTAATGATTATTTATTGACCATTCAAAATACATCTTTCAAAGAACTCACCCATGCACCCTAACTTTCTGTTTTCAGCAATCAAAATCCACCAATCACTGTTACTGCTTCCTTAACACAGAAACTCCACAGTTTTTTTCATTTTAAACTCTCATTTTTTCAACTGCCATTTCATTGCCACACTTCATCTGACTGCAGGAGAACCTTCTCTCGCCATGTTTTCTGTCTGGATTGTTGGACATAGTTATATTCACTGGGCTCACAGGTATGCTGAGAACAGAAAATTACCTAACCTCAATTTACAAGATGTGGAAATTAAGTGGTTTGGCCACAGAGGATTAAAATGTCACCAATTGATACCATTCGTGAAAACCTTTATGCATTTGCCCAAACCTGACCTATTAATTGTGCACTGTGGAGGTAATGATTTGGGCACTTTGACTGGGGTAGGTCTGGAAATGCTTTTAAAGGACACCTTTGAGCAATTGATGGCACTTTTTCCTCAGACTGCCTTGGTATATTCAAATATATGCCAAAGACAGAAATGGAGGTGGTCAAACCAATTTTGTCCACAAATTGAGAAGTCGAGGAAGCATGTAAACAAATCTGTTTCAGCTTACATGAGAGACCATGGAATGGGCTCCCTGTACAACAATAACTTGCGTTACTACATGCAAGATATCTACAGAGGAGATGGAGTTCACTTCTCAGATGAGGGCAACAGAATTTACATATTTAATTAATTATAATTAAATACTTCCCACCCTATTCCCCTATAAACCCACAACCCGCTACAGAATTAAAATTAATTGCCAATTATATTTTAATTATCAATTATACATTAATTAACAATTAATTAGAAATGAATACCCATAAATAAATTTACATATTTAATTAATTATATTTAAATTACTTCCCACCCTATTCCCCTATAAACCCACAACCCGCTACAGAATTAAATTACGCAAAAATTAAAACACATTTAATTAATTAAAATAATTTATAACATAAATACACACTTTTCACACATATATTAACATAAAAATCACTATAAAAAATTCGATATTATTAAAAATTCGATAATTTTAATAATCTATATTATATGCTTCGATATTTTAACTGTCTATATTTTGTCCATTCGATATTAAATCACTTACCTTAAAAACGATATTTTTGATGTCGATATTTTGTCCATTCGATATTTAAAACTCGATATTCTTTCCATTCGATATTTTGAAGTCGATATTTTGACTGTTTACCATGTAAGATGAATAAGAAATCCAGCAAAAAGAATGTGAATGTTCCAAAACTGCTAAACACTCCAAGTAGACATTGTGTGGAATACCATACACAAACGACTATAGTCATATTAAAAAAAAATTAGCCTCGGGACCATCCTTTTGGTCAGGAGATGGAAAAAATATGCGGGTATAGGAATTTTATATAAAAACAAGCAAACTCTTTTACTTCAATAAACCATAATTTCCCCAGGGAGGGCACAAATGGTCATGGTAAAATACATAAAAATCATTATTATATATGCTCACACAGTGAAAAATAGAAGAAAAGAATTACAGTTATATTCTAAACATTTTCCTAACGGAATCAGCCCTGCCTCATTGCAGAAGATTTTAATTGCATCTTGTCTCCAGTAGACAGATATGGAACCTCCTTGCACTATAACTTAGACATTACTTACAAAACTTTTAAAAATATAATTAGTAACTTTTTATTACAAGATTCCTATAAGCCTGTAACCCGAACACTACCGGCTTCACATTAAGTATGGGCGCAAAAACCGTTCCGCTCGCGGAATTTGCAAATTTTCAGCAAAATTGTCGAAAATTTGCAAATTCGCTCACGGGCAATTTTTTTTGCATCTACGAGTTTCTCAAGCGCAATCCCCGTGTGCAGCCTGTGACCAGGAGGCTGCTTCCTTCTCATCTGGAGCTCTGATCGGTCTCTGACACCTACAAGGGGCATGTGAACTCGAATGGTGACCGAGTTGAAGCTCAAATTCAGTAACGCATTATAATCAGCGCAAACAACTAGTGAGCACAGTCTAGGCTAGGCAGATGTGCTTCCTCCCCAACTCTATTGCCTACAATAGATGTAATCCTTGGTGGAGGTCTTTGCATCCACGAGTTTCTCGAGCGCAATCCCCGTGTGCAGCCTGTGACCAGGAGGCTGCTTTCTCCTCATCTGGAGCTCTGATCGGTCTCTGACACCTACAAGGGGCATGGGAACTCGAATGGTGCCCGAGTTGAAGCTCAAATTCAGTAACGCATTATAATCAGCCCAAACAACTAGTGAGCACGGTCTAGGTTAGGGAGATGTGCTTCCTTCCCATATCTACCGCCTATAATAGATGTAATCCTTGGTGGAGGTCTTTGCATCCACGAGTTTCTCAAGCGCAATCCCCGTGTGCAGCCTGTGACCAGGAGGTTGCTTCCTCCTCATCTGCTGCTCTTATCGGTCTCTGACCCTTTATAAACAAGAGGCATGTGAACTCGCATAGAAGGCGAAGCCCCGCACGTTTGGCCCCGCCACACACACAATAGGGTATGCAACGTCTTCCCGCCCTTTCCTCACTATGATGGACAGCTCACTCGAGGGACCTCGGCGCCTTTCGGCGCGGTGGCAAAGTTACAGACACACGATTTGTGCAAATGGCAAAAAATCTGGGAATTTGCGGGAAAATCCCGACGGCTCAACATTCAGTGGAGAAAACAGCAATGAAGGGGGGGGCACATATATAACAAAACCCCCCAGAGTCACAAGAAATGTTCTCCGCAGACCAAGTAGAATAGAACCTTGAAACAGGCAGAAATACCTTCCGGTCAACCTAGCACCAGCACAGACCCACAGCAAATAGACAGTCTCAGAAACACCAGAAAGCCATAGACCACAAGAGACCACCCTACAGCAAGAGCAAAATAGCAACAGTACAGACATACACCTCAGCGACACCAGCACTCACATCACAGGGCTAGGACTAAAAAACACTGAGGCGGAGGAGGAAGAGGAATGGGAGACAGCCCAAAAAAGGAAAAAAAGGAAATCACTCAGACTAAAAAATTCGCAGGAAATTGATTTTTAAAATAGCACAGTAGACTCCCAAGAACAGGAAATAAACACAGAGGAGGAAATAACGAACGACAAGATATCAGCAGACAAAACCTTCAACAAAATAGAGCAGAAAACTGAGAAGTTACACCAGAAACTCCTCAAAAGGAAGAAAGCCCAAAATTTAAAATTATCCCAAGACGCAATGCACACACGTCTTAAAAGGAGGGGCTCAACTAAATTAACAGATCACACACTAGAGGAGTTTGACCGCCTTTTTCCCAACACAGACGAAAACATAGTTAAAAAAATTTCCAACCTGCCCACCATGTCAGATGCAGAGGGCACAAACATGTCAGGCCTGAAAAACGCCCTGCAAGACAGCTTAGCGGTCCCCGCCCCAGAGACAGGGAAGGAATGCTTTTATGAATTTTAAGCCTTTATGGGGGGCGAGCAAGATACCCCAGAAGAACTTAATAAAGAGATAGAGACAGAAACAAGCGAAATAATTGACATAGACAACATTTAAAAGTTGTAATGACACTAACATTTTTTTTTCTAATGGCTGTCACTAAAGCCACCTTAAATGTGAGAGGTTTGAAACAGGAAAGGAAAAGGGCCTCTATATTAGAATACTGCAAACTAATACAAGAACATGTAATTTACCTCCAAGAATGCAATCTCCCATTCAACAACAATTATACCTTCCTACAGGAGGAATGGGAGTTAGGCCCCTCATTTTGGTCAGGGGGAGGCAACAAAAATGCAGCGATTGTCTTCTTGTTCAAAAGCCACGCATTCTCCATTCATAAAGAGGAAGTCATCGAACATGGTAGAGCCATGATCCTATCCATAAATTATCAAGGGAATAACTTCCGCCTTTGTAATATATATGACCACACAACAAAAAACGATCGATTTGACCTCTTTGAAAGCATACAACATTTCATAGTAGGAGCCAACCCTACCATCATGATGGGGGACTTTAACTGTATCCTAAAAAGGACAGACCGTTTGGGAGCCAATACAACATACAAATTAGACAAATCCTCAAACATGCTTAAATAACTCATGGAAAACCTTAACCTTAAGGATGTCTATAGGGCCACCAACCCAAACTCACCAGGGTTCACATGGAGATCAGATGACAACTCCACAGCCTCTAAAATAGACCTCATCCTGCTATCAAAAAACATAATTTGTCATTCAACATCCCTAGAAGTCAGTTGCCTTAGCGATCACCAAACTCTGATTGCCAAAATACCCCTCCCTACCTTAGATAAAAAGGGAAGGGGATACTGGAAACTTAAAACTACCCTCTTACAGAATTTAGAAACTCAGAATGATACATATACCTATACAAGAAATTATAAACACAGAAACTACACAACCTTACAGGAATGGTGGGTAAATGTAAAAACAGACCAAATCTTTTTTCTCCGCAAAAGGCAGAGAAATAGCTAAAGGAAAAAGGGAAGAGTTTTCAGATCTACAAGAACAGCTAACATACCTTATAGAACTCAAAGATGCAGGAGTTCAGGTGACACAAGACATTAGCGAAACCAGAACTAAGATAAAGTATTGGCATCTGCGGAAAGGAAAAGAAACCATCTTCAACTCACGAGTCCTACAATATGAACAAGACAAGAAATGTAATTCCTTTTTCTTCACCAAAGCTAAGAGGAATCACACAACACTAGATAGCCTCATAGACAACACAAATACCCTCCAACAAGGTCAGGAAGAAATAGTCAGTATTACCCACCAATTTTATGAAAACCTTTTCTAGGCAAAGAAATCAGACATAAATGCTAGAAACGCACTACTATCCCACTATGAACTGTGCCTCTCTGAAGAAGAAAAAACCTACCTAGACAACCCCTTACAAGGGCACGAATACCTAGAAGTCATTGAGAAAACACCTAAAACTCCTCACCAGGGCAGGACGGACTCCCATGGAAGTTCTATAAGACCTTTTGGAGAGAAATGACAATAGACTACATCAACATGATTGAAGAAGGGATCAAAAACAACAGTTTCCTACCCTCATTCAACCAAGGGGCAGTAATACTAATACACAAAAAAGGAGGGGCAAACGACATAAAAAACTGGAGACCCATCACCCTTTTAAATGTCGACAACAAAATATTAAGTAAATGTGTTACTAATAGAATGAGGAAAATCCTAAAATCTGTCATCCGCCCAGACCAAACATGCGCTGTTCCTGGGAGAAAGATCTGGGACAGACTAATCACTATTAGAGACGCCATATCCAGAGCACTAGAAGAAAACAACTCCCTGGGGGTACTCTCTTTAGACCTCCAGAAAGCATTTGACAGTGTGTCACACAACTACATGTTCCAAGTTCTGAACACAATGGGATTCCCCCCCTCCTTCGTTAAAACAATTGCAATGTTGTACTCAAATGCAAGTAGGATTCTTGTGATCGGCCATTTCACTTCCAAAGTGAACATCAAATCAGGAGTCCGCCAAGGCTGCCCCATGTCCCCAGCACTCTTTATCTGCGCCCTAGAACCTCTGCTTTCCACATTAAGAAAGGATAAAGTCATCAAAGGAGTATTCATCCCTGGAGCCAGGGGAGAGGTAGCAAAATGCGTTGCATACATGGATGATGTCACAGTGTTGTGCCCAGACCCCGTCCTCAGCCAGGAGAGTACTGTTGCACTCCAAAATCTTCGCGCAAGCATCAGGACTGGCCCTAAACCTGGACAAAAGTACATGTCTCACCATAGGGAATTGGAACCATTTGGCTAAGCTGGACGTCAAAACAACTAAAGGTCCAACCAACCAAAATACTCGGCGTCCTCTTCTCAGAGGACACAGAAGGACAAGCAAACTGGCCACCAAGCCAGAGCAAAATCAGCCAAAAATTCGGATTGTGGAAGAGATCTCTATCCATGACAGGGAAGGTCATGGTAATCAAAGCAGTTATACTACCATAGGAGGTTAAACAAACATTTCTGCAAGTGCCTCAGTGTAGGTTTATCTGGGGGAAAAATCATTGCAGAGACACTTGCAGAAATGTTTGTTTAACTTGCTATGGAACTCTAAAATGGAGAAAGTGAA
Organism: Lissotriton helveticus; assembly: GCF_964261635.1. Lineage (NCBI taxonomy): Eukaryota > Metazoa > Chordata > Amphibia > Caudata > Salamandridae > Lissotriton > Lissotriton helveticus. Next base: position 1,569,121,377 of record NC_136067.1, read on the forward strand.
AAGAACAATTGTTTTCAAACACACACCAAACGGTGGTAAGAATGTGCCGAACCTCTATTTGTATTTCTTCACAACATTCTTTTGCCTGTGCCTAAATGCTGTGCGGGAAAAAAGGAACTCTGCTGCTTACTTCATCAGGTATGGAGCAGGAGACATCTTGCACAAATTTAAACTTTTGCCCAGAGACAATACAGTGCCAGTGGCATTCTTTCAACATAGACTTTATGCATGTCTGCAGCCATTCCTGCAGATGCTGAGAACACTCGAAATAGACCCAGACAGCATGGAGAACAGAACACTCCTGAAGAAAGAAATAGGAAATCTGGAAAAAATGGAAATGGTCAACAATCTATCAGAAAACCTTTCCAAAATAGTCTGGGAGAAAGTAAACCACCAAGACATCACCAACACCCAGAAGGACATCTCTTGGCTAGCTGTCAACAATGCCCTACCGGTAACAACTTTTCAACATAAAAGACTGAAAAATGCCCAGGAGAAGGAACTGTCATACATTTTTTGTGGCTATGTGCATTTGCAAACTTATTTTGGGGAAAGGTGAAGAAACTTATTAAGGGGATCACAAACCTTGATACGGTCACATATGAACTAATTCTGTATGGCCTGAGAACCTCCCTGCCAAAAAATAAAGACAGAAAACTATGGAGGATACTATGCGCCGGGAAGGAAAGCCTTTGGATAGCAAGGAACCTAGTAATGTTTAATCACAAAAATCTGACTGTTAAAGATGCCATTCACATATGTCTAGATAAATTGATGACCTACTACTACTCAGACATTAAACTTATGGGTAAAGAGAAAGCAGAAGATCGGAAACAAAAGCAATGGGCAGATTGGGTAACCTGAATGTCTTACGGAAACACTTTAGCATAAAAGTGTTCTCCAATTTTAAAATAATCTCGATGGAAAACCGTTAGGTAAATGCCTGCGTGCACCTGCGTGCATTACCTAAACAGGTCAAAATGTTTACCACCCTATGGGATTGGTTGAAATGTATCTGCACACTCCGAAATTTTAAATAAAGAATATTTTTACAAACAAAATAATCTGTTCTTATCAGTTTAATATCTGATTTTGGAACAGGGAGATGGAATAGGAGCTTGCTCTGCCCACTCCACGCATCAACCTGGTAATGCAGTACCTCCAGGAATGATGCACTTCTCCACCCGGGGAAAACAATGCTGTTGAAAAATAGACGAGAAAACGAAAACAGCGCTTCACTACCAAACCCTGTAAAGTTGCGCTACTGTGTTTGCGTGTGAATAAAAGCAAACTGGTCACCGGGTCTTGCCTTATTTATGTATTTGTTTGACGTATTTGCCACTTTGCGGCACCCGGGCCGTGCTTTATTTATTTATTTATTTAATTTTCGCGTATTTTTTTTTTAAAAAAACCTCTTTTTTCCCATCTCCATTTAGACGCTGCACTTTGAAAAGAGACAAACGTGGGAAAAAGACTGATTTTCCAGCAGCAGAGTTTCATTGGTTTTTGGATCCATTTCACTGGGAAACGAAAGGAGGAAGGTTCAGAGCAAGTCAGTAGGATGGATGGAGGGAGGGAGGGAGGCAGGCAGGCAGGCAAGTGAACACTGCCCTTGGCTTCTCTGAGCAAGAAGAAAAATACAGAGTCCTTCTCCTTCTCTGCCCGCACCGCCTGTCCCTGAACGGCCACGCCTTATCTATAGGCCTTAGGCTGCAGGGCAGCAGTGTCCTGGGCAAGCGAAGGCGAGGGGCCAACCACTTCCGGTCAGGGATCTGTCAAGGGCATCCTGGCTGCCAGGCTTTCCGGACTGCCGGCTGAAAGCTGTGCACAGGAAGGGGCAGGGCATGCAAATACTAGAAAGAGGACAACGTAGGTATGCTAAGTGATGCCTAATGAGGCGACAGCCGAGGAGGACTCTGGAGGCCGGGGCCTCCTTTCCACCCAGACATGCTGAGCTCTTGCTGGGAGTCAGAAAAAGAGGCGAAAGGGCGGCCAGCGATGGTGCGAGGGACGACCCCGGTCCGGGTCAGCCTGGTAGATTGCTTCGGGAGGCCTTTTGGCTAAGATCAAGTGTAGTGGTTGGTTGGTGCTGAAGGTTTGGGAGTGAACCCTGATCCCTGAAGGGCTGGGCCCGCATATCTCTGGCTTGACCGGAGCCAGGCTGCGTCCAGAAGAGTGAGGGGAGCTGCAGACAGAGACTCTCTGTTCCACTGATCCTGTTGGGCCTGGGCCTTCGTTCCCTGGCTTGACCGGGGCAAGGCTGACTCTCCTAGGGTGAGGTGGGCAGAGCATCGTTGGCGAGAGGTCACTAGGGCACCCCTACGGCGGAGAGGACGGGCCTGCGACTCCTGGCTTGCCCGGGACCTGGCTGAAGCCTCGAGCCTGTGGGAGACCTAGGGGGCTTCTTTGGAGCAGGAGCCCGCAGCTGCAGAGCAGAGCTTCCAGACACCGGGGACGACTTGCAACATTGTTGCGGATTCTGCATGGAGCCAGCTGGCCCAGCCGGGCCCGGTGTTCCGAGAAGCATCGTATCCCCATGTGGCTCTGTACCCCCTACGTCACGGGGTGCAGCTATTCTCAGAACCGAGCTATTCTCCGTCGTTCCCCCATTGCGCTTTGCCTCCCCCTACGTCACGGGGGAGGAGTTGTTCATTGTTTCTTTGTAGCTTGTACGTGTGCAGCCACACACGGGGATACAGTGCAAAGCAACCGTCTCCTGCGGTGTTCTCTGCCCTTCTCCGCCCCGTGACGTAGGGGGTGCAGCCACACACTGTATCCCCGCCAGCAGCCCGAGGCTGTGTACGAGGCTGGAACAGTTCTAAATTCATGTTAATGAATGTCATATTAATCACCATTTATGATGGAGATTTGATTACAGCAGGAAAGGGAGAGGGGTCTTGCAAGAGGCACGCTGATGTTGTAATGCAGGCAGCTTAGCATCGCAACATGCACTGTGATCATTCGTATAATAATTTGTTTAACACGCTTCCCGGGTACACGGTTTACATTTTAAATAAATATGTAGCAGCTTTAATACCGGCCTGCAGGTGGGGGGTCCTGCTTGTACGGAGATGGGCTGTGTCGGCACAAGGACCCCGCGGGCGCTGTCTGCCCGAGAAGCGAGCCATGTTTGAACGGAGCATGCGCAATGATGATGACACGGAATGATGGTGGGCGTGGTACCACGTCATCGGCCGTAATGTACGCATGCGTACGCATGCGCAAAACAGGGGGGGCACTGCCACACGGGGGGCAGCGGATTATGGAACACTGTTCTTTCTTTGCAAAAGTGTTTAACGCGACCAATTGTTTAGTTCTCATTGTTCGTTGCAGCTTCTGTTAGATGTTTGATGTGCTTACACACATCCGCCATTTCTTTGCAACAGTTGTTATTGCGAGCAATATTTTTAAAAATAGATGGAAATAATTTTGTTAACATTTCATTTGCCTAATTTTGAATAATTTAATTTTTCATATATTCTTTAATTCGACCATTTTAATTATCTAAATTCTGGCAAAGTAAGTGACGTGGGAGGAGTTGTTCGTAGTACGTTGTATTTTCTGGGAGACGGTCGATGTGTTTACCCACGTCCGCCATTAGTTTCTACAAGTGGATTTACGCCAGCCATTCTTATAAATTGATGCAACTAATTTTGAAAACATGTCATTTGCATGGTTTAAAGCAAGTTATTTCTCACATATTGTTTTAATCCTTCTTTTTAATTATGTTAAGTTTTTAAGTTGAGGGCTGTTTTCGTTTGTGGCTCGTTTTTAGGTCTGTTTAAGTGGGTGAAAATGCGTTTTTTTAGGGCTTTGGGTCATATTAAGTAGGGTTCACGGATTCTAGGGTTCAGTGCCCGACACAGGTTCGTGCATATTGAGGTTGGCAAGATTTTCATGGATTTTGGCATTTTTTGGTCCAGATTTTGTCGAATTTTGGGACGTTTTTGATGTTTATTTTGGGGGGCGTGTGTTTGGGTGAAAATTCGTACCCTTTCTAGTGGATGGATTTTGTTGATAATTGTTGAGATTGTTGGTAATCGCTCCAACTAGTTTCCTTGTAATCTGGAAGATGATTCAAGCATTGCAAGTGCTCAAAAAGCATTTCTTGTCGAAGGCGCGATTTGCAATGTTATGCAATGTGCGTTTTGGGTGCTTGGAGAAATTGTTTTGGGGTGTTCTATTTGCGCTAGGAGGACGGGGCTTGGATGAGTGGTATGGGCAGTGTTTTGGCTGGTGTGCCTAATTTTTGGGATTTTTAACTGGCACGGAAGGGTGTGTTTGTCAAATGTCGAATTTAGTAAAATGTTCGGGTTTGGATTTTTGCGTGTTTTGAGGGGGCTACAGCAGTGTGTTCCATCTACATCTTAGCTGATTTGGTGAGATAGGGTGAGAGTTGGGAGTGTTTTTTTTTTGCTGAAAAGTGTTTAAGAAAATTGAAGGAGGTTTGTATATTTTTGATATTTTGAGAAACGCAATTTGAGGCCTTGTCTGTTTCCAATTTTGGCGTGTTTTCGGGACACGATTGGTGTGTGTTGCAGCTAGTTCTTAGCGGAGTATGCGAGCTGGGCTGATAGTTTGGGATGTTGTTTGTTGGTAGTAATTGTTTTTAAGAGAAAGGGTGGCTGGAAGTGGTGTTTTGGCCCTAGTGTGGAAGGGCATTTTGACGGGATTTGAGGCGTAGGCATGTTTTAATTGTCAATGTTGACGGCTTGAATGTAGTGTGTTCCAGCTACTCGTGTGTGGAGTGACAGGGCTGGGATCCTAATTGTGAATGTCTAGTTTTGATTAAAAGTCGTTTGAAGAAATTTGATGCAGGGGAAGGGGGTGTTGTGGGTCTAGTTTCTTAGTGCGTTTCCACTTGTTTTGTGGTCTTAAGCCGGTTAAAGTCTGATTTTGTGTTTTTTCAGGGCGCGATTGTCGTGTGTTTTAGCTATATATTAATTGATTATGAGAGAAGGGCTGAGGGTTGGGAATTTTTACTTTGGGTTGAAAGTATTTAGAACAAAATCGAAGGAAGGGAAGGTGTGTTTTGAGCGTGTTTTTAGACTGGGCTCTGGTACGGTGTTTATGTCTCCGTTTTCGCGTTTAGGGCTCTTTTCCGGGCTGTGTGCTAGGTTTCAGGGCTAGGCTGCAGGGGTTTAGGGCTCAGGTCTAGGTTTCTGTGATTGTGACTGTTTTTTAGTGTTTTTACGGGATTTAATGTGTCTTTTTTCCTGTTTTTTAGTGCTTTGGGGGTGATTAAGTAGTGTTCCCTGAGTCTAGGGCTCAGGGCCCTGTTCTGTTTCGTGCATATTGGTGTAGGGAAGGTTTTGAGGGATTTCTTAGTTTTTCGGTCTAGATTTGCCTGTTTTACGGTCCTTTTTGGTTTTTGCAGGGGGGCGTGTTTTCAGGTCAAAAGTTGTACTTGTTCCAGTGGATGTATTTTGTGGTTTTTTGGTGGTATTGTTGGTAATCGCTGGAACTAGTGTCTAGACAAGTTTGAAGAGTATCAGAGCAGTGGTAGTGTTGAAAATAGCAATGTTTGTGCGGGGTTACGATTTGCAATCCAGTGGGCGTTTTGGCGCACATGAAGAAATTGTTTTGGGGGTCTTTCAGTTGCGCTGGGGGGACGAGGCTTGGGTGAGATGTAGGTAGTGTGGATTGTCTGGTGTGTCAGGTGTGGGTATTTCTTTTGATTTTTGTGTTGAAGTGAAGGGTGTGTTTGGCCAATTTAGAGTTTGCGATAATGGAGTGTTTTCTATTTTTCCGTGCTTTTAGGACGTGATTTCAGGGTGTTTCAGCTAGTTCTTAGGTAAGTCAAAAGGGTGCTCATACAGATGTGTTCCTGTTTATTAGTGTGTGTTCACCAGGGTTTGGCTGGTGTTCATTGTGAGCAGCTAGTAATTGTGCTCACTGTGGTTTTCTTCCCCCCCCTAAGATATAAAAAGGAGCTTATACAGGCCGGTTCTCGGTTTTTATTGTACGTTGGCTAGGGTTCGGCTGGCGTTACTGGTGAGCAGTTAGTATATCTGCTAACCGTGGTTAATGTGTCCATCCTAAGTTAAAAGGGACCTTCTACAGGCCTGTTTCTGTTTTTATTGTGAGTTCGCTAGGTTTCGGCTGGTGTTCATTGTGAACAGGTACTTTTTCTGCTCACCGTGGTTTTCTTTACTCCCCAAGTCAAAAAGGGAGTTTACAAAATGCCTGTTCAAGAATTTTGTTTGGCTGGCTTTACTGGTGAGCATGTGATGATTCTGCTCTACGTGGTTCTTGTGTCCCTCCTAAGACAAAAGGGTGCTTTTACAAGCCTGTTCCAAATTTTTACTGTGTGTTAATTAGGGTTTGGCTTGTGTTCATTGTGAGCAGCTAGTATTTCTCCTCACTGTAGTTCTTTGTACCCCCAAAATCAAAAATGGAGCTTATACAGGCCTTTTTTTGTTTTTATTGTACTTTGGCTAGGGTTCGGCTGGCGTTACTGGTGACCAGATAGTATTTCTGCTCACCGTGGTTATTGTGTCCCTCCTAATTCAAAAGTGAGTTTTTGTTCCTGGTTTTTACTGTGAGTTCACTAGGTTTTGGCTGTTGTGTATTGTGAGCAGCTAGTATTTCTGCTCACCGTGTTTTTCTTAACCCCTTAAGTCAAAAATGCAGCTTATACAGTACTGTTGTACGTTGTTGTAGATTTGCTAGGGTTCGGCTGGCGTTACTGGTGAGCAGGTAATATTTTTGCTCACCGTGGTTATTGGCTCCCTCCTAAGTCTAAAGGGTGCTTATACAGGGCTGTTCTTGGTTTTTACTGTGTGTTCACTAGTGTTCGGCTAGCATTGATTGTGTTCTGCTTGTATTTCTCCTTATTGTTGTTTTTTGTACCCTCTAAATAAAAAGGGAGCTTATACAGGCCTTTTATGTGCTTTTATTGTATTTTAGCTAGGGTTCGGCTGGCGTTACTGGAGAGCAGGTAGTATTTGTGCTCACCGTGGTTAGTGTGTCCCTCCTAAATCAAAAGCGAGCTTTTACATGGCTGTTCCTGGTTTGCTTTTCTGTACACCCTAAGTCAAAATGGGAGCTTATAAAGGTCCGTTCTATCTTTTAAGTGTGTGTCTACAAGAGTTTGGGTTGCGTTGATTGGGGAGCAGGTATTATTTCAGCTCACTGAGTTTTTTTTTACCTAAGTGAAAAGGGAGCTTATACAGGTCTGTTCTAGCTTTTTACTGTGCGTGGACTAGTGTTTGGCTTGCGTTGATTTGGGGGCAGTTACTATTTCTGCTCACCAAGCTTTTTTGTACCCCCCCAAAATGAAAACGGATCTTATATAGTCCTGTTCCTGGTTTTTAGTGTGTGTTCACTAGTGTTTGGCTGGTGTTCACTGTGAGCAGCTACTATTTCTGCTCACCATGGTTTTTGTGTGTGTTGACTAGGGATTGGCTTGAGTTGATTGGGGGCAGGTATAATTTCAGCTGGAAAGGGAGCTCATACAGGCATATTCTAGTTTGCTACTGTGCGTTGACTATGCTTTCATTGTGGTTTTTGCTGAGCAGACAGTGTTTTTGCTCCCTGTGGTTCTCTGTACCCCTTAAACTCAAATTGGAGCTTATACAGGCCTGTTGTATTTTGGGATTGTGCGTTGATAGTGTTGCTGCACCTCCTTTGCTGCTCCTGAAACATTGGGACATATACTTTTTGCACTTACATTTCTTTGTAATACTACATTATTACCCCCCAGTGTGCTTGGCATTTATGATATTCTACCTTTCTCTTTTTTTTTGGAACACCGCATTTTCTTAGTTCTTTTGCACCTGTCATCGCAATCTGTTCCACATTGTGTTTGTTGTACTTTTGTACACTTCTTCAGCCGATTTTCCGCTTTCTGTAGAAGATCGTCTTACCTTTTCATGCAGTTTTGCTTCGTTTTATGTTTAATGTAGGACATTGGCTCTTCCATGCTCTACCCATAGTTCTGAACACACCAGTACATTTGTGCACATGTACTTTACCCATTTACATTCACTTCCTACAACCTAAAAAATGTTGGTGTTACATAAAGTAACAGTCTTTGGTTGCTACTGTGTGTTACATTTTCCACATAGTAGGTAGGACACAGATTAATAGACTGAGCCTTCACCACCCACGGACCTTCCAGCATTCTCTTGCCACCTCTTTTTCAAAGGCTTATGCAGTACTTTGTTATCTGTAATGACAGTTCTGTACCAGGGTTATCTCTGTTATACTTGTAATCTAATGAATAGTCCTGCCTATTTGTATGGACCCCTTGCGTAATCTAAATTACTCTGTCAAGTTGTCTTCATTGAAGTTATTTTTCATCCTGTGACTATAACAGAGATACCCTTAGTACAGAACTTTACTGACTGCTAAGAAACTACTCCATCAAATTTGTTGACTTAACCTGTTACTCGTCCAGTGTTTTCTCCTCACAGTCCAAATCTGTATAATTCTTCTGTCGTTGCCCTCTCAGTGCATGTTGGATCCACCACTTTATATTCATTATTAGACACCACCTTGTGCGTACCCACCCTGAAAATGCCTCCAATGGGCATTGTTCATGCAGAGTTTTTCCTGTTTTTTTTTTTGCATTTTTCTTGCAAATTGTTTTTGAAAGACCTCATCAACCCTTCTCGTTAAAAACAAAGAAGGATGTGAAGCAACTTTATATGCTAGCTCTGCATGCCATATTAATCCCAAAATTATTAAAGTAGTTTCTTTTCACCTTTCTGCAATGTTCTTTAGTTGCAGTCTACTCTTGTGTTTGTGCGTTTCACAACAAATGAATGCACCATCTCCATGCATATTGCGTACGAAAAGACTTGACAATGAAGTCACAATATTTATTTTTTATCATTCTTTATTTCATTTTTTTAAATAATTTCCACATGTACCAATTAAATTCATTTTATTAGCATAATAAATATGAAATATATTTTACATCATACATCACAAATACAAACATTACAGTAAAGAATTGTTGAGAATGTATCAAAAGTCACAATTGTTTAAAACTTTGCAATGCCAACAGTAACATTTAAAAATCAAATTCTGTACTTCACACCAAAATTTGTGGGCCCACAAATACTAATTACTATTTTTGTAAATTCTGTACTGTTCCAGTTTAGTTTTAATTTCTAAACATGATGTCCACAAACACTGAAACAACAGTACAGAACAGGTCAAAATAGTTTCAATGTTTCAGAATGGTCATTTAGTGTCATCTTTCGTTAGTACTGATATATGTTACATATGTTAAAAATTACTTACACAGTAAGTATTTGTTTTGCATGTTCGGCTGTACATTAACATGGTCGCTGTCTCCTGATATTTTTTCAAGGGCCTACATTCTTTTGTTAGCATCAATGTATTGAGATGGTGACAATTGAATTATGAACACTTAAATATTCTTCTATGTATATGTTAGTAAATGAAACATGGAAACTTGGCAACTATAATAATAATAATTCACATTTGCTAAACGCAAAATCACACGGAAGGGACGCTGGGGGCCGTCTGTAAGATAAAGGAAGCTATTGCTCACAGTCACATGGTGCTGGCCTAATCTCCTGCAGCTGATCGATCTGTGATCCCCAGATTCCGGAGTCAGTCACCCTACGTGGTGCCACACCTCTTCCCTAACTGTAGGGTGCAGCCCTGACATAGCACTGACTGATGACATTATATATGACACTGATAAATCACTAAGACATTGAAGTGTACTTTAAAAAAATGTATGTAAACACTTAAGTTACGTATATTTTCATCACTTACATTTATCTGTAGACATAAATAATCTTTAATGCTTGTAAATAAATCCTTGTACTTTAATGTTAAGCAATCTATGCAAGTGTTGTCCTCTATATTGCCGGGCAATTAATGTTATTCTGCTTTTTGAGTAACTATTCAGATGTCGTATTCAGATTCAGTTGAGTTACATAGATATTTTCAATACTTTTAAAAACTGGACAACTTTTTTAACCTGATAGATTTAAATAGGATAAATTTGTCCTGTATGTCAATTGTTCTCTGTAAGTATCCATCTAGCCCTAAAACACTGATGCCGAAAGTGTAAGTAGATCCATGTAGAAATACCATCGGAAACTGGTGCGAAGAAGCATGGCTTAATTCAAAAATCAAGTGCACTTTCACTTCCAAATGGCGTCTAGAGGTACTCACTTCCAAATGGAGTCTACAGAGGTAGCCATGGCCGTTTCAAATGTGTTATGCAGGTTCTTACTGTTAGCTATCTCTCTCAATTAGCTTGCTCAACAAGATTATTCCTTATGACTCGAGCATGAAAGTTAATCTAGTCAAGGGTATCTATTAATTTAAAAAAAAATTATTCTTGTTTTTATGATCCACCTTTTATAATATACACGCACCTTGATCGAAATTTGAAACTATTCTTTCGCTGACAAATACTGGCGTTCATTGAAACTAAGTACCTAATTATTAAAGTTGTCGTTTACTATAAATCCTTTACTTTCGCAATGTGTTAAGAGCACACATCTGTAGCATTACTTCTGTATTAGTGGATATCTGTGTACTTATACTGTAATCACCCCGGAGCAATTAAAAATAATGTCATTGTCTTCTCTGCCGTTCTACATTGTCACTTTAGATGAAATTAAAGACAAACAATTCAGCCTATAAATTCAAGGCAATATTGGCCACCACTTCATTGCGATTGAAAGTGTAAAGCATAGCTGAATACCATCACTTTTTAGATATTTCCCCTATAATACAATTCATGTGGAAAAAGGGGCTGAAGATCTTACCTGGTATATAAGAAATTGTATGCCTGCAGTATTGCCACACGTACACCAAAAATGTAAGGCCGCACACCACATTTTCATGCCTTATCAGCCAATCAAAGACTGAATAAATCATCACCCAAGTGGCTCAGATGGTCCAGATTCTCCTCATCACCAGTAAGCACTATACCTAGCAGGTTTGGTAAACGTCTGGACTCCATTGCCAACAACGTCTCAACTACAGCACTAACATGAATCATAATATGTTTCCTGTGTTCTGCATTATTACGGGGTCCAGTAGTTGGCTGTGGAATCGTAGCCAAATCTTATTTTTAACTTGTACCAGATGTGGACGTCAACGTCACACCTTTTGCTGTACTTCCCGTGACATCGGCATTCTTCCTTTAGTCTCTCCCACCATTGGGCTTTATTTTTGTTTGTTTTTTTACCCATTTTCGATTCTGTTGGAACATTCAAGGAAGTCTTTTACACACCTAGGGGCATATTACCAACATTAACCTATATTTATCGCTTGCGATACTTAGCGACAAATTGTTTTACGCTAAGCATTGCCAGAAATTCTCGCAGATAAACCTTGCTATATTCAATGTTTATCGCAAAAGCAACAAAAATAGGGCACATGCATCAATAACTTTGAAAAATCAATGATATTCATGCATTACAGAGGTAATGTTTTTAGCCATGTCATCCACCTTCCATTGGATAACATGGCTAAGAACAGCTCAGGTATGGTGTTAGCTTTTGGAGATATTTGGGTTTAGCGCCAATATTTACAAAAGTTGCTAATTCTTGATAATAGTTGAAATGTCGCATATCAACAGTTCTCCTAATTTTTTTCTCTGTAACGCCATCTTTGCATCTCTTTAGAGATGCAAAGTGAAGCGAAAGAAAAAGGGTGCTAACATGCGTATTCGCATGTTAGCACACTGTTACTGATAGGGAGGGAGTTTTATCTCTGCATTTTGGGTTTTTAAAGCCCAAAAAATGGAGATAAATTCCCTGATAATATGCCTTCTACAAGGTGTCTTTTTTTATTATTGTCCACGTATGTGCAACATCTTCTCCAGTCTCATCTTTATTGCGGTGGTGGGTGGGTTTGCTGGTGAATCCAGCAAGATGTTCAAGATGAACAATGAAAATGACTTGGATTACAACAAAAGAGGGTGTCAACAACCTGTCTGCCCGCCGATATTGGGCAGATGCGCCACACAGGTCGGAAACCTTTTTTATAATAGAAGAATATCAATGGAAGATTAAGAATCTGCCTTAGGATGGGTCTACTCTCTTGAGTACGCTTAAAATGATGGAGCAGGTAGCATCAGACAATGCCACAACAATCACTTGTTGTGCCATCTGTTTGGAATATGTTACTGAGCTATTTCTTTCCCTGAATCTTGTTGCTAGAACAGCAGTTGAATTCTTGTTTACACACTGAAAATTTCTGAATTGTTCAAAAAATATATAATTTCTTGGCATCATCTACACATAGATGGGCATTACTGTTGTCATTCATCAAAGATGATGAATCAAAATTTCCAAAGTCTTTGTCAAACACTGCATGGGAAGCACAATCAAGGGCAACAAGCCAATAAGCTCAAAAAATGCTCATGCTGTGGTCAAAGTGTACAAACTTGACGCACCTGAAGCATCACGCATGTCCATCAATACTAGTGTATTTTAAAGCAGGATTAAAGGCAGCTGGCAAGACCAAGAATCCAGTGGCCCAGAAAGCTGGCCCCGCTGCCAAGGAGCTGAACATCTCACAGGGATCATAAAAGTAAATGTTGACAGACAGACAGTACAATAAAACTATTTAATATTTACCTGGTAAAGTGGTACGATAAGTGTCCTTGTATATTTAGAGCAAGCCACTGTTGCATACAACCATAAAGACTGAATGTGCAAGTAAAACATATTTTTAAAAATTCATTTCATAAATATAGTGTACTGTTGCCTATCGGATCCTTCAAGCAGAAGGGGAACATCTGACAGGTCGCCTGACAAGGATCACCAACCCATCAGCCTACATAAGTCTGAATTAACCTCAAAACAAACAACATCATTATGTTAGGTTATGGACAGGTCAGTACTTGTGAGGAGTGTGCGTTAAGTGTCCAATGATTTTGATCACTGGGAGTGCATAGATTGTGCCAAGCAACCATGATGTTCAACTTCCTTCATAAGCATAGTTAACTCACAATCTGATACAGGTGTAGCATTTGATAGAGAAATAAAAAGAAGGTGTCGACGCACATCGGCATGTTTGCATCAAAATCTGTCGACGGTGATTGATACGATGCGACCAAGAAGGTCAGCAAAGGATCATCAAATTACATTAATGACTAACCCATTTTTATCAAAAAGGTGGCATGGAAAAATGGAATAATTTTTTTAAAGATAATGGAAAATGCAAGTAGGCAGGTGGATTGTAAAAGTCTGCCCCAGGGTCAGAGCCACATCCGACCAAACCAGATAGCCTGAGTGGATGGGGAGCGCGCCTCATTAGACAACACTACAAGAAACTCGGAGCAAAACGGGAGTAACCAGGCCTCTAGTTTATTCAAGGTGAACAAAAAAGAGCTGGGCTCCAAGAAGTTGGCCAATAAGACAGCCGCCAAGTTCAAGAATCTAGCGGCCAAAAATGCTTCTCCCGTTCCCCCTCCAAAGAGTCCCAAAAAGACTCAAGGCGGTGGGGGGGTGAGACACACCTTGATGGCATTCCAGAATATGCAACTTCACTAGGAGGCAGGTTACCTCGTTTCTTCCACGAGTGGACCAAGATAACCATACAACAATGTACACTCCACAACACACAGTTTAGTATACTGCATACAGAGTAAAAAGCTATTGACCGCTTCTTCATTTAGGAGTTTTTAAAAAACATATTCTGCAATGTGTTTTCCTTTCACCCCGAGTCACTCTTTTTGTGCTCCACCCTGGTAGGCTTTTCTGCGTGTGGTCAGTGATTTTGTGACCGACTCACCTGCATTCTGTTTGTTGTCACCCTATATTGTTGGAATCCTACTCATTTTCATTCTGCAACTTGAACATCTTGCAGGATTGATTACCAAACCCTCCCACCTCCGCATTAAAGATGAGGCAGTACAACCTGTTGCACATACGTGGGCAATTATCTAAAAAGACACGTTGACTCACTCAGTGTCTAAAAAACTTCATTGAATATTGCAAAGGAATATGGAACACAGAACAAAATGAGCAAAAAAGAATCACAAGATAGCGCACAACGGTGGGCACGTCCCCAGGAAGAGCGCCGATGTCACTGCAAGGACACCAAAAGGTGTCAAGTCGACACCAACATCTGGTGCGAGGAAAACAACTATCAATTAGGCTATGATTCTGCAACAAACCAATAGACTCCGTAATAATGCACAGCACAGTCAACCTATTAAGATTCATGTTGCTAAACTGTACTTAGTGCTATGGTTGAAACGTTGTTGGTAATGGTGTCCAGACGTCTACCACCCCTGCTAGGTATAGTGCTTACTGGTGAAGAGGGGAATCTGGACCATCTGAGCCACTTGTGTCACGAGTAAATTAGTCTATGATTGGTTGATAAGGCATGAAGATGAAGTGTGTGCCGCCTTAAATTTTTGTTTTTTGTGGCAATACAGCAGGCACACTGGGGTCAACAAGGAGAGTCGACTGAACGCAAAGACTCACACTGAGGTCAAGAAGAGACTCCCGATTGTTGTCATTGTGTCCAGTGTGAATACATGGAAGCAGAACAGGATGATATCAAACAGGGAGGAACCAGGAACAAATCAACATAACAGTGATTGATGTACATGTGAAGGAGAAGACATTCAACATTGAAAAGATTGACGTCGAGTTTTAGAAATTGGAAGAGGTCGACGCAAATTAAAAAATAATATACATCAAGGAGACAGTAAATGTTGAAAGTTGACAGTCATCACGTTCACACACACCGATATTGAAACGTCTTATGACCGTACAAGCCATAAAAGAACAGTGACTCGTGGCGGCAGACCAATTTAGCATCAGCACATAGAGTACTGACACCTGCGAAAAAAATAATGGATATAATGTGTCCTGTTTGATTTCCAACCTGACTACACAGATATGTTGTTTTGAGCTGAATAGCAAACTCCAACTAAGACTAAATACTTGCACAAAACTGATTGGAGTGTTGGGTCCCAGTCATGGGATTGTTTGTCTGTACACGATCTGGCATGGATTTGCATCATTGAGTCATTTATGGACCCTTCAACTCTTCCGTACACAGATTTACACTAAACCTTTTAAAAGATCTTGAAGCCAAGAAGGCAGCCAAGAAGGCGGCCAAGACTCCAGACAACAAATTTGCTGCCCCCCGCCCTGGAGCCCAGAAATGGACCAAAAACAGGAAGAATGTTGACAACAAAAGTACAGGCCCAGAAGGGGCCTGTACTTTGAAATTTCAAAAGAGGCATCATAAATTGTCAGTACTTTCACTTTACAATACGGAAACACAGCCAAGGAAGGGCCTGTGGTTTGAATCAAAAGAATAATAAACAAACAAAGCCCAGAAAGGCATTAGTAGTATGAATTGAAAAAATAGACAAACACAGCTTAGAATGGGCCGGTACTTTAAATGTCTAGAATTACAGCACTGTACTTTGAAATCGATGTGTTGCATTCTGGGGATGCTGAGTTAGGTTCATGTCAAAACTCAACGATTTTATGCAGTTTTGAAAAGAGGAAAACACACGAGCCACATCGAACGGAACCAGATAGCCAGGTGTGGCTGCCTGGAGTGCAAGCGCGCAGCATTTAGCAATACACCACAAGAATCTGTGAAGAAAGAGGGAGGATGAGAACAGCTCGGAGATTAACCTTTCACACACAACTTATAAGGCAGGCTAAGGGCGGCTTCAAAGATCTGATCTTGAAAGTGATGAGCGCCTCTGCCGAGATGAATGGAGTTCCACTGGCGGGTGCAAAGAAGTCACAGTCAAACCACTGTCACCGAATACTGTGATCTGCCTTGAAAATGAGGCTAAGATGCGGGCAGGAGCCTGGTTAGGAAAAGCGTCCTACTGTCCAAGACTATAGCGGAAGTTACCTATGCAGAAAACAAAAAAGACTAAGGTGAAAATGAATGAAAGTAGAAAACAAACATTTCATACACATGGCCTGCTTTGTTTTGATAGGACCTTTATGAAGTACAGTGAAGACACTGCAGAGGGAGTAGCAGATATCGGACAGACTCAACCGAGGTGCTGCGATGGGAGAGTGCTCAGACTCAGACTGGGGTCAACGAGGACAGTCGAATGAATGCAAAGATTCACGCTGGGGTCAAGAAGAGACCCTCAATTGCTGTTATTGTGTCCAGTCTGAATACATGGAACCAGAAGTGGTAAATATCTGCTGACATCAACACAACTGGATGTGGAACAACAGGAGTAATTTAGAGTGTTGCATTAGACGGTGATCCCAGTACATGGCGATTGAGTGAACAAAAAATCAAAAAGGATCACCAGAGAGTAAAGAAGGCGGACAAGTTGGATATTTGAAGAATTAGCTGACCCCCACCCAGAAGCCCATCAAGGGTCCCGGGCAGGGGAACGGGACACACATGTAGACGAAGAACCGTCTTATTCCCTTAGACTACATGGCAAAGTACAGCAACGTTTGATGCCCTCGAAGGCTGAAGAAGAAGTTGAAAAAAAATGTCTGGCGTACACAGATTTACAATAAACCTTCACAAAGAGCTCGAAGACAAGAAGGCGGCCAAGCGCCCAGACAACAAAATAGCTGGAGCCCAAAAATGGCTCCCAGCAGGGGAACGGAACACACCTCGACATTAAAAGTACAGGCCCCTTCTGGACCTGTACTTTGGAAATCAGACAATCAAAGTACAGGCCCAGAAGGGTCCTGTACTTTGGAAATTGGACAATAAAAGTACACGCCCAGAAGGGGCCTGTACTTTGGAAATTGGACAATAAAAGTACAGGCCCAGAAGGGGCCTGTACTTTGGAAATCAGACAATAAAAGTACAGGCCCAGAAGGGGCCTGTACTTTGGAAATTGGACAATAAAAGTACAGGCCCAGAAGGGGCCTGTACTTTGGAAATCAGACAATAAAAGTACAGGCCTGGAAGGGGCCTGTACTTTGCAAATTAGCACCTTATGACGTCACACATTCTTTAATATCAGTTGACATATCGGGCACAAAGCTACGGGAGCCAATGCTTTTGTGTGCTTTACTGATACCAGAATGGACGGCAAGAGTCGACGAATGAAAATCATGAAATATTTTTATACCAGCTTCAACAAAAACAACAACTTTCCTCTTCGTATCATTAAAAATATAGAACAAATCTCCATCTATGTTGATGCCCTAGAAGGAATATCAAGGTGAACAGACAAAAGCAGGAAGGCCACAATGTGGCCACTGGAACATCTGGCAAAATAGCTGACCCCTGGCATGGGTCACAAAAATGGATCCTGGGCAGGGAAACGGGACACAGCTCAACGGAGATCCCGTCGACCGTGATCCCGTTAACACAACGATGTTGAAGCGTCTTCTGACTGTACAAAGCCAAGAAAGAACAGTGACTCTTGGCGGCAGAAGAAGTAGAAAAAAATACCTGGAAGTCAAGAAATAATGGAGCAGGGCGATGGTGAGTCCGCAGCTATGAAGGAGATCGACATGTCAGTGGATGACATTATACAACTTTATAAAGAATAACAAAGTGACACATTGCCTGATCTAAACACAATGGAACAGCTGATGAACATTAATCAGTATACTTTTGGGAATCAGGAAAACAAGGAGTAGGCTGTCTGAGAAGAGGTCTCCAATCATAATTCTCTGGGAAGTGGAACAGTATCGTATCAGCTGGAACTGGATTAAGCCCATTAAATAGACAGGGAGGTTGTCAATGGTGAAAGTTAACAAACTCCATGTAAAAATATACAGAAAACCACTGCAACAGAAACGTACATTCACATCACCAGGTCTCCCAACAGGTAAGTGCAATCAAAATAAAACCTGTCTTTTACTTCAAGGTGACTCGACCCTTGACAGTTGAACAAATGCCATGAATGGATTGAGGGGAGAAGAAGCACCGATCAAAGAATGAAACAGGCAGCGGAGTGAACAGCATGACAAAACAAATGTTAACTATTATGCCAAGACTTCATAGAAGGTTGTTCTCAATAAATGACCTTGCTTGCTTACATTATACGGTAGGATGAAGCCCTTCTAACCATGATATAAGGCGAAAAGGCTTACGTGTCAATTGAATCTGAATGGGCTTAAGGCACGAAAGGACAGCCAGATGCCAAAATAGCACCTCATATAAAATTAATATTTGAAGTGGACTTGGCGGATATAGAGTAAGTGTTACCTGTGAGATTCTTTGCTAACCCACATGATTCAAGCTTCCAGATTCCAGCATTGAATCATAAAATATGTAAAATAGTTTTCAACTGGATTAAAAATCTCTCGTTTATTTATGATAAAAAGTAAAAAATCTGGACACAAATGGGCAACTTGGACCCTGGGGACCTTTCCAGCAACTAGTTGCATACCCATTCATTGAACTGACACTAATTTTAAAAGGATTTGGACCGCTCCAGCCAGAGATAAGCATACAGCAAATTGACATATACTGAGGGAAGCTTTACACACGTTATTTCTCAAAGATGTGCTACACCAAAAGTGGTTGTCTTAAAGGAGCCTGTCATTCGAAGAGTACAGCAAGACTTGCTTACCTCGAAGGACGAAGAGTCAGGTGGACAAAAAAGAGCTGGTAGAAATAAAGCCGTACAAGTAACTCATGACAATAACTAGCTGCCTATGCGGACTCACCAAAGACCCACCGCCACATTAGGATGGCTGGTGGGTCCTGGTTTCCGTCCGCCGCTTTTCAGCCGCGGTTGGCTTACAACCGCGGCGGAAAAGCTGGAACATGCATGGCGGTGTCTCAGACACCGCCAGCCATATTAGCATGGCATAAAATGTATGCTTTTCTGCGGCGCGTTTTCCGTCGTGGAAAAGCATACGGACCTTCACTTCGGGGGCCCTTTGCGGGCCCCCTGGGTGAAGGAGGGTGCACATGGGGGTACCTATGGTACCCCATTGCATCTGCGCCAACAAAGAAGCAAGCACCGTGCGGTGCCTGCCGCTGTGTGCACGCATATTCAGTGCACGTTTTTTTAACATTGCGGCGGGTGCAGCTTGAAGCTGCAACCACCGCGATGTTAAAATAAGAGGATGTGACCGCCACCCTGGCGGTCACATCCTGATTGCACTGGAGGGACTGCCGCAGCCCCTGCGGATGGTCCCTCCTCCTCTAGAGTGGTGGATGGACGCAAGTCCATCCGCCATCCTAATGAGACCCTAAATGTGCACATTGAATATGAAGCAGGGGCAGTGTTTGACATCGTAAAAATGGTGTATAATAATAGAGAAAATGAACTGGTGAAAGGTAAAACCAAAAGTAATGTTAGGCTGTATGGACAGGTCAGTACTTGTGAGGAGTTTTGGGAAAGAAAAAAATATATAGAGCAATCCACACTTGCATACAACCACAAAGACTGAATGTGCAACTAAAACATATTTTTAAAAAAACATTTCATAAATATAGTGTACTGTTGCCTATCGGATGGTTCGAGCAGAAGGTGAACATCTGACAGGTTGCCTGACAAGGATCACCAACCCATCAGCCCACATTAGTATGAATTAACCTAAAAACAAACAATATCATTATGTTAGGTTATGGACAGGTCAGTACTTGTGAGGAGTGTGTGTTACGTGTCCAATGATTTTGATTACAGGGCGTGAGATTCCCATTGACGGTGATTGATAGTATACGACCAAGATGGTCAGCAAAGGATCATCCAATTGCATTAGTGACTGCATTTCCATCAATACTTGTTTCTTTTAAACCAGGATTAAAGCCAGCTGGTAAGACCAATACTTCAGTGGCCCAGAGATACATCCATTATTGGATCCGTGAACTGTGGCATTGACCGATTCGCAATAAACCTTGAAAAAAGAGCTTGAAGCCAAGAAGGCGGACAAGACTGCAGACAACAAATGTGCTGGCCCCCACCATGGAACACAAAAATGGACCAACAAGAGCCAAAATGACGACAACAAAAGTACAGGCCCAGAAGGGACCTGTACTTTGTAATTTCAAAAGAGGCATCATAAATGGCCAGTATTTTCACTTTAAAATACCGAAACACAACCAAGGAAGGGCCTGTAGTTTAAGTCAAAACAATATTAAACAAACACAGCCCAGAAAGGGTCTGTTGTTAGAATTGAAAGAATGTTCAAACACAGCTTAGAATGGGACGGTTCTTTTAATATCTAGAATTACAGTCACTGTAATTTGAAATCGATGTGTTGACTTCGGGGGATGCTGACTTAGGTTCATCAAAAATACTCAACGATTTTATCGAGTTTAAAAAAAAAATACACAGGAGTCACATCCAATGGAACCAGATAGCCAGGTGCGGCTGCCTGGAGTGCAAGCGCGCAGCATTTAGCAATACACCACAAGAATCTGTGAAGAAAGAGGGACGCTGAGAACAGGTCGGAGAATAACCTTTCACACACAACTTATAAGGCTGGCTAAGGGCAGTTTCTCAGATCCGATCTTGAAAGTGATGAGCGCCTCTGTCGAGATGAATGGAGTTCCACTGGCGGGTGCAAAGAAGTCATAGTCAAACCATTGTCACAGAATACTGTGATCTGCCTTGAACATGAGGCTAAGATGCGGGCAGGAGCCTGGTTAGGAAAAGCGTCCTACTGTCAAAGACTATAGCGGAAGTTACCGTTGCAGAAAATAGAAAAGAAACATTTCATACAAATGACTTGCTTTCTTTTGATAGCATCGTGGGAGTGCAACTGAGACCAGTTGCCCGGGGGACAGACGGATCTTTATGAAGCACAGTGAAGACACTGCAGAGGGAAGAGCAGATATCGGACAGACTCAACCGAGGTGCTGTTATTGTGTCCAGTCTGAATACATGGAACCAGAAGTGGTAAATATCTGCTGACAAGCTGTGCTTGTGAATGAAAATTAATAAAAGTACATGAGGGGCCTGTACTTTGTCAATCAGAACATCAAAGTACAGGCCCAGTAGGGGCCTGTACTTTGTACTTTGAACACTGGATCACTAAATGGACAGTAAACAGCTAAGACAGGGGCTGTACTTTGAATTGAAACCAAATGAAGAAACACTTCTCAGAAAAGGCTCTCGATTTGAATTTATAGAATAGGCAAACACAGCTCTGAATGAGCTGGAAGACTCCTAATGTCTTCTTCTATCCTGTTTTCCAGGAACGAATAAACCTCTGGCCTCAAGTTGTCCAAAATGATCATGAAGTTTGTGAATGCCTCAGCTGTGCTTGGCAATGGAAAACAATAAAAGTACAGGCCCAGGAGGGGCCTGTACTTTGTCAATCAGAACATCAAAGTACAGGCCCGATAGGGGCCTGTACTTTGAACACTGGATCACTAAATGGACAGTAAACAGCTAAGACAGGGGCTGTACTTTGAATTGAAACCAAATGAAGAAACACTTCTCAGAAAAGGGTCTCGAGTTTGAATTTATAGAATAGGCAAACACAGCTCTGAATGAGCTGGAAGACTCCTAATGTCTTCTTCTATCCTGTTTTCCAGGAACGAATAAACCTCTGGCCTCAAGTTGTCCAAAATGATCATGAAGTTTGTGAATGCCTCAGCTATGCTTGGCAATGGAAAACAATAAAAGTACAGGCCCAGGAGGGGCCTGTACTTTGTCAATCAGAACATCAAAGTACAGGCCCGGTAGGGGCCTGTACTTTGTACTTTGAACACTGGATCACTAAATGGACAGTAAGCAGCTAAGACAGGGGCTGTACTTTGAATTGAAACCAAATGAAGAAACACTTCTCAGAAAAGGGTCTCGAGTTTGAATTTATAGAATAGGCAAACACAGCTCTGAATGAGCTGGAAGATTCCTAA
This sequence comes from Lissotriton helveticus, assembly GCF_964261635.1. NCBI lineage: Eukaryota > Metazoa > Chordata > Amphibia > Caudata > Salamandridae > Lissotriton > Lissotriton helveticus. The sequence goes on from NC_136067.1 coordinate 1,569,143,121, forward strand.
TGTCTTCTTCTATCCTGTTTTCCAGGAATGAATAAACCTCTGGCCTCAAGTTGTCCAAAATGATCATGAAGTTTGTGACTGCCTCAGCTGTGCTTGGCAATGTAAAACAATAAAAGTGTAATAATGAAAAATGAACAAAAAAAAATGAAACTGACAATAAAGGTACAGGCCCAGAAGGATTTGGACAGCTCCAGCCAGAGGTAAGCCTACAACAAATTGACATATACTGAGGGAAATAATGGCGAACAAGTACCGCATGACAATAAGTAGCTGCCCCCCGCAGACAAAGGTTAAAAGGGAGAGGATACGGGACACACGCATATCTCAATCTGACCAATTAAACAGGTGGAGGTCTACAAACTTGAAAAAAAGACTATCGTAGAGAACAAGCAATCAATTATTTTAAATGTTGAAAAATGTCGACAGGTTTAATAGACATGTGTTGAATTGACTGCAACATGTGGAATTGGATTAAGCACATTAAATAGAGACTCTCGCCGGGGTCAAGAAGACACGGCCGGCGTTTGAAATAGTGTATTCTAGAGGTGAAGGCCCTCGTTAATATAGTGGGAGATCCCACTTGCAATCACTTTAAATGTTGAAAAATGTCGACAGGTTTAATAGACATGTGTTGAATTGACTGCAACATGTGGAATTGGATTAAGCACATTAAATAGAGACTCTCGCCGGGGTCAAGAAGACACGGCCGGCGTTTGAAATAGTGTATTCTAGAGGTGAAGGCCCTCGTTAATATAGTGGGAGATCCCACTTACAATTACTTTAAATGTTGAAAAATGTCCACAGGTTTAATAGACATGTGTTGAATTGACTGAAACATGTGGAATTGGATTAAGTACATTAAATAGAGACTCTCGCCGGGGTCAAGAAGACACGGCCGGCGTTTGAAATAGTGTGAGGCCCTCGTTAATATAGTGGGAGATCCCACTTACAATCACTTTAAATGTTGAAAAATGTCGACAGGTTTAATAGACGTGTTGAATTGACTGCAACATGTGGAATTGGATTAAGCACATTAAATAGAGACTCTTGCCGGGGTCAAGAAGACACGGCCGGCGTTTGAAATAGTGTGAGGCCCTCGTTAATATAGTGGGAGATCCCACTATCAATTATTTGAGGTCTGGCCTCGAAGGCTATAGAAGAAGCTGTGAAACAATGCCCTCGAAGGTTATCGAAGAAGCTGACAAACAATGTGGGATGCACCAAAAGACAGCCGTAAAGACCAAGCAATCAGCGGCCAATAATTGTTGCAGGCAAAGGTTAGCCTTATGCTGCAAAAAAGGTCTATAACACTAGTATCATTAGTAGATCAGGGTAGAGGGGTATACTCACTGTACTCCCTAATCCTGAAAAATAATAAGTCAATAAGACCATTATTAGACCTCAGAGCCCTAAAAAGGTCACACTGCAAAATGTAGTGCCACTGCTGTGACAAGGAGACTACCTGGCAAATTTGGAGCTCAGACGCTTACTTCCACATACCGATACCCACCGCACACAGGAAATATCTCCGATTTACCATACAAGGACAACACTATCATTTCATAATGCATCCATTGGTTGCCAAACAGTGTGTAAACTTATTTCTTGAGTTCCCCATGCTTACAGGTATGATGTCTGAATTAGTACATTCATCAATATCATATTAAGATTGCCATAAAAGCAATGTGTGATTTGAAAAGTATATACAGAAATTTGCTGTTTGATTTGAAACCAAAACTTTAAAGGTTAAAAAAAAACAGTGTATGTGTAATGTCTTGGCTGTTAAACACATTTTTTGGTATAACAAACTGTATCATTTTCCCTATTTTTTTTAAATTATAGTATTACATATCAACTGCATTTCATAACAACATTAACATTTAATATAGCATTTGTCTACTAAATGGACGTTGGCTGACATTTTATATATGTAAATTGAGCAAAGATGTCTTTTTTAAGGATTTATTAGGTTATGCGTACCATTTATATATGATACACAATTTTAGATATCACCAAAATCTAACTTCAAATTTGTGTGCTGTTTGGCCACGACTTAATTGTGTAAACTTTTTTTGTCATTAGACGATATATGATATTTTAACATATTTATGTTGTGAATTAACAACACAAAATAAATGCTGGAAATAATGAGCAATTTCTACGTCAACATTTCCATCCAGACTGCCTATTCAAGATTCTTATTGGTTATGAGGTTTAAATGAATTTTGGAGATATTTTGTTGGCGGGCTGTCATTGACATAAAAAGATGTCTAATGTTGACTAGAACTCTTTGCACACGGCTTTACATGACTGGTTTGTCAACTGTAAATAGAGGGACTGATCACGGTGAAAGTGATGCAGTCACATTTAAGGATAAGCAGATTATGTGTTACAATTTAAGGTTAAAACATAACTGTATTTCAGTGGGATACAAAAATTATATTCTTTGAGAGGTGGCTCAGAGTACAAATTTTGAAGAGGCTATACGATAAGTCAAAACTGAAATTGCGAGACATAGAAATTGTATGTAAGGAGCAGTGGCGTGGAGGTTTCGGTATCACTCCAATAGTTCCAGTACAAATTTTGCATTAACCCATTTTTGGGACTTCTCCAGGTAGATTTTAGGGCTGAGGCAAGTTAAAAGTCAATAAACAGTAAGGAACTGCATAACACATGGAAAACACAGAATGACTACCTTTTAGCATTGTTGTAGTGTGCCGCCCATACAGACACCTTAAGATTATAAATATACTTATTCTTTGTGTGTACATGTTGCAAAGAGGGCATGGTGACTTTGTTGGAGATCAGGTCATCACGCTTCTATCAACAGGTAGGCTGGAACATAAGGCAAGCACCGTATGACTGATAGAAATAGGTCACTTAAAATTCCTAAAAGCACACAGTACCTACTGTCGATAAGGGGTGTTGTTTTAAAATGTGGATTAAAATGTAATTGAGTGAAAAAGTAATACCAAGTATATATTAAAAAATTCACTCACCATTTTTCAATCATGGATTTAGAAGTAAACTATAGCAAATGCCAAAGAACAGTAAAGAAAGAAGTAAACTTTCTTACTACTGACAAAAGAACGGGGATTGAGACTTGACAACATGTTGATGTACAGCTGACTTGCAAAAACATGATAAATTACATAAATACCCTGTTTTTTCAAAGGCATTTGATACAAATGAAACCTCGAGAAGGAGGCAACGAAGATGTGTCAACTTTAATGCATTGCAAATGAATCCATCTGCGGCACTCATTGCATAGGACGGTAGACTTGGGCAGAAGACTTGAGGAGGTACGATTACATCCACCACAGACATCATCGACGGAATCTAAATTTGAAGGCAGACAAACAATTCCGCATTTAAGGAGCTACTGTACAAACGTGTAAAGAATTAAACGTTAAGTTAGTGACAGGAGTGATAAAAAAATTAACAGTAGAGACAGTGTAAACAACAACAATCAGTCTGTGCTTCATTGAAATTTGCAGAAAACCCCAAATACATAGAAAATGTAAACTTAAAAATAGAAAAGTAGAGCGGTTCATTTGTCAAAAGAAATGTTGAAAATTAATTCGCTCTAACCTGAGAACTCCATGAGCTTCATTGCAATAAAGAGTCTGTAATCCTGCAGAAAAGCAGCATTTATCATCTCTTGTTGTGGAATGGGAAAACCAGTTATGTACGATTCTGCAAACTAAATAAACATGCAAAAATAACAAAATTATAGAAGTAACTAAATTTTAAGGAAATGATCTTCATAAACAATCATTTACTACTTTACATTTGGAAAGAAATTGAGCAAAGCTCAGACAGTAGCGACTTTCATTTCATGTGAATGGCCCCAAAAAAAAAAAAGCCAAAAACCAACCACCTTACACTGCCATTAGCACCAAAGTAAGTTCAGAATTTGATACAAAATAAGCTTAGCTTCACATAAAACCATCAAAAATAACGTCGAATTATGAAAACAATATTGAGAAATTACCAGCATGCAAAAAACACCACAATTGTAGCTGTCCTGTTGCTTGGCGTTATTTTCTACCACTAACTGCCATTGGTCATGGTCTTTACAACCAATTGCCTGTAGGAAAACGCTTTAGAACATATGAACAGTTATGTTTCATATTTGTTCTTCGAAAAAATGAAAAACACATGATGTAACTCGAGAGATCATTTACAATCTTAAATTCAAAACTCCACAGTGTACCAAGTATGCAGTATTAAAATTTACAAACATTTTAGAGACATTTAAAGTACAGTCGTACCTCCAATTTGTTAAACACTGACGGTACTTCGCAGCATCGCCAACCAATGAGTCGTATAGTAATAAAACTTTGAACAGAGGTTTCACTATCTGCAACGAAAAAGAATATAATGACAATGAATATTGGAAACTTCGTATTTTTACATCCATTTGTGTCTTCGAAACATGTGGAAGGAAAATGCAAGCAAGGGAGTAATATATTACTAAAAATCAAGCATGACATCTCTTGCATGTAAAAGTCATCCAGATGAAATCGTTAATGTTTACACTCACCAATAGGATCCAATGCATTCCGGTATTGGTGGGACACAGGACAGTCTCATTTTCAAAAAGAGGAAGCTATGCGATACATAAAAATAAAAAAGACATTGCAATTCATAACAAAATTGAACAACCAAAAATAGAAAAATAAAACAAATAAGATACATGAAAAACATAACAGTATTTACCCGGCAAGAAGATGAAGGATAATTGCCACTGAATACAGAGGAAGCCACTGTGGCAGACATCAATAAACACTAAATATAACAGAAAATATAATGAGGTGAAAAAAATTAGATGAAGTTTAATTTAAAACTGATTAACAATGACAAGTTAACCTATTTCTTGTTGTTCCAAAGATAAGTACCTTCGGTCTTAGCATACACATTCTGGACAGATAAGCATCTATTACCTTAATAAATATAAGAAGAAGAAAACCTGTGCATTAGTACAAGGACCAAGATGAGAAGCATACAACATTACACTACGTACACTAAAAAATTATTTGAAGTAGGCCTACCTCATCACATATCTATTCTTTTCCTTTCAAGGTAGCAAACGAAGAATCATATAGTTTAAAACTTTAAACTATTGCTTCCAACCTTCCAGTGATAGGTTTATTCCAAACATCCAAAACTTGTTTCTTGAAAACAGACTCAAAGGATGGGGGGGATAGAAGCCGTGATGGAGACAATGTAAGCTGTGCTGGAGACGGTGAGATGTGTGCTGGAGTTGGTGAGAAGCTTGCTGGAGATGGTGCAAGCCCTGCTGGAGACGGTGCGAGCCGTGCTGGAGACAGGGCGAGCCGTGCTGGAGATGATGAAAGGTGACTTGGAGACGAGAACATTTTAGATTCTGGAAGACGTGATGGTGACAGTGGGAGAGGTGCAGGACATGATGGAAGCACAGAAGAGCAAGTATCACTGTTCGTTGTGCCTGCAAAAACATTGTTTTAAATGTACATTATTAACAAGTTCCTTCAATAAACACAGTACTATATCATATACCTATAACAAATCAAAAACATAACAATTGGTCAGGATAGTCAATTAGTCTGGTTTTTAAAGGTTCATGTTCAGAACAAATCTGTTCGTATCAATTAAAGAGAGAATTAAAAAAGCTGCGGAGATAACACCGTGAATATTATGTCAAGAATGAAAGGAATGTACTAAAACAAAAATTACCTGGATTGCTCACATTGTAAGGCCTCAACATGTCCAAATTAAAAGTTCTACTTAATACTGTGTTTTTAGCATTCATTAGCTTTACACGCTTCCCTTGTACTTCAGAAACAGTGTAGGGTCCTGAAAATCTTTGCTCCAAGACGCCGCCTTTTCTGGTGGAACACCTAGTATTTTGCAATAACACTAACTCTCCTTTTTTGAAGATGTATGGCTGATATTTCTTGCAAAGTCTATTTTTAAATTTGAGTTTTTGTCTTTCCTGGCCAACCTCTATATTCTGCTTTGCCTGCTCATGCAAGTCTGCTGCTCTAATTTTCATTTCTGCAACAATTGCGGGATATTCACTTTCTGATGGTAGTACATACTGAAGCTAATAAAGGAAACATAAAAATCAATAAATGATTTTTAATTGTATAGAAATAGAATAAGCCTTTAAAGATAATTATCGAATAAGACTTAACTAATGCTTAATTGGTGTGTAAAGGTAAGAAAAGTACATAGAAAATGTAGGCCACATAACATTTAACATACAAATATTAACTCGAATATTGCAAATCTCATACCAGTTCATCATCCAGCTCGCTAGGGAATATTGCTTCACGGCCCAAGTACAGTAGAAACGGGGAAACTTTTGTGGTGGAATGCGGCTTCGATCGTAAAGCAAACAAAACATGGTCCAAATAACGATCCCAATCAGTCTGATGCTCATTCACGTACTTGGACAATGTGCTGTATAAAGAAAAAAGATGTTGCTTATGGTATTTTTAATACTAACTAACTAAAGACTTTGCGCAGTCATATATATTTGGTTACCAGATTGTTTATTGGTATTTTATCTATACACGACTGCTATCCTATTATGCCACTGATTATCAAACTGTATCCAGTAGTCTGTTTAGTCACCCTCCTGTTGCCCCTATCCCTGTCTCTTTGAAGCGCTCTGATATCTGTAAAGATCTTGTTCGCGCTATATAAAACTTTGAATAAATAAATAAATAAACACCCATTACCTTTTAATGTTAGCATTTGTACGCTCATCTAACCCATTTGTCTGGGGATGATAGGGTGCACTTACAGAACGTTCAATGTTCAACAGCTTGCATATATTAGCGTTAACCTAAAAAGGAAAGATCGTTACTTTCTTAAACACTAGTGAAATACAAGTTACAAATCGTAATGATTAAAGAACAATTGAATACATACTTCTCGAAGGAGAAAAACAATGAGAAGAGATGAAAAAATGACAACAATGGCAGAAAAAGATACTTGACTCACTTCGTTCACAAACTCCCGCCCTTGATCTGAGAGGATCCTTTTCGGACTGCCATGGCGGAGAAAGATTTCCAAAAGTTTCGAAGCAACCTCAGATGCAGTCTTGCTTCTTAAAGGGAATGCCTCTACCCATTTAGACAAGTAATCGGTTGCAGTTAAAATATATCTGTATCCTGCAGGAGTTGTAGGTAAGGGTCCCATCAAATCAACTCCAAGAAGCTCCCAAACACGATTCACCTATAAATAAACACAATTGCAAAACTATAAGATAGGACATTGCAAAGATTAACTGTGCGGAAAGTCCTTGAAAGATAAAGTATGAATTTTGTACACATACTTTTATTGGTTTTAACTCGGGGCACTTCATGAGAGATGGCTGTTCCCTTTGACAAGCATCACAATGTTTAATCTGCAAAGACATAATTGCAATGCTCAATTAAACACGATGTCTAATTCTAAACAAACGCACACATTTTACCGAATCATAGTACAAAACAAAAAAAGTAAATACTAAAGAAGATTTACATTCTACATAACAATTTGAGGTAGCAAGGAACATTAACACTCACCCATTCTTTAATATGAGTTGCCATATCGGGCCAAAAAAAATGGGCTGTAATGCTTCGCTGTGTTTTATTAATACCAGAATGGCCACCAAATGTCGACGAATGAAATTCATGAAATATATTTCGAGCAGCTTCTGCACCGACAACAACTTTCCTCTTCCCATCTTTAAATGGATAGAACAAATGTCTAACAACGAAAAATAAAGAAAAAAATAGAAAGATTTACCAAACAAGCATGATCGAAATCCCACATCAACAAGCAATGCCGCACATAATATAAACACATGGCTAAAAAGAAAATTAGATTAGAAAAAAATCTACCTTGACATATGTAGTGTTTAGACATTCGACGCAATACATGCTTCTCTAACTTTGTGAAACCTACAGGATCCACATTACGGCTCAAATAAGCCACAAGGTGATTGAACTTTAAGGGATCCATTTTGATTGCCACTGAAAATATATAAAAAAATATATAAATTTAGAAAAATATATGTTCAGCACAGGGCAGAGGGAATAACACAATGATAGCATAACTACCTCTAGCGTCTACAATTGCGAACTTATTAAATAAATGCCATACACTGTAACCGAAATAAAAAACACTACAAAGGCATTGACAAAATCATGAGGAAGGGAAAATGGCATCAGAACACATGGCAGCTGAAATTGCAGTACAACACAAGGTAGAATACAGAATTAGAGTTGTTATTGCCCAAATTTTAAAAAGCACATCCACAATGACTATGAAAGAATTTCTACGACATTAAACTGCAAATGAAAATACATTTATTTAAGTCACAGGCATAAAATAGGGGGCATATGCAAGGAATGCTCCAAGAACAAAGTTTCTTTATTACTATAGTCTGCCAAACATTGTTGAGTTTTAGCATGGCTCTATGGAAATGACTACAATTCATAAGACAGCATAGTTCTTAATTAGTGAGTAATTTAGCAGGCGTGATGATATCAATAATGACATTCAGGGACAATCCAATTAGTACTCACCAAATGATGGTTAGAAAAAAAAGGTATAAAACATTAGATTTTAATGACTTTCGCTGACGGCAGGCCACAAATTATATGGCCAGAGATCATTCAACCACTCATGACAATCAATGAAACGTCTAAGAATACTCAGAAAAGCAAGAACTGGGGTTGAATCACAGGGTGAAACGGCAGTGTCCAAAACACTCACCAACTACAAGAAACACAAGAGTGGGTTGCACTACACAGTGAAGTCTTAGTGAAAACAAGCAAGGGATGGACTACACACTGGAGTGGAACAGACGCCAAGCAAGGGTTGGACTGCAGACTGTAAGCAGGGCTGTGATTGCAACCTAGGTAAAATTGGAGAAAGTTGAGAACAATTACGACTCGTTTTATTGACCATTGAATGTGCACATGTTGCAGAATGATTGTTTGTTGCTCAACAACTCATGGCTGAAATACATTTTCACAAAGAGTGGGGTTTAATGACATTTGCCGAATGAAGTGCTAAAAATAATCACCAACTTTAAAGAGCACAAGGGTGAGTAGCAGGACACAGTGAAGTCGAAGTAAAAAGAAGGAAGGGTTGAACTACACACTGGAGTGGAACAGACGCGAAGGAAAGAATGGACTGCAGACTGTCAGCAGGGCTGTGAGTGCAACCTACGAAACATTGAAAAAAATGTGAACAAATAAGAATGTTGAGAGTCACAATATATTAGACAGACGTTGCACAATGAGGGTGTGATGCTCACCAACTCATGCTTCATAAAAACTTGCATAAACATCAGGTTAAATCACATTTGAAGAAGGAATGCAAAAAAAAGAATAACCAGAATTAAATAACACAAATGCGACTTGCTATACACAGTAAAGCCATTGTGAAAACAAGGAAGGGTTGAACTATGCAGTAAAGTCCCAGAGATGTGGAGCACGACTCACAGCATTACATTGACATTGAAACTAACACTGACAAAAGTTCATTGGAGGACATTGGCATTAGGGACTAAGTGCTAGCACTGTTCAAAACGCACATGGGTGGGTTACAGCGTCGAATACATTGGACCGAGACAGAATGCAGGAGATGTCTTCAAAGTTTCTGATGCTGAGACCCCATTGTCAAACATTTTTAAGCATTGTGACCCCATAAGACATAAACTTGTAGGCCTTGAGCCTCCTCACTATCGCTAACCATAAACCCCTCCAATTCCCAGAGATATTGATTTATATATTGGTGAAATTACACCGTGCTTAGCAAACCAAAGGGCAGAGATTCGGGGCGTGCTCGAAGTAGTGACAAAAAACAAAAATCCTCATTTACGAGGCACTGGAGTAGGGCAGCGCTGCTAGTCTTCATGCAGTGCAGCCCGACGACAATGTGAAAGAGCAGTAAGGCACCGTATTTATGAAATTACGCCTTATGTTGCCTCGCAAATTGCTGCCTAGCGCCAACATAGGCCGGATAGTTTTTGTACAGGAAGGGGCACCTTCATCCACAAAAACAATTCTAAGAAGGGGTTTCCTCTTTCCATGTGTGCTGCTTGTGACAGAAAGCACTGTGCATGTGTAAGTCATTATTTTATATTGGCTACCAAGAAGTAGATTCCTGTCATATCAGACTGTAAGTCATGCATTTGTTTCCATAACTGTCCCCTCAGCCCCTTTAATGAGTTCTAATCAATGTGTACATAAAGTTATTGTTCAAAGCACACACTTCACAGCCCAGTGGCTACAAACCACCCCAAAAAAAAAAAATCGTTGCCACCACAATGCTGAAAGTTGAGCCAGAACCCCCCGTAGCATATTTTACATTTGCAGAGTAACTCCGAGGGTACATTTGCACTTCATTCAGGCAAGCAGGAACCGTGGCACGAACAGTTAGTTTAGGAATTGTTTTACTTGTCTGCTGGGCTTTTTAGTATTACAAAACATTACACATAATTAACGTCAGGTGATGCAGTTTCACGAGCATGGTTGTGTTTATCCAAAAGAAACATGAAGTTTTGAATACCAGGCAGGAGTTAGGCCTGGGAATGCCCAACACCCTTCCCAGGACTGCGGGCCACCCCTGGGGGTCGCGCACCACACATTAAAGACCTCGGGGTTACAGAAACATACAATAAACATTTCTGAAAATAAACCAGGCACGCACATGGCGAGGTTTAGAGCAACGTTCGATCGATAGGGATTCGACTGAGGCCATTTGCAAAGAGTAACTGGATGTGGATCCAATCAGGTCATAACATGATTAATACAAGAAAGATTTGTGAAAAGCAAGCAAACACACACATGGCGAAGTTTAGACCATCATTCGATCGATAAGGAATGGGCTGACGCCATTTACAAAGGTAACTGGATGCGTAGCACATTATAAAAGAAAAACACATAGGTGGCTTGAATATAACAAAACTTGCAAATATGCATTGGCAGGAGACGGAGAACATTACTTTCGGTTTGCACGCAGACGCAATTTAAGCATCAAAGCAGGCACATGGCGGACTTTAAACTAAGATTCGATCGATAATGAATGGGCTGACGCCATTTGCAAAGGTAACTCGATGCGTAGCAGAATATAAAAAAAAACACATGGGTGGCTTGAATATAAGTAAAGTTGCAAATATGCATTGCCAGGAGACGCAGAACATTACTTTAGCATTGGTGTTGGTTGCGCATTCAAACACGCACATGTTGGGTTTGAACGCAGACGCAAAATGACCAACAGATCAGGCACATGGCGGACTTTAGACTAACAATCGATCGATAATGAATGGGCTGACGCCATTTGCAAAGGTAACTCGATGCGTAGCAGATTATAAAAAAAAAAAACATGGGTGGCTTAAATAGAAATAAAGTTGCAAATATGCATTGCCAGGAGACGCAGAACATTACTTTTGCATAGGTGTTGGTTGCACATTCAAACACGCACATGTTGGGTTTGAACGCAGACACAATTTAATGTACCGAACAGGCACATGACGGACTGTAGACTAACATTCGATCGATAATGAATGGACTGACGCCATTTGCAAAAGTAAATGGATGTCTAGCACATCATACAAAAAACACATGGCTGGCTTCAATATAAGTTGCAAATATGCATTGCCAGGAGACGAAGAACATTACTTTAACATTTATGTGGGTTACGCATTCAAACAAGCGCATGTTGGGTTTGAACGCAGACGCAATTTAAAGTACCGAACAGGCACATGGCGGACTGCACACTAACATTCGATCGATAAAGAATGGACTGACGCCATTTGCAAAGGTAAAAGGATATGTGGAGGACATTATACAAAAAACACATGGCTGGCTTCAATATAAGTGAAGTTTCAAATATGCATTGCCAGGAGACGCAGAACATTACTTTAACATTTGTGTTAGTTGCGCATTCAAACAAGCACATGTTGGGTTTGAACGAAGACGCAATTTAAGCAACAAAACAGGCACATGGCGGACTTTAAACTAAAAATCGATCGAAAAAGAATGGGCTTACGCCATTTGCAAAGGTAACTCGATAGGTAGCAGATTATAAAAATAAACACATGGGTGGGTTAAATATGCTTTCGGTTTGCACGCAGACACAATTTAAGCATCAAAGCAGGCACATGGCGGACTTTAAACTAAGATTCGATCGATAATGAATGGGCTGACGCCATTTGCAAAGGTAACTCGATGCGTAGCAGAATATAAAAAAAACACATGGGTGGCTTGAATATAAGTAAAGTTGCAAATATGCATTGCCAGGAGACGCAGAACATTACTTTAGCATTGGTGTTGGTTGCGCATTCAAACACGCACATGTTGGGTTTGAACGCAGACGCAATTTAACCAACCGAACAAGCACATGGCGGACTTTAGACTAACTATCGATCGATAATGAATGGGCTGACGCCATTTGCAAAGGTAACTCGATGCGTAGCACATTATGCAAAAAACACATAGGTGGCTTGTATATAAGTAAAGTTGCAAATATGCATTGCCAGGAGACGGAGAACATTACTTTCTGTTTGCACGCAGACGCAATTTAAGCAACCAAACACGCACATGGCGGACTTTAAACTAAGATTCGATCGATAATGAATGGGCTGACGCCATTTGCAAAGGTAAATCGATGCGTAGCAGCTTATAAAAAAAAACCACGGGGGTGGGTTAAATATGAATACTTTCGGTTTGCACGCAGACGCAATGTAAGCATCAAAGCAGGCACATGGCGGACTTTAAACTAAGATTCGATCGATAATGAATGGGCTGACGCCATTTGCAAAGGTAACTCGATGCGTAGCAGAATATAAAAAAAACACATGGGTGGCTTGAATATAAGTAAAGTTGCAAATATGCATTGCCAGGAGACGCAGAACATTACTTTAGCATTGGTGTTGGTTGCGCATTCAAACACGCACATGTTGGGTTTGAACGCAGACGCAATTTAACCAACCGAACAAGCACATGGCGGACTTTAGACTAACAATCGATCGATAATGAATGGGCTGACGCCATTTCCAAAGGTAACTGGATGCGTAGCACATTATACAAAAAAACACATGGGTGGCTTGAATATAAGTAAAGTTGCAAATATGCATTGCCAGGAGACGGAGAACATTACTTTCTGTTTGCACGCAGACGCAATTTAAGCAACCAAACACGCACACGGCGGACTTTAAACTAACATTCGATCGATAATGAATGGGCTGACGCCATTCGCAAAGGTAAGTCGATGCGTAGCAGCTTATAAAAAAATAAAAACGCGGGAGTAGGTTAAATATAAATACTTTAGGTTTGCACGCAGACGCAATTTAAGCATCAAAGCAGGCACATGGCGGACTTTAAACTAAGATTCGATCGATAATGAATGGGCTGACGCCATTTGCAAAGGTAACTCGATGCGTAGCAGAATATTAAAAAAAAACACATGGGTGGTTTGAATATAAGTAAAGTTGCAAATATGCATTGCCAGGAGACGGAGAACATTACTTTCTGTTTGCACGCAGACGCAATTTAAGCAACCAAACACGCACATGGCGGACTTTAAACTAACATTCGATCGATAATGAATGGGCTAACGCCATTCGCAAAGGTAAGTCGATGCGTAGCAGCTTATAAAAAAATAAAAACGCGGGAGTAGGTTAAATATAAATACTTTTGGTTTGCACGCAACGCAATTTAAGCATCAAAGCAGGCACATGGCGGACTTTAAACTAAGATTCGATCGATAATGAATGGGCTGACGCCATTTGCAAAGGTAACTCGATGCGTAGCAGATTATAAGAAAAAAAAAACATGGGTGGCTTGAATATAAGTAAAGTTGCAAATATGCATTGCCAGGAGATGCAGAACATTACTTTAGCATAGGTGTTGGTTGCGCATTCAAACACGCACATGTTGGGTATGAACGCAGACGTAATTTAACCGACCGAACAGGGACATGGCGGACTTTAGACTAACAATCGATCGATAATGAATGGGCTGACGCCATTTCCAAAGGTAACTGGATGCGTAGCACATTATACAAAAAAACACATGGGTGGCTTGAACATAAGTAAAGTTACAAATATGCATTGCCAGGAGACGGAGAACATTACTTTAACATTTGTGTTGGTTGCGCATAACAAAAACACAAATGTTGGGTTTGGACGCAGACGCAAAAGCAAGCACATGGCGGAGTTTACACTAACGTTCGATCAGTAGGGATTAGACTGACGCCATTTGCAAAGGGGGACTGGTGCGTTGCACATTAAAATATTTCCCGTTTAATAAATGCACATGGTTGGATTTAACAATTCGTTAAAAAGTCAAACATAGCATACATAGTCAAAGATTACATAACGGGAAAAAAGGATGCAAGAAGTTAACAATCAAAAAATTAATTGAAGATTCGCAGGGGGTAAAAAAATGCAAGACTTTACTCACCGACGAGCAGCGTAAAAGGAAATTTCCGAACAACGTCATGGCATTATATACACACCACATAAAGAGTTCATTGGTTACATGAAACGGAAACAAAATATAAATTAGCGATGATTGGATGGAAATTCATGCACACTTCGGATTGGTCTGCGACGAATGTACGCCGATAAGGGGGTACGATGAATTATAGCCTACGTAGTGAAACGTCATGAAACCTCAAATGCGCATGCGCAATGTTAGTACGCATACGCACAAACACAGGGGGGACGCTCAAGCACGGGGGACGGTGAATCATGGAACACCGGGCCTTCCCCTGCCTCCCATTCCACCTCGGAGGAGCTGATACATCGTTGCTGGCGAGGCGATACAGAGAAGGAGAGCCCCGCTGGGGGGGCCATGGTGCTCCTCCACGCTGCTGCTACTTCTTCATTGATAGCTGGTAAGACTGAGACATTGTTGCGGAACATCGTGCTGAGAGAAGAGCTGCCTGGCAGGCCTGGAGGTGGGGGCCGTGCCCCTCTCCTCGGACAGATCCTGGAGGCAGCTGAGACATTGTTGCAATTCACTGCGCTGAGAGAGGAGCTGTGAAGAGACTCAGAGGTGGGGGCTCTGCCCTCCTCCTCGGACTGCCTTCTGTGCTCAGAGGTTGCTGTCAGCCCTGCTCCCTGCTCCCTCACCCCCCCCTCCCCCTGCCCCCTCATGGCAGCATACTCCACAGCCACGGAATCCACCAGAATGGGTGATCACATACCCAATACGATCCGAGTGGAAGTGTGGGGGGAAGTTAGGAAGGAAAAAAATCTATTGTATTTGGTCGAGGATGTGTGAGTGTGGCATGCCTGAACGGGCCATTGAATGTGTACAAGATTTCTCAACTAGGGGCTTATATGATGTGACCTTTGCCAGTGAGTCCATATGCCAGGAAGTTTTGCGTATTGTGACAGACCGACGAGACCAGCCTGTTCTCAGAGGTCTCCGTTTCACCCCCATGCTTGCACCGAGGGAAGTGGTACTAATTGTTCATATGTATAACCCATACACTGATCCACGTCTGATTGAAATCTTCCTCTCTAGGTACTGTGAAACTTTTCGGGGGGGGCTAAAATTAAAAACATGTGTGGTATTTGGAACGGTAAGCGGAAATACCAGGTCACTTTTAAGGAGGACCCGAGCGGAGTAGGGGGATTTGCTAAACCCCCCCCAGTCTTTCAACCTGGGGGCAAACAAGGATTTCCTGCTCTATTCGGGCCAGCCCTCCCTTTGTAGAATGTGTCAGCAGTTCGGGCACGTTAAAGAGCAATGCTCTGGACAAGCGTGCCGTAACTGTGGTAGCCTCGATCATAAAACGCCAGAGTGTAAGGTACCCAAGAAATGCAACCTTTGTGGTAGTGACCAGCACCTCTTCAGAACGTGCCCAAAGAAGAAATTTTCCTATGCCTCTGCAGCCGGTGGAGCCGCGCCCCCTCCCCCCCTGCCTGTAGGTCAAGCTCCAAGGTCAAATGACGCAGTGGAGGTCTCAGATTGGTACTGACCCCCTTGGTCCTGAAGTGCTAGGGATCATTAATGGCATAGAAATACGGCACTGTGGGGGACAGGCGGACCCGGGGGAGGAAGAGGAGGCACAGATCACAGATGACCCCCCCCCGCTCTGACCTCGATGTAGACTTGGCAGAGGAGGAGATACCGCTCTCCAGTGTGGAAGAACTGGCTGAACAGGCAGAAGCGGCGAGCCTCAGACAGAGCGCCTTAGAGCGTAGGGCTGCACGCGCAGGGAAGACCCACCCCCCGCCCCCCAGTACAGAGCCTGCATCTGTGGCTAGAGATTTCCCCCCCTACCCTGGTCGGTCCAATGTCCCTGCCCTGCCTGTGGTAACACCGAGCGTGGTGGCTGAAAGTGTGTCAGTGTGGCCAGCGGTGTGAGCCAGGTAGTGAGTGAACTCAGGCGAGCAGCGTCAAGCTTCTCCCTGTTTGGTTCAGAATGTAGAGAGCGCTAGCATGGACCATAGTGGGTGGAAAACACAGAGCACCAACAAGCGCAAGAATAGAGAGGCGAAACTCATCGGGGATCAAAACTCTTCCATCAAGCTGCGCAAGCGTGTGTCCTCCCTAGATAGGGGCTCCAGAGGGAACAGATATGCTCTTCTCTCCTCCCTCTCCGATTCCGAAGAGGGTTTTTCAGATCGACCAGTGGACACTGGGTTCACAGGTAGCCAAGCCACAGATCTGGACAACACACCAGACCTAGAGGCATTATTGATGCACACCATGCACTCACTTTCAGATGATGAGTTAGAGGTACAGGATAGTGGACCAGAGGGACAGGTTGCACAACACCCAAGGAAATAAATATGGCTGCTGTATTATTTTATACTATTCTGATGGCGGTCACTGTGGCATCTTGCAATGTGAGGGGTATGAACACCCCCCTCACACGAACAATGGTACTGGACTACTGTAGAAATGTGTGTGCCGATATTATTTGTTTACAGGAGTGTCATCTGCCCTTCCGACCCCGCTATGCATCTCTGCAGGCGCTCTGGCCAGACGGCCCATCAGTCTGGTCCGGAGGCCCGGAAAAAAATGACGGTCTGGTAGTGCTTTTCCAGCGCAGACATTGGCAACTCACTGAGGAGCGAGTACTGGACCCTGGACGGGCGGTCCTCCTTTCGCTCCTAATGGATGGCATTCCGATCAAAGTGTGTAATGTGTATGCCTCCCCCCATAAGCAAGACCGGGCGGAGTTGCTCGCCCTCATCAAACCTTTTCTTACAGGTGCAACGCCTTTAATTTTAGTAGGGGATTTAAATTGTATATTGCATGTAAAAGACCGCCAGGGACTGGCGACTGGCTACTCCCTTGATGCGACTTCTCATTCACTAACTAGATTGGTAAATGATTTAGGCATGTATGACACTTATAGGCGCCACTCACCACCAGGCACTGGCTTCACCTGGGAGGCAGAGCACGGACAGGTTTGCTCTCGAACTGACTATATCTTTGCCTCCAAGGCCTTCACGTCCACGTCTTGTGTTTTGGTGCCAGTACCCTTCTCAGATCACCAACTGCTGTGCGCCTCTTTCACCATCCCGCAGCTCCCGCAGAGGGGTCCGGGGTCCTGGAAGCTTGGTGGTCACCTGCTTCGTGACCCTGCTGTAACGGCCAAATACCGCAAACAATACGCTAAGTGGGCCGCCATTAAAACAAAGTTCCCCTCCCAATATTCATGGTGGCAATGGGTAAAAATAAAAACATGCTCTTTTATCCAGGTACAAGGAAAGCTGCTCCGGCAAGCGGAATGGAGAGATTTCCGCGCCCTACAAAACCACTTGGTGTTGGTAAGACAATTGGGGGCAGCAGGGAAACCTGTTCTGGAGGACATACGTGCCATAAAGAAAGACATGACAGAATGGTTGACAAAGAGAAACAAGGCCATTATGTTCCAATCCCGTGTCAAACAGTTTACTGAGGATGAAAAATGTACCTCTTTCTTCTTTAAAAAAGCTCAGGGGTCCCACACACTGCTTACCACTCTAAAAGATGCCAATGGTGTCTGTAAACAAGGGGTTACTGAGTGCCAGGCTATTGCCCATGATTTCTATTGTGACTTGTATGCTGCTCCTACTAACCCCCCTTTGATTGCAGAACTTGACTCATACTGCTAAGCGGCGGATGTGGGTCTGAACAGGGAACAGCAGACGTACCTTGCAAGCCCCTTTACCGGGGAGGAGTTCCTTGCGGCACTGGGCACAGCCCCCCCAGGCTCTAGCCCGGGCCCTGATGGGCTAACCTGGGAGTTCTACAAAACTTTCTGGGACCTTATATGCCAGGATTTCATGGACATGGTGGTGACCTCCTTCCGTAACAATGATTTCACTAACGATTTTTTCACAGGCATCATCATCCTGCTTTACAAGAAAGGAGAGGTGACCTCTCTGCAGAACTGGAGGCCCATCTCCTTGCTCAACACGGACTACAAACTGATTTCCAAAGTGTTGGCGCGCAGGTTTCGCGCTGTTTTGGGCGAAGTGCTCCACCCAGACCAAACTTGCGCTGTGAAAGGGAGGTCTATTGTAGATAGCCTGACCACACTCAGGGATGTCATATACTATCATGCGGATAGGCACACATCTTTGGGAGTCCTGAGCCTAGACTTCCAAAAGGCTTTCAATAGAGTGTCGCATGCTTTTCTTTTCACAGCGCTGCAACGCCTAGGGATCCCATCTGCTGTGGTGAGCATGCTGCGGACCCTCTATGCTAGTGCTAACAGTGTGGTGAGCATCAATGGCTATCATACCAAACCTTTCCCCATCCTGTCTGGAGTACGTCAAGGTTGCCCGCTGTCTCCTGCTCTCTTTGTGTGTGCACTGGAGCCCTTCTTATGTCACCTACGAAGGGATCAAATTATACGTGGGGTGTTCGTACCAGGGGGCAAGGGCACACAGGCTAAACTTGTAGCCTACATGGATGATGTCACGATACTGTGTACGGACGTCCAGTCTGTCCGCAGAACGCTCACACAGGCATCTATTTTCCAGGAGGTGTCTGGCTCACGGCTCACGGCTCAATGTTGACAAATGCATATGTTTAAAAATGGGCCCATGGGACGCATTGACCACCCTACAGGTACCGGTGACCACAACGCCCATAAAACTTCTGGGGGTGCTCTTTGCAGAACAAGCACCAATAGCACAAAACTGGGACGAGGTGTATGGTAAGCTGTCCAAGAAGTTTTCACTGTGGTCCACGCGCACTCTGACACTGGAGGGCAAAGTACTGATTGTCATAGCTGTGCTCATGCCCTTGATGCTGTACCTCGCCATGATCTCCCCCCCCCCCCACCCGTTTTGGCAAAATGTACCAAGTTGTTGTTCACTTTCCTCTGGGGCTCCAGGATGGAAAAATTGAGTCGCTCAAAAGTATGTAAGCATTGGCGGAAGGGGGGTAAGGGGATGCCACATGTGTCCACTTTTCTAATGTCAAAAGTATTTTGCCACACTGTTGCACGTCTTGATTCTGCCATACGTGCACATGCAGCTTCATATGTTAAGTATTATATGGGGACGACTTTCAGGCAAAGAGGCCTCTTCAGTCCCTCTAACACTGCGCCTTTGGCCCAGACTGTACCTGAGTATTATACTGCTTTGATTAAATTTATGGACACTTTGGACATTGCAGCCATACCCCCTGTGGCCTGCTGCAGGACCATTTGAACTCGTTGGAGCAAACAAACCTGCTTGGCCCGTTTTCGGAAGACCGATCCTCATCTGTTTGGGAGCTGATAGGTCACCGTGGCTTGTCTCACAGCCAAAGGGACCTCGCCTGGCTCAGCGCCCACGCCTGTCTGCCGGTGAAGGCCTTCCAACATCGGCGGAGACTGGCACCTGTGGACTGATGCCCCAGAGACTCCTGCCTGCATGCTGAGACTGTGTACCACTTGTTCTGGACTTGTACCCATGCCCAGGCCTTCTGGACTTTGCTACGGCCTTTTCTCAAGAACATTGCCCACATTCAGACACTGACTTTTGAGATGGTATTGTATGGTTGGTCCCTGCCAGACCTGTACCTCCTGACGGCATGGCGCATTTTGAACTGTGGCAAAGAGACACTGTGGGAGGCCCGCAACGCCCTGCTTTTCCATCATAAGGTGCTCCACCCGGCGGCCTGCAGGAACATCTGCCTGGACAAGATGCACACGTACGTCCACATTGACGATGCTCACTTTGGGTTTTCCCAGGCTAGAGCTCTGTGGCGTTTCTCGGACTGGAAGGGTTGGGTCACTTGAACGACTTCATGCACTACACTGCCACCGGGTATAAAATAGGATTGGCATTGTATAGGCCCAATAAAGGTTTTAGTCCACCTTTCTGAAAATGTATTTGTAAAACTTGCCCTGAGCCACGATCTGTACCACGTGGTTTATAAACGCAATATACTGGCATTATTATTTGGATAATGTACCTATCGACCTTGCCCTATATAACGCTCTGTAACCTATGGAGCTGAAAACAACATACTGATATTACACCTCCTGGATGATGTATTTTGAAAACCGTACTTTATACCACGCTCTGTAACCTGTGGTTATGAATACAATGTAGCACGCTCTCTTGGATAACTTGTAAATGTACTTTTAAAATTACCCTGTATTTGTGCCTTTAAAACTAAATAAAGGTTTTCAAAACAAAACAAATCTGTTCTTATCAGTTTAATATCTGATACGTCCTCTATCACAGCGCTGCAACGCCTAGGGATCCCATCTGCTGTGGTGAGCATGCTGCGGACCCTCTATGCTAGTGCTAACAGTGTGGTGAGCATCAATGGCTATCATACCAAACCTTTCCCCATCCTGTCTGGAGTACGTCAAGGTTGCCCGCTGTCTCCTGCTCTCTTTGTGTGTGCACTGGAGCCCTTCTTTTGTCACCTACGAAGGGATCAAATTATACGTGGGGTGTTTGTACCAGGGGGCAAGGGCACACAGGCTAAACTTGTAGCCTACATGGATGATGTCACGATACTGTGTACGGACGTCCAGTCTGTCCGCAGAACGCTCACACAGGCATCTATTTTCCAGGAGGTGTCTGGCTTACGGCTCACGGCTCAATGTTGACAAATGCATATGTTTAAAAATGGGCCCATGGGACGCATTGACCACCCTACAGGTACCGGTGACCACAACGCCCATAAAACTTCTGGGGGTGCTCTTTGCAGAACAAGCACCAATAGCACAAAACTGGGACGAGGTGTATGGTAAGCTGTCCAAGAAGTTTTCACTGTGGTCCACGCGCACTCTGACACTGGAGGGCAAAGTACTGATTGTCAAAGCTGTGCTCATGCCCTTGATGCTGTACCTCGCCATGATCTCCCCCCCCCCCCACCCGTTTTGGCAAAATGTACCAAGTTGTTGTTCACTTTCCTCTGGGGCTCCAGGATGGAAAAATTGAGTCGCTCAAAAGTATGTAAGCATTGGCGGAAGGGGGGTAAGGGGATGCCACATGTGTCCACTTTTCTAATGTCAAAAGTATTTTGCCACACTGTTGCACGTCTTGATTCTGCCATACCTTCACATGCAGCTTCATATGTTAAGTATTATATGGGGACGACTTTCAGGCAAAGAGGCCTCTTCAGTCCCTCTAACACTGCGCCTTTGGCCCAGACTGTACCTGAGTATTATACTGCTTTGATTAAATTTATGGACACTTTGGACATTGCAGCCATACCCCCTGCGGCCCGCTGCCAAGCCAAACAGCTGAAGGACCATTTGAACTCGTTGGAGCAAATAAACCTGCTTGGCCCGTTTTCAGAAGACCGATCCTCATCTGTTTGGGAGCTGATAGGTCACCGTGGCTTGTCTCACAGCCAAAGGGACCTCGCCTGGCTCAGCGCCCACGCCTGTCTGCCGGTGAAGGCCTTCCAACATCGGCGGAGACTGGCACCTGTGGACTGATGCCCCAGAGACTCCTGCCTGCATGCTGAGACTGTGTACCACTTGTTCTGGACTTGTACCCATGCCCAGGCCTTCTGGACTTTGCTACGGCCTTTTCTCAAGAACATTGCCCACATTCAGACACTGACTTTTGAGATGGTATTGTATGGTTGGTCCCTGCC
Source organism: Lissotriton helveticus (assembly GCF_964261635.1). Lineage (NCBI taxonomy): Eukaryota > Metazoa > Chordata > Amphibia > Caudata > Salamandridae > Lissotriton > Lissotriton helveticus. The sequence continues at coordinate 1,569,165,176 of NC_136067.1, forward strand.
AGACCTGTACCTCCTGACGGCATGGCGCATTTTGAACTGTGGCAAAGAGACACTGTGGGAGGCCCGCAACGCCCTGCTTTTCCATCATAAGGTGCTCCACCCGGCGGCCTGCAGGAACATCTGCCTGGACAAGATGCACACGTACGTCCACATTGACGATGCTCGCTTTGGGTTTTCCCAGGCTAGAGCTCTGTGGCGTTTCTCGGACTGGAAGGGTTGGGTCACTTGAACGACTTCCTGCGCTCCTAGGATTGGCATTGTATAGGCCCAATAAAGGTTTTAGTCCACCTTTCTGAAAATGTATTTGTAAAGCTTGCCCTGTACCACGAGGTTTATAAACGCAATATACTGGCATTATTATTTGGACAATGTACCTATCGACCTTGCCCTATATCGCGCTCTGTAACCTATGGCGCTGACAACATCATACTGATATTACCCCTCCTGGATGTTGTATTTTGAAAACCGTACCTCATACCAAGCTCTGTAACCTGTGGTTATGAATACAATGTACCACGCTCTCTTGGATAACATGGAAATGTACTTGTAAAATTACCCTGTATTTGTGCCTTTAAAACTAAATAAAGGTTTTCAAAACAATACACTTGCATCTTGCTAGGGGGCGCCTGAAAACCAGACACCAGTCACAGCTGGGCCTTCGCACCACGGCTTGCCCGTGTCAAGGCTGCGCAGGGACAGGTTAAAGGAGGAAGGCTAGGTCGACACCTTTGAGGGACACCTAGGGAAAGCTGGGCCTTCGCACCACGGCTTGTCCATGGCAAGGCTGCGCTGAACTCAGTTTTGTTATGAAGGGGCAAAACCTTGATTGGAGGGACACACGCCGCGGATTCCTGGCCTGCCCGGGACTCAGCTGACGCCTATAGGCTTGCGGAGTGATGGGGAGGCCCCCCACGACAAAAAGAGCCCGCACATAGCTGCGTGGTTTGAGGAGGTATTTTTTTTGCTGAGGAACCCAGGGTGCACTAGCGTAGTGCTCGGCTCGGGGTACCTCTTGGAGACCTACGAAACCCACCAGGAACACCTGCCCCAGCGGGCAGGACACAGGTGAGCCCAGGCTCACTGAGAGGTTGGTGGGTGGGTATACCGTACCGAAGGATTTCTGGCCGTATATTGTGGAGAGACCCCAGGCACACCACCTTGGTGCTCGGCCCGGGGAGATTCCAAAAGAAACCATGAAAATCCACATTCCAAGATTATGTGAGCCGGAAAAATCGCGAAGTGCCAGGCCCACCGGATGGTGCTCGGCCAGGGGGCACGCAGGACAATTGGACCTCTGCATTTAAAGACTCGCCCACTGACGCCTCGCAGGGTCCCCCAGCGGGAGAATGGTGGTAGCAGTAAAGCGAGCCCCCAGGCACACCGGACGGTGCACGGCCAGGGGGCACGTGAAAGAACTGCAGAGAAGTAGAAAAGCAAACCCAGGACGTCATAGACACGCCCCCTAAAGGAATCTGCCTAATAACGCGAGCTCCCAGGCGCCCCACACCGGGTCTCGGCCAGGGGGCACGCCCGGCCAGGATAGAAAGAGGAGATAAGATACACGAGCCCCCGGGCGCACATTAAAGTGCTCGGCCGGGGGGGCACACTTGCAAACAGATACAAATACCGCGAGCCCCCGGGCGCACAATGAGGTGCTCGGCCAGGGGGCATGCTTGCAAATCAAGACAAGGGTGACAGAAAAATACCGCGAGCCCCCAGGCGCACATTGAAGTGATCTGCCAGGGGGCATGCACCCAAAGCACCATGGCAACGGCAGCGCCTAGATCGTACGTGGCAGCGGCTGGAAACCAGCAAGACAACGCAAGCCAAGAGAGCCAAAGGTAACACGCCAATGTCGAACATTAGGTTCACCGTTAGATTCTAAATTGAGGAATGCGCTAAAGATAAACCCAGCATAAAACATCTGATGGAAGTAGTGATGAAACAGATCTTTAAGAAAGAACCTGCACAAACAAAATGCATCCAGAACTTTAGAAAAAAAGGAATTTTTGATATAACACTAGCATCTGAGACAGAATACCAAAGTTTTTTTTACAACCTAAATACTAACAGGAATCACCCGGGAATGAAAGGCTATATTGTCAGAGCAATAGCGGTGCCCAGGGAAATCCCCCCCACTGTACACATGTACAACCCCTTTGCCCCAGCAAGTGAGATAGAAATGTTCTTAAACAGATACTGCAGCAAGGTCAGGGGAGGGACTGAACTGCGCAACGAATGGGGAGCCTGGAACGAAAAACGAAGATATATATATGGTGGTATTAGCTCAGGACAGTGAAGGGGTGGGGGGACAAGACACCGACCTCTGAATTTCTCCATCTGCCCAAATAGGGGTTTTCTGTACTACCCAGGGCAACCAATTTTCTGTAGGCAGTGTCTCCAGTTTGGACAAACAAAAGAAGCGTGCACTGGAGACATTTGCGGAAACTGTGAGATTAAAGGTCACAAAGCGCAACAGTGCGAGACAGCAAAGAACTGCAACCTGTGTGGTACCAAGGACCACCTATACAAACAATGCCCACTAAAGACATCACATAGTACACTCACACCCTCTGACAGGCAAAACACATCACCAAAAAGGGAAGGAGATAAAGAAGAGACACCAACCCCAAATGCCAGAAGGGGTCAGCCCAGACGCAAACACCCTAACTTAAAGCGGCGACAAGAAATTAGCACAGACCAAGGACAATGAGAAGGTCACACACACACAAACCGAGGCAGAAACAAGCGACGCTGATCTAACCCAAAGTGGCGCCACAATACACACAGTACCAGAGACACAGGAAAGCCAACAACCAGAGCTCATTATTATCTCACAGCCACTAGAAACACAACACTGCGCCACACAAGACAGCGAGGCAAGCACATGCAACACTCTCTTTACACCAAAAGGAACCGAAGAAACACGCACCATAGAGGGGGAATGGGAAAAGGCCCTGTTAAACAAACAATGAAAATCACTAAGGCTTAATAAATCCATAGAGATGGAAATAGAACACAATGGTCAGGAAGAGGAGGAAGAAAACACAATGATAGAAGGAACACCTAGTAACGACCAGTTAGCAGCAGAAAAAGAATACTCAAAAATCTGCGAGCAAACCGACAGACACAAGCAAAGAATCCTAAAAAAGGAGACTAAACAAAGAGCTGCAATACACAGAAGAAGCCATCCACACCAGGAACAAAAGAAAAAATGGTACGCAAAAAGGTGACAATCCCTTCAAGGGACTAGTTGGCCTCATTTCCTTTGACAGCACAACAAATAGGTTTAGCAGCCTGATGGGTCTCTCTGATGCGGAAGGCATCAACCTATCAGGCCTGACTGAAGCGTTTCAACAAACTTTATCATCTCCCACACAAGAGATGGATACAGAGGCTCTAGTTGTTCTAGACCCCTTTTTGGGACGTGAGGAGGAGATCTGCAACTCCAACCAAAAAGGTGAAAATATGCAAGGGAATGTGAAGGAAAAACCAACTAGGATTAAATATGGCTTACACCTTTTACGTACTCATGGCTATCACAATAGCCACCTTAAATGTTAGAGGTTTAAAGCAAACTACCAAAAAAGCATCAGTACTGGAGTATTGCAAATTACTAAATGCTGACATTATTTGCCTACAAGAATGCCACTTACCCTTTAACCATAACTACTCTTGCTTACATTAGGAATGGGATCTGGGTCCATCTATATGGTCAGGGGGCGGAAACAAAAATGCAGGGTTATGTTTTCTTTTTAAAAACCACCACTTCTCTATTCTAAAGCAAGAAAACATTGACATGTAGCATTACTGCCCTCCCATGTTCAATTTCCAGGGACAACATTTTTGTATCTGCAATGTATACGCGCAAGCTACCACAAATAAGAGGTATGACCTGATTGATAACCTGTAGCACGTCCTAGTAGGATGTACACCGACTATAATGCTATGAGATTACAACTGTATACTACACACAACAGATAGAATAGGCGTCTGTAAAACATATAACTTAGATAACTCCTTGAGGTAATCACTAACCCTAGCCTGCAAGATTCCTTTACAATTGTAACCCTAACACTACAGGCTATACTTGGATCTCTGATGATGGAAACACGGTCTCTAGAATAGACCTTATTTTAGCCTCAGAAAACATTACATGTATTTCTTTTGTGCTACAGGATAGCTGCCTATCAGACCACCAAACCCTTTTAAGAGAAATTTCTATCCCCTATATGGGGAACAAAGATAGTGCTTATTGGAAACTGAACACTACTCTCCTACAAACACAAGATATCCAGGAGTCCTTTATAGAACAATATGAAATGTGGAAAGCTGAAAAAGGAAACTTCTCATCACTACAAGAATGGTGGGAATATGCCCAAAAACAAACAAAAACCTTCTTTTCAAGAAAAGGTAAAGAAATAGCTAAAGAAAAAAGACAAGAATATAATGAGCTACAAGACACACTCACAAATCTTATAGAATTACAGGACGCAGGGATACAGGTCCCAGAGGACATAAAAAAGACTAAGGCCGATATCAGAAATGGTTCACAAAGAAAGGAAAGGAAACCATGTTTAATTCACGTGTCCTCAAGCACTAAGAGGATGAAAAATGTAAGTCTTTCTTTTTCAAAAAAGCTAAGGCAAGGTATCAGAAGAACAAAAAGAGATAGAACAGATTGTACACAAATTATATTCCAACCTCTTTTCACAGAAAAACTCGGATGTAACTGCATGCGATGAATTGTTAGAATGCTATGATCAAGGTTTATCCTCTGAAGAAAAATAATTCCTACAGACCCCCTTTACAGGGGAGGAATTCCTAAATATCATACAGATAGCACCTCGAAACTCTGCCCCAGGTCAGGACGGCCTACCCTGGGAGTTCTACAACACCTTCTGGAAGGTCATAGCAAAAGACCTTACTGAAATGTTTTCTCAATGTGTGGAAAGGAAATCCTTTCTACACACATTTACATAGGGATCGGTCAGACTAATCCACAAAAAAGGGGGAGTGAACAACATAAAAAATTGGAGACCGATAACGTTACTTAATGTGGACAGTAAAATTTATAGCAAATGTATAACAAATAGAATAAAAAGGGTGTTAAAAACTGATCGAATCAGATCAGACCTGCGCAGTACCGGGCAGGAAGATCTGGGACAGCCTTATTACTATTCGGGACGCTATCAATAGGGCATTAGAAGAAGGTAACCCTCTAGGAGTTTTATCCCTAGACTTACAAAAAGCCTTAGATAGTGTCTCACATGCTTATTTGTTTAAAGTCTTACACAAAATGGGCTTCCGCACATTATTCATAGAAATGATCCAAATGCTATATGCAAATTCAACTAGCAAAGTGATCAAGGGCATCTTTGTACCAGGAGCAGATGGAAAACATGCCAAATGTATTGCGTACATGGATGACGTAACTGTTCTATGTCCTGACCCCCCCCCCTCGGTCAGAAGAGAGCTGCTGCATACACACTTCTTTGCGCAAGCATCAGGTTTGGTTCTAAACATGGAAAAAAGTACATGTCTCACCATAGGAAGCTGGAACAACTTAGCAAAACTGGAGGTGAAAGTAACAAAACAACCTACAAAGATCCTAAGAATAACCTTCTCACAAAACCCAGAAGGGAAAGACAATTGGCCCCCCGTCCAAAGCAAGATCAACCAGAAACTGGGGTTATGGAAGACAAGAACATTATCTATGACAGGGAAAATTAGGGTCATAAAAGCCGTCATTTTGCCACTAATCTTTTTCTTTGCAGTAGTATATCCACCGGACAAAACAACGCTCAGACAACTACAAAAATGCCTGTTTACCTTCTTTTGGAATTCCAAAATGGAGAAGGTTAAAATAACTATGGTATTCAAACACCCAAGAAACGGGGGAAAAAATATGCCGAACTTGTATCTGTACATTTTTACAAACTATTTCTGCCTCTGCCTCAAAGCAATACGAGAAGGCAGAAACGTAGCAGCCAACTATGTACGTTATGGTGCTAGTGACATTATCATAATCCCACCTAGCGCTGCCTCACAACAACACCCTCCCCCTACGCAACAGCAAGAAACCAAACAAGCTAACACACCCAAGGGCACCCCCAAACCTGAGAATGCAAACGAAAGACCCGAGCCAGACAAAGACGCCGAAACAGACCCAAACACGAACAAAATGCCAGAAGCCCCGGAAACAGATGAGATAATACAGGACTTTCTACAAGATCAACCACTATATGAGGAAGTAAAAGAATAAGAGGAGGCACAAACAGAAGACCACATGGAAACCCTTATCCTGTCCCAAACAACCTCAGCAGTTCCAGAGACACAAGAAGAAGAGCTTCCCAGGACTCAAATAGAAATATCTTCCGGAGAGATGGAAACCCCCACTCTGAGTCAAGAAGATACACAAACACCCTTCCTCCTAGAGGAAGAATCAGACACAGAACCTGAGTCAAACATAGAAGCAGCACTAAAAAATTTCAAATTGTTCCCAAAGAAATGGGAAAAAGTGAAAAACAAGCAAAGCCCAAAGCAAAGAAGATGAAGAGGAAAAAAACCAGAACAGAACAATAAGAAACCAAAAGAAAACAGAAAAATAAACCCCAATCAAAACAAAGAAAAAAATACAAATGCAAATAGGAACCGCTACGCACCTCTGACTGACCTCTCAGAGACGGAGAACCCTCCAAGCACAGACGAAACCTCCAAAAACCCTCCCCAGCACCAGACAAAAGAAACCCTCTTCGTGTCATCCCCCTTTTAAGGGAGCATAGAAGAGGTGCATGCTCAAAATCAAGGAACACAATCCTGGACGGAATTGGAAGAAAACAGCAAAAAAGAAAGTACACACACACCCTACTCTTTATGATGGATACCCCAAGAGAACTCACAATAGCAACTCTAAACGACAGAGGAATGAAACAGACTGTCAAAAGAGCCGCCATCCTAGAGCACTGCAGAACTATCAAAGCAGACATCATTTGCCCACAAGAATGCAACCTACCCCAAATGCAAAACTACCAAAGCTATGCCAAAGAGTGGCATGAGGGCCCCTCTGCATGGTCGGCCGGGGGAAACAAGAACGCAGGCATGGCCATACTAAGCCAAAACAAGGACATCCTTTTCACCAATTAAACTAACATAAGCCCAGGAAGATCCCTAATGGTGAATATCAAAATAGGAGAACAACACCTCAGAATATGTAATATATATGCACCTGCAGACAAGAACGGAAGAATAGAACTTCTTGAAAACACCTCCTTCTTCCTGACAGGGACTACACCCACATTTGTTGTCGGGGACTTCAACTGTATAATGTACCCAAAAGATAGGAAGGGCACCAACACGGACTACAAATTAGACAAATCTTCTACAACATGGCTGAAAATAGCGCAAGACTTATCCTTAAAAGACCTCTATGGAGATAACAACCCTAAAGGCACAGGAATGACATGGAAGTCAGACAAAGGGGACACATCCTCCAGGATAGACTTTGTTTTCGCCTCCAATTCAATCTCCTACATTAGCGCACACACAGAGACCAGCGCACTTACAGAGCACGAAACCCTTCTCATAAACTGCAGGCTTAACTTTGACTACAGCAAAGGCCCAGGGATATGGAAGCTCAACATATCTATCTTAGAAGAGGAAGAGGTGGTCACAAGCTACAATAAAGAGTACAAAGTATGGCACAATGCACAACAAAATTTCATATATAAAGCTAAATGGTGGGAATCGGTGAAGAAGAAGAGCAAAACCTTCTTTATCAACGCAAGCAAGCAAAAATCCCAAGAAAAAAGATAACTATACCAATCTATCCAGGACAAACTACACCTACTTGAAAAATTCAGAGACTCAGGAATAGATGTAGCAGAAGAACTCCAAGAAACCCAAAGCAAGCTCAGAAAATGGTTTACAGAAAGGGGTAAACACACCATTTTCAATTCAAGAGTCAAGATCTTGGAAGAAGACGAAAAATGCACGAGATTCTTCTTCAAAAATAGCAACCATACACACAAAGAAATGAATGAAATTTGGAATAATGAAGGAATCCTACAAAAAGGCAAAACAAACATACAGACCACTGTACAAGACTATTACAACACCTTATATGAAGAGAAAGCCATAACATCACAAGAATGCTCAAACTACCTAGCCTCCATTGAAAAAACTCTATCGCACGAAGAGCAAACCTACCTGCAAACCCCCCTAGATGGGGAAGAATTCCTGGGAGCCCTATCCCAATGCGCCCCTCTCTCCTTCCCAGGAGAAGATGGCCTCCCATGGGAATATTACAAAAAATTTGGGTCAACACTATGAGCAGATTTCATGAGTAGGATAGAAGAATGCATGGAGACAAAGGTTTTCCCCCCATCATTTTCCAAAGGAGTTATCTCCCTAATATACAAGAAAGGTAGAAAAGAAGACCTAAAAAACTGGAGGCCCATCTCATTACTAAGGGGCCGATTAGGATGGAGGATTTTCCGCCTCCTCCGGGCCGGCGGAAGCCACCTCCGGCCCGGAGGAGGCGGAAAATCCTCTGCGGAGTCACCAAAGACCCACCGCCGCATTACGATGGCTGGTGGGTCTTGGTTTCTGTTCGCTGCTTTTCCGCCGCGGTCGGATTACAACCGCGGCGGAAAAGCTCTCATTTGGCTGGCAGTGTCTATCAGACACCGCCAGCCAAATTAGGATGCATTTGTAAACATGCTTTTCCGCGGCGGTTTTTCCGCCGTGGAAAAGCATGTGTACTTTTGATTTTGGGGGCCCGTTGCGGGCCCCCAGGGTGTAGGCGGGTGGGGGGTGCACATGGGGGGTACCTATGGTACCCCCCAGTATTTACATGCACAAAGCGGCAGGCACCGCGCGGTGCCTGCCGCTTTGTGCATGTAAATGTTAAACATGCACTTTTAACATTGCGGCGGGTGCTGCTTGAAGCAGCACCCGCCGCAATGTTAAATATCCAGGATGTGACCGCCAGGGTGGCGGTCACATCCTAATTTGCACGGAGGGACCGCCGCAGCCCATGCGGACGGTCCCTCCACCTCTGGGATGGCGGACGGACGCAAGTCCGTCCGCCATCCTAATCGGCCCCCAAATGTGGATAGTAAATTAGTGACAAAAGTGCTAACAAACAGACTGAAAAGAGTTTTAAATTCACTTATAAATGAAGACCAATCCTGCGCAGTTCCCCAGAGGAAGGTATGGGATAGCCTTATGACAACAAGGGAAACAATCAGGCTCGCAGTTGAACAGAACCAACTCTTAGGCGTCCTGTCCTTAGATCTACAAAAAGCCTTCGATAACATCTCACCTAGAGTCCTAGGAAAAATTGGTATCCCCGCTTCCTTCACTGGTATTGTCCAGGCACTTTACAAAGATGCAGCTAGCCAAATTCTGATCAATGGGTCACTAACAGAGAAGATCCCAATCAGATCAGGGGTAAGACAGGTATGCCCGCTATCACCAGCCCTTTTCATTTGTGCCATTGAACCTCTCCTAAGTAAAATCAGGCAAGACCCAAACATCAAAGGACACTTTCTCCCGGGAGGGGAAGGGAAGGGAAGAAAGTTAAATGCACCAGCTACATGGACGACGTAACTATCTTCTGTAACAATGCCCAGGAAGTAAACAGAGTCATCACACATGCCTCCTCCTTCACCAACGCCTCTGCCCGAGAAATAAATAAAGACAAATCTATCTGCATGGTCATAGGCCGATGGGACAACCTGGCAAAAACACCTGTTACAGTCACAAGAGACCCCATTAAAATACTAGGGGTCCATTTCAGTACAGATATAGCTGGGGAACAAAACTGGCCACCAGTAAAGGAAAAATATTAAAGAAATTCTATTTTTGGAAGTTAAGAAACCTTTCCATGGAAGGTAAAGTTTTGATTATTAACCTTTTCAGCGCGACCGCGATTCCCCCTCCGGTGCTGGGCCCTAATAAAAACGGGCGTGGTCATGACGGAACGGTTCCGTCATGAGCACAGCTCAACCGTAGCTCATGACGGAACCGTTCCGTCATGAGCATCGAAGGGGTTAAAGCTATTGTATTGCCTATTCTGATGTACCTTGCGGTAGTTTTCCACCTAAAACTGTAATGCTAAATAGCCTGCAAAAAATGATTTTCAACTTTGTTTGGAACTCCAAAATGGAGAAACTCAAGAGAGAACACATGTATAACGCTGAACCAGTCCTCATAGCCAACAACTTATCAGAAAGTCAATCAAAAGCAGTATGGGAACAGACAAGCAACAAATGCCTATCCAACCACCAAAAAGACATTGCATGGATGGCAGTAACAAAATGCCTGCCAGTAAAGGCATTTCAACACAAGAGAAACTTGGCCAAAGACTCAAAATGCCCCAGATCAACATGTGCCGTAGAAGAGACCGTCCTCCACTTCCTATGGAACTGCGCCATTGCGGAGGAAATCTGGAAAAAATGGGGAAACTCATAAAAAAAATCATCAAACAGCCATCAGTCTCCTACAAACTTATCTTATATGGTATTGGCTTTTTATGCCTAAAGGAGAGAAAAGACACAAATCTGGAGGCTGATAAACTATATCAAAGAAAGCCTGGGGTCCTCCAGAAACCTAAAACTATTCAAACACAAAGAAATCGCCCCCGAAGAATGCATCAAAATGGCACCTGACAAAGTGCAAACCTATGTTTTTGTAGATGTAAGAAAGAATGGACAAGAATGGGCACTTGACAACTGGAAACAAAAAGACTGGTCAAAACTAATAAACAAACCATAGACAGTAAATAAATCTGTGCAATAAGCAAATAAAATAATCTCGATGTACATTTTGCACATGTCTGAGCTGCACCTCTAACATGAATGCAAAATCCAAAATGATGCCACCATATTGGATTGGCTAACATTTAAATATGTAAAGTTTTAAATAAAGCCAGTTGAAACAAAAAAAAAATCTGTTATTATCAGTTTAATATCTGATACGTCCTCTATCTGGGGACCATATATTAAATTGATTTTTGGAACAGGGAGATGGAATAGGAGCTTGCTCTGTCCACTGCACGAATCAACCTGGTATTGCAGTACCTCCAGGAATGGTGCACTTCCCCACCCGGGGAAAACAATGCTGTTGAAAAATAGACGAGAAAACGAAAGTAGCGCTTCACTACCAAACCCTGTAAAGTGGTGCTATTGTGTTTGCGTGTGAATAAAAGCAAACTGGTCACCGCGTCTTGCCTTATTTATGTATTTATTTGACTTATTTGCCACCTGGCAGTGCATTATTTATTTATTTTTCGCATCTTTTTCAACTTTTTTTTCTTCTTTTTTTTTCCTTCTCCATCCAGACTGCTGCACTTTGAAAAGAGACAAACGTCGGAAAAAGACTGTTTTTGCAGTAGCAGAGTTTCATTGGTTTTTGGATCCATTTCACTAGGGAACGAATGGAGAAAGGTTCCCAGCAAGTCAGTGGGAGGGAGGGAAGGAGGCAGGCAGGCAGGCATGCAGAGAAGTGGACACTGCCCTTGGCTTCTCTGAGCAAGAAGAAAAATACAGAGTCCTTTTCCTTCTCTGCCTGCCCCGCCCGTCCCCGAACGGCCAAGCCTTATCTATAGGCCTTAGGCTGAAGGGGAGCAGTGTCCCGGGCAAGCAAGGGCGAGGGGCCAGCCACTTCCGGTCAGGGAGCTGTCCAGGGCATCCGGGCCTGATTCCCAGCATCCCCTGGCTGACAGGCTTTCCGGCCAGCCGGCTGGAAGCTGTGCGCAGGAAGGGGCGGGGCATGCAAATACTAGAAAGAGGACAACGTGGGTATGCTAAGTGATGCCTAATGAGGCGACAGCCGAGGAGGACTCTGGGAGCCGGGGGAAGGCACAAGGCCAGGGCCTCCTTTCCACCCAGACATGCTGAGCTCTTGCTAGGAGTCAGAAAAAGAGGCAAAAGGGCGACCAGCGACGGTGCAAGGGAAGACCCCGGTCCGGGTCAGCCAGGTGGATTGCTTTGGGAGGCGTTAATTCTGGCAACATTCTGGTTATCGCTTCTCGGCCTTTTGGCTAAGATCAGGTATATACTGGTCTGCTAGAGGTGAGAGACGGCAGTCGACACCCGGCTGCATTGCCAGGTGGGGTAGTCCGGCGGAGGAGGTCCGTATTTACAAGGACACTGCATTACCAACTAGGGGCCTGGCCTGTGGCACCTGGGCTGACTGTGACTTTGGTGCTACATTGCATTGGTTGATGCTATCATCAAGAAAGAATGTAAAATTGTTGAACGTGCTATAGAATGTATACAGGATTTCTCAAACCAGGGCATTTTTGATGTGACCTTTTCTAGTGAAACTATTTGTAAAGATTTTTTGCAATGTGTGGCATCGTCAGGACACAAAGCCCTTTCGGGGTCTCACTGTCACTTCTATGTCTGCCCCAAAGGAGGTGACCTTGGTAGTCCATATGTACAACCCTTATGCAGACCACTGGCTCATTGAGGTGTATTTAAACAGTTATTGTGATACTATTAGGGGTGGCCAAAAAGTTCACAATATCTGTGGGATATGTAATGGGAAACGTAAATATGTTGTTACCTTCAAGGAAGATCCTGCGGGTATTGGGGGTCTGGCACATCCACCACAGACCTTCACATTAGGGGCAAATAAGGGGTTTCTAGTCTATTCCGGAAAGCCCCTGTTTTGCGGGCTCTGTCAGCAATTTGGCCACGCAAAAGAGCAATGTTCTGGTATGGCATGTAGGAATTGTGGAGGCCTGGATCACAGGGCCCAGAATTGTGTGGTACCCAAAAAATGCAACCTCTGTGGTGGTTTGGATCACGTGTTCAAAACCTGTCCTAAAAGTACATTTTCTTATGCTTCTGCTGCTAGCGCACAGGGTCCTCCACCTCCTGCCCCGGCCCCGCCAGATGCAGCGTCCGTTTCTGTTCCAGTTCCAGAGATTACTGACTCTGCCATCTTAGGGGTAATAGACGGTATAGAAATTAAGAGATGTGGTCCCACTCAGGAGGTTGAGGGGGAAGAGGAGGAGGAGGAGGAGACTGATGCCGCCTATGGTATTGATCCTTCCGCAACAGACCTGGACATACAGTCTTTGCAGGACGAGGATGCGGAGAAAGAACGTGCTGAAAACGTGCGCCTTAAGCAAAACACCTTGGATAGGAAGGCAATGTGTGCAGGTTTGTCCCAGTCAGAGCCTGTGGTGGTTGTTGCTCAAAGTGATATTGCTCAGGCGCCTTCCACGTCTACGGCTTCCCTTACAGAGGTGCCTGAAACTGTTCCTTCTGTTATTCCTCCCACAGTACCCCCGCCTCCTAAACTACAGCGTATGGTGAAATTGGTGAAGAAGACAGCTGCATCCCCTGGGTTGGATGTGACCCCACTGGTTGTGGCCAAGGAACAGACGTCACCCATGGAACATAGTGGATGGAGCACAAATAAGCGGAAATCCTGTGCTTCTCAGCAAGTGATAGACTCCACTCCTTCCACACGCTCCAAACAAAAGCGTGTTTCCTATCTGGATCGTTTTTCAGGGGGGGACGGTATGACCCCTTACTCTGCCTCTCTGACTCAGAGGGTATTGAGGACCAGCCTTTGTGTGAAGGGGATGTTTCAGGGGTTGCATCTTGAACTGTGTGTCAATATGGCAATTGGCTTACTTTTGTGTATCATGGCTCTTTCCCTTGCCTCCTGCAATGTGCGGGGTATGGGGACCGACTTGAGTAGACGTATGGTTTTGGATTATTTTGGTCATACCACTTATGATGTCATTTGTTTGCAGGAATGTTATATCCCTTATCAGCTAAAATATTTTTCCTTTCAGCCCTACTGGCCTTACGGGCCCTCAGCTTGGTCCGGAGGCGCAAACAAAAACGATGGCATAGTAGTCCGTTTTAGGAATAAGCATTGGCAAATCACGGAGGAAAAAGTCCTTTGGCCTGGGCGTGCTATGTTAATATCAGTTCTAATGGATGGCCTTCCTTTCAGGTTATGTGTTGTTTACGCTCCAGCTACTAAGCCTGAGAGGGAGCAATTGTTCCATGTGTTAAAACCCTTTCTTGCAGGTGCTACACAGACGCTCCTTGTGGGCGATTTCAACTGCATTTTACATATCAAGGATAGGCAGGGTGCACAGTTCGCTTGTACTTTAGATGTCACCTCGAAACTTTTGTTGTCCCTTCTTCACGATTTAGATTTTTATGACACCTACCGAAAGTATCATCCTCCCGGGGTAGGTTTCACTTGGGAGGCGGCTCATGGGAATGCCCGCTCCCGCCTGGATTTTGTGTTGGCCTCCAAGTCCTTGCACGCAAATAGCCGTGGTCTTACTGGGGTGCCTTTCTCAGATCATAAAGTGTCGGCTATAGGTATCACCATTCCGGGTACACCTCAACGAGGTTCTGGTTTTTGGAATCTGAATAATGACCTCTTATTGGATAATGATATTTGTAAATCATTTGCTCAACGTTATGGTGCATGGGCCGATCAAAAACATAGGTTTCCGGATATTTACAAATGGTGGTGTTGGGTTAAACATAAAAGTAGGCTTTTCTTTCAGGAACAAGGACGGCTCAGACGCAGGGCTGCCTGGGCTACTTTCCAAAAATTGCATCGCCACCTTATTCTTCTACACCAGTTGGTGGAAGCGGGCAAGGATGTAAAAAACGAGGTCCGTTTGCTCACACTTGCTAAGAATAATTGGTTGATACGTAGGAAGAGGGACACGATCTTTCATTCTAGGGTCAAATATTACCAAGAAAATGAGAAATGTACCTCCTTTTTCTTTAAAAAGGCTAAATCTGCTCAAAAACTTCTGACGCATTTACGTGATACAAACGGGACTGTCGTACAAGGTGTAGACCAATGCCAGCAAATCGCATTTGATTTTTATTCCTATTTGTATGCTTTGCCACGACACTTGTCTGCCGTTGTGGACCTTGAAGAATATTGTTCAGGCCTGGAGGGTGGTCTCGATGAGACCCAGGTTGCTCACTTGGTCCAACCATTTGATGGTGAGGATTTTATAGTTGCACTTCAGTCAGCCCCTAGGGGGTCTAGCCCAGGCCTCGATGGGTTCACTTGGGAGTTCTATAGAAAGTTTTGGGATCTGATATGTATCGATTATATGGCTATGATAAATGCTGGGTTTGAGAAAAAAACCTTTTTTCCACAGTTTTCTCTGTTGGGGTAATTTCCTCGATATTCAGGAAAGGGGATGTAACATCGCTGGGGAATTGGAGGCCCATTACCCTCCTAAATGTTGATTATAAGTTAATTATGAATAGATGTAGGTATTGCCCTCTATGTTTTAAATATGTGCTTAATCGTTTGTGCGATAGGTGTGCTACGCTAGGTCAGTGCCTGCAAACTGTATGTCAAAATGTATGTGGCCTGGAATCGCTAGATATCCAGGACTCCAGCGTGCACTACAGTAAAAAAGTTTTCCAATCAAACGTTTTTCACAAGAACATTTATCAATGATATGCCAAAGAACTATTCATTGAAGTACATATGCTTTTTATACGATCATTCAATTCATTGAATTAAACAAAACATTATATCATGTACATATATTTCATAATACTGTGTATTCTAAAAACCCAATGCATTTCGGGGTCCATACCCCTTCGTCAGGGGTCTGCTGTAATAAAGAAAAGAAAAAGGAAACTTAGTAACTAGGGATGCCGTGGGGGTTTATTAAACTATTTAGAGTGAAAATTGGTGGATCTTACCATGATCTAAGGGTCGTTTGAAGGAATTTGCAGAGTATACTGTTGCTTTGGGATCAATCTAAAAAATCAGTTGTAACCAAAGTCATTTTAATTTTAGATTCATTTAAACAGGAGTTCTGAAAACTCTAGTGGTAAGAAAGTGATTTACCTGTATCGTAATTTCAGGAGGTCTGCAAAAAATGTATATGCAAATAAGTATTTCATGCATCACGTCTTAGCGTGATATAAACAGCAGAAAGATTGTATAGTGGCACCTTAACTAATACTTATTGCTCACCACCGGGTCTTTTTAACTGCCAATATGATAGCGGGTCTAAAAAAAGGCAAAACGAAAACAATTTTTTTAATGCTTCAAAAATTAACGGATTGTAACCGAAAAGGACCTGGGTTCTTTACTGTAGTGCACACTGGATTATAAGTTAATGGCAAAAGTGTTGGCACGTCGCTTGAGATCTCTCATGCATACGTGTGTACGCCCGGATCAAGCTTGTGCTATTCGCGGGCGTACAATTGTGGATAGTCTAGTTACCTTGCGAGATACCCTCTGGTATCATCAAGAACGCACTCTCCCTTTGGGTGTTCTCAGCCTTGATTTCCACAAGGCCTTAGATAAAGTGTCCCATGATTTTCTTTTTTTAGTTTTGAAACACATGAAAATTCCTCCTGCGTTTCTACAAAGTCAATATTAACGTTTATTTTTTACTGCTCCTTTTCCTATTCTTTCAGGGGTCCGTCAGGGGTGTCCTATGTCACCAATCCTTTTCGTTTGTGCATTAGAGCCTTTTCTGTGTAAACTTTGGCAAGACAAAGTCATTAAAGGTGTTTTTGTTCCTGGGGGTTTGGGGATTCAGCACAAAATTGTGGCATACATGGATGACGTAACAGTGTTGTGTACTAATGCTGCCTCTGTCCGCAGGACATTTTGGCTTGAGTCTTAACATGGGTAAAAGTGTTTGTTTCACTAGATGGCCCTGGGATCGCCTGGCGAATTTACCAGTCCTCATTACTTCAGAATCTGTTAAAATCCTGGGAGTCTACTTTGGGGTCTGCGGGTTTGAGGAGAAGAATTGGTCTGAACTTCAGGCTAAATTATTTAAAAAACTTTCCCTTTGGTACTTGTGCAAACTGACGCTTGAAGGCAAAGTTTTGGTTATCAAAGCTGTTTTATTTCCGTTATTGTTGTACCTTGCTAAGGTTTTTCCTCCTAAATATCGCACTTTCCAGAAAGTTCAGAAAATGTTTTTTACCTTTTTATGGAACTCTCGCATGGAGAAACTTAGCAGAGATAAAGTATGTCGACAGTGGAGAAATGGGGGTAAAAGTTTACCTGACCTTAAAACCCTTTTGTTGTCCAAATTATTATGTTATGTTGTATCGCGCACTGCTGATGATCTGAAATCTGTTCCTGCCTTATTTACCAAGTATTTTTTAGTGGCATGGCTACGACGTTTTGGACTTTTTCCCCTTCCAATTGCTCTCCCTCGGCCCACGAGGCACCACCATTTTATAAACACCTTTGTTCCTTTTTGCAGACCTTGGACACAGAAACTTTTGATAGGGACATCTGTATTCACCCCACCAGGTTGAAGAACGAACTTCGGAAAACTGAGCGACCGATCCTGTTGGGTGTTCTGACTGAGGCTCAGTCAGTGCGAGTCTGGAAAATGTGGGTCACATGGACATTACACACAGTCAGCGTGACTTGGCTTGGATGGCCGCACACGGATGCCTTCCTGTGAAAGTTTTTCAACATCGGAGAGGTTTGTCCCCCACAGCATGTTGTCCGCGCCCCTGATGTGGCCACGACAAAACCATTTTCCATCTACTGTGGGGTTGTCTGTATGCGAAGAACTTTTGGGTTTTGTTGCAGCCTTTTCTTTCGGCATTGCTGCCTTGGCTTTCAACACCCTTTTGTATGGACAGGACATCTCTGCACGGCGACCTCCCACTGCCTATAGACTGTTGAACTGTGCAAAAGAGGCTTTATGGGATGCCAGGAACTTGTTTCTCTTTCTTTTTGGGGATAAAGTTATGACCTATGTTTCTGTTGATCGTGCCACCTTAGGGATTGATGACGCCAACACCCTGTGGCAAATTAAGAACTGGAAGGGTTGGGTAACTTAGGAAAATGGAAAGTTCTGATTACAAATAACTTGTTTATACGATTTTTTTGTTTGTTTGCCTTGCCACCAGGCTATAAAAGGATTGGCATTTATGAATAAACAAAATTTTTCCTGTCTGTCGTGTACAAAGATTTCATCATTATATCTGTATATATCTCCTATGGACCACTTTATGTAACTTTGGTCTTTTAAATTGTAAATTTCTGTATCTGTGCCTTTATCCATTTAATAAAGGTTATTGAAACAAAAATCTACACTTGGATCTAGCCAGGGGGCGTCTGAAAACCAGACACCAGTCTCTGCTGGGCCTTCGCTCCACGGCTTGTCCGTGGCAAGGCTGTGCAGGGACAGGCCAAAGGAAGAAGGCAAGGTCGACACCTTTGAGGGACACCTGGGGAAAGCTGGGCCTTCGCACCACGGCTTGTCCGTGGCAAGGCTGCGCTGGAACCAGTTTTGTTCTGAAGGGTCAAAACCTTTCATTGGAGGGACACACGCCACAACCCGAGCCAAGGGACGGGCTGCGGATTCCTGGCCTGCCCGGGACCCAGCTGACGCCTGTAGGTTCGGGGAGGCCCCCCCACGACGGAATAGAGCCTGCACATAGCTGTGTGGTATCGGAGACGTTTTTCTGAGAAACCCCAGGCGCACTGGCATAGTGCACGGCTCGGGGTCACTCATTCCTAAAGATCAGCCATTCCCCACTATAGGAACCGCTGGCCACCCGGCTAGGACCAGGTGAGCCAACAAGGCACACTACGGGGGTGGTGGGAGGGGAGCACGGATTTCCTTTCCTTCTTTCAGAAAGTGTGGAGGAACCCTGGGCGCACCGGCAACCCGGGGACACTCCACAAGTCTCCTTATCAAGCAAAGCAGGATTCCAGGCATATCGATCGGGACTGAGCACACCCGCCGACCAAGGAAACACCCCCCCTCTCCACTTGGGGAAAGGAATCTCGGCTGAAATACGAGCCCCCAGGCGCACCGGCTGGTGCTCGACCAGAGGGCACGCACGCACTTTCAGAAAGGAATTATCCAAGCAGTAACACAAGCCCCCAAGCGCACCGGCTGGTGCTCGGCCAGGGGGCACGCAAGACGATCTGCCCACAGCATTTTTTAAGGCTTACCCAGTGACGACTCACAGGCTTCCACCAGCGGGAAGAAGTGGCCAGCAGTAAAGCTAGCCCCCAGGCGCCACACACGGGGGCTCGGCCAGGAGGCACGTCCTGACAGGAAAAACAAGGAAAAAGAGATAAAATACGCTAGCCCCCGGGCGCACTTCAAAGTGCTCGGCCAGGGGGCAGGCCTACCACAAGAAAGAGGAGACAAAATCACGTGAGCCCCCAGGCGCACTGCTAAGTGTTCGACCAGGGGGCACGCTCTTTTGGAAAAGGCACACCGGAAGGTTCCAGGCCAGAGTACACGCCCCCCTTTCCTGCAGCATAAAGGCCCCACTTTTAACCCCAGTGAGAGACGACTTTTTGAAAGAGTGAGCCCCCAGGTGCTCATTCTGGGGCACGGACAGAGAGCACAACCCCCTGCCCAAAACAGAAGATGGCAGCATCCAAATCTTACGCGGCGGCAGCTGGGAACAGATATGGCAGCAAAGACAACAGCTCAGAAGACAGCAGCAGAGGTAATTTACCCACATCAAACATTAGGTTCACAGTGTGCATAGAGATCCAGGAAGATGCAGGGGACAAGCGCAGCATTACACACCTCATGGAGGTAGTAATGAGGCAGGTTTTTAAAAGAGAGCCAGCACAAACTAAGTGTATCCAAGACTTTAGGAAAAAAGGCATTTTTGACATCACACTGTCTTCAGAGACAGATTACCAGAGCTTTTTATACAATTATAATACCAAAAGAAACCACCCTGAACTAGCCGGTTACAAGGTAACCCCTATCGCAATCCCCAGAGAAATACCCATGACTGTACACATGTACAATCCTTTCGCCCCAACCTATGAAATTGAACATTTTTTGTCTAGGTACTGTGAAAAGGTTAGAGGAGGGACAGAATTAAAAAATGAATGGGGGGCATGGAACGGGAAAAGGAGGTTTATGGTGGTCCTGTCCCCAGACAAAGACGGCATAGGAGGGACAAAACACCCTCCCTTGAATTTTTACATTGGCCCAAACAGAGGTTTTCTATACTACCCGGGCCAGCCTATTTTCTGTAGGCAATGCTTACAATTTGGGCATACAAAAGAATTATGCACAGGAGATGTGTGCAGAAACTGTAGAGTATGAGGGCATAAAACAGACAACTGCACAATTGCAAAAACGTGCAATCTATGGGGGACAAATGAGCATCTCTACAAAGAATGCCACCTACAAAATGGTAACGCCACCTCAAAAAATGACAACATACCAAAAGAAGCCACAGTAAGATTAGGAGAGGAGAAAAGGGAGGATACGGGGGAACAGCAGAAATAAACCACCCTCCCTGACTCACAAGATTTATTCTCCACCAACCCAGGGGAAGGAAACCAAAATCCCAGTGCCAAAAGAAATACACCAGGAATATAGCCAAACTAGCACACGGAAAACTCGCAACAAGTAGTCTCAGAAACACCAGAGACCAGAAGAAAATATAATGAGCAAAGAGCAGGCAGGAGCCACACCACACATCAATCCAAGTGATGCAAGCACCCACATCACCAACCTGGAAATAGAAGAAAAAACAAATGAGTTAGGAAAGGAGGAAGACACAGAAGATTTAGAGGGGGAAAGGGAGATAGCACTGTCCAACAACAAAACAAATTCACAAAGACTACAGATTACACAAGAAAGGCAGGACATGGAGGTAGAAACAAGCATAGAAAATAGCAAAAACCAAGATCTAGACTCAGAGGAGGACAAAACAAATGACAAGCTAGCAGCAAACAAAGAATTCAAAGCAATACAAAAGAAAATAGTTAAACAACAGCAAAAGACCTTGAAAAGAAAACAAAACCAAAATCTAAAATTCACCCAAGACTCCATCTACACACGTCTCAAAAGAAGATCACCAACCCAAAAAGGGGAACAAACACTAGAGGGGTTCGACTGCCTTTTTCCGATAAGTGAAGAAAATACAAGCACAATCTTTGCTAACCTACCTACTATCTTGGGTAGAGAATCCATCGATATGTCAGGACGCACAACAGCCCTTAAAGAAAGTTTACCCACCCCTTTACTGGAGGAGGATAAAACAGGTTTCTATGACTTTGACCCCCTTTTGGGGCGTGAGGAAGAAATAACACAAAACAACCCAAATATAGGGGTAGAATCAACTGAAATCATTGATGTGCACAACATATAAATTTGTCATGAATGCAAAAATCTTCCTCCTCATGGCTATTACTATAGCCACTCTAAATGTAAGAGGCCTTAAACAACAGAGGTAAAGGGCATCAATAATAGAATACTGCAAACTATTTCGGGCTGACATAATATGTCTCCAAGAATGCCACCTACCTTTTAACAATGACTACTCATTCTTACATGAAGAATGGGATTTAGGCCCCTCCATTTGGTCTGGGGGGTAATAAAAATGCTGGCATTTGTTTCCTTTTTAAAAACCATGATTTCTCATTTCTTAAACAAGAACATGTTGAGCATGGGAGGGCGGTTATCCTAACTGTTAAATACAAGGGAAATACCTTCCGTATTTGTAATGTGTATGGTCACACCACAAAAAATGACAGATATGATCTGCTAGAAAGCCTACAACTTTTCTTAGTGGGAGCCTGCCCCACCATCATGGTAGGGGACTTTAATTGTATTATAAATGCTACTGACAGGATAGGTTCAAGCACCGTCTACAAACTAGACAAATCTTCAAAAATGCTTAAAGAACTGCTAGAAAATATAAACCTGAAGGACACATACAAAAACACCAACCCCAAAACACCAGGATTCACGTAGTTGTCAAATGACAAAACCACCTCCTCCAGGATAGATTTTATTTTTGCATCTGATTCCATAACGTGCCTATCAACAACACTAGAAGACAGCTGCCTTACAGACCACAAAACCCTCAGTACAAAACGAGTTTTCAAAGGCCCAAACAAAAAAGGTGGAGGGTACTGGAAGCTAAATACAACACTATTACACGATTTAGAAATACAAAAGGAGTTTACAGCTCTTTACCAAGAACTGCAGAAACAAAAACATCTTTTTAAATCCCAACAAGAATGGTGGGCGGACACAAAAGCAAAAACAAAGACCTTCTCAGCAAAAGGGAGGGAAAAAGCTAGGGAGAAAAGTTTGAAAACCTACAAGAACACCTTACATGCCTGGTGGAACTCCAAGACGCGGGAGTCCAGGTGTCACAAGAGATAAGTGAAACCAAAACTGAGATTAAAAAATGACTACATAGCAAAGGAAAGGAAACCATCTTTAACTCTCGAGTACAAAAGTACGAACAGGATGAAAAATGCAACACTTTCTTTTTTAAAAAGGCTAAAAGAAACCACAAAATGATAGAGGGTCTTTATGACCACACAAACTCCCTTAAAAAAGATCAGGAAGAAATCAGTAAAATCACACAAGATTTCTACACAAACCTTTTCTCAGTGAAAGAATCTGATATAGACGCTAGCAATGACTTACTATCTCACTATGACCTGGGGCTATCAGAGGAAGAAAGAGCATATCTAGAAAGCCCTCTACAAGGACATGAATTCTTAGAGATCATAGAAAAAGTCCCCAAAACTCAGCGCCAGGGCAAGATGGACTCCCATGGGAGTTTTACAAAACCTTCTGGAAAGAGATGGCAGTGGACTATATCAACATGATTAAAGAAGGGGTAAATCAATTCTTGCCATCTTTCAACCAAGGGACAGTAACCCTGATACATAAAAAAAGAGATCCAAACAATATAAAAAACTGGAGACCCATCACCCTACTAAATGTAGGCAACAAGATACTAAGTAAACAGTTAGAGGAGGCACTAAATGCCCTAGAGCTTCTACAACAAGTCCAGGGGCCCACACACAACAAAGGGCACACCTTGGATCTGGTCTGGTCCTCCCGTCCCTTTGCCAGCCCTATATCTATTAGCCCCTGCCCTTGGTCTGACCACTTCTTACTCAGCGGCAGGCTCCCCTTCCCTAAACAAACCCCCAATCTATCCTCAGACTGGAAGGTGATACGGAGCTGGAACAAAATCAGCACCGATAAATTGATCACCACTTTACAAAAATGAGCCCCGCTCACACACAAGCAAGGAAACATAGACGTGGAAAGCAATGCCCTGACAGGAAGGCTACAGCTTGCCATCGACAATGTAGCTCAGACACGTAGGGCTAGAATCATGGACAAGGGAAAGGGAGCCCCTTGGTTCAATGACAACCTAAGAACCCTGAAACAAACCCTCCGCCAAAGCGAGAGAGCCTGGCGGGAAACTTACGACCCATGTGCCCCGCAGGATTACTATATGGCCTTTGCAATTTACAAAAAAATCAATCCTATCACGTAAAGCGGAATTCTATGAGGCAAAAATCATGGCCGCTGACAACAAACAAAAAGATACCTTTAGTATCCTGAAAGAATTAAGGCAAGTCAAAGAACAGAAACCGACCTTCCACCTAGAAGACTGCAACATCTTACAGACCTTCTTCTTGGAAAAAGTCAAAGACCTACTGACGGAAATTCACTCCACCCCTAAGTTCCCATGCACTTTGACACCTACACCACCGCCCCTCACTTTCTCGGAACCACTCATCGCCTTCCCTGCTTTAACGCACGACTCCTTGGCCCACATTATTGAGAGAGTGAAATTAGGGTCCTCAACAGACCCCTGCCCCACATTATTGAGAGAGTGTAATTAGGGTCCTCAACAGACCCCTGCCCGCCCAAAATTTTCAAGATAGCATTTGCAGGCATCGAAAATGAGGTACTCTCACTCCTTAACAGATCCCTTGCTACAGGTCAGGTGCCTTCCAACTTCAAAGAAGCTCGTGTTATCCCACTCTTGAAAAAAACCCGGGGCCAGCACTAAAAATCTTAAGAACTTCAGGCCAATCTCACAACTACCGTTTCTTGCTAAAGTGCTTGAACAACATGTGCTAAAATTCCTGACCGACCACATTGAAAATAACCACCTCCTGCAACCAAATCAGGCAGGCTTCAGGGCGCACCACAGCACGGAGCTGGTGATGCTATCGGTCCCAGATGAACTTAGATTAAGGGCCGACAAGAAAAAACCATGTGCCCTGGTTCTACTGGACCTTTCCGCGGCATTTGACACGGTCAATCATGACCAACTAATGTCGCACATTTCGGAGTTAGGGATCCAGTGCACAGCCCTGGCATGACTGACCTCCTTTCTCGAAGGGCGTTCACAGAGAACAAAATTGAATGACCTTCTGTCCGATTCAGGACCACTCTCATGTGGTGTACCTCAGGGTTTGGCATTATCCCCACTCCTTTTTAATGCCTACCTCTAGCCCTTGAAAGCGGCATTAAACCACTTGGGGTGTCAAATTTACAACTATGCCGATGACACCCAAATAATTATTCAGATAGACAATGCCTCTTAAGCCCATTCACGTTTTCAAAACATCTTAAAATTCACGGTGAATTGGATGTCGGCCAACTCCTTGAAAATAAACCCAGACAAAACGGAGGTACTGGCCGTCACTTCAGACTCCAACCCGTGGAAGGAGCTCTTCTGGCCACAAGAGCTGGGTACACATCCGGAACCTGCTAGGGTGGTTAAAAGCTTGGGGATCAAAATTGATGCTAAGCTTACCATGACCCAGCAAGTCTCGGCTGTGGTAGGAACATGCACAGGTTTGTTGAGACAGCTGCACAAACTTGCCCCTATTCTCACATTCAATACACTCCGAATGGCAGTTTCCGCTCTGATACTATCACGTCTCGACTACGGCAACTCCCTATACATTAGCCCACCGGAAAACCTTGTGTCGAGACTTCAGGTAATTATGAATGACGCCGCAAGGCTCATTTTCAAAGCACCTAGGCGAGCACATGCATCGCCCCTCCTCAGACAGCTGCATTGGCTCCCTATCAGACAGAGAGATAAATTCAAGGGCCTCTGTATTGCACACAAAGCTGTCTACGGCCGAGCTCCTAGCTACATCAAGGACCGTCTTGCCAAATACACCCCCAGCAGGGCACTACAGTCCACGGATGCTAGCCTCCTGGCTTGGCCAAGATTTAACATGTCCACGAAAGGAGGCAGAGCCTTCTCATCATCTATCCCCTCCATCTGGAACAACCTACCGGAGAGTCTTCATAAGGAACACGCCCTCCTTCCATTCAGAAAAAAATGTAAAACAGTCCTTTTTGCAGAAGCCTGGATATAATCTTACTCCTCTGGCTAGGTTAAGACCTCTCTGACAACGCTTAGAGACCTGCTGGTGATAATGCGCTCAACAAATACCAATTAACAATAACAATAACAAGTAAATGTATTACAAACAGGATGAAAAGAGTGCTTAAAACAATTATCCACCCAAACCAATCATGCGCTGTTCCTGGGAGGAAAATATGGGACAGCTTGATCACAATTAGAGACGCCATAGTTAGAACAATAGAAGAAAACAATTCTTTGGGGGTCCTCTCAATAGACCGCCAAAAAGCTTTTGACAGTGTCACATGAGTACTTGTTTAAAGTTTTAAACACTATGGGCTTTCCCCCATCTTTTGTTAAAACAATCTCCAGCCTGTACTCAAACGCAACCAGCAAGATACTTGTAAACGGTCACTTTACACTAAATGTGCAAATTAAATCTGGAGTGCGCCAGGGATGTCCCTTTTCCCCAGCACTCTTCATATGTGTCCTGGAGCCACTACTATCCACGCTAAGGAAGGACAAGATCATAAAAGGAGTCTTCGTGCCTGGGGCAAAAGGAAAGATGGCAAAATGTATAGCATATATGGACGACGTGACCGTCTTATGCCCAGACCCTTCTTCAGCTAAGAGAGTCCTGCTACACTCCAAAGTCTTTGCGCAAGCTTCAGGTTTATCCCTAAACATAGACAAGAGCACATGCCTCATTATTGGGAAATGGGACAACTTGGCAAAGCTCGACGTCAAGACAACCAGAAGACCAACAACATTTTTGGGGGTTCTTTTCTCAGAAGACACAGAAGGCCAAGCAAACTGGCCCCCAGCCCAGCAAAAAATAAACCAAAAGCTTGGCCTATGGAAAACAAGGTCACTATCCATGACGGGGAAGGTCATGGTAATCAAAGCTGTGATACTTCCACTAATCTTGTACTCTGCTATGATATACCCACCATGTAAAGCTACCTTGAGACTTTTGCTAAAATGTTTGTTAAATTTTTTTATGGAACTCCAAAATGGAGAAGGTGAAAAGAACTATCATGTTCAAGCACACAGAAAGTGGGGGTAAGAATGTACCTAACCTATACCTGTATATTTTTTTGAATTACTTCTGTCTTTGTTTAAACGCAATAAGAGAAAAGAGGAATTTGGCTGCTCACTATAGGCCAGATGTAGGTAGGCTATTACTGGTCGGTAACGGCCGAATTCAGCCGTTACCGACCGGTAATAGGCTTTCCAGATGTAGGAGGCTAAAAAAAGAAGGATTCGGTAATTTACTGAATCGGTAATTTAAGGAATCAGTAAATTACTGAATTCTTAAATACCGATTCGGTAAATTACCGAATCCTGATATGTAGGGAGCACTCAAATGAGTGATTTTCCCATTTTAGGATTTGTTATTTACCACCAACTACAGGTTGGTGGTAAATAATGAAAACCTTTGAAAATGCATTTTTTTTGCTTTTCCAAAAGTGCCATGGGCATGTATGTCTGCAACATGTGCACCCATAGACAATTGAGGGGTGCAACAGGGTGTCAAAGTGACACACTGCCACCCTTCAATGTTTTCCGCCTTTTACGGAATCGGTATTTACCGATTCGGTAATTGACATTCATTCCTATGGGCCTCCAGGCCCATAGAAATGAATGGCAATTACCGAATCGGTATTTACCGATTCGGTAATTACTGAATCTTAACGATTCAGTAATTTTTAACCTACATACCATTTTCCGAATTTAAAATACCGAATCGGTATGATTCGGTATTTTAGAGTCGGTAAAATGGAATTACCTACATCTGGCCCTAGATCAGATATGGAGCAGGAGACATTTTCAGACTGCCCTGGTGAAGAATCCATCATTCATTTTTTGTGAAAGTGTGTTTTTACAAATGTATTCTGGACAAAAATAGGTAAATAAATTAAGGGGATCACAAAGCAAGATCCTGTTACATACGAACTTATATGGTATGGCCTAGGGTCTTCCGTGTCAAAAAATAAAGACAGAACCCTATGGAGGATTCTGTGTGCAGCAAAAGAAAGTCTATGAACAACAAGAAATCTACTAATGTTTAAACACAAAAATTTAGATGTAAATGATGCAATACATTTATGTCTAGACAAAGTGATGACCTTCTACTTTTCTGACATTAAACACATGGGTAAACAATAAGCAGAGTCCACCTGGGAACAAAATAGTTGAGCAGAATGGGTCATTTGAATAAACACTTCAGCATAAAAGTGTGCTCTAATATGGAAAAAATCTTAATGGAAAACCGTTAGGACGGTGCCTGCGTGCAACGCCTAAACAGGTTAATTGTATATCACCCTATGGGATTGGTTGAAATGTAACTGTGCCTCTCCAAAATTTTAAATAAAGTATATTTTTTACAAACTAAAAAAAAAATCTGTTCTTATCAGTTTCACAGCGCGGTTTCTGCGCAGTTGAAATTTGATTTGCACTGTACTACGACTTTGACTTGGAAGCGTGTAAATTTGCTTTTTGCAAATGTATGCAAATGTTCGCGATGGCCCGACGCGCTTTTAATTAAGGCGGAGGAGGGCCACCAGCGTGCTGGTGTCTGTTCTTTCACTAGGAACATAAAGTAGAACCCCCAAGGGCCTGCGGCCAGCTCCTAGTGCACAGGTAACATTGCGCTCTTTTACTCTCTCTCTCCTGATGTTTGTGGGACTAATGCTGGAGGCTTAAAACACCTCCTAACATCCTTCACAGGCCTGAACAGTACCCAGACCTCTGGTAAGGGGATTTATGCTTAGGTGGACACACCTATAACCCTGCCTTAGTTCTAGGGAGCGACTGGTCAGTGTATCTTGTACTGCAGACCTCTAAGGTTTGCTGGGAGACACCCCAGGTACCCAGGCGGACGGTCTAAAGGTGAACTTGGTAATCCGGCGGTAACCCAGTAATTACCAGGTGAACCCCTCAACCAACCAAATGGAGGACATGGACAATGGAGCCCCAGTGGTCACCCCAGAAGGCATCCCCAACCAGACGTCCAGAAACCAAACCCCCTACCCCCTGGGGACAGCGGCAAGGCAGCGAGTAAGGAGGCACCCGTGGAAGCGGGCACCAGCGCTGGGAAGGCTGGTCCCCCCAAGCCCCCTGGACCCCAGGCCTCAGGGCCAAAGGCATCAGGAGCTAAAACAGGTGTCCCTGGAAACCCCAAGGCAGCCAAACCAGGGAGCGGAGGGAAAGTCGAGGCAGGGACCAGGCAAGGGACAGCCCCCGAACCCTTCAATGGGTACAGCATCACCCACCCGCACACCCAGCTCATGCGGTGGGAGATGAAGGATAAAGAAGGATCCCGAATGGACCGAGCCTTGTTCGTGAGCAAGATCCTCAAACCAGCAGGGGTCCAAGTAGACGAGGTGCTGAGTTGCCAGGCGTCTGCGTCGGGCATGATCTTCCTCCTCAGCTTTTTCATCCAACCACTCAAAAAGTACTGGAACTTCTTTCAAGGTAAGAAGGAGGAGGCACCCTACAGCAACTTCGGCATAACGGCAGGAATGGAACCAGCAACCACAGAGAAGAGGGTAACGGTTGAGATGACCAAGCCCCACATCCCGGACAAGGACATCGCGTCGCTCCTCCAAAGGTACGGCACCATCCTGACAGGACCCACAAAGGTCAGAGATGCCAATGGAATTTGGAACACGACCTGGCAGGCGCAGATCAACCTCCACATAGACCCCACAGGGAGAGACAGCATGAAACACCCACCGGCCAGTTTCTACCTAGGATCAGACATGGGGAGGATCAAATACCCAGGACAACCCTTCACCTGCAGGAAGTGCGGGGGCACGGCTCATTCTGGCAAGGATTGCCCAGTGAAGTTCTGCTGGACTGCAAGCAGTCCGGACATTTCGCAGGCTCATGCAGAGGGACCAGGCCACACATACTACCGATGCCCCAAGTCAGACCTGCCGAAGACGTATGCAGCAGCCGCCGCGGCGAGCCCAGCCTGGAGACTGACCAGGCCGAAGCTCTCGCCAATGGCCAACGCCAACCTGAACACCCTCCTGAAGGACGCCAGGGACCAGGCGGGGAAAACAACAGCTGTGCCCAGGAAGGTAGACCAGAAGAGCCAGGATAACGAAGGGGGCCCCAAAGCAGGACCGAACACAGGAACACCACCACCTACTGTGACGGCACCAGCCGAGGAACCCCGGACACCCAAAGGGAACCCGGAGGACGGCGCACCAGCAACGGCCCAGCCACAGGAAACCCCGAGGGAATCAATACTGGCGGAGGCAACACCAGCCAAAGAACAACAGGAACTCCCCAAGGACGGAGCACCACAAGCAGCAGCACTGCCAAAGGAGGCCGCCGGAGAGACGACACCTATGCCAGACACAGAGGTCAAGGAGGCAGGAAAGGAGAAAAAGAACTCTGCTAAGGCAAAAGAAGGGAAGAAGACCGACAAAAAGAAGGGAAAAAAGAAGGGAAAAAAGAAGGAAGGAAGACCTGAGGAAGACAGCGATGACGAGGACTGGGAGAACATCCAAGAGACGTGGACGCAGGTCCGCGCCCATTCGCTGCACCAGAAGGCCACAAAACACAAAGAAGCCAAGGAGCAGAAGCACACCAGTGCAAGGATCCAGAAGGCAACCACACACAAACTGCCGCCACCTGGACCCAGGCTGGAGAAGCTGTAAGACGAGGGGACACCAGACAAAAATCCCCAACGGATAAACCCCCAGAAGAGGAAGCTACCAGCAAAGGAGGACTTCCTGAAGAGCAAGAAGGTGAACAACGCGGGCACCGACGAAGAACCAGACCCTGAAACCGCCATCCTCATAAAGAGCGAAGGTGAAGAGATGGAGGAGGAGGAGGGAGACAAACCAGGGGAAGAGGAGTCAACCCTCCAGGAAATCCACTGCCAACTCAACAGCTTGGTGCCCCCACCCATACCAGACCAGTGGGACCTTGATGTAGAATCTGAGGTGCTCATCTCATGCACAGGAGACGCCGCAGAGGAGTGGGGGCCAGCAGAAGAACAGGAGGGCCCACACACCCAGTAGGAACACCCAGGGCCTTCAACCCCAGTAGGTACCAAAACCAGACACTGACCGATAGCACAGAGACCATGGCTATATCATTGCTCACCCTAAATGTCAGAAGCATGAAGGATCAGGTCAGGCGGGTTGGTTGGCACGTTGCGCTTCCTGGCCACCCAGACCGAGATATCTGCTTTCTGCAGGAATGCGGGATTCCATACATCCAGTGGTACAGCCAGCTTGAACGGCAGTGGACGCACAGGCCCTCATTTTGGTCTGGAGGGAGCAATTGGAAATCATCTGGAGTGGCAATTCTAATAAGGGCAAGGCATTTCACCATGGACAAAGTCACCGAGTAGGTCAACAGCAGAGTGCTGGTCGTGGATGGCTCGTGGGCCGGTGAGCCCGTTCAGCTCATCAATGTCTAGGCCCACCCAGAGAAGAATGAGCGACTCAAGATGTTCAGGGTGCTCAGGATGCAACTCATGACCTCCAGAACCATTTTGATGGGTGGTGATTTCAACTGCATAGTAGAGTTGGACGGACGCAGTGGACCAGGCTCTTCAGGGATGGATGTGACGTCCAGGCTGTTGGTGGAGATGATAAAGGAGGCGTCCCTCCAGGATGTCATCGGAAGCATGGGGCCGAACGCCAGGAATTATTCCTGGAGCCGACCGGATGGATCCGTGCGTTCACGGATCGACCTCCTACTCACCTCCCCAACAGTAAAGCCTGGGCGAAGCTCCATGATCGCCGTCCACTTCTCGGACCACAGAGCAGTCAGTTTAGAGGGGGGAACTTACAAGGAAGTTCCCCGCTGGCCCAGGTTAGTGGAAGCTGAACTGCTCTTTGCTGGACAACGAGGAGTTAGTGGCGAACCTCAGAGATGCGTACATAGAGTGGAAGGACATTTAGGGCCTCTATCAATCCACCAGCGAGTGGTGGGAATGGGTGAAGGTCAGGTTCCGGAGCTTCTTCCAGGATGCAAGCAGAGCTGCTGCACGGAAAAAGAGGACATTCAGGAGGCTACAGAGCAAACTGCAACAACTGTACGAACTCGAGCTCAGGGGATGGGACGTGGATGACGACCTGGAGGAAACACGAAAAGGGCTCACGGAGCTATGGGGAAGAATCCAGGAAAATCATCTTCCGGACCAGAACCGCGAACCTCGAGAAGGGTGAGAAATGCAACTCGTTCTTCTTTAAGAAAATTCACTCAGCCCACACGCCGCTGGTGGAGCTTCGGGACTCAGAGGGCAACCTCCAAAGTGAGAAAGAGGAAGTCATGAGAGTCTTAACGGACTTTTACAGTGAACTCTACTCAGCAAAGTTGTCAGAGAGAACCCAGGCGGACAGTTTCCTGGAGGGCATCTCAAAGACACTGGGTCCGGAAGAGAGAGAAGGTCTGGACCCGCCTTTCACCCTGGAAGAGCTGCACTTGGCCGCCACAACCTCCAAGAGAGGCAAGACACCCGGAAATGACGGTCTTCCAGTGGAACTATATGTTGAACTGTGGGACCTGATCGGGCTGGCCTTGCTGGACCTCTACGAGGAAATGGTGGGCGAGAGGGCATGATAACACTCTTGTACAAACAGAAGGGATAGAGAGAAGACCTCAAAAACTTGAGGCCCATCTCTCTCCTCAATGTGGATTACAAGATTCTCGCAAAGGTAATGGCCAACTGCCTAAAGAAAGTGATAGCAAAGATAGTCCACCCAGACCAGACCTGCGGTATACCGGGCCGGCAAATCGCGGACAGCCTGGCCCTGGGCTGGGACACGATCGAGTGCGTCAAGGGCCGCAAGGTCCTGACGGCCTTGGTCAGCCTGGACCAGGAAAAGGCGTTCGACCGCGTTTTCCATGAGTTCATGGACCGGGCACTCGGAGCACTGGGACTGGGGGACTTCTTCTGCGACGTGGTGAAAACAATGTATAGAGACATCTCCAGCACGGCATCAGTGAACGGCTGGAGTACCGACCCTTTCCCGGTCCTATCCGGGGTGAAGCAGGGATGCCCGCTCTCCCCCCTCCTGTTCATCTGCGTAATTGAACTCCTCGTGGAACGCATCCGGCAGAACAGGAACATCAGAGGAGTGAAGGCACCGGGAATCAGAGGAAACGGAGAGGTGAAGTGCTCCCTCTACATGGATGACGTCTCAGTATTCTGCGCAGACGGACCGTCCATAAGAGAACTGGAAAGGAATTGCATCGAGTTTGGGAAGGCATCAGGAGCAACGTTCAACAGCGCCAAGTCAGAAACCCTACTCTTCGGACACTGGACCCCCCCCGAGACCCACTGCCATTCCCCATCAAGCAGGACTTTCTGAAGATCCTTGGAGACTGGATCGTCGGAAAGGGTGCTGCATAGAAGACCTGGGAGGAAAGACTGGCAAAGACGAGGCAGAAGCTGGGACTCTGGAGCCTCCGGAAGCTGACGATCGAAGGAAAGTCTTTGGTCCTGCAGAACGAGACCCTGCCAGTGCTCCAGTACGTCGCTCAAGTGTGGCCAGTGCAGATCTGAACGGCCAAGGCCATCACGAGGATGCTCTTCTACTTCATCTGGAGCTCGAAGATGAACAGAGTGAAGAGGGCGGTGATGTTCAAGACCCACGACAAGGGAGGCAAAGGAGTGCCAGACATCGCCACCATCCTGAGGGGAACCTTTGTGTGCAACTGCATGATGACCACCCTGAGGGGTGACGACAAGAGCCACGCCGGCCTTCTGATGGCACGGTTCTTCCTGCTGCCAACGTGGAGACGCCTGGGATGTGTGGCTGATGACCGTCCCGTACAACTGGGTGACCCCATGGTACTACAAAGAAGTGGAGAAGTTTGTAAAGGAGTTCGGGCTGGAGGCAAGTAGCCCCGCCACGTGGACCCCCCCCGACTTGTCCAACGACAGATACGTACCAGAGACATCAGCGATCGGCGCCCTCCCCTCAGCGGACCACGTGTGGGGAAACGTCGCATCCAAACGCCTGACAAACCAACACAAAGACATCGCCTGGATGGCCATCCAAGGAGGAATCCCTGTGAGAGCCTTTTTGCACGCAAGAGGACTCAACCGATACAAGTCCTGCCCAAGAGGGTGCACCGTGGATGACACAACATACCATCTCTTCTGGGAGTGCACGTACTCACAGGACCTGCTGAAGGCCCTAGGCACGGAGCTTAGGGCCTGGATACCTACGACCTGCATCACTGCTGACTCTGTGATGTATGGACTGCTGGAGGCTCCTATGCTGTTTTAAAGATGTTCTTTTGTTTTCCAGAAACCGCCTTGTAGTACGGAAAAAGGAGACATCAACCCTGGTGTGCCGTAAGATGATCCACAGCCTCGGACGGATCAGATGGAGATGGTGAAGTCGAAACCTGAGGACCCAAAGGGGTCCCCTATCACGCAGGGGGCCCAGGAAGGCCCAGGCAAGGAAAGCGACCCCAAAGGGGGTCCCCTTGTAACTCAAGGGGCCCTTGAGGGACCACTAACCTGTTTTTTGCATATTCTTCCCTTCAATCCAGGAACCAGTTTGGCGATAGGAGAGAGGAGAGAGCGGATGAAGACAGGTGGAGTAAATGTAATAATTTACTGTATGTATTTTATTAACGTGACCTTTTCCCTTCACAGGTAAAAGGTCAATGGGATAGCTTGGGCACTTGCTGCCAAGTTTATTACCAATGACTTACGCATAAATAGGGTGTTGTGGAAGGTAACGATTGATGTATCCGAACCAGAAACGACGCACTATCAAGTAGGAAGAAAGAAAAAAAAATCTGTTCTTATCTTTCCTGGCGTTTGGGTGGACTAATACTGGAGGCCTAAACAACCTCCTAACATCCTTCACAGGCCTGTAACAGCACCCAGACCTCTGGCAAGGGGGTATATGCTTAGGTGGCAACACCTATACCCCTGCCTTAGCGCTAGGGAGTGGCTGCACAGTGTTTCTTGCACTGCAGACCATTGTGGTCTGCTGGGAGACACCCCAGGAATCCAGGCGGAGGATCCAGGGTAGGCGGTAAAACCGGCGGTAGCCCAGAATTTACCAGCAAGCCCAAAATCACCCAGAATGGAGTAAATGGACACTGGAGCCCCAGTTGACAACCCAAAAGGCATCCCCTCAACGGACGCCCAGAAACCCGCCCCCACCCCCTGTGGAGACCGGCACGGGGGCAAGTAAGGGAACACCTGTTGAAGCAAGCACCAGCGCTGGGAAGGCTGGTGCCAGAAGGCCCCAGGACCACAGACTGCAGGGCCTAAAACAGGTGCACCTGAACCCCCCAAGGCTGCTGAACCAGGGAGTGGAGGGAGAGGTGAGGCAGGGACCAGGCAAGGGACAGCACCATCCAGAAAGGACCCACAAAGGTCAGAGACACCAACGGAGTTTGGAACACAACCTGGCAAGCAACCATCGACCTCCGCAAGGACCCTAAAGAGAGAGACGGTCAGAAACACCCACCAGCAAGCTTCTACCTAGGAGCTGACGAAGGGAGGATCAGATACCCGGGAGAACCTTTCACCTGCAGGAAGTGTGAGGGCACGCCGGCAAGGACTGCCCAAAGAAGTTCTGCAGAATCTGCAAGCGCTCCGGACACGAAGCAAGCACATGCAGCGGGATCAGAAAGTGCAACCTTTGCGGAGGTGAGGGCCACACCTACTACCGATGCCCCAAGTCTGACCTGCCGAAGAGTTATGCAGTGGCCGCTGCATGGACCCCAGTCTGGAGACAGAAACAGCCAAGACCGACTTTCTCCCCAGCAGCCAATGTACAACTGAACACCCTCCTGAAGGGAGGCGGCAAAGACACCAGCAACCACGAGGAAGGGAGATATGGAAAGCCAAGTTCCAGAGAAACCAACACCCACAGGAACAGGCACGAACCACCAAGAGGACCCCAAGGCAGTGCCGAACGCAGCGGGGGAACCACCACCACCGACTAGGACGGCAACAGCCGGTGAAGTCCACCAACCCAACAACGGCCCCGAGGATGGAGCACCACCAAGGGCCCCACCAAAGGAGTCCCCAGAGGGAACTGCTCCAACACCGGAAACAGAGATCAAGGGAGTGGAGACGGAGACAGATGACTCTGCAAAGGGAGAGAAGGAGAAGAAGAAAAAGGGAAAGAAGAAGGGAAAACCCGAGGAAGGCAGCAAAGGTCGAAGACGACAGCACCCAGGAGTCATGGAGCCAAGTCCGGGCACAACGCTGCACCAAAAGGCCACGAAAGACAAAGAAGAAGAAAAAGAGAGACGCACCAGCGCCAGACTGAAGGTGAACCCGCAAGGCTCATCACAGCCCAGCCCCAAGCCAGAGACATTGGAGGAAGGGACAACACCAAGACGAGCCCCCCTGCGAGGGGACACCAATA
Organism: Lissotriton helveticus; assembly: GCF_964261635.1. Lineage (NCBI taxonomy): Eukaryota > Metazoa > Chordata > Amphibia > Caudata > Salamandridae > Lissotriton > Lissotriton helveticus. Next base: position 1,569,200,709 of record NC_136067.1, read on the forward strand.
AGAGGAAGTTGCCATCCAAAGAAGACTTCCTGTCCAGTAAGAAGGTGAACTCAACAGGCACTGAAGTAGAGGAGGAAGACAACAAAGTCATCCTGGTAAGCGGCGCAGAAATCAACAAAACAAATGCTGAGATGGAGGATGAAGATGACGACAAGGACCTGGCGGAGATCGGGACGGTTCTCCAAGAAATCCATCGTCAGCTCAGCATGGTGGACCCCCCACCGGACGCAGCAGAATGGACCACAGAAGTCGAAACAGAAGTGCTCATCGTGAGCACCGAAGAAACCGCAGATGGGGGAGAGCAGGACCAACAGGTGGTTCAGGACCCCAAGTAGAGCACCCCAGGGACTTCAACCCCAGTAGGTTCAGAAACCAAGTACTGACCGATAGCACCGAGACAATGGCGATATCATTGTTCACACTAAACGTCAGAAGCGTGAAGGATCAGGTTCGGCGGGTTGGCACGTTGCGCTTCCTGGCCACACAGAATTAAGTATGGGCGCAAAATCCGTTCCGCTCGCGGAATTTGCTAAATTTTGTAAATTTTGCGATCCGCGAATCTCACGAAATTGCAGAAAAATCGTGAATTCGCTCGTGGGCGGACTTTTTTGCATCCACGAGTTTCTCGAGCGCAATCCCCGTGTGCAGCCTGTGACCAGGAGGCTGCTTCCTTCTCATCGGCTGCTCTGATCGGTCTCTGACACTTACAAGGAGCATGTGAACTCGAATGGTGCCCAAGTTGAAGCTCAAATTCAGTAACGCATTATAATCAGCCCAAACAACTAGTGAGCAAGGTCTAGGCTAGGCAGGTGTGCTTCCTCCCCATATCTACCGCCTACAATAGATGTAATCCTTGGTGGAGGTCTTTGCATCCACGTGTTTATTGAGCGCAATCCCGTGTGCAGCCTGTGACCAGGAGGCTGCATCTTTCTCATCTGCTGCTCTAATCGGTTTCTGACCCTTTATAAACAAGAGGCATGTGAACTCGCATAGAAGGCGAAGCCCCACCTGTTTGGCCCCGCCACACACACACACTAGGGTATGCAACGTCTTCCCACCCTTTCCTCACTATGAAGGACAGCTTACTCGAGGGACCTCGGCGCGGTGGCAAAGTTACAGACACACAATTTGTGCAAATGGCAAAAAATCCACGAGTTGGCGTTTTTTTTGCCATTTCGCGGACCGCAAATTCGCAAAATTTGCCCATGGTTACTTCACATGGATATCTGGGGATGGGAAAGCCACATCCAGAATAGATTTGGTCTTTACCAATCACAGATGAAATGTATGTCATTACAGCAAGATAGTTGCCTCACTGACCATCAGACTGTAATAACTAGATGCAAACTCCCTCAAGTATTTCAAAAAGGGAGAGGGTATTGGAAATTAAATACTTCAATCCTACCAGAGGCACAAAAAGCTTTTAGCATACAGTATAGGAAATGAAAAAAGGGATTTTCAAAATCTCCCTGTATGGTGGGAATTTGGTAAAAAAACAAACAAAAAACTTCATCTCAAATATAGGAAGAGAGTCTCCAAAAAAGGTCAGGCTTCAAAGACCTTAAAGAAAAATTGGCATTACTATTAGAGCTACAAGAGGTAGGAGTGTAGTTAAATAAGAAATGGCTAATATTAAATACAAAATAAAAAAATGGTACTTAAAAATAGGTAAAGAAACAATATTCAACTCGAGATTAAAAGACTATGAAGAGGGGGAGAAATGTAGTTCCTTTTTTTCAAAACAGCAAAACAGACACAAATTTTACGCATTTAACCCTCGCTAGATGAGTATTATACAGTACATTAATCATATTTGGGTGCATAAGGTGTATCTGAGCCAAGGGTGATTGAGGACAGAATCACATTATATATATATACAATGTATCTAGCATCAAACAGGAATGAAATGCAGGTATAACAAAAATAGAACATATAGAACACCTTTAGGATTTGCATAACCATATAGGCTGGCTATGCAACAGGTCATTAATGGGGGATATATGGCAATTGCATGTTGGTGACATACTGAGTTCATCCATCATTACAGTCACACAACCTTTGGAGGAAGGCTGATGCCGTTCTGGGTCCAAGGAGAGGCCTAGAGCAGGGTGGTCCAGTCCTCATTTCAGTTTAATCCATTCTTGATGCTGTTCACGCAGATAATCAGTCTGAACTCCTCTTTGTTCAGGAGTTGTGCAATATCTCCGCCTCTTTGGGGTTGTTTTACAACGTTAATGACTGTCCATTTAATCACATCCTCATTGTGGCCGGCATCTGTGAAGTGATCCACCCAAGGGCACATTGGGAGTTTGCAAAGCACTCTGCTCCGATGTTGTCGAATTCGGGTCTTCTTTTTGTGTTGGTTGGCCAATGTAAATTTGCAGGCAGGGGAATTGAATCAGATAAATGACATTGCAAGTATTACAGTTTGGTAAAGACCTTGATGTTATTGAAACATTATTAAAGGTACATTCTATGCCTTCAATGGTTAAATCACAAACATTACAGTTGCCGCATTTGGCGTGCCGAATTAATGGTTCAAGACCCCAGTGTCCATCAAGAGTGGTGGGTTGCTTGGGATTTGGTACAGCTGCCCGTACAAGGTGGTCTTTAAGATTGCGGCTTTTGCGGAGAGGGCGCTCAATACTAAGAATGCCTGCATTCACAGTAGGCCAGTGTTTTATTATAGATTTATGGATGGGATTCGAGATTGTGAAAATGCGGTCACACAAACTATGCCTTTTGCGTTGGACTTGATTTTGGGGGAAAGCAGAATCACTCTTGGGCAGTACCAGGCTCGTTTTTGTGCATTCCGAAACAATCGTTTGGGAAAGCCACGTGCTTTTAACTTGGCAGATAAGACTAAGGCTTCGCAAAAGTAAACGTCTCTGGTGAAGCAATTGCGTCTAATCCACAAGAATTGGGAGTATAGTAAAAAGTGCTCGTGGGTGATTGCTTTCATAACGGAGTAAGGCATTTCGCTCTGTGGTGTTTTCTGGATAGCCTCGTGAGTAGTTCACCGTTGGAATGGAAAATGGTGAGATCAAGGAAAGGAATCAGGGATTTGTCATGTGTAAGGGTGAAATTAAGGCCTAGACAGTTAATATTCAGTCAGTGTAGGAATTGGTTGAGTGTTTCAACATGAAAATAAGGAGAGGGGAAGGAGATTAGGAAGCGTCTAATATGGAGTGAAAAGCATAGTACAAACTGCAGGGCAGCCATTGAACAGCCCTGATGTCAGGCAAATGCACCGTGCACGTGGTTGGAATAACGTAAGAACGTGAGGTGTCGAATATTAGGCACAGAGAGTAGGTAAAGATAGTGGGTAACCACACGAAATGCTGAAGGGGTACTAAAATGAATCTAACCAGCGACCATGCTTTGCTGTTGTAGAGGGGACCTCGGAAAAACATGTGAAATTATAATGCGGGTGCACACCTGACACACATGCGCAAAAGCAAGGTGGGAGCACATACAGATGGGGAGCTGATACCGAGGTACTGTTTTAAAGCCTCAATCAATCGGCTACAGGTATTGATGTGGTCCTTCAGTACTTGAGGATAAAATGTAGAATTCTAAAAAAAGAGAAAACTGGTTTATTTACCGTCTCTTTATAAATTCATTTTAAAACAGTACCTATTCAGGTATGCAATTACATATAGTTTTTTTTTAAGTAGACATATAGCAATAATATTCTAACAAAAATCCATATCCAATGTAGTTGTTTAAAGAGAGTGACCAAAATGGGAGTGTCTACAGGTTACCAAAAATATGATGATTATTTGTGCACATATGTCTGTCTCAGATGAGGTTTTGTACCATGAACTAGAGATGTTTAGCATGAATAGAAACAAAATATTTAGGTAATACATTACTGTCTAGTGAAAATGTGAGGAGCTACAGTGAATTTATTTGCCATCGTTAATGGAAAAAAAGGGGGGAGAAGCATATTGTAATGGAAGAGGATGTTAAACGAAAATGTGGGAGATTACTTCTATGTATCTCTTTAGAACAAGCAAAGGAATGTTACTATAAAAATACCAGTTCTTTTTAATAATACAATGTTCAAATTTTTGTTTAGATGTTTAGGTTTCGGCCTTCGCAGCGCGCATGCGCTACAAAGGAAAAATACCTTTTCCCAGCGCTTAGGCTTTTCAGCCAAGCACGTGCACGCGTTCCATTGCCTTCAATGGCAACGCGTGCATGTCAGGAGATTGGCTCGCGGGAGCGTGCGGCCCATCTGGTCCCAATTATCACTCCAGCGAGTCAATCCCTCCCCCCCTTCTGCCACGCGATCCCTTGTTTTTCAAATGATTCGTCATGTTCCTGTGATTTTATTACCTTACAAATAGATTTGCTTTCTCTTCATTTGAAAACCTTTCAGCCCGCGATCGGCACCCGTCACATTTTAAAAACTCGTGTTATAATACACATGTCTGGACTCTAGAAACATATTTCACTTTGCTAACTGCGCTCGGGTTTTTAGAGGATGGAGTTACATGTGCCCATAGCTCGGTGATCAGCTGCTGCTGTGTGCGGGCTCTAGCGACGAAAGTGATGTGACGGTGACACCTTATACGGAGTGACTAACTGAGCTTGAAGAAGCTAGCGGTGCGGGGCTAATGCAGCTTGTTTGCCTATTAAGCCTGGACGAAGGACCGTGGCCAACTAAAGGATACGCGTGACTCGTGTCAACGAGATTTCTGGTGGTAAGTAAATCCACTAAGACAGGTTCAGAGAGCTGCTTAGACTGCATCGCTGATGCCATACCTACTATGCAAGAGACACACGGCCCTTACTTGTACATTATTATGAACAATGGGGTTACCCAATCAAGCCCAGAACCTTGGAATTATTACAGTAAACGAACAGTGGTTCTGCTGCTCACAAAAGTTAAAAGCAAAAGCAAATCATTAGCGACCCTGGTCCCTATATTAACCTGTTCTTTTATACAACAATATCAATTTGTTGACAATGATTTAATCAAAATTAAGAGAGTTCTCTCAAATCTTTCTGAAAGAATAATTAAATTTATATATATTTTTTGCAGTGTATTGACACACAAGATATCAAAGAACCATACATAAAAAATTCACATTACATTACAAATATGCACAAGTGTAGACATTACATAAATATACACATTACATGAATTATAATATGCAACATCTAATTCATTCAAATGGAGTCATATTCATAAATGTGAATCATATGTCAAGGTTTCAGAGTTGAATTGCACAGTCACACCTTAGACATTGATTGCGACATTCCATTAGGTACGTCAGCACGTCATCTCCTCCTACACTAGCCTCTGCTTTCGTTTTCGGGACCACGAGCACATTCACTTTAAAATTGTTGCACCCTGCCTAGAAGTGCTAGTACTTTCATATTAAACACACTGCTCCCAGCTGAGAAGTACTGGCACTCTTCTATTAAAAGTATAGCATCCTGCGCAGAGCTGATAGTACTTTAACATTAAAAGTACTGCACCCTGCTGAAAAGTTCTGATAATGTCCCGTTAAAAGTTGTGCTCCCTGCCTTGAAGTGCTGGTACTTTCACTTTAAAAGTCTTGCACATTCCCTTGACGTGCTGGTACCTTGGCATTAAACGTACTGCACCCAGCTGAGAAGTGCTGGTACTCTCCCATTCAAATTAGCGCAGTGCACGTCATCGGTACCTGTCCATTTAAAACACCGACCCCAGCCCTGTGGCGTTCCTCCTCTCCATGGTCCCTCCTGTCTGTAGAGTGCCACCCGGGCGCTACTCTACTGTGTATCGAACACCACATGCATCCCCACACCCCTCAGGGCGGGCTCGCACCGAGGGGATAAATAAACCTGCGGGGGACCGCTCGGGGTCTTCCCGCCTACACCCAGCATAACTAGTGTGGTCTCATAATTCTTTAGTAACTCTTGAGCCTGCACGTAGCCGAGCAGCCCTCGACATTGGCGACGAGGCCGGTACACTTCTACCCACGTGTGCCTGTATGCTTCGAGGCGAGCGGAGCCCACCCGCGTCTGTCCTGCCCCGCTGAGGGTGAGAGGCGCCACGAGGGTCCCTGGGTGCCCTATCTGGCACGCGACTGACCGTCGACCTGCCCACGTGTCTCCAGCCAGAAGGAACGCTTTTGGCTGGCGGGCCCCCGGTTATGCTGCGGCACCTGGGTGAGTGAGATGCGCATTCTTGCCCCAGCCCGCGCCGCTGTGCCCCGCTGCGGCCTACCTGTCTTCTGGACATCTCCAGCGGCCCCGCCAGCTCCAGAACTGCCCGCTCTACCACGAGCGGCCGAAGACGCCGGTGCAGACAGAAACGAAGGCCCCAGCCGGGGCTGCCCTTCGTGGTGCCTGAGCGCACGCGCACGCCCCCCCCCTCCTCCCCGCCGTGTGTGAGGCTGAAGCACCTTTGTGACACGCCCGTGGACGTGCGCAGACGGCCATCTCCGGCACCACAGGCCAAGCGAGGCTCTGCACAGCACGTGTTGGCGCTCGCATCAAGCATTGGCTAGGCCAAGTTTGGGAAACTACACAGAAGAGTGGGGGGAGAAGAGCACAAGAAATCAATAAGGTGGAGTTCTGGACTTTTTGGTTCCGTCCAGAGGTGTCAGGGATAACACCCGAAGACCCCGGAGTTCCACCTGTCTCGGTGCACAAACAAACAGAAACACGGGCTTCTCGATGGTGGCGTCAAAGACCAAAGGTTTATTACTGCAGGGACACAGAAGTCACAGAAACTACACATGGGCAGTGTCTAGGAGCCTGTTCGCTTTATACAAAGAGGGTTGCTCCTTATATACTAAATATTGGGCTTCAGGCGAATTCTTTACATGTTACCACAGTTCTAAACATTCGTGTCTTAAACAATAAATATTTGGCGTTGCACAGGAATCGTCAACAGTATCTGATGTCAAAACATTACAAATGAGGGGTTCCCACTAGTCCATCATAATCCCATGTCAATTCTTCATTCAAGACCCGGACCGCCTCATCGTAAATTTCGTTACCTCCCCCTAATAAAGGCCCAGAAGGAAAGGAGCAGAGCCAGGTGCAGAAGATAGAAAGACAGGATAAGAAATGTTTGTGGGTCGTAAATGGGCACGGTTACCAGCTTCGGCCGCCTAATCATGATCAGGCCAACGAACACAAGAACCAGTATAGCAGGACTGGCCTCAGGCTGGGGAGGCAGTTCTTGCCGAATCATGCTGCTACAGCGTTGCTGGCCTAAGGTGCACGTGTCACTCGCAAGGTGAATCGCCGGTTAAGGCCTACGTGTCCTTTAATGAAAAGAGGTCATTGCGTGTCCATTGACTATGTGAGGGCAAGGAATACAAAATGGCTTCCGTGTTCTAAGATGGATGCCACGGGTAGAACAGAAATGTGTTGGTAACCGGAGTGCTCTTGTTCGTAGCATAGCGAAAACACCAGGATATACTAAATGGATCATTTGCGGTTCACTGATACCAAAATTATGTATTTACGACAATGTTACAAACACGAGTAAAATCGTCACGGAACCTCAGACCCTCCTTTTGCCCTTACATAGGCAATTACTCAGTCTATATCAGAGTCAGAGTCTAATTCTATGCTCATTAGGTTAGTGACATGTTGTTGTATCATCATCCTGTCTCGTGCCTTTTCTCCTAATGCAGGTAGTTTTCTGAAACAGGTTGCAGCACAGAGGCTACACAGAGCGGGACCACATTGGATAATAAGACAGCACGAGAACAGAAATACTAGGATGACACCAATGACCATCAGAACCTTCCATCCCCACGCTGATACCAGAGTCCAAAACCACTCCATGAAGGACCAGTTTCCCTTATCTACGTGTATAGAGTCGGAAATCTTATGTAGCTTAGAGATTGCTTCATAGACTGTTGGAGCATTATTTGGAATAAAGACACAACAGCTCGATTGGATCATTCTGCATACCCCACCTCGATCTGCAAGTATTACGTCTAGAACCATACGGTTCTGCAACGTCATGAGACGATCCGCCTGAAGCTCAGCTGTTAAGTTACTAAGGGCACCAGCAGTTTCTGTAATTGTAGATTCAACTACCCGTGTTAGTTGACGAAGGTTTCTACTATTGGCCATAGGCCCCCAAAACGGAAGAAAACCTTTGAAGAAGTCTCCAGCTTCTTGACCAGCGGTATCTTCCTTGCTGAAGACACCTCTTGCTACTCTGGGTTTGTGATAATCTGAAGAAGCAGTGTATGTCGGGGGTAACAATCGAGCAATATAACATGAACCTGAAAAGTCAGCAGGCAGCCATGTATATGCTCTGTCCTGACAAATGAAGTAGGTACCCCTAGCAGTCAGAAAGGCAGGGGAGGAGTTAGACGGAAATACGTAAGTCTCAACGCACTCACTCCTCTCTAGCTGAGCTCTCGGATTTCTCCCATTTCCTTGCAAACAGACCTGACCTCGGTGAGGCACGACCCAAACTGAAGTGGAGCTTTTACGCTTGCTTTCTCCCAAACTAAGGCGATACTCTGTAGAGTTCCAACTCAAATACACCAGTAATTCATCTCTAGGATAAGATGGAGTATTATTGACGTCTTTAATCATATCAATAATTCCCTGGACTAAAGCTTTGTTGGCTGAGTTGTATTTAGTGGACCGTGGTGGACGCGAAGGATAGGTCTCAAGGGCATATGAGAAAATGGTCTGAAAGGCCTGAAATGATCCATTATAGCTGAAAGGCAAGACTAGATAGGGAATGCCTTTATCCATAGTGTGAGGTATCAAGCCACACACCCAGCAGTCTGTTGTATTAACTATCAGTTGGTGTTGATGCAAGAGCTGTACAAATGTATTGTTAATAAATTCTGAGCGTCGAGCTTGTTCGTGTTCAGGAAATGAGTAAAAAGAATGCATAGAAGAGACCGTAGAAGTAGTAGGATCAAGGGAAGGTACTGTAGTTACTGGCATAAAAATCAAATGTACACCAAAGACGATTCCACCCACCAACGTTATCAAAACAATTAAAAATGTAACTGCACATTGCATTAGAAAGCATTTGCTGTGTAGTATTCTGTACAGTCTATTTCTGCGAACATAAATTACATTTTCTCGTTGTAGCTCAGGAAGCTCCATCTTCTACGACCGTTCGCGACCACTGATGATGTGTACGTAGATGAAAATGCCTCTATCAGCCCTGGGAGTTCCCAGAACTAACAGAAAGATCGACCTTGTGTCTGACCCCCGCAGATTCAACTAGGCACACAGCCACGACCCTACGGCTACCCAGACGGCAAGGCAATTTTAAAACAAAAAAAACAATACAAAGTATTGCAATGTTCACGTTCGCAGATGGCAAATGTTCTTTTGGTGCAGATGGCAAACGTTCATTGGGTGTGGATGACAAATGTTCAGGGTTCAAAAGAGCAGTTTCAGGAGGAGAGTCAGAATTTGGTGAATCCGTGATCAGTTCTGCATTGCTGAAAGGTATGAACCTGGGGACTTGTTCCGTTTCAGAGGCACCGATTCCTTTCTTTACCCAGTTGTCGTAAGGAAGTGGCAGAGGCACACGTTTAGCATGTGTCGTATGGATCCAATTTCTCCTTCCGGCCACACGAATAGCAGTTCTCGTTGTTAGCAGGACTTGGAATGGGCCAATGAATCTGGGCTGAAGATTTTTTGTTCTTGCAAAATTTCTGATGACCACCTGATCACCCGGTTTCAGCTGATGGCCTGGACTCTCCGGTGGCTTTGGTAATGCATCGAAAACCTGTTGGTGAATAAGACTCAATTTAGCAGTCAAGTCGAAAAGGTAATCAATTAACATTGGGTATTCCAGCTGCTTAAATTCTTTCGGTCTAGGTACCCCCCAAACATTTGCAGGACGGCCAAAAACTATTTCGTAAGGACTAAGCCCTACTCTAGAATGTACAGTTGCTCTTGTTGATAGCAAAGCCAGAGGCAATGCGTCTGGCCAGGACAAACCCGTGGATGCTTGTATCTTAGCGATTTTCAGTTTAAGGGTGCCATTGTAACCCTCGACTAAACCCGCGGACTGGGGATGATTCGCACTATGAAATTTCTGTCTAATCCCTAGACCGGCACACACACTCTGCATAACTTTCCCTACGAACTCACTTCCGTTGTCTGACCATACAATCCGTGGCATTCCGTATCTGGGGAAGTATTCTTTAAGAAGAATTTTGGCGGTGGATAAGGCAGTATTGTCCTTTAGCGGGTATGCTTCGATCCATCTGGAGAAAGCACAAACTACCACTAGGACGTATTTCAGATTATTGCAACGATCCATGTGAATGAAGTCTAGCTGGATCACCTCAAAGGGGCAGGAAGGAGGAGCGAAGTGACCTGCAGGTGTGGGGATTCCCTTGCCAGGATTATGCATCAAGCATACCATACAATTTCTCACCACTCTCTCTGCACACTTACTAATCCCGTCATTCTTCCAGACCGGGGCCAACATCTTACAAATCCCTTTTGAACTGATGTGCGCTGTTCCATGTGCCATCGTTACTACTGCAAGCACATACGCATCAGGCAACATCCAACGCTGTTGTTCCGACAAGTCAATCCAACACCCACTCGAGTCCAATTTACCCGTGCTCTCTCTCCATGCAAGTTTTTCCTCCTCAGTCGCCTCTTTCTGAATTTCCTTCACGCTTTCCACTGTGTCCTCACACATTCCAGACTCAGAAATCCATCTTGCAGACGTTGCAACATACATTTTACTCATCATATTTCTAGCTGTCTGTTTTGCGATCTCATCAGCAAAAGCATTCCCACGACCAACATCATCCGTGATTGCTTTATGAGCACTGCATTTCACAATCGCAACTTCAGTCGGCAAGGTTAGAGATTCCAACAAGTCATTAACTAGCTGACCATGTTGAATCTTAGTCCCATGGGACGTAATGAAACCTCTTTCTTTCCACAAACGGCCAAAACTATGGGCCACGCCGAACGCGTACTGACTATCTGTGAACACATTCACTCTCTTTCCCTTAGCTAAAACGCACGCTCTTGTTAGCGCGATCAATTCTGCAGCCTGGGCAGAATTCTGACTCACTCTTGCAGTCTCCACAATCGTATTCAAAGTTGTTACTGCATAAGCAGCAGTCACATCACCATTCTCCAATTTGAAGCAAGACCCGTCAACATACAACGTGCCATCTGGTTCTGACAACGGAGTGTCTTTTAGGTCGATTCGTCCTTTTGTTTCTTCCTCAGTTTTGAAACAACAGTCGTGTGGTTCGGAATCACTCGACTCTTCGCTAGTCGGCAACAATGTTGCTGGATTCAATACATTGCATCTTTTGATCTGAATATGACTAGCTAACAGTGTCAGTTCATAACCTGATAATCTAGCACTGGTAAGGTGTTGCGTCTTGGTTCGGTTCATGAGTGTATCCACAGCATGAGGAACCATGACTACTAGCATGTTGTTCATTACTAAACCAGCAGATTGTCGAATGGAAACTGCAGCTGCGGCTGTAGCTCTCAAGCAACTAGGCAATGCTCTAGCTACTGGATCTAATGTTGATGAAAAATACGCACAAGGGCGTTGTTTATCACCAAATTTCTGCGTCAAAACACTCAATGCACAACCTTCTCTCTCGTGGACATAGAGTGTGAATGGTTTACTGTAGTCGGGTGTACCCAATACAGGTGCTGAACACAGTGCATTTCGTAACTCAGAAAAACTCTGCTGACATTCAGCAGACCATGGTACCGGACTCGGAACACCTTTCCCAGTCAAGGCTACCAATGGTTTTGCTAGAAGAGAAAAATTTGGGATCCATTGCCTACAATATGAGGTAATACCCAAGAAGGCACGTACTTCTCTCTGCGTGCTAGGAACGTTCATCTGTGTAATTGCTTTTATTCTCTCTGGGGTCAACTTCCTTCCCTCCTTTGACAAGAGATGACCTAGGTAGGTCACTTCTTGGCAGCAGTATTGCATTTTTGAAGGTGACACCTTGTGATTCAAATCTGACAAGTGATGCAATAAAGAAATCGTAGCTGTTTTACAAGTTTCCTTGTCATCGGCAGCCACTAGAAGATCATCGACATACTGTACTAAAGCAGAACCACGAGGAAGTACGAAGGAATCTAACTGGCTTTTTAATGCTTGACTGTAAATGGATGGGCTTTCACAATAACCTTGTGGAGCGCGTTTAAATCTAAAACTTCGTCCTCCTAGAGAGAAACCGAAGATATCTCTGCTTTCCTCGGCTATCGGAATGCTGAAAAAGGCATTTTTCAAGTCGACAACTGAAAACCATGCTGCTGTAGCAGGAATCAACGTTAACAATGCAGTAATGTCTGGAACCACAGGAAACTGTGGGATCACAATTTTATTAACCTCTCTGAGATCAATTACGAACCTATATACTGGAGGCTTTGTAGGGTCAGTTCGTTTCAAAATAGGCAGTACAGGACTATTACAGACATTTCCTCTAGTCTCTTCTACAACATCTTTCTTGATCAGGTCTTGTACTATCAGTAGGAGCGCACGCTCGCCTTCATTAGAGATTCTGTATTGTGGAATTCGTGGAAGTTTGACATTTGCTTTCAAAGTTACTACATAGGGTGGAATTTCCAATAGACCTACATCATTAGGACCAGTCGCCCAAAGAGTATCAGGGAGTGAACGCAGCTCTGGTGGGAGCGCATCCATCGACAGGTACATCGGGGATATTATTCTTTTACCCAACGTAAGCTGTACTCCTGCTGGAGAACAGTACAACGTCGCGTACAGGCGTTTTAACAAGTCTAAACCAAGCAGATTTTCGTTACAACCTGTCGTCAAAATCAGGGGTGCTTTCAATTGACGGGGTCCAACAGAAATAGACAAAGGACCAGAAACAGGGTTGTGAACAGGGGCGCCCGAAAAACCTACTGAAACGTTTGTTGAGCCAGACAAAGGTGCGCCAGGGAGTTTCGCATGTATGATAGAACTTTTTGCTGCACCAGTATCCAACAGAAACGGTTCGACTATACCTGATGTTGCTACTGCGACATAAGGCCCACTCTGATCTACTGGAACTGATACTACTCCCTCTTTTTGTCCATGGCTGTCCTAGTACTCACTTTGCTGAATTTCCTCACTAGCTTCATAATAGTCCTCGACATGATACTGTGGAGACCTATTCTGTTAGGCAGATTGTCCATTTCGCTGGTCGAAATAATTAGAGGGGCGATCACTCGTCTGCGGAGGCATAGCACCTCGTCCTCGACCTCTAGAGTTTTGCATAGAACTACCATGACCTCTCTGAGCTGCCGCAGCATTATTTTGCGTTCGAACTGGACACTCACTTTTGTAATGACCTTCCTTTTTGCAATAAGCACATTGATTCCATTGGTATTGTGGCCTTTGAAAATTATAATCCGTTCTTTGATATGACCCTTGCTGCATATTCGTCTGATTCATGCGAGGCGGATAAGCTTGCTGTAAAAGTACTTTAGTTTTTAAATCTTTCGTCTTTTTATCTGATTTTTCCTTCTCTTCTTTATCCCTATTTTCATAGTACTGAGCAGTCGCAAGTATTTGCGCAGTCGTAGAGACAGCCCACGCACTTTCAGAATTCTTTAATTTACCACTAAGTTCTGGCAACAGATTGTGCACAAATTTATCAACAAATAATCTCTGGCCTCCTTCTGTGCTCATATCCTGACCACTATGATCCACGAAAGTCTCCTCGAATCTTGTGAAAAAGTCGGAGACGCTTTCGTCTTTCTTTTGTTTGCACGCGGACAATTTGTCCCAGTTAACGCGTAATGCTGGCATCAAGGTTTTCATTAAATCGATTATTCTACCAGGCAAATTAGCAATTAAAGGTTCAGGTTTGGAACCACCTATTTGTTGACCATCCGCTGCAATTATAGCTGCCCAGTCACCACCTAGGGCAACTGGATGATTCTCTTTACGAATTTTAGCCCAAATTGGTTGCGGTACTACATTACCAAATAGCAGATCTATGTCAGCAAGATTCAATACACAAGCGTCAACTGTTTGAGCCAACTCTTTGTAGTACCCTGCAGGATTTTTACGCGGATCTGGCAAGGCCTGTTTCACTGCTAATACTTCAGCTCGCTTCCATGGAATATGTATCCAGACTCTCTGGAATTGGGCCGGAGCGGCTGCAATACCAAGGTTTGCATTAGCTTGCACAGCTTCACGCCAAATTGGTGGAACCTCTCTCATTGGATATTGACGATTTCGTTTCGTACTACGTTTCTCTAATTCCCTCGGTGAACGAAGGGATGAGTCATTCCTATAACTTAAAATCAGTTCCATCGCTTCTTTTATATTTTGTCCAACTATCATACCTGCAGCAAACTCTTTTTGAACATTAATTAATTCTCCTAGATTTGATTCAGGGTCATCCTCTTCCAATTCCTCACGTAGAAGGAAACACATTTCATCGAACACATATCGTTGTGTCGGTTCGTTCCATTGCATAAATGTATCTAATACATTATGTACATTATATCTTCCAACTTTCGAAACCCATCTAAGAGCAGTGGAATCTAATATTCCTTTTTCTTCAGTACTGGGAAGCTGACTACGTCTCTGCACAGAGTCAGAGGTAGGAGTCTTAATCAGAGTTTTATAGAAGGGAGATAAAATATTAGAGACAGAATCAGTGATTCTTCGACGAACAGAAAGCGGAGTCATAATATTAACAGAGGCAGTGAATAGAGTAGCAGTTGGAACAGATAGATCAGGAACAGTAGGAGTAGCAGGAAAAATAGCTTGCCCCGGAGTAGCAGGTGTGAGCGACACAGGCATAGGTAAAGAAGCCGGCAACCCTAGAAGAGGGGTTGTCGAAGGAACATTAATATTGACCACAGGAGGTACAGGAACTTGATTCAGGGGAGCGGGAACAGGGACACCAGGTTGTCCAGCAACCGGTAATTGAACATTCGGTATAGGTGGAGCCGTAGCACCCTGTGCATACGGTGGGGGTGATCGTAACAAGTAAGACAACAGGGGATCCTTTTCAGGGTCCTCTACTATCTTAGCCGTACTCGATGGCAAAACAGGATAGCATTTGTCTATCGCTAAATTACGCTCTCTATCGGCCACCTCCATCGCTTTCTCAGACTCGTTGAGTTGCAGCTGTCTAGCAGACTGTTCTAAAGTCAACTCTTGCTCTTTCTGTTCTTTCTTCAACTTTTTAATTTCTCTCTGTTTAGATTCTTTTCGCCAATAACGGAAAGAATCAAACATTGCCGGCCGGGCTTTCTTCTTAAACAACCTTCTTTCTAGATTATCGAGAACTTCAGGTTCAAAACTACCATGTAGTGGCCAACTAAGGACACCATCTTTCTCTGTGTAGCGGATCCATACCTCGTTATAAGAGATAGGGCCCACACCAAACTTGCAATATAGATCATAAAGGGGAGTTCCAATCGGAGGAACCAAACACGAGTCCTCCAACTGGGAATCACTGTTGCAACTAAAACAAGACAACATACAATTTTTCCGACTTACCATTTTATAATCCGGAACACAAAACAAACAAGACACAAACAGAAAAGATGCGCACTCGAACCAAGAACTTAGGCCTACCAGAACTGACAAATGTATCGATACCTGAACTGAACAGAATGATTATCGTAACCAGAATAACCAGTGATAACCTTACAGAACTGAACTGAACTGAGAACTAAAAGGATTATCCAAATAGGAGCAACCCTTACAAAATACTTAACTGAGGTACTGAAGACGTCACCAAGGAGAAACCCGTCACGTTTCGCCGTACTGAGGACTGCACCTCGGGTCCAAGACAGGGCGACGGTCAAGGCAACGGACCACTGCAGCCGTCTGAACGGGAACCCTCGTGGAAGAGAACGTCGGGGCCACTTTTGCGATATGCCGGGATCGATGAAGTGGGGCGCCTCCCTCTGAAATCTTCACACGAAGCTCCTCGAACTCTTCAGGCTTTTGGACCGGTACCGAATGACGTCGCCCCACGTTGGGCGCCAATTGGAGTTCTGGACTTTTTGGTTCCGTCCAGTGGTGTCAGGGATAACACCCGAAGACCCCGGAGTTCCACCTGTCTCGGTGCACAAACAAACAGAAACACGGGCTTCTCGATGGTGGCGTCAAAGACCAAAGGTTTATTACTGCAGGGACACAGAAGTCACAGAAACTACACATGGGCAGTGTCTAGGAGCCTGTTCGCTTTATACAAAGAGGGTTGCTCCTTATATACTAAATATTGGGCTTCAGGCGAATTCTTTACATGTTACCACAGTTCTAAACATTCGTGTCTTAAACAATAAATATTTGGCGTTGCACAGGAATCGTCAACAGTATCTGATGTCAAAACATTACAAATGAGGGGTTCCCACTAGTCCATCATAATCCCATGTCAATTCTTCATTCAAGACCCGGACCGCCTCATCGTAAATTTCGTTACCTCCCCCTAATAAAGGCCCAGAAGGAAAGGAGCAGAGCCAGGTGCAGAAGATAGAAAGACAGGATAAGAAATGTTTGTGGGTCGTAAATGGGCACGGTTACCAGCTTCGGCCGCCTAATCATGATCAGGCCAACGAACACAAGAACCAGTATAGCAGGACTGGCCTCAGGCTGGGGAGGCAGTTCTTGCCGAATCATGCTGCTACAGCGTTGCTGGCCTAAGGTGCACGTGTCACTCGCAAGGTGAATCGCCGGTTAAGGCCTACGTGTCCTTTAATGAAAAGAGGTCATTGCGTGTCCATTGACTATGTGAGGGCAAGGAATACAAAATGGCTTCCGTGTTCTAAGATGGATGCCACGGGTAGAACAGAAATGTGTTGGTAACCGGAGTGCTCTTGTTCGTAGCATAGCGAAAACACCAGGATATACTAAATGGATCATTTGCGGTTCACTGATACCAAAATTATGTATTTACGACAATGTTACAAACACGAGTAAAATCGTCACGGAACCTCAAAGGGGAGAAGAACTGTAGGAGTAACGTGCACTCTAGAGACACAGAGACACAAGGGTGTGAGGGCTACAGCATGCCCACCCATCTGCACACGGCGCCCTACACGTGGTGAGGCCGGTTTGAGCCAGCGAGCACAGGGCCTGACCACACACGTCCATTCCAGTACCAAGCAAAGCAAAGCGCCGCCCCTGCCGCGGAACACAAGGGAGCTACGCCTGATTGCATCACGACACCGCCATGAGTGTCCAAGCGCCGGCAGCCACAGCGGCAGCGGCTGCAGCCGCACAGCAAGGAGCAGGAGGGAACCCAGGGCCCGCGCCGAGGCCCACGCCGCCGACGAACGCACACACTGCCGTCGCACCCCTGCCCCCGTTCAGCGAATCCGCCGACCCGGCTACTGCAGCCCCCAGATGGAAGGCATGGGTGGGAAGACTCAACCACTACTTCAAGGGGATGCGTGAAACTGATGGGACCGTCAAGAGGTCACTCCTCATCTACTATGGGAGAGAGGAAATATACGATCTCTTCGAAACACTCCCAAACACTGGGGAAGATGACGACTATGATGCGGCGGTCAATGCGCTGAACGCCCATTTCGACCCGCAACTTAACAATGACTTTGAAAAGTTCAAGTTTAAGAGGGCCTGGCAGACTGAATCCGAGTCCGTGGGCATGTTCTACTCCAGGCTCCGCCAGCTAGCCAGTACATTTCCGTTCAGAGAGCCGAGAGAGGAGATCCGAGACCAAATCATCGTAGGATGTCGATCCAAGTTGCTGAGAAAGCTGATACTACGCCAGCCGGGCATTTCCCTCGATGAGATCCTGGTCTTGGCCCGGTCCCACGAACTATCCGATGCCAGGGCGGAGGTAATGGAAGCCGCCCTACATTCCCCTGTAGCCACTCCATCGACTACCCGGCTCCCACAGATCAAAGAGGAAAAAGTGGATGCCATCCAAAGAAGGCCCGCGCAAACCCGTCAAGCAACCAAATTCACGCCAAAGAACCAATGCGGAGAAGACCACCCATGCAGATGCCACGTGCGGAGCCAGAGGAAAGATATGCTCCCGCTGTGGGCGGCCAAATCATTACGCCAAAGTGTGCCGAGGAGGACGGTTCCGAGCCACGCCCAGGGCCAGAGGCATGCCACAGCGCGTCCGTCAACTATCGCTGGAAGAACAAGCACCACCACCGGACGACCAAGCACAAGGCAAACGCCCCATGTATGAAGACGACGATGACGAGGAGGTATTTGTCATCTCGTATGTCAACCGGGCAGGCACCAAAAGACGTTCCCCACCAATGTGTTCGGTCACCATTGATGGCAGCAAAGTTCAGGCGCTGATAGACACAGGCGTGTCTGTAAACGTAATGGACTCAGACCAGTATGAGAAGCTCTCGCCCAAGCCGGCACTCGAACCATCGAGCACAAGGATCTACACATACGGAGGCACCGACCCCCTGCCACTGCGTGGAGTCATCCAAACCACTATCGTGAGCGGGAAGCTCTCCATGAAGGCCAAGTTCCACATGACCGAAGGCAAGAAGGGAACGTTGCTTAGTTGCCACACGGCAGAAGATCGAGAGCTTGTATTCTTTGCCAACCAAGTCCATGAATCCCACGCGGAGGCCCTGCTTGAAAAGTTTCCAGAGCTATTCTAGGGATTAGGCAAGCTCAAAGGAAAGAAGTTCCGGCTGCACATTGACAAGTCTGTACAGCCTGTAGCCCTCCGGCACCGGCGCGTGCCCTTCAATCTCAGGTCGCAGGTGTAGGAAGAACTCAGGAAACTCGAGGAACTGGGGGTGATAGAGAAGGTGTCCGGGCCCACGCCCTGGGTATCCCCCTTGGTGGTAGCCCCCAAGCCCAAGCAACCAGGAGCGATTCGGCTGTGCGTCGATATGAGGCTACCCAACACGGCGGTAAAGCGGGAGCGGCATATCACCCCAAGCATGGACGACATAGTGGCGGACATAAATGGCGCGAAGTGGTTCTCCAAGCTCGACCTAAATGCAGGTTACCATCAGCTGGAGTTGGAGCCAGAAAGCAGATACATAACTACCTTCTCGACTTACGTGGGGTACGCCACTACCGAAGACTCAGCTTTGGGGTATCCTCATCCGCCGAAGTTTTTCAAAACGCCATTCGGGAGGTGCTATCGGGACTGAGCGGAGTCATCAACCTCAGCAACGATATCCTAGTATACTCCGACACCCTGGAGGAGCACCACGCTCAACTGAGAGCCACCCTGCAACAATTTGTGGACAGCGGCTTGACACTACACAGATCCAAATGCTCATTCTATCAAGAAAACATAGACTTTTTCGGATACACATTCACGCGGGAAGGGCTTAAGGTGGATCCCAAAAAGGCGGAGGCGATCCGGGCAGCGAGCACTCCCCGGAATCCCACCGAAGTGCGGAGTTTCCTGGGCATGGCCACCTACTGTGGCCGGTTTATCCCGAATCTGGCGGCCATGTCCGAACCTCTAAGAACCCTCACACGTCAAGACCGAAAGTGGGAGTGGTCCACAGCCGCCAACAAGGCGTTTCAGGACATCAAGACCAGCCTGCTTGACAAGATGGTGATGGCGTACTTCCAACCCCAACGCAAAACGGAACTAGTCGTCGATGCAAGCCCGGTCGGGCTGGGTGCGGTGCTTTTGCAAGAACATGGAGCTGATGTGTGGAAGCTGGTGGCCTATGCCAGTAAGGCACTGACTGATACCGAAACACGCTATGCGCAGATTGAACGGGAGGCGCTCGCCATCAAATGGGCGTGCCAGCACTTCCACCTGTACCTGTGCGGCCAAGAGTTCACCGTGGTCACCGACCACAAGCCATTGATACCCCTGTTTGCAGGCTTGACCCGACTGGCTCCCCCGCGCATTGAAGGGCAGTCCAGCTGCAAGGATATAACTTCAAAGTAGTATTCCGACCAGGGGCTCACAATCCTGTGGACTACCTATCACGGTATCCGGAATCCATTGCTTCGGGGCATGCCCCAGACGCAGCCCCGGGGGTTGAAGCGTTCATCCACATGGTCTCACAATCCGCCTGTCCCAAAGCAATGACACTATCCGAGATAGGCCAGGCCACGTCGGAAGATGACACCCTGTCCAAGGTCAAGGAAGCGCTGCAGGTGAACAGCTGGGCGCACTTCATGGACGGATCACGAACCCTCCGGCTAGAAGTCCATCATGCCCGACAGCAACTGTGGCAAGTGAGGCATGAGCTGAGCGTGGGGGAAGGTGGCGTCATCCTCAGAGGTTATCTAATCGTAGTCCTGGAAGGCCTGCAGAAAAGAATCCTGGAGTTGGCCCATGTAGGGCATCAGGGGACAGCCAAGACCAAGGCGAGGTTAAGAAACAAGGTCTGGTTTCCAGCCATGGATGCTATGGTCGATGAAATGGTGAGATCATGCCACGCCTGCACCATCACAGGTAGAGATCCGGCCCCGCGCCTGTAATTACCGAGGAACCGTGCACGACCCCGTGGACACACTTGAGCGTGGACTTCAGGAGTTTTCCGGATGGCCGTCACATGATGGTGATTGTCGACTTGTACTCAAAGTTCCCGATTGTGGAAGTCCTGTCGTCCACGGCATTTCCACAGGTGAAGACTGCCCTAGACCGCACCTTTGCGCTGATGGGCCTCCCTGCAGCAGTTAAGTCGGACAACGGCCCACCTTTTCAGGGACGGGAGTTCCAGGGGTACCTAGAGGACCTCGCCATCCAACACAGAAAGATCACCTCCTTATGGCCCCAGGCCAACGGGGAGGTGGAAAGACTCATGAGGACTCTCAATCGCGCTCTGCGCATTGCTGTTGACAATGGAGAAAATCCGGAAACAGCCCTTGCCCAGTTTCTGGGGGCATATCGCCAAACACCGCACAACACCACAAAGTGTGCGCCAGCCCATCTATTGTTCAAACGAGCCCCGAGAGACATTATACCGGCGGGTCCGGAGTGGACCCCAGAACCGAGGAATGAGGAAGCTGTCCAAGCAAGAAGAGAAACGACCAATCGGAAAGCGAGTGAGGTGCGCCATGCCAAACTGCCTACGGTTGCCATAGGAGACTCGGTGGTGATCAAAGATCGACATCCCGGGTGGAAGTTCCGGACACCTTATGAGCCTGAGGTCTGGATTGTAGAAGAGATCAGGGGAACGATGGTGACGGTCCGAAGAGGAAATCAACGGGTCACCAGGAATGTCTCTAGCTTCAAGAGAGCTACTGGTCCAGAGTCAGATGCTGGAAGCGAGGTCCCCTCTTGCAGGAAACCGCCAAGAGACCTGGCCTTGTCGTCCCCGGCCCGGAGTCCGGCAACGGAGGAGAGTGCCACGGAGAGCCCTGGGGTCAGGGAACAGACGAGAACACCCTGCCTGTCCCCGGACCGCGAGGAGGCCACCGAACGCCACTGCGAGGTGCCGGTATCTCCCAGCCGCCGCAACCAAAGATATCGTCTACGGCCCAACCCGGGACCCAGTCAGAGACTCCGAGACTTTGTGTGTAGCTCCCCCTAAGAAGAACTTTGATCCTGGTACCAGCTAAAATAAAGGAGGGATGTAGAGTGCCACCCGGGCGCTACTCTACTGTGTATCGAACACCACATGCATCCCCACACCCCTCGGGGCGGGCTCGCACCGAGGGGATAAATAAACCTGCGGGAGACCGCTCGGGGTCTTCCCGCCTACACCCAGCATAACTAGTGTGGTCTCATAATTCTTTAGTAACTCTTGGGCCTGCCCGTAGCCGAGCAGCCCTCGACACTGTCCAGGGTGCTCGCTGCCACCCGACAATCATTAACTCTGGATACAAAACAGCGATACAGAGGACGGCCAGCAGAAGGCGGCCTCCCGGCCTGTTCATTCTCAGCCCCCCTTCAGCACACAGCCCCTTGGTGTTTGCCACGAAGCGCAAACAGTGAAGGAATGAGCCGAGGATGCACTCCACCTGTGACGAACAAGGGCCCTCTTTTCCCTTTCACAATCGGGCCTCTCCAAAACAGCAAAAAGTGTTTATCACCCACGCAGAGGGTCACCTGGGCCAAGGTGCAGACAGGGGAGGTAATGGTTAACTGGCTTGGGGAGGCGGGGCGTAGCTGAGCAGGTTCTGGTAGGAAGGTGCAGTCACTGACATAGCACAGGTGTCTCCAGCCCGAACACAAACAAGTGAAATGCCCCTCCCCCCACCCATAACCATTTGAGTAGTAAAAGACAGCCATAATGTGGGTGTAATCTGCCTTGGACCCCGGTGCCACTGCACTTGCTGCACTGGATAGCCACACCCCTGGGCACCGTCCTTTTTTTCTACCTTGCCCAACCTGGTAGCTGCTGAATCATTTATTTAACCTCTTCCAGAGTTACTGTAAGCTCAATAGAGCAGGGGGAGGGGGTGGGGGCAAATAAGACCCAGTGATCAGGTATGCTCAAAATCACACAGTGGGTCACAGGACCTGGGAATTTAGTAAATACCATTTATTTCTCTCTCCAAAGCTGAACCCGTTAAAGTACGCCACATGTGTTCCTTAAGCGTAAATTCCAGCACTCTCACGCCCCTTTCCCCTTCAATAGTGCTGCTGCTAGAAAACAATATTCCATAATATTGGGGTACACACCGCACACTTCTCCGATATGACAAGTCAAGATAAAGAGAAAAGCGATTACTGTAAGGTGCAGTTGACAAAAATATTTTCCTCATGAAGATCTGCTCGCCGACTTTACAAAGCTTTTATTTTTTTAGCTGCATACTCCGCAAAATTTGTGGGTATGTGTGCATATATGCACTCTTAGGAATGCACCTTTGCTCCATTCGGCGATTCCAAGTAAAATCTGTGAATAATGTCTCTCACAATTTACATTTGGAATGTTTTGGGTTTTTTAATCAAAGGAAAAAAGTGTGCCAGTTAGTTGACTGGTCAGAAAACCGAGTGTGTTGTGGGCAAAGGTGGAAGCGCTGGGCAACCCTCGTGCTGTGGGACAATTGTGTGAAAGGGGTGGACGCGAAGGCTCGACTTTGGACGGGGCATTTTTGCACTGTGATCTCCCATCTGAATGTTTGCGCCTGTGTGCCCCTGGCAGAAGCAGACACCCTTCTGGAAATGTGAGGGCCTGTGCCACGCGTTCTGCCCAAACAAACCTCCCCATCACACCCCTCCCCCTTCAAATACATCATATCCTGTCTGCAGTGTGGCTTGGTAAGTTTTAACGCTCGCCACTGAAACACATGTGATGTGCAGGGCTGGGGCTACAATCCAGGGCATAGCCAACTCTCTGTTTCCAAGCGTTGGTAAATGAAGCAACATTAATTGGATAAGAGTAACGTATTTCATTTATAGCGCCTAGAAACGACAGAAGAAGGAGGGAAAGACGGGAAAACCTCACATAGGAAACCTACAAGAGTGAGGTAAAGGGGCAGGGAGTGTCTGGCAGTGGATTAAAGAGGCAAGTTGTAGATTCAACGCTACACAGCTTTGGTATTCGGCCGTAGGCTTCTAAACCGAGGGGCAGATTTATGTTAACTGGCGCATCCCCAGGGATGCGCCAGTTAACATGCGCCACAGTGCGCCACAGCTCCGCCACCCATGGTGCGCCGCATTTATGATGCGGCGCACCATGGGGCAAAAACGGCACAGATGCGTGACGCATCTGTGCCGTAAAGGTGACGCATTGCTGGAGTTGCGTCGCAAGCGCGACGCAGCTCCAGCAAGGCTCGGGGGTGCCCCATCTCCACAATGCTGCGTCAAGACCTACGCCTGCTTCAAGCAGGCGCAGGCTTTTGACGCAGCATTGGCCTGAAAGTGACTGAGTGAAATCTTATAGATTTCACTCAGCCACTTTTGCGAGGCGCACCTGCCCCGGAACGCCCACCCTACGCCGGAACGCCCACAAGCGGCGCAGGGCTTTACAACGTGACGCATCTGCCTAGATGCGTCACGTTGTAAATCATTCGTAGGGATGCGCCACGTTTACGCCGCCTTGCGTGACGCAACAGCGGCGTAAACGTGGCGCAAGTGCCTCATAAATCTGCCCCCGAGTTTTCGGCACCGGCACGCCATCTAAATTATGGACCGGAAATAAACATGTTTTCACCTAAATAAGTGAGAATTGTGTTACTGTCAGGAACATCTTTGAGGATTTATTCCAGTACTTGTTCCCAGCTGCATATATATTTACATTGAGAGGAACTTTTAATTGGCTTCGTCCAAATATTAATCTGGAGGTCAGGAAGGCAGCGGGTACGCTGGAGAAGAAATGTAATGCCCTAAATCGTATACAGATGAGCCTTGGGTGCGAAAGTGAGGGGAGAAAGACAATAGCTTCGTGCAAAAAAATTCTAATTACATGTGGGTATCGTTGTATGTTAAAAGCACCAGAGAGCTGCTGTAGTGTGCAAGGCAAGGGAAACATTAAAACAAACTTAATCAGCAGATGCAAATGGGAAGAGATGCATTTCTGACTCTTTGGGGCTGATTAGGAATTGCACGGTACTTGTTTTGGGCGTGGGGGTAAATCTGCAGGTGAAATTTAAATTACCGTATAGTAACATCGAACCAGTACCATCACATGTGTTGGAATGGGGAATTGGTCTGTGGAGCTGGACTTCCTGCTTGTAAAACCACACAGAATTCCCAGTTTTAAGGGTTTTAAGGCATACATTCACACATGCTCTGAGAAAAATTATTGCCTGGTAAAATCAGATCAGACGCTAGAACGCCCCATCAATCATTATCAGGGGAGATTAGAAATTCCATACGGTAAACCTGTTCCACCTGTTTTATAATAGTTGGAATGCGGAATTACCACGTGGAACTGGATTTACGGTCATGAAACGATGCAGAATTCTAAATTCCATGGGATTTCACGCATACATTTACCACCTGATCAATGTATGTGGGAGCATCTGCTGTGTGGGGTGTGGATGGAGGGAGAGGCTGTGAGGATTAGGAAGGAAAGGGGCATCGAAGGTGGGGTAGGGGGTAGAACTGAATGCGTCCCCAAAAGAAATAAAAAAACAAATTGGGTGACAAGGCTTGACTTCTGCAGCCAAAGTCCCCTACCATTTTACTGAGTAGAATTACAGCCTGTAAAATGGGGTCCGGTGTTCCAGCAACTAGGAATACCAGCTGCCCTAATGCTGATCCACTCATGATCCTACAGTATTTCCTCTCTGCCTGACTCATAACCATAGCCCTTTTCTGAAAGAGACAAACAACCAGAGTAGGTAACAAGGGCTGAGAGTCGAAGGTGTGGCGTAACGACCAGAGAGGCCGACTTTGGTGCTGGCGGTCTGCGTAGACTCAACAGCCTGTGATTCTGAGCAAATCACGTAACCACCCCGTGCCTAGGAACAGCGCCTAGGGCCGTCTTTCTTCTCGTTCCTCTGCCTCTCTCCTCTCTTTTCAGTCCCCCTGGTTCTTGACCTTTCTGTTTCCCTGCTACTTTCTCTCATACCCAGATTTTGTCCCTTTTCTCTGTCTTTTGCTCCCCTCTTCTCTCTAATACCATCACACTACGCACATAACTAATATCATTACAATGGGTTTTTTGGGGGGATGTAAACTTGCATATACCACCAACATACACACCAGCAAAACACACTACACACATCATATCACAACTCACCACTATATTCAACACCATGCCACTACCCTTACGTCACTAAACTAATCACAACTTGCACACAAACTTTACAGTATTAAACACAACAGCTACATTGCTCTATAACATTACAAAAATCTCAGGCTAAACACTTATAAGGTCCCAAAGGCGAGACCTATTGGCTATGCCAATGCTTGTTTTAAACTTGAAATTGTTATCCTGAAGAAGGTGACTATCTTTTAGAACACTGAAACGCAGCGTCGACAGTCGTTGTCAACTCACGATAGAACCATGGTGATTGTGGCTTATTTGGTTTTTCGTTGTGTGTCCAAAAGCTATGTGACAGTAAATATGTTTTTATATATTCTCTCTTACAGGCTTTTAGCAGGCAGAAACATGTTGACCTCATTCACGGCGGTAGGGGGACATTAATATCCTCAGTACACCGGTTACCCTATTTTAAACTACCATATAGATGCCAGCACTATTACATTTAAGCTGACACCTTTAATGGCCTTTTAATTCACTTCTTTTTCCATGGGCCCCCACTTAGTTTAGAAGTGCATCCCTGTCGTCAGGTGTATGCCCGCCCTCTATCAAACCAAGTTTTTAGAGGGTGAGGACCGGTCTATGATTAAGCATGACACCAGGTGGTGTGTGTGAGACCAGTCCTTCACTTTTTGTGAGATGCCTCAACTCACAAACTAAAAACTGCACTAGCACTAGAGACACTACACTGGGAGCGGCCACATTGTGGTACATATCTTATGTTGGAGGCTGCGGTCTCCCAGCACCCCGTGCCTCTGGTTCCTTCACCCCAGATTTTGTCTGGACTTTGTGGTTACACAAATAAAATAGGCAAGCATTACTTTGCATTTGTTTTTTGTTTTTTTAACTATGAAGTAGTGTATACAATTGTGTTTGTAAATTTGGTAACCTATTTAAAACTCTATCCTACACTAAGTCTACCTCTTTCTGAGATAATAGAGGATCTGGAAGAAATAATCTCTTCCCAACTACAAATAAAGGAAAAGGGAATCCTGTTTTTTTTGTCTCTGTATAACCATCCCTTTTCCAAAAGAAGAGTACCTCCTATATTACCTTTAGATTATACCTATATGCACCTTTACTCTTAATAAAGGGTTTTTTAAACAAAATCTATTCTTATCAGTTTAATATTTGATACGTCCTCTATCTGGGCCCCATATATTAAATTGATGTTTGGAACAGAGGATCTTGCGCTATCCACTCCAAGCATCAACCTGGTATTGCAGTACCTCCAGAAATGCTGCACTTCCCCACCCTGGGAAAACAATGCTGTTGAAAAATAGATGAGAAAACGAAAGTAGCGTTTCACTACCAAACCCTGTAAAGTGGCGCTACTGTGTTTGCGTGTGAATAAAAGCAAACTGGTCACCGTGTCTTGCCTCATTTATGTATTTACTTGATTTATTTGCCACTTTGCGGCCCTCATGCCGTGCTTTATTTATTTATTTACTTTTTTCCGTTTTTTAAACTTTTTTTTTTACTCTCCATCCAGACGCTGCACTTTGAAAAGACTGCTTTTCCAGCAACAGAGTTTCATTCGTTTTTTGATCAATTTCACTCAGGAACGAATGAAGTTTTCCAGCAAGTCAGGAGGTGCGAGGTAGAGACAGACAGAAAGAAAGAAGGAAAGAAATAAAGAAAGAGAGAGAGGGGGAGGGAGGCTTCCAGCAGCGGAAAAGTAGACACTGTCCTTGACTTCTAAGGGCAAGGAGGAAAATAAAGAGTTCTTTTCCTTCTCTGCTTGCCCCGCCCGGCCACAAACGGCCAAACCTTATCTATAGGCCTTAGGCTACAGGGTTGCAGAGTCCTGGGCAAGCGAGGGAGAGGTGCCCCACCTCTTCCTGTCAGGAAGCTGTCAATGGCTTCCTGGCCTGATTCCCAGCATCCCCTGCTGGAGGCAGGGGACAGGAAGGGGCAGCGCATGCAAATGCTAGAGAAAGAGGACAACGTGGGTATGCTAAGTGATGCCTAATGAGGAGACAGGCGAGGAGGACTCTGGAAGCCGGGAGAAGGCCTGATGCCAGGGCTTCCTTTCCATTAGCACGTGCTTGGAGTGGGAAAAAGGGCAGCAAGGAAGACCCCGGTCCGGGCCAGCCAGGTGGATTGCTTTGAGAGGTATTCATTCTGGCACCATTCTGGTTATTACTTCTCAGCCTTTTGGCTAAGATCAAGTGTAGTATCTGGGTTTTTTCAGTTTAACGATTGGTGCTGCAACTGTGGCAAAGACTCCCACCCCACCCACCCCACACACGAATGCCCAATCACTAAGCAATGTAACCTATGCGGTCTGACGAGCCATCTCTACTGGAACTGCCTTAACAAAGAAATCCTATGTGTCCTCAGCAAGCAACAAGGAAACCATTTTCACAAAGACAATCCTTCCCTACCCAGCAACAAGGAAGCAATCAAGCCAACCAACCCAAAGAACCTCCTAAATGTAAGAATTGTACCGGACAATGACACTCAAACAGGTCCACATAGAAGCCAAATGTCAGATATCTCAAAAACAGATGACATACTGCAGGATTTCCTAAATGACCACCCCAATATGAGGAAAAAATAGAACATGAAGACGCCCAAACAGAAGATTCCATGCAAAACTTTACTGTGGAAGACCGGGGGTCCCTACCTTGTCGGAAGAACGGGGCAGTCGGGGGGGCCACACCCCCACACCAGGAGGAACAGCGTCCCTTGGTCACCGGACATCCTCTCTTCGCCCACAGGATCCGCTAACCCTCAAGGACCCGGAAACCGGACATCAGGAAACCGGAAGCGGAACTCCTGCTGACGAACCCGACCCATCCGGAACCGGAAGCACGTCCACTGCGGTCCGCCGGGAACACAGAAAAGACAGCAGGAAAGGGGAAACCTCGTTCAGCCCAGCGGACTCGTGGCAGGAGACAGCGAACGGCGCGGAACCCCCGACGGAGAGCAGAAGGAAGGAGGAGAGCGGAGAGGAGGCGGAGATCGGAGAAGAGGACGAGGAAGAAGACCTGTGGACGGAGGATTGGTGGCGACCTCCGGAGGTGGCTGGAGAGCGGCCGTAACTCGGATGAGAGTTACGGCGGGGCACGTGAGTACACTCTATCCTTCTCCGTGTCCCTTAGTGTAAATATTGTTCTTGCTTGTACCATACTGTATATAGAGCCTCATGAGCACCCTGCACTCGCCTTAGCCTTTAAGAATCTTATCACGAGCACTGTAATTACCTCCCTCGCACTTATCCCGGACACCTCCCCTCGCACTACCCTCCTGCTTGCGGATTGGTCTTGTCCCTACCTACCTACCCTTCCCACCTTCCCCACTTTCTTGACCTGGCCCCCTCACTTCCCGGTGACGGTGGAAGTACTCAGCAGTCCTTACTGGACGGGACTAACCCCTGTACTCTCTTACTTATCTCCGAGGAGACCCAGCAACCGGCCGTACCCTGATGACATCAGCCCCGCTGAGGACCACAACCCGGAGATCCCCACAACATCCACCCCCTCCCGGCTGGGTGCTTCTCGGCGGTGCTTCTTCCCCGGAAACTCTTTGGATCCAGACTTTGTGTACATTATCAAACGAATAAATCCTTGAACATAGCTCATTACATTCGGCCTCCCAGCCTGTTATTCCGGTCCGCCCAGCCCACAGTCTCACATTTACCCTTAACATCTCCTCAGTCCCAGAGACACAAAAAGAAGAGCTCCCCACTACTCGAATAGAAATATCATCTGGTGAGATGAAAACCCTAACTCAGGGCCAAGAAAGCACACAAACTACACAAGAACCAGCATGCCTGAGGAAGAATCAGATACAGAATCAAACCCAGAAATTTTTGAGGCAACTCCACAAATCTTCAAATCCTTTCCAAAGAAGTGGGAAGCAAAAGTGGAATTACAAGAAAACAAAAAAAATCCAAAAACCAAAAAGAAGAACTCCCCCAAAAAGGGAAGAAAAAAGTGACACATTTGAGTAAGAACCGCTATGAACCCTTAGGTGGCCTCTCAGAGATGGGGAACCTTTCAACAAAGATGAACTCTAAAAACCCACCCCAATCCCAGACAGAAGAATTCCCTGTCTTGGGAAGCATAGAAGAGATGGATGCCCAGCAGCAAGGAACACAATCCTGGTCGGGATTTGAAGAAAGCAACAAGTAGAAAACACCTCTTTTAATCTTCATGATGGATACACCAATGGAATTCACAATAGTAACTCCAAATGTCAGAGGCAAAAAGCACACCATCAAAAGAACCACCATCTTAGAGTACTGCAAAACCAATAAAGCTGACATTATCTGCCTGCAGGAATGCAACCTTCCCCGAAAAGCCAAACTACCAAAGCTACGCCAAAGAGGGGCAATCGGGCCCCTCGGCATGGTCAGGCGGGGGAAACAAGAATGCATGCGTGGCTATCCTAAGAAAAAACAAGGACATCTTGTTCCTCAATGAGAGTAACATAAGCCCAGGGAGAGCTCTAATAGTTAATATGAAAATAGGAGAACAACCCCTCAGAGTATGCAACATATATGCACACTCAGATGAAAATGGAAGAGTAGAATGTTTTCGAAAATATCTCCTTCTTCCTTACAGGGACTACCCCCACCTTTGTTGCTGGAGATTTTAATTGTATTATGCACCCAAAAGACAGGACAGGGAGCCCCAACACAGATTATAAACTAGACAAATCTTCCACAACTTGGCTGAAAATATTGCAAGACTTATCCTTAAAGGACCTCTATGGAGATAGCAACCCCAAAAGTACAGGGATGACATGGAAGTCAGATAAGGGAGACACATCATCTAGAATAGATTTTGTTTTTGCCTTAAAATCAATCTACTACACAAGTACACACACGGAGAACAGCACAATCACAGACCACAACCTCTATTTATAAATTGTAAGCTAGATTTTGGAAACAACAAAGGCCCAGGTATATGGAAGCTTAACATATCTATCCTAGAAGGTGAGGAGGTGGTCACAAGCCATGAAAAAGAATACAAAAGATGGTGCAATGCAAAAAATAATTTAATGTCTAAAACCAAACGGTGGGAATGGGTGAAGAAAAAGAGTAAAAGCTTTTTTATCAATGTAAGCAAGAGAAATGCTCAAGACAAAAGAGAGCTTTATCAAGTTACAACTATTAGAACGATTTAGGGACTCTGGTGTAGATGTAGCAGAAGACCTTCAAAAAACCCAAAGTAAACTTAGGAAGTGGTTTACAGACAAATGTAAACAAACCATTTTCAATTTGCGAGTTATTGTCTATGAAGAAGACGAAAAATGCACAAGGTTGTTCTTCAAAAAGAGTAACCATACCCACAAAGAAATTAATGAAATCATGACTAAATAAGGTGTAATACAGAAAGGCATAGAAAACATTGTACAGGACTACTACAACACCTTATATAAAGAAAAAGATATAATACCGCAAGAATGCTCTAATTATCTAGACACCATTGAAAATGTTTTAACTCGCGAAGAAACAACTTTCCTAAAAATGCCTCTAGATGATGAAGAATTACTTGAAGACCTATCTCAGTGCTCCCCTCTTTCCTCCTCAGGAGAGGATGGCCTCCCATGGGAATATTATAAGAAATTTCGGAAAAAACTATGCACTGATTTCATGGATATGGTAAAGGAATGCATAGTCAAAGGCCTTCCTCCCATTATGTCACAGGCAAAATGGTGGGAATGAGTAAAAAAGAAAAGCAAACCCTTTTTTTTATAATAATGTATATGTTAAGAAAGCTAAAGAATAAAGGTCTAAATATGAGTATGATGACCTGCAAAGTAAATTATAACTGTTTGATAGGCTACATTTAAAAAAAAAAGACATGCAACAGACTTAAGCAATGGTTTATAGACAAAGGCAAACAAAACATTTTTAATTCATGTGTGAAAAACGTTGAGGCAAATGAAAAACGTACTCGATTTTCCTTTAAAAAAAGCAGCAGAAAAATGTGAATGTTTTAAGGGACACATGCATCAAGGTAGACTTTGCGATTCCTTAATTCCAATTATTAAGGAATCGCAATTAAGGAATTGCACAAGACTAGGCATGTAGGAATCGCTTAAAAAATTGTGATTCCTGTACATTCCTTAATTGCGACTCGCGAGTCACAATTAAGGAATGGCTACCCATTCATTCCTATATGGGCCTACAGGCCCATAGGAATGAATGGGAATTGCATGCGCAATCAGCGAGTACTCAATAGGTACTCGCAAATTGAGTATGCAATTTTAAGGGTGCAAAAAAATGCAATATTATTGGAGATGAAAGTCATGAGTTTAAATCATGCTGGCAGGGAGATATCTCCTATGTCTCAGCAGCCAGCGCTAAATTGCAAGTCCTGCAACCAGCTCCGAAGGGTAAGATGACAGTAGCACAACCGTAAGTGGACAGGTGACAAAAGGGGAGGAGGTCACTGACCTATGACTGACCAATGATTTACAATACTGAGATTAAATTGAATCATGTGGCGTCAGCATCTGTTGGGATCCCTGAGGCGGATACCCTCAGTAAGGACCAAATGTAACCTTTGGCCACCACCTTGGTAAGGAAAGCAATGGTGGAGGAACAGTTGAAGTGGCTCTATATGGAGCGCCATAAGCAGGCTGCATTAGAGAGGAGGGATCACTGACAGAATATTGACAGTCAAAATATCGACTTGCCAAAATATCGAGGCAAAAATATAGAATGCCAGAATATCGACTTCCTCTCTACAAACAGGCAAGTACAAAAATATCGACCCCAAAATATCGATAGGAAAAAATATAGACAGTCAAAATATCGAATTTTTTAAATATCTTAAAAGTAATTTTAAAGTAATATAATAATAAATATAATACATTTTAACATGCTTAAATAAACTTAAAATTAATAAATAATTAATGTAACTTAAAAAAAATATTTTAAAACATATATATATATATATATATATATATATATATATATATATATATATATATATATATATATATCCTGAATTCCGTTCCTCACAGGCACACGCAGTTCCCTCTGCTGGCAAGTAAACACCGGACACGGACCTCGAGGTACTTCACAATTTTATTTAGCAGAAAGAGTCACAGACGTTTCGGCTCAGCGGAGCCTTGATCACATGACAGCGTTTGTATTGTAAGGTACACCTTTTAAAGTGCTAGTGTGTAATTAAACTGAGATCACCTGTGCAAAGTAGTGACTAAACATAAAAGACATACTAAAATAGGCACATAATACTTTTGATTAGGTATTTGTATCATTATTGGATGTGAAATACATTTAAAGAATGACATGTAAAATACATTAAAACGTTGTTTACAAAGTTAGACAAATTTCATCAATACTCGTTCGATAAAACTCATTCTTTGGACAATAAGTATAAAATGTAAAATACCATCAGTAGTAGAAAACGGATAAATAGATTAAAAGAACCTTCCTACCAGACATATTTGCCATATGTCTACCCCTCGACTATATACATCAGCAACATTGTATCAGGACCTACATAGTGCAAAAAAGCTATAAAGTGCAATAGTGCCAACATTTAAAAGTGCAAATTCGTGCTAAAGTGCATCATCCTAACAAATGTGCAAATCCAGCAAAACTGTGCAAATATGCAATTTTTACAGAACTGTGCAAATATGCAATTTTTTACAATTCATAGGCCCCACTAAGGTGTATTCAATACTTGCGATCAGATTTAATCTGATATAAAGAGTGGTAGGGATTTTAAGAAGGTTCTTACCCGTATGTTATCTCTAATATGTCCAAAGATATTGATTGGTCCTGCTATGTATAATAGATTCCTAATTCACATCCCGAATTAAATTAATATGCGTATAATACGAAGTTCTCTACCTTATTAGTGTGTCATTGTTGGTATGTCTAAAAGTTAAAGTGTGAAAGAGTGAGTAAAAACTAACAGGGTCATAAATACCCAAAAATAAACCCAACCCTAAATAATAAAAAACCATAAAAAATCCATTGTTAGGTTCCATATAGTATATTTCATTGTAATGGTTCCTAACATGGTTAAAATTGTGCACAGTGATAAAAACTGGATTAATATAACTGAATTAAAATTTCCTATAGCAGCAGTTCCTATAATATTTGTTGGTGTGTGCTCGCAGCCCCCACGGGGTCTGTCACAACAGTCACCCAACCGGATGACCACCCTGGACATTACCCACATGGGGGAGAGCACACCACAAAAAATATATTAATCTAATTTTAGAGCAAGCAAGTGTGGAGGTCCTCTGTCACATTCAACCCAAAAGGCACCTTAGAATTCAGCAGAAGAATATATTTTGTTTCGAGCTTCCTGAGCCTGGTTTCCCTATCTCCACCCCGTCTACTATTGATGACCGAATCGATAACCCAATATTTAAGACCCTTGTTATTACTCTGATGTTGGTCTCTAAAATGACGCGCCACTGGGTATGTGCTGTCCTCATTCGTTATCGCTCGCAAATGTTGCAATATACGTTTATGGACAGCATTCCTCGTGCTGCCCACGTATTGTAATCCACACGGGCAGCATAGGACGTAAATGGCGAATTCTGTCTTGCATGTTAAGACTTGGGTTATCTCATGATTCTTACCAGTAAATCCATCCTTGTATACTTTCTTGTTAATGCCATGGGTACAGGCTTTGCAAACCTTACAGTTATAAAAACCTTTGTTTTTTTGCCACCACTCTGTTCTAACAAAAGGGTCAGGATTAGTTTTAACAATGTGATCCCTTAAGGAGGGGGCCCTGCTAAAGGTTAATGATACTTGTTTGGGCAGTATACTGCCTATCACACTATCTTTAAGCACTATAGGCCAGTGTTTGTTCACTATTCTTCTGATTTGTCGATGTTGACTAGTGAACCCTGTTATTAGCCTAAAACATTCAGGTTCAATCTTTTCAGGTATAGCTTTGTCCTGTCCCATATCTGGCTCCCTGTCTACTTTTCTAATCAGGAGCTCCTCTCTACTCATATTCATGGATTTCTGGATGGCTTGATCGACCACTTTACTAGAGTAGCCTCTCTCTAGGAACCTGCTTCTGCTTTCATTCTGCGCCTGCTCCAGATCTATGGGGTTGCTGCAAATGCGTCTTAAACGCAGCATCTCCCCATAGGGAATACTGGAGATCAAATGCATGGGGTGGGCACTTGCAGCATGAAGAATGCTGTTACCAGCCGTCTTTTTTCTGAATACCCTTGATTCCAAACGACTGCCCTTGATGTAGAGTTCGGCATCGAGAAATGTAACTTTTTCTTGGCTCAGGGTCGCTGTGAATCTAAGGTTCAGGGGATTGTCATTTATTGCCTCCACAAATTTCTGGGCTTCATCATAGCTACCTCTCCATATGACAAATAAGTCATCTATGAAGCGGAACCACGCCACTAGATTGTTCCTGATAATATGTTGGTACCCATAGCCGAGGACCAGCTCCTCCCAAGCCCCCATGTGCAAACATGCGTAGCTCGGAGAGAAGCTGGCCCCCATTGCTACTCCCTGCTTCTGACGGTACAATTGCTGGTTAAACAAAAACACATTGTTATTAAGACAGAAACTCAACATATCCAGCAGCATTTTGGTATGTTTTTCCATTGCCTGGTTCCCTTCTGGAGAGGTAGTAACGTATTGCCTCCAACCCATCGCTATGTGAAATGCTCGTATAGAGCGCTGTAACATCAAGAGCTATCAGCCAATCACCCTCCTGAATTTGTACTTCTTTGATCTTGACTAGAAAGTCCCCTGTATCGCGTATGTACGACCCCAATTGTTGAACATAACCTTGCAAAAAATAGTCAATATAAATTGAGGTATGTTCCAGAAGGCCCCCACGTGCAGATATTATTGGCCTTCCTGGAGGATGGTTGGAGTCCTTATGTATTTTAGGTATAAAATACAGAATTGGGGTAACAGGGTGATCAATCTTCAGATATTTGAATTCAGTATCAGTGATGAGTTTGGCTGATTGCCATTTGCAAAGTTTACGATGATATTGGTCTCTAATAGTCAATAACTCTCGATTATTGATTTTCTCATAGCAGAGATGGTCATTCAGTTGGCTGTATGCATACATATTATTAACAAAACATATACAATATTTTTTCCGTAGGATAGCGAGAGGGTTAAATTTACTATTCACACTCCAGAGAGTGCAACAGTAGGGAAAGCGTTGGATAGCGTAGGGATAAAAATTACTATTCCCACTCCAGAGAGCGCAACAGTAGGTAAAGCATTGGATAGCGTAAGTTTAAAAATTACTATTCCCACTCCAGTGAGCGCAACAGTAGGGAAAGCGTTGGATAGCGTAGGGGTAAAAATTACTATTCCCACTCCAGTGAGTGCAACAGTAGGGAAAGCGTTGGATAGCGTAGGGGTAAAAATTACTATTCCAACTACAGAGAGTGCAACAGTAGGGCAAGCGTTGGATAGTGAGAGGGTAAAAATTACTATTACCACTGCAGAGAGAGCAACAGTAGGGAAAGCATTGGATAGCGTAGGGGTAAAAATAACTATTCCCACTCCAGAGAGTGCAACAGTAGGGAAAGCATTGGATAGCGTAGGAGTAAGAATTCCTATTCCCACTCCAGTGAGTGCAACAGTAGAGAAAGCGTAAGGATAACAATTACTATTCCCACTCCAGTGAGTGCAACAGTAGGGAAAGGGTTGGATAGCGTAGGGGTAAAAATTACTATTCCAACTCCAGAGAGTGCAACAGTAGGGAAAGTGTTGGATAGCGTAGGAGTAAAAATTACTATTCCCACTCCAGTGAGTGCAACAGTAGGGCAAGCGTTGGATAGTGAGAGGGTAAAAATTACTATTACCACTGCAGAGAGAGCAACAGTAGGGAAAGCATTGGATAGCGTAGGGGTAAAAATAACTATTCCCACTACAGAGAGTGCAACAGTAGGGAAAGCATTGGATAGCGTAGGAGTAAAAATTACTATTCCCACTCCAGTGAGTGCAACAGTAGAGAAAGCGTAAGGATAAAAATTACTATTCCCACTCCAGTGAGTGCAACAGTAGGGAAAGGGTTGGATAGCGTAGGGATAAAAATTACTATTCCTACTACAAAGAGTGCAACAGTAGGGAAAGCGTTGGATAGCGTAGGGCAGTGGTTCCCAAACTTTTTCAACCTGCGGCTCCCTTGACATAATTGGCCATTGGCCGCGGCTCCCATCGTGTCCATTTTTTTTTAGGTCGGGCGATGTAAGCCTGACCACAAGCACTGGAATGTACAGTGATAAAGAAGGAGATGTAATACATGAGAAAATGTTATGTCACCTATCTACATTTGGTATGGAGGCCTCCTGGTGTTGTGGGCAAACACATACCGTT
Source organism: Lissotriton helveticus (assembly GCF_964261635.1). Classification (NCBI taxonomy): domain Eukaryota; kingdom Metazoa; phylum Chordata; class Amphibia; order Caudata; family Salamandridae; genus Lissotriton; species Lissotriton helveticus. The sequence goes on from NC_136067.1 coordinate 1,569,237,595, forward strand.
GACGTGAGTTGTAAGGTAAACTAATGTGTAATCAGGGGAAGAAAATATAAGTAAAATGAAAAAAATCAGCCCAGTCTTTTCTGCAGTGCTGCTCTCGCGGTAATTATTCTGGGCGAACTGTGTGGCATCAGTGGAGACTTGCAGCTTTCTTCAGTAAAACTTTCAGTGCGCGAGTCAAGGTTAGAAGACCTACTCACTCTTTCCTTTACTGCTGAGGTCTCTGTTCAGCTCAAGGTTTTGTCTCTACAATTACTTTTTAGTTGTTTTTTTTAATAGGAAGATGGCAATCTATTTTCGTTCACACAGCACAGTTCTGTCTAACAAAGGAAATATTGTGTCCCGATTTGCAAAATTATTTATTTTAACCTGTGGTTTCTGTTTCATTACCAGCAGCAGGGAATCTATGCCAATGTTACTGGGTAAAACCTGACATTTCTTTTCGGGGCATTACACAATATTCCTGGATATGTTGTGAATACAGGTTTTAAAAGCATAGTAGTGCTTCCTAATGCCAAGGAGTACCCAATTTCCCTCACACACCGCATATTTTTTGCTCATTTTATTTAAACACTGAAAGCATTGTAATGGTAAACTCACTGTGACTACTACCTCGTTCAGGATGCCCTGCAAACCTCCTGACTGACCTATAACAACCTTCATTACCATGAGCTGCAGTAGTTTGGTAATGGTATTAGAACTGAATGTGGTTAAATAAGAGACATAATATTGCCACTTAGAACTTTCCTATTCATTTCCTCTGCAGGTAGCTCAGTGGGTAAATTGGACTGCAGCAGGAGATGTTTGTGTTCTCACTTAATTAACATGCAGCCAGTTGCACGTAATGCTCAAGACATCACTGCATACACCTGCCGTTCAATTCAAATAAAGCACTGTATGTGTATAACAGTGGCACCGGGCTGTAATAAACAAAATTCAAGTATAATAGCCACAGCCCGTCAGTCAATAGTGTTTAGCTACTCCAAAATTACATTGAAAAACCCATGTGCTCAGATAAGCCCATTTCAATGGATGTTGGGTGTTTTAAAGCATGTATGTACCACTGCATTGCTTTGCTTAGTTATACAGTACACACAGCATGGTGAACAGTTTGGATTTTTAACTCTGAAAAATAAGGAACGCCAACTGGGAATATGATATCTTCAGTGGCAGGAAAGCATACAAAGTACATAGCACAGTTAACCAAAACTCCAGAAACACGTGCAGCTGATCGTAATTTGACTCCTTCGCTTCATATGATCATGTTTACCCGATTTTCGAATTACAACAGTGGCTGACAGCCGAAATAACACTTGCTCGGCATCACTGTCCTGATTGTGCCTGGCCCCGCCTAAGCCCACACGTTTTTTGTCACACATCACACCTCATTTAACCCAATCCACACGCTGACCAGTGCGGCTTCCATAACTCACCCACCTGGCATTCACACATTGTTTACTCGGGGCCTGCAAATGCACATTACAAAAAAGGTAAGTGCATGACTCTATAAGGGGGCTAAAGTATGAAAAAGAATGAATCACAGGGCACACAAAAGCAAGGCAGTCTGCATCACCAATGAAAGAAAAGCGTTAGGTTAGTTAAAATGACGGTACTAGAGCAGAACCTTTACCACATTCCCAAGATGTGCCCGGCGCCCCTGGTGACTTCTGATGGCGCACTGGGGTGCTGTGGCGCACAGTTTGGGAACTACTGGCGTACGGGTAAAAATTACTATTCCAACTCCAGAGAGTGCAACAGTAGGGAAAGCACTGGATAGCGTAGGGGTAAAAAATACTATTCCCACTCCAGAGAGTGCAACAGTAGGGGTAAAAATTACTATTCCAACTCCAGAGAGTGCAACAGTAGGGAAAGCGTTGGATAGCGTAGGGGTAAAAATTACTATTCCAACTCCAGAGAGTGCAACAGTAGGGAAAGCGTTGGATAGTGTAGGGGTAAAAATTACTATTACCACTCCAGTGAGTGCAATAGTAGGGAAAGTAAATACTTCATATATAAATATAAATAACATAATACCAATTACAAAATAATTAAAATATTTTAAAATGTTATAAAATATATTAATTAATCGAATACAATTACAATTAAATATTGACTAATAATAAAAATTACCTACTAATACTAATTATTTATCAATTACCAATAAATTAATTAACAATATAAAAATAAATGAAAATTAGACACAAACAAATATTTACAAAATATAATTACTTACAATTAAATTACTTCCCAAGCTATTCCCCTATAAACACACAACCCACTACAGAAAATAATGTAATAAAAGTAACATATTTATCAATTAATCAATTACAATAAATTACAAATTATAGTTTAATTAATTATCAATTAATAATTATTTAACAATTAATTCTAAATACCAATAAATAATATAACATATTTAATTAATTATACTTAAATTACTTCCCACCATATTCCCCTATAAACCCACAACCCGCCACAGAAAATAAATTACTAAAATTAACATATTTATCAATGAATCAATTAAAATTAATTGCCAATTATATTTTAATTCATTACCAATTAATCATTAATTAACAATTAATTCTAAATAAATACCAATAAATAAAATACCATATTTAATTAATTATAATTAAATTACTTCCCCACCCTATTCACCTATAAACCCACAACCTGCTACAGAATTATATTTCACAAAAAATAAAAATTAATATTAACTTACCTTAAATTCGATATTTTTGTTGTCTATATTATGTCTAGTCGATATTATGTCCATTCTATATTTTTGATTCGATAATATGTCCATTCTATTCGATATTAAAATTTTCTAGTCGATATTTTGGTAGTCTATATTATGTATAGTCGATATTATGTCCATTCTATATTTTTTACTCGATATTATGTCTAGTCGATATTAAAAACTCGATATTTTGACTCTATACCAGAGAGGAGAGGATGGCACACAAAGAAAGGGCTGGTGCCATTGACTCCCAATGGAACCATCCCCCTGCTTCATTGCACAAATCCTATCCGCATCATGTAATGCCGCGATGTAGGACGTAGCATGCAGTTGGTGAAGGAGATTAGCAATAATTTTACTCTGCGGTCTCTCTCGCCATATCTGAGGCAGTCTGTGGGTGTGGAACCCAATCCCCAGACCGGTCCAGCTCCTGCGAAGGTGCAATATTGAAGTCGCCCCCCATAGTACGGGAAAAGGGCCCAGAGAGAATATGAGGTGCCAGACGTTCATGAGAAAGTCAGGGTTATCTGAGTTGGGGCCGTACAGCGCAGCTAATATCAATGGTTGATTATACAGTTTGCCAGCAAAGATCACATATCATCCCACGTGGTCAATTAGAGAGTGAGTGTTGTGCAAGGGAAGTCCCTTCCTAAAAAGGATTGAGATGCTGCATGAGTAATTTGAGTAGGACGAGTACGTTTCCCCTCAGTGACGAGACAATAACAAAGATCATGTGGCGGGTAGGAGGTGCGTCTCCTGAAGGAAGCAGACGTCCACCTGGTGTCTGACCAGATATGCATGCATGAGATGCGCCTTTTGGAGATCATTCAAAACCCTGATGTTCCTGGACCAAAACGTAGTACCAGCCATGTGTTGACGGGGGAAGGGTAAACCGTGAAGGGCAAACAGTCAATGAGGTAACTGGTGAAGTCAGGAGCAATGTTAAGCCGCACGATGCAGAGGACTGCCGTAACATGCCATGATTGTAGCGAAACAAGAAACAGCGCAAGGCTTACACGGAAGGTGCAAGCAATGAAGGCCTGGGAAAAAAAGACCATTCCACCCACCGCATACTCCAACCCTCAAATTAGGTTGAGGATCGAGACCCGCCCCCCAGGGAACCCAAACTTGAAAAGTGTGATACAAAATTGTGAATCATCTAAGCGGGGTGCGTGGGCACAGCCATTACCACCATACCTCCAGGGCAGGGTGGCCGAGCTGGGCATAGCTCTAGTGAGAGAAACTTGAAAGATGAGAAGTGTTCCCACAAAATGCATACCGGACCCCCAGCGAGGGGACAGACATACCGGTAAATTAGGGACCCGACCATCCCGGGACAGTGCAGCACCACCCACCGCCCGCCACCACTGGGACAGGGATACAGCGGAGGCCCATGCACAGGGAAGATAAAAGATAACTTGTGGCAAACATTTCAAATTTGACAGAGACCAGCATTGAGCATGCAGAACGAAGAATCAATGCCAGGAATGAGGATTTCAGTCATTGTCACTGGTATGATGACCTTCGGAATCAGAGCGACGGTTTCAGGGAGAGGATTTCTGCAGATGTTTCATGAAGGTGAGGGTGGCTTTTGGGTCTGGGAAGATTTTGGGCTTCTCACCAACGTCCACACACAGCCTGGCGGGGTAGAGCATTGCATATGTAATATATTGTTGCAGCAGTATATGCTTTGCAAGGAGAAAATCCCTGCGGGACGCCTGGACGGACCGAGTGAAGTGCGGGTAGAATGAGAGCATGCTTGCTGATGGTTGACCTCACCCAGCTCCCTGGCCCTGCGGAGGATAGCATTGTGGTCCGGACAGTTCAACAGGTGGGCAATGATATGTCGCGCCGGAGCCCCAGGAGGAGGTCGGGCGCCAAGAGATCTGTGTGCCCGCTGGACTATGATGTGCAAGTGGGCAAATAGGACTGGGCCAAAGACCTCGCGGAGCAGGGATTCAAGGTAGACCTCCATTTTCCCTGTGGCGGTGGACTCAGCAAGCCAATGACGCGGATGTTGTTTCGACGGGAGCGCGAATCCAGGTCCTTGTTTTTAGCACGTGTAAGTTCAAGAATTTTATAATTTTTTTTAAGTTTCAGCGCATTGGAAACCCCTGCGTCCTTGACATCTGAAACCCTTGCCTCCAGCTGGGCCAACCGTGTATCATGAGAGTCCACCCTCTGCTTTACTTGGTCCAGGTGAGTCGTGAGGTGGTCGATTATGCGGTCTAGGGACTTTAAACTGGATTGAAGGTCCAGGAGGATGGTTCTGAGGCTATCTTCCTGCTTGCCAGGGCAGTCAGTCTGGGTGGAGTGTTCATTGGCTTCAAGGGGGAGCTCAGCACCCTTGCCCGCACCTCGCCCGAAAAGGTGATTTTAGGTTGTCTAGTGTCCGTTCCCCATTATTATGCCAGATAGGAGGGTGGTGGAGGCAGGGAGAAGCACAGGAAGTCTTGGCGCCGGTGCAGGGAGGGGGTCGCAGGCACAAAGCCCTGTCCAGCCAGGCAGAGCCGCAGGGGAACAAGAGGTTCTGTTGTGTTGGGCCTCAAATGTGAGCAAGGAAACCCAGTCCAGGCCACGGGCAGAGTCCCAGGCTTTCAGTGGTAGCCCAGCAGTCCCGAGCCCACAGCCCCGGGACAGCAGTGGCTTCAAGCAGCAAGACTGAAAGGCCTTAAGGCAAAGTGGTAGAGCATGCGGGATATTTTTATCACCAGTAGACCATCACATTAAACACGCACCTCCCTGCCGCCTGGCCCACGGGGCAGCGGAAGGCAGACGGCAGACAGGGAGGAGCAGCGGCGTCTTCAGGTGAGGTGGCACGGCCACCGCTATCCCCCAGGCCTCACAGCCAAGTCCCAGGATATATGGTAGGTTACCCTTGCCAGTGACCTCCGAATTCAGGCGGGGCCGCCTCAGTGCAGGTGTCCACAGGCTGCAGGGCCGGTCAGGAGAAGAGCCAGGCACGGGGAGGGAGGCTGGCCACCACAGGTGCACATAGTACACGCACAGACAACAAGGCGGCCGGGCCCTCCCCGCCACCCAGAGCCGCACCTTGTGGAGGTTTGTGAGTGTCCTCAGCTGCTGGCTTGTAGGTCCGGGCAGACAGGCCACCACTGCCGGAAGGCACGGCTACCAGCAGGCAGAGGCGCCGCACCACGGTGCCCCGGAAAAGCCCCAGGCAGGCACCTCCTACTCTGACACGAAGCAGACCCCGGGGAGGAACTGGCACAACCCAGGGCAACTGAAGCAACCAGTATTCGACCCCCCGAGTGTGCCGCGGGACTACAGAAGCAGGCAGGGCTGGCCGGAGCACTGGGAGCTGCGGACACCAGCAGGCACAGAAATAGGCCTACGGCACCCCCGGAATCAGCAGGCCCCCTGGGCTTCGGGACAATGAGGCTGGCACCAGTATCCTCAGCACAGCACGGGCTCCAGGAGAATACCGGCACATTACAGAGCCAGCAGCAGCAGGGGGCAGCCGGCGTTCCAGGCGTGGCAGGGAACCATAGCGGCAGGCTAGGCGAGGATATCACTCACTCAGGGCGTCACTCCCACCCTGCTCCCACGGCGTCATAGCTATATTACAAGGCACGGGGAGGCAAAATGGCTGCAGGATGCCTCCTACTGAAGTTGGATAATGAAGGATTGTTCAGCTCAGCCGGCAGAGCTCGCTCAATGCACAGCCATCTTGCCGCTGACGAGACCACGCCCCTGTGTCTGAAAAGTTTCAGTGCTCTGTCCATTATCCCTCTGCGTTTCCTTTGTTCACCCCAAATTGGCAGGGTGTGCCCAGACGTGGCTCACTTTGCCACTGGATTCAAGGTAGCCTGGCTAATGAGAGATGTTACCCCGAAAGTGTTCCCAGGATGCTTGTTTCTGGTCGAGGGAAGACTTGGCTTGGCAGTTTGGGCTGGACTGTTCCCAGGAGGCACAGGATCAAGACTGATTTGCATATAGCTTGGTCTGAACTGGGGGCTGCAAAGTGAACTAAAGAACAATGTGGATTCCACCCAGATCTGTGACTGGGGATGAGTGTCTGAAAAGTTTCAGCACTACAGCCAACATCTCTTTGTGTTTGCTTTATTGTGATGTATTACCAGAATGCCTCATCAATGCAGGGCTGGCGCTTAGCAAGGGCAGTGTGGGCAGTTGCCCAGGGCCGCGCATTGTGCTGTAAATCAGGGGGCTCGCTTCACTGTGAAAGGCCACATTTTCAATTACACCACCTGCTCCTCCACAGTCCCCTCCCTCACCCGATCACATTACAAATCTATGTTTATGCGTTGTTGACTTGATCTCGCTGCAGGGTGTGGTGGCATTAGTGGGGGTGGAGGATAGGGGGCAGAGAGTACAGAACATGACAGCAGCTGGGCCAGTTATTATGTTAGCTCATGTTTTTTAGAGAGAGGCAGTGTCTCGGTTAAATACCTGCTATTCTTGTCCACCATTTCTGTAATCTGTTTCCATGGCAATAGAAGGCCTGTTACCAGGACCTACCAGACACAGGTAAGGAGAGGTGGGTGAAGAGGTAGCCGACAGATTTTTTTTTAAAAAGAATTTTATTGAGTTTTTCCAACCAGCGTACCAATAAACCAATATTACATACAATAGCATCTTGTAAGAGACCCAACCGTCGTTGTACAGATCAGGAGAAACCGGGTCTTCAACATTTTCTCCCTAACTCTCCCCTCCACCTCCCTCTCTACCCATCCCCCCCTGTCAGTGTGCCCGCGTTGACCCCCCTTCAGCTAGGCAGCTAGAACCCCGTGCTTCAAAAAGTCTAACTCACATCAATCGAAAAGACATTGTCACTGCTCTCAAAGGACAGGACGTTCCGTGCTGCCACCCATATATGCTCTCTGGACTCCTATCTTGACTATTCAACAATTCTCAATATGTTGTGCATATGCTGATTCCTTCCTGAGTGTACTTAAGTGTCCTCATCCAGAACAGTCTCCCCAGTAGTCCCAGAGAGCCCCACCCTAGGCTCCATACTTTGGGCCATGTCTACATGAACCCCATCCCCCTCATCCAGCTCCTCCGGAGAACGAAGCCCCGTTACTAAAGCTGCCCACGCCCTTGCTGCCTCCAGCGCCTTGTCATTAGAGGAACGCCTGGCTAGTTGTAGACGAAGCGTCCCTTCACTCCCCGCCCAGGACAAGAAACTCGCCTTCCACCTCCGAAAGCTAGGTCCAGCCCTTGCCTTCCAGTGCATGGTGAGCTCCCTCTTCGCCATTATCAGATCCAAGTCATACAATTTGCTCGTGATTTTAGTACTGGGGGTGTGCGGAAACCAAAGCAAAAGGCAAGTCCCCATCTCCACTTCCAGCTCGCGCACAGTCACTTGATTCAAACACGCCACCACATCTGCCCAATAAGAGCCTAATCCCAGGCAGGACCAAAACATATGACCAAAATCAGCACTTCCTGTATTGCACCGGGGGCACAGCGATTGGGTCCCTCCAAAATACTGTAAAATATTTACCGGAGTTAAGTAAGCCCTGTGGAGAGTATAAAATTGGACCAATTGAAACCTAGCGTTGCGCGTGCCCTTCCAAGCCCGCCGCAACAGCTGCAGCCATGTCGTCTCAGGAATGGGCCTACCAAGATCTCCCTCCCATTTACCCCATAAAGTATCCAAGGGTGAAAGCCTCTCCGTGGACAGCCGCCTATATAGACAAGTGATGGCCTTGAATGTACCCGCCTCCATAGCGACGTATTGGCACCCCAATGAGGTTGGGGATTCCGACAGTCCCATCTTCCACTGTTTCTGAATTCCCGACACCAGGGCGGCATGTAAGAGGTAATCCCCCCTCGGCAGATCGAAAGCTCTCTGCAAATCATAGAAAGGCAACAAGACACCATCCCTGTATAAGTCCCCGATCATGTGGACCCCACACTCTTCCCAGCCAGCCAGCGCCGACCAATCCCCGCCATGAGGGAGGGCCGTACACATGCCCAAGGGAATTTCTGGGGCATATGGGGCCACGAAGCCTGCCCGTTTCTGACTGCGAGTCCAGCATAGCCAGAGTTTGCGCTCCTCGAGGGTGAGCTGGTCCATACAAATTTTTTGCCGAAGCACAATGAATGACAACACGTGTCGAGGGATGACCCTACCCTGCGGACCATCCAGGCCTTTAAACTCGCACGCCAAGGCCTGTGTAAGCCATTGCAGCTGTGCCGCCAAATAGTACCATTCAAAATCTGGGGCCGCCAGCCCCTCATCAGGGTGGCCAGTGCTACCCGCCGTCTGCCAGATCCACAAATAAACCCTGTCATCAGTGCCGAAGCGTCTTAAAAAAGGAGACAGGGAGCCATATCGGCAAAGTACGGAAGAAGTAGAGCAACCGTGGCAGCGCTACCATCTTCAGCAGCGCTACACGCCTAGCTACCGAAAGAGGGAGAGTACGCCAGAACGCCATACTACCCCTAAGCCCCCTCAACGCACGACCTACATTCCCCTCAAAAAGGTCGGCAGGAGCGTGAAATATGCGGACGCCCAGATACGGTAAGCAGGCAGGTTCCCACCTCAGGTCTTCCAGCGCCAAGGGCAACCGAACTTCAGGGGACAAAGGAAACAGGCAGGTCTTAGTCCAATTCACCCGCAGGCCAAACTCCCGGAGCAGAACTCTGGCGCCCCGTAAGGAATCCCCCGCATCAGCCAGGTACAACAGGAGGTCGTCCGCATACAGGGATATGTAATGGAGCTCCCTGCGCAGCAGAACACCCTCGTAGGAACGCCCCTGTCGGGCATGCGCCTCAAGAGGTTCAATTGCCAGCTCAAACAATAGCGGGGATAGAGAGTAACTCTGACGAGTGCCTCTCTCCACTTGGCAAGCCGCTGAGATAGTGTGTCCCGTACGAACCCTAGCTGTAGCGGAGCTATATAACAAGCTGGTCCAACGCACAAAATGATCGCCCAGGCCAAATCCCTTCAACACCCGGAACAGATACGGCCATTCCACACTGTCGAATGCCTTTTCGATATCCACCAACAGCACTACGGCCTCCGACGATCCTTCCCCTCTTTCCCCCATGATCCGTACCAACCGCCGAATGCACGTCGCAGTATTCCTAGTGGGGATGAAACCCGATTGATCCGGGTGTACCAGGGTGCTCATGTGACCCCAAGAGTCACGTGGCCAAAATCTTACTGAGGATCTTATAGTCAACCGAGAGCATTGAAAGCGGCCGGTATGCTGTCCTGGAGGTGGGGACCCCACCCTTCTTCAGCAGCGGCACTATGATCGCTTCTCTCGTAGTGAGCGGCAGCCTACCCAGGTCCCACGCCTCTCTGTATACCGACTGCAAATGCGGAGCCAGGATGTCCAAATACGCTGCATAGAACTCCACTGGGAGTCCATCAGCCCCTGGCGTCTTTCTCCGGGCCATGTGTTTAACCGCTGCCCTGATTTCTCCCAGCGAGATAGCTGCCCCCAGTGCGGTGCCCTGTTCCGGGTCCAAGTGTGGCAACCCTGCAGCCCCTTAATAATCGTCCAAACCGTCGGGCAGATCCCTCATCCTACTCTGATACAGCAGCATGTAGTAATCCAGGAATTGGTCATTGACCTCCTTTTGCGAGTAGACCAGGCCCCCTGCAGGTGTAGTCAGCGACACTATTGGGGATCCCCGGACAGCCGGATTAGCCAGCCACGACCCTACCTTGTCTCGTTCAGCGTGCGCCCGTACCATATATTTTTTATAGTCATAGCAGCGAAGCCGCTCAACCTAAGTGGCCACCTCCTCCTGCGCCACCAACACCTCCTCCCGGCCGCCCCCATTCGTGTGGCTATCAAGTTCCGCCTGGCGCAGTCGAGCCTCAACCCGGTCAATGTCCTGCAACAGCACCTTACACGTCCCAGCGATGGACAAGATGCAGATCCCTCTCATCACCGCTTTAAAGGCGTCTGCTCGTCGCCGTCCCCGAGTTGTCTAAAAAGTAGCGCTCTACGCCCTCCCCGAGCTCTGCATTAAACATGGGATCTTCCAACGTCACCGGATTCAAACGCCACGTCGGGATCACTTGGCGCTGCTGCGACCAGAGTATCGTTATCAAACAGGGGTTGTGGTCCGAGAGTGTCATTGCCAGATACTCGCTATGGCGCGTGAGTTCCGGGGCTCCCGGGGTACAGAAAATGCCATCAAGCCGAACATGTAAGTCATGTGGTACTGAGTAAAACGAATAGTCCCTGTCTAACAGATGTTGTACTCGCCAGGCATCAACAAGGCCCCATGCTTCCTGCTAATCCCTTCTCACCCTGGCCACTCTGCGTACGGCCGACTGAGCCAGTGGGGGGTGTGAACGATCCAACTCCACATCAGTGACAGAATTAAAGTCCCCCCGAGAAACACCGTACCAACTAGAAACAACGCTAGCATCCCGGAAAGGCGTGCAAAGAATGCAGTGTGTTGGGAATTTGGGACATAGACACTGAGGAATGTCACATCTCAGCCATCTAGACGGCCGAACACCAACACAAACCTCCCCTCCTGATCTACCAACGTGTTCATGGGATGGAAGGGAACCCCTGACCGCACCCAAATGAAAGTCCCTCTAGCAAATGCAGAATAAATAGTATAAAATAACTGTCCCCTCCATCTCCTCAGCAGCGCCCGCCCTTCAGCCTGGTCAATGTGCGTTTCCAGCAAAAAGGCCACCTGGATCCCCCTGCGGACTAAATATGCATGCCCTTTATAACGTTTCCTCATGGAATTCAGCCCTCGCACATTCCAAGTGACACATTTCAATTCAAGTCGGGTCGCCATGTGAAAGGATACATCAGAACACAAACCAATACAGCCTAGCGGGCACACTGACAAACCCCCCCCTGTGCAAAACATCCCCAACAAACCCCCCACCCTCCATTCCCCAGAACAGGCTCTAAACCATAGTTACCCATCCAAACACAGACCCAACAAAGGGAAATACCCTGGTAGCTACCAGAGTCTCACAGTAAGTGTGAGGTAGAGGGGGTGACCCAGCACCAAAACGAGCCGGAGCACGATCTCACCAGCCCAGCCTGTAGGTCGAGCCTCAAATACTGAATTTCCCTCCTCCCGGCAGTGTCCCGCCCCAAGTGACCCCCCGTTCAGGAACCCTCCCCCCGGCCGCCCCACCGCCCGAGCTAGGAACCAGGCCCCCCACTATCTTCAGCAGAACCATACCCACTCCCAACTTTGCCATTACACAGCTACTGATGTGTCTCCCCTTACTGTACACAAATTGAAGTCAGGGATCGCCACTCGTCCAACAGGCCATCGGCAGTTCTCGGTGTAACCTCTGGCAGGTGTCCGACATCTCCCCCAGAACCCTCAGACTCCTCCAACCCCACCCCTTCGGACCCCTGCCGAGATCCTGAATCCGCCAACGAGGCCGCATTTGCCGCTCCAGATATGACGGAGACCGCCTGTAGAGCCGCTTGCCTTTCCAGCTCTTTCTGAGAGGTCGTCGGTGACTGTCCATTCGCCACATGTTTCCTGTGTCGGGGCGCCTACGAGGCTTTGGCTGGGTCGCGGCCTCCGGTTCCCGCCGACCAGCGCCATCCCTGCCTGCGCGGTACTGCTCCAGCCAGTGCCATGCGTCGTCTGTCGCGTCAAAGAAAGTAGCAGTCCCGTCCACCATCACCATCAAACGTGCCGTAAAGAACAATGCATATTGTATACCCTCCGCATGAAGGGCCCTCTTAATTGTCATAAAGGAAAATCGGCTCCGTTGGACCTCCTGGGAGTTATCAGGGTAAAGGGAGCTCGAGGCATTGTCCACTCTGTACGGGCCAGATGTCCGGGCATTCCGCAGTATAAGATCACGGTCCCTGAAATGCAACAGGTGTGCGACCACCGGCCTAGGAGGACAGCCCAGAGCCGGCGTGCGGGCCGGCACTCGGTGGGCCCTCTCGAGGGTGTAGAACTGTGATAGACCTGCTGGTGCCACCACCTCTCGCAGCCATTTTTCCAGGTAGCCGACCAGGTCGTCCCCATCAATTTTTTCAGCCAGGCCCACCTCCCGCACGTTGTTGCGTCTGTTGTGCCCTTCTGCCTCTTCGGCCCTCTTCTCCAACAGCTGCACTCTGTGCGACAGGTCACCCAACGATGCTTCCGTCGCCTTCTGGGCAGGCTCCAGTGTCTCAATCGCGATTTCCGTGTTCTTGAGACGGTCAGCCAGTTTGCCATGGTCAGCACGCAATAATCCGAGGCTTGTGGACACCTGTGCTATATCGTGGCGTAGTGCCTCCCTCGTGTCCGATATAGCCTTGAGAATTTGTTCCAGCTGCTGCTGCTGTAGCCCCGCTGCCAGGTTTCCAGCCGGGTCTTGATCCTGAGACTCAACAGAGTCCTCCGCGTGATCAGTCGGTGTCGCTCCCGGGACGCGCAGCGGCTTCCCCATGGCCTGACCGCAAGAGCAGAGGTCCAACTCAAAGGGCGACGTGCCTCCAGCAGTGGTCTCCAGAAAGTAAGAGATGCACTCCAGTTGACCCACTCAGCATCCACAGTTCCGGTTATCCAGCATCACCACACACAGCTCAGGGGCAAAAGCACCAGCCACCGCCAGCCAAGGGGGCACCACACCACCAGGTCCCCCTGTCGGGCCCACCAGGAAGGGGCCGCACCCTGCTACGCCAGCGATCTGACCACCGTACCCGCCCTCGTCTCACCCAGGGCGAGGTACTCCTGGGTGCCTCCACTGTATCCCCAGCCACTATGTCAAATGTGCCGTGATCCACTCAGCAGGGTCTTCAGCCGCCTCCGAACGGAGCCATCCACTCCAAGGCGTCCAAGTCAGTGTGCTCTGCGGGGTAGCGGCTCAGCAGGGATGAGGGGGCAACAACCATGACGCCGTCAAAACTGTGGCGTCGCCAACACAGTCACACCGAGTTGCCCTCCATGCTCCAGCCCCTCCAGAAAGCTCGGGCCACAGGACTTCAGGGCAGTGTGCATATGGGAGCGTGCTCGCCCGCTCCAATCCTCCAGTGGGTCAGGCTCTCCCCCACTCCGGAGCACGGGGAGCGAAAGCGCGAAGGGGGGGCGCCGCACACTACAAAGTCCCCACAGTGCCCGCACAGTACCTCCACGGCCGCTCTTCCAATGCGCCTCAGTTCGCCGTCCTGGCCTATCCTCGGGGCACCCATATTAGGCACAGCCCAATGCCAGCCGCCACCGGTCCAGCAGTTACTCCTGCGCCTCCCCGGCCATCTCCGGCGCCGCCAGCCGTCCGCGGTCTCCCCAAACACCGCCCGGGCCGACACAGCTCACCCCGTCCTCCACTGAACCAGTCGTCCGTGGCGCGGCCGGCACCCGCACCTAGTCACGATGCGGGGCGCCACCGCAGCCAGGTCACCTCTCACCTCCGGTGGGCCCCAATTCACGCGAGGCCGGGGATGTCAGGCCCTCCGTAGGCCGCAAGCAAGATGGCCGGGCCTCTCCAAGGGGATCAGCAGCAATCGCCGATCGGGCGGACCCCGGGTCCCGGAGCAAGGCACAAGCAGCAGGCGGGCACTTCTCAGTAATGGGGGGTCCTCCTCGGAGCCTTCAACACCGTCAGGGAAGTTTTCAGACAGGATAACTCACGAGGCCGACACGGAGCTCACAGCTCACGTGTCCAAGCTCGGTGGTGCCCAAGCCACGCCCCCTAAGAGGGAGCCGCCAGATAATCTGGCTTTTGTTAACCTTTGCATTCACCCATGACAAAGGTTTTTCAGAAAATAGGAATATGCATTTTAAAAGTATGCAAAACTGCCATGGTGGGCAGTGTTTTGGGAAGTGTCTCGTTACTGCTGTGAGGCACTGGAGAGGGGGTCCCCATACCCTGGGCCTCAAACCATGGGATCAGGCTGCAAGGTCCAGGTGTAGGGCCCGCTTCCCTGGGCCTTGTAGCCATTAAGTAGGGCTGCAAGAACCAGGATAGGTAGGCCTCCTACCCTGAGCCTAGTCTTGCCACCTGGACAGTTTTCCAGTAGCACCACCTGTATTTTGATATCTCCAGGTACAAAAATGAACAAAACCAATTAACACTAGTATTTTTTAGCCCTTATCCTTAAAATATTTAAACAGCAAATATAAATAGAAAGCACTTTTAAATGTAATCTAGAGCCGCTTTAATGATCAATCTCTAGTCATTAAATAAATACAGGAAATTCATGTAACAAATGAATGCATACACTTATGCTTGAAGTACTATTTAGTAGCATGTACCAGCCTCTTTAAACAACAACAAATGGATGGTATTTTTCTCTTTGAGATGTGGCAACCCTCCTCGAAGAGGTCCATCAGGTAGAAAATTTCAGGTTTTGGGCCCCCTTCCCTGGCCCTTGTAGCCATTATGTAGTTCTCGACTGCCCAGGGCTGGTGGGCCCCCTATCCTGAGCCTTGCACCAACGGTATTTTGATCTCTCACCAGCACAAAAGCAAACACAACCACCTGAAGCCAGTATTTGTTAGGCCTTAGCTCAGTGGTTCCCAAAGTGTGCACCGCGGTACCCCGGTGCGCCGTAATGAAAAGCCAGGGGCGCCGCGCAGGATGTGGGGGGGCTTGAAAGAAATGCCACCTTCAACACGCCAGTCCGACCACGGTATTTCTAGAACCAGTTCTACACCTGAACACACAGCTGTAGAAGTGCGTTGAAATAATGACATAGTCTTCGAGGATGCATGTATGTTCACAATATTTTCAAGTTCCAATGGATAACATCGTATATTTCGGGATTATCTATTAATCATTTTACAAAAATGTAATCTGATTGCACTGCGTAGCCATAATCCATGTGGTGTTTAATTTCATGCCGGATGTGCGCAAATCCTCGAACAGTAAACTTTAAAAGAACAAAAACACAAATATTAGTACATGTTCTAGAACTGGCGGACTGTTACCCTTTTTTATTGCAGCCTGGCTTCAAACATTGCTGGTGAATCATTTCTTTTTTTTTTTTTTTTTTTTTTCAGTTCAAAGAATTTTATTGAAAGAAATGCATGGTAAAGTACAAAAATGAACAGGTACCGTAGGGAAAGGAGAGGGGGGAAAAAAGGGAAGGGGAATTATACGATGAAAAAATAATACAAGAATATAGGAGCAATACAATGGGACAGAAGGAATACATGGTATAAAAACAAATCATGGAAAATCAGGAATATACAATACAAGAAATATGCAATGCGAGAAAAAGCAAATAGAACAATGCAATGAATTGAATTAGCTAACATAAGAGAAATGATAAGGGTATCAGGGGGGTTTAGGAACTTCCTGCTGAGCAGGAGTAGGACGGAAAGAACGAGCAGTACAATTATCTAAATACGAGGTGATTGGAAGCCATAGCTCAGCACGCTTAGTAGCCATTTGTGGAGGAAAAACAAAGGCAGTATCCAGTCTATGGTTATGACACACATTATACCACCAGGCCTTAAACGTAATATTTGACGTAGATTTCCAATTGACTGTAATTTGCTGAAAGGCAACCGCCAATAACAAATCAACAATGCGAACATGAAGGTCAGTATGTTCCCAACATGGAGAAAGGCTTCCTAGAAAAACATGAGCGTGTGAAAATGGAATAGCAGTTGAAAAAATAACATTGATTTGAGCCCACACTTGTAACCAGAAGGCATGAACATTCTTGCAAAGGAACAGCATGTGAAACAAAGTGGCATTCGGGGAGGCACATGACCAACAAGTATCTGGTGTAGTGGGAAAACGTTTATAAAGGGAAGATGGAGTGTGGAGTAAACGGTTATAAATGAAGAAAAGGGATTGCGTCAGGGAGGCAGCTCTCGAGGATTTGCGAATTTTCGACCAGATCTTATCCCAAGTGGAGGTAGGCCAGGATAAGGAAAGGTCAGTCTCCCACTGCTCCTCTACTTTGCTTTTGGGTCTAGGGCGAGGTCGTGAGTGAAGATGTTTGTAGAGGTGGGCAGCCTTTGGATAGGTAAGTAAGGTAGAGAGTAAGGTAGAGCTTGATTCCGGTCCAGGGAAGACATGGCTTGGCAGTTCGGGCTGGACTGTTCCCATGAGGCACAAGGTCAAGGCTGATTTGCATATGGCCATGTCTGAACTGGGGTGGCTTGGTGAGCAAAATAACGATGGATTAAACCCAGATCTGTGAATGTTTTGCCATTGTGCAACATTCCGTCCATCATCTTGTGTGTTTTGCCATACAAAATACATGGCGCAATTTCCATAACTAATGTACTTTTTTTTTGCCGAAATCTATGAGAGTGCATGTTCTAACAATCAATCTCACTTCCTCCCTTGCACCCGCCTTCCACACAGAGGATGCTTCCACCAGCCCACTGCCCACATTTAGTTTGCGTCCTCCCACACAGACGCCATTCCCACCCGCTGCCCCCGTCAGAGCACTTCAAAGGCTTGCATTTTCCAAAGGCGGAAAATAAGTATGTAATTGAAGTCACCTCACAGGGGTGAGACAAGAACGTGTGCGTGTATATGTGCGGGTGCACGACTCCATGCATGTGTGTCTCAGTGTGCCCATGGGTGGCCAAAATTACGGAGGCTCATGTAAATTCTACACTCACCAACTTTTTGTCATGATTCTGCATACCCATAACGTAATACACATATCCCGAAGACATGTGCAGAGTTTTCCCTTATTAAAACCCACCCCTGTCCCGTGCTCCCCGCACGCATCAAAGTCAGTGTGATTGGGTGTGTTAATACCTTTGTAATACATGCCTTTCACCATATAGGTTTATATTATATTCAACTTGCTTTGACTTATACCTTTTCACTTGTGTATTTTTTGTAGTGCCTTGCGTGGGTTTTAGGGTTTGAGAGCGCAGTATGTCTGAGTTTTGACCTTCGCGTATGGCTCGGTAAAGACAATGCCCCAGTGAAGGTCTCATGGTTCCTTTCCTCGCATCCCTGCACGCTCCTTTTTGGTGCGCGTCCAAGGGGGATTGCAGGCAACGTCTTCGCGCACGTTCTGAGTGCGTAACTGGGAGCGGCTGGGTGCGGTCCTGTATTTAAACCGCACCCAGCCTTCTGGAAGGCGCTTTGCCTTCAGATTTCTTTTGGAGAAGGTCGCGTCTGCTGGAGGGACTCACCTGAAGGAGAATTCGATCCTGGCAGGTCTTCACGGCGGTTCTTCTCATTTCCTGGAACAAGCATCTGGAAAGACTAGTTTGGAAAGCTAAGTACTTTACTTGATTTAAGGCGCCCTTCGCAAGAAAGGTCAACAGAATTTTTGGAACTTTTATTTGCAGAAGAATATGCAAAGAAAGAGACTTGGGACATTTATATGCATCTTATTTGTTGGAAGAACATTTGTCAGTTCATTTATGTGTTAAACTGTGAATAGATTTAACAATGTGGTTTTAGATTTCTGCTTAAACAAGGTGATAGAAGAAAGACATATAGGATTAGGTGTTCTCTTGGTCTATGTTTATCTTTTGTTGCACTAGTTGAAAAGACACGAACCCCAAGACCAAGAAGCAAGAAGTTAATGTCAAGTAAGTTATAGGAGTAGATAGGAAGATTTGCAAAGGGTCTTTTAAAGAATGTAAAGTAATCCTTCCTTTCTTTTGCGTCAACTTCTAGACAAACAACCGACATCCCATCAGCTGACCACTAATCCTAGTCTGATGACTTCATCATCCCTATCAAACAAAGACATACTGGACGAAGGCCAACAACTTACTGATCGCAGGTAGGGGAACCTCAAAAGTTCGCCACGCTGATTTAGGTATTCTCACTAGATAGTGTATTAACAAAAAGGCCTTGGAATAGTTAGGAGTAATAACTTTCAGACTCGAATACTAAAGTCTTTGGTGCTTGTTGCTTCGCAGGTCGACAGCAAGAACTAAAGTCTTCACTTCAACGTCCAGTACCGGCCCTCCTCCCTAGTTCCTAGTTTAAACCTTGCTGTATACTTCTGAATCAGTAAGTTTTGATTAGTGATTAGGGAAGTTGGTCCCTTGCGTCTCTGCGAAATCATCCACGTCATCCAAGAGGGCTTCAGCCAAGGCAAGGTAAGGGACGACGTGGATTGCTCTGACAGAAGGCAAAGCCCACGTAGATAATTTCGCCCGGACGCAATGGACCAAGTAAATATGCAGGATTTGGCCGCAGTTTTAGAAGCAATAAGACAGGATAACACAGCTTTACGTAGGGATTTGTCCTCTCTCCAAGACTCGATTCAGCAGAAGTCAGTCTTGAAACCAACCACTTTTCAGAGTTCATCTTCTAGTTCAGATTCCACGACACAAATCCAAGTGGTAACTCCGTTCCCCACCCCCTTAGCCCCTCCTGAGAGGTTTTATGGGGATTGTAATAAATTCTCGATGTTTTTACAACAATGCCACTTACATTTTATAGCTAAGACTACAGCTTTTCCAGATGATTCCTCCAGAGTAGCATTTATGTTATCCTATATGGGTGGAGATGCAGCTCTTTGGTCAGTTCCTTTAGTGGAAAATGATGATCGAATTTTGTATAACTTTAAAGATTTTGAGAGGGCTTTAAAGAAGATGTTTGCAAAACATCTTTTTGTTCAGTCGGCGGACAATGAGCTTTTAGGTTTAAAGCAAGGATCTTCTGATCTGTTGCATTATATATCTACCTTTAACCGTTTGGTTTTAGAGGCTGATTGGCCGTACGACAAAAGAGTCTCTATCTTCTACAGAGGTTTAAGGGAGGAATTAAAGGACATGATAACTCAGATTCTAGAGCCTCCAGAAGACATAAGTGCTTTCATTGACTTAGTGGTTAAGCTTAATCATCGCATTTCAGAGAGAAAAGGAGAAAGAGGGAAGTCAGAGCATAAGGTAGTTTTCTTTAAGGAAAGGTCTGTTTCTAATCGAGAAACTGGGGCAAAACCTGATTCGGTTGAACCCATGCAAATAGGTTCAATCCGTGGTCCTTTATCAAAGGAGGAGAAGGAAAAGAGGCGACGATTAAATCAGTGCCTATATTGTGGAAAGACAGGACACTTTGTAAAGGAATGCCCCACACGACCAAATAAGTTTAAGACCAAATCTTCTGATTTAGCCATTACACAGGAAAAGTCGGAAAAATAGAAAACTCGGTAAAAGGAGAGGTCAGTTTATCGGGTAGTTTTTCTAGTTTGGCCTCAACTCTTCCTCCCATTGGTTTTAGACACTTTTCTATCCTAGTTGAACTCCGAGGTCTGCTTCCTGAATCTCACACAAGAAAAGTTGAAGCCATTATAGATTCCGGGGCTACAGGAAATTTTATAGATTCCCAATTCTTTCTACAGTTAGGTTTTACATCTGTGTTTAAGGATCACCCAGAAACTGTTAGAGCAGTTGATGGCAAAGAGTTGACTTCAGGGCTTGTAAATAGACAGACCGAACCTTTAGAAATGGATTGTTCTCCTATACATCGAGAAAGGATACAATTTGACATAATTGATGCTCCTCAATTTAAGATGATTCTGGGCATACCTTGGTTAATAAAACATAACCCAAGCATAGATTGGGTAACCAAATTAATTACTTTTAAGTCATCCACTTGTACTGAACAGTGCTTCCTCATTGATAGATCTAAGGATGTGGTTCAAGGTTTTGATTTTGGAATAGAATCACCCAATGTACTGCTTTTGGATGGGGTTCCATCGGAATATAACGACTTATCTGATGTGTTTGACAAGAAAAGAGCCAATACTCTTCCTCCACATAGAGATTTCGACTGTAGAATTGATCTAATGCCTGGAGCAACCTTGCCCTGCAGTCGCATTTACGCTCTTACCGAAGCTGAAAACACTCATCTGAGAGAATACCTAGATGAGTACCTTGCAAACGGCTTCATTAGACACTCAAAATCTCCAGTTTCTTCAGCTCTTTTTTTTATTCCAAAGATAGGAGGGGAATTGCGCACGTGCATTGATTATAGGGCAATAAACAATGTCACAATTAAGAACAGGTACCCCTTACCTTTGATCCCAACACTTTTGGACCAAATAAAGAAGGCTAAGATTTATACTAAACTGGACTTGCGAGGAGCTTACCATTTAGTTAGAGTAAGAAAAGGAGACGAATGGAAGACGGCCTTCCGCACTAAGTTTGGTCTCTTTGAATACCAAGTTATGCCTTTCGGTCTATGTAACGCTCCTGCCGCCTTCCAGTTTTTTATAAATGAAGTTTTACATGAATTTATTGACATCTGTTGCGTAGTCTACATAGATGATATTCTCATCTATTCTGATTCAGAGAAAGAACATGTACAACAAGTCCGCGCCATTCTTCAAAAACTGCTCTCGAACTCACTTTATGTGAAATTGGAAAAAAGTCTATTTCATGTTTCCAAGGTGGACTTTCTGGGTTACATTATTAGTCCAGAAGGAATAGAAATGGACCCAAAAAAGGTAGAAGCAGTAACAACTTGGCCAAGCCCCACTACTGTGAAACAAATTCAAAGTTTCCTAGGCTTTGCAAACTTTTACCGCAGATTTATTCAGAACTTTTCTCAAATTATTACACCCATAACCAAGTTGTTGAGAAAAGGAGTAAAATTTTTATGGACCTCAGATGCTGATGAAGCCTTTCAAATCCTAAAGAAGAGGTTTACCATGGCCCCAATCTTATGTCATCCAGACCCCAACCAACCGTTTATTGTAGAAGCAGACGCATCTCAATATGCATTGGGAGGCATTCTTTCACAACGAAATTCTGATACCGGCCAAATGCACCCAATAGCTTACTTTTCTAGAAAGTTATCAGAAGCTGAACAGAATTATGCAATCGCCGATAAGGAGTTATTGGCAATAAAGGCTGTGTTTGAAGAATGGCGCCACTACCTGTTAGGGGCTCGTCATCCAGTAACTATTTATACGGACCACAGAAACCTTCAAGCTCTAAGATCTGTAAAGGCTCTGACTGCTAGACAGTTACGTTGGTCTATGTTCTTCAATGACTACAATTTTGTAATAACTTATCGTCCAGGGAAAGAGAACTTGAAAGCGGATGCTTTGTCTAGACTTGGAGACAAAGGCCCAGAACTACCTGAACTTGTCCATCCTGTAATCCCAACTTCTTGTTTTCAGGGAAGTATATCCATGAGTGATATTGTCAATAACATCAAAGAGGCTTTGAAAGAAAAGGATGTTGAGATGTGGAAAAAAGATCATCCTTATCTACATGAGAAGGATAATTTGATGATGGTACATGATTTGATTTTCGTTCCTAATGAAAAGATTCAAAAATCCATAATCCATCTTCACCACGACACTATGTTATCCGCTCACCCCAGCATTTTGAAAATTATGGAACTTATTAAACAAACTTTTTGGTGGCCTTTAATGGTCAAAGACATTCAGCAATTTGAAGAAACTTGCAGTATTTGCATTCAACACAAGACTTCTCATCAACCTCCTAGTGTGTGGTATATAAATAAATAATACCGGATCTAGGTTTGACTAGGCATAGCAATAACAGATAGCTCAATAAATAAGAGTCAAGATTCGAGGTAGTAGGAGTTTGCAGGTTTATTACAGCATAAAGGACAGGAACAGGACAACCTGCATAGGAATAGGATGGCAGGGCCCGGCAGCTGCCGGGGCTGGATCTGGGATGAGCGCGCTCTGGGGAAAGGACTGGCGTAACATTTAATAACAATACACACGCATATATATATTAAAACAGTTGCATTACAGTACATATGATAGGCGGAGCGGTGGGTGGAGCAAAGGGTGTGACGCGTAGCAGTCGCGAAAGATAAGGGTGAAAGTAGGTGTAACAGGGCGTATACATAGACATGTGATGCAAACGTAACAGAATATGTCATAAATGGGGCGGAAACATGGAGGGGGCTACCTAAGGAGCCGGGACCTCTAACCTGATGGTGCGCGCAAACTGGCAATGACGTGTTACTAGGAGAAGCTGGGGGCTATGAACTCTGTGCTAGGAGCAGAGACTGAAGTCTGGAGAGTCAGGGCGACATGTACCTAAACAGTATCTAGTATCTGATGTTTAGAGAACATGTTGATATAAACTAGAAGTCAGGAGGGGAAAGGCTAACAGACTCTAAGAATGGTGCATGCATTATTCTACATGTAGTGCGTGATGAAGAATATTAAATGACCATTAAATGCAGTATTTCTCTTAAACTATTGATGCGATTCAGTAGCTTAGGAATGCAGAGAAGGAGGGCTGGACTGATAACTAGAATCATAACATACTCTTGGCAGACTCAGAGGCAGAGCCAGGCTGAACCGGGCACTGCGAGGCAGGAAGTAAGTGAAGGGTCAGGGATACAGGTGGGGGCTGTGTCGCTCCTCAGCGAGGGCTCAGGAGACAGGAGCTGAATCTGGTATCCAGGCCTTTTTGAGGCCTAGAAACGGGGACTTTACAATGGAATAACGTGCACACTGAGAAACGTGGCAACGTAGCTTTACATAGGCCTAATACTCGTAGCTTTCACGAGAACTGGAAACTGGCATACTAGAGGTGGACACAACTATAATTGCGTCTTTAATCGAACATGGGGAATACATATGCATATTAATCATGCACACATAACATATGATGGAGAACGCGTAGGGACACAGAACATGGCAAAATTTACTTTTCCACATTCCCTCCTTGTCACTACGTTTCCATCAGGAAACATCAATATTCATGATACCATCTATCATTTCATGCAGTATCATTTGCTCGTCTCGAATTGTCTTGGAACGGGATTTAGAACGGGGCTTGGGACTAGGAATACAAGAGGTAGCACAAATGCCGCAAATCGCAGGGCCACATTGTATGCAGAGGCAGCAGCTGAATATGATCGCTACTGCAATACCTAGAAAGGACAAGACTTTCCATCCCCAAGCGGAAATTATATTCCAGAACCAACCGGACCATGTCCAGGTGCCTGGATCTTGGTGTAACAGATGGGCAATTTTATGGAGTCTGGTTATAGCTGAATAAACAGACGGCGCGTTATTAGGAATGAAAATGCAGCAACTAGATCCGATGACTCTACAGGCCCCGCCCCTATCGGCCAGTATGACGTCAAGGACGAGACGATTCTGGAGCACGACAATTCTCATAAAGGATTGTTCTTCGGTTAAGTTACCTAGGGCAGAGGCAGTCTCATTTACTACAGCTTCAAGGGTTCTGGTTAACCTACGGATTAGCTTACTATTCTGGATAGGGCCTATAAAGAAGAAGAAACCTCTATTGAAATCTGTATACTGTTCTAGAGCAGTTTCAGTATAATCGACAATTGGGGACTCGATCTCCCTTCTATGTCTAATGTGTACTAGATGTGTATTTCTATGATAATCAGATGGGGCTAGGAAAACTGGTGGCAGTAGGAAGGCAATGTAACATGTACCCTCCCAATCGAGGGGCAGACGAACATATGCGGTCTGACCACAAATAAAATAAGAATGACGTGAGGCTTTGAAAATAGATTTCCCACTGTCACTATACTTGACAATAGTAGTACAATCACTATGCCCTACATGTACGGAACCATTATTTCGGACACATAATTCGCCTTTGACTGGTAGTACTGAAATAGCAGGTAAGTCTGGAGTAGTATCAGACTGAACATTCAGGACCATGAAATTCGAAGAATAATTACCTAAATTATAAACTTCATTCTCTAGATCTAACCCTGTTCTGTGGGGAAGACCTTGCTTGTCTGGAAAACATGTACTGTTAAGAAAAGACATATCTGTTAAGGATGACGTTAACATGGACCATGCTCCACACGAACCATTATGTGAAAATGGATAAGGAAAGAGTGGCAGAACTCCCTTCGGTGTCTGGAAAGGGGGGAGTCGACCACACACCCAACAATTAGTGGCATTGCTGGTCTGGTGTGAATAATGTAACATGCGGATAAAAGAATTGTTACGCATAGCGAGGCGGTAAGAGAGTTCATGAGGAGGCAGATCACTAAACGTGTGCTCTACTGTAACATTAGAAGACTTATTTACATGAGAAACTGGAAAATACAAGTAAAATACATAACTGGTGCAGGAAATCATAATGCTGAGAAATAAAACGAAACTTAGAAAAACGATACATCGGATTGAGTTTTGACTAACTCTCTCACTATGGGGGTCTATTTTATACATGTCAGAAACCGGTCTAACCGTTTCACCTAGGGGAGGACTTAGACAATCAAACTGGCTGACTTATTTTACTAGACCTTAACTTTTTCTTATACTCCTGTTGCGGAGTTGTCTCTAACAGGGAGGGTTCAGTAACAGTGTCTTTTGCGGGACAGTCCTTAAGAATAGTACTTTGGCAGTCCTTTAAATCCTCGGAAATGTTCTTTGAAACTGGTTTCAATCCATAAAACTTTTTGATATGCGAAAGATGCACCCAGCCTTTTCGTCCCTCCAACTTCACGGCTGTACGGGTGGCCAGGAGGACCTGTCGGGGCTCCTTCCAGCGAGGCTCCAGCGGACTTGAACGATCGAAATTTCGCACTAGGACCATGGATCCGGGAACGATTTCATGCGGTGCCACCTCGGTATTGTCTGGAAATGCGGCGGCAACCTGTGAACGACAAGAGTTGAGGGCAGACATCAAGGAAGCTAGGTAATCTGTCAGCATATTACTTGAAACATCGGTAATACTTCGAGGTCTAGGAGTACCCCACATGTTAAGGGGGCGGCCGAATACGACCTCGTACGGGGACAGACCTGATCTGGAATGTGCGACCATGCGCATGTAGAACAGGGCAACTGGCAGAGCTATTAGCCAGTCCACACCTTTCTCTTGACATACTTTGGCAATGCGAATTTTCAGGGTCTGATTATGTCTCTCTACGAGACCGGCTGCTTCAGGATGGCGTACACAATGGAACTTCCACTGGTACCCTAACAACAGGGAAACATGTTTCATCAACTCAGATGAGAATGGCTGGCCGTTGTCAGAATATACGACTCTAGGGAGTCCGTAGCGGGGGAAGAACTCACGAACCAACTGCTTGGCAGTGGTCGCGGCTGTGTAATCTGAGACTGGATATGCTTCTGTCCACCTGGACAAAGCGCATACAACTACAAGGACATACTTGAAACCTCGACATCGCTCCATCTGAATGTAATCCATTTGGAGGACTTCAAAAGGGTGGTCAGGAGGCTGGAATCCACCTTGTTCCACCGGGACACTTTTACCTGGATTAAACTGACAACATATCATACAAGTGCGGACTTTCTGCTTGGCTGCAGCTCGTAAATGCTTGTTGAACCAAATGTTCTGGATACTGTCTAACATTGCTTTTTCTCCTAAATGTGCTGGACTATGTGCGGTATTAATAATGACTTGAACCATAGAGTCGGGGAGAAACCATGTGGTTTTACCCTTCGTTACCCATCCCTGATCTGTCTGGACCCCTCCTTGTTCGGACCATTTCTTGATTTCATCGGGAGTAGCATGAAACTGGATATCTATGACATCTTGAGTAGGGTCCTTAACTGTCATACATGTAGTCGGATCTGGAGTATGTGTCTGTGTTGGCTTAACTGAAATGTCTGGAGCCTGTGCTGTAAGCTTGGCTGTGCGATCTGCTAGATCATTACCTTGGGAAATAGTGTCAGTAACTTTCGTATGTGCTTTGCATTTCATGATAGCAATGGATGTCGGTAAATGTATTGCATCTAACAGAGCTTGAATAAGGAGACCATGCTGAATCTTGGTTCCATGAGAAGTCATGAAACCTCTCTCCTGCCAGAGCACTCCGAAGTCGTGTACAACTCCAAATGCGTAGCGTGAATCGGTGTAAACATTAACTTTCAGGTTCTTGGCGTGTATGCAGGCTTGTGTCAGAGCAACTAGCTCTGCTGCTTGAGCAGACAGGGTGTCAATACGGTGTGTCTCTATAACTTCAGTGTCAGTAGTCACTGCATACGCGGCTACTAGTTCTCCTGTACTTGTTCTCATACATGAACCATCCACATAAAGTGTCAGGTCGGGATCTGGTAATGGAATATCTGTCAGATCTTGTCTTGGCTTTGTCATAATGTTAACTACTTCCACACAGTCGTGTGTGGCAGGATTTGGATTAACTGATGGTAACAGTGTAGCAGGATTTAGGACGTTGCAGCGTCTGATTTCTATGTGTGGCTGGAACAGTGTCAATTCATAACCTGTTAAACGTGCAATTGTCAAGTGCTGAGTTTGTGTTCGGTTTAAAAGAACTTCCACAGAGTGTGGAACTTGTACTGTCAGGGAGTGTCCTAAGACTATGGAATCACTTTGTCTGATAGCTAGTGCTGTGGCTGCAACTGACTTGAGGCACGCAGGCAGAGCCTGGGCTACAGGATCTAATGTGCTCGAAAAATAAGCACAAGGCTTGTATTGTCCTGCTTGATCTTGTGTGAGAACAGATAATGCTGTACCTTCGCGTTCAGTGACAAAAAGTGTAAAAGGCTTACTGTAGTTCGGTGTAGCTAGAACTGGAGCTTGACATAGGGCTTTCTTTAATTCATTAAAACTAAGTGTATGTTCAGATGTCCAAGGGAGAACAGTCGATACGGCTGCCTCCTGTGTCGTTAACTGTATCAGTGGCTTAGCTAGAAATGCATACTGAGGAATCCATTGTCTGCAATAAGAAGTAAGGCCAATAAAAGCACGTACCTCCTTCTGGGTCTTGGGCTGAGGAAGACTCGCTATTAACTGGATACGGTCTGGTGTCAACTGCCTACCCCACTTGGACAGCAAGTGGCCTAAGTAGATTACTTGCTGGACACAGAATTGAAGCTTAGAAGGGGACACCTTGTGCCCCATCTCGGCAAGGAAATACAAGACTGTAAGGGATGCTCGCTCGCAAGCACGTTCAGAACGGGCTGTGATCAGTAGATCATCGACATACTGGAGCAGGGCAGTGTCAGTTGGCATGTGAATGTTGTCTAGTTGTCTCTTGAGTGCTTGACTGTAAATACTAGGACTTTCTGTGAAACCTTGAGGAGCGCGTGTGAACATATAGCTCCTTCCATTTAAACAAAATCCGAAAAGAAACTGGCTGTCTGGATGAATGGGGACACTGAAGAACGCGTTCTTGAGGTCTATGACCGTAAAAAATGAGGCTTCAGAATCAATGGCTGTCAATAGGGAAGAGATATCTGGGACAACTGGGTACTGTGGAATAATGCATTTATTAAGTTCTCGAAGGTCGATCACTAATCGATATACTGGAGGTGCATTAGGATCAGTACGTTTCATGACAGGAATGATCGGAGAATTACATACATTGGAGTCAGTTTCTACAACTACTTCTTGAGCCATGAGCTCGTCAATAATTTTGGATAAGGCTGCTACAGCCTCAGGTGGCAATCTGTACTGTCTGATTCGTGGCAGGACTACACCTTGCTTAAGAGTCACACGATGGGGTGTGATTTGCATATAGCCAACATCAGTTGGACCTCGCGCCCATAGATGCTGCGGAACATTAGACAATCTGGGATCAAAATCTCGTAATACATAGTGACCCTTGAAGTCACGTAGGAACAATCGTATTCCCTCTGGGGAACAGCATATAACTGCACCTAACTCTTTCAGTGTTTTAATGCCTAATAAATTTTCTGGACATGACTTCGTAAGTAACAGATCAGTAGTGCGGGACAATGGACCTACTTCTAGAGTAACTGGCTTTGATATTTCATTTACAATAGGTTTTCCTGAAAATCCAAGGGAAACATTTCTAGAGCCTGAGAGCGGAGCCCCTGGAACTTCGGCGTGGCTGATAGTGGTCCTACTTGCCCCTGTATCAATCAGAAACTTTCTGTCTTTCCCTAGTACTTGACTATGAACATAGGGACCTTCTTGATCTACAGGTATCTCGATGAGAGGCAAGCCTACCTCCCTCTCTAGGCTGTTTCATGAATATGGCTGATACTACGGATACTCTGACTGCGCATACTGGTACATCTGTTGTGTAACATGCTGTGTTGCAGCAATAGGCTGTGGTACTGGAACTGTCTGTGGTGCATTCTGTGGCTGAGAAGTCTGTGAAACTTGCTCTTGTCTAGGCGGACGTGGTCTTTCTTTAGTCTTACCGGTAGCTATGTTGTGTTTCAGAACTGCACACTCGTTTATAAAATGACCTGGCTGTTTACAATAATTGCAGGTCCCTTTAATGGGAGCTGCAGGGTGACTGGCTTGATTCGGACCCCTCTTCTGACTGTCTTGAGGAACAGATTGTGCAACTAGTACTTTCATTTTCGTGTCTTTCATACGTTTTCTCTCATGATCTTGCTCTTCTCTGATTCTATTCTGGTGATATTGAAGCATCTGTAACATCTGGGACGGGGTATTAGCTTGCCAGGTACTTTCGACTTTCAAAACTCGGTTTTTAATTGGTGGACTTGAATTCTCAACTAATTTAGTAACAAAAAGGTGAGGGTATGACTCGCTACTTGTCTTGAGGCCACTGTTTATGGTAAAACATTTCTCAAATCTAGAATAAAAATCACTAGTGTCTTCGTCTTGTTTCTGTTTACAGGCTGAGATTGCATCCCAGTCTTCTTTTCTAGTTGTCAATAATCTAGGCAAAACTTGTATTAATAATTCTGGTAATTCTTTACATTTATCTCCAAGACCGGTACCTGGTACTCGTATCTTGTCTTCAGCTTCTAGAACTGCCCAATCGATCTTTTTCTCTCCCACCTCCCATTCTTTTTCCTTGAGTTTCTCATATACCCCTGCGGGCAACAGGACCTTTAACATTTTAATAATATCTGGATACGTGTATTCTCCCATACGGAGCATGTCTTTTAATTCTCGGTGGAACCCTGCTGGATCTTTATCATGACAGGGAATTAATTTTTTCATCTCTAAGAGTTCCATCTTTGTGATAGGGGTGTAAACAAACACTCGTTGCATTTCACCACCCTCTGTCTTAACTGGATGCACTTCTCGTAACGGATTCTGTCTGTCTATGTAAAAGGGTTTACTTTCTGGAGGTGAGACATGAACAAAATGCGGGTTCAGAAACATACTATATTTGTGGCGCTGTTCTAGAATGACACTAATCAAATCGGTACCTAAACCTTTCCATTTATACTGGAGTAACTCGTTCAGGACATCATGTAACGGACCTGGATCGGAATGTTGACCCTCATACAATGTGATGAGGTGCTGGATCATATACATACCCGCCAGTCGTTGCTCGGCTGGGGGCAGTTTCAGAAACATTTGTGCCACTATTTCGTCTGGAAAAGTGGTAGAATCAGTAATCCATCGGACTGCTGATCGGACTAGTTCTTGTTCATGCATAGTACTTAACTCGTTATAACCGATTCGTGATTTCAGAATGTGATCGGTAGCTTGAAATACTTGTTCTAGAGAACCTTGTTCTGGTGCCGGGTGATGGAAAGTTGACTTGTGTTCTAGGCGTAAATGGCGATCTGGAAATCTAGATTTTCCTACATACGCTATTCTGGCGGGATTCTCGTCCTCTACCTCTTCCGCAGAGTCATTTTCTTTTTCGCTTACTTGTGCTGCCTTACGTTGATCATGTAACCTTATTATTTCCTTACGAATTTTCTTATACATACTCTCTATACTGCTGATGGTCTTATGCTTACCCTCGGCTATATTATCACTCCACTTTGTCAGGACTTTCATTTCGGCTTGATTTTTGGTCGGATAATCTTGTTCTCTTATTAGACAATTAATCAGAAACTTTAATATCATGAGCTGGACTTCAACTTTTCTTTGGCACATGACGTCACTAATACTTTCTGGATCATCCCCTGTACGGATGAAACGGTATATTCTGTCTAGATCTCCTTTCATATCTGGTAGGGTGACTAGATACTCGGTCACCTTTCTTACGCGTAATGAATATAAAACCATATTATCCTCGCCTGGGACTGGATCATAGCCACATTCGTTAAGGGCTTTTCTTATTTCTGCAACAGACTGATACCTGGGCGTACGCTGTGACGCTTGTGCATGTAATTCGACTAACGTTAAACGCTTGTGTGGCGGCGGGGTTCCTGGAGGACCTCCCCCTGCGGCCCTTAAACTAGAGTCGTCTACTGATGCTCTTCGTCCTGGCAGAGTGGGAAATGGAAATGGAGGCTGGACTTGTATGGCGGGCTGGACCGGGGGTACCGTAACAGGTACTCCGGTGTCTGGAGGAGCGGGAAGTGCCTGATTTACAGGGACTGGCGGAGCGGGATTTGCATATTCTGGGACTGTGTCGTCCAAATAGGACGAAATGAAAATATCAGCTGCGGTCGGTTTGTGACGTAGCTTGGTCGGAACCAATGGTGGCGGAAAATTACTGGATGCCTCCGGGGTTGCTTTTGGCAAGCCCTCGGCAAGAAGAGGATACATACCCTTAATAAGAGCATGCCTCTGTCTGTCTGACTGTTCGGCTTTAACTCGTTCACCTATCTCGATTAATTCTTTTTCTTGTGCTCGCTCTAAGGATTCTCTACTTAATTCAGACTTTCTGATTTCTTTTTCGGTTCTTTTATGAGATTCTTTGCGCCATAACTCAATGGCATCTTTCTGTGACTGTCTGGCTTTCTTTTTCCATAATGCTTCTTCTACTCTCATGATGCACTCGGCATCCCACGTACCTGATACGGGCCATCTATACTTTTCCTCTAACTGTTTGGTATACTCTACCCATAAATCTAGATACAATATGGCGCTTATGCCATGTTTCTGATACATAAAATGACCTGGACTGTCCCTAGGCGGGACAGGAACTGCTTCTTCTAGCAGACCCTTTCTAGTTTTTAACTGACGTAATCTCGAAAAGAGGGACATTGCAAACTTGAATCTGAACACAATACAATACACGAGGAACAATAACAATTGAGAAAACAATTCAGGCATACCACGACATTGAACATACATTGAATAACATTATGAAGCAACAGTTCGGACAGAATACTACCTGGAACACTGAGAACAGAAACACATGAATTTCTCGAGAACGGAACAGGCTAGAATTACTGGATGCGCTGCTGAAAAAGCACGGAACATACCGGTCCCATAAAGGGACGCATCAAGACCCGTATCCACCTAGGTGAACACTTCGTTTCAGATCTGCGTACCCAGACCCATCGGACCAGAGACAATTTAGATTGACCCTGTCTAGATACTACCCCAGCAACGGTACTCACCGGGCAGCAAGAACGGAAAGCCTCAAACTGGACGGGACTGCTTCGACGCCGGACGGACGAACTTCGGGCTTCTGTTACGGGTGGGCCTCCGGATACCTCGGACCTTGGACTCTCGGCTTGGGCTCTGGTCGGGACTCGCCGCGTTCCTCCACCGCCTCGTCTGGATGCTGGACCGCCACCTCCGTCTCCTCCGTGGGCCTGAGGGATACTTGAAGCAGAAATATCTGCACGTGCACGGTATGGTTCCGTCACGGCTGCAGAGGGTCAGGGGGCACGCGTGGCTTCACCGCCGCGTGGGGAAAGGGCAAGTCCCTATTCGGGCGCCATTATGTGGTATATAAATAAATAATACCGGATCTAGGTTTGACTAGGCATAGCAATAACAGATAGCTCAATAAATAAGAGTCAAGATTCGAGGTAGTAGGAGTTTGCAGGTTTATTACAGCATAAAGGACAGGAACAGGACAACCTGCATAGGAATAGGATGGCAGGGCCCGGCAGCTGCCGGGGCTGGATCTGGGATGAGCGCGCTCTGGGGAAAGGACTGGCGTAACATTTAATAACAATACACACGCATATATATATTAAAACAGTTGCATTACAGTACATATGATAGGCGGAGCGGTGGGTGGAGCAAAGGGTGTGACGCGTAGCAGTCGCGAAAGATAAGGGTGAAAGTAGGTGTAACAGGGCGTATACATAGACATGTGATGCAAACGTAACAGAATATGTCATAAATGGGGCGGAAACATGGAGGGGGCTACCTAAGGAGCCGGGACCTCTAACCTGATGGTGCGCGCAAACTGGCAATGACGTGTTACTAGGAGAAGTTGGGGGCTATGAACTCTGTGCTAGGAGCAGAGACTGAAGTCTGGAGAGTCAGGGCGACATGTACCTAAACAGTATCTAGTATCTGATGTTTAGAGAACATGTTGATATAAACTAGAAGTCAGGAGGGGAAAGGCTAACAGACTCTAAGAATGGTGCATGCATTATTCTACATGTAGTGCGTGATGAAGAATATTAAATGACCATTAAATGCAGTATTTCTCTTAAACTATTGATGCGATTCAGTAGCTTAGGAATGCAGAGAAGGAGGGCTGGACTGATAACTAGAATCATAACATACTCTTGGCAGACTCAGAGGCAGAGCCAGGCTGAACCGGGCACTGCGAGGCAGGAAGTAAGTGAAGGGTCAGGGATACAGGTGGGGGCTGTGTCGCTCCTCAGCGAGGGCTCAGGAGACAGGAGCTGAATCTGGTATCCAGGCCTTTTTGAGGCCTAGAAACGGGGACTTTACAATGGAATAACGTGCACACTGAGAAACGTGGCAACGTAGCTTTACATAGGCCTAATACTCGTAGCTTTCACGAGAACTGGAAACTGGCATACTAGAGGTGGACACAACTATAATTGCGTCTTTAATCGAACATGGGGAATACATATGCATATTAATCATGCACACATAACATATGATGGAGAACGCGTAGGGACACAGAACATGGCAAAATTTACTTTTCCACAAGTGGGTTGTTAATGCCTCTGCCTATTCCACCTCAACCCTGGCATACAATTTCGTAAGATTTTATAGTCGAACTACCTGAAACCAAGAAGGGATTTAATACAATTCTAACAGTTGTAGATCAGTTCACGCGAATGGCCCATTTTATTCCTTTAAAAAAGCTTCCCACTGCCTTGGAACTTGCTCATGTAATCATGTCACATGTGATAAGATTACACGGTATTCCTTCAGTAGTTATTTCAGACAGGGGTTCCCAATTTATTTCAAAGGTTTGGCAAAAGCTGGGTTCATTGTTACATATGGATGTTCGTTTATCTTCTAGTTATCATCCCCAAACTGATGGTTTAACTGAACGAACTAATCAAACTATCGAACAATATCTCCGTTGTATGTTGCCTAATGTTCCTGAAGAATGGTCTGATCTTTTAAGCCCCTTAGAGTTCGCCTATAATAATTCTGAACATTCATCTATCAAAATGTCTCCGTTCTTTTGTAATTTTGGATTTCATCCAAAAAGTATTCCCGAAAGTTCTAATACCTATGATTCCGTACCTGCAATTTCTGACTATGTATCCAAGGTATTCACCATCCAGGAAGAAGCTAAATTCAACTTGGCTAAAGCAAAGGAATCTCAAAAAGAAGCCAAGGATAAACATCGATCTGAACAACCTCAGTATAAAGTTGGTGATAAAGTGTGGTTGAGTACAAAGAATTTGAAACTAAAGGGAAACAGGAAATTCAATCCAAAGTTTATTGGCCCCTTTCCTATTGAGAAGGTAATTAACCCGGTTTGCGTAAAACTGATTCTTCCTCACAAGTACTTGATGCACCCGGCTTTTCATGTCTCTCTGGTTAAACCATTCCATCCCCAGACTCGTATTTCTAAATCTCCGCCTTCCATCATGATTGAGGATCACCCTGAGTTTGAGGTTAAAACAATCTTAGATTCCAAAAGAGTTAGAGGAAAACTTTTTTACCTCATTGATTGGAAAGGTTATGGCCCAGAGGAAAGATCATGGGAACCTTTAGAACATCTAAAAAACTCTCCTAGATTGGTCCGATCCTTCCATTTAAGGCACCCTGAGAAACCTAGGCCCATTTCCACTGTTCTTGGGGGGATCTTGAGGAGGGAGTACTGTCATGATTCTGCATACCCATAACGTAATACACATATCCCGAAGACATGTGCAGAGTTTTCCCTTATTAAAACCCACCCCTGTCCCGTGCTCCCCGCACGCATCAAAGTCAGTGTGATTGGGTGTGTTAATACCTTTGTAATACATGCCTTTCACCATATAGGTTTATATTATATTCAACTTGCTTTGACTTATACCTTTTCACTTGTGTATTTTTTGTAGTGCCTTGCGTGGGTTTTAGGGTTTGAGAGCGCAGTATGTCTGAGTTTTGACCTTCGCGTATGACTCGGTAAAGACAATGCCCCAGTGAAGGTCTCATGGTTCCTTTCCTCGCATCCCTGCACGCTCCTTTTTGGTGCGCGTCCAAGGGGGATTGCAGGCAACGTCTTCGCGCATGTTCTGAGTGCGTAACTGGGAGCGGCTGGGTGCGGTCCTGTATTTAAACCGCACCCAGCCTTCTGGAAGGCGCTTTGCCTTCAGATTTCTTTTGGAGAAGGTCGCGTCTGCTGGAGGGACTCACCTGAAGGAGAATTCGATCCTGGCAGGTCTTCACGGCGGTTCTTCTCATTTCCTGGAACAAGCATCTGGAAAGACTAGTTTGGAAAGCTAAGTACTTTACTTGATTTAAGGCGCCCTTCGCAAGAAAGGTCAACAGAATTTTTGGAACTTTTATTTGCAGAAGAATATGCAAAGAAAGAGACTTGGGACATTTATATGCATCTTATTTTTTGGAAGAACATTTGTCAGTTCATTTATGTGTTAAACTGTGAATAGATTTAACAATGTGGTTTTAGATTTCTGCTTAAACAAGGTGATAGAAGAAAGACATATAGGATTAGGTGTTCTCTTGGTCTATGTTTATCTTTTGTTGTACTAGTTGAAAAGACACGAACCCCAAGACCAAGAAGCAAGAAGTTAATGTCAAGTAAGTTATAGGAGTAGATAGGAAGATTTGCAAAGGGTCTTTTAAAGAATGTAAAGTAATCCTTCCTTTCTTTTGCGTCAACTTCTAGACAAACAAGCCGACATCCCATCAGCTGACCACTAATCCTAGAGGACGTCTGATGACTTCATCATCCCTATCAAACAAAGACATACTGGACGAAGGCCAACAACTTACTGATCGCAGGTAGGGGAACCTCAAAAGTTCGCCACGCTGATTTAGGTATTCTCACTAGATAGTGTATTAACAAAAAGGCCTTGGAATAGTTAGGAGTAATAACTTTCAGACTCGAATACTAAAGTCTTTGGTGCTTGTTGCTTCGCAGGTCAACAGCAAGAACTAAAGTCTTCACTTCAACGTCCAGTACCGGCCCTCCTCCCTAGTTTAAACCTTGCTGTATACTTCTGAATCAGTAAGTTTTGATTAGTGATTAGGGACGTTGGTCCCTTGCGTCTCTGCGAAATCATCCACGTCATCCAAGAGGGCTTCAGCCAAGGCAAGGTAAGGGACGACGTGGATTGCTCTGACACTTTTTGAGCGCTAATAATATTTTAGATCCCTCACAAAACGGTTTCCGCCCGGGCCACAGCACTGAGACGGCTCTTCTAGCAGTGACGGAACATCTGCAGTCCATTCTTGATTCCGGTCAAATGGCGGCACTGATTTTGCTCGATCTCAGTGCTGCCTTTGACACGGTCTCGCATGGCATCCTGCTACAACGCCTGGAGGAAGCTGGTGTGGCTGGTCAGGCCCTGGAATGGTTTAGATCATTCTTGACAGATAGATCTTTTCGTGTTTCGGCCCCTCCTTTTCTCTCCAAGGTCTATTCCATCAAACAGGGAGTGCCCCAGGGCTCGGCGCTGAGCCCGTCATTATTCAACCTTTATGTTCAGCCGCTGACTGCAGTCGCCAGTCAGTGGGACCTTACTATGGTCTCATATGCTGACGACACGCAGCTGGTGGTGGTCCTGACGGAGGATTCTCCTCTGAATGTATCTAAATTCAGGGATGGGCTGGCGGCCATTGCGGTATGGATGACCACCAGCTGCTTGCAGCTGAATGCCAGGAAAACAGAGGTTCTGTTGGTAGGGAAGAATTTGAGTGCCTGGAATGACCACTTGTGACCTAGCGCTCTGGGCCCTGCCCCTACACCTAAAGCTGTTGTGAAGAACCTAGGGATCTGGATGGATTCTTCCCTCAGTTTCCAAGACCACACAAAAAGAGTCATCGGCACTTGTTTTGGCCTCCTGCGCGGCCTCAAACCCGTTCTGGAATTCTTTAATTCTTCGACCCGCCAGCTGATTATCCAGTCAGCTATTCTATCCTTCTAGGGGCTAATCAGGACGAAATAACCCGGATGCAACGCGTTCAAAACGCCACAGCTAGGGCTTTGTTGGGAATACCACGAACCTGCTCTACAGCTGCTGCTATTAGGAAACTCCATTGGCTCCCTATGGCAGCGCGCATTCAATTTAAAACATTGTGTCTTTCTTTTAAGATATTGAAGCTGTCCACGCCTAGTATACTGGCAAATCTTCTTACCCCTTATGTTCCCTCCCGCCAGTTACGCTCCCTGGGGCAGTACTTGGTCACTGTACCCCGGGTGAAATGTCTTCATGCAGGTGACCGGTCTTTCCGCTATCTGGCAGCTACACTTTGGAATTCATTACCGTTCCAGATTAGTAGTATGGATAGCCTGCTTGAATTCAGAAGAGCCATCAAAACCTTCCTTTTTCCATCTTACTAGGCCTGCTCTACTTCTTCTTCTTTTTTTCTAGCGCTCTTTTCTGCTCTGATGTATGGTTGTTGATTTATGATACTGGTAGCGCCGGGACGCCCCTTTACTGGGGCAGCTGAGCGCTATATAAATCCTAATAACATAACATAACATGTGTGGGTATGTAGGAGTGCCTGCATATGTGTGCTTGTATATATGTGTGTATATATGTATATCCTCTTGGTAATGCTGTATATGTATGTGCATGCTTTTTTATGTGTACATCTATGTGCGTGTGTCGGTTTGTATGTGCTGGTCGCTGCATGCATGTGTGCATGCATGCTTGTGTAGTTGCATCTATCAGTGTATACAGCTGCAGCTGGATGTGTTTCCAAAGGTGTGCCTGATCTGTGTATGCATGTTTCTTTTTATCTGTGCTTGCACGTTTGTGTGTCTCTGGGCAGCCTTTAGTTTTGAAGTTTTATTTTATTGCACATAAAAGGCCAAGTAGGGGATGAGAGCTCTTTACTAAGAACAATCTCCGTGCCAATAACCCCTGGAGTAATATGAAGAAGAAGGTGCTTGAAAAAGTCTACATGCTTTAAAACATTACAATAGCTTTAATAAATAAAATATTTACTTATAGGTATTGTGCTACAAATATTACATAATTTTTCCCCTTCCTACGTGCAAACATCAAACATTTCCGTTGGAACGGGAGCTAACAAACCATATTGAAGTAATGCAACGTAGAACCGGCGCATGTCGTTTTTCATGATACAACTTAGCATAATTTTGCACTTCTCGATAACATTTCTCAAAAACAATTACAACGGAAGCACAGTTCCATTGCATACATGTCAATTTATTTTCCACGTGGTTTTGAAACTCGACAGGACCTAATATGCTTGTTTCCAAATATATAGAGGGCGTGCATTTGCCAATTCTATTTAAGAGGTGCATATCAAAATGCACACGCTCTATACATTTTGAATCAACAAGCCCGTAATGTTTGGCTAAGAAATACAAGGGGGGGCCAATAGGCCCCCACACAAGCATGGCGGGGCCCGGTC
Source organism: Lissotriton helveticus (assembly GCF_964261635.1). Taxonomy (NCBI): domain Eukaryota; kingdom Metazoa; phylum Chordata; class Amphibia; order Caudata; family Salamandridae; genus Lissotriton; species Lissotriton helveticus. The sequence continues at coordinate 1,569,275,771 of NC_136067.1, forward strand.
CCTCCCACACCCCGTCCCTTTCGGGGCCGCTTTCCCCGCCCCCTCGCCCCGGAAGTACTGGTGTGCTTCCGGGGCGAGGGGGCGGGGTCGCGGCGGCGAAAGGGTTAAGAGCCTGGGGAGCGCGGGAAGCGGCCTCTTTGTGCCCGCGCTCCCCAGGCTCGCTCCTCGCCCCACCGTGGGGCCGTTTAATTTCCTCCTTTTGTTCTTGCAGGTGTGCTTCGTTGGAGAGGACTGCGGGGGTGTCCTTATCTGAGGCCGACGCGTTGTAGTGGAACAGGAGAGTGTTGCCGTGATCGAGGCGTGACGGTTTGAGGAGCCCGACGGCTGAGGACTGCGGTGTGTTGGTCGGGGGATCTCGGGACATCGTCTTCGCTGCCTACGGACGGAGCGGGGAGAATTTGGCCGGGACCAACGAGCGACGAGTTCCAGCGGCGCACCGCCGAGCGGTACCCGAGCATCGAGACACGAGGTATTTTGCGGGGCGGGGGCGCGGCCAGACACCGGCTTAGCAGTGGGAGAAAGCCGGTTCGGAAAGTGCCCTCAGCGGTTATTCGCCGCAAGCGTGCTGCATAGTTAGCAGTTAAGTACAGAACAAGCGAGTCGGGTGAGCGCTGCCTTTTGTGGGAGAGGGTTGAACTTCCTGTGGTACCAGTTCCCGAACGCGGGGGCAGGCTCGGCTCGTTTCTTGATAAGTGTTCCTGTTTTTTCCGAAATACAGTACAAGCGAGGAACGCGAGCGCTGCCTTGTGTGGGGGTCTTTTAGATTATTCAGTTACAGGGGGGCCTGCTCGTGGTAAGGGTTGTTTCGACTTGCTTTTCCACTGTTTTAACGCTGTTCAATGAATAACGGTGCTGTGTCATAGCAAAGGGCTAGACTGTTGTGCATAGATTATCTGCAAGGTGCAGCGTGACTGGAGGCTTATTTTCTTAAAAACGATAAAGGTGCCCTGCCTGTTTTGGGTGGTATTTTATTGCCGCATATCGCATTGTGTGGTAATTTATCAGAAGTTACACTGCTTTTAATTATTATAACCGATTTGGCACGCTAAAGGTGCCCTACCTGTGTAGGAAATTTTTTTTATTGCCACTGAATACTGCTTTTTAATTTTATCTGAAGGGGCATGCTAAAGTCTAACAAATGTGATTTATTGCCTCTTTTTACTGCTTGGTATGTTAACTGAATTGACACGCTAAAAGTGTCCTGCGGGTTTAGGTTGTGATTGATAGCCAAATAATTTGTAGAACTGAATGATTACAGAAAAGGGGCACTTCCTGTGTATTTGGTATTTTACTGTTTCGCATTTCTAAAGTTTACAGATATCAGCAGCTAGAGATAAAGAAAGTGGGTGATTGCCTGTACTTGCTTGTTGCTTGCGCTGGCCACGCCCCCCGCCTACGGAGCTAAAAGCGGAACCATCACTTGACCTCCTGGGACCCTCAACGGATCACTTGAAGCACTTTTGCTGACCCTGACACCCTGAGAAGAAGACCGTGCACTCCTGCACTCAAGGACACCAACACCGTCAGCGCCTCGCCGGACCCGCTTCGCGGGTCCCGCAGCGCTGCTCACACTGACTCTGGGAACTGTTTGTGGGAGCTGAGAGGAGCGCGGGGCAGGTGAGCGAGCTAGCGGGGCTGCGAGCACTGAGGCAGGGACTCCAGCGTCCAGGAGTCCCTGCGCGCCCAACCAGTCACACCTGGGCTGCTCTCCCCGCTGGCCACGCCCCCCGCCTACGGAGCTAAAAGCGGAACCATCACTTGACCTCCTGGGACCCTCAACGGATCACTTGAAGCACTTTTGCTGACCCTGACACCCTGAGAAGAAGACCGTGCACTCCTGCACTCAAGGACACCAACACCGTCAGCGCCTCGCCGGACCCGCTTCGCGGGTCCCGCAGCGCTGCTCACACTGACTCTGGGAACTGTTTGTGGGAGCTGAGAGGAGCGCGGGGCAGGTGAGCGAGCTAGCGGGGCTGCGAGCACTGAGGCAGGGACTCCAGCGTCCAGGAGTCCCTGCGCGCCCAACCAGTCACACCTGGGCTGCTCTCCCCGCTGGCCACACCCCCCTGTCCATTGACCAATTACTAACGATTACAGGGCATAAGGCAGATAACTGTTCCCGCTCAGCGGGAGCGAGCGGGAGCGCGCCGGGAGAAGCCCGGGACAAGGGCGGGACCGTTTGAGGCCGTTCGAGGCCTAAGAGGTCTGGCCTGGCCCACCCCCCTTGGTTCCCTTCATTGCCATTGCACCGGGACTTTGAGCTTTGTGAGTACTACATATAAAATATAATCGTCACACATTATGTGTACTCGGGGGACTCGCAGTAAGACCGCACTGGGGCTAACTAAGACAAAAGGCACCTTGGATAATTTCCTAGCAAAAACAAATCTGGCCATAGATGTAGAAATCACAAAGATGCAGAAAAGAGTTTCAATCGAGCTAGATGCGGCACGTAGACTTTCCCAAACGTTTGCTAATTCTAAAAAATCCTCTCTGGGAAATATTGCGTCCGCCGTTTCCCCCCAGCCAGTTGAACGCCCCCCTCCTCTGTTGATCCATGCGGATGTTCATCATTCCCCCTCTTTTTCTTCACCTTCACTAGATTCTTCTCTTATCTTTTCACCCATGACTGTTCAACCTAATGAGGGTGCACTATCTACCGAACAGGAAAACCTGATCACCTTGCCGGTTATAACTGCCCCTTCCTTCTCTGTAGCAAAAAGCTCAAATTCTGGTGCCTATGCTTTGAAGAAGAAGAAAAATAATGTAAAATCCGCCTATGCTCGTAAAAAAGCCAAAGTGGCTAGACAGCAGTTTTTCAACCGTCGAAGAACTTTACCTAATGTAGGGGATGGCAAACAAATACCTCCGCTAGTTACACAGCCAACAGGGGGTGATAATAATTCCAATCTTCCCACCCCCCTTAATGCCCCTACGGTTGAGAATCCTACTATTCTTGTAGATAATCGAACACCGGGAGGCCTAAAAGAGACAGATAGGGATACGGATAATCCAGGTGATGATGAAGACTTTCTTCAAACTGTCTGGGTCACGTTAAAACAACTATTGACACCATTTGAACTCAGACTGTCCCGTATTGAGAATCACCTACTCGAAATGGATAAAACACTAGTATCCCTGGCCACACTTAGCCTTAAACAGCTGGAAGTAATACATCCCCATATCAACGAGGGTTTACCCCTGGCTAGTAATGTTGGTATTCTATCTGCCTCAGACCCTAAGACCAACACTAAAGTAGCCACAGCTTTAAAGGAGGATCCTCCTGCCCCTTTGATTTCGCCTGCTCCTTTACCCACCCCATCATATAAGCCGACACCAATTCCCAAACCGAGGAAATCTGTTAATGTCCCTGCTAATCTTCCAAAAGGTAATGAAGAACCCACTAAAAAACAGGTCCAGCCGAAACCTCCCTCTAGATTTGACCAGAAGCTGAGTAATTCTGCCACTCCTCTTCTAGAGCCCTTACCAAACGCACACCTGAATTACCAGAACTTTCGGGGGGGCTACATTGACCTCCCGCCGGAGGCTGGGGCTTATGTTGCTATCTTGGCCGGGGTACCTCCGCTTGCCCCTGATCTCGTCGAAACCCAGTGGTCCCTAAAAAATAAGGTGATCCACTGGTTGAACAACAATAGGCAGATCCCACAAACCAACAGGAGCAGGGTTCTCATGGCCAGGAGAGTCCCCTGGGTGGGCCGTACCTATAAATCGATACCAGGAGATTGTATCGTGGTGTCCTTTGCTGACCCTCATACTGCCCACCTTATTACCACATGGGATCCATATAGGGCGGAGCAAACAATAGTCACTAAACCCCTTACTTTCTTTTATCCCCCTAAGCAGGTAGCCGGGTATCCTGGGGCTTGGACTGTGGCCCATAATCATAGATGGAAGGGTCAAGGACAGGGTTGGCAGCCCACTAACAAGTGGTGGGAAGGTGTCCCTACTATGAATAGGTTTGCTTGCCTAGATCAGGTGGATTGACTGGATACGGACGATCAACCTCAACGATCAATGGAACAAATGCAAGCAATAACCGCCGGTAATAGTGTCCCAGCGCCACATATTCCTAATAATGTGACCCATGCGATGGTGACCCAAACTCCCCTTGCCCGTTACCCGCCTGTTGCGCAAATCACACAACATCTAGACAGGGCACTTCCTCAAGACCAGACTGATGCTATGGAGTATGTGGGACACACACACCAGGTGGCTAGGGAACCGAAACACTCACTATTATCCTGGAATGTAGCAGGCTTGGGTAATAAGATCAGGCAGACATCTTGGCTGGAGACCGTCCGGAAGCATGATATACTTTGCCTGCAAGAAACTTGGCTTGCAGAGGAAAGGCATATCATGGGGTATCGCACATTTCATTCACCCGCGGCTCCAGCAATCCAGGGGCGTAACAAAGGGGGCCTGTGTATATATATTTCAAATATAGGGGATATAAAGGTGTACACTTCCCACTTGGATCAATTCTTTCAAATCCTTTCGTTTAAATGGGGCACCACCCAAAAGTTTATACTGGTGAACTTTTATAATAATATGCCTGTAAATGAAATGGAATGCACCCTGAACAAAATGTTGAGTTACATTCACAGGGAGAGAGATCAAAACCTGGGAGACAGTACAGTCTTGTGGGTGGGAGATTTTAATTGCACCGTCTGTCCACTCTCTGAGTTAGGTTTGTGCGGCCTTGCAGACCGAGAGGAGGACGGTCCTTTTCATTTCTCACACACCAAGCTGGGGTCTCTCCTTAACAGCATTGTGTTTACTTTCGATCTCACCTTCATTAATCAGGTATGTTCTCCACCAGCTTCCTTTGCCCCAACATATAATGGAAGAGGTTGTGAAAGTATAATCGACTTTGCACTCATATCCCCCACTATACCTAATTTTATAACCTTCTGGGAGATAGGGGATGATCCAATGAGTGATCACTACCCTATTACCTTTGGGGTTAGGCTCCCACAGGAGAAAGCAAAGGAAACTGATGGCCCACCCTATCCAATGGAGGTTACTTTAACGAAGTTAAATGGTTATGTGCTCAAGTGGGAGACCTTGAACCCTACAATCTTTCTCCACAACCTAATATCCTCTTGCTTTGCAGACATATCTGTCTGTTTAGAGGAAGATACTGAGCCTAAGGCGATTATGGTAGCTTTTGCTAATATTCAGGAGCACATAAAAAGCCTTCTCACCAAGAGCCATAAAAAGAAGGGGAAACGCGCTACCGGGTGGTTTGACTCTAGATGTACAGCTGCCTTAAAGAACTTGAAGAAAGTTCTTAAGGCTATCCCGAAAAATAGGGTCCTAATTTGTGAGGCCAGACGGGAGTATAAGAGAGAGATTAATCTTAGGAAAGCAACTAGGAAACGAGAGGCCTGGGAAGCTTTGGGAGAAGCGGCCAGGAATAAGGATACTAACCTTTTCTGGAAAGTGATCAGAGCAGCTTATAATACTAATGATACTGAGAACTGTATAGATGTAGCAATCACAGCAGAGCGTTGGGTTGAACACTATGGTAAACTTTATACCAACGGCCAGGGGGACGATACGAATAACCAACGGGCTCTCTTACCCCTGAACAAATCTACACAGGTTCATCAGTCAAGTGACCCCCCAGCTTCCCCCTATCCAATTGATTTGGTCTTCAGCACCCTAGAAGTGGAAAATGCAATTAGGGAAAGCCCTTCAGGGAAAGCCCCCGGTCCGGACTACACACCAGTTGATCTCTATAAAGCAAATTTGGAACTTTGGATTCCACTCCTAACTAATGTTTTGAATATGGGTAATAAATGTGGCTTAATTAAAACTTGGTCAGAAGCCATTGTTGTCCCCATTTTTAAAAAGGGAAATAGGGACGACCCGGCGTGCTATCGCCCTATATCCCTATTAGATGGCCTCATGAAAATTGCGGGAAGGATTATCCTCAAGAGAATCCAGAATTGGGAGACAGAAAACAAGATTATCACGGAATTCCAATACGGCTTCCGAAAAGGGCTGGGCACCCAAGAACAATGTTTAAATCTGTCCCTACTGATGGCAAAATATACTGAGGCCAAAAAAGGGGATCTGTTTATTACCTTTGTTGACCTTAGCTCAGCATTTGATTGTGTGGACCACCTGCAGCTTTGGTCAACATTGGAGCTCATTGGGGTGGATCCAATCATTATTGCATTTATTAAAGAATTATATAGAGAGGCTGGTGCCAGAGTAAGGTTCGGGACCCAGGGACAATGCACACAGAAATTTCCCATAAACAGAGGGGTCAGGCAAGGATGTATCCTTGCGCCCCTTCTGTTTAGTTTCTATATCAACTCTGTTGTAGACCACTTGAGAATGTTTCAGAATGATTACCCAGTTGTGAACGATAGGCCTGTACCCATCTTACTATATGCCGACGATGCGGCTATTATGTCTAGGACCTTGATGGGGTTGCAGCGAGCGGTGAGAGAATTTTCATCTTATATGGGAAAAAGAAACCTAAAAGTGAACACTTCCAAAACCTTTTCCATGCCGTGTTCCCAAAGGAGTAAAAGGTCACAATGCTCGATCTATCTTGATGAGCAAAGAATTGAGAGCATGGATACCTTTTGTTATTTGGGTGTTGTCTTTGGGAGGAAAGGAGACTGGAAGCATGCGGTATCGGCTAGAAGGCTTGCCTTTACGCGTGCCATTGGGGCCCTGAGAACTTTTGCAGCGAAAATTGGGGGCAAGCCGATTGCTGAGATGATACAGGTTTATAAAGCAAAGTGTGTAGCGACAGTTACGTATGGAGCAGGCCTATGGGGGTTTGAAGATGTGTCCTCACTCCAAATCTGTGAGAACCTTTTTATCCGTTATTTATTGGGTGTGGGTAAAACTACTTCTACCTATCTCACTCACATTGAGAGTGGCCTTAAATATCTCAGTGACTATTTAAAGCTGGCCCCGTGCTTGCTCTGGCACAAAATTTGGACCACCAAGGAATGTCAACTTAATAGAGACCTGATCAGGGACTGTTTGAATTTGGACGCTGCATCCAAAATAAAATGGCTGCGACAGGTCCGGATGATGTTTTCCAATATTGGCTGTCCTGAATACTTTGATGATCCAGAGTCCTTAGAAAACCTGACTAGGTCATCTCTCAGAAAACTCCTAATCACACATCTGGAGGGCATTAGATGGGAGGCTGAGAAACTCAAAAATACTACTCTGAGTTACCAAAGAATAACCCCCACTGAAGGCTTGCAACTGTATCTCAGGGTCGAAACTGCTCCTTATTCCCGTATGTTACTTACCAGACTCCGCCTAGGCATTTTCTTTCGGATGATTACTTTACCAAAACTAAATGATTGGTCTACTTCGAATCTAATCTGTCCGTGTGATGATCGCTCAATACAAAGTAACATTCATGTCATGTTCTTTTGCAAATTGTATTCTGCCCCAAGGAAACTGTATTTATTACCTCTTCTTAAATCTTGGGGCATAAGAACATGCAAAAACGCTTACTTTAAGTTACTTTTGCTAGATGAGGTGTATGTCATCTATGTGGTTTCTTGTTTTTTAAAGTCAGTCATGAAATTTAGAAATTCTATGATGTAACTTTTTATATTTAAATTTTCGTACATGTCTTGACTTATGGTTGATTTTCTGAAATGACACCATCGACTGTATGTTCTTATCATGTGAAAATGGCTTTTTCGAGCTTTTAAGCGTTGGGAGAAAATTGTGGTATAAAATGTGCTGTATGCTTTTATGATTTTTACAAAACAAATCGAATAAAGCTTATTTTGAAATTTGAAATTTGACTAATAGTGAGTGTTCCATTGTGTCTGCACAAGGCATGTCTCTCTGAAGACGTTTTTTTCTACAGTGCTCCATGTAAAGGAGAGGAGTATCTCTCTACCTACCCAGGGTTCCCAGCTTTCTTTTTTGCATATATATATTACATTTTACCTACTGTCCAAATGTACACAAGAACTCTCTAGACCCTCCTGGGCAACCCATAGTCTCCTCCAAGAATAGATTGTTCAAGAACACTTCTTAGCACTGAACTGTATAGGAAGGACACAGCAGGGAATTCCATACTGCATACAGCTCGCTGTCATCCACTGAGTTCTAGGTGAAGTATCCCATATAGCGAGTTTCTCCAAGATAGGGGTGTGCGGAATTTGCATAGTCGTGCTCCGCAAAGCTCCGCGAAACTGTAGAAAATCTTTGTGAGCATGCAAAAATTCTGCGAACACGCAGAATTGCTAGTTCTGCCCGTTCGCGATGCTTTTTTCCTGTTCGCGAACGCTGTTTGCGTGCTCGGGGAGAAATATCTTGTGTACACGCATTTTGAAAGCGCGAACAAGCAAAAACTTCTGTGAAGCAGCAGATCCCAGAATTTTGGGCAATTCCGCGTTCTCCGCAGAACACGAAATTAACCAAATTCCGCAAATTCGGCAAGCGGAACGGAATTTACCAGCCACACCTTCTCCAAGTCAAATGCAATTGTAGCTCAGATATAACATACCAGATGATGAATAGATTACAAGCAAGGGATTACCCTTAGAAAGCCCTGCAAAATGCCAATAAGAGAGCAAAGGTCAAATCCAACCGCCTCGTCCTGGGAAGTTGATTGCAATGCAGGAAGGTCCCATCAGATTTGTAACACAAAATAACAGCCAGGGAGGGCTATTAAGGACAATACTGAAACAGAGATGGGGATAGTGCGACTAGACCTGATCCTAAGAAAGAAGGTAGGAACATCTTCATCAACCACTTACCAAAGGAACCTCTCATTAAAAGATATGCTTGTTCAGATCCACCATACCCCAACAGAGACCAATTGGTTAAAACTACGGAAGGGTTTCGCAACTGTGGATGCTGCGAAGCGTTCAAGTATAGCAAAAATGGTCCTGTAAAAGTAATAAACATAGAAGATTTATATAAAATCGACAAACAGACAGACTTATAACATACAATAAACAGGACTCACAAAACAAGAAAAGAAGGTTGCTTCGTGTTGCATTCTCAATTTAGCTATGAGGCAAACCACTAAACACATGTTCTGGATATCCGTTGTGCATCACTGCACATTTGTGTAAAAAATTGCCCTATCATACATAAACTAATCTGTAATTTCCAGTCACACACTACCCTACCCTAATGTAAGTTTATGGCGGCCTCATGGAGCAGTACAATGAGGGGAGCCTTGCAGTCACAGTCTATGGTAGAAAGAAGAAACAGTGTTAAGGTGCTCCTTAGTGATGAAACGCCCCAGTTGAGGTTGACAGTATCGGATGTGAAGACGCCAGGTTGATGGACTGAGTGTAGCCAGGTAGGAAAGAGCAAATCCAGTGAAGTAAGCATCATTGGATCCTGGTTTCATGCAGAGTTTGGATAAGCATGGGGCACGAGATGGAGTCAAAGCTTGCAAAAAGATCTAGCAGGATGAGGACCGCAGTGTCCCCTCTGTGCATGATCATTCAGATGGTCCCATGGCAGCGATAGGGGTGGCCTCTGTCCTGTAGAAGGGCCTGAATCTGGATTGAATGGCATTGCGGAGGTGGTTGTTGTTACAGAGAATAGGGGTTAAGAAAATGTGTTTTAATGCCTAAAGGAGACTCTCAGAGTTCTGAGTGTTCAGCAAATCTGGTCCTGCTAAACGAGAAAGCTAAACGCAGAGACCTGGCAGACACCCAGCCAAATACAGGTCAATCTCCTTATTAGACATGGCTGGGAAATCATTTGGAAATGTGTTGCTAACCTGGTTGAAAGGATGGGCAAGTGGAAACAATATTCTGACAAAAGTACTGGCCGGTCTCAGGATGAGGATAAAAGTTATTTACTAAGCCATGCAACTGTATATGATTTGTTCTAAATGAACTACAATAAAAAAGTCTTTACTGCAGAAATTGGTCATTAATCTTACACTTTGTTTGCAATGAAGGATTACATACAGGCAACTCTGAGAAAGTTCTCAGCTTTCATGGTGAATGCTACAATACTGTATAGATCAACAAAGGAGTCCAATAGAGTTGTATATTGGTTCTGGTTTTAGTTGGCCATTTTGAATAATACAGCAGACGGATTAATGGAGGCTTATCTGATGTGTAGAAAATAGCCAAAGCAAAGGTTTCAGTCCTTCTATTTGCAGATGATTCATTTTTATTAACTCATACTGAAAATGCCTTTGCACATGATGTTAGAAAGAAAAGCTACATAATGCATAGAGAAGGACTTCGTATAACCACAAACACAAAAGCTAAGTTTTGGATTAAAACAATCTACCAGACTAAGAAGGCAACTGAGTGCTGGTAGGGATGCCTGAATGTGTGAACCAGTTTGACGGATTTGATAAACAACTGAAATGACATGGGATTATACTTTTGCAGAATTCGAATTCTGTCCTTAGATTTATGAATAAGGCAAGCAGCCAATTTGTAACACAATTTTATAGGTACACAAGCTAGAATTATAGGCCTCTAGTAATTTTACCAAACTACAAGTGGTAGTGAAAATCTTTTTGAAGTCATTGTTGAGATTAGGTCCAGGTACCGCATTAAAAGTGTTATACTTGTAAGTGTGTGCTGCTACTTTTACTGATACAGTTGCAATCCAACCTACATTTTACTGGCTATTTATAAATAGGGAATCACATGCAGTATTATATATGAAATTTAGGCTTGAGATGTCTATATGATTGTCCATGAGGAAAAAGTTGGATATCATATCATAAAAAGACTCTTGTTGATTTTCAACGGAGTCACCTTTGGTATAACACTAGCTTACTTGGCTCTGACGCTATTTCAATCGTTAAGGAACAGAATAGTCTCTTAGAGTAAAGGAAGCAATCTTACTTTGGTTTTTTTGCACAATGACTTCTAAAGAACATCATGGTTAGCTTCTGCCTCAATTTAGGACTTATAGTGTCAATTGACATGCATGCGCTTTAGTTTCAGGTTGGATCAATCAGCAATTTTCCAACCTGTTGTTTCTTATATTTGTTCTGAGTTGTCTCTACTAGGGAAGCAAACAGCAATACGGATATTAACCCCTTCATTGATAGGCCTTCCCCCCGTGCTAAGCCTTTTTTTGGCTTTTTGGGGAAGTTCGTACTTAGGCCCTTGCAACTTTTTGTTCAAGTAAGGTATCCACACCAAATTTGCCTCCTTTCCTACCAACATCCTGAGGATTTCAAAGGTACCCACAGTTTGTGTATTCCCCTGGAGGAGACCCAAAAATTATCAAAAATATACCCAAAACATTTTTGAGAAAGAAAGCGTCTGTTTTTTCCCCTGCAACTGGTATCAACGAAGGGATTTTGGTGATGAAATCACCATCTTCCAAGCTTTCAGGAACAGGCAGAAATGTGTCCCTCAAAAAAACACAGTTTTGGCACTTTACTGGGACATAGCCTATTTTTACTATTTTTTTCGCTTTCAGCCTTCTTCCATTTAGTGGTAGAAATGGGTATGAAAGCAATATCGATCCCTTACAGATATATATTTTAGAAAAGTAGACAATATTTTTGAAGTTAGCAAGGGGCCATTTGTGTAGATCCATCAAGGTTTTCCTTTCGAAACTAAAAGTTGGAAAAAATTATTGAAATTGAGTTTAAAAAAACGCTGTTTGTGCCAACATTTTTACCTGTAACGCCTTCAAACTGTGTGATTTTTCAACACAATATACCGTTATGTCCACTGGACCCTTCTAGATGTGGTGATATATAGGACTTGTAGGTTCACCAAGAACTCGAGGTACCAAGAGCCAATAACTGAACTGTACCTTGCGATGGGTTTTCATTGTGTACCGGGTATACAGCAATTCATTTGGTAAAATATATAGAGTGAAAAATAGGTATCAAGGGCACCTAAGTATTTCTGAAATGGGACCAAAATGTAGAGTTTAGGAGCAGCATTCCTAATCAAACATTGGGGGATCCACGCAAGCCATGCCTCCCTGGACTCTCTCATGTCTCTAGTTTTCAGAAATGTGTGGGTTTGGTAGGTTTCCCTTGATGGCTGCCGAGCCCGTGGCCAAAAACCCAGGTGACCTGGAGGAATGCTGTGTCGTAGGAAATTTGTGTCAGCCCAGTAATCCTCCAACTTCCCCATGCAGAAATTTAAGACCAATTTGATTTTTTCAGCTTAATTTGAGGTTTGGAGGGGATTCTGGGTAGGAAAACCTTTGGGGATCCACACAACCCATGCCTCCCTGGCCTACCCCCTAGCTCTAGTTTCCAGAAATGTGTGGGGTTTGTAGATTTCCCTAGAATGCAGCTGAGCCCAGGGCCAAAATTCCAGGTGATCCCCCCATGCAAACCCATGTTGTCCAACGCACAGAACAGGTTAAAAACAATTGCACTATAACATCCTCTATGAGGTGTGTATTTTAAGTAATTATGTTGGGGTATCGGATTTTAATTTGTCCTATTCATTGTAAGATTTTGTATGATCAATGTGTTTACTTTTAGGGAATGTATCAATGTGAGGTAGTATTTATATCTTTCATAATCACTGTATGGCTTAGGTTGATGACTATAAATAAATTATCTATCTCAAATGAGTAGAGCTGCCAATGTCTCTTTGCTTTTAGTTCTCCAGCCATTGAGGTACATAGTGTTTCCACAGCTTCTGCCATATTTTTTTTTCTCCATTTCGCAATGTATTGAATTCATTTGAAGAAGGTTTTTGCACGTCCCCTACATTGAGGATAAGAGTAATATACCACCACGTGGAAATAGGTGGTAACCATACAATAACAAAAACCACCGTAAAGCAGTTCTGTCTTTCATAAGGCTACCCTGCAAGCAATTGCGAAAAGGAAGGCAAAACTGAGATGACAGTACATGAGAAAGAAATAGATGAGTTGTAAACCTGACATCCTTTGCATGGTCTTCCCCCAAACCTTTTGCCTTCACCCCCCGTAAATTATACAGCAGGCAGCCGGGGGCCACCAAAAAATGAAATGCCACTTGTGGGCTTGCATCATTCAGTGTGAGGCCCACTGAAATAGCCTTTTAAGCATGTCTCATGCCTGCCACTGCACCCCTTAGTGCAGTTTTAAAATGCCGTTTGCCAGGCCTAATGCTTCCTTTTTAATACATATACAAAATTTGGCCTCACAGGTTTACAGGGCCAGGTGCATTGTTTTAAAAAAGTAGGACATGTGGGTTTAAGTTTAGCGGTGAAAAACTCCTAAAGCACTTTTTCACTTATCTCTCCCTTTGACTAACACTAGATTACCTTATTACACTTAACACGTGATAACCTTTCATTGGAATCAGATTGAGATACTGTATTTACGCTCAAATGAATTATAATTTAAAATCCTCTTTATTGGTAATGTTGGATTTTAAGTCATAATTCTGAAAATGCTACTTTTAGAAAGTTAGTATTTTCTAGTCCTAACCATTTGTGCCTTCTGCCAGTGCCTTGGTTCTCATGATTATGAATGGCTTGGCTGTTGGGATTTGTGTATTTGTTGCAGACAGTGACACAAAAGGGACTAAGTGTGGGCAGATTTGGACATCATGCCTGGATACCTGGGGGTGGTGCTGTGCCTTATCCCACTTACACATTAAAGGGCTTGCCTCCTGAACACACAAAGGAACCAGACAAAAGTATTTTGTGACCCAGACTTCTTGGAACCTTGACAGTGAAAGTGAAGAACTTCGCAGAACCAGATGTTGGGGCGGGATAGGAAATCCCACCACTTCAAAGGCTGACACTTGTTATCCTGGACTAGCAGACATTACAGAAGAAGCAATGCATTGCCCTCCAGAGGACTGCCCTAATGCTACCAGAGAATTGCCCTGCTGCTTGAGGACTACCTTGCTCTCTGAGTAGGAAGACTAGACGTGCTCCCTTCATCCCAGACTAAACTGAGTAACTCCAAGGATCAGTTTGTTTACCTGCTGCGTACGTTACAGGGACACAACAAGCTCCAGAGTCCTCCCTGCAAATGACAAGGTGTGCTGCTGCACTGAACCTGCACCTGTCTGAGTCCTGCTAGCCTCTGCTAGAGTGAATTCTTGGTCTTCAAGAGTTACTTCCCTGTTCCTGGACTGGCATCTGTAGAGCTCCTTCTGTGAAGATAGGTGAAATCCTGAATTTTGGACTCTTCTTGACCTTGGGTCTCCGCCGACCCAAGGTGATACTGGGGGCACTAAGCTAGATACAGCCACGGCCAGTATGTCTAGGTTCTATCCGGTTAGCCTAGAGGAATCCTGGACAGCAATCTTGATGATTAAATCCGGTTCCCCTTTTGATCCCTGTCCGCCCCTGGTCCTCCATGCGATGGTGGACATAGTTAACCCCACCATTAACAGCATCATAAACTCCTCACTCCAGCTAGTCTCAGTCCCTGACAAATGGAAGCTAGTAGCGGTAAAACCCCTTCAGAAAAAACAGCTACCTGACCCAACAACCCTTTCAAACCTACGCCCCATCTCACTGCTCCCGGCCCTCTGTAAATTAACAGAGAAAGCCGTAAATAAACAGCTTACTGCTTTTTTGGAGGCTAATAACATCTGGCACCCAAACCAAGCAGGTTTCAGGGCTCAACACTCGATGGAGTCAGCCCTCATCTTTACCTCTGAAACCCTGTGAGCAGCTATGAACCAGGGAAAGAAGGCCGTCTTGGTACTCTTGGACCTGTCCGCGGCGTTCGATACGGTCTCACATACCATTCTTGTGGACCGTCTAGCCGCGGCCGGGATAGCTGGAAACGTATTGGGTTGGGTAACAAAATTTCTTACTAACAGGTGACAAGTAATCCCCCTATTCCATTTCAGGTGAGGTTACGTAGTTTTCAGCCCCGCTTCGCTACAGCCGCCATTTTGCGCTTAGTCGCCATTTTATGTTGCCTCACTCAGGCAGCACGGCTAACGCAGAAAAATGGTCTGTCTGCCACTTTCAGCTGCTCAATGTTTTTCCCGTTAAAGAACAACCTTTGTCCTTGTGTGCAATACTGATGTCAGGGTCCGGCCGAGTTCGCAAAGCTATGTCTAGACTGATTAATCCGTGACTTACCCCACTGTTTGGGTCCCACCATTCTTCTCATCCTTATCTTATTTAACTGGCCTTCACTATTCTCTTCGTGTGTTCTCTTGTTACATAGCTCTTCTTTTGAAGCATTCTACACATGTTTTGCCACCTGCAAATTGAATTACGGGCACTAGTGTTGATTAACCTGATGGGAGGAGAGCACACGGGGTCTGAAAGGAGGGTGTGTTTTAGACATCCAATAGCTTGTTTTCAAACTATTCCTATTTGTCAGTTTTGTGTATATTGGGAGTTGTCATTGTAAACTTGTGTTGTATAATAGACTGTGCGCCACAGATTGAAGTGGCAGTCTCTTGAAAACCTACCTGTGTGGTACTTCTTAGATAACTGTGCTTAGCTGCAGCTAATAAAACTACTTTCCTACGCCAAACAGAGTGTCCCGTGTCTCTGTCGGTCGAGGCAGGTGAACTCGGAGATCTTAGGCGTGCCCTGCGCCACCTGGCCCATAAGGCCGGGTTCTCCAATTGGCGGCCCAACGTGTGGGCGACTTCAGCGGAAGTAGTTTTGCCCGAGAGTTGTGAGGAGCTTCGCAAGAAAATTCTGGAGGATTTCGCGAACCACGTGAGCGACCCCTGCATGTCGAAGTGGACCGAAGGTCTTTTGAAGCGTGGCTACTCCTTCCCGACGGCTGCTGACGACTGCTGCCCTGACTGTCGCCCTGCCTTGGCCCTGTGGTGATGATTGGTATCGCGAGACGATAGACGGACATCTGTTGGCATGAGAAAAGCATTTGGTTAAGTATTTGTGGGTAGCGCCCACTCTCTTTGTTTTTGTATTTTGTTATTCGATTAGCGCGCTAACCGAAACCAAGGGGTAAGTACGTTTGTGCTGTGACTCTATTGTCTGAAAAATCCCTTGACGTTTGTAAGGAAGTCCAGTTCATTACGAAATGCCTGGATTTAGTAAGTTTAAGAAATTTTTTTGTTTTATTTGTTTTACGGATTCCCGACTAGAGGATTCTTGTCCGATTCCTCCAGTTGGAACTCCTACTTACGAACTTTACTCAAAACACGGTCTGGGTCCTATTGTTTTTAACGACACATGGATCCGATACACTAAGAAAGATGATGTTTTACAGTGGCCCCAAAATGGGTCCTTTGAGTCAGATATATTAGATAATTTGGAAACAATTTTATTCAAGAGAAAAGCCCGGCCGGCAATGTTTGACTCCTTTCGCCTATGGCGCAAGGAAGCCAAACAGAAAGAAATTAAGCAAATAAAGAAAGATAAGAAAGAGCAGAGTATGTCGATTCTACAGGCTGCACAACAATTTGAAAATGACGAAGCTGATCAGGTGATTGAGGTGTCAGAAAGACAACATCGTATGGCAATAGATAGATGCTATCCTGTATTACCTACCGTATCAAAGAGTAAAAGTCCTGATGACGATTCTTTTATGTCCCATTTGTTGACATTACCTCCGCCTTATGTGTTAGGTGCTAATGCACCGCCATTACAGCCTGTTGTTAACCCAGTTGCTGTAATTCCTGCACGGTTGCCTGTCCCTGTGATTCCGCCTCCACCCCCTTTGCCAGAGACATCGGTACCCCAATCTCCTGTGCCTCAGCCTTCTCCATCTGTCGTTTCCTTTGCTACAGATGCTTCGCCTGTTTTACAGAATACATTATCCCCCGTTCTAGTGTCAGATTCCCCTGCAGCTCGACGGCGTTTAGTCGACACTGTTTCAGGTCTTTTGTCGCGTTTCCTTGGACCTCTTTTCTTCTCTCCTGCCTCGTCTAGGAGGCAATTGCGTAGTCAGTTTCCAGATTTGGAAGAACAAACTAAATTAGATTCCCTTGCTTATAATTGGATCACGAGTCGCGTACAGTATAGTACACGTGATATTTTAGATACTTTCCTTCAATGGAACGCGCCCACACAGAGATGCATATTTGACGTTATGTGCAATACTGTGATTAAAGAATGGGGAGACGTAGATCTAGACTCAACTCCTCAGGATTTATTCGAAATACAGGATCAATTTGATAAGGGACTTATTGTGGGTCCTGCTGTAGAGCATGCTGTTCAGAAACTTGTTGCTTTTCGATCTACCCTTTTCTCTCAAAGTTCTCTTGAACCTGATCCCGTGGTTCGTCGTAAGACGGCACAATATCCTATGCGAGAAGTCCTCCAATATGGAGAGATGCGGTTCCACCAGCAGGTAATGTTCCTGGTGTTCCTGCTCATTTTCAGCGTATATGGGTACATGACCCTTGGAAAAGGTCAGAAGTATTGGCACTTAAACAGTCTTTACCGGACCCTCGTAAGAATCCTGCTGGGTATTATAAAGAGCTGTCTCAGACTGTTGACGCTTGTATTATGAATTTGGCAGATATTGACTTACTTATGGGGAATATAGTCCCACAAGCAATATGGACCAAGATTCGTAGACAGGATCATGCGGCAGCTTTAGGTGGTGATTGGGCTGCCATTACAGCTGCAGATGCAGGACAAGTAGGCGGTGCCAAACCGGATGTTTTGATTACGGAATTACCTGGAAAAATAATAGATTTGATGAAACCTTTGATGCCTGCGGTGCGCGTTAACTGGGATAAGTTAGCGGCGTGTAAACAAAAGACGGATGAAAGTGTCTCCGACTTCTGTACCCGGTTCGAGGAGACTTTCATCGACCATAGTGGGCAAGACATGAGTACTGAAGGTGGACAGCGATTATTTGTGGACAAATTTGTTTTTAATTTACTTCCAGAGTTATCGCACAAATTAAAACAATCAGAGAGTTCGTGGGCTGTCTCTTCCACTGCCCAGATATTGGCTACTGCTCAATATTATGAGAATAGGGATAAGGAAGATAAGGAGAAAGCGGAGAAAAAGACTAAAGACTTAAAAACGAAGGTCTTTCTACAACAAGCTTATCCCCCTCGTTCTTCTCAACCCCCATTTTCACAGCCCCCACAGTTTCAGAGGTTGTTGCAGAAGCCAGTACCCTCAGTTCCACAAGCTCTATTGGGCCCTAACCAGTGTGCTTATTGTAAGGAAGATGGTCATTTTAAGAATACTTGTCCGATTTTATAACAGCGGTATGGTGGATCATTAGCGCCACGGGGTCATGGTGATCCTCGATCCATATCCAGAGGTAGGGGTTGTGGTGCGTCGACTCAGGAACGACGTCCCTCTCCCCCTCAGGATTCTACAAATTATTTTGATCAGCAGAATTCCCACTTTGCACAATACTACAATGATGACTATTGTTTCGATAATGAGGATGTTGCTTTTCATACTAGCTAGGATATCCATAGGCAAAGTAAGGGAGTCGTATCAGTTCCAGTAGATCAGGAAGGACCTAATGTTAATGTTATGGCATTAGGTGTTACAGAACCATTTCTCTTGGATACTGGTGCTATGAGAAGTTCCATAATGCATTCTAAACTCCCTGGGGCACCTTTGTCTGGCTTAACAAATGTTTCTGTGGGATTCTCTGGCGCCCCAGTTTCAAATCCTATCTCTTGCCCTTTGCCCATTTCTGTTGGTCCATACAATCTGGAAGCTCCACTCCTCTTAACAACAGGATGCGGAGAAAATTTATTGGGTTTGGACCTACTGAAACGTTTACATGCTACCCTGTACTGTTCACCCTCTGGTGTGCACCTCACTTTAGGTGATAAATTGACTTCTCCGATGTATGTATCTAAAGAACAGTTACCACCCGAGTTGCGTTCACTTCCTGCTACACTTTGGGCTGTGGGTCCAAATGATGTTGGCTTATTGCAAATTTCGCCATATGTGATTACTGTTAAAGACAATGTTAAGATGCCACGTGTTCCCCAATATAAAATATCAGTGATGGTGAGAGAGCCTTGTTGGCCATTGTTCATGATTTGGTTCAGAAGGGTGTGGTTTAAGAGACTAGAGGGAATATTTGCAATAGTCCTATTTTGCCTATTCTTAAACGTACTGATCCCTCTCAGCCACCTGTGAACCGTTTTGTAATTGATCTTCGAGAGGTCAACAAAATTGTTGTTCCTCAATTCCCTGTTGTGCCAGATATAACAGCTTTGCTTACTATGATTTCTGCTTCGGCAGTTTGGTTTTCGGTTATCGATCTTAAAAATGCTTTCTTTAGCATTCCTATTGCTGAGGAAAGTAGGGATCTTTTCGGCTTCTCTCTCGGAGGCCGAAGCTTCCGGTTTAAGCGTGCACCCCAAGGCTATTGTGAAAATCCTTCAATATACAGTCAAGCTTTGAAATCTCAACTTGACACCTTTTCTTTGCCCTCAGGTGCCACTCTTATCCAATATGTGGATGATTTATTGATCGCTGCTGACTCAGAAAATGTTTGTAAAGCAGCAACTGTATCACTCTTACGACATTTGTCTGATTTACATCATAAAGTATCGTCCTCCAAGTTACAATACTGCCGACAAGAAGTTACCTATTTAGGTCATCTCTTGTCGAAGGAGGGAAGGCAATTGCCTCCAGAACGTATTCATGCAATTGCACGAATGCCTGTACCGTCGACACAAAGAGAAGTGCGTGCTTTCTTAGGCATTACCTCTTCCTGTAGACAGTGGATTCCAAATTTTTCCCTTCTTGCTAAACCTCTGTTGGCACTTACACTTAAAGATACGCCCCAGCCTCTGCCTTGGACTGATGAATGTCAAAAGAGTTTTTCAGATTTACGTACTGCCTTGTGTTCTGCTCCTGTGTTGGGTACTCCAGATTACAGTAAACCTTTCACACTCTATGTCCATGAAAGGGAAGGTTGCGCATTATCAGTACTGACGCAACAATTCGGCGACAAACAAAGGCCATGTGCCTATTTTTCTGCAACATTAGATCCGGTAGCTAAGGCATTCCATAGTTGCCTTAGAGCAACAGCAGCAGCGGCAATTTCTATTCGACAATCTGCTGGACTAGTTTTAGATCATACTCTTAATGTTATGGTGCCGCATGCAGTAGATACTCTTCTTAACAGGATGAAAACTCAGCATTTAACGAGTGCTCGCTTGTCTGGATATGAATTGACACTTTTAGCTAGTCACATACACATAAAAAGATGTAATGTTCTGAATCCAGCAACATTGTTGCCTGCTTTGGATGTTAACCATGTACAAGATCAGCATGATTGTTTTCTTCGCACTGAAGAAGAAACGAAGGGTCGAATAGACCTCAAGGATACACCTCTTGTGGATCCGGATGGGATCCTATCGGTAGATGGGTCTTGTTTCAAGCTTCCTAATGGCGAAACGACAGCTGCTTATGCAGTAACAACTTTGTACACAGTGGTAGAAACTGCACGCATTCCGCACAACTCAGCGCAAGCTGCAGAATTGATTGCGTTGACAAGAGCATGTGTGTTGGCGAAAGGGAAAAGAGTGACTGTCTATACTGACAGCCAGTATGCATTTGGCGTCACCCATAGTTTTGGTCGTTTGTGGAGGGAAAGAGGATTCTTTACCTCCCACGGCACCAAGATACAGCATGGTCAGTTGGTAACTGACCTTCTTGAATCACTTGCCCTTCCTTCTCAAATAGCGATTGTGAAGTGCAGCGCACACAAAAAGATTACTGATGACGTGGGTCGAGGAAATGCATTCGCAGATGAGATAGCGAAGGAGACAGCGAGGAATGTTGAAAGTCGCATGTATGTTGCGGGCCCTGCTAGATGGGTTGCAGAAGCTGGTATGTGTGAAGACACAGTGGAAAGTGTGAAAGCGATCCAGAAGGAGGCCACTGAGAATGAATTGAGTACGTGGAGAGAAAGTACGGGAATGTTGGATAGTACTGGATGTTGGACGGAATTGTCAGAACATCAACGATGGTTACTACCAGATGCGTATGTATTGCCTGTAGTTACTATGGCTCATGGACCAGCCCATATTAATGCACGGGGTATATGTAGCTTTTAGCTCCGGTATGGCAGAATGATGGTATCCCTAAATGTGCAGAAAATGTGGTGAAACATTGCATTGTCTGTTTGATGCACAATCCAGGAAAGGGAACTCCAACTCCAGCAGGTCATTTTGCACCCCCTACGTACTCATTCGAGGTACTGCAAATAGACTACATCCATATGGAACGCTTTAATAATCTCAAGTACGTCCTGGTGGTGGTTTGTGCCTTTTCCAGATGGATAGAGGCCTCCCCCCTAAAGGACAATACTGCGCTGTCCACTGCAAAAATACTTTTGAAAGAATTCTTCCCGAGGTTTGGTTTGCCACACATTGTCTGGAGTGACAATGGAAGTGAATTTGTAGGTCAAATTATGCAAAAGGTGTGTGTGGGTCTAGGCATTAGACAGAAATTCCATGAGGCAAACCATCCCCAGTCAGCAGGTCTGGTAGAGTGCTATAATGGCACTCTCAAACTTAAGTTAGCAAAGATTGAGGCCAGCACGGGCCTTTCTTGGCCCGATGCTTTTTCATTAGCACTCCTTTCTACTAGAACTACTGTTCATTCTCGTTTGGGGCTTAGCCCATACGAGATTGTGTTCGGATGCCCAGCTAATGTCTGGGAAGTCCCCAGACCCAAAAAGTACTCAGATATTCCATACCCACTGTTGGTTGATTATTTGCATGATCTCACCACTAAATTGCATGTTATTCGTCAACAGGTCCAAAACGCTTTACCAGAGGCCTCTTCAGATCCCGGACGCACCATCCAGCCTGGGGACTGGGTGTGCCTGAACAACTTCCAGAAGAAAAAGAACTTGGAACCTCGCTGGGGGCCACCGAGACAAGTTCTACTCACGACTCGTACAGCTGTCAAAGTCCTGGGAAAGAAACACTGGATCCACGGTGTGCACTGCAAAAGGGTACCATTGCCTTTACCTTATGACCAATGGGTCCGAGAAGGTGTTGGTGTTAGTGAATGTGAGAAGGTACCCCGCTTTATACCGTTCAGCAGTGCACACCTGGATTGGACTAGCTCAGAGAAAGAGGACGATGATATCTTACAGGAAGCTGTACCCGTTCATTTGAGACTCAACACTACAGATCCCGAACATTTGTTCCAGGACCAGACAACGCCTGGAAAGAGACGATATAATTTGAGGAAAAGATCCCCTAAAGACAATTAATTTTGACTTTCTTTTAATTCTGTTAATAAAGAAAAGTTTTTCCCTCCATTACCCATCAAGTTGCAGGGTCACGGTAGGAGTCTTGAGCTGTGACCTGAATAGTGACTAGGTCAACAGGACTTGCAGTGTCATAGGACGGCTAACAATCACAGCCAAGTGATTAACGAAGATTATCGTGAGCAACGCCTTTAGAGTAATGGATAGTACAGGGAAAGGAAGTGATATTAAAATAATGAAGAGAGCTCATTATAAGAAATTATTTGGTCGTTGTGGCGTAGCATTATGTGTTTTAGTATGTTTAAGTAGTTTCTTAGCATGCATAGGATGGCTTATTCACGTCCTGCAGTTAGTACCTGTTCCCGCTTCTGTCCCTCTAACTCCCTCTACTATTGTTTCACCGCATAAATTTTGCTCACTCCCAGATCACGAGCAAATGAGAACAATTGAATATCTTAACAATTCATTCATTCAACTGTTACACCAGCATCAGTTGATAGTAAATGTTACCGATTGTTGGGTATGTGGTCTCATACCACATAATACACAAAGAGGAATGCCGTATCTCGTCCTCCCCTTTTCATACGAAGGTTCTGCTTGGGCCTATCTGGCTATGTTTTCCAATGCATACCAGAACTTACTTCGATACCCTTCTGGTGGATCCTATAATGGTGGAGTGGATTTCAGTCACAGTTCCTTGATGAAGGGCATTGTGACTATGACAAAGATTGCTGACATCATCAAGATTCCCAAAGACGAAAAGAGAGCGTATGATGGGTGGAATATAACTCGCTATACTCTCAGTCTCACTGACAAACTCAAGCAACAGAGTTCTACACCGATTTGGGTACTACCCCAAAGAGGTCGTTTGTGCTTACAAATAAATGGCCAGAATACCAAAACTAAGCATGAGAGGAGCAACTGTTCGCATACCTATGTCTATACTCCTTCTACACCTGCACCATTGGTGGCATCACAAGGTACATATTTTATCTGTCGTGACAAAGCTTACACATGGCTTCCCACACACTTCTCGGGAACATGTTACATAGCTTTTCTCCTTCCTCCTACGTACACTGCTGCTGCTGATTATTACAGAAAGAGAGTTGCTAGAGGAGTTGTAGATTCGGAAGACACAGCAGGTCAAGAAGGAGGGGATTTTCTGAAAGGATTTCTTCCCTTTTGGGGTCCGATGGCCAATAGTAAAAATATCAGACAGTTGATCCGTGTGGTTGATGCCACAATCAATGTAACTTCTGGAGCATTAAAGAATTTGACTGCTGAGCTTCAGGCGGATCGACTTTTGACTTTACAGAATAGAATGGTTTTAGACTTAATCCTTGCAGATAAAGGAGGAGTTTATAAACTTATTGGGTCCAGTTGTTGCATTTACATTCCTGACAACGCCCCTACAGTATACCAAGCCATCTCTAAGATACATGTCATCTCTGAGTCTATTCACCAAGATACTGGAGATTGGTCTGTGATGGGATGGTTTTGGGGACTACTGTCCACTTGGGGATGGAAAATGCTAACTTTCCTTGGAATGATTTTAGCACTCGTCTTTTCTTGTTGTCTTTGTCTACAGTGTGGTCCAGCCATTTGTGGACTCTGTGCCACAATCTGTGTCTCCAAACCAGTAGCACAGCAGACAGAACACATTAAGATGATGGTGCAACAACATCTCAGTGACCTCATGACCATCGATATTGACTCAGACTAACATGGGTTCCTTTGTGCATTGCCTGAGTATGGCAAAAGGAGGGTCTGAGGTTATGTAGTTTTCGGCCCGCTTCGCTACAGCCGCCATTTTGCGCTTAGTCGACATTTTATGTTGCCTCACTCAGGCAGCACGGCTAACGCAGAAAAATTGTCTTTTTGCCACTTTCAGCTGCTCGATGTTTTTCCTGTTAAAGAACAACCTTTGTCCTTGTGTGCAATACTGATGTCAGGTTCCGGCCGAGTTCGCAAAGCCATGTCTAGACTGATTAATCAGTGACTTACTCCACTGTTTGGGTCCCACCATTCTTCTCATCCTTATCTTATTTAACTGGCCTTCACTATTCTCTTCGTGTGTTCTCTTGTTACATAGCTCTTCTTTTGAAGCATTCTACACATGTTTTGCCACCAGCAAATTGAATTACGGGCACTAGTGTTGATTAACCTGATGGGAGGAGAACACACGGGGTCTGAAAGGAGGGTGTGTTTTAGACATCCGATAGCTTGTTTTCGAACTATTCCTATTTGTCAGTTTTGTGTATATTGGGAGTTGTCATTGTAAACTTGTGTTGTATAATAGACTGTGTGCCACAGATTGAAGTGGCAGTCTCTTGAGAACCTACCTGTGTGGTACTTCTTAGATAACTGTGCTTAGCTGCTGCTAATAAAACTACTTTTCTACGCCAAACAGAGTGTCCCGTGTCTCTGTCGGTCGAGGCAGGTGAACTCGGAGATCTTAGGCGTGCCCTGCGCCGCCTGGCCCATAAGGCCGGGTTCTCCACAGGTCGGAAGAAAAGCGGCTCACCTCAGGAGTACCACATGGCTCCTGTCTGAGCCCCACGCTTTTCAATATATATATGCCCCCCCTGATTGCAGTGATATCATCCTTTAAAATTAATACCATCTCGTATGCGGATGATACGCAGCGTATCCTGGTATTAGACGACGACACCAGCGAGGCTGAAATTAATCTCAAAAACCGCCTCAAAGCAACGTTTCAATGGATGAGCAAAAACCATCTGAAATGTAATTCAGGGAAAACTGAGATCTTGCCATATGGGAAAAATAATCAGTTTAGCCCCACATTATGGTGGCCTGAAGATGCCTCTGTTCCCCCTAACACCATTACGACTGCTAGAAATCTAGGGATCATATTTGATGATACTTTGGCATTTAAACAGCAAGCAGTAGCAGTGGCAGGAACCTGTTTTAGCATCATAAAAGGCATAAATTCTTCGATCTGATACCGCTCTCAGCACGGAAAATGGTGGCAGTAGCACTTATTACATCGTGACTCGACTACTGCAATAGCCTCAATGCAGGGACAAACAAGACGGTGGGTCATAAATTACAAATGGTGCAGCATAACGCTGCAAGACTGGTGTTGAGATGGCATAGGAGGACATCAGCCACAGCGGCAATGGACGCCCTCCACAGGTTGCCGATACACAAGAGGGTGTTTTTCAAAATAATTTTAATTACTTTTAGGGCCTATTACGGAAGACGACCCAGCTACATCCAGGTCATGTTTGAGCAGTACAATCCCACACAAAATCTGAGGTCTGCAAAAGCGAACCTCCTCACGATTCCCACTTTTAGATTAAAGACTAAGGGAGGAAAGGCCTTGGCGGTCCTGGGCTCAAAGGCCTGGAACAAACTACCACCGCCTCTCCGACAAATTACATCTGAAGAGGCGTTCAGGAAGACCCTAAAAACCTGGATTTACAGTCTACCTGACGCCTTATGTAAAAGTTTAGTATGATTTTATATGCTTGATCTGACATACAGCTGACTCAGTGCCGATTGTTTTTCCATCCCTGCAGAGTTTCTCAAAGCGCCAAGATGCTCCGTGGAGCGATATGATGCGCTGTACCAGAACCCCATTACATTACATTACATTACATGAATGGGCCCATTTGCACCTAGTCTCTGCCGGAGTGAGAGTGGACTGAAGAGGATTGTGTTGGCTGGCAAGAAACTGATGCAGGGTCGCCTTCCTCTCTGCTCCTCAGCCCTCTACAGAACCTTTAGGTGTGCTTTCGTGTTGGAGAACAACAGATCAGTTAGGTCTCCAGATTCCCTTGATTTATTCGGTAATCTGCCACCCATATATTACAGGATTCGAAGCACAGAGTTTTGGATCTGAGAATCTTCTGGACAAAACCTGCAGGATTTATTTCCCAAGTGTTTTCCTCACTCTCTCCTTTGCATTTCTCTTGGAACCACGGAGCCCATACAACCCTACACCATTCACCTATGCAAGTTCCCTTCATAGCCACTCATGGTGCCCCGTCCCACTCACCCCCCACTTCCGTCCTGAGGAAGACCCCCCAGCAAGGGTTGGACTAACCCACATGCACACAGGCGTTGAAATGTCAACAGTCTTCTGTTACATTGCAGAAAAAATTGTGTACAGATGTTATGTACTGTGACAAAAAATAATTGTTTGTTCTTTGGCATGTGATTAATATATGCCCGATTGATTGATTATGATATTGATCACCGCTTATACTCTATTTTACCTCACTTAAATCACCATCCTTCCCCTTCCTTTTTCCCCCTGGGTATTTCAATGATGATGTTTTTTTTAAAAATGCATGTCCTTTAATGTCTCTCTTACAAACTGTAAGCTATGTTCAGTGTGATTAAACAACACTGTAGCATATATTCCTGTTTTGATTTTTATTGAAATATTACCGTATCTTTTTCATTTGACACTGTTTTGATGTTCTAACACTGGGACCACCTTTATATATACTTCCTGTTTGTGAGGTCATCGTTCACACCCTGTGTGCAATATTTGCTATTTGTTCATTATTTGGATTCCCTAGTAATGCTTTAGGTTTTTGCTAAGGAGAATCGTACTGGATCACCATTTGGACAAGTGAAAGGAAATTGTGATTCCACATAGCGATTTACATTTATATATATCTAATGTGAAATACAACCAAAAACATTATGCACAACAGCACCAATGTGCAAAATGTATACAGTTTAGGTGGTAACAGATACATTGTTGTGTACTAAATTGATTAATATGATTTGATTGGCTTGATAGAAGAAGAAAAAGACAAATTCAGGTTAAAATACTTGGTTAGATAAACTAGGCATCTTACTTAGTGCCTCATCTCCATTTGTGGCAGACCCTTGAATTGTCTAATCCATTTTCTGGTATAATAGCTTTAATTACACAGAATTAAAGCAATGGTAGTTCCCCACAGCCACTTCTGACAGTAGATGACCAGTTAACTTATTACTTAACCTATTTTTCTGAGTCTATTAAAAGTTGTTGAATACAGAGCAAAAACGTGATGTTAAGAGCGAAGAATAAAGAGGACAATGCATCTTAGTAGTCCATTCAAGAGATACAAGGGGATAAGGATAAGTGGAAGGATACGTGATTGCAGGTGGTTATAGAATAGGATTGTGATAATGGGGATGATTGGCACCAAACTGGGCAAGCCCATGTCAGTTGTGCATGAAGGCAATACTTAAAGAGTTCATTCACGCATTGCAAATTATTAGATAGGAAAAAGGTAAATCAATGGACCATTTCATTAAAGAGATGGAGGAAATGCCTACTCTGCAGTGAAATGGAACAGGAAGGAAAGGCAGGCAGGCAACGAAGAGACAAAAGTAAAGACCTTCTTGAATCACTTGCCCTTCCTACTCAAATAGCGATTGTGAAGTGCAGCGCACACAAAAAGATTACTGATGACGTGGGTCGAGGAAATGCATTCGCAGATGAGATAGCGAAGGAGACAGCGAGGAATGTTGAAAGTCGCATGTATGTTGCGGGCCCTGCTAGATGGGTTGCAGAAGCTGGTATGTGTGAAGACACAGTGGAAAGTGTGAAAGCGATCCAGAAGGAGGCCACTGAGAATGAATTGAGTACTTGGAGAGAAAGTACGGGAATGTTGGATAGTACTGGATGTTGGACGGAATTGTCAGAACATCAACGATGGTTACTACCAGATGCGTATGTATTGCCTGTAGTTACTATGGCTCATGGACCAGCCCATATTAATGCACGGGGTATATGTAGCTTTTAGCTCCGGTATGGCAGAATGATGGTATCCCTAAATGTGCAGAAAATGTGGTGAAACATTGCATTGTCTGTTTGATGCACAATCCAGGAAAGGGAACTCCAACTCCAGCAGGTCATTTTGCACCCCCTACGTACTCATTCGAGGTACTGCAAATAGACTACATCCATATGGAACGCTTTAATAATCTCAAGTACGTCCTGGTGGTGGTTTGTGCCTTTTCCAGATGGATAGAGGCCTCCCCCCTAAAGGACAATACTGCGCTGTCCACTGCAAAAATACTTTTGAAAGAATTCTTCCCGAGGTTTGGTTTGCCACACATTGTCTGGAGTGACAATGGAAGTGAATTTGTAGGTCAAATTATGCAAAAGGTGTGTGTGGGTCTAGGCATTAGACAGAAATTCCATGCGGCAAACCATCCTCAGTCAGCAGGTCTGGTAGAGTGCTATAATGGCACTCTCAAACTTAAGTTAGCAAAGATTGAGGCCAGCACGGGCCTTTCTTGGCCCGATGCTTTTCTTCTAGCACTCCTTTCTACTAGAACTACTGTTCATTCTTGTTTGGGGCTTAGCCCATACGAGATTGTGTTCGGACGCCCAGCTAATGTCTGGGAAGTCCCCAGACCCAAAAAGTACTCAGATATTCCATACCCACTGTTGGTTGATTATTTGCATGATCTCACCACTAAATTGAATGTTATTCTTCAACAGGTCCAAAACGCTTTACCAGAGGCCTCTTCAGATCCCGGACACACCATCCAGCCTGGGGACTGGGTGTGCCTGAAAAACTTCCAGAGGAAAAAGAACTTGGAACCTCGCTGGGGGCCACCGAGACAAGTTCTACTCCCGACTCGTACAGCTGTTAAAGTCCTGGGAAAGAAACACTGGATCCACGGTGTGCACTGCAAAAGGGTACCATTGCCTTTACCTTATGACCAATGGGTCCGAGAAGGTGTTGGTGTTAGTGAATGTGAGAAGGTACCCCGCTTTATACCGTTCAGCAGTGCACACCTGGATTGGACTAGCTCAGAGAAAGAGGACAATGATATCTTACAGGAAGCTGTACCCGTTCATTTGAGACTCAACACTACAGATCCCGAACATTTGTTCCAGGACCAGACAACGCCTGGAAAGAGACAATATAATTTGAGGAAAAGATCCCCTAAAGACAATTAATTTTGACTTTCTTTTAATTCTGTTAATAAAGAAAAGTTTTTCCCTCCATTATCCATCAAGTTGCAGGGTCACGGTAGGAGTCTTGAGCTGTGACCTGAATAGTGACTAGGTCAACAGGACTTGCAGTGTCATAGGACGGCTAACAATCACAGCCAAGTGATTAACGAAGATTATCGTGAGCAACGCCTTTAGAGTAATGGATAGTACAGGGAAAGGAAGTGATATTAAAAGAATGAAGAGAGCTCATTGTAAGAAATTATTTGGTCGTTGTGGCATAGCATTATGTGTTTTAGTATGTTTGAGTAGTTTCTTAGCATGCATAGGATGGCTTATTCATGTCCTGCAGTTAGTACCTGTTCCCGCTTCTGTCCCTCTAACTCTCTCTACTACTGTTTCACCGCATACATTTTACTCACTCCCAGATCACGAGCAAATGAGAACAATTGAATATCTTACAATTCATTCATTCAACTGTTACACCAGCATCAGTTGATAGTAAATGTTACCGATTGTTGGGTATGTGGTCTCATACCACATAATACACAAAGAGGAATGCCGTATCTCGTCCTCCCCTTTTCATACGAAGGTTCTGCTTGGGCCTATCTGGCTATGTTTTCCAATGCATACCGGAACTTACTTCGATACCCTTCTGGTGGATCCTATAATGGTGGAGTGGATTTCAGTCACAGTTCCTTGATTAAGGGCATTGTGACTATGACAAAGATTGCTGACATCATCAAGATTCCCAAAGACGAAAAGAGAGCGTATGATGGGTGGAATATAACTCGCTATACTCTCAGTCTCACTGACAAACTCAAGCAACAGAGTTCTACACTGATTTGGGTACTACCCCAAAGAGGTCGTTTGTGCTTACAAATAAATGGCCAGAATACCAAAACTAAGCATGAGAGGAGCAACTGTTCCCATACCTATGTCTATACTCCTTCTACACCTGCACCATTGGTGGCATCACAAGGTACATATTTTATCTGTCGTGACAAAGCTTACACATGGCTTCCCACACACTTCTCGGGAACATTTTACATAGCTTTTCTCCTTCCTCCTACATACACTGCTCCTGCTGATTATTACAGAAAGAGAGTTGCTAGAGGAGTTGTAGATTCGGAAGACACAGCAGGTCAAGAAGGAGGGGATTTTCTGAAAGGATTTCTTCCCTTTTGGGGTCCGATGGCCAATAGTAAAAATATCAGACAGTTGATCCGTGTGGTTGATGCCACAATCAATGTAACTTCTGGAGCATTAAAGAATTTGACTGCTGAGCTTCAGGCGGATCGACTTATGACTTTACAGAATAGAATGGTTTTAGACATAATCCTTGCAGATAAAGGAGGAGTTTATAAACTTATTGGGTCCAGTTGTTGCATTTACATTCCTGGCAACGCCCCTACAGTATACCAAGCCATCTCTAAGATACATGTCATCTCTGAGTCTATTCACCAAGATACTGGTGTGCAATATTTGCTACTGGTCTGTGATGGGATGTGTTTGGGGGCTACTGTCCACTTGGGGATGGAAAATGCTAACTTTCCTTGGAATGATTTTAGCACTCGTCTTTTCTTGTTGTCTTTGTCTACAGTGTGGTCCAGCCATTTGTGGACTCTGTGCCACAATCTGTGTCTCCAAACCAGTAGCACAGCAGACAGAACACATTAAGATGATGGTGCAACAACATCTCAGTGACCTCATGACCATCGATATTGACTCAGACTAACATGGGTTCCTTTGTGCATTGCCTGAGTATGGCAAAAGGAGGGTCTGAGGTTACGTAGTTTTTGGCCCCGCTTCGCTACAGCCGCCATTTTGCGCTTAGTCGACATTTTATGTTGCCTCACTCAGGCAGCACGGCTAACGCAGAAAAATGGTCTTTCTGCCACTTTCAGCTGCTCGATGTTTTTCCCGTTAAAGAACAACCTTTGTCCTTGTGTGCAATACTGATGTCAGGGTCCGGCCGAGTTCGCAAAGCCATGTCTAGACTGATTAATCAGTGACTTACTCCACTGTTTGGGTCCCACCATTCTTCTCATCCTTATCTTATTTAACTGGCCTTCACTATTCTCTTCGTGTGTTCTCTTGTTACATAGCTCTTCTTTTGAAGCATTCTACACATGTTTTGCCACCTGCAAATTGAATTACGGGCACTAGTGTTGATTAACCTGATGGGAGGAGAACACACGGGGTCTGAAAGGAGGGTGTGTTTTAGACATCCGATAGCTTGTTTTCGAACTATTCCTATTTGTCAGTTTTGTGTATATTGGGAGTTGTCATTGTAAACTTGTGTTGTATAATAGACTGTGTGCCACAGATTGAAGTGGCAGTCTCTTGAGAACCTACCTGTGTGGTACTTCTTAGATAACTGTGCTTAGCTGCAGCTAATAAAACTACTTTTCTACGCCAAACAGAGTGTCCTGTGTCTCTGTCGGTCGAGGCAGGTGAACTCGGAGATCTTAGGCGTGCCCTGCGCCGCCTGGCCCATAAGGCCGGGTTCTCCACAGGTCGGAAGAAAAGCGGCTCACCTCAGTAGTACCACAGGGCTCCTGTCTGAGCCCCACGCTTTTCAATATATATATGCCCCCCCTGATTGCAGTGATATCATCCTTTAAAATTAATACCATCTCGTATGCGGATGATACGCAGCGTATCCTAGTATTAGACGACGACACCAGCGAGGCTGAAATTAATCTCAAAAACCACCTCAAAGCAACGTTTCAATGGATGAGCAAAAACCATCTGAAATGTAATTCAGGGAAAACTGAGATCTTGCCATATGGGAAAAATAATCAGTTTAGCCCCACATTATGGTGGCCGGAAGATGCCTCTGTTCCCCCTAACACCATTACGACTGCTAGAAATCTAGGGATCATGTTTGATGCCACTTTGGCATTTAAACAGCAAGCAGTAGCAGTGGCAGGAACCTGTTTTAGCATCATAAAAGGCGTAAATTCTTCGAACTGTTACCGCTCTCAGCACGGAAAATGGTGGCAGTAGCACTTATTACATCGTGACTCGACTACTGCAATAGCCTCTATGCAGGGACAAACAAGACGGTGGGTCATAAATTACAAATGGTGCAGCATAACGCTGCAAGACTGGTGTTGAGATGGCATAGGAGGACATCAGCCACAGCGGCAATGGACGACCTCCACTGGTTGCCGATACACAAGAGGGTGTTTTTCAAAATACTTTTAAATACTTTTAGGGCCTATTACGGAAGACGACCCAGCTACATCCAGGTCATGTTTGAGCAGTACAATCCCACACAAAATCTGAGGTCTGCAAAAGCGAACCTCCTCACGATTCCCACTTTTAGATTAAAGACTAAGGGAGGAAAGGCCTTGGCGGTCCTGGGCTCAAAGGCCTGGAACAAACTACCACCGCCTCTCCGACAAATTACATCTGAAGAGGCGTTCAGGAAGACCCTAAAAACCTGGATTTACAGTCTACCTGACGCCTTATGTAAAAGTTTAGTATGATTTTATATGCTTGATCTGACATACAGCTGACTCAGTGCCGATTGTTTTTCCATCCCTGCAGAGTTTCTCAAAGCACCAAGATGCTCCGTGGAGCGATATGATGCGCTGTACCAGAACCCCATTACATTACATTACATTACATGAATGGGCCCATTTGCACCTAGTCTCTGCCGGAGTGAGAGTGGACTGAAGAGGATTGTGTTGGCTGGCAAGAAACTGATGCAGGGTCGCCTTCCTCTCTGCTCCTCAGCCCTCTACAGAACCTTTAGGTGTGCTTTCCTGTTGGAGAACAACAGATCAGTTTAGGTCTCCAGATTCCCTTGATTAATTCGGTAATCTGCCACCCATATATTACAGGATTCGAAGCACAGAGTTTTGGATCTGAGAATCTTCTGGACAAAACCTGCAGGATTTATTTCCCAAGTGTTATCCTCACTCTCTCCTTTGCATTTCTCTTGGAACCACGGAGCCCATACGTCCCTACACCATTCACCTAGGCAAGTTCCCTTCGTAGCCACTCATGGTGCCCCGTCCGACTCACCCCCCACTTCCGTCCTGAGGAAGACCCCCCAGCAAGGGTTGGAAGAACCCACACGCACACAGGCGTTGAAATGTCAACAGTCTTCTGTTACATTGCAGAAAAAATTGTGTACAGATGTTATGTACTGTGACAAAAAATAATTGTTTGTTCTTTGGCATGTGATTAATATATGCCCGATTGATTGATTATGATATTGATCACCGCTTATACTCTATTTTACCTCACTTAAATCACCATCCTTCCCCTTCCTTTTTCCCCCTGGGTATTTCAATGATGATGTTTTTTTTTAAAAATGCATGTCTTTTAATGTCTCTCTTACAAACTGTAAGCTATGTTCAGTGTGATTAAACAACACTGTAGCATATATTCCTGTTTTGATTTTTATTGAAATATTACCGTATCTTTCTCATTTGACACTGTTTTGATGTTCTAACACTGGGACCACCTTTATATATACTTCCTGTTTGTGAGGTCATCGTTCACACCCTGTGTGCAATATTTGCTATTTGTTCATTATTTGGATTCCCTAGTAATGCTTTAGGTTTTTGCTAAGGAGAATCGTACTGGATCACCATTTGGACAAGTGAAAGGAAATTGTGATTCCAAATAGCGATTTACATTTATATATATCTAATGTGAAATACAACCAAAAACATTATGCACAACAGCACCAATGTGCAAAATGTATACAGTTTAGGTGGTAACAGATACATTGTTCTGTACTAAATTGATTAATATGATTTGATTGGCTTGATAGACGAAGACAAAGAAAAATTCTGGTTAAAATACTTGGTTAGATAAACTAGGCATCTTACTGTGTGCCTTATCTCCATTTGTGACAGACCCTTGAATTGTCTAATCCATTTTCTGGTATAATAGCTTTAATTACACAGAATTAAAGCAATGGTAGTTCCCCACAGCCACTTCTGGCAGTAGATGACAAGTCAACTTATTACTTAACTTATTTAAAGTCTATTAAAAATTGTTGAATACAGAGCAAAAACGTGATGTTAAGAGCGAAGAATAAAGAGGACAATGCATCTTAGTAGTCCATTCAAGAGATACAAGGGGATAAGGATAAGTGGAAGGATACGTGATTGCAGGTGGTTATAGAATAGGATTGTGATAATGGGGATGATTGGCACCAAACTGGGCAAGCCCATGTCAGTTGTGCATGAAGGCAATACTTAAAGAGTTCATTCACGCATTGCAAATTATTAGATAGGAAAAAGGTAAATCAATGGACCATTTCATTAAAGAGATGGAGGAAATACCTACTCTGCAGTGAAATGGAACAGGAAGGAAAGGCAGGCAGGCAACGAAGAGACACAAGTCAAGAGCGCAGCAAATCGTGTCCTCCTGCCAGAACTAAATAAATGCCTTCCAAGAACAGTTAAAATACATTAAAACTAATGGAAAAGGTACTAGCTTAATCATAATAAAATACATGTCAAAATCCATTGTAGAAAGAAACAACTCATGTCCTTTATGTCAGACAAGAACTGAACGAGTGCAAAAACTTTTATTTATGAGCAAATATATTGTGTACGATCCTAACTGAAAAATACAATTTCTGTCAGAGTTTGCAAAATGCAGTGACAGCTGTAAAGGGAATAAAACACATCTGAAGGAGGCATGACAAATACAATGCAGATACATTGCTCTAGGTTCTGCTGAAAAATTGGGAAGCCTGTGTGTTATAGCGGTAACATACTTTGCCCGAATGCGGGCATTGACATCATAGATGAAATGGTAAACAGATTTGGAAAGAAATCGAATGCAACCCACGGGGAAGGCCTACAGTCACATGAGAACTGCATCTGACCTACAATTCTTTGCAATAAATGGAAGAAAGAATAATGTTGTTATTTGCAATGAAATGATGCTAAAGTATAAAAGGCAATCGCATTGACAAATGCAAAGAACCCAGCGTTTCTATCCTGAAAAACAGAGTTCAGAAAGTAGCAACTGTTCTTAAATTGTCAAGATCATGGTTGTTTGAAAAAAAGCAATGCATGCACCTAATAATTAAGCTATATGCCAAAATAAGATCATTATAAGTAGAAATGTTACCTTAGCTTAACTATTATATTGGATAAATGAAGCAAACCATTTTATCAGTTTATTGCGTATCATGAGAAACATAAATCGCACAGAAAATACTAACATGATTACCTAAATGTCACATGTCGACCACAGACTGATATACTTACAATGCAAGCAGTGGAAACAAAAGAAACCCTGTAGGGTATGCACAACTTAAGATATTTTTGAACACATCTGTCTATGGAGAAAAGAGAGTCAACTTTACAGTGGAAATGACTGAAATCAAGGGTAAATGAGG
This sequence comes from Lissotriton helveticus, assembly GCF_964261635.1. Classification (NCBI taxonomy): domain Eukaryota; kingdom Metazoa; phylum Chordata; class Amphibia; order Caudata; family Salamandridae; genus Lissotriton; species Lissotriton helveticus. The sequence continues at coordinate 1,569,311,185 of NC_136067.1, forward strand.
TGAGCCTAAAATACTAAAAAAATAAAGGATACATTGACTGATGCTAATAAGTCATATATTTCTTCACAAGGCTTTGTCCCTTGAACACTGACTTGGCAACATTAAACATGGAGGAGGGTACTAGGCTGTAATTGTCCAATGACTGGGTTGACTTGCAGTGAACCTGAGACCTTTATTCCAACACTGGGCAATGACTACCTAAGTGTACGCCCGTCTTTGATAATGCTGCTACTGTAAGTCAGAGTCTTGGCATTGTCGATGTTATTCACATTACTTTTCATGAGAATGTGTTGCACCACTGGGTTATGTTGCAAAGAGTTAGCATTTTATTTCTACAGCTTTTCTAGGTAACCCTGACAATGAAAAGTTGTAGAGATGTGAACTGTGGAAATGTATTGGCATTAATGAGCATTGTTATCAAAAAGACTTTATTAGGAAAAAGGCATGGGTTTGTTTATACATTTTAAATGTTTTTACAAGTTAACAAACAAAACACTACAAAGAAGTTAAAAATGCCTTGTAAAATATATCAGGAAGCAGATGACTGGTGAGAATCTCTTTTTTTCCATTTTGGACCTCTGGTAATTGGACTTCTTCTGTAAGTAAGTCGAACTAATGGAGTCTCTCCCACTGTAAGCTTCTGTCGAAAATGAAATTGAGGTGTAACGCCTAGCACTTATCTTTAAAAATAAAATCTGCTGCTGGTTAGTTGGGGTAAGAGGCTCTCTGTAGATTAGGTTTAAATACATGCACACACTTGTGGACATGTGCAGGATGAGTGAAGAAGACTGTTGCCAGACACATACTGGCTTCTGTATACTGGGAGCATCTTGTAAGAGAGGACCCAAAGTAGATAGGGCACAAGTTATAGTTATTGGAGATAAAAATTCACTGAAATTCTCCTGTTATAGTTAAATACATTGTCAATTACATTTTCACCTAACTATAACATCACTTTAACCTTGTTTTTTTTCAGTGAATTTCTAGTTTTGTCTTCAACTTATAGTAGAATTGTATTACCATACTGCCAGACCCTAAATCCAGTCCCTGTGGGAATATAACCCCTGCTGCACATAAGCTTCTGGCATGAGCAGCATGCAGCTGGATTCGGAGGTCCTGACCACAGTCAGGCAGACCCCATCCCCTGGAACCAATTTGTTAGAAAAGAAAAGAGGAGTGGGTTGTGTGGCTCATCCCTCCCAGACCTTGAAGGCCCTGAGATCCCATTTTTATTTTAAGGGCAGGCATATGGCCCTGAGCCTGTTAGGCCCCCAGGATCCCATTTCCCAGGGTCTTTGTTTTTTTTTAGGGGGAGGGGTGCACAGCCCCCTCCCAGTAACACTTCAGGTCCCAAGGACCCCTTCCCCTGTGGCTTTTTGGGCACATGGCCCCCCTTCCTGAGCCAAAAGCATCCATGGGCACCCCATCCCGGTGCCTCTACACTATGTTGGGGGTCAGGGTGAGTCCCAGAGCCCCCAGGGCGATGCTGACTGCCCACATGCACTCATCCTGAGAGCATCAGGAACTGACTTTGAGCCCTCCTGGTGGGAGCAGGTATTTTTTACTGCTCCTCACAGGCAGGAGCAATCTGAGTTTTCCTACCTGCAAGTGTTTTTGCAGGAAACCAAATGTCTGCTCCCAACCAGCAGGATCATTTGTAAAGCTCCCTCTAGGTGGCAGCAGACATACCTTCCCTCTCCGTGCTTCTGCAAGCTGGGAAAATAAAGTGTCCTGGGAACGAGTGTCCTGGGACACAGTCATTGAGTGGGCCCGAAGATATTAGCTCCCTGAGGCCTTAACAGGTTGGGAGGGGGACCATGTGCCCCCTCCCCTTTCTTTAATGCATTAGCCCCTGGGATTGGGTTTCTGGAAAATTAACATTCCTGGGAAGGGGGGCTACATGTCCCCTTACCTTTTTTTGGAGTATTGACCCCTGGGGGATGGAGTCCCTGGGGACTTAACAGGCTCAGACAGGGGTGCTTCACTCACTCCCCCTAACCTAAACATTTTTTTTGCCAAAATCTTGAGTTTCTTTTAAATTTGGGGCTGGGGGGGATCCCTCGCAAAAGGGAGGCAGTGTATCACTACAGTGCCCCCTTATATGCTGCTTAAATTACAAACTCAGGAAATAGGACTATGTTCCCCTAATCCTGTAATGGCTGCCTGCAAAAACATTAGATTTCCTTTGTTTGTCAGTGTTTTTATTACAAATCACTGATTGGCATGGTACCAAGATTCTGATGTGGAAAGGGGTAGAAAGAAGAAAGACCAATCTTAATGAACGAGAAAGCCTCACTCACGTAATGTGACAAACTTCATTATAGGCAACCTCTCTTCACCCTTGTAGGACAGTACGACCAGTGGGGACTCAACCTCCTAGTTGACTCAAAAGTGGGAGCTCTTAGAGAAAGTATTTTCCTGGACAAAACAGTGGGATTCAGATCAATCTAAATTAAACATACATAGAGGTAACTGGGTGTTCACCTTTAATGATGAAAATCTCTGGTGCATATAAAAACAATTATACAATGGAATGAGAGAGCAAAGACTCAGACCATCATCCTTATGCCAACATGATTCTGCCTTGAATTAATTGCCTCGATAGGTCAAAGGCATTTGTCAGGGCAGTGGTTACCTAAGGGTCTGGCCTTACAAATAATACAAGCCATGCACTAGAAAGACTGGAGTGGTTCATCATCAATTGTCAGATGGAAAAGAACCGGAAGTTGATGTTATTAAAAATCAGTACATTATAAGTGTTCAATGCTCATCAAGTCAAATTCACATGGTGACATATAAATGTCAAATCTTAACCATGATAAGCAACGTATTCAGTTGGCCTGTTTATAACTATATTGCATACCTAATTTCATCCAAAATGGTAACCTATTCATCATTCCACATAACAAAATTGGCAACTAAATTAATTTCTAATAATTTCTAATCAAATACCTAAACAAATTGCAAGATCAATTGCAACAACCCATCATTTCCTATTCTTAGGTGTAAAAGGGTATATTTTAGGAAATGTATGATCCAACTCTGTCAATGCTATATTGGTGTCAAGAAGGGTTACGTCTTCTTAAACAGAATGGCCTGTTTATGTCATGGTGGATCCACTGAACTTCGTAGTGAAATTCTATATAGTGCATGCATGCAGTCAGGTCTGACATGTTCCACGTGGCAACAGGAGTTCAGTTACTTGTAATGTCAAATCTCATGTAACGTCAATACAGATCTATGACTAACATGGCAAATAAGACCGCCTCATTATGTAGAAAGGTGTAAAGTTATAAAGAAGACTGAATTAAGTACGTAAATAGCCCAAGAAAATTAAAAACATCCCAGTGGGCTTACTGAGAATGACATCCAGTTCTATAATCATGAGACAAACCATCTCCTAGCCACTCATGTGTTTGGAGTTGGTATGGGTTCACGTCATCTTGCAAGGAATAAGAGTTGACTGTGTGACTTAATTTGAAAGAGATGGGGAGCTGTGTGAGACATAATGAGGATAGTCAAAGTCAAGGCTGAATAGATGTGGCTAGGTAGCTGTGTCATTGGTAAGTTACAGTGGGCCTGATAGATATTCACCACCATATCTAAAGCATATACAGTCAATCATCACTTTGCAAATAGATTTTACTTAAATATCTAGGTTCCAGGAAGACTTAATTGCCTACTAAATTGCATTAAATCTAAGGGATTTGCCTGACATAACCAATTGTGACCCATGAGTGGTTGCAGCTCACAGTTACATATTATGTTTTTGTAATGTGCTATTTATTGAGGGGCCTTTTTACAAACCATATTGTGTAATATCCTTTGTAGAGCCCTAATAATACTACAAAGTTAGTACAAATGCTATTCAGAAACCCATGTGTGGAGTTTCCACCTCTGCCACTCCCATCTATTTCTGTGCTGACATCTCCACACATGTAAGTATACATGTTAGTGATAAATCTAGGAGGAACAAGGGGACATACATATATCAGAAGGGAAGTGAATTAGAGAGGGGTAATGAGGGGGTTACGAATGGTCAGGAAGGGATATGCATCCACCCACAAAACTGTTGGGTGGTTGCTATTCACAAATGGCACTTTTAAAGTTACTACAGCCTATAAGGCACCCAAAACAATAGCTCGGATAAGACACTATGGGGCTGATTACGATGTCAGTGGGACCAACACTGACGGCACATCGGTGTTGCTCCCACTGACATCTTTATCTGCGGTAAGACCGCCGCATTACGATGTGGTTGATCTGACCACATTGCCTCAAGGACCAACTTACAGCTTATGATGGCTTCACAGAGCCCGTCGGGTGGACGGTTGTATCGCATTCCCTACAATGGAGGCAGTGCCTTCTCAGGAACCACCATGGGGATTACAATCCACCTTTCCACCAGCCATTTCATGTCTGTACTTCTGACGTGAAAAGGCTTGTGGAAAGGATTTTCTGGGGGGCCTAGCAGGGCCCCTGTAACCTGTGGCCCTCCGTTATGGGCCATGGGCATTCCTGCATCATGTGGAAGGCACCGCATGGAGTCCTCTACAGGGTGCAAGGATGTTTGGAAACATGCCTCTTTGCATTGCAGATTGTGCTGCGGCCCTTTTCCACTGCTGTGGTGGCCAATTTTTATCCTAAAATGTACACAATTTTTCCCAAAGTGCCCTTCCAGACCACCAAATTCATAAACATGTGTTTACTTATGAGGATGCTTGAGCATTGCACCAGCAATTTCTGGGTCATCGGCATAACTCATTTTACACCTCAACCAAAATATTTATTTTGCAAGTAGGGCACTGTTCAACCTTCTCAGACACCTCCCTGCATCATTACAGAGTGAGAGATGTGGATTTTAGTAAAGCAAAGGGCAAATGACAAACTCTTAACATTAGAGTCTAAAGTCATACTTGAAACAATGTCTTATCATCTATCTCAAATACTCACATGTCATTCTTTAGCTTTCACAGTACCATATGATAACCATACCCCCTTAGTTAGTTTAGCTATCCTTCATCTCCTCTTTGTTTTTCTTCTACTCTGAATGTAGTTCATTATGCATATGCCATACTGCTCAAAAAGTTAAATGTTCATCAGGCTGACAATAATATCTATTTCTACATGCACAAGATAAAAAATGGTGACAGATGTCCAAATTATCTTGAGATCAGATACCAAGTTAAGCTGGAGGAATACTGGAGGCCCATTCTGGAGGTACGAAGAAGCTTAAAGGCTCCTCTATCTCACTGACAGACAAACCTAGAACATCAGGAGGGTATTTTGCCAAGTTACCCTTACATATCTCAGCTCGTTTGACACTTATTTTTGATTCAGAAAATATTTTTCGATATAATTCAAAATAGACCATAAAAATACAATAATCTCAGAGAAGGGTAAAACAATACACTTAGGTAGAATTACTACGTATGAGAACAATATCAAAATTGGCACCTCCAGGTTCCAACACACTTCAGAATTTGAAAGTATTGAAACCCATCAAAAAAACAAACTAGAGGTTAACACCCTTCTACACAAATGTACACATTGACCTAATAACTGGAGCAAAAATAAAAACCTTAAAACAATAAAGAGTCTGCTATGTGCTCCTACTAGTGAAAGGAACAAAATAAACACCTCAGTGTTGCATCATGAATCAAGACAAAACCTAGTATGTCAACAGCACTTGTGATGACATGTCACCCTATGCATGATTACAAGTCAATGACTGATACAAGCTGTTGCTAATATTTCTTCGGTGCTGATCACTAAAAGTTGAGGAGATAAAACCTGTGTGCAAAATTCTGTGAGATATTTAATGCTACATAAGTTCCGGAAATGGCCCTTTCTTCAGGGTCACCCTGGAACTTTATGCCTTCCTACCCCCTTTTTCTGATTTTGTTTTTGTTGGCCTTAGGACTTTGGTCACTTTACCACTACAAAACAGTACTAAATTGCATGTGCTCTCCACTCAAAACATGGTAACATTGGCTTATCCGCAACTAACATATTTGGTTTACTTATACGTCCCTTGTAACATGTACTAGATGTGACCTGGGCCTGTAAATTAAATGCTACTACTTGCCCTGCATCACTGATTGTGCTATCAACTCCAGTAGCCCTTTAAACACGTCTCAGGCCTGCAAATGCAGAGCCTTTGTGTGCAGTTTTGAACTGCCATATCCACCTGGCAAGTTTACCCTCTTGCCAAGCCCAAACCTTCCTTTGAAATACCTATAAATCACCCCTAAGGTAGGCCCTGGTCTGCCCCAAGAGCAGGTTGCAGTGCACTTGAAAAGTTGGACATGTACTTGTACTGAAAAACTCTTACATTTATGTTTTACTACCTCAAGGCCTAACACTCTCATAGGTTAAGATGATGATTAGAATGTATGACGTTACAATGCATACATTTACAATGCATGCCTTAACAACGCAGTTTTTACATCGCAACATCCTTTACAATGCATTCTTTTACATAGCATGCCATTACATTGCATTTTCAGAAACCATCTTTCCAACGCATTCCATTACATCGCATTGTAAAGGTAATTTCCTGGTGAATAACTTATTACAACTTATAATTTTAATGCCAATTTGGGAAGAGATAGACTTGCCGAGTTTGGTGTTTCTGGACTTGCAACCTATGGCAAAGTTGGATTTTAAGTTGCAAGTCTGAACATGCCACTTTTAAAAAGCTGAATAGCAATAAGGGATTGGGCCAATTAAAGGTCAGCAAGGCTAGGCCACTGTAAACATTTTAGAACAAACAATTCCCAATACTGACTCTACTAAACCAAAACTATGATTACTGTTTTTGGTCCCACAACTCAATTCCTGTGATCACCATTTATTTTCAAAATTGTTGGTGAAATACTTTAACATTTGCAGGAAACTGTCATCACTAGAGGAGCAACATCATCATTAAATTAATCAATTGAAAATCATTGTGTGTTCCAAATCAAGCCAACATTATTCTGTTATCATGACAGTGGGTTATTTCAGACAACATCAAAACAAACAATAGAAAGCCTGTAACAATGAATGCCCCAGTTCTGAATCTGAGTAACCAAAGGGGCACTAAGTGAAATGCCCATTAAAGCCCCTGATCTTTCTGGATATCAACCTGATCATTCTTTATTTTGAGGCCTGGGACAGGGATCTGACCATTAGATTATTTCTATCAAAAATTCTCTGCATGTCTGTGTTTCATTTTAGTAGACACACTCCCTAGTTTTCTAAAGCTGCCAACGGGTTTAGAACCTTTCATCAATTTGGGGTTCTCTTCAGGACCCAGATCTTCAGAAAACTACAGTGATTAAAATCTGTGAAAAAACTGTGAAAAAGACAATTAGTGAACTCTCTGAGTGTATCTGTTTGTGGGCTCCAATATTCTAACAACACCGCCTTTAACTTGTTGACTTACATAAGATGCCTGATGACATTGTGTTTCAAAACTCTACTTTTCCATTTTCTTTGAAGCTGGATTGAACAAAGTGAGGATAAAGCATGAATCATTTAAACAAAAAATATTGATGTGGAAAGATCTGAACAATCGCACAAGTTGCATAATCCCACTTGTTTTTGGGGATGTATGTCGTTACAACGCATGCTTTTTCCACGCATTCCTTTACAACGCAGGTTTTACAACACAAGTCGTTACAATGACTTGCGTTGGGGGGCGCTGGATAGTGGAATAGTTTAATTTACTATTCCAACTCCAGTCCCCGTGGATAGTAGGGAAGGTTTTGGATAGTAAATTAAACTATTCCCTATCCTACATTGCCCTCCAGCGCAAGTCGTTGTAACGACTTGCGTTGTAATACCTGCGTTGTAAAACTACTGCGTGGAAAAAGTTTCGTTGTAAAGGATGTTTAGCGTTTTTGGGATGCAACACAAAACCTTGTGGCTTCACTTTATGTTGTTATTCTGCACACAATTATTTTCCGACTCACTTCTTTGGACTTGTGAAATATTAGGATTCATACTCTTAAAAAACTGGAGAAACATGATTTTTGTTAATTTTGTATTTGGAAGGAGATACCTCTTTTGTTCAAATTCATAGCAATACAGGAGCGCAGGTTTGGAAATCTTTCAGAAAGTTGACATTTTCTTATTTTAAACATTCTGTGCTTCTGCCAGTCTCTGAACGCACGTCTGGGGAGGGTCAAAGCTGGGCTTTGTTCATTCTCTCCAGACAGCCGCATACAAAGGGTGCTTAGGTGTGTCTGATGGGCCATCATCATCCTGAAAGGTCATCCCGGGCAGATTCGGGAGGGAAAAGCTGACACTTACATGTGAATAGGCTGTATTTGAGCAAAAAAATGGCCCTGCACTCAAAAGAACAACTAAATAGTCAGTGAATAATGTTTAGTGTACATAGTCCATCACAGAACAGTACATAATATCTTCCCCAATAAAAAATGTTAGTCTGCGTTTTTTGCTATTGAAAACCGTTCCTTTTATTCTTTTAATCCATAGTAATTCTTTAAAATCACAGAACACATTTGAAAAGACAGAACATATTTGACAAGACAGCCGACGCGTTTCATCCCTCTTGGGACTTCTTCAGGGCTAAAATATATCCAAAACAGAGACTATTTGCAATCTTCAAACAAAAGCAATATATTATCATTCCAAATGAACCAGACAAGGTGTGATCCTTTACAAAAATTGGTTTGCAAATCTAGTTCATATAAAGACTAACATACATTTATTCATTTGGGCTTGTGGAAAGAAAATCTGTTGACAATTATATACAACAGCTTGTTCTCATTCTTGCTACACAAAGCAAATTATAAATATATATATGTTTTACATTCTGGGAGGGAGGAAATAACTGAAATAATTATTACAAACACACCTAGTTAGAGACCAGCTAAAACATGCAAACCACAACACAATAGTTGCAGGAGGATCGTCTGTCAACAATTATGTATAATGTTTATTCTCATTCTTCCTGCACAACACAAATTATATATATCCGTGTTTGACATTCTGAGAGGGAGAAAAGACCAGAAATCTTTATTACACACACACGTTGTTAGAGACCAGCTGAAACATGCAGAACACAGTACAGTAGTTGTATGGCAATTAATTGCTAGCCAAAGCCAAACATTTGGTGAGAGTAAAGAATTAGCCCAAGTCATAGAAATAAGCTAAAAGCACAATGTAATTTATCCAATATACCTTGATAAGTAAAAGACATAAACCATATGTTCTTTGTGGTTAATCCTTATGTGAGCAAGCAAAATCGTCGTAAGATAAGTAAATCAATAGGGAAATGGACACAAATATCCCTTAAATACCACTTCTCTTCAAACAATTCCATTATTTTTATAACTGAGGAAAACAAAACTAGTTACATACATTATCACGGTTCAAAGGGGTTTTTCTGAATATTAGAACCGTGGTAATGTATGTAACTAGTTTTGTTTTCCTCAGTTAGATCCTATGGAGTTATATTGTTATTGTTATTCTAAACAGCTTTGCTAAAACCCACAAGTACGCATTGTTTAAACGCACATATTTACTTATACTCAGTATCAAGATGGCAATAGTACGATATTGCAGCATCTGCACACACCAAGAAGTGCTGGGTTTATATATATTATCAATGTCTAGCACGTGTAATGAAAAAGCGGATTAAGCTAAGAGACACCGGGCCCGATTCACAGACCTAACTTAAGACAAAATCCTAAACTTACTACTTTTGGTATTCACAGAAGTTAGGATTTTGTCTTAAGTTTGTCTTAAGACAAACTTAAGACAGACTTAAGACAGACTTAAGTTTGAATGTTGTCTTAAGTCTGTCTTAAGTCTGTCTTAAGACAAACTTAAGACAAAATCCTAACTTCTGTGAATACCAAAAGTAGTAAGTTTAGGATTTTGTCCTAAGTTAGTTCTGTGAATTGGGCCCACCATCTTGAAATGTTAAAATGAAATTCCATGTAACATCATACAGAAACGAACAACCCATTTCAGACTTTACAAAGGTTAAAAAACGTCATACTGTTGATAATTAAAAGTAGTGTTGTATCTTTGTGTTTTTTGACAAATTGAGTTAACCCCTTTGCTGCGGCCGCATTTTTTCCCCTGTGCGGTAAACAAACGAACAGGACGGGGCTGTGACGAACCCCAGCCGTCATCAGCACACGCCCACTGCGGGGCGTGACGGCTGGGGTTCGTCACCAGCATGGGAGGGGTTAAACCCACAAATGTTTACCCAAATGTCAATATTATGAAGTGCAAGATGCAAGAAGGCAATTGTAGGAAAGTGGAATCTGACTGCATGATTGCCCCCACTTTATTGCTGAACTCAAGGACTATGCATCCAGCCTTTAGCAGCTAGACCTTTGACTGATGCTCTGCTGATCCGTATGCCCTTTTTCATCAAGCAAGTATTCAACATTGTTTAGCCCACCTCTCTATTTTTCACTGGATTATTCTTCAATTAATTTACTATACACTACTCTCATGTATCTTTATACAGAAGTGCACATATATGTCTGGAGACTTTTTTACCCCATTTTGTTCCATCATTCCATTTCAACCAGGTATCCCTCCCTGGCTCTATACCTGTTTCAACTGCTTTATACACTTACCAATTCTATACAGTTCCATCCTTGTGCACTAGACACTCGTTTGGGACCATTATTTCTTCACTGATACTGGGGTGTTTACTTTTCACTTTTCACTTTTCACACGCTAGCTGTTGGAGATGGCCCTTTTTGCAGGGTTATCCCCACACTTTTGCTTCTTCCTCTCTTGTTTTTCCTGACCTGTGGTTGTTGGCTAGAGGACTCTGGGCACTTTACCACTGCTGATCAGTGCTAAAGTGCATATGCTCTCTGTATAAATTGTTATTGTGATTGGTTATCCATGATTGCCATATTTGTTTTACCAGTAGGTCCCTACTAAAGTGCACTGAGTGCACCAGGGCTGGTGATACAAATGCTACTAGTGGGCCTGCGGCACTGAGTGAGCCACCTACATGAGCAGCCCTAAAATGGTGTCTCAGGCCTGCCACTGCAGTGCCTGTGTGCAGTTCCCAACTGCCATGCTGACATGACCAGTGTCCCCACTGGCCAGGCCTAAACCCTTCCCTTTCGGTACACATTGGACCCCCTATGGAAGGCCCAAGGTACCCCTATGGGCAGGGTGCAGTGTATGTAAAAGGTGGAGCATGTACTAGTGTGGGTGACATGCTCTGATAGTGAAATACTGCCAATTTCGTTTTCCACTATTGAAAGGCTATCTTACCCATAGGCTAGAATGTGGAATGCTGTGTATAAGGTTTACATGCATATCTTCCCATAGGAACAAGATAGAAAATTGAAGTCTGGTATCCCTGAACTCAGAATTTAATAACCCATCTTTTAGGAAGGACGGTTTTTAAATCCTGTCTTTGAAAACAGCACTTTTAGAAAGTGGCTGTTTTCTTGTCTGACCTTTATGTGTGCCTTTGGCTGTTTGTGAATTGATTGTCTGCTTTGTGACAGGGGCTGGGTGGCTCCAGGAGGCTGGGTGAGTCAGCACCAGGGCTGGGTGTAGTTTGCGAAGTAGTGCTTCCTGAAGCTACGCACAGGCTACTACTCGTAGCCTGTTTGCACTGTGCAAGATGCTGTTTTCAATAATCGCACAGTGCGGACAAGCATCCAGCACTTACAATCATTGAAAACGACATCTTGCACGGTGTGAGCTGTAGTTTTCTGCCGCTTGAGTAGATTTTTACTCGAGAGGCAGCTTTCTCAACACGGACTGGTAGTTTCTCATCGCAAGCGGTCACGAGCTTACGCGACCACTCGCAATGAGAAACCTGACCTCCTCGTGTTGAGAATCTCGCCTGGAGGTTTATTTTCCACGCTTGCATTCAGTAACTTCATGTTGCTGTTCGCAAATGAGGAAAAAGTCTTGCCGGCATGTCATTTTGCTTGCTCGCGGTTGACAACTTGACGTTGAGGAACGCGACCAAGCAAAAAATGACAGCTGCACTACGCTACGCTACGTGTGTTTGCACTGTGCTACATGCAGTTTGCGTAGTGTGAAGTAGCGCAAACTTCGCAAACTACGCGAGCGTAGCGTATTGCTACGCCCTGGCCCAGTCAGCACTAGGCTGAATAGCTTCATCTGCATCTTGAGTGGTGGAAGGGGATAGCACTTGGCCCTGAATAGGGCTGTACCTGCAATCCACAATGCTGGTTTCACCTCCTGCTTGGCGGCTGACGACCCTGCCTCTCTCCCTCAAAGGAAAGAAGGAGTCATGTAAACAGAGTGCTCCATGACTGACCAGAACTGGCTTGGACTAGGCAAAGCCCTCTCTGCCTTCAGAGAACAAAGAAAATATTGGTTTAAATACTGGGGCCCAGACCCCAAGACTTTAGATCATCCTGGGATAAAGAAGGAACCTCTGCCGAGGAGAAAATCTGGAAGACTGAAGAGGAAGGACTGCCCTGCTGTGTGTTTGTAGGCTGACCTGCAGTTGCTATTCTGCCAAGGAGAGGGGAAGGTCTCTGCTGTTGCTGTGTCCCCTGCTTGAAGAGATCTCCAAGGCCCTGAGGAGAGCTGGCGTCCAGTTAAGAAGTCCCAGGAACAAAAATACTTCACCCCCAGCATTCCCCCTGAACTCTGCTGTGTGAGTTCTGACCTGCCTAGAGTGCTTGATCCAGTTGTGGGGCCTCTGGAGGTTGTTTCCTGCTGTTTGGGGAGATGGAAAAGAAGAAAAGAAGAAGATCTTCAATTTTGAGTAGGATCAACGCTGCGCCACGCATCGCTGCCGCCCCGGAGATCATCACATTGTGCCTCTGTGAAGCGCTTCCTACTGGAGAACCTGGAACCCGGAATCCATACAAGGTATCGCATCGCTCCCCATACATGCTGGATTCGACGGAACCCGCCCTCTGCGTGCTTTGGGGTTGTCGCATCGCCTTCCAAAGGTCTCAGGAGGGACGCATCACTTGTTTTCTGACGCTGCAGCTGCCGCTTGGAACTTTTGTCGCATCTACAGGTACTTTGGGCTAAAAGCGAGGCAACTGTGGATTATTGTGGTGCAAACCCTTGAACTCTTTTTAAAGACTTATTTTGGAACAATGTATGTTGGATTTTTGTCGTTTTGGTCTTGTCTAGTTTAGATAATGATACTTTATTTTCTAAACTGGTGTGGAGTCCATTTGTGGTGTTTTTGCTGTGTTACTATGAGTGTTGGTACAAATACTTTACACATTTCCTTTGATAAGCCTGTCTGCTCGTGCCAGGCTACCAAGGGGGTGAGCAGGGGTTATTCAAAGAGTGTATCCCCCTTACCCTGACTATAAGCAAGGGTCCCTATTTGGACAGTGGTACCTACCTCTGCCAACTAGAGACCCCATATCTAACATTGGTGGTCAGCAGTGAGGACTTGAACTTGTATTTGTACGTGACCCACAGTAATTCGTGTACATCACTAGTCTTTTGCAGACCACTATGCAACCACATACCGTGTTTTTGTTTTTGTTTCTATTTTTTAGTAACCCTGCAAGTATCTGCGCATCATTTCTCAGAAGGGTAAACCAGCAAGTGAGGTTGTGGAACTGGAGTTTGATATTGAAATGGTAAGTAATTACAAAGTAGGTCGACTCAAGCTGTTCTGCAGGAGCTTTGGATGTCCGATGGAGAGCAGCTCCAGGAAGGAGGAGCTACGAAAGACCTTAAGAGCCTGGTGGGAGGCAAAAGAGGCTGGGGAGACAGATGATGCAGAGGCGGAGAGGTGGATGAGACTGCACAAGGGGATGGTTTCAGGTCACAGGATCTGCCCGTGTGCAGGGCAGCCTCCAGGCCTGGAAGCAACCATTCTGCTAGAAGTTTTTTCCCAGAGGAGTTGGAGGAAAACCAAAGGGTTAGAGATCATGAATTAGAAGTCATGAGGCTTGAAACGAAGTTGATGGAAATAGAAATCCAGAACAAGGCAGAGGAGAGAAAGAAGATTTATGCCTTAGAAGAATTGAAATTGACCTTGGCCCGTGAAATGAGAATGAGGGAGCTTGATTTGGAGCTCGAGAGGCTTGAGGCCATGAGTGTCTCAGCCCAGGAAGTGGGTTTTGTGGAGTCCAGCTCAGATGGAGGCAGCAAGGTTATGGTATCTAGTGATGAGGGTGAGGTACAAACACCCAGAGATGTGGCACCTGACTTGAGGGAGGGGGTTGACATACACCAGGACTTTCAGGTTTATGAGGTAGCTCCAGTGGTGTGCAGTGTCCCTGAAGTAGATTGGGGGACTGACACATGGGACCATATTCCTAGTGGTGGGAGGGACACTCAACTGACTCTAGATGGGAGGTGCAGGGAGAGGGGTTCCTTCATGGTAGAAACCTTGGTGTGTGGTGTGACAACCTCCCAGAAGAGTGTGGGTTGTTGACAAAGACTTGTCAGTCTCAGGAGAGTGTTGTGGGGTATGTGTGCAAGGCACTGGATGGTGAGTTGAAGAATGGTTTGGTTAACCCTTCTAGGGGGCTGTGTGATTCCTTTGTTGGAGAGCATATTTTAAGTCCCTGTTTTCCAGTGCTATGCCAACACCCGGTGGAGTGTGAGTTCCCTGATTCCAGGGACCTTGCACAGGAGGCAGACCTCTTGGTAGATTCCAGAGAGTCTGAAGAGGCATTGGGGAGTGATCCCAAAAGGAGTGGCGCACATATCTTCCAGACCTGTCAGGTGGAAGAGGTTCAGTGTAGCCCAGTTCCATCTCAGTCTAGTGGGAGGGGTGTAGGGGCTAATGTCCTGTCTCAGTGGAGAAGGAGTGAGTGTGGGACTGTGGGTCCCAAAGTGCCCGAAACCCAGTCTCAGGGCCTGGAGGGTTCCTTAATCGAAACACCAGTTTGGGGACCTAGGCTGTACTTCCAGGCCATTTGAGGGGGACCTCCTAGTATCAGGAGAACCGGGAACGTCTGTAACCAGAACTCCAGTGGTTCTGGTGTCTGGCGATACCTCTCCATTTAGAAAGGGGCAGAAGTTCAGACTGAGGGGTGAGAGGGGGATATGTTCCCCAGTGGGAGAACCAGTGGGTCAGGGACCAGCCAGAAGGGCTTAGTTTCCCAGGAGTGACCATGATGACACCATTTCTGTCCTGACGGGATCTACGCGCACTGTCAGGTGGACAGGAGTTGGGAGATTTGCACCAGGCAGACTGTCATAAGACACATGAATCATGTGTCACCCTCGGGGGATACTGTGTGAGTCCCCAGAAGTCCTGGTATGCCAGGCAAGTGTTCAACCGCAGTGTTTAGACCCTGGGTTGGGAGGCCAGGTTTAGGATCTGCCTGACCTGGAGGGAAGGACATCTGTAACAAGTGTTCTGTTCGGTTTTGCTTCCAGGAGTACCACCACAGTTGGGGGGGTGTAGCCCTCTGAAAGGGGGTACAGGGAGAGGGAGTCCTCACCTCTGACCCCGGTGCAACCCGAGGGGTTAGACCGTAGGTTGGGAGACCAGTTGCTGGAAAAAGGTCCTGAACTGGTAGGAGAGTTGTGTTCTGAGGGTACCTCTCCTGGGAGGAGAGTGCAGGAACCCAGAAGGTGGGGTAGGGAGAGGAGAGCCTCACCTGTGACCTCTGGTCAGCTTGAGGGTACAGACCCTGGGCTGGCGGGCCAGTGTCAGGATGCCCTACCTGACTTGGCAGGAGGGAGAGTGGAGGAAAGGTGCCAGGCACCTGGGACTACTGCCCCCCACTCTCTGACACCCCAGAGGTTAGAGAGGCCTGACAGACATGAGATCTGGCTCTACTCACTAACCTTTGTCAGTGACCCCTGTGGCTGATTGTCCTGGTGGACAGGGTTGCCCCTGGGAGGGGGAAAGGAGTCACACCCTGGGGGTGGACTGAGCCACAGTGTTGTGTTGGCCAGGTGGGTACTGTCTACCAGTGTGGACACATCTGTGAGTGAAGTAAGGTTGGGAGTTGCACAGGTGGGGTCCCCAGGTGAAGAGAAGGGTCCCCTGTGGTTTAGCCTAGTGGGCCCTGAGAGTATGGATAAAGGGATCCAACTGGGTTCAGGAATACATAGAACAGGAATAGTCCCTTGCTGTTTGGGCCAGTTTCCATGTTCTATCGCCCTAAGCAGGGAATCCCATCGAGATATCGTTTGGTCTTCCCTGGCTTTAGGCTGGAAGGGGGTTGTGTTGGAGATGACCCTTTTTGCAGGGTTATCCTCAAACTTTTTGCATGTTCCTCCCTTGTTTTTCCTGACCTGTGGTTGTTGGCTATAGGACTCTGGGCACTTTACCACTGCTGATCAGTGCTAAAGTGCATATGCTCTCTGTATAAATTGTTATTGTGATTGGTTATCCGTGATTGGCAGATTTGTTTTAACAGTAGGTCTCTAGTAAAGTGCACTGAGTGTGCCAGGGCTGGTGATTCAAATGCTGCACTAAAATGGTGTCTCAGGCCTGCCACCGCATATGAGCAAGATAGAAAATTGAAGTCTGGTATCCCTGAACTCAGAATGTATTAACCCATCTTTTAGGAAGGATGTTTTTTAAATCCTGTGTTTCAAAACAGCACTTTTAGAAAGTCACTGTTTTCTTGTCTGACCTTTCTGTGTGCCTTTGCCTGTTTGTGAATTGACTGTCTGCTTTGTGAGTGACAGGGGCTGGCGTGGCTCCAGGAGGCTGGTTGAGTCAGAACAAGGCTGAATAGCTTCATCTGCATCTTGAGTGGTGGAAGGGGATAGCACTTGGGCCTGAATAGGGCTATGCCTGCCTTCTACAAAGCTGGCTTCCCCTCCTGCTGGGTGGCTGACAACCCTGCCCCTCTCTCTCAAACAAAAGAAGGAGTAATTTAAACAGAGTGCTCCAAGACTGACCAGAACTGGTTTGGACTAGGCAAATGCCTCTCTGCCTTCAGAGAACAAAGACAATATTGGTATAAATACTGGGGCCCAGACCCCAAGACTTTAGATCATCCTGGGATCAAGAAGGAACCTCTGCCAAGGAGAAAAGCTGGAAGACTGAAGAGAAAGGACTGCCCTGTGGGTGTTTGTAGGCTGACAAGCATTTGCTATTCTGCCAAGGAGAGGGGAAGGACTTTGCTGTCGCTGTGTCCCCTGCTTGAAGATCTCTCCAAGGGCCTGAGGAGAGCTGGCCTCCTGTTAAGAAGTCCAGGAACAAAAGGACTTCAACCCCAGCTTTCCCCCTGTACTCTGCTGTGTGAGTTGTGACCTACCTAGAGTGTTTGATCCAGTTGTGGGGCCTCTGGAGGTTGTTTCCTGCTGTTTGGGGAGCTGGAGAAGAAGAAGAGAAGATCTTCAATTTTGCATGCACCTCTCACTTGTGGAGCGCATCATCGACAGTGCAAATAGATTCCGGTCGCCGCGAAGATCGTCTCAGCACCTGTTGCTACTGCAAGACCCGACGCATCGCTCACATGCGGAGCACATCGCCCTGGTGCAGGAAGATTCCTGTCGCTGTGAATATCGTCGCAGAGCCTGTTGTCGCTTTGAGACCCGTCGCACTGCTTACCTGCAGACTGCATCCCGTCGCTGCAAACATCATCGCAGAGTCCAGCGCCAACGCATTGAGGGGCCGCGACAGAAGAGAATCAACGCTGTGTCGCGCATCGCCGCCGCCCCGAAGATCGTCACATTGAGCTTTTGCAAGATGCTTCCCACCAGAGAACCGGCAACCCGGAATCCATACAAGGGATCGCATCGCTCCCCATGCAGACCGCATTTGATGCAACCCGCCCGCTGCATGCTTCGGGGTTGTCGCATCGCCTGCCAAGGGTCTCAGGAGTGACGCCTCGCTTGTTTGTCTGACGCTGCAGCTGCTGCTTGGAACTTTTGTCATATCTACAGGTACTTCGAGCTAAAAGTGACGCAACTGTGAATTATTTTGGTGCAAACCCTTGAACTCTTTTTAAAGACTTATTTTGGAACAGTGTATGTTGGATTTTTGTCGTTTTGGTTTAGATAATGATACTTTATTTTTCTAAACTGGTGTGGAGTCCATTTGCGGTGTTTTTACTGTGTTACTGTGAGTTTTGGTACAAATACTTTACATATTGCCTTTGATAAGCTTGTCTGCTCGTGCCAAGCAACCAAGGGGGTGAGAAGGCGGTTTCCAAAGAGTGTAACCTCCTTACTCTGACTAGAAGCAAGGGTCCCTATTTCGACAGTGGTACCTACCTCTGCCAACTAGGGACCCCCACTCTCCTACCACTCCCTCCCCTGTTTTTGTTTCATATTAATTTATAGGCCTTCATATTTCAGACCAGTAATTGAAGAATGTTGTGAGTCCCCTATACATGCTTTCTTAATGAGTGCAGATTGTATGGCAACTGCCAAAGAACAAAAACATATCTATGTGTAGATTGAAGAAGGCTGCTGCGACAGCCTAAAAGCGTCTCTTTTTTGCTGGGTTGGAGGACGCATGTTCTAATAAAGAGGCCTTAAACTCAAATAGCCCTTGTGTACGTGCTCTTTTCCTGGTGTGAAGTAGAGGTTTCTGTTTCATATATATATATATATATATATATATATATATATATATATATATATATATATATATATATATATATATATATATATATATATATATATATATATATATATATATATATATTTCCAATCCTGGCTTAGCTATTTAAAAGAACAGGCACCGACTCCGTGGATGAAGATCAAAGGTTTTTATTTGCCAATAAAAACGATCAGACGCGTTTCGGCGGACAAGTCCGCCTTGTTCACTACATCTGCTCGCACCAAGTTAGTGAGCATCATTTATACTAGTGCATATTAGACATGTGATAGTGCAACCAAGTGTCATAGGTAACCATGTGACTGTGAACATGGAAAAGTTGGATGCACGCAAAACATGCAAGTCATTGTTCACATAAAGCAAAGGATTAACTCAAAACCTTGTAAATACATCTTTACAATTGGTAATTAATAACATTGTTTACTAATTCTTGTTATTTGAGAATTGTGGCTGTTTAGTTTGTGAAGTGTGACTTTATTTAGCACCCATAGCTGCTGTCTGTTACGTGCTCCTTTAGACATGGAAGAGTTCCTCCACCATGTGTATATATCCCCAGCTGCTCTACACTCTGTAAGCTCATAAAGCCTGTGCGTGACCAGACGTGAGTGCAATGCATCCCTGCCTCTCCGTGTTCTAGAGGTAAGTTAAGGGTGAGCTGATCTGGAGGCAGGCATGTCATAGTGTTAACGGGGCCTTTGCCGAGTGAAAGGAGAAACAAGCGGGCCCTTTTATTTCTCCAGGATGTGAGATGCTCTGTTATCGCGGGTCAATGTTTGGAAAACATTTGAATGGGCCGCCGTGTTTAGCTGTTGCGCCTGCGATCGGCAAGGTTTTACTCAAGTGAGTGAAGGTGATTAATGGTTGACATGGTCGTAAACGTGACCCGATGGCTGAGATTAAACGCAAGTGCGTTAAGGGGATGTCGCCATATAGGGGCACGGGATACCGCCCAAGTGGGCATTCGACGTGTGTCTTGTTGGAGCAATCCCTGCTTGCCTCTTTAAGGATATTCGCCCTATGACTGTTTCTGATGCCGCCTGTCATGTGGGAGAGCAGTTATTAATGGTCAAGAAGGGGACCTCAATTATGGAAGTAGCATGCAACATTGATTCGAGTCCTGGGTTGTACTGCTTGGTAGTGGGTTGGAAGTGTGTGAAAAAGAGTGGTTTCAAGAAACATTACTTATTTGAACGTGCACTAAGTGATTTAAAAAGGACCGAGTCCTAGATGGTGAAACTAGATGTTCTCAGTGGAATGGGTATTATTCAAGAGATCGTGGGGGGTGGTGACATATGTGTTTTCTGAATGCCATATTATAGGTGTACACTCAGTGCCTCGTCAGCGTTGAGACCAAATGGGATCTTGCTGTTGAGCTGTATGATATACTTTGATTCAAGTCGCCTCAATTTTTGTTGTCTATTTCCTCCCCTGGGGTTTGGCGCTACACTGTCTAATACAAAGTAAGTGAGTTCCTCCGCTTGTCCGCTGTGGTGGGCATTGATATGGCGAGCCACAGGATATGCTGGGTCGTCATTGTTGATGGCTCTGAGGTGTTGGAGAATCCTTACATGCACTGGGTGTATGGTGCTCCCCACATAGATTAAGTCACAGGGGCATTTGAGAACGTACACCGCAAAGTCTGTTTTGCACGTGTAGTGTTGTTTGATTTTAAAAGGGGATTTTCTGAAAGGGAACTTGACTGTTTTAGTGTTGACCCCATGTTGGCATGCCTTGCACTTTGTGCATTTATAGAAGCCAGGTTGGGAATGCAACCAGATCTTTTTGGGTGGAGCAGAAGGTGCATAATTGACCAATTCTTGGGTCATTGATGTCGCTCTCCTAAATGTGAGCTGGGGTGGTTTAGCACAACTCTGGCCTATGACTGTGTCATTTTTAATCAATGGCCAGTGTCTGTACAGGATTTTCCTGATGTTCTTGTGATATAAGTTATATCCTGTGATTAATCTAGGCGTTGTGTTTATTTTGGTAGTTTTGGTGTCATTAGCTGCTTTGGATTTTTTTTGGAGCAAATCCGACCTGTCCAGGCGGTCACTCTTTTGTCTCGCTTTCTTCAAGGTGTTAGGGCTGTATCCTCTATCTTTTAGTCTGGCACAGAGACTATCTGTGCTTGTTATGAGGTCTTTCTGTAGGCTGCAATTTCTCTTCATCCTTATGCATTCAGCATAAGGAATGCTTTCTTTGACGCTTGTGGGGTGAAAGCTAGATGAGTGCAGAATGGTGTTCCCTGCAGTCTCTTTTCTATGGGTGCGAGTCTGTATTTTACCTCCCTCATGAAATACCTCAAGGTCTAAAAAAGTGATGCTTTCTTTGCTCGCTGTACATGTAAATTTCAGATTTAGGTTGTTGTTATTTAAGTCTCTGGAGAATTGAAGGGCGCTTTCTTCTGTGCCACGCCACAGGATGAAAATGTCATCTATGTAGCGCCTGTACAAAACCACGTTGTTGGTCATTGCGTGGTGGTGTTGGGACATGAGTACTTGCTCCTCCCACCAGCCCATATGCAAATTAGCATAGCTGGGGGCGAAGCAAGTACCCATGGCTGTCCCTTGGATTTGTTTGTACAGGAGCTTGTTGTATACAAAGGTGTTGCTCTCCAGGCACCATTCTGCCATGTGTAACAACATCAATGTATGTTGGAAAAGGGATATGTCTCTATTTCCCAGGAAGTGCTGCATCGCTTTCAAGCCGTCCCTGTGTCTGATGCTTGTGTATAAGCTCTGGACATCTAAGGTAACAAAGCTGTAATCATCTTCCCAAACACAATCATATATACAATTCAAGAAGTCCCCAGTGTCTTGAAGATAAGCTGGCAAGGTTCTTACTATCGGTTGCAGGAAATAGTCAATGTATTTACTCGTGTTTTCAAAGAGACTCCCTATAGCAGAGATTATGGGTCTTCCTGGTGGGCAGCTTGAGTTTTTGTGAATTTTAGGAATAAGATACAACTGTGGGGTGATCGGATAGTCATTTTTTAGAAATTCCAATTCTTGTTTTGAAATGAGGTTTTTTCCCCTCCAGTTGTAGAGACAGGTGTGGTATCTCTCCTTGATGTTGTAAATGTTCGTGCTACTAGTTCTAATATAGCATTCTTTGTCTTGTAATTGGAACATGGCCTCTTTTTCGTACATGTCAAACGGCCATAGCACTATGTTACCTCCCTTGTCCGCGTTGCGAACTACTATGTCAGGTCTTTTTTTCAGTTTTTCCATCAGTTTGTCATATTCTTTCCTTTGGTTGTTGGTGGTTTTGTTGAAGTCATTGCTACTTATGCAGGCCAATTCTTTTAGGTCATTGATTACTTTATCCGCAAACATGTCAATATTATCCCTGGGCATAGGGAGATAGAACGTCGATTTTGGCTTGAATGGGCTTTTTTCTGTGGCATGAATTAAGATGTTTGACAATGCCCCTGTTTGTGTGTTTGTTAGGCTCCCGTCTTCCACGTTCATTTCTAGTTCCGTGATGTCCTTCAATGCCTCGAAGTCTGCGACCCTCATGGGGTGTGGGGTTGCAATGGGTTCTATTAAGGACATGCTGTCCTGAGTTTTATCTTTTTGTGATGAAAAATATTTTTGTAGTTTGAGTTTGCGTGTAAACTGGTAAAGATCAATTCTTGTTTCCGCATAGTTAAAATTGGTCTCTTTGCAAAAGGAAAGGCCCAGTCTCAGAGTTTTTTCTTCATCATTTGTTAGCTCCATGGTTGAAAGATTTACAACTGTGTTGGCGGTTGGTGTGTCTGTGCTCATCGTCTCCTGTTGCGTCTGTATGTGTTTTTTGTTCTTTGTGCCATGTCTGCCCCAGCGTCTGTTTTTCCTCCTTCTGCTGTTTGATTGGTTTGGATGTTTGTGGTTTGGTCTCCCCTTCGCGTTCTGGGTCGTTGGCTCATTAGCCGTTCCATCCTTAAAAAAGCGAACTCATCCATTGGTGTTGGGACAGCCTTTTTCGGATTGGCATTGATTCCTGCCTCCAGGTCTGACTCTGCTCCTGAGCTTACTTCGGATTCGCTCATCACTTGAGGGCTCAAAGGGATTCCGCCCGTGGCGGAGAGTTGCTGTCTTCGTATATTTTCAAACTTCCTTGCAAAAGTGTAGAT
Organism: Lissotriton helveticus; assembly: GCF_964261635.1. Taxonomy (NCBI): domain Eukaryota; kingdom Metazoa; phylum Chordata; class Amphibia; order Caudata; family Salamandridae; genus Lissotriton; species Lissotriton helveticus. The sequence goes on from NC_136067.1 coordinate 1,569,333,798, forward strand.
TCTGCCTTGGAGATAATCGTTTCTGTCCCTCTGGAATTTCTCTGCTTTCCTGATTTTAATGGTACTTTCAAGTTTCTGTACTCTGGTATTGATATCTTCCAGTCCTTTCTTGACCAGTTCCTGGTTTGGTACTTTGGCCAGCTCTTCCATGACTCAGTTAATTTTCAAGAGTAATTTCTCCCTGTCCGAAGTGGCAAATTGCACCAGGATGCGTAACATATTGCGTGATGATTCCGCACTGTTGTCTGCCCAGGCTTGCAGCATGGCTGGGTCAGGGTCCTCATATGTGGGCGCCACCAACACTCTCAGGCTTCTAGGTATTCTGCCAACATCCAGGTATTTCTTGAGGGATGTACACTCCCACCATTTGGCTACTTCAGCTTTTCTCAGTTTTTCAAGTTCAGTTAAAAGTTTCTTGGTTTCATTTCCCTGAGGTGCCTGCTGTGCACTTGTACTTGCTGTTGAGGTTGTTGCAGGTTCAGCTCGCTCTTTAAAGATGTCGAGAGCAGCTGCTTCACGCTCTTTGTCCCATTCTGCTGACATCGCTATATTGGTGTTAGTTATGCTCCTTTGACATCCACTGCCTTTGTGGCGCGATGCGCGCTGAGGACTACCTCTCCCGCTGGTATTAATTACAGTGTTCCCGGCTTCTGCACTCACTCCCTTGCGCTACCCCGTGGGTCCCTAGCTCCCTGTCAGCCCTCCGGCTGCCACTGGATCAGGGTTACTCACGGTTGCGTTGCGGAAGCAATGTCTGCCAGATCTGAATATCACCGCGGGGGGCTCCCTGTATTCCTCTGGTTGAAGAAGATTGTCCAAGGTTCGCTTGCTCTGGAAATACGGGGTGCTCCTGAACGAGGAGGGTCGGTGTGAAAGGCTCCAGATAGCCTTAAATTATTTTTCCAATCCTGGCTTAGCTATTCAAAAGAACAGGCACCGACTCCGTGGATGAAGATCAAAGGTTTTTATTTGCCAATAAAAACGATCAGACGCGTTTCGGCGGACAAGTCCGCCTTGTTCACTACATCTGCTTGCACCAAGTTAGTGAGCATTATTTATACTAGTGCGTATTAGACATGTGATAGTGCAACCCAGTGTCATAGGTAACCATGTGACTGTGAACATGGAAAAGTTGGATGCGCGCAAAACATGCAAGTCATTGTTCACATAAAGCAAAGGATTAACTCAAAACCTTGTAAATACATCTTTACAATTGGTAATTAATAACATTGTTTACTAATTCTTGTTATTTGAGAATTGTGGCTGTTTAGTTTGTGAAGTGTGACTTTATTTAGCACCCATAGCTGCTGTCTGTTACGTGCTCCTTTAGACATGGAAGAGTTCCTCTACCATGTGTATATATCCGCAGCTGCTCTACACTCTGTAAGCTCATAAAGCCTGTGCGTGACCAGACGTGAGTGCAATGCATCCCTGCCTCTCCGTGTTCTAGAGGTAAGTTAAGGGTGAGCTGATCTGGAGGCAGGCATGTCATAGTGTTAACGGGGCCTTCGCCGAGTGAAAGGAGAAACAAGCGGGCACTTTTATTTCTCCAGGATGTGAGGCGCTCTGTTATCGCGGGTCAATGTTTGGAAAACATTTGAATGGGCCGCCGTGTTTAGCTGTTGCGCCTGCGATCGGCAAGGTTTTACTCAAGTGAGTGAAGGTGATTCGACACTGACGAAGGCGGCAACGCCGAAACGCGTTTGTTGATACGATTGTGCAGCGCCTAAAAATAAACTATGGCAATGAAAAACAACGTGAGAGAGCTGTGAGTGCCCTTAATTGTGGAACGGACCTGGGAGTGAGGACCGTGTGTTTTTGAATATTTACGCACTTCACCGTGCGGTAAGGAGGCACCCGAGGCAAAGAGGAGCGACGGGTGGTGAAACGGAGAAACAGAATATATATATATATATATATATATATATCTATATATATATATATATATATATATATATATATACACACACAGCGCCCTGATGGAGGTCGTAACATCTGCTTTCATCTTCTTGTAACTTCTGAAACGGCTCGTCGGCACACTTGTGTCTACTCAACATTGTACCTTAGAGAATTTTTATGCTGCACGGTTACTGTTATTACCTTAGGAATTAAGCGTCCATTATTTATTTGTATTGCATTTCTTGGTATAAATATATATTGTTTTTCAATGTGAATGTATGTTATTGTCTTGTCTGAACTTGTGATATAGTATTCTTATTGTCTTTGCTTTCACTGTAAAGATTTGGCTCCTTGTGATCTTTTATACATGTGGAGCTCACAGTATATACATGTGTTCATAATTGTTAAATATTATTATGTTTGTCCTAAAAAAATAATAGCCCAAAAAAAGTAAACATTTTTATATTAAAAAAAATTATTAACAACACTGGTCTTATGTGTGGTACATTTACATCATAAACGTAGTGTTTTCATATTTATACATTGGAGAACATAATGTTTACTGTTACTGGTCATTTTCCCTGATTTCTTCTCCACTTTTGAATTAACATTTCAGGGACCCTTTCTGTGTAGTTGAATTTTACCCAGCACGTTGCTGCGAGGGTGTTTGTTTTTCGATTGAGCATTAGGAGACACCCTTCTATTCTTGCACATTCTTTTTATGTATTTGCCATCTTCTTCTTTCCATGATATAATTTAACGTCCTTTCTATACGGAACTTATCACTTATTTAGTTATCTTTATTTATACTTTTTCTTTTTTATATTTTGCACTATATTTCTTTTTTTTGTCCTTTAAGCTATTTAGTTACTCTGTACTATTATCCCATGGAAAGCATAAAAAACCTTTGTCTGCAGTGATGAAGAATTTTCCAAATTTTTAGGACAGACCACCAATACTAATAAACCCTTTTCAATCAATGAAAGGAGTGATGATGAATGGTATAAGTTATTAAACCTAAAAAAGTAAGCAAAAAAGGACAGAGTCCCACTCTGAGTGTATGCTACAATATCTCAAAGCAGGATTGTTTTCTAATGGCCTTAGAATTAGGAACATTCCAGGTCTCTTTGTAGAGATTTGAAAGTTCCTAGAAAAATGGTCGCTTATTGCTAACTGTTGTTCAAGAGATCTTATGATCCTGATTATTGAAAATGCAAGAGAAGTAGTAGATACCCTACTTAAAGAAATCCTGGAAATTGAAGAAACCTTAAAAAAGAACAACCTGGCAGAAGATGCTAAAAGAAAACTCGACGAAATGAACCAAAAGTTGGACTCCTTTAGTAAATATATTTTTCACAAAAAGACCGACAAACTCAAAAAAGATATCAGGTACTATTCAGAAGAAAGAGTTTACCCATACTTGGGAGCCCAATATTATACCATCCTTGAAGACAATGTTAGCCATTCTGACTAGCAATATAGGTCACATAAGAAAATCCTTAAGTTCTCAGATACTGATGCCCTTAACAACGTACACAAAAGGCACAAAGTCACCATTAAACACTGTGATAAGGGTGTTGGTATCGTTATTCTAGATTCCCCAAACTATAAGAATGATATGCACTTGATGTTTGAGGTTCCTGAACACTATTCCAAGGTGAGCAATTACCCTGGACAAACAATCAAAAACGAAATACTTCATATCAAGGAAAGTGATTTAAATATAGGCACGATATATCAATGGGAATTTGAGTTTCTGAATAGTACCTGTGTCAGAACACTGGTGATGTACAGAGTTCCCAAAACTCACAAAACCCTAAATACATCTTCCATTTAGACCCATTGTGTCCACTGTAGGATCGATCACAGAACCGTTGTCCAAATATGTGGATCTTTTTCTTAAACCATTAGTGTCTGCTCTTCCATCACATGTCAAGGATACAGGACAAATTATATCCAAAATAGAAGGAACACCTTTCTACTCGAACACTGAGATTTTGGTCACAATGGATATCAAGACATTATATACTAACATCCTGCAACAAGAAGCTTTGGAAGCAGTCAAAGAGACTCTAGATCGGATTGAGACACAAAATAAACATGTGTTCATCTAACAATGCTTGTCCATAGTTTTGAGAGAGAATTACTTCGAATTTGATAAGGCCTGTTTTAAGTAGATCAAGGCAGTCAGCCTGGGGGCGGCATGCACCCCCAATGTAGCCAATATATACATGGGCATCTTCAAAGAATGATTAATCTATAATGAAATAGCACCCTTTGCCGAAAACATCCACAATGGCAAAGGTACATTGATCACATCATACTGTGACTACTTTTTGCCCCAAACCAATGGCACAGCCTTTTTTTTTAAAGCATTTGCAACTTTTGATTTTCATATTACTTTCTTTTTCTCTCATTTAGCTCCTTTGTACTCCATGAATTATCCTCTTTCGCACTCAGAATTGTTCAAATCTGCAAGCTAGGAAAGGCAGTGTCCTGGATTTCTCATGTTCAAGATGGGCCCTCTGAACCTCTCTTCAAGAACACGTACAAAAGCCGAGTTCATCAAAAGCAGTTTATTTAAACCCAATGCATTTTGGGCCCGTTGTGGCCCTTCGTAAGGGGTAACTGAAATTAACAATTGAACATATATTAAAGTTCCATCTCTATATGCAAACTCTTATGTTGTAAGTTTCATCACGCTGCACATTTGTAACATTGATAAAATTAGACGCAACAGAAATCTCAGCAATTCATTAGTGAAGGCTACCTGCGATGTAGGAAGGGAGTTCATCCAGAAATCAATAATAGGATCGACTCCGATCATGGGCAATCATAAATGCAGCAATTGCTATGACTGTAATCATGCCCTCACTATTGATGTCCTCACTTGAGGCCAAAGAAAATTCAAATTCAGTAAAATGACTAACTGTAGGATGGCTAATATTATTTATCTTATACTGTCCCCATGAAGCTTGGTTATATGGGAGAAATCATCCGAGAATTAGGATCCAATTTAGTGAGCAGAAATCTGCCATTAAGAACTACCGTATAAGAGCCCTGCTGGTTGAACATTGGGCACAAAAAAACACCCAGAGAAAGATCTTAAATGGACTATTTTGGAAAAAAATCAGACATCCCAAATATGGTAATACAGATTGCCTGAGGAAGAATAAGGGAGTCTTTTGGATTTTTACTCTACAAATGGCTAACTCAAGTCTTAATGTAATCCTTCCCTGGAAAAATTCCAACACATAACCAATTCCCCTCTACATTATCCATTCATTTGAACTGTATCTCTTGTTATGATTTAACCATGCAGTTTTGCTTTTATTTATTAACTGCATTGTTCTTGACTTTCTCAGCCTTCACCCTTATACTTGTTTGTTAGTCTGGTATTTTCATTGATCTGCTTCGTGATTTTGTAGTATTCATTTTTCCCTTCCTGTGGTTTAGCGTATATCTATTCTGTTTGCCCATCCCTCCTTTTTTCATCATCAGCTTGGTCATTGTTTACCATGATATTATTCTATTTCCCTGATGTCCAGACAATGTCATATTTGTCCCTTCCACTCTTAGAAATGCCCCCACATGTTACCCATACTGCCCCATTTAGGTTATTGCACTCTTTTTAAACTGCAGCTGTCTCAGCTCGTTTTTCTATTTATTTAATTATTTGTTGTTTTTATCCTTGTATGTTTTCTTCATGTCATACCTGTCTATATTTATTTCATTAGTTGAACGAAGGTTCATGGGTTTCCTTTGATCTCGCAGGACCTTTCCAAATCATCCTTTCTCAATATAGCATCCGTGTTTGCCATTTGCTTGGATATAACCCACTGCTAGTTGTCTTGGACCTTTGTCCATCATCTATTGTAGTCGTCCCCAGGAGTTTCCCCTTGTCAGATCAGGGGATGCATATTTAATCCGGCTTTTCTACATCATTGCTTCACTCTGCTGGTATCCTCTGATGTCCAGAAGCCGACTTTCTGCGGTCCCGTCACACGGCCAGGTAGGAATTTCAGTATTCTAAATGCTAGTTTTTCTATTTCGATGGCTATTAACCCCTCAGCCCGTCTCACTTTTTTAGTTTTTTCCATTTTTAATTTAGTAAGTCATGGGTATTATTACCTTTTGAGCCGTTATCGGCTTTGCTTTCCGCTCTACACTGTGTCACCTGTTTTATTTATAGGGAAGAACCGCTTTATTACTGAACTCTAGGCCTAGGGCAGTTCGGGCTGGACTGTTCCTAGGAGGCACAGGGTCAAGACTGATTTGCATATGGCCATGTTTGAACTGGGGTGGCTTGGTGAGCAAAATAACGATGGATTAAACCCAGATCTCCGACTGGGGGTGAATGTTTTGCCATTGTGTAACATTCCATCCATCATCTTGTGTGTTTTGCTGTTCACCCTATGTGGGAAGGGCATGCCCAGACATGGGTCCCTTGCTCACTAAGCCACTGGAGTCAAGCTATCCTGGCTGAAGAAGGCTGATAGACAGAAACCGGTCCAGGGAAGACCTAGCTTGGCAGTTCGGGCTGGACTGTTCCCATGAGGCACAGGGTCAAGACTGATTTGCATATGGCCATGTTTGAACTGGGGTGGCTTGGTGAGCAAAATAACAATGGATTAAACCCAGATCTGTGACTGGGGGTGAATGTTTTGCCATTGTGCAACGTTCCGTCCATCAGCTTGTGTGTTTTGCTGAACTCTAGGACTAAGCATCAGCAGAAAGGGGGATGGGACCATACTGCCTCACATCCCAGCACAGTTCTCCCCTTTGCATCCTGGTAAATGCTGTATAAAATTAGGCTTATGTCAAATTTAGCTGTCGTTTTTCATCAAAGTTGGTGCGGACATTGCTGTATATCTCTAGACATGTGTTTCTGGGTTCAGCCCTTCATCAGTAGAGAGCAGCAGTTGTAGAAAGCAAACAAAAGTCATCTGGGGGTCTGGAAATGCTGCCACATTCCTCTCAGGTCACAGTAACACTCAGGGGCACACAGGTGCATAACCAAAGCTCATCAGCTTGCTGGCTTAAGGCAGCCGTTTGAACAGAAAGGGGGTTGGGAGCACACTGCCTCACATCCCAGCACTGTTCGCCCCTTTGCTTTTTGATAAATGCAGTACAAAATGAGTGCTTTCTTGAAATGTAGCTTTAGTTTTTCACAAACGTTTGTGTAGACATTCCTGTATATCTACAGACACGTGTTTCTGAGTTCAGCCATTCATCAGTAGAGAGCAGCAGTTGTAGAAAGCAAGAGAAAAGTCATCTGGGGTTGCTGGAAATGCTGCCAAATTCCCCTCAGGTCACAGCACCACTCACAGGCACACAAGTGCATCTCCAAAGCTCGTCAGCTTGCTGGCTAAAGAGAGCCTTTTGAACAGAAAGGGAGTTGGGCGCACACTGCCTCACATCCCAGCATAGTACACCCCTTTTCATCCTGGCAAATGCAGTACAAAATGAGTGCTTACTTGAAATGTAGCTGTATTTTTCAGCAAAGTTGGTGCAGACACTGCTGTATATCTCTAGACACGTGTTTCTGGGTTTAGCCATTCATCAGCAGAGAGCAGTAGTTGTAGAAAGCAAGAGAAAAGTCATCTGGGGTTGCTGGAAATGCTGCCAAATTCCCTACAGGTCACGGTACCACTCACAGGCACACAGGTGCATCTCCAAAGCTTGTCAGCTTGCTGACTCAAGGGAGCCTTTTGAACAGAAAGGGGGTGGGAGCACACTGCCTCACATCCCCGCATAGTTTGCCCCTTTGCATCCTGGTAAATGCAATACAAAATGAGTGCTTACTTGAAATTTAGCTGTAGTTTTTCACAAAAGTTGGTGTAGACATTGCTGTATATCTTTAGACACGTGTGTCTGGGTTCAGCCCTTCATCTGTAGAGAGCAGCAGTTGTAGACAGCAAAAGATAAGTAATGTGTGGTTGCTGGAAATGCTGCCAAATTCCTCTCAGGTCACAGGATCACTCACAGGCACCCAGGTGCATCTCTACTGAGACCTGAGAGACTGTGGCAACCTACTCAGTCACCCCAGAAGGAATTCATTTTTTTATCTCTACTGATGAAGAATAATATCCAGAAACACATGTGTCTAGAGATTTACAGCACTAGCCTGCACCAACTTTGGTGAACCAACACAGCTAAAATTCAAGTATGCAATCACTGTGAACTGCATTTACCACAATGCTAAGGGGCGAACTGTACTAGGAGGTGAGGCAGTGTGCTTCCATCACCCTTCACTATGCATCTAGCCTTCAGCAACTAGACCTTTGACTGATGCTCTGCTGATCCGTGGGCCCTTTTTCATCAAGCAAGTATTCACCATTGTTTAGCCTGGCTCTATATTTTTCACTTGATTATTCTTCAATTAATTTGCTTTACACTACTCTCATTTATTTTTATACAAAAGTGTGCATCTATGTCTGGTGCTAGATTTGGATCCCCTCTAGCCAAGACACCATGTTACTGTGGATATCCTAACAGGAATTTCAGCAAGGTTGGGAAGACTTTTTTCTCCCCTAATTTATTCCGTCAATCCATTTTAAGCAGGTATCTCTCCCTGGCTCTATACCTGTTTTGACTGCTTTATACACGTACCAATTCTGCACAGTTACATCCTTGTGTACTAGACACTGTTTTGAATCCATTAATGCTTCACTCATACTGGGGTGTTTACTTAGGTTTTGATTACATACTTTGTCTTTTAAAGCAGTAAACGTATTCATGTGGTTCCACTGTCCTTTTCACACACGCTAGCACATTGTGTCCTCTTTAGTCAGTCAGTTTTTCTTTCATCTCCTACTGCTAGCTCCCCTTTTTTTGTTTCATATTAATTTATATTCCTTCATATTTCAGACCAGTAATTGAAGAATGTCCTATACATGCTTTCTCGATGACTGCAGACTGGATGGCAACTACCACAGAAATATATATATTCACATTGCCCTGATGAAGGTCGCAACATCTTCTTTCGTCTTCTTCGAACTTCCGAAACACGCATAAGCACTCTTGTGTCTACACAACATAGTACCTTAGAGAAATTTGATGCTGCACGGTTATTGTTATTACCTTAGGAATTAAGATTCCATTACTCATTTGTACTGCATATCTTGATATATATATATATATATATACATATATATTGTTTTTCAATGTGAATGTATGTTATTGTCTTGTCCGAACTTGTGATGTAGTAAACTTAGTATTGTCTTGGTTTTCAGTGTAATGATTTGTCTCATTTGTGATCTTTCATACATGTGGAGCTCACAGACTGCACATGTGTTTGTCATTATTATATATTATCATTACATATGTTTTTTTTTTTAAATGATAACCCAAAAGATAGTAGAATCGTTTATATAAAAAATCAATATATTAGTAACAACACTGATATGATGTATGTAACATTTATATCATAAACATAGTGTTTTCATATTAATACTTTGGAGAAGATTTTGTTTACCGTTACTATCACTATGCTGGACCTTGCTGAACTCCTGCTCTGCTGTGTCTGCCTGCAGCCTGCTGCCCTCCTTGCCTGGGAGTAAGAAGGGCTGGGTATGCATCTCTACACCCCAGAACCAAACGACTCCAAGGGCTTGCCTCCTGTTCCGAAGTCTCAGAGACATTAATGACTTCCAACACACACTGCTGCAGTTCCTGGACACTACCACCTGTGAATCCTGCCCTGCCCTGTGGTGCCAATCGAGTCCTGGGCCCGTTGAGGTGGGTTAGCTGTGCTTAATCAACCAAAATCTATGCATTTCTATGGTTGCCCTGGTCAGAGTCGACGCATCTCACCTCGATGTGATGCATCGCCTTTCTCACCGAGGATGAAGACATTGCATCACCAGCATCATGGTTAAACAATAACGAACTGCCTACATCTGAAAAAGACGATGATGATGAATCTTGATTTACGCAGATCGAAACCGACAATTCGCCTACATCCAGTGGGATCGATGACAGCGCATCGCCTGCTCCGCTCCATATATCAACCACGTAGATGCTGCAGCAAGGTACTTTTTCAGCAGAACATGGTTGTTCCCTCAATCCAACCCACGGTCCAATGCGGCCTGCCCAAACTTTTTTGATGCTTTCTGCTATTAAGCACCAAATTTGCAAATGTAAAATTCAGAACTCTGGTTTTACGCATTGGATTTTTGTTGTATTGGTCTTGTTTTGTTAATTAATTTAGGCTATATTTTTCTAACCCGGTGTGGATAATTTGTGTGTGGAATTTTCACTATTTTAAGTATTGCACAAATACTTTACACGTTGCCTGTTAAGTTAAGCCTGCCTAGCCTGTGCCAAGCTACCAGAGGATGAGCATAGGTTAATTTAGGGAGTGTATCTGACTTACCCTGACTAGGATAGTGATCCCTACTTGGACAGGGTGCATACCTCTGCCAACTAGAGACCCAATGTCTAATAGTAATCAAGATTTCAAGATGACAATCACTAAAAACAACATACATATAACAGTTTGCAGTTGAACCCGGTCACCAGGGCACATGACCAGATGGCATCCCTAGGTTCCTCAATATAGAGGGACATCTAACTTGCATGTTGGATTGAATCGAAAGACTCCAGTAGATAAAGCACAAATGGTGCTGTGCATTGAATAACACAAATTGTTGGGGACTTGCAATCAATGGAGGGTCAACATAATATAATAAGAGTTAAAAGATTTAAAAAACTGTATAAAACTTTGTAAACTCCAGGTTTCAATGGACTTCGATGTTAGAAGAGTAAGTAATAATATTCAAAAAGTGCAGGTTCAATATCAGGATCCTCTTGAACAAAACGCATGTTAAACCTAACAACCGGTCGAAAGAGTAAGGAAGCAAAACCTCTGATGAGGGGATCCGCTATGTCCTCCTGCTCATTCCTTGGGTCGCCACAATGTGGTAACCACAAATCGTTAGAAGGCACAGAGAAATCATCTATGATCAGGCTCGTAAGCCTCCCTAATCTTCATTAATTGTATAAGATAAGTATAGACAGTCACTATTATTTCATTGATTGCTAGACAGAGAAAATAAAGAGCCTTTGTGCAATGTCTTATGGAAAATATGGTCTAAAAGGCATTGATTGTATAAGACCACTTACTTTTGACACTCTTAGAGTGCATTTTGCACTAGTCATTTGTGAGCTTGAGATATATTTAATTGCACACAGATACTTAAACATAAACACAAATAATCATATAACACATATTAATGTTATTTTTTGCGGTGACTTTCACCCATAATTATGTTTTACCTTCAGACCATCAAAAACACAAGAAGGGCTGGTGGTATATATTCTTACAGTGCATCCAGCAACAGCAACAACAATTATTTTATCTGTGTGCCTTTGGATATACTTTTCAGTTTGTAGAATCTAGGAACTCACCCAACCTAAGGTGGCATTCTTCATCATAGGGCCCCTCCTCATAGACAACCCATAAAGGTAGCAATGTGGGTGACAACCCCCCATGAAATGGCCGTGGAGCACTTGGGGAGATTGCATCATTGAGATGCAATCCCAGGAGGTTATCAGTGTGGGTTGTGTATACATCTGAGACCCCTCCGATAATATTCTTGACATGACCATGTTGTAAACACATATCACGTCAACCTCATCAGGTGATGTGCTTGTCATTCTTTTTTTACGCCTAACCAGTCCCTTTGCTCCCTACGTTATGGAACTATGTCTCTGCTCTTCTCGGAAATGCTTTGTATAAGCTTAACCCAGATATGCTCTTTTATGCCGGACACTACCTATTATGCAAGAATATGTATATTTGGCTACTGTTCACCATATGTCATATTTTGTATATTTCTATCTAATTGCTTGTATTTTCCCATACCCTTTTTCTTTGATAATCATGTTGGCAAAGTAAATTCATTCATGGTCCTGAAGAATACTTACTGACATTTTTTAAAGATTTTTGATATAGGCAGAAATATGTTGACCACCTTTAGTGGGTTAAACTATAGCCCACTCTTTTTAAACTCTACCCTTAAGTGTCAACAATAAATACATGTATAGATACACCACAGGTTAGTTGTCAGTGTCTTTCTAAGCATCTGCATCCCAAATCCATAACCTCAACCTTATAAGATTTACTCCTGACAAAACTGTCTCCAAAAGTGGTTCCCAGCTATTTCACAGAAAATTGTAGCCTACACTGCTACCTTTCTGGATAATGGTGTGTTTAGGGGTGCTATGATGAAGCATGACACCTGAGAGTTAGCCAGGGTCTTTTTTCTTTTAAACTGAACAGTCTGTTCTCGGGCACACAAATAAAATAAGTTTGCTTGTCTTAGCCTGATGCACCCTTATCGACCTTTCTATTTCAGGTGTTATTTATATTTATGGGGGATTGTGTTCCATGGTCATTTTGCTCCCCTCCTTCCCTCTCGTGATAGTATTACCTTCAGACTATGCCAGAACACATTACAGGTATGAACAACAGATGATGGCATGGATAGTTCGAGCCATCTTAAGATATGCTTTCCCCAAACAGCAGTTTACCCTTCCCCTGTTTTTTTTGTATAAAACAATAGTTTTATGAATTTTGTTCCCCTAAGAAATATTGACAAAATATTTATTTTTGTAAAAAATATCTTGATTCTGAAGCTTATATCTCGCAAACAATACAGTTCTATTTACAGATTAAATAAATCATACTGCTATACTTTACCCGATAGACTGTCTACTGCCTCCATTTCCTGTTCTGCTCCTTGTCTACCCCTCTTTAAATGATAACATCTGACCTAGATTTTTGGTGGAGGTTGGAATCTGGAGAGAGGTTTTAAGCATGGGCAATGTGTGCAAGTGCCTGGGGCCCCCACCTATTAAGCAGACCTATGGTAAAGCGATTGTTCTCAGATTCTCTCACTAGGTCCCACTTGTGTTTTCTTTATAGGATCTTCTCTTTTCCCAGTGCCATTTTATTGCTAACTTAATTACAAGTACTCCACAACTCCGGACCCCAATATCTCAACGATAGAATCTCCTTCCATGTAACCAAGAGGAACCTCCGATCTGCCAACTTCACCCTTGCCGAACCCCCCGCACATCTGCAGAGCAAGAACGGGTGGATGAACCTTCTCCTACATAGCTGCTAAGACTTGGAACGAGATCCACGATCGACACCAGACACGCTCCCACCCTGCACATCTTCAGGAAGACCCTCAAGACCTGGCTCTTTGACTGACGGAATATCCACCCAATTGATTGATTGATTGAATATTTTTTGACATCATGCAGGCTTGATTCGTCAGAAGATATGTCAGCAGATGATTAATCAGGCAGTGGCATCTGCGATGTCTCAGCCAGCTGCTAAAATGCAGAAAGTGATAGAGGATGAGGAGGATGCAGATTCAGCTTCTAAGGGCAAATATATTCAAGGGGCACCATTTTCAGAGATATGTTGGGATTCAGTCCAAAGTCTCTTCTCAGGAAGAGTTCTATGCCTAGTATGCTGCCACTCCTGATGATCTTCATGTGTACAACGTGATAGAGGCTCTGGTCATCAAGGAATGGATGGACATTGATAAGACGTCTTTTCTTCATTTCCTTTTTAAACACTATCTCTGGAAGGATATGAGGAGAGATAACCTCAGATCCCTAAAGTAAATACAATCTTGGCCCGCATGACTTTTGCAACTTCACTGGCTATCTGAAGAGGCGTCTCTGATGGATTCAGCAGATAAAAAGATGGAGGGTTCTTTAAAAAGGTCCTATGCAGCCTAAAATTTTGCATTAAGAGCAGCAACCTATGAGGCCTGTTCATCTCAAATTCTTTTAAAGGACTTTCAGCTCCTTTTTGATTGTCTGCAACAACAGAGGAATCATGCAGAGATTTTAGCCAATATGGAACTCTTGGCACAGTTTATGTCTGATGTTTTCTTTGATTTACTGATATCTTCTTCGACGTCGGCTCGGGCATCCATAGCAGCTCTGTGTCTTTTGTAGCTTAAGATATGGAAGTTGGAGCAAGCACAAAAGTCACTCCAATTAAACCTTCAGTTTAGGGGACAAACTTTTTTCACCTCAGATTGATGACCTAGTGAACAAATGCAGAGGAGAAAAAGATGCTGCAACCTTTCTCGCCATTTAGAAATAAATGTTCTTTATAAATAAGCATTTTACTCATGTTCTTCAAAATCAACAACCCTTTCAGGGCACGCGTCGAGATCATGAAGCCGCGCCTGCTGGAAAGACCCAACCACCGAACACAGGGACTTCAACAATCCCAGGCAAAGCAATGACAATTACTTTCCTACCGTGAAATGAAGAATTAACTTCTTTGTCAATCACTGACGAAGAATGGTGTTCGACAGATGTGTGTTGTCAGTAGTGGAACACAGGTACCAGATACATTTTTTGTAATGACCATCGGATCCTTTTTTTTCTACTGCATCTCTTCACAAGGATCCTGTGAAAATGCAGGCTTTGACTTTGGGAGTCCATTCACGTCTTCTGAAAGGGACAATTTGACAAGTGCCTGGGCGGAAAGGGGAACTGGGTTTTATTCCTGTCTCTTTTTGGTGCCAATGGAAGACGGCAGTTTCCGTCCAGTTCTGGATCTGAAGTCCCTCAACCTATAAGTGAGAAAGTGTGCATTCACGATGGTGACTAATGAGAATATTTCCTCTGACATGCCAGGGGCATTTTCTTATGACTCTGGCCTTACAAGATGCCTACTTCCATCTGCCAGTTCACGAACAATCACAGATTTCTTTTCAGTTTTCTGTACAGTCAGGTCATTTTTGTTTAAGGGTGCTACCTTTCAGACTGTCCTCATCTCCACAGATTTTCCAAAGGTACAAGCACCTGTGGTGGCATATTTGCATTTAACTTGGGGTACAAGTTTTTCTGTACCTGGATGACTGGTTAATTATACATTCTTCTCTTTCGGTGGCAGGGTAAAATGTGATCTTGCTGGATGCTGTTCTCCAATACCTGGGCTTTTTACTGAATGAAGACAAGTCACAACTGTGCCCCACCTGCAGAAACAATTGTTTGGAGCTCTCTCGTATACGGAAGTAGCATGAGTTTTTCTGCCTGAGGATCAGATGTTCTCACTCTTGTATCATCTCTAGGCCCATCTTAAGTCACAATCCTCTCCTGCGCATTTTTGGTTGAGGGCTCAGGGTCTCATGTCAGCTTGTACAGTGTTGGTGCCCCGGGCTCGTTTCCATTTGAAGCTGCTAGTTCATCATTTTCTGGCCACTGGACTTCAGACTCTCTCAATTACAATATATTAATTCCAGTGTCATGCATGGTTGTTCAGAGTCTCTAGTGGTGGCTATCTTCTATAAATGTCCTTAAAGGAGTCCCGTTTGTGGAGCTGTTACCAGAAATGCTGATGGTGGATGTGAGCAAATGGGGTTGGGGTGAAACCTTAGGAGAGAGAGAGAGGCTCAGGAAAATTAGTCAGGGTGGGAAGTCCACAATTTGTCCTATTGAAGGGAGCTTGCAGTTGTCGACAGGGCTCTAACCAGGATTGCTCCCAAGGTTCAGGGGCATTTGGTCCTGTTGAGAACAGACAATCAAGTGGCAAAGTTGTACCTGAAAAGGCAGGGGGGCACATTTCTCTTTCTTTAGCACTGTTGGCCATGGAAATTCTGTCTTGGGTCTAGGTTCACTTGTTCTCCATCAAGGTTTTGTATATCCCAGGGGTGGTAAAGCTGCAGGCAGACTGCCTCAGCATGAATATTCCTTCATCTGTAGATTTTCATCTCCGTGTTTGGGCTTTTCAACCGAAGATGTTTCTCTAGGGGGGTTCCTTTTCTAAATCTTTTTGCATCCTCAGCATCCGCAATGGTGCCTATGTTTTATATAGAGAAACCATGTATTGAAGCATGGGGGGATAGATGCCCAGGCTGTCCCCTGGCCACAGAAACTCCTGTATGCCTTCCCTCCAATGACCCTCCTCCCGAAGGTGCTTCAGAGGATTCGGAGAGAGGGGTTAACAGTGATGCCGGTGGCCCCTTTCTGTCCCAGGAGACCTTAGTTTCTTTTGTTGAACCTTCTGGCAATAGAGCCTCTTCTGCAGTTTCTCCAGTCACTCAGTCCTCTCCAGTTTCCAGATCCCTCTCTCAGGTAGGTCACCAAATTCAGGTTGATGGCCTTGAAGTTGAGAGGGTTGGATGCAGCAGTTAGGATGCTCGATGGCAGTAGTGTGCGACATTCAGCCAGTGAAGAAGAATTCCACTCTCAAAGTATATTCTAAACACTAGCAAAAATTATGCACAGTGTTGGGGGATCCATTTCACATTTTGGATTGTCTTCAGGATGGGTTCTCCAATGGGATGCCTCCTTTTACATTAGCTTTCCAGTGGACAGCCATTTGTTCATGTAGGGAATCTAGGGGTGTTTTTCAGTGCTTATTTCTTTAGCAATGAAACTTCTGAAGAGTTTTTGATTGAAGAAGCCAGATACTTCATGTTCGGTAATCTCTTGGGATTTATCAGAGGTACTGTAAAGTCTGAAAAAAACTCCTTTTTGAGCAAGCAGTCTTGGCCTAGTTTTCAGCTAAAGTAGTGTTAGAACTGGGGGTCTCTAGTAGGCAGAGGTAGGTACTACTGTCCAAATACGGACCCTTGCTTCTAGTCAGGGTAAGAAGGATACACTCTTTAGAAAACCCCTGCTCACCCCCTTGGTAGCTTGGCACGAGCAGTCATGCTTATTAAAGGCAATGTGTAAAGTATTTGTACCAACACTCACAGTAACTCAGTGAAAACACCACAAACTGACTCCACAACAGTTTACAACAATAAAGGCATTTAATCTAAACTACACAAGACCAAAACGACAAAAAATCCAACACACACAGTTCAAGAAGATGGTTTCAAAAGAGTTCTTAGGGTTGCGTTAAAATAATCTACAGTTGCGTCACGTTTTAGCCAACAGTACCCATAGATGCAACAAAAGTTCCAAGTGAAAGCTGCAGCGTTGAAAAGCAAGCGATGCGTTACTCCTGAGACCCTGGAGAGGCGATGCGGCAACCCCGCTGGATGCAGCGGGTGTGATGCAGTGATTTCGGTCTGTATGGGGAGGGATGCAATACCTTGCATGGATTCCGGTGCGCAGGTTTCGGTGGAAGCGGCTAGCAAAAGGTACGATTTGACGATCTTCGGGACGGTGACAATCTCAGGTGCGGTGGCGATGCGTGGCGCAGCGTCTATCTTCTCCTCTCACGCCCCCTTGATGCAATGGCTCTGCGACGACTCTCGCAGTGATGTGATGCGTTCCGCAAGCAGGTGGTGCGACAATCTCACCCAGTGACGACCGGCTCTGCAAGGATGTTCACAGCAATGGTACTTTTCCCGCCCTGGAGCGATGCGTTCCGCAAGAGAAGGATGCGTCCGTTCTTGCAGGGTCAACAGGCGCTGCGAAAATCTCGATCTTCTCAGTGGCGGGAATTTCCTCGCACGGACGGGGATGCGATCCTCAAGCAAGCGATGTGTGAAACTTTGCAGAAAGTCTTTAGTATCTTCTTTTCCAGCTTCCCAAGCACAGGTACAACTTCCAGAGGCACCACAACTGGCCCAAGCACTCTGGAAAAGACAGAACTCTCTCAGTAGAGTTCAGGGAAGCTGGGGGGGAAGTCCTTTTGTTCCTGGGACTTCTTAACTGGAAGCCAGCTCTTCTCAGGCCCTTGGAGATGTCTTCAAGCAAGGGGACACAGCACAAAGCAAAGTCCTTCCCCTCTCCTTGGTAGCAAAGCAACTGCAGGTCAGTCCACAAGCACACAGCAGGACAGTCTTCCTTCTTCAGTTTTCCAGCATTCTCCTTGGCAGAGGTTCCTTCTTGATTCCAGGATGATCTAATTTTCTGTAGTCTGGGGTCCTGTATGTATGCCCCTCAAAGTCTTTGTTCCCTTTGTGCAGGAGGGCTCTGAGCCCGGTCCGAAGCAGTTCTGGCTGTTCCTTGAGCACTTTGTTTTCCTGGCCTCTCCTTTCCTTTCAGAGAGAGGGGCAGGGTCATCAGCCGCCCAGCAGGAGGTGCAGCCAGCATTGTGGGAGGCAGGCACAGCCCTTTTCGGGCCCAGGTGCTACCCCCTCCCACCACTCTAGGTGCAGATGGAGCTATTCAGCCCAGGGATGGCCTTTGGGAGCCACCCAGCCCCTGCCACTCACAAACCCGACAGTCAATCCACAAACAGGCCAAGGCACACAGAAAGGTCGGAAAAGAGATCAGCAACTTTCTAAAACTGCTGTTCTCAAATACAGGATTTAAAAACCACCTTTCCTAAACGATGTGTTATTAAACTCTGAGTTCAGGGATACTAGACTTTTATGTCCTATCTTGTTCCTATGGGAAATATGCAGGTAGCCACTGTAGCCAGAATTCCCCATGATAGCCTATATGCAAGATAGCCTTACAATAGTGAAAAACGAAAATGGCTGTAATTCACTACTAGAGCATGTCACCTGCACTAGTGCATGCTCTACCTTTCACATACACTGCACCCTGCCCAAGGGGGTACCTTGGGCCTTCCACAGGGGTGACTAATGTGCACAGAAAGGGAAGGGTTAGGCCTGGTCAGTGGGGACACTGACCAGGTTGACATGGCAGTTCACAGACTGCGCACAGGCACTGCTGTGGCAGGCCTGAATATGCCATTTTAGGGCTATTCGTGTCGGTGGCACAATCAGTGCTGCCGACCCACTAGTAGTATTTGTATCACCAGCCCTGGCACACTCAGTGCACTTTACTAGGGACTTCTTGGGGATACAAATATGCCAATCATGGATAACCAATTACAATAACAATTTACACAGGGAGCACTTGCACTTCGACACTGATCAGCTGTGGCAAAGTGCCAAAGAATCTAAACCAGAAAAAAACAAAATCCACCACAGTATCAAAAATACAGGAGGTAGAGGCAAAAAGACAGGGGAAACCACGCCAAAGATGCCAGGTCTAACACATAGCATTACTCATTGCCATCACCTTAGTTAGGAGGATAGGGGAATTGTCTTCCTATCCTTCCTGAATTTTTTCCCGGACAGTGTTGTTTGATGGCCAGATCCCAGTTTCTGTCCCAAGGTTCAATACGTTTTTCATTATTTTCAAGAAATCATCCTTCAGTTTTTTCAGTCTGTGGATGACATTCTGTTTTACTGTAGATGTACGCAGAGCTTTGTTTGTATTCTTGGAGCATATAAGGTCTTTTCATTCTTCTCAGTGTGTTGTGTTGTGAAACAACTTTCCCTACATATTATGGACAATAATCTACTAGACGTTTTCCAATCTGGCTTCATCCAAAATTGCAGCACTGAAACAGCCCTGCTGCAAGTGATTGATGATGCGTTGCATATACTCAACTCTGGGGAATAGTGTCTTCTGATTCTTCTAGACCTCTCTGCAGCCTTTGACGCTGTTAATCCCAGCACCCTACTTAACTTCTTCAACAGAGATTGGGATTGGATGGCACAGTGCTTAAATGTTTTGCCTCCTCCCTCTCGGACAGATCCCAAATGATTAAGATAGCGAACAGTCTTTCATCTCCATTGGCTGTTGGTCAGGGTGTCCCTCAAGGTTTTATCCTGGCACCCGCTCTGTTTAATATCTACCTGGAACCATTGGGGAACCTTCTAAGCAAATCTGGGATCCATTACCATCTTTATGCGGATGACACTCAAATTTACCTCAAGGTGTCTTCCCAACATTACTCAACTCTACTCTCAACTCCATTCACAACTGGATGTTATCTCACTAACTCATTCTAAATCTAGCCAAAACTGAATTCATCCTCCTTTCGACCTCTCTCTGACCTCCTTCTGTTCAATCGTGGATGGATCAGCTGAATTTACTCAACAACAAACCCATCATTGTCGACAGCGCTAAATCTCTAGGTGTCATTCTTGACAAAACACTGAACTGACCCCCAGGTTCATCAAAGTCATGTTTTGCGAGTCTTTAATAGCGAATTTTAAGGATTCGCTATTAAAGACTCGCAAAACGGGATGCATGTAGAAATCGCAATATTTTTTGCGATTTCTACTGATTCCTTATTTGCGATTCGCTAATTACTAATCGCAAATAAGGAATGGCTTTCCCATTCATTCCTATGGGCCCAAAGGCCCATAGGAATGAATGGGGAGTCATTCCTTATTTGCGATTCGCAATTAGCGAATCGCAAAAAAGGAAGCAATTTCAGGGGTGCCAGGGTGTCCAAAGGACACCCTGTTGCACTCCTGAAAAGGTAATGTATACTGGTGTTGTGCACACACATGTCCCAAGGACATGTGTGTGTGTAACATACAACTTAGAAAAAATGCACTAAAGTGCATTTTTCTAAGTTTTTGCTATTTACCACGTAGTCAGACTTAATAGGTAAATAGCGGCCCCAGATTGCGAATTCGCAATTTTGAAATGGTTCATGCATTGCATTTAAGGAATCTCAAATTGAGATTCCTTAAATGCAAATAATCGCAATGTAGCAATTTCTAAAATTGCGATTTTTGCATTTGGGATGATGCATCCCAAATGCAAAAATACCGCTCGCAAAGGGCCAGATTCTCAGAATCTGGCCCTTTGCAAGCGGATTTTGGTTTGATGAATCTGGCCCTTAATCTCCCACATCAACTCTATTGCTAAGAACGCATGGTACCAGTTGCGGCTTCTGTGGGGGATCCGTCGGTTCTTCCCAGAGAAAGACTTCAAAACCTTGGTACAATCGCTGGTTCTCTCAAGACTGGATTATTGCAATTCTCTTCTGACGGGCCTACCCAACCCCACCTCTTCCCTCTCAAATCCATCCTCCATTCAGCAGCTCACTTTATTTCAGGGTCTAAACGAAGCGACCACATCACTCCTATCCTGTCCTCTCTTTGATGGCTAGCGATCGAGGCAAGATCTATTTACAAAACTGCCTGCATCACACACAAAGCCTTGCACATGTCCTCCCCTTGTTACCTGGCAAATAAGGTGAAATTGTCCGGAGGCTCTCGACCTTCTCGCAGTGCAGAAAAGCTTCTGCTTGTGCCTCCCATCTTCAAAAGGGAAAGATCGATGGCGCAATCTATTTCAGGTAATGCAGTGAGAATCTGGAACTCACTTCCCCCATTGCTCCGTGCCACCTCCTCTACCCGGATCTTTAAAGCTGATCTCAAATCTCTTCTCTTCCAAAGACACTTTCAGAACTGATAATTTCATACACAGGCCCCTCTTGGACCTTTGCTCATAATTGTACATTTGTATTTTTTCCTGTGCATTCCTCACCCCTGAGTGCTGTATTGGATTTTGTGTTTGTGTACCCTTCATTCTCAGGCCCCTCTTGGAAGTTCGTTCTTCATTGTAAATTTGTAGTTTTTCCTATACATTCCTCACCCCTGCGTGATGTGTTGAATTTTGTATTTGTCTACCCTTTATTTTTTGTCTTTGTAATGTTCTATTTTGTACCACTTTTCTCTTTTAACGTAACTAGCTCTATTGTACAGCGCTCTGACACCTTCAAGTAATGTCCGCGCTTTATAAAATGGCACTAAATAAAATAAATAAATAAAATATGTATGTCACATGGTGTAACATGTAAAAGGGAAAAAGCTTAAGGTACAACTAGCAGTAGATGGGTCAGGCAGACGACTGCCCAGGCCTATTCTCTTATGATTGTTGTGTTACCAGAAGGTGCTGTAGCTAGATATTCCAGAGCAGTGGTTTAACTTCAAGAAAATATAAGACAGCTACTTGAGCCAGCTCTCATACATTTTCATCTCATTACAAATTGCATCTGTTCTCATGTGCCTTGAACAATTTCGGTAAAATGGTTTTACAAACGGCAATTAATTAACTGGATTTTTCGGATGCATATAATTGTGTCTGTTTTTGTGCTTTAGTACATCTTCACATGTAATTATGACAAGGAGGTTTTCTGTGGGGGCAATGAACTAGTTACTTTCAGGTGATCTTCATTACCCGTAGGAAGTCTTCCTAATCATATTAGGTTGCCACCCACCCTCCCTTCCGAGACACAATTCTATGTGTTTTGAAACTCCAGGAAGTAGGGGAGAGATTTTTTTTTTTTTAAAGCGTAGTGACGTAGGTCTTTCAGGAGGCAAAACGGCCTCACATGTGACTGTGATGAGGAGTACTTCTTGCGGGTAATGAAGATTACTGGTAAGTAACTAATTCAATACCTCTGAAGGAGCTGTAGGACAGTGAATCACATAAAAGGCCTTTCAGATGAATCAGTTGTCAGGAGAATGGTTGTAGTGGTATACATTTATTCACATGACAAGCTCACACATGATATTCTGATTTTCATTCTTGGTAATCGGTGCCTCCAGAGGTTGTGACATAATTTTAACAGTAGAAACCACACCATGTTGTAGTAGCAGGTCTTTGTTGGAAGTAGGTCACATTTTTCAATGGCGCTTGTCTACTTGAAATATTCTGGAAAGCGTATCTGTATTCATTAATAGCTACACAACTTTTTTGCATTGTTTTTAAAAACAAGTGTAGTAGCGAATATAGTTACAAAATGGGTGTAGAGTTTCCATTATTAAATCCAATTGGTCGAACTTTTGTAGAAAATGTTATGGCAGAATATTTATGTCAGAAGATAGTCTGACAATAACATTATGGTAATGCGCCACACCAGAAAGTGGCAGGAACGCAGATGCTCAAATCCCTTACCCACTCATTTGTCAATGAGAGAAGCATATAGCAAAGATGATACAGTGAAACTGCTACAAGTTGTTAATGTGAGTAAATAGACCTTCTTTGGTTTTAGCGGTCTGTGGATATTGTGAAGAAAGATCTGAATTCACAAAACATTCTGATTTCTCTATTGCTAATGCATCAGCTTTTCCTCTAATAATTTGAGGGTAAGAAGTGCAAACCCATTCTGCTATATTAAGCATGTGTTTCACAGAATCACAGTATTTGCAACCACAAAATTGTTTTAGGTACATATTAAACCAATTTTAGGAGTTGAAAAAATCTTTCAGTTTTGCAAAATGGGTTTACTGACCCATGCTGAATTGCAATTAGAAAAGGGCATGAAATGGGTATCGCCGCCTAATTAAAATTCGAAGTGATTTGCAACTACAATTGTACCTGCAAACCATTGATCAGTTACTGACAGCTCAAAGAAGATGGTAAGTGATCAGCAAAGTGGAACTATTCCCTTTGGGACTACAACCTGTACACCCAAAAGATTCCCTAAGTGATATTTTGTCTTATTGTTTAAAGGAGCACTAGTTCCTTGGAGGATTTCTCTTTTTAAGTTTCCATTTTGAAATGCAAATACAGGGATGGTGATCTGCTGTTCCCTGCAGGCCACCATTCTTGTATTTGCAGCCAATCACAGGGGGTCTTAAATGGTGACATGAACAATTTACATTATTACTTAGGCAGGTATTTCTGTGTCTCACCGTGACTGGAGATTTTGCTGTGTGACCTATTAGTGCACAGGTTGTATTGCAAAATGGGAGACCTGTCATAAAAAGGTAGTGCTCAATTTGCAACCGATTTCTGAGGGATGTCTCCTAGTACATCTGGCTCTTGTTTCTTTGACTGATGCTGGATGCTCGGTGAAATGCTAAAAGGCAACATTGTGATAAAACAGGTTGAGTGAAGATAAAGTTGCTACTGTAAAATTCTGATGCATTTTGCAGTTGCTTTGTTTTACATGTGTAGACTAAAAACACTTTGAGATCATTGAGATTAGTGAAATAAATGTCATGTTCAGTGTTTCAGCAACAAATCACATCACAATTAAGATAGCATCTATTATTGAAGCATTTACTTGCTTCATGTAAGCGAGAAAAATTATGGTGGCTTCAAACAGACAATGTAAAACCAGTGTAGGTGGTAACTGTGAAATGTTCAGGAATAGCAATTGACGTCTATACTGTCTTAATTATCCGGTGGACTATTTCATTAAGAAGAGAAGAGTAATTAGGGTAAGCATCCCTGTTACAAAAAAAACTGTTTGCTATTCATGCGTCAGTAACTTTTGCAACAGTGGATTAAAATACACTTTGCCGAAATTGGTTAACACAAGGGGGAAGGCAGAGAAGCCTAGCAGGGATCGCAAGGCCACCGTCTTCATGCACGTCTTATTTCGTCAGGCAAAATGAAAAAATCAGCCATAACCGGAGAAATACATTTTCCCACTAAGGTTACCATGATACACTCTTTTAAAGGCAATGGCCCGTCGGTCCAGTCATACTGATCAGCTTGCGAAGTTACGCTTCTGTGTCGTCAGGTCTTGTAATCTTTGGGCCGCAGTTTCATATCAAGGTCGGTGCACTAGTCATCCTTCAGCAGATATCATGAATATCGTGTTTGATGAGAATGACGTGCATCACAAGCATGTAGTTTATAAATCAAGTTTTTTTGCAGAAGGCTGCAAGGGTTGGTTATCAAATTTTTGATAGAAACGAAAAAAATGGCAGCTTAGTAAAACGAATATAGCAAACTTCAACTTCGTATCAATTAGATAATTCAGTGTAGCAACAACGATGGTATTAGACTGGCAATGGGAAGACACTGTATGTTACTTGCTTGTTAAAACATGATGTCAGTTTAAATGGGCAATTTTCAAATTGAATAGGAGGGAGCATGATCCTAAATAAAAAAAAATAAAAAAACATTTGTGACCATGCATAGTTTACTTAACTTATGTACGTGTCATACATCAGGATAATAAATATGTTCTCAAAACTGGGTTTGACAAGAAGGAAATGATGTACGGGCACATGAAAGGTAATGCAAATCCACCACCACATATACAAAGGTGTATGTCAGGAACAATCCACAAACTTTTCACAAAATATTCCTGTTGCGCCTCAAGCTCACCGAGTAAGTCAAAACAGTGTTATGGATTTATAAATCTGCATAAAATACTCCCTATAAATCCCTAAACATTCGTAAGGATTATCTTTTGAAGAAAGTGTGTTTTGGAAAGCATTTTTTTATTTCAGGGAACCATTTACTTTCCTTCTGGATTCTTCCATGTTGCCTTCTATGTCCCACAGTTCTCAAGGGAGAAGTGGAGCTGGACTATACCATCATTCTCAATTGAAGTGTTTGGGTACAGTGTACTCTCATGGCTGCTTCCCGATACATGATGGCTCATGTATACTTCCTGTCCTCTCACTTTCTGTTTTCTGGAATCTTTCATAATTCCTCAAGTGAAGGAGGAGCTGGCCTGTATCATTATTTCCAGTCTATGATGTTGGGTTGAGGGTCTCCCTATGACTGATTCCTAATCAATTTTAATTCCGGTGATCTCACTTCCTTTAGAAAAAAAGCCTGCTGAAGTCAGGGGATGGTGTGTCGCTCTGTGGTCAATAGTATGTTTTGTCGCTTTGATTCTGTCGTTGAGGTATTTGGGTCCGGTGTTGTGTAGGCATTTGTAGGCGTGTGTGAGGATTTTGAAGGTGACTCTTTTTTCCACGGGGAGCCAGTGGAGCCTTCCTAGGTGATGGCCAATGGCCAGGGGATGCTGAGGACGAGTCGGGCGGTGGTATTCTATATTGTCTGGTGTTTTCAGAGTAGGGACTTGTTTATGCCGGGTATAGTGTGTTTCCATAGTCCAGTCTACTGGTGAGGAGTGCGTGGATGACTGTCTTCCTTGACTCTGGGGGGATCCATTTTGACGGTGTTGCGGAGGATGCAGAGGGTGTTAAAGCAGCTGGAGGTGACGGCGTCGATCTGTCGGTTCATGGTGAGCCATGAGTCGAGTACGATGCCAAGGTTTTTGGTGTGGTTCGAGGGGGTGGGTGGGCTTCCGAGGGTGGTCAGCCACCAGGCGTTGTCCCATGTTGAAGGGGTGTTTCCGAGTATGAGGACCTCTGTCTTCTCAGCGTTGAGCTTTAGGCAGCTGTTGGTCATCCAGACTGCGACTTCCTTTCTGGAAGTTGAGTCTGGCAGTGGCCGGGTCTTTGGTGAGGAAGAGGATGAGCGGTCACTCGAGAACGCAGTGTTATCATGTGTTTGTCCGCTCCTGTTGAGAAGCTGCATTGGCACTGAGATTCAGTGGGCCCCAGCGAAGTGTGCGGTGCGTCCGCTGTGAGGTGAATGCAGAGTGCAGCAAGTGCCTGGGTCTGCTGGAGCAGCGATGTTCTCACCCATCCAGACTGAGCCGTGAACTGGAGTTTCCCCACGCCAAGGAGAATGACGAGGCCGGCACATTAGGGGCCTGTGCAGGGCCTAGTATGAATGAACTTGGCACAGTACAGTAATAACTGCGAGTGCCCCCATCGAAGATTACACAAATCAGCTATACCTGAGACGGGCATTCTTGGACTTGTTGAACAAGCCTGCTGTGTCGCCGCCCTCTCTCACACAGCGTTAATCGAGATGCAGTGAGGATTGTAGAACAGTCCCGTTCACTGTTTTTCCATTTATAACCTCGCTCCAAGGCATAACTCTGCAGTGCAAGGATGCGCTGTGAACCTCGCCCCATTTCGTCTCCTGGGAGCGGTTCAACATGTCTCCTGCCTCCCTCTAATGTGACACTGATACTGAGGTAATGTTGGCCTCCTAACTTTACTGGCTATCATGGTTTTTCTTTTGTTTGTTGGAGCACACCGGATAGAAGTGTGAAACTTTTTCCTATTTAGTGGCAATGTTGAATACATAGCTGGTCATCAAGATGGTGCTACTGTTTTTTTGTGGTTTTTCTTTAACCACCAAAATGTATTTGACAAACTTTATTGTGGGGAAGTTAAGGACATATACAGCACTGTGGAATCCTGCTATTGAACATTGTACTTGCCTAGTTGGTAGACGTATGCCCTCACCTTCTGTTACCACCTCACATGCCCTACTACGTGGCAAGATTCATAGTTCCTTCATAGTGCTTTGATTTACGCTCCTTCATTTATGCTCCAGCTTTGGTGTGCTGTGCCAGTGTGTGTTGGGGGCTCACCTTCATCACAGAATGGAGTCCTTATCCCTGGTGTGCCCATAATCCACGCAGCATCTTCCCTCCTCCATCTTCTTATGCAAAATCACCCTGGTGGGAAATTTAGGTCCCAGGGTGCAACGCAGGAGCAGCCAGGTGTCGCTAACGAGGGGGAGGCACTTGACCATCTCTGCGCAAAAAGCGCCGACTCTCCCCCTGCGGCGGCACCAAGGGCAGGCCCGTCTGTGTCCTGGAGCGAAGGACATTTGCTGACATGATTTTGGGCTGATTCTATAAGGTATAAGGTATTGGACCTCAACATGCACTAGAGGTTGTAAGAGGCTGGTTTGCTCAGTACGTCCATTATTTTTCGGAACTTACTAGTTAAGTTGTATGGTACTGCTTATTGAAGGTATTAGTAGATTCCTGTCTAGGTTGCTAATAATTTGTGCTGTAGGACTATACTAAATATGACAAAACCAAAGGTTGGTCAAGGGGTAGTAGGCACATTGGATGCCTTTTTATCAAGTGCTGAACCTGCGCTCATACATGAAATAAAGTTAACTAAGCACAGATTGTCCCTTGATTCACATGTACTACCAAGTCATCATACCCTCATTAAATTAAATCCACAAACGAGTTTGGATGATGGAGTACTACGAATAAGTAGGTCTCCCTCATCATGTGCTGAGCTTGCTAGCGGTCAGGTAATAACGGACCCTTTGGTCACTTTAGCTAAACCAAATGTAGTCACAAGGGGGCAGAAATCTAAATAAAAAAAAGAAGTAGTTCTGCTCCGCTGCCAAAGAAAAGAAAAAGACAGGCAGCAACTAAGATATATAAACAAAGCCACCTCACACCTACACCTTCGGGATGTAGGGTTAGCCAAGTGGATGAGGAGTCCATATCTGAAGCAAATCGAGATACAGCCCCGGTAGAGATGGTCCATATGCTGAGTTTGAGTTATAACCTGGGGGGGGGGGGGGGTATGGGTTAAAATGGAATCTGGAATTTATGCTCACCTAAATCCTATCCTTCAAAAACTGACTGCTATTGAGAGCAGGCTATCATGGTTAGAGAACCAATCACCCAGCGTTTCTTCATTGCTTGTAGAGCATAGAACTAGGCCAACCAAGAATGCGGGAGGGATGAATAGCGGGGGCGCTAATAGTCAGGAATCTTCTAGTAAAAATATAACGCGAGAGGGCTCTCATCAGGGGAATGTTGAAAATAACTGCCTACAAACTATTGATCCGCTTTCACAGACAGGAGGTCTTTTCCAAGGCGACTGCCAGCCGACAAACTCCCCAAATACTAAGCAAGTGAATAGGGTGCGCAATAATACTGAAGTAAGGTCCCAAAGCTCAGACCTCCCTGTAGTTCATCATCCACGCTATCCATACAATAGTGGCTTAAATTCACACAATAGTGGTATAAATTCACACAATAGTAGTTTAAATTCACATCTAGACACACCTCCACAAACAACACCCTATATTGCTGTCCTAGCTAATGTTCCTCCATTGTCGCTTGGTGATAGGGAAGACCATCTTTGAGGAATAAATCTCTGCATCTTGTAACCATAAAGACAGGTATAAATAACAAAGTCTTGTTTTCTGAACTCAAGATGGCACGTAGGGTCAGGTGGGTAGGGCTAACTAACAAGACACTGGCGGGGGACTGCATTGTATTGACCTTCAGGCCTGCGGGCCTGGGAATATCCATACTAGATAGGGTGTCTGATCAACCTATAGATGATTCAAGAATTTCTATACTACCCTTGGGTTTTTTCTGTCGACCATCCGGACTGCGCCCGCACTTAGTGGGAAAAGAGAGCCAATTAAGTATAAAACAGCATCCACAGTTTCCACCATGGTATCACAGTAACCGTTTCGACCTATTAAGTGGCCTGGCATAAATAGACTGACTAAAGTAAGAAATAAGTGTATCAGAGAACAACGCTAATGTATCGGAGATCACTCCCAATTTAAGTAGGAATGTTAAGGTGCATACACTCCCCGTGGACAATATACGTAATTATGGCCTTCCACAGCAGCCCCATAACAAAGATTTGGGAACAATAGAAGCTACTAGGTTAGATCTGACCATGCAAGTTGATCAATCGTTGACTAGTGGGGATGGAAACCTCATATACACACAAAGTTGCCAACCCGATAGGCGCAGCCTCCCTTTAATCTCCTGGAATGTGAAAACCTTTGATATCATCTGTGTTCAAGAAACGTGGAGTAGGAATGACTTCTTTCTGGATGGATATAACTCACTAAATGTTAAGGCTGAACCATAAGAGGGCTAAGGGAGGACTAGCTACTCTAATTTCAGTACAATACGACTCATTAAGAACAGTATAAGTAATTGACTCCCCATGGTACCAGCTGACCTTGTGTTTTAATGTGATC
Source organism: Lissotriton helveticus (assembly GCF_964261635.1). Taxonomy (NCBI): domain Eukaryota; kingdom Metazoa; phylum Chordata; class Amphibia; order Caudata; family Salamandridae; genus Lissotriton; species Lissotriton helveticus. Next base: position 1,569,362,994 of record NC_136067.1, read on the forward strand.
AATTTACCCTTATTATTGGTCAGCTGGTACTATAATATTTTTGATAAACAGAATTCTGATGTTATTGATTCCCTTGTTATGGAGATTGTTAGGGTGGCAGGGTAGGACTCCCCTTTGTGTATTATGTGGGTAGGAGATTTTAACTGCACCTTATGTCAGTATAGTGGGAGTAAGGCTTGTGGGCTAGTTGATACTAATGATCAACCCTTGACACATTTTAAACACACTATACAGGGTGACGTGTTAAATTCTATTATTGTGGTGAATGACCTACGTATGATTGGTACCCTGGCTAGTACTTCAATGGTGCAATATCCAACATTTCAGGGTGGTGGGGTCGCGTAAGTACAATTGATTTTATGTTGATCTCTAGTAGATATTCACACCTCGTTCATGTTTTTGCTGGTGAACCAAACCCAGCCAGTGACCATAATCCTCTTACTGTATCCTTACACACTGTGGCGCGAAAGGGCAAGAATTTTGATTGTCGAATGAAATATAACCATAACCAGGGAATAAGGCTAAAATGGGAAAAGATTAATCCTAAGGTCTTTGAGGAGTCTATTATCAAAACTAATTTAACACAAGTGATGACCTGTTTAAATGAAACATCACAGCCAGATGCAATATTACAGAGTTTCAAAACCATTTGTGAAGGTGTGGCCAAGAATATGTTTCAACAAGGAAGTAAAGGTAGTTACCCAGTAATAAGGTGATTTAACACTGAGTGTTCTGCAGCTCAAACTAGGTTGAAGAAGGCTCTACATGTAGTTCCTCATGATAGGGACACAATAAAAACAGCCAGGCAAACATATAAAAAGCTTATTGAACAGAGAAAAGACAAATTGAGAAAGTAGGCTTGGGATAACCTCGAAAGAGCAAGTGGTCTGAAGGATTCAAGGAGTTTCTGGGAAGTGTTAAATCGCCTGCTTTTTAGTGACCAAACTAGGATCATGGATACCAACATAATGGGGGTCGATTGGGAGGCCCATTTTTCAAAAATATTCAACCCAAAGGGTGTCTGTGATCGTGGGGGTGTTGCGGACCGGAAAAACAGGCGTTGAGGCCGTATGTAGTGAGCGATGACTTCGCTTGTTTTATTAGTTTATACAACAGTTCGTCACGGGCAGTGTGGAAACACAAAGATGAGCATGACGGGAAGGATGTCCGGGTCTTCTCCGAGGTGAAGCCGAGATGTCAGGTCTCTGGTGTGGGCTGCTCCGGATGGTGTCCTCGGAGGTTACCAGGAACGATAGAAACACAATGGGCTGTTAGTCCAACTGAATGGGACTTGCAGAGAACTTTTATCAACACCAGTGGGTGTGGGGGAGGATTAAAGAGTCCGTGAGGAAGGTACGGGATTTGGGTAGGGGTCGGGAGGCCAAGAGGCGGAAAGTCAGAAGGGTGTATGGGTGAGAGGGAAGTGAAGGGCGGTGCTTTACAAGAATTATATACAGTGTGATACGCCGTCCCAAAGTGAGGGTAATCTACACAAATATATACAAGGCACGTAATTAACTACAGAAGTTGTCAATGGAGATCTTGTACTCACATGCCCCGCCGCAACTCTTCAGAGAGTCGCGACCGCTCCCCAGCCACCTCCTGCGGACTCCACCAGTCCTAGGTCCAAAAGTGCTCTTCTTCCGGGTTCGTCATCTCTGGACCCGTGTTTGTCCGAGCCTCCTGCCACGAGTTCACCGAGTTGACCCCTTCTCTCTCGTCCGTTCCTTCTTTTCCGGTCTCCGGATCCAGGATAAGGGAGGGTCTTCCGGGGTCACGAGGTACTGCTTCCGGTGCTGTTCCGATTCCAATTGGTCCCTGTAACGAAGGACAGAGGGGTGGAGTCCGGGTTGGTAGGGACGCTTCTCATTCCGTTGTCAAGGACGGGGATCGACCCGGATGACGCCGTCACGGAGAGGCAGGGGGGCTTGCCGTATAACATCCCCTTCCCCTAGCTGTCCTTCTTGTACGGGTTGGTGGGTGAGGGTAACGGGAGAGGAGATCTGCCTTTCCTTTGTTCCCTACCTTTCCGATGTAGAGTTCTGAACCTATATGGCTGTAGCGACAAAAACCACCCGAGGATGCAGTCATTGTGTCCCTTGTTTTGGGCCATCCATTCCAGAGGGGCATGGTCCGTGTATAGAATAAAGTCTCGTTCCTCCAGGTAATAGCGTAGGCTTTCCACCGCCCATTTAATGGCAAGAACCTCTTTTTCCACGACGGCATAGTTCATTTCTCGCGGGAATAGTTTCCGGCTTAAGTAGAGGATGGGTCTTTCTTACCCGTTTCTGTCTTTTTGGGATAGAACCGCCCCCAAACGCTGATCTGAGGCATCAGTCTGGAGAATGAACTGTTGTGAGTAATCGGGGCTAATAAGCACAGGGTCGGACATTAAGGATAGCTTAAGATTGTTAAATGCAGGTAACACTTGGGGTGAGTGTTTCTAAGAGCCTCTTCTGTTTTTGAGGACTTTTTTAGGAGATCTGTTAGAGGGACAGCGGTCTGGGAAAAACTGGGGATGAACCTCCGATAGTACCCAATAGTCTCAAAAAGGCTCGGAGATCCTTCCGGGTCTGTGGAAAGGGGATAGACTGAATGGCTCTGATCTTGTTGTTATGTGGCCGGATAACCCCTTCGCCCAAAAGGTAACCAAGGTATTTCACCGTCTGTGCGGCCAGGGTGGTTTTGGAAGGATTGATGGTGAAACCAAAGCAACCAAGGGAAGAGATCACCTGCTGTAAGTGATGCAAGTGCTGTTCCCAGTCATCACTATAGACGATAATATCATCCAGATACGCCCCAGCGTATCGGGAATGGTGACGCAAGACTAGGTTAATTGCTCTCTGAAAAGTGGCGGGGGCGCCATGAAGGCAGAAGGGCAGCACAGTGAATTGAAATAACCCATCTGGGGTGGAGAAAGCGGTTTTTTCCTTATCCTCTTTTTTTAACGGAATCTGCCAATAACCCTTGCATAGGTCAAGCATACTTATATATTTGGCTTTCCCTATGCTTTCCACCATTTCATCAACCCGAGGTAATGGGTAGGTGTTGAAGTTGGAGATTTTGTTCACTTCGGGGAAGTCGATACAAAATCTAATCAATCCGTCCGGCTTAGGGACTAATACAATGGGAGAATTCCAGCTACTAACAGACGGTTCGATGATACCCATGCTTAGAATGTGGTCTGTCTCTTGTTTAATGACGGCTCTGTGGGCCTCTGGGACCCGATAGGGACCTTGGCGCACTATCTTACCAGGATCAGTGAGGATGGCATGTTCAATGACTGTGGTGTGGCCGGGTTTGGAGGAGAAGACCTGTTGTAGGGGCAACAGTACGTCCCGAAGGACCTGTTTCTGAGTTTCTGGCAGTTCTGGGTCCATACAGATCTCATAAGAGAGACCGGCTGTGGGATTCAGGCTGGCTAGCACTGGTCGGAGTCCCTCCCACTTTTTTAGAAGATTTATATGGTAAATCTGTGTGGTGCCGCGAACAGGGTCCAATTCCAATTCGTAGGTAACGGGGGTTACCTGTCGTAGCACTGAAAAAGGACCCTGCCACTGACCCAACAACTTTTGATCGGAGGACGGTAGTAACAGGAGTACTAAGTCTCCTGGGACAAAGGATCGAGCCTTTGTGGCTTTGTCATATTGGTGTTTCTGTGATGTTTGTGCATTTACCATGTTTTGTCTTACAATGTCTCTTATCTGCCCCAGATGGGTCCTGAGATTTTCTATGTATTCAGGGAGGGGTCATGTTTGGTCGGGCTTGGCTTCCCAGGCCTCCTGGGCCATGTCTAGGAGGGTTCATGGAGGACGTCCATAGAGAAGCTCATAGGGGGAATACCCCGTGCTGCTCTGCACCTCACAGTGGATTGCAAATAGGGCTAAGGGTAGCATCTCTTCCCACCTCTTACTCTCGAGTGCTAGCAGTTTCTTCAGGGTAGACTTTAACGTGGCGTTGTACCGCTCGACCAACCCATCGGTCTGGGAGTGGTAAGCGGAGGTCCCTATTTGCTTGATGCCTAGTTGTGAACACACTTGTTTCATAAGGGCAGAAACAAAAGGAGTTCCCTGATCCGTTAGGATCTCTCTAGGGAATCCTACCCTGGAAAAGATTGTGACAAGTGCCTTCGCAATGTTTTGGGCAGTGGGTTGTCGTAGGGCTATGGCTTCGGGAAAACGTGTGGCATAGTCGACAAGAACCAAGGCGTACCGGCAACCACACTGGGAAGGTAACAAGGGGCCTATAATGTCCATTCTGACTCTACTGAAGGGTATGTCAATAAGGGGCAGAGGATGAAGGGGTACTTTAGGGGGGCAATGCCTACTATTCTTCTGGCAGACCGGGCATTCTCGCCAATATTTCTTTATTTGCTGATAAACCCCTGGCCAGTAGAACATCTCTGGAATGTCCTGCCCCGTTTTTTCATCGCTAAAGTGACCCCCCAATAGGTGGCTGTGAACAAGGAATAACACTTTTTCCCGGAATGGCCCAGGTATTATTAACTGTGGAGACTGACGGGGACCTCCCTTTCTGTACAACAGACCATTCTTTTTAAAGAAATATGGATCTACTTGTAGTGAGTTCTCATTGTCCAGAGCTCTGCCCCAAGCGTCCTGTAGAACAGGATCTTCCTGTTGTGCCGCGCGGAATTCTCTATCCGTTTCCCATGGATGTTCTTCAAGGCGTATGGGATAGGCGGTAACATGTTTCCTTTTCTCCCTCTTCTTCTGGCTTTTCGTTTTGTAGGGTTTGATCGACGGGTCCAGGGAGGGATGGACATGGTGAAAGGGGGCTTCCGACCACCATTTTTCTAAGGAGTCTGTTGTATCATGAAGGAGGTGAGGAAGACCTGAGTAGTCACTCCCTAGGATCGCCTGTTCGGGAAGATTGGGTATAAGTCCCACTGTTAGCAGGCTTCCTGGGTCTGTAGGGTGCTGCACATGAACCTGGGTGGTAGGATAGCTTTTAATGACGCCATGTACATACTGGATTGCGACGGTACTGGTCCCCGGCCTCACTGGTGTTGGTAGCTCTTGTGGACGGATGACGCTTTGCCTACATCCGGTATCGGCGAGAGCTAGTAAGGGGTGTCCATCAACTTTGACAGGGCAGTGAAACCGTGGCGGTGTAGCTTCTGGGGGTACACAAACAAAAGTTCCTGGCCAGTCCCACCTCCATAGGCTCTTCCTTCTGCGGGCATACGCGGGCAATATGACCATAACCCCCGCAGTGGTAACACTGTGGTCCAGGAGGGGGTGGTCTGGCATGACTGGATATGGCAAGAGAGGGACGGGTTTCGGTTTTCGGGGAAAGGGGTTCCTGTGGGGTTGAGTGGTGCCGGGGTTTTGGAGTCGGGTAGGGTGGTCGTCTTTTCCTTTCTGGAAGTCCTGAGCACGGCTGTAGGCACTTGCAATTTCCACAGCACTCTCGAGCGTGAGACGGGCATGTTGGCGGACCCACTTCTGTGTGGAGGGATGTAAGGAGGCCAAAAACTGTTCCAGATATATTTTGGCGAGGATGTCGTCTTTTGATGAGGTTGCTGGTTTAAGCCAGCGGTTAGTGAGATCCTTAATGCGGAAGGCCAGAGCCCGGGGAGTCTCCTGTGGTCTTTCCCAGGCTTGACGGAGCTTTACCCTATAGGTCTCGTCATCGATACCCAGCCGTTCTAGGATATATCTTTTAATATCTTCGTAAGGGGTCTGTTCCTGAATGTTAGCCTGTTGATATGCTGACTGCAGGTCTCCGGTCAACAGGGGACCCAGAGATTGCCCCCAACGTTCAGGGGGCCAGGAAGCGGCTTGGGCCAGTCGCTCGAAGTTTGTAAAAAAATAGTCAGAGTCTTCCCCCGGCACATATTTCTGAAGGACGATCGAAGGGAGGGAGGCAACTGGCCTGTTTTGTCCTAGGACGTCGGTGAGTTTTCCCATTGCCTGATTCTGGGCGGCTCCTTGGCCCTTAAGGACATCGTGTAACTGCCCCCTGTCATCCTCAGCAGTTTTGAGGAATTGTTCCATCATTTTCCCCAGTTGTTCTTTGGTTTCCGCCAGTTTCTTTACCGCAGCCTCCATACCTCTGGTGTATCCCACTTCTGACACCAACTGTGATCGTGGGGGTGTTGTGGACCGGAATAACAGGCGTGGAGGCCGTATGTAGTGAGCGATGACTTTGCTTGTTTTATTAGTTTATACAACAGTTTGTCACGGGCAGCGTGGAAACACAAAGATGAGCACGACGGGAAGGATGTCCGGGTCTTCTCCGAGGTGAAGCCGAGATGTCAGGTCTCTGGTGTGGGCCGCTCCGGATGGTGTGCTCGGAGGTTACCGGGAACGAAAGAAACACAATGGGCTGTTAGTCCAACTGAACGGGACTTGCAGAGTACTTTTACCAACACCAGGGGGTGTGGGGGAGGATTAGAGAGTCCGTGAGGAAGGTAGGGGATTTGAGTAGGGGTCCGGAGGCCAAGAGGCGGAAAGTCAGAAGGGTGTATGGGTGAGAGGGAGGTGAAGGCCTATATACAATAGTGTCCGTGTGGCCCCGGCGGTGCTTTACAAGAATTATATACAGTGTGATACGCTGTCCCAAAGTGAGGGTAATCTACACAACTATATACAAGGCACGTAATTAACTACAGAAGTTGTCAATGGAGATCTTGTACTCACATGCCCCGCCGCAACTCTTCCGAGAGTCGCGGCCGCTCTCCAGCCACCTCCTGCGGACTCCACCAGTCCTCGGTCCAAACGTCCTCTTCTTCTTCCGGGTTCGTCGTCTCTGGATCCGTGTTCGGCCGAGCCTCCTGCCACGAGTTCGCCGAGTTGACCCCTTCTCTTTCGTCCGTTCCTTCTTTTCCGGTCTCGGGCTCAAGGATCAGGGAAGGTCTTCCGGGGTCACGGGGTACTGCTTCCGGTGCTGTTCCGATTCCGATTGGTCCCTGTAACGAAGGACAGAGGGGTGGAGTCCGGGTTGGTAGGGACGCTTCTGATTCCGTTGTCAAGGACGGGGATCGACCCGGATGACGCCGTCTCGGAGAGGCAGGGGGGTTGCCGTATGACAGTGTCCTATTAAGTGAGTGCGAGGTTGACATAACTTTTAACATGCAGAATGCGCAACAGCTTAGTTCATCACTTTCCATGAGTGAAGTAGAGGAGACATTGAGAAAAGGCATTCCCCTAAAAGCACCAGGGCCAGATGGTGCACCCATGGATTTATTTAAAGACAACACTCAAATTTGGGCACCTTCGTTACTTAATGTTTTTAAAGCTGTAATTGTGGGTCGCATTCCATCTACATGGAAAGAAGCAGTAGTGGCGCCAATTTTTTAAACGGGAAACAGAAATTACCCCAAATGTTATAGGCCGATTTCCCTAATAGATGCGTCTTGTAAGCTCCTGGGAGTGTAATCCTTGCACGTTTGGAGTCATGGGCCAATACTTCGGGTATTATTGTGAACACCCAATATGGCTTCAGGAAAGGAAGGGGAGCAACTGAGCAGTGCCTCAACCTGTCTATGATTATGGGCAAGTACATGAGGGCCAGGGGTGTTTCATTCCATCTGGTCTTCATGGACCAGATGTCGAGGAAAGCTGTGGGCCTTAATGGACACTATGGGATTCGACCGCTTGTCACCCTGATGCATAGATTGCATGCAGCTACCTCTGTAGCCATCCGGCATGATCCAGGTGGCGAAAAGACCAAGCCAATTGCCTCAATTGAGGGCGTACGCCAGGGCTGTATTTTGGCTCCATTCCTATTCTTAATATATACAAATAGTCTGGAACATTTTTTATTACAACAGAGATTGAACTTTCCAAGAATAGATTGCAAACAGGTACGCTTATTGTCCTATGCGGATGACACAGTGCTGATGACTCTAACGGCAAACAGCTTACAAAAATGTTCGAATGCTTTTAATGAATTCATGTCAGGATTAGATCTTAAGGTCAATTTTAGTTAATCTTTTATCATGGTGTGTGTCTCAAATAAAACTAAGAAGCGTATTTATATGGGCAACGACACCGCTATTGACAAAGTTTCAAATTTCACTTATTTGGGGAATCTTTTTAATAAAAAGTTGAGCTGGGATCACTTGATTACATCGAGAATGCAACAAACTAGTAGAACCATAGAGGGGCTTTTCCGATTTGCCAGTAAACTTGGCCATTAGCCGATAGCTGAAATGAAAATACTGTTCAAATACAAATGTCTGTCAGTAGCCACCTATGGGGCAGGGGTGTGGGGATATCATAAAGGTGCCCAGATTCAAATATTGGAGAGTACATTTTAAAAACACTTTCTATCTGTCCCCAGCAGTTCTTCAACATTATTCTGCCATTCCGAGATGGATTTAGAATATGTGAGTGACAGAATCCATATTTCCCCATTGCTTTTATTTTTTTATTTTATTTTTTTTAATGTATTTTTTATTTATACCAAACAAAAGATTACAAAGTAATAACTTCGATTCCCAGACTAAGAGCATCCCCTCCCCCCTCCCCAAGTCCAAAAACAATTGTCAATATATATATCACAAGCAGTGGAAATCGATTAATCAAATTAATTGATGATAAATTAGACAAATATATCAAAAAGGAAAAAAACTTAAAGAGAGCCATGAAACACAGAGAGAACCATAACCGGAGACAAATGGGAGAGGAGAGCGAGGATGAATTCAAACAAGTGGGGAAAAGGCAGGAGCGGAAAGGAGGGCTATGAGAATAGGAAATAAAAGACAAACAGAAAATAAGTACATAACGAAAACATCATTAAACATTACCGAACATTACTACGCCTCCTGTACATTCAATGTGCAGAGCCACCTGGTTAGGGGAGTCCAAATCTCTACTCCCTTTTTTCCCAGCCCTACCTTTTCTAGCATATATAGCTATCTCAAGATTATAAGTGGCGAGCAATCGAGCCTGCCATTCAGCAAAAAGGGAGGGTTCGGGTCCTTCCAATATGAGGCAATACAAATCCGAAGGATAATCATAGCCAAAGACAAGAAGGCTCCTCCTGATTTTAATGTGATTGTGTCATTTAATCCTAGCATTACAGTAGCTGACTTCAGTTGTATATCTTGTAGAGGAACTCTGCTAATGAACACTTGCACCCTTTCAAATATTGGGACCAGTTTTGAGCATGTGGCATACATTGTTCTACTGCCGGTACCCCATTTGGCCACTCGGGTTGGTGTTATATATAAGAAAAAAACGGTTTTAAAAACTGAGCTTGCAGCTTCGATTACAATAAGTATAATTGTGCAAGGCTTAGAGCGTGACAAAAGGTATTAGGTGGCACATTCAGTTTCTGCTGCCACTTTTCATCCATTTTACTAATGTCATCCGGCCTCCGCTCATTTAACATTATGTAGATACTTCCTATCCGTGGTTTATTTCTAAGGGCTATCTTAGCAAACCCTGATGGACCACCAGTTTTATTTGTTAAATATCCTGCAATGGCATTATACTGAAATTGCTGACTATTGTCCAGGTTATACCGGGTTTTCAGTACTGAAAGGCCAAATGCCTTCTGAAGTAATCACATCTCCCAATTTGGAGTAGCCCGCTTGATACCACTGTGGTAGATATGCATTTTGAAAAATGATTGGTAAACTACTATTACTCCTGATGGGAGTATAGTAATTTAATTTGGCAAGTCCGAGTACTTTACGTATATTAAAAAATACTCTGTAAGCGTTCATGAGAGTCTTAAATCTAACCCATTAGAAATTACAGTAATCCAGCTGATGCCAAGGCATCCCCTTACCCTTTCCCCTGGTAGTACTGTATAAGGGGACGGAAGACCTGAGGGGTTCTCAGTAGGAAAATCATGCAGAAGCTCAGAACTATATTGCAGAACAGTAGCCCAGTAATATAATTTTATATTAGGGAGAGCCCACCCTCCTCTCTCTCTGGGTAATGAAAGAAATGTAAAAGCTCTTCTTGGTTGTCCATAAGCCCAGATAAAGTGTGAAAAAATTTGATCAAATATATGCAGCATTATATTAATAAATTCTAACGGGATGGTGGTAAAGAAATATAGCAGTTTGGGAAAAAAAAGTAATCTTTAAAACGTTGCATCTCCCCACTATTGTCAAGTGCATGTTGTTAATCCTTTTAAGTGACTTTTTCATATCGGCTGCAAGCGGGGTCAGATTTTCTTTAACAATTAATTCTAAATTAGAGACTATATTGACCCCTAGGTATTTAGCTCTCTGGGTTCCTCTATCATCATCCCAACTTATATATTTGTTTAAAACAATCTGAGTTTTTGTTTTATTGAGGGCCTAACCGGATATCTTCCCAAATTCTTGGGCTTCTTGTTCCATAGCCTTAATGGCCCTTTCGGGTTCTGGATTTACTAAGGCTAGATCATCTTAGAGTTGGAGTTAATGAGGGCTATTGGTCTGTATGAGGACATTTCCAGAGAAGGTTTGTCTTTTTTGAGAAATATTACTATTTTTGCCGTAGACCAAGGCTGGGGTGGGGATGACCCATTAAAGATGGAAGAGACTACATCTATAAATAGGTCTTTTATTTGTTGCGAAAAGATTAGATAGAATTCAACTGGAATATTGTCATCTCCTATAGCCTTGCCATCAGGGAGGCTTGCTAAAGCAGTTGCGATTTACTCCCACACTGGGGAGATTTCCATTTGGTCACTACTCTCTCAATTAAGCTCAGCTACCGGAAAACCATCTAGAATGTTATTAATCTCCGATTCTCTAAGCTCTCTTGACTTAGTGATTTCTTCTGTTAATAATTTCTCATAGAATTCCCTGAACGCCTGCTCTATTTTTTTAGGAACGTTAATTACCCCTTCAGACTTGTATGGATTGAAGAGATTATATTAGCAGTAATCTGTTGCCTGGTAGATATAGCCAATTGATGGCTGATAAGTTCACTGCATTCGTAAAGCATTTCTCAGGACGAGGCCCATTTTGCAGCAGTTCTTTCTGCTAATATGGTCACCAGCTCTGCCTTAGCAACCACAATGTTAGTCTGTGCCTCTTCGATTCTGGTTCGCAACTGCACAGCCTGTATGAGTTTTCTTTCAGCTTATATCATTTGATTGAGTAAAAAATCAGCCTGTGCTTTCTCTTTTTTGTTCCTTCTGATAGAAAATCTGAGTGTCTCCCCCCTTATACCTGTTTTAGTGTGTCCCAGACAACCATTACCAAGGCTGACCCAGAACTCATGGATCCAGCTTTTTATGTATTCTCTGTAATCATTATCATGTAGGAGGGCTTTTTCAAAGTCCCAATTAGAGCTTGACCCACTATTTACCAACCCCTCTATATTAATAATAAGAGGGTTGTGATCTGAAAGAAGTCAAGGAGCAGTGTCAAGAGCGCAATCATAAACCAAGGGTGTAGAAACAAGAAAATAGTCCAGCCAAGCAAATGACAAATGAGGAGCTGAGAAGAAGGTATAACGTCCTGGTTAGGTTTCAGCTTTGCCCACACGTCTTTCAGGCCTTGGGTTCTGATCAAGTTTAACACAGCCTGGAAAACCTTAGGTTTCCTAGCCCTGTAATCCCAGGACCCGTCTGAGTTCCAGGTACTAGGCAAATATAGATTTAAATCACCACATAGAATGATTGGCAATGGCCAATGTATTAGCTCCTCGTTTACGCCATGAATTACCCCATGATCATCAAGGTTGCTTCCATAAACAGAGCAGATTGTAAAAGCAGAGTTAGAGGGAAGAGACAGAATAGAACATCCTGCTATCACCCACCGCCCTAGAGAGTCAGATTTTACCTGGTTAACAACTAAGGGTAATCTTTTTGAGACTAGAATCCCAACTCCTTTGACCCTGGCCCCTTGCGAGGTTGCCCCGATAACCTCGTAACCCAAAGTGTTCAACAAATATTTCTGGGCTCATTCTACATGCGTCTCCTGAAGGCAGACAATGTCCGGTCCCATTGTTCATAAGACTTGAGCAGTTTTATGCCTTTTTGCGGGATCATTTAGACAACAGATATGGAGCGAGACAATTCTAAGTTTGTTTAACATATTAGTTGTTAGATTTTATGTACATTAGCGCAGGGATTTCATCAGTAAAAGTCATACTCCTGCCAACATCTAACGATAAATGCAAATTAAATAGGCTTTTCCCGTCCTTCCAGCCCATCCCCTCCCACTCCTTGTTCCCACCTCTTGACTCATTGCTCCCCACCCAGCTCCCTCGTTATCATTATCTCTCTTCATTCCTATCAGTTTTCCTGCAGCCTTCCCAAAAATAACCAACAAAAAGTTTAAACCAATACAACAATTCTCTTACCCCCAAAAACAGGCAGTCAGGAAAAGCCTGAATGATGGTGAGCAAGTGTGAGCTCCATTTGCAAGACCACACATTACTTTATCAATTGGTCGGCGACCTCTTTCTTCCTTTTTTTCCCTCTTCTTTTCCCCTTTAGTATTCCTTTTGTTTTTTTGAATGTGGTGCAAACTTGATCAAACAAGAACCATAAATTCCAAAGAGAGAAAACAAGTGTATGTGTATAGTATAGTGTAAAGCGTAGAACATCTATAGCAATTATGAAGAAAGAAACAAAAAAAGGGGATTCGGATTGGAGGCAGCAGATGGCGCTAGTGTGAGGTACTTGTAGGCCAGCCCGCACACCACGAGCTGCACGTCGGAGCTCTGACGGTTGGCAATCGATGGCCTGACCTGTAATTTTCCCGCAGTGATCTGAGGCTGATGTCTGTGCTGGCGTCGGTAGCTAAACGGGAAGGTAAAACGCCCGGCTGCTTTATCTCATCTCTAAGCAGCAAAAGTACACGGCCCGGAGCCTCTGTTCTGCTACATTTAAAGTGCTATATTTTCATTGTCAAAGGACGAATGGCTACTGTTGCGAACCGGGCTCAGGGCAGTTTTCTGGAAAGGAGCTCCAGCCTGGGGGCTGCGAGACTGCTTGCAACACACCTCCGCTGGAGGAAGTGCAACATGACGACACAGGGGCAGAAAACTATTAAGTAAAAATGGCTCTGAACCAAGGAGCTACAGAAAGAGACAATACAGAGAGACCAGTGGAGAGACTGCAGGAAAAAACGGATCCCCACCCTAAAGGTAAATGGGATGGGGGGGAATATTAAAAAGAATCCTGGGAAGTCAGCAGGACTTAACATGTTAAAAGAAAGTTCAGTGGCAGGCACCGGGATTTCTCCCTCCATTGCCAAACATTTCCCAGTTATAACTAAGTCTCCCCACACTCTCATAGACTCTAATACACCTGACGGGAGGAGGCTCATTAACTCAAGTGGGGTTAACAAGTTGGCTTTTTTTTAAGGTCACATGGCACTCGCGCACCGAGCACCACTATTAGTACGTTTACCTATCTGGAGATACATATTACACTCCAAGAAACTTTAACTGCCATTAGAACTTTGAAGAGAGGTAAAGCTCCTGGTCCATATGGTTCTCTATTGAACTCATAATGGTTCATTTTTAGAGGCCTTGATTACCATTATTCTTACAAATGATAAAGATCCATACTCTTGTAATGATAACAGACCCATTTCAATTATCAATTATGATTGCAATATATTTGCCAAGATCCTTGCAACATTATTAGACTCTATTTACTCATTCTGGTTTTATTAAGGGTGAACTTGCTTCAGAAAATTCTGGAATGTTTTCCAATATTATTAGCAAAGCTGGAAGAGTGACATCTCCCCTGGAAGAACTGTCTCTGGATGTTCTGGATGCTGAAAAAGTTTTTGGAAATTTTAATTAGCAGCACATTTTCAACCCTTTAACCATTTGGTTCTAAATTCATTTCTTGTGTAAAACTGCCATATTCTAATCTCCACACGGGTGTGTCTCCCCTTACTTTGATTTGCACAGGAGTATCAGACAAGTTGTTCCCCTATCTCCTTTATCGTTTGGTCTATGTTTAGAACCATTTTTTGAACATATTCAATGTAATCCTAATATATATGATTTTAAACATGGTGCTTCGATATACATGCCCGATTCCCTTACATCTTTACCTCCTTTTTTACAAGAAATGTCATTGGACTCTAGTATCTCAGGATATAAGCACAGCTTTTACCCTTGAACTTCCTCTTCTATCAATACATGTTTATGAATTCTGGACCCGATTCACAAATGAAAACTTTCAGTATTCACAAATGGAATTTACGAGTAGTAAAGTTTAAATTTTGCCTCACTTTAAATAAAGTTTTGGTCCTAAATCTAACTGAGACAAAACTTATGTTAAACTGAGGGAAAAATCATACTTAACTACTCGTAAATGCCCTTTGTGATTACCAAAAGTAATACATTTAGACTTTTGTCTCATTTTGCTTTTGTGAATCTGGCCCGTTAATTTTGCATGCTGCCCCTCACAAAGAAAATACCTTGGTGCTTGGTTCTCGCCGTACTATTCAATAGCCAGCTTTCTGCCTGATCACCCATATTTTTATCATGCTGGGGAAGGTTTGATGCTAGCAAAATGATGATTTTATCTCATGTTAATACACACTATTTCCATGCTGCCTTTCAAAATACCTAATTATTATTTTAAATAGTTGGAATCTATTAGTATACAATGTCTGTGGAGAAAAAATTCTCATCGTATTGCAGTTACTATAATGCAAATGGACTAAACTTAAAGGTGGGCTAGATTTAATGATTTTAAATACCATTCATCTTTTATTTTTGTGCTCTGACTTATGATTGCTCTGATCAGCCTACTCCTTCATGGATTCTATTTGAATGATCCTCACTGAATGATCTTTCTTTTACAGATGTAGTTTTCATGCCCCTCTGTCTTACCTTTCATATTAAAAACCCTATTTTAAATTACCAACACTTTTTACTAACTAAATTATTTTTTGTTAAATATTCTTTCTAGCACTGTTTTATTATATTAATCTATTTGGCATAATACATTTCTCAAGATACATAATAGACTATTCTATTTTAAACTCTGGCACCAAGAAGGTATGTTTTATGTACGTCAGTTTAGAAACGGTGCATAATATTGTCACATTTGATTTTTTGCATACCCACTATCATTTACTAGATTCATCTTTTAATGAGTGAGTCTTCAGTCCTAAGATGGCTACCACCACTTCCTAGTTGAGAAGGTGTTATCCAATCAGATCTCAGCTTGAGATCTGTCAAAGTCCTTGGTGGCTCTGCATCCCTAGATATACAATTATCTTTAGCTTTAATTTCTCATAAACCACTTTACAGATTTACACCAAAACACAAAAAGCTCTCTTTCGGGCTTTCGGGACTAAGATCTAGCTATATGGCGAATTTGATGTAAATCCTTTCAGATGTAACTATATATATATATCTATGTATATATATATATATATATCCAAAATATTCTCCTCCAGCCGAAGAAGAAGAGACCACAGGCGGGGACGTTTGGAGGCATTTATTCGGAGCACAAAAACGGCAAATGCATTTCGGCATACATCACAGCCTTCTTCAGTGCCTTGAGTTGTTCACAGGATGCGCGACACATATCGCGGCTACAAATACCCAGCTGCATCCTGTTGCATAATTGATGGCTCCGCCCCCATGGTGAGTCGAATTGTGGCAAGTTCAATATCGCCTACATGTCCCAGAATGCCATATTCAGGTAAGTTGAGAATGTCGGGGGAGGAAACAGCATCAAAATTAAACATCCTCAATGTCAATGTGCCTCCCAAAGTTCATACCTCCTCGGGTCCCCAATACCGCATAAACCTCCAATCCTCCGGGCCAAATGGAGGCAGGGGCATCGGGAATGAATTCCACGTAGCCCACCGCCCAGCTTCTCCCGAGATTGATGGTGGGTTGCAGTACAAATCCAGTACCCTGGAAACCAGCAGACCGTCGAAATGGAAGCCAACAACACCGCAACCACTTTGCAATGCGGGGGTCTCTGCGGCGTGAATGTTGGCGTTCACGCTGAAAATATCCAAAATATTCTCCTCCAGCCGAAGAAGAAGAGACCACAGGCGTGGACGTTTGGAGGCATTTATTCGGAGCACAAAAACGGCAATTGCATTTCGGCATACATCACAGCCTTCTTCAGTGCCTTGAGTTGTTCACAGGATGCGCGACACATATCGCGGCTTCAAATACCCAGCTGCATCCTGTTGCATAATTGATGGCTCCGCCCCCATGGTGAGTCGAATTGTGGCAAGTTCAATATCGCCTACATGTCCCAGAATGCCATATTCAGGTAAGTTGAGAATGTCGGGGGAGGAAACAGCATCAAAATTAAACATCCTCAATGTCAATGTGCCTCCTAAAGTTCATACCTCCTCGGGTCCCCAATACCGCATAAACCTCCAATCCAATATATATATATATATATATATATATATATATATATAAATATGAGGTATGTTTAGTTCCCAAAGCCGGCAAGCGCAGCACAGGCAGCCACACGAACAAGCAGGAACCAGCGAGACCCAGGAAGGTGCAAATTTTTCTTTATTTAGAGTTTAGCCCAGCACCAGTCCGCCATGACGCGTTTCGGCTAGAGATAGCCTTGATCACATGTCAGCGTCAAGGAGGCTGACCACCCATTTAAAATGCAAGAGTGCCATCACATGTCATGGAAAACAAAGAAATACTATTGTTTCCAAAGAGTCTTGAAAATACATTGCAGCTTAAATGCCAATGTTCGCACATAAAATATACACAGCAATAAATCGTGATATAATAACAGTAAAATACATATTACAAACACAATTTATAAGACCTCAGTAATCAAGTATAATTATTAGAATTCATGGCAACGGCTAGAAAAACTTCTAAAATGAATATAAAAGTTAAGAGCCTAATAAATATTTATAAATAGTAATATTATTGCCTTAAAAATCCAAAAACCACAGTTATATATACAAATTGAGACAAATAACTGCGAAAGTTGTGCAAGAACATATCTGCAAATCCGTGTTGTCATGGATTCAGTAACTTGAGTGGATATTAAGCCCATATATATATATTCACTGAAAACCCCATAGGTTTTACAGACGTTATAGTTAGGAATTAGCATTTAAAAAACCTTAGAAATTCACTTAAAACACCATAGGTTTCAGGGAAGTTATAGTTAGTGGAACATTTGATTCATATAAATCCAGTGAAATTTGCCTGTTATAGTTAGTTGAGCTAACTATAACTTGTGTGCCCGCAATGCACTGGAGATGATGTCACATATTATATCACTTATGACATGGTAAGTGACATCACTGATGACTGATTAAGAATAGGTAACTTTAAATAATAAATAGTCACATTAAGCACACTCTGCTGTCCATAAGTTGGAGTATAACATATGTGCCATAAGAAATAGCATGCTCCCCCAGTGACAAGACCCCAAATTGCTGTAACTAGTGCATAGGAAAAGTCAAACGTTTGACCCCAATGATGAAGTTGGATTTTTATTAAATATATTGGAAATTTCATTTTAGAAAGTTACTTTTTACCCTGCTTGGCGTTGCTGAAAACTAGTTTTCACAGACTCTCCAACCACTCTCCAGCCGGTACTTGGCTCGATTAAGATAGGGAAGATGTATGAAAACTGCTCTTACAGCAGAGACAGTGGTCTTGGTGTAGGGAGTTGTTTTCTTCTCCTTGCAGGAAACCCAATTAGGCAGGTAAATGGTAGGCAATACTTGGAAGGTCCAGCCTTTATCTTCAGGGTTAGGTTGGCATCAACATCCAGTGCGAGGAAAACTACCTCAAAACAGGTTTTGAGTGACTACATATTAGGAGACTGCTCATTACCCTTGCCACTCCCTGAGTAGGCGTTTTGGTTCTGGATAAACAGTCAAGAGATTTCCCATCTTGGATTTGAGAGAAAGGGGCACTGTGGGATTGTTTGCAGTAGGCAAACTGGGATTGCTGCAAAAGTGGGAAGGTGTGCCTCAGGGAGCAATTTCCTAATTAACTAGAGAGTGCCCAGGAGACATAATTTCTCACTTTCTTGTGCAACCAATAAATGTAGCATCAACTGGCACCACACATACTGGACTTGCATAGGGTCTCCCCCTACTATCTGTGATCTGAGAGGAGCCCTTCAGGAGTGGACCTGCTCCCTCTTATAACCAGGACAAAGAAGTAGCTGACCTCTTGTGTGTCTACAGGGACACACAAGCTACACACCTTTTCCCCGGAGAGCCCACCTGAACATGGAACTGGGCCTAGACTGGACTTTGACATTGGTCTCATCCTCATACTCTAAAAGCCTTCCCCTGAGGTCTTGGGGACCTCAGAAGTGTTCTTTGTGGTTGTTTGTGCAGTAGAAGAAAGTTTGGGAACTTTTGAAAACTATGTGCAACAGTGTCTCAGACACTTTTAGCGATTCCCAATGGGGTCGCAAAATGCGAGGCTCATGAATATTAATGAGCCACTCACAATTTGTGACCCCATTGGGTATGGCTGGCCCTCCCAGGGATGGTGGCCTGCTGGGCTCAGCAGACCACCATGCCTGGGACTGCTTTTCAATGAAGCAGGATTTTTTTAATGTAACAGGATGCATTTCAAAAAAAGGAGAAGCGTTTTTGTTTTGTTTGTTAAGGGCAGGCAGGCAGTGGTCCCTGGGACCACTGCTTGCCCTTAAAAAATATTCTCCCCTGCATTTGCAAAGGGGAAGGGTTCCCCTTGGGACCCCTTTCCTTTTGCGAGTGTATTACCACCCTCTTGAAGAGGGTGGTAATGTGCGTGTGTTTTGCGAATGCAATTGTGGTTACAAAACATACATACATGGCTTTGGGGTCGCTATTAAGCTGGGAATGTCCATTCCTAATAGCGACTCGCAATACCTAAATAGCGAGTTACAAATAAATTGTGACTCAATATGTAGGAATTTTACATGGCCCTGTGAATTTTTGCATGCACAAACGGGTCACAAACACGTTTGCCCATGCAATTTAGGGTCATATATCTGGCCATTAGCCTTTGAGTGAGTCTCGTCTTTCAGCAGAAGCCAGAAGTTTTCATCCAGCAGAATCGCCTTCTTCAAAATAAGTCTTCCGAGTTCCAATAATGGTCTGAGGAGGTGTTAGAAATGGGGGTCTCTAGTTGGAAATGGTTTGCACCTTAGTTCAAATAGAGACCCTTCCTTCTGGTCAGGATAAGGGGGATACCTTTCTAAAATAGCCCTTGCCACCCCCTTGCTGGCTTGGCACGAGCAGTCAGGCTTATCTCAGAGGCAATGTGTAAAGCATTTGCACATAACATATAGTAATACAGTGAAAACACTACAAAAGCAACATAATTCTACCCCGGCACTCTAGACGTTATATAAAATTGGTTTCCACATAAAAACAATTTACTCCATATTTCACAGGCAAACAACAGAGATTAGTTTGTATAAAAAACGTCTTGTTTTTAATTTATGCAGGTGTTTCTGAAACATAACAATTTCCGTCAGGACTGTGTATTTCCCTGTTTTATAGACAAACACAAATAGGAAAACAGGTTACAAAAGTCATGATACTACATGGTCCTGATCGGTGTGCACGAGAACAGCCGACACGTGTTTCGGCACATCCAGTCACTTCCTCAAGGCTCTATAAAATTAGTTTGATAGTCGTACTGGTAACCCAACTTCTTCATAGATTGTGCAGAGCGTGGTTAAAACACCATAGTCCACCAATATTCAGAAAATGTTGTGCATTGCCCAATGGGGTTTACACTTCGTAGGCAGTCAGAAGTTAAAAAACGGTCAGGCTCAGGTGCTGCTACCAAAGAAACTGTCATATTTCCTATATAAGTCCCGTCGTGTTGTACGGTATTTTTGCTAATCGTCTTAGATTTATGTATTTGCTGAAATCCCGATGCGGTATCAATGATATATTATTCCCACATAAATTGGGATGTCCGGGAATCCATATGTCTTCAAAAGTTTACTTTCCAATTCGCAACAATATTTAAATTACCAGATTAGGCTATGGTAGGGTCCTCACATTTCTCACCTGCCATCCGTAACAGTGGGCTCCCAAATCCGTTGTTCACAAAGGTAATTTAGGAATAATAAATAATGTGTGTAGCTTACAAGCGGTACCTCCAGACCACGATGCAGACCAAGTGGCAATGTCAGCTGGCCATGGCTTCATCGGTGAGACCAGGATGGTGGAGTGAAGCGAGGTGGTGCGGATTTCAGTACCCGCAGGCAGAGGCTCAGTGGCGGCAGTGGTCGTTGTCATCAGTGAGACCAGTGAGTCCAGGGTTGTGGTGCAAAGTGTGGCGGGACCCTTTGCAGTGCCTTCAGGTTACAGAACCACTGAGGGTCTTGGTGATGGCATCGGGTTGAGGTCTCCCTCTGTGGCAACTGAGACACGCAGTACCAGAGGTGGTACCTAGAGGTAAGTGTAGTCTTTGGTGTCCCTGAGTATTCGTGAACAGGAAGCAAGCTCTATCTCAAGCACTTAGAGCAACAAGTGAAGAAAAGTTCAGTTCAGTCCTTTCACTGCCCAAGGCAGAAGCAGCAACTGCAGGCTAACCCAGCAAGGCAACTCAACAGCAAAGGGTCAGTACTCCTCTTGGCAGCTCTTCCAGCTCTTCTCATTGGCAAGTTCCTTGAGCCCAGCGAGTTCTCTGAAGTCTTGTATCCCCCTGAGACTTCCAACAGGAGGCAGCTCTACTTCAAGCCCTTGGAGAATAACTCTAACAGCAGGATGATGCAAGTACAATCCAGTCCTTCCCCGTCCAGGAGAGAAGCAGAAAACAGCAGGCCAACACAGCAGGGCAAGCAGCAAAGTGGCAGTTCCTCTTGACAGCTTTTTCAACTCTTCTTCTTGGCAGGTTCCTTAGTTCAGCAGTAATATAAAGTACTGGGGTCTGGGCCCCAATATTTATACTCAGTTTATCTTTGTTCCTTTGGGCAGAGAGTGTCTGTGCTCAGCCTAAACCAGTTATGTCCTCTTTGGTCCAGCTTCCTGACAGTTGGCGGAGACAGCATGGTCAGGCAGACCAGGCTCATTCA
This sequence comes from Lissotriton helveticus, assembly GCF_964261635.1. Classification (NCBI taxonomy): domain Eukaryota; kingdom Metazoa; phylum Chordata; class Amphibia; order Caudata; family Salamandridae; genus Lissotriton; species Lissotriton helveticus. The sequence goes on from NC_136067.1 coordinate 1,569,383,937, forward strand.
GGTGCAAGGGAAATCTCATCCCACCATACCCAATGCAGACTAGGCCTATGAAAGTGCAAGTGACACTCCTCCCACTTTTCTGATTGCAGCCTGGTCTATTCAGCCCAGCCCTGACTCATCCAGGAAAAGCAGAAAACACCATGACCTCCCCAGTGGCTGTCTGAAAGAGAATGCACATCCCTAGCCCCTGTCACTCCAAATCCAGACAGCCAATCCACAACCCAACAGAGGCACACAGGATGGCTACACAATAAAATGCCTACTTTCTGAAAGTGTAATTCTCCAAACACATAAAAGAAGCATTTCTACATTGAGTTCAGGCATACTAAACTCCATTTCTCTATCTTGTCCCAATGGTGATGGCCTTTCCATAGTAAAAAACAAATAACACTGTATTTCACTATCGGGACATGTCACGCACAGTAGTACAGGCCCTACCATTCACATACACTCCACCCTGTCCATAGGGGTACCTTGGGCCTACTTGGTTGCTGCCTTACATGTAAAAAAGAGAAGTTTAGGGCCTGACAAGTGGGTGCACTTGCCAAGTCGACATCACAGTAAAAACTGCGTGCAGAAACTGCAGTGGCAGGACTTGGATACCTTTACAGGTTTACTTCTGTGGGTGGCACAATCTTTGCTATAGTCCCACTAGTAGCATTTGATTTACAGTCATTGGCACTATCAGTGCACATTCCTATGGACTTACCAGTAAATCAAACATGCCAATCATGGAAACACCAATCCATAACATCATTTGCCTGGAGAGTATATGCACTTTAGCATTGAATAGCACTGGTAAAGTGCTCAGAGTCCTAAAACCAACAAAACAGTAGGCAACAAAACTAAAAATCGGGGGGTAAACCCACTGAAAAAGAAAAGAGGTATTTGCTGAGGTGCCATATTTATCCTCTGCACTGGCCAGTGATTGGAGAAATTGTACTATTCAACCACAGCTATTTTCCTATAGCCCTCACATTCTATTGCAGCACTTCCTTTTTGCCATACTGTAAAATTACCCAGGAGGCCCTGTTTCTAGATGGCAGAATCCATGCACCACTAGGCAGGCCTGTTGTGAGCACCTTAAATACCCATCTGTTTAAATTACCCATCTCCTCCTATATGACAAGGTCAAAACTAGCAGTGTCTCCTTTCTACAAGTGGTTGGATCATGAATGTCTTGGACAGAGTTGGCAATAAACAGGAGGAGCCCTCCCTGGCATCTCCAGGTCACTGGTTTTAGTGTTCAAGCTGTCATTTGTTATGTCAACTATTCCTCTACACACCCAGATTGATACTCACTACAGATTGATCAAAAGATGACAGATTTGTTTCCTGGGCTCAAAGGCAGGCTTTTGTTCACTAAGCCAGAGCCATAAACTTTACCAGCCAAGGATGTTTGTTATAGCTTTAGATGTGTGATGAGTGGCCGAACTGTTTGTAACCAGATCTGGCAGGGACAGACTAAATTACATTTTCCAAATGTTTTTTAGATGAAATTGAAATGGGTTTTCCCATGCAACTCCCTTGGATTTTGACGCATTCCCAGATTTATCAGATTTGGAAAACCTGTGAATGTTCCAAAAAGATACACCTTCCCAGAAGAGACGTGATGAGGAGACATATTATTTCTTATTGTTGCTTCCTCTTTCTATGTATGTGTGCTGCATTTTGCAGCACACACAGGAAGATGAATATGACTCGGGGTATTATTTTATGCAGGAAGGTGCCCCTTCCTGCAAAAAAAAACAAACCTGCATGCAGCAGAGGTACCCTTGGACCTACCTGCGTTGGTGCTATGTTGCCAAAATGGCACCAGCACAGAGGAAAGTGCAGGAATATGCTGCATTGACTTAAATACAGTGAATTACTGCCCTTTTACTGTCACATGACTATTTCGTAAATATACCAATAATTTGTTTTAGTTTTTTGCTGCATTTGCTTTCACTTGCATAGAAAACATACTTCCACCTGAATACTGACATTTAAAAGATATCCAAGTTTGTAAACAGTTTGGATCTTGTACTCATAATCACGAACCACTAATACACAAAGTAAAATAGTCACAACATTCTTGCCTGTAGTCGTGGATATTACAGGGTGATCGACTGTTTAACCCTCCTGTGCACTTTCTATTGTATGTGGAGTAGTGTGGCTCACTGGTTAGAGGCAGCAGGCCTGAGAGCAGAAGTCGGCCCGGGACCAGGGTTCAATTCCCGACGCGGCAGGGTCGTGGACCTTGGTCAGCGGACTCGATAATTCTCGCTTCGGTGCTTACTCTAATCAGGGGTTCCACTCGGCAACTCTGGGCATTAGCTTGCCTAATCTCCACAACGGCCCCACCAATTCCGGGGATGCCTGGCTCCACCTTGGGGACTCCCAGCAAGGGACTATCCCACAGGGAAAAGCCAGGACGGGTTCCCCAGAGTTATACAGCGCCGGGACGCCCCGTTGCTGGGGCAGCTGTGCGCTTTACAAGTATACTACATTTACATTTACATTTACATTTAGAAACCAGTGTTCCGAAGCATCCGAAAGGGAAAACCACCTTTATGAGAGGGTTTAAAAAAAATGCAAAAATAAGTAGCTAATAAGCTGTATGAGTCTCACCCGTACGAAAGGATATTTAGGAGACAAAGAAGACTTGCAAAAGTATCCCTTCTAAGTCCTGCAAACTGATTATCACATTTACAGGATGGCAGTTTACTTTTTAGTAATAACGTTAGAACGGCCCAAAAAACATTGTCAACTACTTGTATTAGAATAATAGATTGTTGGGAGCTTCATTGAAGAGAGTGAAGCGGTTCAGGGCTAAAAAACTGCTAGTATAAGCCTTCAGTGCCAAGATTACAATGTTTGTCTTTCTTCCTTTTTAATTTAAAACATTTTACCTCAGTGGGTGGAATGTCCTAATAGCCTTATAGCCCAGAAGCCTCGGGCTATAACAGTTTTTAAAGGTCCTCTCACCTTATTATAGTCCCTCCGCTGACTCAGGTGCAATGCCCTTAACAACTGGTTTAAAACTCGGCAACAGGCTCTAATATATTAGAATAAACCATCTATTTACCTTAGGATGCTACAATGTAACTTTCATTGGCATTGCTGAGTGGAGGTATACGCTTTTACGAATCGTGAGAAATGGTCTGGCCCCTTCCTTCTTACAAATAATTATACTATCTTGTGTGCTAGTGAGAGTTTTAAGGTAAGGCTCTTATCCTTACTCACAATTTTAGTAGGCGAATCATGCCTGCTTCATTTTTAGATTTAGAAATTTGGATGCCTTATCTCTTTACATTGCATGACCTTTATGGGATGCTCTGAAAAACTCTATTTTGTATGTCTTCAATCTGCATAGATGAATTTCTGTGACATTAGAAAATCCTTTAAAGCAGTGCTCTGTATTCTGATGAATGATTTTTATGTTAGGTTTGCCAAGCTACTTCAGACAAATCTTAACTCCTAGGTTAACACACAGGTGGTAAAAATAGAGTCCTCAAATATTTATTTTCAGTGTGGTTTACCCAATATTTTGGTCAAGTATGCCTCTCAATGTTTTTTCAGTTTTTTTCCAGGATTCTCTTCCAGGCTTAGATTATTTGGTCAGTAAACACGTCACCACAATGTCAACTGTATGATGTGCAGAGTTTAGTAAATATCATAATTTTCGAATGTTTAGCACATTTGTAAGTAATCGGCAAGTGGAGCTGCAATGATTTGACTGTCATCAAAACAGGAATACGTCCAGTACTGTACTGCGAAGTACCAATAGATTAGGAATAGTAGCACCTGTTTATTATAGTGCAAAATCTGGTATGAAGTGCTATATAAACACATTATAATGCATTATAATTAACAATTTACTTTTCTTTCTGACCCTGTGTAGTAAGAATATCAGGGACGACCATGAACCTGGCAATTTTTACTTTAAATTCACATTTCCCCCAGTTGTTTCTTATTTTGGTACAATTTGAAAAGACACTGATTGCAAAGAAACCATGATACAGATGGTTTTTCAATGTCACAAGATAATGAGATGATGATGATGACCTTGCATTACATTTTTAATTCCATACATTATATTTATATATATATATTACCTACTGGCGGTCGCCAGTAGGTATATATAGTTAGGATTTTTTCCCTATGGGATTTTTGAAAATTCTATGTCTAATAACTTTGGCGTTTGTGGACGGAATTGGCTGAAATTTTCTGGAAAATGGAACATTTTGTTTCTGAGCAGCCACTGGAAATTTGGGGGGAGTTGGTCCAGGGGGGGCCGAGAAAAAAGGGGGGTCCCAAAACGTGTTTTTAACATTGAGTTTTCCATAGGGCGGTTAGCCTCACTTTTAGCCCGAACGGCTGAATGGATTTGCACGAAACTTGGCAAAATTGTAGGGACTGGTAGCCCGATGTGCCTTTTGTAGGTCTTAATATATGTGCTGCAGTGGATTTTGAGAAAATAACGTTCAAAAAAAGATATATATCTGTAAGCGCGGACCAGGCAGCGCCCCGGTACGCGTACTTGACGCGTCACGGAACTTCGCGTAGCGAAGTTGATTGGCTCTGTGGTGTCTGTCAACATTCTAAACAGTCCGGAGCGGCCGCCATCTTGTCTCTCGGTAGGATCGAGAGACAAGAGGAGGTCAAAAGCGAAGGGGCAAATGACCTTAAGGGGGCATAGTAGATACTCCCTGACCCCCTAGGTTTGATGTGGAGGCTTTAAAGGGGCCCCGCTAAGCAAAAAAAAAAAACCGGGAAGCGTACTGGGGAGCGTATTGTAGGTAACAGTATCCTTATTTTACTCCCTAGAGCTGTCTTTCTTTTAACATAACTGTGTATTTCCTTCCCTTATAGTTACTGTTCTTTTTTAAAAAATATTTTTTTGGTTAGCTTCCGGTACGCGTACCGGGTAGCGCTCCGGGAGCGAACTAAGAGAAATACAGGTTGGCAGAGTTCCAAATATTCTACCAATTTTTTTATAATGGGGAGTTAGTTCTGAAAAGAACTTTTTTTTTTATGTTTTTGTTGTTTTATATTTTTTTTAGTATTTTTTGAACATTTTTTTACTTTTTTTGTATTTTCTGAACGTTTTTAAAATTTTTTTGGTTTTTTTGGGGGGGGGGAAACAAAAACGATCCATTATAAAGGGCTCAACAGGAGCAAAAAAAAAAAAAGAATTTATTTTTTGGTGCGTTTTGTGCAAACATTAATATGATTTTGAATTGCTCGCAAAATCAAAGTGATGCTACTTTCTCTGTAGCAGATGAAAGCGCCACATTCCACGCACACTTGTTTTACGTGCCCAAACAACATTTGGATGTTTGCAATCACCTCCCTCGCCTCTGGTCCCGACACCTCTGGAACCACCGATCTTCTTGCCATTTGGAGGGGATGTTGTTGTTGGTCACGTAGCTGGGCAGCACTATAGTTATTTGGGTGCCACCTACTCATATGCCGATGCATAGTATGATTCCCATAACTATATTTTTTATCGGTGCCCCTTGACAATCTGTCACCGCATATGCGGCAAAACACGTAACGAGCATTCACTTTCTTTTGCCCCTCAGGAATTCTGTAGAATTGCCAGATATAATTCTCCTGTCGATTGTACCTCCTGGGCTCCTCTGGCAAAAACTCATGCTCTTCCTCCTCTTCCTCCTCTTCCTGTTCTTCCTCTTCTTGCAGAATTACTTCTGCAGGTGGTCCTCTCTTTCTTGGATTTGGTGGAGGTGGTGGGCTAGCACCAGCTGAAGCTACTAATGAAGCCATCACAAAGTCTCAATAAAGGGTCTTTCTCTCACCAAGATGAAAGTCAGAGTGATGAAAGAAGGAGGGGTTTTCATCATTTGGGAAAAACAAAAGTTCTAAACCAATGAAAAGTGTCCATTTTAGATCACATGACCTTGTATTACATCATTAGGAAACCAAAAGTGAAATGAACCAATGAAAAGTGTTATTATCGAGTCACATGACCTGCTATGTTTACATTACGCGGTCGGCGCCGCGCCGCGGATCGCTTCCGGTTCGCGTACCGCTGCGCTTCCGGGTACGCGAACGTAGCACGTAATATGACGTATTACGCGAGAACGCGAAACGTCATGCTGACGCGAAGCGTCGCGATGTTGTTTTGTAACGCGAGAGGTGCGCTAAAGGAACGTTTACCAGTTCGCGTACCGGGTCGCGCCTCCGGATTGAGCTAACGGGAAGCTAACCGGTACGCGTACTGGGAGCGAAACAAAAAAAAATAAAAAAAAAATTGTATAAAAAACATGTAAAAAATATTTTTCTTTTTAAAGAATAATACATTGTAAAGGTTTTGATATTAGCTATTAAAAAACCAATGAAATTCACTGAAAAAACCATAGGTTATAGACCATATATAGTTAGGAATTAGCATTTACAAAACCTTAAAAATTCACTGAAAAAACCATAGGTTATAGACCATATATAGTTAGGGATTAGCATTTAAAAAACCTTATTTTACTCACACAAAACCATTGAAATTCCATATATAGTTAGTTGTACTAACTATATATCACGCACCCGCAATCCACTGCTGATGATGTCACATATTACATCATTCATGACATGGTCAGTGACATCACTGATGACATCACTGATGACATCTCAAATGACATCACTGATGACATCACTGATGACAACATCCAGTGACTGTATGCTTCTGTAAAGTTAAAATATGTCTTACATATTGAAGAATGAGTGGATGTATAAGTGTCTGGATGAAGGATTTAGTAGGTGCATGACTGACTGTATAAGTGAGTGATTAAATGTGTCTCACTGAGTGCATGGGTTAGTGACTAAACTGTTTTAAATTGTGCATCATTGTGTCTGTTGTTTTGTAATCTGATGCATGTGTTGATCATTAGCTATATGACTAACTATATGGGTTATTGATTAGTTGCCCAAGTATTTGTATGGGAGACTGAGTGTGTGTGTGGGTGTCTGGGAGGTGTATGACTCTGTGCATAGATGTGTGAGCAGTTGATTCACTAGATGTATGGGTTCAAAAGTGCATGTGGAAACATCTGTATGGGCGGTTGACTGTGTGCATGAGTGTATTGGTGAGTGAATGGATATCTCAGTGCTACATGTCAAAGTAAGTACATATGTAAAACACAGTACATGTGATAGTTGACATATATAAATAACTGTGCATAAGAGCCAGTGAATGTGTGAGTGGCTGTATGGATTATTGTGAACTTGTATCAGGGATTGTATAACAGAGTAAATATGTGTTATTATATGTTCCAATAAGTAAGGTGTGTATAACTATATAGTTGAGGAAATCGAGGTGTGATTGATTCTTTGCAAGACTGACTAGGTGTGTGAGTAACTCCATGGATGAGTGACAGTCTGTGAGTGTCTGTTTACACTGAGTGTATCTAAGGTTATATTAGAGTCTGAAGAGGTTCATTGTATCATCACATGAATGATGTCATCAGTGATGTGATCAGTAATGTCAAATGAGATGTCATCAGTGATGTCATCAGTGATGTCATTTGAGATGTCATCAGTGATGTCATCAGTGATGTCACTGACCATGTCATGAATGATGTAATATGTGACATCATCAGCAGTGGATTGCGGGTGCGTGATATATAGTTAGTACAACTAACTATATATGGAATTTCAATGGTTTTGTGTGAGTAAAATAAGGTTTTTTAAATGCTAATCCCTAACTATATATGGTCTATAACCTATGGTTTTTTCAGTGAATATATATATATATATATATATATATATATATATATATATATATATATATATATATATATATATATATATATATATATATATATATTCACTGAAAAAACCATAGGTTATAGACCATATATAGTTAGGAATTAGCATTTACAAAACCATTGAAATTCACTGAAAAAACCATAGGTTATAGACCATATATAGTTAGGAATTAGCATTTACAAAACCTTATTTTACTCACACAAAACCATTGAAATTCCATATATAGTTAGTTGCACTAACTATATATCGCGCACTTGCAATCCACTGCTGATGATGTCACATATTACATCATTCATGACATGGTCAGTGACATCACTGATGACATCACTGATGACATCTCAAATGACATCACTGATGACATCACTGATGACATCTCATTTGACATTACTGATCACATCACTGATGACATCATTCATGTGATGATACGATGAACCTCTTCAGACTCTAATATAACCTTAGAGACACTCAGTGTAAACAGACATTCACAGACTGTCACTCATCCATGGAGTTACTCACACACCTAGTCAGTCTTGCAAAGAATCAATCACACCTCCATTTCCTCAACTATATAGTTATACACACCTTACTTATTGAAACATATACTAACACATATTTACTCTCTTATACAATCCCTGATACAAGTTCACAATGATCCATACAGCCACTCACACATTCACTGGCTCTTATGCACAGTTATTTATATATGTCAACTCTCACATGTACTGTGTTTTACATATGTACTTACTTTGACATGTAGCACTGAGATATCCATTCACTCACCAATACACTCATGCACACAGTCAACCGCCCATACAGCTGTTTCCACATGCACTTTTGAACCCATACATCTAGTGAATCAACTGCTCACACATCTATGCACAGAGTCATACACCCACACACACACTCAGTCTCCCATACAAATACTTGGGCAACCAATCAATAACCCATAGAGTTAGTCATATAGCTAATGATCAACACATGGATCAGATTACAGAACAACAGACACAATGATGCACAATTTAAAACAGTTTAGTCACTAACCCATGCACTCAGTGAGACACATTTAATCACTCACTTATACAGTCAGTCATGCACCTACTAAATCCTTCATCCAGACACTTATACATCCACTCATTCTTCAATATGTAAGACATATTTTAACTTTACAGAAACATACAGTCACTGGATGTTGTCATCAGTGATGTCATCAGTGATGTCATTTGAGATGTCATCAGTGATGTCATCAGTGATGTCACTGACCATGTCATGAATGATGTAATATGTGACATCATCAGCAATGGATTGCAAGTGCGCGATATATAGTTAGTGCAACTAACTATATATGGAATTTCAATGGTTTTGTGTGAGTAAAATAAGGTTTTGTAAATGCTAATTCCTAACTATATATGGTCTATAACCTATGTTTTTTTCAGTGAATTTCAATGGTTTTGTAAATGCTAATTCCTAACTATATATGGTCTATAACCTATGGTTTTTTCAGTGAATTTCATAGGTTTTTTAATAGCAAATGGTTATAGTTTTAAAAAATATTAAATTTTAAAGCGAATTTTATATTGTATAATTATGTCATTTTTTTTTTTTAATTCTTTTTGGTGAAACACGCCCCAGGACGCGCCCTGGGGCGCGTAGCGTAAGCGCGTCAAACCATGTGACTTTAAAATAACACTTTTCATTGGTTCAGAACTTTTTTTTTTCCAAATTGTGTGAAACCCACCCATTTCTCTCACTATTGCTTTGTACTTGGAGAGAGCAAGAGCTGTTCTGTGTACTGTCTTCATCTCCTACTTTCCTGATCTACAGCAATGGCTGCAAGAGAGTCATCCAGCAGTGATTCCGACGGATTTTTAGATGAGGACCCTCCTCAGCAGAAGAAAAAAGACCATTTAATCTGGAAATTCTATGACATCCCTGAAGGACAATAAAAAGTCAATGCTCCCAAAGTAACCTGCAAAATATGTGGTAGTACTTTATCCAGAGGCAATCCTCTGAAAAAATATAGTTTTGGAAATGCCAATTTAATCAGGCATGTCAAAAGAAGACACCCAAACAACTTTGCCAGGGAGAGTGTCAGAGAGCTGGCACGGAATTTACCCACAGATGGCGGCAGCACCTCCACTGGTGGAGCAACACCTTCGGGACCACCCCGTGGAAGAATGGTCCCTAACATACAGCCGGTGTTTGCAGGCATCAAATTTCTGTGCACGGAGTGTGACGAACTGCTCTGCTATGGGGAGCAGAGTGTTGAACTCATTGCCATAAAGAAACAGCAACACCGCTGCACTGCCAGTCCCTAAATTTTCACATTTTTTTGCTCCTGTTGAGCAGTTTTGGAATCCCTGTTTTTGTTTTTCCCCTGACAAAAATCCCAAAAATATATAAAATCGTTTTAAAAAGTCTAAAAAAATATAAAACAACAAAAACAAAAAAAGTTATTTTCAGAACTACCTCCAATTTATAAAAAAATGCTATTTTTAAAAAAAAAAAAGTCTGTCATTTTTTATCTGCATGGTACGCTCCCCGGTTCGCGTACCGGGCGCTCAAGCCCCCCCCCCCCCCCGTGACAATCAATTTTTTTTTTTACCCGCGGGACCCTTTTATGGCCCCCACATCAAAACTAGGGGGTCAGGGGGGTGTACCCTGCCCCCTTTTGCTCATTTCCTCCTTTGATTTTTGCCACCTCTTGTGTCTCAATCCTACCGAGACACAAGATGGCGGCCGCTGCGGACTGTTTCGAATGTTTACAGACACCCGAGAACCAATCAGCTTGCCGTGCGCAAGTCGCGTGGCGCGCCCGGAGCGCTCCCCGGTACGCGCACCGGGCGCGGCTCTAGATATATATCTTTTTTTAAACCTAATTTACTCAAAATTCACAGGAGCACATATCTTGAGACCTAGCAAAGGCACATCGGGCAAACAATATCTACAATTTTGCCAAGTTTCGTGGAAATCCATTCAGCCGTTCGAGCTAAAAGTGAGTCCAACCGCCCTATGGAAAAATGAATGGGAAAAACACGTTTTGGGACCCCCCTTTTTTCTCGGCCCCCCCTTGACAAAACCCCCCCCAAATGTTCCATTTTCCTGAAAATTTCATCCAATTCTATGTCTAATAACTTTGGCGTTTGTGGACGGAATTGGCTGAAATTTTCAGGAAAATGGCACATTTTGTTTCTGAGCAGCCCCTGAAAATAGGGGGGGGTTTCGTCCAGGGGGGGTCGAGAAAAAAGGGGGGTCCCAAAACGTGTTTTTAACATTGAGTTTTCCATAGGGCGGTTGGCCTCACTTTTAGCCCAAACGGCTGAATGGATTTGCACGAAACTTGGCAAAATTGTAGGGACTGGTAGCCCGATGTGCCTTTTGTAGGTCTCAATATATGTGCTCCAGTGGATTTTGAGAAATTAACGTTTAAAAAAAGATATATATCTGTAACAGCGGACCGGGCAGCGCCCCGGTTCGCGGACCTTAAGCGTACCGGAACTTCGCGTAGCGAAGCTGATTGGTTCTCCGGTGTCTGTCAACATTCTAAACAGTCCGGAGCGGCCGCCATCTTGTCTCTCGGTAGGATTGAGAGACAAAAGGAGGCCAAAACAAAGGGGGAAATAACCATAAGGGGGCATAGTAGATCCTCCCTGACCCCCTAGGTTTAATGTGGAGGTTTTAAAAGGGCCCCGCGGGGCAAAAAAAAAATAATTTTTTTTTTGTTTTTTTTGCGTGGGTAGCGCCCGGTCCGCGAACCGGGAAGCGTTCTGGGCAGCGTACTGCAATGAAAAATGAATGATAGACTTTTTCAAATACTTACTCTATTTTTTTTAAAAAAATTTTGGGGTTAGCTCCCGGTCCGCGTACCGGGAAGCTAACCGGGAAGCGAACCAAAAGAAATAGAGCTTGCCAGAGTGCTAAAGATTCTAGCAAATTTTTAATAACGGGGAGGTAGTTCTGAAAAAAACTTTTTTTTTAATATTTTTGTTGTTTTATATTTTTTTTTTCTTTTTTGAACATTATTTGTTTTTTTTGTATTTTTTGAACACTTATTTGTTTTTTTTGTTTTTTTTCAAAGGGAAAGAACAGAAAGAGGCATTGAAAAAGGCTCAACAAGAGCAAAAAAAAAAATTTAAACTTGCTGCGTTTGGAGCATCGGTGTTTCTCGAAAGCCAAATTAATTAATTTCAGACTCATGTTTGCGCATGAAATTAAAGTGCCACAATATAAGCATGTCAGCTTCATATGGACAACATTTTTTTGAATATTTGGCACTGTTTCGTTGGCCTCTCCAACTGTGAGAGAGATATCAGTAGATGTTCTTGTCACCGAAGTTGGAGGGTTCTGTTGTAGTTCACGCATCTCTGCACGACTATAGTTGATTGGATGCCGCCTCTGCATATGTCGGTGCATCGTGTGATTTCCATAACTGTATTTTTTATTAGTGCCCCGGGATAACTTATCTTGGCAGATAAGGCACGTAGCGTGGCGTGCATTGACTTTTTTCTCTCCTGGTGGAATGGAAAAAAATTGCCAGATAAAGCTAACTTTGCGATGAGATACCCGGGGTAACTCTTTGACAAATCGTGGTCCCTCTTCTTCCTCTCCGTCTTGTTCTTCCTCTTCCTCCTCTGTGTCTCCAATAAACTGTGCAGGTGGTCCTCTCTTCCTATGAGGAGATGGTGGTGGTGGTGGTGGGGGTGCAGAAGCTGAAGCTACTATTGAAGCCATTTTTTAATCAGAGCAAATGATCAGGTCTTCCTTTCTCAAAGTTGAAAGTCAGAGTGAGAAAAAAGGTGGGGGCTTTCATCATTTGGGAAAAAAAATAGTTCTAAACCAATGAAAAGTGTTATTTTTAGGTCACCTGACCTAGCCTTACATCATTATGAAACCAAAAGTGAAATGAACCAATGAAAAGTTTTATTAACAAGTCACATGACCTCTCACGCTCATGTTACGTGCTGCGGAACGCGCCCCGGTTAGCTTCCGGGTCGCTGCGCTTCGCGCCTCGGTCCGCGCCCCGGGGCACTTCCGGGTGCGCTAACGCGGTACGTCACAAGACGCATTACGCGGCAACGCGATATGTCGCGCTTTCGCGCCGCGCCGCGGATCGCTTCCGGGTAGCTGCGTTTCACGCCTCGGTCCGCGCCCCGGGGCACTTCCGGGTGCGCTAACGCGGTACGTCACAAGACGCATTACGCGGCAACGCGATACCGTCACTATGTTGATTTCTTACCGGTTCGCGGACCGGGTCGCGGCATCAATTTGAGCTAACGGAAAGCTTTCCGGTTCGCGGACCGGGAGCGAAACAAAAAAAAATATTAAAAAAAAATTATTAATAAACATATAAAATATATTTTTGGATTTAAAGAAGAATACATTTTACAGCTATAGATATTAGCTTTTAAAAAACCAATGAAATTCACTGAAAAAACCATAGGTTATAGACCATATATAGTTAGGAATTAGCATTTACAAAACCTTGAAAATTCACTGAAAAAACCATAGGTTATACACCATATATAGTTAGGAATTAGCATTTAAAAAACCTTATTTTACTCACACAAAACCAATGAAATTCCATATATAGTTAGTTGTACTAACTATATATCGCGCACCCGCAATCCACTGCTGATCATGTCACATATTACATCATTCATGACAAGGTCAGTGACATCACTGATGACATCACTGATGACATCTCAAATGACATCACTGATGACATCACTGAATTGCGGGTGCGCGATATATAGTTAGTACAACTAACTATATATGGAATTTCATTGGTTTTGTGAGAGTAAAATAAGGTTTTTTAAATGCTAATTCCTAACTATATATGGTGTATAACCTATGGTTTTTTCAGTGAATATATATATATATATATATATATGATAACACCACCTCCTCCAAACGAAAGAGACGTGACCCAGAAGGGAGATTAAATTATATATATATATATTACCTACTGGCGGTCGCCAGTAGGTATATATAGTTAGGATTTTTTCCCTATGGGATTTTTGAAAATTCTATGTCTAATAACTTTGGCGTTTGTGGACGGAATTGGCTGAAATTTTCAGGAAAATGGCACATTTTGTTTCTGAGCAGCCCCTGAAAATTGGGGGGGGGTTTCGTCCAGGGGGGGTTGAGAAAAAAGGGGGGTCCCAAAACGTGTTTTTAACATTGAGTTTTCCATAGGGCGGTTGGCCTCACTTTTAGCCCGAACGGCTGAATGGATTTGCACGAAACTTGGCAAAATTGTAGGGACTGGTAGCCCGATGTGCCTTTTGTAGGTCTCAATATATGTGCTCCAGTGGATTTTGAGAAATTAACGTTTAAAAAAAGATATATATCTGTAACAGCGGACCGGGCAGCGCCCCGGTTCGCGGACCTTAAGCGTACCGGAACTTCGCGTAGCGAAGCTGATTGGTTCTCCGGTGTCTGTCAACATTCTAAACAGTCCGGAGCGGCCGCCATCTTGTCTCTCGGTAGGATTGAGAGACAAAAGGAGGCCAAAACAAAGGGGGAAATAACCATAAGGGGGCATAGTAGATCCTCCCTGACCCCCTAGGTTTAATGTGGAGGTTTTTTTTTGCGTGGGTAGCGCCCGGTCCGCGAACCGCGAAGCGTTCTGGGCAGCGTACTGCAATGAAAAATGAATGATAGACTTTTTCAAATACTGTATGTTAATTGATTGTTGGTTTTGTTGATTATTTTTTAATTTTTTTATTTTTTAAGCAATTATTTATTATTGTGATTGTGTTTCAAAATTTAATAACATTTCTAACATTTCACTGTCTGAAATGTCGTCATTTTCATTGAACATAGCTTGTAATCTATGAGGGTGTAAAATGTCCTCATTTTGAAGGAGGTCATCCACTGCTTGCACACATTGCAGTAGTTCTTGGTCCCAAGTTTCATCCATAAATTCTATATAATTTGGATCAATTAATTCTTGGCTGCTCTCTTGCAGGACAATTTGAAATGAAACTTTCTGTTCGCCTTCCATGTTGCCTGAAATTTGGATAAAAAAATATATATATTAGTAGAGATAGGGCACTGTTGGGATTAATTTTAGATAGGCATTTTTTATCAGTGAATTTATCTTTGGGCAGTGTATAGTATCAGAGTGGAAGTAGGAATATAAAAAAGTGTATGTGATTTAACGTAAGTAAATTCATAATTATAAAAGAGAAGCCTAACTCCATCCATAACTATAACAGAGAAGTCTATCTAAATCTATAACTACTACAGAGGGATAGTATATTACTATCAGAAAAAGTTTACCATATTAACTGATAGTGCACAATATAGTTCAGTTTTTAAAATAACAACTTACCTTTAGAAAGAAGTTGAAGTGATTAGTGAAAATCCAATTGAAATGTACACCAGAAAGTAGTAGTCAAAATGGCTGTGTTTCATTCTCTTCTTTTATATATATTCAGGTACATAACCAATCAAATGTCAGGTAAAAAAAGTAGAAAATGAAAGTAACATTTTAATTGGTTGTCAATTCCAACACTTCAGATGTGTTTTGAGAAGTAATTTACCTCAGGGTATTAAGAGAGGTCTACAGGCTAAATGGCTAAATGGAATTCCAATCAAATTTGTGAAAATGGTAGGGATTGGTATGTAGTATGAGCTAATCTATATTTGGTGAAATTGTCTCCAGTGGTTTTTCTGTAAACTACTTTCCCACCTTTTTTGATGGTGCGCTTCCCAGGGAGCGACCCGGTACGCGAACTGTTGAGCGCCCCGGTTCGCGAACCTTAAGCGTTACGGGAGTCCACCATTTTGTGTTTCGGTCGAATTAAGATACAAAATGGAGGGCAAATAATGTTCAGAATGGGTAGAAGGGGGCACGGTAGACTTATCTTGACCCCCTAGGTTTTGTGAGGGTGGCTGAGGAGGCTTATATGTGCGAAAAAAAAACATTTTTTTTTAAAATTTCGCGAGGTTAGCTCCCGGTTCGCGTACCGGGTAGCGCCCCGGGGAGCGTACTTTGTTGAAAATTAGTGAAAAAAGTTAGAGTAAAATAATAATTGTGAGTGATCAGATGTAGGGTAGCTCTGAGAAGAGCTTTTGGGTTTATGGTACATTTAGGTACTTATAAGTAGGTACCAATGCACAGTCTTAAATTCAGAGTGAAAACTCTGTTGCCCTCATCTGAGAAGTGAACTCCATCTCCTCTGTAGATATCTTGCATGTAGTAACGCTTATTGTTGTACATGGAGCCCATTCCATGGTCTCTCATGTAAGCTGAAACAGATTTGTTTACATGCTTCCTCGACTTCTAAATTTGTGGACAAAATTGGTTTGACCACCTCCATTTCTGTCTTTGGCATATATTTGAATATACCAAGGCAGTCTGAGGAAAAAGTGCCATCAATTGCTCAAAGGTGTCCTTTAAAAGCATTTCCAGACCTACCCCAGTCAAAGTGCCCAAATCATTACCTCCACAATGCACAATTAACACGTCAGGTTTGGGCAAATGCATAAAGGTTTTCACCAATGGTATCAATTGGTGACATTTTAATCCTCTGTGGCCAAACCATTTAATTTCCACATCTTGTAAATTGAGGTTAAGTAAATTTCTGTTCTCAGCATACCTGTGAGCCCAGTGGATATAACTATGTCCAACAATCCAGACAGAAAACATGGTGAGAGAAGGTTCTGCTGCAGTCAGATGAAGTGTGGCAATGAAATGGCAGTTGAAAAAATGAGAGTTTAAAATGAAAAAAACTGTGGAGTTTCTGTGTTAATGAAGCAGTAACAGTGATTGGTGGATTTTGATTGCTGAAAACAGAAAGTTAGGGTGCATGGATGAGTTCTTTGAAAGATGTATTTTGAATGGTCAATAAATAATCATTAAATGAAAGATTGCAGTGGATACGCAGGTGCACTGAGAGTTCAGAGTTCAATTGCAACATTGTTGTGTGAACTTGCAAACACCAGAGGTCTTGCAAGAGGTGGTTGCTATGCAGAAAAGGCATGAAATGGCAGAGGGGGGAAGGGTTTTCATTTGAAAAAAAGTGAGGGAAGAGTTTTGATTGGGTGACATGAGAGATATGTCTGAAGAATTACAGCATTTCTGTGCTTTTGATAGCTGCAGACTCTGGAGTGCATACCTTTTGCTCTGCTGAAGACAAATTGGTGTGTTTCTGAGACTGTTTTCAAACTCAAAGTATTTGCTAAGGTGAGAAAATATTTCTTTAATTTAGATAGAGAATAGTGTGCTTTAAGGAGAAAATTATGAAGAAAGTTGTGTTTTTCAAATGTTGCTTTGTCTCAAGTGTTTTACAAATAGATTTTGTTTCTTTGAGAAAATGTAATTGGAGAAAATGTGAAGTATTAGTACTGACAGGGTGTTTTTCTGCATAGGAGCTGTGGAGTCTTTTCAAATTATGACTTGAGAATCGTTTTTGAGGAAGATGAATGTTTATAATATTTCTGACAAGGACATAATGGTGTATGCTTCTTTATAATGCAATTGAATGTCTCTGATGTTATTTTTCCCATTTTAATGTAAGACCTTTTCTGTGGCGCAAATTGCTTGTAAATATGCTCCCACCTGTGCATGGTAAATTTAGATTTTGAATGTTTGTGTTACATAGCCATGTTAAAAGTGATACAAACATGCTGCAAAGGCAATCAAAAAACGCTTTTATGTGTCTTAAGGACATTTTAAGTAATTTTCCCATGTGCAGTGTTTTGAAATTATGATTTGAAAATCGTTTTTGGGGAAAAGGAATTGTTTTTAAATTTATGACAAGGACATAATGGTGTATGCTTTTTTATAAGGCAATTGACTGTCTCTGATGTTATTTTTCCCATTTTAATGTAAGACCTTTCTCTGTGGCGCAAATTGCTTGTAAATATGCTCCCACCTGTGCATGGCAAATTTAGATTTTGAATGTTTGTGTTAAATAGCCATGTTAAAAGTGACCCAACCATGCTGGAAAGGCAATCAAAAAACACTTTCATGTGTCTTAAGGACATTTTAAGTCATTTCCTCATGTGCAGTGTTTTCAAATTATGATTTGAAAATCGTTTTTGGGGAAAAGGAATGGTTTGTAAATTTATGACAAGGATATAATGGTGTATGCTTCTTTATAAGGCATTTCTGTGTCTCTGATGTCATTTTTCCCATATTATATTAAAAGACCTTTCTCCGTGGGGCACATTCATTGTAAATATGGTCACACTTGTGCATGTTGATTTTGGTTTTTACTGTTTGAGTTACATAACCATGTTAAAAGTGACCCAAAAAAATTGCAAAGGCTTTCAAAAAACACTTTCATGTGTCTTAAGGACATTTTAAGTAATTTCCCTGTGGGCAGTGTTTTCAAATTATGAATTGAAAATCGTTTTTGAGGTAATGGAATGTTGTTAAAATTTATGTGCGCCATATGCCCCCAAATTTCTTTTTCAGGGGTGCAGCAGGGTGTTCTTGAGACACCCCTGCACCTTTGGAAAAATTCCTAATTTGCGATGAGCTAATTGCTAATCGCAAATTGCACCTTCATTCATATGGGCATCCTGGCCCATGGAAATGAATGGGTAATTTGCAATTAGCAATTTGTTCATCGCAAATTTGGAATGGTAAAGAATCGCTATTTATTCCTTAAAATTTGCTATTTTGGAAATGCGAAATAGTTATATGATACATATGCCGGTTGATGTCTAACAAGATAAGAAGCTTAGGGATACATTTATGATGACTGGCACAATGAAGTGGACATTACTTACTTCATTGGTAGAGCTTTACATGTATTATGTCCTCTGTATTCTTCATCAAGCGTAACTTAAATCTGCAATCCTGAGTAGGCCTCACCTTAAACAAACCTCTGGATAGGCCACACCTTATCGTCATCATGAATTAATCATTTAAAATGCTAGGGACAGATTTATGATAGGTGTATGCCTCTTTTGCGCCACTTACAAAACACTGTCCACGGGGAAATGACTTAAAATGTGCTTAAGACACATGAATGTGTTTTTTTAAAGCGTTTGCAATTTTTTTGGGTCACTTTTAACATGGCTATGTGACTCAAACAGTCAAAATCTAAATTCACCATGCACAGGTGGGAGCATATTTACAAGGAATGTGCTCCATGGGGAAAGGTCTTATAATGTAATATGGGAAAAATGACATCAGAGACAGTGAAATGCCTTATAGAGAAGCATACACCATTATGTCCTTGTCATAAATTTGCAAACCATTCCTTTTCCCCCAAAACGATTTTCAAATCATAATTTGAAAACACTGCACATGTGGAAATGACTTAAAATGTCCTTAATTCAAAATTGGCTATTCCTTATTTTGCGATTGCACTGAAGGATTTGCACATTTTGCGATTTCTTAAATGCAATGTATCAAACAAAAAATATGTAAAAAATGACATTAAGGATTTGGAAACTACCACCAACTTCTAGTTTGTGGTAATTTGCGAATTCTTTTCAAAAAGCATTTTTTTCCAAAAAACAAAAGGTGCCATATGACGCCAATACATGTCCTTAGGGCATGTATGTGCGCCATATGCCCCCAAATTTCTTTTTCAGGGGTGCAGCAGGGTGTTCTTGAGACACCCATGCACCCTTGGAAAAATTCCTAATTTGCGATGAGCTAATTGCTAATCGCAAATTGCACCTTCATTCCTATGAGCCTCCTAGCCCATGGAAATGAATGGGTAATTTGCAATTAGCAATTTGCTCATTGCAAATTAGGAATGGTAAAGAATTGCTATTTATTCCTTAAAATTTGCTATTTTGGAAATGCAAAATAGTTTGATGGTACATATGCCGGTTGATGTCTAACAAGATAAGAAGCTTAGGGATACATTTATGATGACTGGCGCAATGAAGTGGATATTACTTACTTCATTGGTAGAGCTTTACATGTATTATGTCCTCTGTATTCTTCATCAAGCGTAACTTTAATTTGCAATCCTGAGTAGGTCTCACCTTAAACAAACCTCTGGATAGGCCACACCTTATCGTCATCATGAATTAATCATTTAAAATGCTAGGGACAGATTTATGATAGGTGTATGCCTCTTTTGCGCCACTTACAAAACACTGTCCACGGGGAAATGACTTAAAATGTGCTTAAGACACATGAATGTGTTTTTTTAAGGCGTTTGCAATTTTTTTGGGTCACTTTTAACATGGCTATGTGACTCAAACAGTCAAAATCTAAATTCACCATGCACAGGTGGGAGCAAATTTACAAGGAATGTGCTCCATGGGGAAAGGTCTTATAATGTAATATGGGAAAAATGACATCAGAGACAGTGAAATGCCTTATAGAGAAGCATATACCATTATGTCCTTGTCATAAATTTGCAAACCATTCCTTTTCCCCAAAAACGATTTTCAAATCATAATTTGAAAACACTGCACATGTGGAAATGACTTAAAATGTCCTTAATTCAAAATTTGCCATTCCTTATTTTGCGATTGCACTGAAGGATTTGCAAATTTTGCGATTTCCTAAATGCAATGTATCAAACAAAAAATATGTAAAAAATGACATTAAGGATTTGGAAACTACCACCAACTTCTAGTTTGTGGTAATTTGCGAATTCTTTTCAAAAAACATTTTTTTCCAAAAAACAAAAGGTGCCATATGACGCCAATACATGTCCTTAGGGCATGTATGTGCGCCATATGCCCCCAAATTTCTTTTTCAGGGGTGCAGCAGTGTGTTCTTGAGATACCCCTGCACCCTTGAAAAAATTCCTAATTTGCGATGAGCTAATTGCTAATCGCAAATTGCACCTTCATTCCTATGAGCCTCCTAGCCCATGGAAATGAATGGGTAATTTGCAATTAGCAATTTGCTCATTGCAAATTAGGAATGGTAAAGAATTGCTATTTATTCCTTAAAATTCGCTATTTAGGAAATGCAAAATAGTTTGATGGTACATATGGCGGTTCATCTGTAACAAGATAAGAAGGTTAGGGATACATTTATGATGACTGGCGCAATAAAGTGGACATTACTTACTTCATTGGTAGGCCTTTACATGTATTATCTCCTCTGTATTCTTTATCAAGCGTAAATTTAATCTGCAATCCTGAGTAGGCCTCACCATAAACAAACCTCTGGATAGGCCACACCTTATCATCATCCTGGATTAATCATTTAAAATGGTAGAGACAGATTTATGATAGGTGTATGTCTCTTTTGCGCCACTGTGCGTCACTTTTATGATGCAGTGGCGGTGCAAAAGATTTGCTATGAGGCGAGAAAATTACAAATTGATGCATTTAGGCAGATGTGTCATGGTGTAAAAAAAACGTGCCACATGAAACCGATGCAGCAGTGATGCAAAAGATGCACCATGTTGCAAGACAGGCCTCACTTGGGGTCATATGTATCAAGCTAATTACCATTCGCAAAGATCAAAATTCTGCAAATTTCAGCCTTTGCGAATGCTAATTAGACAAATGGTATGTATCAAACAAGTTTGATGCAAAATAAGGAATAGCTAAATTTGCTAATCCTTATTTTGCGATTGCACTGAAGGATTTGCAAATTTTGCGATTCCTTAAATGCAATGTATCAAACTAAAAATATGTAAAAAATGACATTAAGGATTTGGAAACTACCACCAACTTCTAGTTGGTGGTAATTTGCGAATTCTTTTCAAAAAGCATTTTTTTAAAAAAAACAAAAGGTGCCACATGACGCCAATACATGCCCTTAGGGCATGTATGTGCGCCATATGCCCCCAAATTTCTTTTTCAGGGGTGCAGCAGGGTGTTCTTGAGACACCCATGCACCCTTGGAAAAATTCCTAATTTGCGATGAGCTAATTGCTAATCGCAAATTGCACCTTCATTCCTATGAGCCTCCTAGCCCATGGAAATGAATGGGTAATTTGCAATTAGCAATTTGCTCATTGCAAATTAGGAATGGTAAAGAATTGCTATTTATTCCTTAAAATTCGCTATTTAGGAAATGCAAAATAGTTTGATGGTACATATGGCGGTTCATCTGTAACAAGATAAGAAGCTTAGGGATAGATTTATGATGACTGGCGCATCACCAGGGATGTGCCAGTCATCCTGCGCCGCTGTTCCGCCACCCATGGTGTGCTGCATTTACAATGCGGCGCAGCATGGGGCAAAAATGGCACAGATGTGTGACGTATCTGTGCTGTAAAGGTGGCGCATTGCTGGAGTTGTATCGCAAGTGCGATGCAGCTCAAGCAAGGCTCAGGGGTGCCCCATCTCGCAGGGTTTTGACGCAGCTTTCTCCTATCTGATTGTAAATACGGCACACCATGGGTGGCAGAGCAGCGGTGCACGTTAACTGGTGCATGCCTGGGGATGTGCCATTTAACATAAATCTGCCCCTTGACATTTAAGTATGTGCAGGGGACACAGAGTTGGTGAGGCTTATCCAAGGTTAAGAAGAGATGAGTCCTGTTCACTGAAAAATTAGACATAGGCTTCACCTGCTCAGCATCGCTGGACATGGCTAAATAATAGCTGCAAAATGTTACTCTTGTTAAACAATTTTACTATTATAATCTCTGAGATTTGTCTCTTACTCTGCAACATCTCATTGTTGTTATCTTTCTTTAAAGATAAAGACAACATCAACATGAGCGACAATCTGCAATCAGTTGATTTTGACCTCATCATTGAACTTGTAATTGAAACATCAGTGGATGTTGATCCCTTGGATGATTTAAATCCTGAGGATGAAGAAGAGCGTGATGAGGATGCAGATTTGTCCGAATTATATGACATAGGGTGGGAAGCTGACCTGCTTGAGCCTATGGAACTATAAACATTTATTTTTAAAATTTATAATAAATAAAAAGTAAAAGTGTAAACCGTTTAATTTAAAAATAAAGACACCTTCAAAAACAGGTTATGTGTAGTGTCTTCAATAAAATATTAAAATATGCTCATAAAATTAGATCAGATTCACATATAAAATAGCACAGGTAACATGAATATAAATTCCATTTCTTTTCTGCTATTTCTGTATTGTAAATTTGCCAAGGACTAAAAAATCTTCTATTTAAAATGTCAAGTAGTGTGTTAAGTTTTTGATCACTGTTATTGATTTACTGTTTGGAAATAGTGGTTAATAACATTTTTTAATATATTTTACCACAGATTCAACTGCAGATCATTTCAACATTTCACCATGCCAACGAAAGAAAGAGAGAAAGGCTGCAAAACGTCAAAGACAGCAGGCCAATCAAAAGAAGCAGCAGTCCTCTAACAAAAAGATTTGTCAAGTCACGAAGAAAGCACCGGGTAAGAGTACAAAAACATTCATAAGAAATATGTGTAGTAAAAAAAATATTACTACAGAAAATGTTTCAGTCCATAAAAAGAGAAGCAATTCAAATGGAAAGGAAAGGCCAATCAAAATTGTTACTGCTAGAGCAAGAGATAACTCTGTGCATGATAGTAGAAGGAAACAACAGTTTAGGGACATTCGTAAACGAATGTTCCGCAACAGGATAATTGGCAATTTGTTAAAAAATATTAAGAAAGGTCAACAGAAAGTGGTTTTTTATAAGAGAAAAAAAAAAGTTGAGAAAGTTATTGATCAGGCATTTGAAATTAAACGTAAGTTATTTATTTTGATAATCAATAGAATTAGGAAGCTAAACAAGGCAATTTATGATTTCAAAAGAAATAGTAGATGGAAGAGAATAGTTAATCGTAGTCATTTTTGTGAAGTTTTTTCTGGAGAATGGATGCATAGTTCAAGCTCTGAGGCATTTTTTAATGAGGAGAGTTATTTCCAGGATAATGATTTGGTGCATGCAGTTGACACCAGTGGTCGTGCTTATGAAGTGAAAGATGGTTGTCCAGTTGAAAAAGAAAAACTTGTGACAACAGAGGCAGAAGAGGTGTTAGGTAATGAGGTTTTAGGAAGACGTGCTAAGGGTCCTGTGTACACCTGGAAGTGTAGTAGTATTTGTAGTGTGCGACAGGATTCCATCAATTTGCTTTGTGATTTTGTACGGTCATTTAATAAGAAAAGTTTGAAGCAGAAAATAAGGTTGTTGCAAGAATTAGATCCTTGCAGAGTGAGAGAAGTGACAGGTTTGCATGGTCATTCACTGGCTTGTCTTTCCAGGAGAGTATGCCAGAGTGTTTTTCATCATTTCAGGATGCTAGCAGTGCATCATAATAAAGTGAGGAAATTAGTTAGAATGTTCTATTATGCTAAGAGTCCAGCAATTATGCTTAAACAATTATGCGCTGCTCTTTTGCATGGTTCTGAAATAGATGTGAAGAATATATGTGAAGAAATTGAGTTTTGTTACTTTGGAAGTAAAGAGGAGAATGTTGAAATTGACCAAGAAGAAGCGGGTAATGTGGAAGATAGTGTACAGGTTTCCAGTACAGATAATTTCCAGAGGGAAATTGCGACGTTTCAGGTCAAATCAAGTGAGAGGCCAAATTTCACTTGTGTGTGTTGTCGACGCACTTATTATATGAATCAGACTAAGTTAGTGGATTTATATGCAAAAAGTGAAAGGGAAAATAATAGTGAATGGAAGGATTTCACAACATACTTGATGGTAGAAAATTGTTTTGATTTGGGATTGGATCAACGTGTGTGTACTTATTGTTGTAACAAATTAAATCAAAACCAGATGCCTGCTAGAGCAGTTCATAATAATCTGGAATTGGTTGAGATTCCTTCTGAATTGAAGGATTTAAATACTTATGAATCTATTTTGATTCAAAGTATCCATCCCTTTCAGGCTATTGTAAGAATGGAGCCAAAGACAGGGAAATTGCCTCCATCAGATTTACAGAGAGGATTAAAGGGAAGAGTTGTTTATTTGCCTCTAGATTTGAAGAAAAACATTAACACAATTGGAGTAGAAAAAGTGGAAGAGGAACCTCTGGTTATCTTAGTTAATGGGGTTCCGACAAAGAATAAGAAAATATGGCAAGATTTAGTAGATGTTAGGAAAGTTAAAAAGGCAACATTGTATTTGAAAAAAAATAATAAATACTATAAGAATGTATATGTTGCAGAAGAGGAAGTAAGTGAGGAAGAGGATAGCGATTTGTGTGCTGGTCAAATTGAGAAAGTAGAACCCTCTACTAGTGAAGAAATATATGAACATTATAGTGTTCATCCTTTGCATTCCAAGGAAGTCATGGGGAATGCTATTGAGTTGTTTCAAATGAAACAAGCCAAAGGGAGTCCCATTAGTGTTTGGGAGGAAAGTTTGGAAGCTCGGTGTTTCCCACAGCTTTTTCCAACAGGTCAGGGAGGAAGATATGATGAGCGACCTCATCAAATTCCTGCTTCTGAATACCGGACTTTGCGATTGTATGCAGGAGATGCTAGGTTTCGACAATGCATTCCCTATTTGTTTCATCTCCTGTTTGAAAGCGATCTGTCTGGACTGTCATATGCAGTGAACCACATCTTGAAAAGTGGTATACACATGCAAAACATCTCGGCAAGTGACTTTATGGATAAAGTCAATGTCCAAGACAGTATTTTGGATTCTCACCTGATTAATCTCATGGCGTGTCAGCGTGGTACTAATGAGTACTGGTACCGTCGTCATGGTGATTTAAAATGTATGCTGAGGAACTTAGGTACTCCCACATGGTTCCTCACTCTGAGCTGTGCCGAGTATGGCTGGGAAGACTTACTTGAATTTCTACGAGAGGCAAATGCTAACGTAGATAACATCGAATTCAAGACACCTGGAGAACTGTGCTCTTTGGATCCAGTCAATGTATGTAGGTACTTCAATCATAGATTTGAAGCTATGATGTCTTTCATCATGAATAAGAAGAATCCACCTCTTGGAGAGGTGTTGGATTTCTTCTGGAGAAAGGAGTACCAAGCAAGAGGTGCTCCTCATATACATATGCTGCTGTGGATCAAGGATGCACCTAAATTTGGAACGGATCCAGAAGACTCAGTGATGAGTTTCATCCAACAGTATTCTACGTGTGCTGTTCCAAACGCAAAAGAGAAGAAAAGCCTAAGAGAAAAAGTTCTGCGTTTCCAAAGCCATCGATGTGGAAAGTACTGCCGTCGTAAATTCCGAAACAAGGACAAGTTCTACACCAAATGTCGTTTCGGCTTTCCACGACCGGTGATTTCTAAAGGAAGAGTAAACAGTTTGATGTCTTCGCTGCGACATAATGTGATGAAGAAATCACCTAAAAACACATACAATTTGAAGAGGAACGAAGAGTCAAAGTACATCAACGACTACAACCCGGTGATTTTGTCCATGTGGAATGCTAACATGGATATACAGTTTGTGGCTGATAACTGTATGGCTGTGGCTCGGTATGTGACATCTTACATCACCAAAAAAGAGAAGACAGAATTGAAGGATATGTGGGAGGACATTTCCCATGAAAAGAGCCTCAGCAAGAAGTTGTACAGTTTCAGTCTGAAGATGTTGTCGCATCGAGAAATCGGAGCGTACGAATGCTCTGACCGGTTGTCTTCAGCAAGTCTCTATGCCAAGTCCAGGAGTATCGTTTGGGCGAGTCTTGGTCTTGCTGCAACGCGTAATCGAGTTCTGAAACCTGTGCGGGAAATTGAGTATTTGGCGGAAAAGGAGCCAAACAGTACTGACATTTTGAAGACCAACATGTTGGATACATATTATCCAAATAGAAGCAGTCACCTCGACAATGTTTGTCTGTATGAGGTTCTTCAAAATTACATATTCAAGAGGAACATCAAAGAAGATACTGAGAAAGGAGTGTATGCTGTAATAGGAAGTGAGGGATGTCTGGTCAAGCAAAGAAAATGCCACTTGGTAAACCATCGAAAATTGAGTGGCGAATCTCCTGAAAAAAAGGAGTTTTTCTATTTAGCACTTTTGCAACTTTTCAAGCCTTGGCGTGCAGAAGAGGAACTGCTTGGAGATTTCCTCTGTTACGAAGACTCTTTCAATGCTGCCAAGGAGACCATAGAATGTCCTGCTTTTCCCAAATATGTAGAAATGTTGAATGCGGAAATTGAGCAGGAAGCAACGATTGCAGCCGAGATTGCCAGAGACAGTTCTCAGGACAGTCAGAGTTCTGCTTCATTGAGTCAGGATCCACTAGGAGGACCTGTTATCGAAAATGAAGCTGCCACTGCTATGAATGAAGTGGAAAGAGCCATGGCACATGCTCAGGAGGATGCGGTTAACTTAGAAGAGTTGGAAAGACAACTCAACGTTGAGCAGAGGAAAATATATGACGAAGTTACCATGCAAATTGATCATGGATTAAGTCATGACAAGAAAGAGTGCTCATGTACGTCGTTGAAGCCTGTCCGACTGTACGTGAGTGGAGAAGCGGGAACTGGAAAAAGTTTCCTCATTAAAGCAATTTCATGCTATTTGCAGGAAAGGACAGAGTCATCGCTGTCTTGTGTTGTCACCGCTCCAACTGGACTGGCAGCACATAACATTAAAGGGATTACTTTACATCGTTTACTGATGCTGCCAGTGGAGCATGACAACAAATTACAATATCACAAGCTATCTGGAGATGCTTGTTTTGAAGTTTCAAGAATCTTGAGGAAAATGAAACTTCTTATCATTGACGAAGTAAGCATGGTTTCCAATGTCATGCTTGCCTTTGTGCATTTGAGAATGCAAGAAGTTCTCAAAACAGAGTATGATGTGTTATTTGGTGGCAAACACATCATTGTTTTCGGAGATCTTTTGCAGCTGACACCAGTGAAAGGGCAACCTGTGTTTAAAATGCTCACGCATGAAGATACCAGGAAATGCCTAGGCAGCATTGGCAACGTCAATATATGGTTAAACTTCAATTATGCTGAACTGCATGAAAATATGCGTCAGGCGAAGGATGAAGTTTACAAGACTATTCTACAAGATGTTAGAATTGGAAAAGTGACCGAGCATGGGAAAGAAGCTTTACATGCACGATTACTGTCAAATTTATATCCAGAACAAGATGTTGTGCCTGAGAATATTTTTCAGAAAATTACTGATAAGAAATCTGGAATATGTTTGATGCCAACTCTTGCAGAATGTGCCAAATTCAACAACAAAATGTTGCATTTAGAAAAGCAAGAGATTGTGAAACTGGAAGCTATTGACAGAGTAGAGCATATGGGATCAACAATTATTTTGTCTGAGAATCTGAAAACAAAATTGGATTCATTAGAGAAGAGTATATCTAAAACTGCAGGTTTTGAAAAGACTCTGAATGTGTGCTTGAACTGCCGTATAATTTTAAGAACGAATTTACATGTTGAAAGAGGTCTGGTAAATGGATCAATGGGTAATGTTGTTGATTTTGTAAAATACAGAAATAGAGATGGAATTGAATTTTTTAAAATTAAATTTGATGGCATTGAGGAAGTACAGCTAATTGGTCGTTGCTCTGCTAGATTTTTGCTTGTAAAAGACTTATATGTTCGCCGTAAGCAGTTTCCTGTTTGCTTGGCATATGCGGTGACAATCCATAAATCGCAAGGTTTAAGTGTAGACTGTGCATTGGTGAATATTGGCAGTTCTGTGTTCAAGGAGGGTATGGCATATGTGGCATTGTCACGAGTTAGAACTTTATCGGGATTGTACTTGATTGAGTGTGATGTCACAAACATTTGTGCGGATCTAGATTGTGTTAAGGAATACAATAGGTTAAGAAGAGAGTATGCGCCACATTTGCCTCAGTATCCTTTGTTTGAGAAACGTGTGGTAGGCCGGAAACGAAGAAATGTGACCAATACTGGGGAGGTTGTAGCAAAAAGACGAAAAGTCGATGAACCTAAAATTACAAGCAGAAACAAAAAGGATTCTGTTGAAGATGTTGTTGGTTTTCAATTTGAAAACAGTTCTGGTGTCAACTGCTATGCTAATGTAGTGGTTAATGTTTTGTTTTCTCTAGAAAATGTAAAAGAAGAGATTGTGGTCAATTCTGATCAAAGATTTTGCAGTTTGTTAAATTCTGTGTTAGAGAAATGTAGCACTGATAGAACAAACATAGAAAGTGTGTCTGAAATTCGAAATCTGTTAGACAGATGTTCAGGCCAAACACAATTCTCTCAAAATATTCAGCAAGATTGTCAGGAGTTTTTAATGTATATGCTTGATGTATTGCATGCTGAAGGTGTAGATGTAGATCAGCTGTTTGGGCTTTCTTATCAATGGCAGCATGACTGCGAGAACTGTATGGTATCAAGTACTACTAGTGTAGACTCAGAAAGATTTATATATTTAACTTTGCCAGACAGTACATCAGTCTCCTTTAATAAGCTAGTAAAAGCAGCTGATCACAACATGGAGTGTAGCCAATGTAAATCTGAAATGATGTCCACATTATTTATACGAACATATGGCCAGTATGTCATTTTAATGTTCCAACGATGTAGGCCTGATGGAACAAAATTGACAACTTTAATAAAAAAAATTGTAGCTTCGCAGTTGTCAATATCAGGAAGGACTTTTGTAACTGCAGCAATTATATATCATGACGGCCCTTCAATAACATCAGGACATTACACAGCTTATTTAAAGTCTAGAAATGGCTGGTCATTCTGCAATGATTCTGTTTTAATTTTCAAAAACAAAATTGCAGTATGACCTTAAAAACTCTTACCTGGTGTTTTTAAAACCAAAATTTTAGGGAAATAATCTCGGGATGTGCTCTGTGGAATTTCAAGAAGTTCTAATGGCTCCTACACAATTTGGCCTTGACGATAAGTGTAGTTCAGAGACATAACTTCTAACCATAAGACTGGACGTCATGGAGAAATAAGTGCACTTTGAATGAGTTCAGAAAAACAATTTCTTTTTATAAGCTAATTGAAGCAGCCAATCAAAACATAGAGTAGAGGGAATGTAAGTCTGCAATGCTGTCTACTGTTTTACATTGCTTTGTGATTAAAAGTGATATAGAGAATTAAATAATTGTAGTACTCATAGAGGTAGTGTAAGTCTGCTTCATAGTAAGCAGTATCAGTGTCATAGGAAATGTAGAACATGACTGAGCAAGAAGGGGAAGATATTACTATTCCAGGATTGTGAAAATGATCTTCAACATTTTAATTCTGAAAGTTGCAGAAATGCCAAATGACGGGATTGGCTTACAAGAAATCCAAGAGTTATAAATGGCTCTGACAAGATTTGGCCTTGTGGAAACTTGTGGTAGAGAGCAACATGTAACATGTTTTTAAAAACGATGGAGATTTTCTTTCAGAAAGTGGCGGGTTTAAAGTAATAACAGCACAACAGAGTGTAAGCTGTTCATAGGACATCCTTTGACGTCATGGAAAGTAAGTTAACTTTAAGGAGTTCTGAATTCTGATTTGTTATGTTGTATGGGTTTTTTAAACACAATCATTTTGATTGTGTTTTTTTTTCCCCGCTGTTATATGATGAATACCTTCAAGTCATTGTTTTTAGTGAATTTTGATACATTCTGAGAACAGCAAAAATAAACCATTTAACATGTATAATTAATTCTGTACTGTTTGCATTTATGATGTATATGTAGAACTGTGTAGGAGGCATGGAGAAGGTGAGGCTTCTGTAAGTGTCAAAGTTGTTGCATGCAGTGCTGCACTTCTGCGTATTCTTTCATATGCTGGACTACATCTGCACAATGAGATACCTAAGCAAAGGAAACACAAGTGATGTGATTGTGAAATGAGCAAAATAAATTGCACGTATTTCATTTACATCACCTGTGTTTCCTATCATTACGAATCACATTGTGCAGATCAAGTTTAGGTCTGTCCAGGGAAACATAGGAGGTTTGGACTTTGTTCAAGAGTGCAGTGGACATGACTCACTTCATTGGTAGACCTTCACATGTATTATGTCCTCTATTCTCTTCAACAACTCGAAATTTCATCTGCAACCCTGAGTAGGCCTCACCTCAAACAAACCTCTGGATAGGACACATCTTATTGGCATCCTGAAGCAATCATTTAAAATTTTAGTGTCTTGCGACACTTTTCTGAGACAACAGCAATGCAAAAGATGCACCATGTTTTAAGATAGGCCTCACTTCATCTGCATCAAGATACTGTTAGTTTAAAATGTATATCTTTAGGACTGTGTAGGGGGCCTGGAGAAGCAGAAGCTTCTGTAAGTGTCAAAGTTGTTGAAAAACTGTTTGTCCTTCAATCTTTTCCCTTGTCTTTTGTAATTTTTAAATACATGTTTTAATATTTTTCAAATGTTTGTTCTCTCTTTCACAGATTGAAAGTATAAAAACAAAAAGTGAGTAATTTAACGACAATTATAAGGTAAATGTTTTGTACTCTTTTCGTTACATTTCTATCACATTTAACTTCTATTAGTTCCACTGCTTCATTTCTTTAACCCTCAGTTTCCTGCCTTTGCTACTTCCCTCATTCCTTTCTCTATTACCTACTTACTCAACTCCTTCCACTCTTTTTCTCAGTCCCTCTCTTCTCATAGTTCCTCACTCTTGTTCACTCACTCCGTCTCTATTACTCTTAGTGTCTTTGACTGATCACTGTATCACTATTTGTTCATAATGCTTTCTCTGTGTAGTTGAAGCACAATAAGGGGCATATTATGAACACAGCCAATAAAATTATTGCTCTTTTTATTGGCAGAAAACTGGTGCAAAAGTGGTTTTAGGGGCAGTTTTCTGCCGCAAAAGCAGCTTTAGCGACACATTTCTGCCAATAAAAGCTGCAAAACTTTTATTGCATATGTTGATGATATGGCTCTATGTTACTTACATTTCTTTACTGTTTCAATTAATCTTTTTCTGTTATTTTTTGTTTTCTGTTTTCTATTTTTTCTCTCTGTTATTCTTCATGTTTTAATCTTATTTTGAACATTCACTCACATTCTCCAAGAAACTCTTCTTTGTTAATGTTATACTCTCTTTTTTTTTCTTTCACTTCGTTATCTATTTTGTTTTTCACAATTATACCCTCTTCCGTCTTTTCTTCGGTAAATAGATCTATTAAACAGTATCTCTTCTTTAGTCCCTATAGCTGTCTTTCTTTTAACATCACGCTCTGTTTACTTTCCTTATACTTACTCTATTTTTTTTTTTTTTTGGGTTAGCTCCCGGTCCGCGTACCGGGAAGCTAACCGGGAAGCGAACCAAAAGAAATAGAGCTTGCCAGAGTGCTAAACATTCTAGCAATTTTTTAATAACAGGGAGGTAGTTCTGAAAAGAACTTTTTTTTTTATATTTTTGTTGTTTTATATTTTTTTTTCTTTTTTGAACATTATTTGTTTTTTTTGTATTTTTTGAACACTTATTTGTTTTTTTGTTTTTTTTCAAAGGGAAAGAACAGAAAGAGGCATTGAAAAAGGCTCAACAGGAGCAAAAAAAAAAATTAAAACTTGCTGCGTTTGGAGCATCGGTGTTTCTCGAAAGCCAAATTAATTAATTTCAGACTCATGTTTGCGCATGAAATTAAAGTGCCACAATATAAGCTGTCAGCTTCATATGGACAATTTTTTTTTGAATATTTGGCACTGTTTCGTTGGCCTCTCCAACTGTGAGAGAGATATCAGTAGATGTTCTTGTCACCGAAGTTGGGGGGTTCTGTTGTAGTTCACGCATCTCTGCACGACTATAGTTGATTGGATGCCGCCTCTGCATATGTCGGTGCATCGTGTGATTTCCATAACTGTATTTTTTATTAGTGCCCCGGGATAACTTATCTTGGCAGATAAGGCACGTAGCATGGCGTGCATTGACTTTTTTCTCTCTTGGTGGAATGGAAAAAAATTGCCAGATAAAGCTAACTTTGCGATGAGATACCCGGGGTAACTCTTTGACAAATTGTGGTCCCTCTTCTTCCTCTCCGTCTTGTTCTTCCTCTTCCTCCTCTGTGTCTCCAATAAACTGTGCAGGTGGTCCTCTCTTCCTATGAGGAGATGGTGGTGGTGGTGGTGGGGGTGCAGAAGCTGAAGCTACTATTGAAGCCATTTTTTAATCAGAGCAAATGATCAGGTCTTCCTTTCTCAAAGTTGAAAGTCAGAGTGAGAAAAAAGGTGGGGGCTTTCATCATTTGGGAAAAAAAATAGTTCTAAACCAATGAAAAGTGTTATTTTTAGGTCACCTGACCTAGCCTTACATCATTCTGAAACCAAAAGTGAAATGAACCAATGAAAAGTTTTATTAACAAGTCACATGACCTCTCACGCTCATGTTACGCGCTGCGGAACGCGCCCCGGTTAGCTTCCGGGTCGCTGCGCTTCGCGCCTCGGTCCGCGCCCCGGGGCACTTCCGGGTGCGCTAACGCAGTACGTCACAAGACGCATTACGCGGCAACGCGATATGTCGCGCTTTCGCGACGCGCCGCGGATCGCTTCCGGGGAGCTGCGTTTCGAGCCTCGGTCCGCGCCCCGGGGCACTTCCGGGTGCGCTAACGCGGTACGTCACAAGACGCATTACGCGGCAACGCGATACCGTCACTATGTTGATTTCTTACCGGTTCGCGGACCGGGTCGCGGCATCAATTTGAGCTAACGGAAAGCTTTCCGGTTCGCGGACCGGGAGCGAAACAAAAAAAAATATTTTAAAAAAATTATTAATAAACATATAAAATATATTTTTGGATTTAAAGAAGAATACATTTTACAGCTATAGATATTAGCTTTTAAAAAACCAATGAAATTCACTGAAAAAACCATAGGTTATAGACCATATATAGTTAGGAATTAGCATTTACAAAACCTTGAAAATTCACTGAAAAAACCATAGGTTATACACCATATATAGTTAGGATTTAGCATTTAAAAAACCTTATTTTACTCACACAAAACCAATGAAATTCCATATATAGTTAGTTGTACTAACTATATATCGCGCACCCGCAATCCACTGCTGATCATGTCACATATTACATCATTCATGACATGGTCAGTGACATCACTGATGACATCACTGATGACATCTCAAATGACATCACTGATGACATCACTGATGACATCTCAAATGACATCACTGATGACATCACTGATGACATCTCATTTGACATTACTGATCACATCACTGATGACATCATTCATGTGATAATACGATGAACCTCTTCAGACTCTATTATAACCTTAGATACACTCAGTGTAAACAGACACTCACAGACTGTCACTCATCCATGGAGTTACTTACACACCTAGTCAGTCATGCAAAGAATCAATCACACCTCCATTTTCACAACTATACAGTTATACACACCTTACTTATTCAAACATATACTAAAACATATTTACTCACTTATACAATCCTGGATACAAGTTCACAATGATCCATACAGCCACTCACACATTCACTGGCTCTTATGCACAGTTATTTATATATGTCAACTCTCACATGTACTGTATTTTACATATGTACTTACTTTGACATGTAGCACTGAGATATCCATTCACTCACCAATACACTCATGCACACAGTCAACCACCCATCCAGCTGTTTCCACATGCACTTTGAACCCATACATCTATGCACAGAGTCATACACCTCCCAGCCACCCACACACACACTCAGTCTCCCATACAAATGCTTGGGCAACCAATCAATAACCCATATAGTTACTCATATAGCTACTGATCAACACATGCAGCAGTTTACAGAAGAACAGACATAATGATGCACAAATTAAGACAGTTTAGTCACTAACCCATGCACTCAGTGAGACACATTTAACCACTCACTCATACAGTCAGTCATGCACCTACTAAATCCTTCATCCAGACACTTATACATCCACTCATTCTTAAATATGTAAGACATATTTTAACTTTACAGAAAAATACAGTCACTGGATGTTGTCATCAGTGATGTCATCAGTGATGTCATTTGAGATGTCATCAGTGATGTCATCAGTGATGTCATTTGAGATGTCATCAGTGATGTCATCAGTGATGTCACTGACCATGTCATGAATGATGTAATATGTGACATGATCAGCAGTGGATTGCGGGTGCGCGATATATAGTTAGTACAACTAACTATATATGGAATTTCATTGGTTTTGTGTGAGTAAAATAAGGTTTTTTAAATGCTAATTCCTAACTATATATGGTGTATAACCTATGGTTTTTTCAGTGAATATATATATATATATATGTAGTTGGATGTTTACAAGGGTATTTAAACCGAGGATTTGTTTTTTGATTTTTACACCACTACTTAGAAAAAGGTCAGAGGATATGTTGAAACACGTTTGTTTGGTCTGTAACTCAGTGGTATTGCATTTTAGATAATAAGTATATAGTGGAGCAGGGCACATGGCTAACTAGCCAAGAAGGTGGTTTTTATAATTCAGTGGCTCTGCATTTGCCCCAAGCAATCATGTTTGCGTTATCACTTACGGGCACCTTACGCCCCACTGCATGTGGCTGGTGGGCAAGTGATCCACAAGGAGTGGGTCCTCATCAGCCGAGGACTGTTGGTTGGCATTTGGGGGCTGCACTTGAGCATGGAGGCGAGGGTCTGACAGAGAGGTGTGTGACTGCAGCCTAGTGTAGGGTCCAGTCAAGGGCCATGTGCCAGCAACATGGCTGGCTAATCTGATGGCAAGGTCGGCAGCAGGGAGGGCTGTGGGGGACACTGGTGGCTGCGGCCCTGGCTCCTGCTGGAGCACAGGCTCTTGAAGGGCCCAAGATACACCCACGGAGTGAGGCCTATAGGTGAGCGGAGATGGGTGAAGAGATCCTGGGACACATGCTAGTATCCTGTGGTCAGCACACCTCGCTGGGTCTGGCCTCAAGAGGAGATGGGAAGGCTGGGGTGAAGTGCAGTCCTTGGGAGAGGCTCCCCCAGTGAAAAAATGGGGGCTGAGGGCAGATCGTGGCACCACCTGGGTCCTGGACTGATAACAGCTCTGGAGTTTAGAGCCCTTGGGGTCAGGCTTGGAGCCAGGCATAAATTGAGGCTGGCCTAGGTGAGACAGGGGTCCTGCTTTAGATTACATCTGTCCCTGCCTTGCCATGATGGCTTCCTCTGGTCATTTAGGTTGTACTTTGTCCCCTCACTCCTGTGGAGCACATCAGTGCATGGTATTCAGTGGAGTGCCTGGTGGCCTAGAGCACCGCTGCTGCCATGGATTCTCCGCACTGCCTCTGGGTCCAGGGTCATCCCACTGTGAGGCACCTAGAGGCCCATGAGATATGGTCCAATGAAATAGAAAGCTGGAAGGAGCTGTATGAGAGTGACACCAAGTGGAGGGCCCTTGTGAGTAATCAAGAGAGGCACAGGCCTGGACAGGCCCACTCTTTACAGTGCTGGTCACCGAGATAGTGATCCCTAGCAGTGACAGGGCCCCCTTGGGACCTAGTGAATCGAGGAGAGGAACTGGTGACATCCCATCTATGTACAGTCACAATTGGCATATTATGGGGTCGAGGAGCAGGGTCTCAAGTCTGGGATGGCGGAAGTAGATGGAAGTGCTGAGGCACCCATTGAGTCTGTTGACCCATTGCCGTCTACACTGCAAATCCAGTTGGGCAAGATTCAGGCATCTATTGCAGGCTCTAAGACCACTCTGCAGCACAAAGTAAGGACTATCTTAGCTGAAGTGGGACTGCTAAGGGCAAATCACCATAAGTTGGCTGAGAAGGTGTAGGGCGCGGAAGCTGTGATTACGATCCTGTAGCCTGAGCAGCGGACACTGAAACTACAAATGGCAGACCTGACAGAGAAGGTGCGCACTCTGGAACATCATGCGGAAAACATAAAATGACATGGTGGACTATCTGGAACATTCACTGTGTACAAAAGTGGCCCTACTCAGCTAACCACCTTCTTTGCCCTGGTAAGGATACATCATGTGCCTGCTTACCCTCTGTCCCAGACGGCCTGCTCAGACCAGTGGTGGCTAAACTATTTAATTGTAGGGACAGAGGTGAACTATTTCAATGGGTGCACACAGGGGGCCCGCTCTGTGTGGGTAATGTTGTGTAAACCACAGGAGCAAGAACCCGTCAACCGTGTTGGGATTGGGGTAGAGAATATGATATAAACATGTGATATCCCAACTGGTATTATTTAAAGGCAATTAGAGAGGATATGAATACAGCATTATCAGAAAGGAAACAAGGAGACTCCATTAGATTATTGCATGTGCTCATGGCATCATTTATATATAGAGGGATAAGAAAGGGAAATTAGCAGTTGTAACAGCACTGCAGTAAACAAATAGAACAAATGAAACAACCCAAATTGTACTTGGTGCTCAAAGTGTGTGAGTGAAAAACACTGTGGCGACGCAGGTAACAATGTGATCAGCGTAAACGGCGCATGGTGACTGGTGCATAAATATATACAGTGAATGAACGACACAATGTGGTTCCAGGTGGCTTGTTGTAGTTATTTGCGAACCACTTTGTATGTAGCGCCTATGATCACACTGAATGGACGATGGCGTTTCGATCCTCATTAATCGGGATCTTCATCAGGACTGGGTCGGGTTGATAACAGTGCTGTACATGGGGGACAAGAGAAAGAGGGTGAGGGGGGAAAGGCGGAGTAGGTGGTGTGAGTGAGGCATTAGGGATAGGGAGTAGACGTGTGTCACTGATAACAATGGAATCAGTGTTTTAGTACTGGGTAGTGGCAAGGGAATAATTACGTGGATTCAAAGGAGGCGCGAGAGCATGGATGCAAGTGTGCAAAGGAGTGCCTGAGTAGAGTGTTATTTAGGCTAGTAGAGCAGAATTAGTAGGGGACTGAGAAACCAGGAAGAAACTGGAGCCCAGGAGAGACGGGAAATCCTTGAAATACTTATTGAGAACACTATTTGGAGGACCGGTATGTGGTGACAGACAGAAGGCTGTTGGCACAAGGTTGTGAATTGAATGAATGCTCACGTATAGAAGGTATCATAGGGCGAAGTGTAGCATGGTCAGGAAGTGTGCACCAAGATGGATGGTACTCAGAGGAGCCTAATGCAGTGCTACACCAAGATAATTGGTGGCTACTTGGGAGGAAAAACTTAGAGTGGACGGGGGTGCGTCGTCAAGAGTTAATGGGAGAAGGATGGTCTGGAAGGAGGGGTAGGACAGTGGGTTGGTAGCACGGTAGTGGGAGAGCCACAAATAACTACCTGGCAGCGATTGCAAAAATGCAGGGGCCCGGAATCCTTTAGATTCTTGGAAGTCGCAAGTGGTCTGGGGAGGTAAAGGAGGCAAAAGTACTGCGTACAGCGGGGTGAGCAGTTAAATCGTAAACAAAACAGGGACTCACCTGGGGCTGCGGGTTAATCAGCTTATGAAGCGCAGCTTAAGAATCCATCGACCGATCCAACAGTGATCGGTGCAGGGAGAATTAATCTGTAAGAGTGAAGCATGGGCTACAATTGAAAGGGGGGTAGCGATGCATCAGGCGATGCGATCGGGAAAAGGTACAAGAGGGGGTGCGGGGGGGGAGAAAGAGGCGGGATGAGGACACATGCGGGCTGGCACTGGGAACCGGAGCGAGGATGAAGCACGTACCTCTGGCGATTGGAGAGCTGCGCGATGTTCGTGCATTTAGAGCGTTTCCTAGGAGATCACTGGGCAAACAGGAAGAATAAAGCGGATTGGATGTGGGAGGGGCTGCGTCACGTGTTGACCGGGAGGTTGGTCTGAGCAACGGAGGTCACATGTAATAGGGCATCGAGAAACTGGGCGTGGCCAGTATCAATGATGCAAGCTCCTATATGTAAACCGATGGCTGGATGTGCGTGGTAGTTCAGCAGTGCTGTATCGTTTAGGCAACGTAAAATCAGACCAAGGAACAGCTGTGGCAACGTAATCACAATTACATATGAACACGGACATACAATATACATATGGAGTTGATCTAGCATGTTCAGTCAGACTCGGTGACAATTATGGCACATTTTAACAATATCAATAAGTGACAGTCAAGGTGTGGACTGATTAGTGGTAATTGAGGGAATATAGCAGTCACGATGGGTGAATGGCTGTTATGGCAACAGATCAAGAAGTTTTTTAGTTTTTAAGACATAGGCATATGTGTATAATTAGATCGGGTGACCGTATGGGCACCCTGACGTATGGATAGGTGCAGTATCTAATTCCTAATGAGGCACAGTCGTAATCAGCCAAGTTTACATCAAGACATTACCATGTGTGTGGATAGAGGTACAGAATGGCAAAAAAAAATGGCAGTTCACATTAAAAACTGTGCGTACAGATAGGCACAGTTGTGATCAGACAATTTAGCATCAACATGTTAACATGTATGTAAACAGAGATATAGCCTGGTATTTAAACATATGAAACAGTTCAGGAAGGGAGAATGGCGTAGAGGAGGGGGGATGGGGGTGGGTTGGACAAGGAAAAGGAATTAGGTAGGAAAGGAAAGGTTGCGGTGTGAGAGAAATCGAATCAGGATTGGAGTAAGAGAGGTAGGACTAGGTTCAGATGGCAATGGTACTGTTCCATTCATCTATTGTGTTAAGTCCATTGTTGACAGAGTCACATAGTGTCATCCATTTGCACTCACATCTGTTCAGGAGAGATTTATTGTCTCTACCTCTCGGGGGTAGCGTAACCTGTTCTATCACCTACCACATGATGTCTGTGTCAAGATGGTTTTTCTCCAGGTAGTGAGACACCAAAGGAGCCGTGATGACTTTGCAATTGATCTGACTCTTGTGTTGGATGATTCTGTTTTTGATTGTCTGGGTAGTCTAACCGATGTAGAGCAAGGCACAGGGGTATTGGATGGCGTAAATCACATTTTGCGACACAGTTGGTGTGGTTCTTCAGTGTGTGGGTTCTGTTTTTGAAGAAAAAACTTTTGTGTCGGTTGTCAGGTCGCAAACGGAACAGTTCTGGCATTTAAAATGTCCAACTACTGGTGGGAGCCCACATGCAGCAGTGATGGTGTGCTTGTTCGTTGTTTTTTTGGGCCATCTGATGGCATGCACCAGGTGTGATGCTAAGTTGTCTCCACGTTGATAAGAAAAAAGAGGTTCCTCTTTGAATGGTTCGAAAGGGAGAAGTGTAGACCAGTTCTTCCTTATGATTTTAGCCACTTGGTGGCTGCTTGGGCTAAATCTTGATACAAAGGGAATTCTTTTCATGGGTTTCTTAGTTTGGGTGGTTAGAAGGTGTTCTCTGTGACAATACCAGGCTCTTTGTCAGGCTCTTGATATGAGTCGTTTGGGGTATCCTCTTGTAATCAGTTTCTTGGCCAAAACATCTGCTTCTTGAAAGTAGTCATTGCGCCACTTACAATTTCTTCTACTCCGAAGAAATTGACCATATGGGAGTCCATCCCTTAGTCCTCGTGGGTGGTAGCTTGCATATCTGTGTGGGTAATAGCACAGTGTCCCCCTTCCCATGCTACAGAGCTGCTTTGCAACCTAAGAACGATACAGAAAAGGGGGTGGTGATGAACAGAGTGTCTGAATTAAGCAGACCACTCTTACCCAGTCCAAAGATCAGGGCTTGATCCATCACCGTTATTTATCTCACTGCCCCATCCCAGCTCAGAACCTGGCTATAAGCAAATTAGTCTGTCCCTGGCCCAGTGCATCATGGGAACAGGGCAGACCAAACTACCAAGCCAATTCCTCACCAGAAAGGAGACAAGCTACCGGGGACCGGTTTGTGGCATTTCCGCCTCTTCGGCCCGGCTTGCTTGAATCCTGATGGAGCAGTGAGAAAGGGACTCATGTCTGAGTATACCCTGCCACACCTATAGTGGCCAAAAACGATACAGAAAAGGGGGTGGTGATGAACAGAGTGTCTGAATTAAGCAGACCACTCTTACCCAACCCAAAGATCAGGGCTTGATCCATCACCGTTATTTATCTCACTGCCCCATCCCAGATCAGAACCTGGCTATATGCAAATTAGTCTGTCCCTGGCCCAGTGCATCATGGGAACAGGGCAGACCAAACTACCAAGCCAATTCCTCACCAGAAAGGAGACAAGCTACCGGGGACCGGTTTCTGGCATTTCAGCCTCTTCGGCCCGGCTTGCTTGAATCCTGATGGAGCAGTGAGAAAGGGACTCATGTCTGAATATACCCTGCCACACCTATAGTGGCCAAAAACAATACAGAAAAGGGGGTGGTGATGAACAGAGTGTCTGAATTAAGCAGACCACTCTTACCCAGTCCAAAGATCAGGGCTTGATCCATCACCGTTATTTATCTCACTGCCCCATCCCAGCTCAGAACCTGGCTATATGCAAATTAGTCTGTCCCTGGCCCAGTGCATCATGGGAACAGGGCAGACCAAACTACCAAGCCAATTCCTCACCAGAAAGGAGACAAGCTACCGGGGACCGGTTTCTGGCATTTCAGCCTCTTCGGCCCGGCTTGCTTGAATCCTGATGGAGCAGTGAGAAAGGGACTCATGTCTGAGTATACCCTGCCACACCTATAGTGGCCAAAAACGATACAGAAAAGGGGGTGGTGATGAACAGAGTGTCTGAATTAAGCAGACCACTCTTACCCAGTCCAAAGATCAGGGATTGATCCATCACCGTTATTTATCTCACTGCCCCATCCCAGCTCAGAACCTGGCTATATGCAAATTAGTCTGTCCCTGGCCCAGTGCATCATGGGAACAGGGCAGACCAAACTACCAAGCCAATTCCTCACCAGAAAGGAGACAAGCTACCGGGGACCGGTTTCTGGCATTTCAGCCTCTTCGGCCCGGCTTGCTTGAATCCTGATGGAGCAGTGAGAAAGGGACTCATGTCTGAGTATACCCTGCCACACCTATAGTGGCCAAAAACGATACAGAAAAGGGGGTGGTGATGAACAGAGTGTCTGAATTAAGCAGACCACTCTTACCCAGTCCAAAGATCAGGGCTTGATCCATCACCGTTATTTATCTCACTGCCCCATCCCAGCTCAGAACCTGGCTATATGCAAATTAGTCTGTCCCTGGCCCAGTGCATCATGGGAACAGGGCAGACCAAACTACCAAGCCAATTCCTCACCAGAAAGGAGACAAGCTACCGGGGACCGGTTTCTGGCATTTCAGCCTCTTCGGCCCGGCTTGCTTGAATCCTGATGGAGCAGTGAGAAAGGGACTCATGTCTGAGTATACCCTGCCACACCTATAGTGGCCAAAAACGATACAGAAAAGGGGGTGGTGATGAACAGAGTGTCTGAATTAAGCAGACCACTCTTACCCAGTCCAAAGATCAGGGCTTGATCCATCACCGTTATTTATCTCACTGCCCCATCCCAGCTCAGAACCTGGCTATATGCAAATTAGTCTGTCCCTGGCCCAGTGCATCATGGGAACAGGGCAGACCAAACTACCAAGCCAATTCCTCACCAGAAAGGAGACAAGCTACCGGGGACCGGTTTCTGGCATTTCAGCCTCTTCGGCCCGGCTTGCTTGAATCCTGATGGAGCAGTGAGAAAGGGACTCATGTCTGAGTATACCCTGCCACACCTATAGTGGCCAAAAACGATACAGAAAAGGGGGTGGTGATGAACAGAGTGTCTGAATTAAGCAGACCACTCTTACCCAGTCCAAAGATCAGGGCTTGATCCATCACCGTTATTTATCTCACTGCCCCATCCCAGCTCAGAACCTGGCTATATGCAAATTAGTCTGTCCCTGGCCCAATGCATCATGGGAACAGGGCAGACCAAACTACCAAGCCAATTCCTCACCAGAAAGGAGACAAGCTACCGGGGACCGGTTTCTGGCATTTCAGCCTCTTCGGCCCGGCTTGCTTGAATCCTGATGGAGCAGTGAGAAA
Organism: Lissotriton helveticus; assembly: GCF_964261635.1. NCBI lineage: Eukaryota > Metazoa > Chordata > Amphibia > Caudata > Salamandridae > Lissotriton > Lissotriton helveticus. The sequence continues at coordinate 1,569,426,386 of NC_136067.1, forward strand.
GGGACTCATGTCTGAGTATACCCTGCCACACCTATAGTGGCCAAAAACGATACAGAAAAGGGGGTGGTGATGAACAGAGTGTCTGAATTAAGCAGACCACTCTTACCCAGTCCAAAGATCAGGGCTTGATCCATCACCGTTATTTATCTCACTGCCCCATCCCAGCTCAGAACCTGGCTATATGCAAATTAGTCTGTCCCTGGCCCAGTGCATCATGGGAACAGGGCAGACCAAACTACCAAGCCAATTCCTCACCAGAAAGGAGACAAGCTACCGGGGATCGGTTTCTGGCATTTCAGCCTCTTCGGCCCGGCTTGCTTGAATCCTGATGGAGCAGTGAGAAAGGGACTCATGTCTGAGTATACCCTGCCACACCTATAGTGGCCAAAAACGATACAGAAAAGGGGGTGGTGATGAACAGAGTGTCTGAATTAAGCAGACCACTCTTACCCAGTCCAAAGATCAGGGCTTGATCCATCACCGTTATTTATCTCACTGCCCCATCCCAGCTCAGAACCTGGCTATATGCAAATTAGTCTGTCCCTGGCCCAGTGCATCATGGGAACAGGGCAGACCAAACTACCAAGCCAATTCCTCACCAGAAAGGAGACAAGCTACCGGGGACCGGTTTCTGGCATTTCAGCCTCTTCGGCCCGGCTTGCTTGAATCCTGATGGAGCAGTGAGAAAGGGACTCATGTCTGAGTATACCCTGCCACACCTATAGTGGCCAAAAACGATACAGAAAAGGGGGTGGTGATGAACAGAGTGTCTGAATTAAGCAGACCACTCTTACCCAGTCCAAAGATCAGGGCTTGATCCATCACCGTTATTTATCTCACTGCCCCATCCCAGCTCAGAACCTGGCTATATGCAAATTAGTCTGTCCCTGGCCCAGTGCATCATGGGAACAGGGCAGACCAAACTACCAAGCCAATTCCTCACCAGAAAGGAGACAAGCTACCGGGGACTGGTTTCTGGCATTTCAGCCTCTTCGGCCCGGCTTGCTTGAATCCTGATGGAGCAGTGAGAAAGGGACTCATGTCTGAGTATACCCTGCCACACCTATAGTGGCCAAAAACGATACAGAAAAGGGGGTGGTGATGAACAGAGTGTCTGAATTAAGCAGACCACTCTTACCCAGTCCAAAGATCAGGGATTGATCCATCACCGTTATTTATCTCACTGCCCCATCCCAGCTCAGAACCTGGCTATATGCAAATTAGTCTGTCCCTGGCCCAGTGCATCATGGGAACAGGGCAGACCAAACTACCAAGCCAATTCCTCACCAGAAAGGAGACAAGCTACCGGGGACCGGTTTCTGGCATTTCAGCCTCTTCGGCCCGGCTTGCTTGAATCCTGATGGAGCAGTGAGAAAGGGACTCATGTCTGAGTATACCCTGCCACACCTATAGTGGCCAAAAACGATACAGAAAAGGGGGTGGTGATGAACAGAGTGTCTGAATTAAGCAGACCACTCTTACCCAGTCCAAAGATCAGGGCTTGATCCATCACCGTTATTTATCTCACTGCCCCATCCCAGCTCAGAACCTGGCTATATGCAAATTAGTCTGTCCCTGGCCCAGTGCATCATGGGAACAGGGCAGACCAAACTACCAAGCCAATTCCTCACCAGAAAGGAGACAAGCTACCGGGGACCGGTTTCTGGCATTTCAGCCTCTTCGGCCCGGCTTGCTTGAATCCTGATGGAGCAGTGAGAAAGGGACTCATGTCTGAGTATACCCTGCCACACCTATAGTGGCCAAAAACGATACAGAAAAGGGGGTGGTGATGAACAGAGTGTCTGAATTAAGCAGACCACTCTTACCCAGTCCAAAGATCAGGGCTTGATCCATCACCGTTATTTATCTCACTGCCCCATCCCAGCTCAGAACCTGGCTATATGCAAATTAGTCTGTCCCTGGCCCAGTGCATCATGGGAACAGGGCAGACCAAACTACCAAGCCAATTCCTCACCAGAAAGGAGACAAGCTACCGGGGACCGGTTTCTGGCATTTCAGCCTCTTCGGCCCGGCTTGCTTGAATCCTGATGGAGCAGTGAGAAAGGGACTCATGTCTGAGTATACCCTGCCACACCTATAGTGGCCAAAAACGATACAGAAAAGGGGGTGGTGATGAACAGAGTTATTGCTCTTTTTATTGGCAGAAAACTGGTGCAAAAGTGGTTTTAGGGGCAGTTTTCTGCCGCAAAAGCAGCTTTAGCGACACATTTCTGCCAATAAAAGCTGCAAAACTTTTATTGCATATGTTGATGATATGGCTCTATGTTACTTACATTTCTTTGCTGTTTCAATTAATCTTTTTCTGTTATTTTTTGTTTTCTGTTTTCTATTTTTTCTCTCTGTTATTCTTCATGTTTTAATCTTATTTTGAACATTCACTCACATTCTCCAAGAAACTCTTCTTTGTTAATGTTATACTCTCTTTTTTTTTCTTTCACTTCGTTATCTATTTTGTTTTTCACAATTATACCCTCTTCCGTCTTTTCTTCGGTAAATAGATCTATTAAACAGTATCTCTTCTTTAGTCCCTATAGCTGTCTTTCTTTTAACATCACGCTCTGTTTACTTTCCTTATACTTACTCTATTTTTTTTTTTTTTTTGGGTTAGCTCCCGGTCCGCGTACCGGGAAGCTAACCGGGAAGCGAACCAAAAGAAATAGAGCTTGCCAGAGTGCTAAACATTCTAGCAATTTTTTAATAACAGGGAGGTAGTTCTGAAAAGAACTTTTTTTTTTATATTTTTGTTGTTTTATATTTTTTTTTCTTTTTTGAACATTATTTGTTTTTTTTGTATTTTTTGAACACTTATTTGTTTTTTTGTTTTTTTTCAAAGGGAAAGAACAGAAAGAGGCATTGAAAAAGGCTCAACAGGAGCAAAAAAAAAAATTAAAACTTGCTGCGTTTGGAGCATCGGTGTTTCTCGAAAGCCAAATTAATTAATTTCAGACTCATGTTTGCGCATGAAATTAAAGTGCCACAATATAAGCTGTCAGCTTCATATGGACAAATTTTTTTTGAATATTTGGCACTGTTTCGTTGGCCTCTCCAACTGTGAGAGAGATATCAGTAGATGTTCTTGTCACCGAAGTTGGGGGGTTCTGTTGTAGTTCACGCATCTCTGCACGACTATAGTTGATTGGATGCCGCCTCTGCATATGTCGGTGCATCGTGTGATTTCCATAACTGTATTTTTTATTAGTGCCCCGGGATAACTTATCTTGGCAGATAAGGCACGTAGCATGGCGTGCATTGACTTTTTTCTCTCTTGGTGGAATGGAAAAAAATTGCCAGATAAAGCTAACTTTGCGATGAGATACCCGGGGTAACTCTTTGACAAATTGTGGTCCCTCTTCTTCCTCTCCGTCTTGTTCTTCCTCTTCCTCCTCTGTGTCTCCAATAAACTGTGCAGGTGGTCCTCTCTTCCTATGAGGAGATGGTGGTGGTGGTGGTGGGGGTGCAGAAGCTGAAGCTACTATTGAAGCCATTTTTTAATCAGAGCAAATGATCAGGTCTTCCTTTCTCAAAGTTGAAAGTCAGAGTGAGAAAAAAGGTGGGGGCTTTCATCATTTGGGAAAAAAAATAGTTCTAAACCAATGAAAAGTGTTATTTTTAGGTCACCTGACCTAGCCTTACATCATTCTGAAACCAAAAGTGAAATGAACCAATGAAAAGTTTTATTAACAAGTCACATGACCTCTCACGCTCATGTTACGCGCTGCGGAACGCGCCCCGGTTAGCTTCCGGGTCGCTGCGCTTCGCGCCTCGGTCCGCGCCCCGGGGCACTTCCGGGTGCGCTAACGCAGTACGTCACAAGACGCATTACGCGGCAACGCGATATGTCGCGCTTTCGCGACGCGCCGCGGATCGCTTCCGGGGAGCTGCGTTTCGAGCCTCGGTCCGCGCCCCGGGGCACTTCCGGGTGCGCTAACGCGGTACGTCACAAGACGCATTACGCGGCAACGCGATACCGTCACTATGTTGATTTCTTACCGGTTCGCGGACCGGGTCGCGGCATCAATTTGAGCTAACGGAAAGCTTTCCGGTTCGCGGACCGGGAGCGAAACAAAAAAAAATATTTAAAAAAAATTATTAATAAACATATAAAATATATTTTTGGATTTAAAGAAGAATACATTTTACAGCTATAGATATTAGCTTTTAAAAAACCAATGAAATTCACTGAAAAAACCATAGGTTATAGACCATATATAGTTAGGAATTAGCATTTACAAAACCTTGAAAATTCACTGAAAAAACCATAGGTTATACACCATATATAGTTAGGATTTAGCATTTAAAAAACCTTATTTTACTCACACAAAACCAATGAAATTCCATATATAGTTAGTTGTACTAACTATATATCGCGCACCCGCAATCCACTGCTGATCATGTCACATATTACATCATTCATGACATGGTCAGTGACATCACTGATGACATCACTGATGACATCTCAAATGACATCACTGATGACATCACTGATGACATCTCAAATGACATCACTGATGACATCACTGATGACATCTCATTTGACATTACTGATCACATCACTGATGACATCATTCATGTGATAATACGATGAACCTCTTCAGACTCTATTATAACCTTAGATACACTCAGTGTAAACAGACACTCACAGACTGTCACTCATCCATGGAGTTACTTACACACCTAGTCAGTCATGCAAAGAATCAATCACACCTCCATTTTCACAACTATACAGTTATACACACCTTACTTATTCAAACATATACTAAAACATATTTACTCACTTATACAATCCTGGATACAAGTTCACAATGATCCATACAGCCACTCACACATTCACTGGCTCTTATGCACAGTTATTTATATATGTCAACTCTCACATGTACTGTATTTTACATATGTACTTACTTTGACATGTAGCACTGAGATATCCATTCACTCACCAATACACTCATGCACACAGTCAACCACCCATCCAGCTGTTTCCACATGCACTTTGAACCCATACATCTATGCACAGAGTCATACACCTCCCAGCCACCCACACACACACTCAGTCTCCCATACAAATGCTTGGGCAACCAATCAATAACCCATATAGTTACTCATATAGCTACTGATCAACACATGCAGCAGTTTACAGAAGAACAGACATAATGATGCACAAATTAAGACAGTTTAGTCACTAACCCATGCACTCAGTGAGACACATTTAACCACTCACTCATACAGTCAGTCATGCACCTACTAAATCCTTCATCCAGACACTTATACATCCACTCATTCTTAAATATGTAAGACATATTTTAACTTTACAGAAAAATACAGTCACTGGATGTTGTCATCAGTGATGTCATCAGTGATGTCATTTGAGATGTCATCAGTGATGTCATCAGTGATGTCATTTGAGATGTCATCAGTGATGTCATCAGTGATGTCACTGACCATGTCATGAATGATGTAATATGTGACATGATCAGCAGTGGATTGCGGGTGCGCGATATATAGTTAGTACAACTAACTATATATGGAATTTCATTGGTTTTGTGTGAGTAAAATAAGGTTTTTTAAATGCTAATTCCTAACTATATATGGTGTATAACCTATGGTTTTTTCAGTGAATATATATATATATATATATGTAGTTGGATGTTTACAAGGGTATTTAAACCGAGGATTTGTTTTTTGATTTTTACACCACTACTTAGAAAAAGGTCAGAGGATATGTTGAAACACGTTTGTTTGGTCTGTAACTCAGTGGTATTGCATTTTAGATAATAAGTATATAGTGGAGCAGGGCACATGGCTAACTAGCCAAGAAGGTGGTTTTTATAATTCAGTGGCTCTGCATTTGCCCCAAGCAATCATGTTTGCGTTATCACTTACGGGCACCTTACGCCCCACTGCATGTGGCTGGTGGGCAAGTGATCCACAAGGAGTGGGTCCTCATCAGCCGAGGACTGTTGGTTGGCATTTGGGGGCTGCACTTGAGCATGGAGGCGAGGGTCTGACAGAGAGGTGTGTGACTGCAGCCTAGTGTAGGGTCCAGTCAAGGGCCATGTGCCAGCAACATGGCTGGCTAATCTGATGGCAAGGTCGGCAGCAGGGAGGGCTGTGGGGGACACTGGTGGCTGCGGCCCTGGCTCCTGCTGGAGCACAGGCTCTTGAAGGGCCCAAGATACACCCACGGAGTGAGGCCTATAGGTGAGCGGAGATGGGTGAAGAGATCCTGGGACACATGCTAGTATCCTGTGGTCAGCACACCTCGCTGGGTCTGGCCTCAAGAGGAGATGGGAAGGCTGGGGTGAAGTGCAGTCCTTGGGAGAGGCTCCCCCAGTGAAAAAATGGGGGCTGAGGGCAGATCGTGGCACCACCTGGGTCCTGGACTGATAACAGCTCTGGAGTTTAGAGCCCTTGGGGTCAGGCTTGGAGCCAGGCATAAATTGAGGCTGGCCTAGGTGAGACAGGGGTCCTGCTTTAGATTACATCTGTCCCTGCCTTGCCATGATGGCTTCCTCTGGTCATTTAGGTTGTACTTTGTCCCCTCACTCCTGTGGAGCACATCAGTGCATGGTATTCAGTGGAGTGCCTGGTGGCCTAGAGCACCGCTGCTGCCATGGATTCTCCGCACTGCCTCTGGGTCCAGGGTCATCCCACTGTGAGGCACCTAGAGGCCCATGAGATATGGTCCAATGAAATAGAAAGCTGGAAGGAGCTGTATGAGAGTGACACCAAGTGGAGGGCCCTTGTGAGTAATCAAGAGAGGCACAGGCCTGGACAGGCCCACTCTTTACAGTGCTGGTCACCGAGATAGTGATCCCTAGCAGTGACAGGGCCCCCTTGGGACCTAGTGAATCGAGGAGAGGAACTGGTGACATCCCATCTATGTACAGTCACAATTGGCATATTATGGGGTCGAGGAGCAGGGTCTCAAGTCTGGGATGGCGGAAGTAGATGGAAGTGCTGAGGCACCCATTGAGTCTGTTGACCCATTGCCGTCTACACTGCAAATCCAGTTGGGCAAGATTCAGGCATCTATTGCAGGCTCTAAGACCACTCTGCAGCACAAAGTAAGGACTATCTTAGCTGAAGTGGGACTGCTAAGGGCAAATCACCATAAGTTGGCTGAGAAGGTGTAGGGCGCGGAAGCTGTGATTACGATCCTGTAGCCTGAGCAGCGGACACTGAAACTACAAATGGCAGACCTGACAGAGAAGGTGCGCACTCTGGAACATCATGCGGAAAACATAAAATGACATGGTGGACTATCTGGAACATTCACTGTGTACAAAAGTGGCCCTACTCAGCTAACCACCTTCTTTGCCCTGGTAAGGATACATCATGTGCCTGCTTACCCTCTGTCCCAGACGGCCTGCTCAGACCAGTGGTGGCTAAACTATTTAATTGTAGGGACAGAGGTGAACTATTTCAATGGGTGCACACAGGGGGCCCGCTCTGTGTGGGTAATGTTGTGTAAACCACAGGAGCAAGAACCCGTCAACCGTGTTGGGATTGGGGTAGAGAATATGATATAAACATGTGATATCCCAACTGGTATTATTTAAAGGCAATTAGAGAGGATATGAATACAGCATTATCAGAAAGGAAACAAGGAGACTCCATTAGATTATTGCATGTGCTCATGGCATCATTTATATATAGAGGGATAAGAAAGGGAAATTAGCAGTTGTAACAGCACTGCAGTAAACAAATAGAACAAATGAAACAACCCAAATTGTACTTGGTGCTCAAAGTGTGTGAGTGAAAAACACTGTGGCGACGCAGGTAACAATGTGATCAGCGTAAACGGCGCATGGTGACTGGTGCATAAATATATACAGTGAATGAACGACACAATGTGGTTCCAGGTGGCTTGTTGTAGTTATTTGCGAACCACTTTGTATGTAGCGCCTATGATCACACTGAATGGACGATGGCGTTTCGATCCTCATTAATCGGGATCTTCATCAGGACTGGGTCGGGTTGATAACAGTGCTGTACATGGGGGACAAGAGAAAGAGGGTGAGGGGGGAAAGGCGGAGTAGGTGGTGTGAGTGAGGCATTAGGGATAGGGAGTAGACGTGTGTCACTGATAACAATGGAATCAGTGTTTTAGTACTGGGTAGTGGCAAGGGAATAATTACGTGGATTCAAAGGAGGCGCGAGAGCATTGATGCAAGTGTGCAAAGGAGTGCCTGAGTAGAGTGTTATTTAGGCTAGTAGAGCAGAATTAGTAGGGGACTGAGAAACCAGGAAGAAACTGGAGCCCAGGAGAGACGGGAAATCCTTGAAATACTTATTGAGAACACTATTTGGAGGACCGGTATGTGGTGACAGACAGAAGGCTGTTGGCACAAGGTCGTGAATTGAATGAATGCTCACGTATAGAAGGTATCATAGGGCGAAGTGTAGCATGGTCAGGAAGTGTGCACCAAGATGGATGGTACTCAGAGGAGCCTAATGCAGTGCTACACCAAGATAATTGGTGGCTACTTGGGAGGAAAAACTTAGAGTGGACGGGGGTGCGTCGTCAAGAGTTAATGGGAGAAGGATGGTCTGGAAGGAGGGGTAGGACAGTGGGTTGGTAGCACGGTAGTGGGAGAGCCACAAATAACTACCTGGCAGCGATTGCAAAAATGCAGGGGCCCGGAATCCTTTAGATTCTTGGAAGTCGCAAGTGGTCTGGGGAGGTAAAGGAGGCAAAAGTACTGCGTACAGCGGGGTGAGCAGTTAAATCGTAAACAAAACAGGGACTCACCTGGGGCTGCGGGTTAATCAGCTTATGAAGCGCAGCTTAAGAATCCATCGACCGATCCAACAGTGATCGGTGCAGGGAGAATTAATCTGTAAGAGTGAAGCATGGGCTACAATTGAAAGGGGGGTAGCGATGCATCAGGCGATGCGATCGGGAAAAGGTACAAGAGGGGGTGCGGGGGGGGAGAAAGAGGCGGGATGAGAACACATGCGGGCTGGCACTGGGAACCGGAGCGAGGATGAAGCACGTACCTCTGGCGATTGGAGAGCTGCGCGATGTTCGTGCATTTAGAGCGTTTCCTAGGAGATCACTGGGCAAACAGGAAGAATAAAGCGGATTGGATGTGGGAGGGGCTGCGTCACGTGTTGACCGGGAGGTTGGTCTGAGCAACGGAGGTCACATGTAATAGGGCATCGAGAAACTGGGCGTGGCCAGTATCAATGATGCAAGCTCCTATATGTAAACCGATGGCTGGATGTGCGTGGTAGTTCAGCAGTGCTGTATCGTTTAGGCAACGTAAAATCAGACCAAGGAACAGCTGTGGCAACGTAATCACAATTACATATGAACACGGACATACAATATACATATGGAGTTGATCTAGCATGTTCAGTCAGACTCGGTGACAATTATGGCACATTTTAACAATATCAATAAGTGACAGTCAAGGTGTGGACTGATTAGTGGTAATTGAGGGAATATAGCAGTCACGATGGGTGAATGGCTGTTATGGCAACAGATCAAGAAGTTTTTTAGTTTTTAAGACATAGGCATATGTGTATAATTAGATCGGGTGACCGTATGGGCACCCTGACGTATGGATAGGTGCAGTATCTAATTCCTAATGAGGCACAGTCGTAATCAGCCAAGTTTACATCAAGACATTACCATGTGTGTGGATAGAGGTACAGAATGGCAAAAAAAAATGGCAGTTCACATTAAAAACTGTGCGTACAGATAGGCACAGTTGTGATCAGACAATTTAGCATCAACATGTTAACATGTATGTAAACAGAGATATAGCCTGGTATTTAAACATATGAAACAGTTCAGGAAGGGAGAATGGCGTAGAGGAGGGGGGATGGGGGTGGGTTGGACAAGGAAAAGGAATTAGGTAGGAAAGGAAAGGTTGCGGTGTGAGAGAAATCGAATCAGGATTGGAGTAAGAGAGGTAGGACTAGGTTCAGATGGCAATGGTACTGTTCCATTCATCTATTGTGTTAAGTCCATTGTTGACAGAGTCACATAGTGTCATCCATTTGCACTCACATCTGTTCAGGAGAGATTTATTGTCTCTACCTCTCGGGGGTAGCGTAACCTGTTCTATCACCTACCACATGATGTCTGTGTCAAGATGGTTTTTCTCCAGGTAGTGAGACACCAAAGGAGCCGTGATGACTTTGCAATTGATCTGACTCTTGTGTTGGATGATTCTGTTTTTGATTGTCTGGGTAGTCTAACCGATGTAGAGCAAGGCACAGGGGTATTGGATGGCGTAAATCACATTTTGCGACACAGTTGGTGTGGTTCTTCAGTGTGTGGGTTCTGTTTTTGAAGAAAAAACTTTTGTGTCGGTTGTCAGGTCGCAAACGGAACAGTTCTGGCATTTAAAATGTCCAACTACTGGTGGGAGCCCACATGCAGCAGTGATGGTGTGCTTGTTCGTTGTTTTTTTGGGCCATCTGATGGCATGCACCAGGTGTGATGCTAAGTTGTCTCCACGTTGATAAGAAAAAAGAGGTTCCTCTTTGAATGGTTCGAAAGGGAGAAGTGTAGACCAGTTCTTCCTTATGATTTTAGCCACTTGGTGGCTGCTTGGGCTAAATCTTGATACAAAGGGAATTCTTTTCATGGGTTTCTTAGTTTGGGTGGTTAGAAGGTGTTCTCTGTGACAATACCAGGCTCTTTGTCAGGCTCTTGATATGAGTCGTTTGGGGTATCCTCTTGTAATCAGTTTCTTGGCCAAAACATCTGCTTCTTGAAAGTAGTCATTGCGCCACTTACAATTTCTTCTACTCCGAAGAAATTGACCATATGGGAGTCCATCCCTTAGTCCTCGTGGGTGGTAGCTTGCATATCTGTGTGGGTAATAGCACAGTGTCCCCCTTCCCATGCTACAGAGCTGCTTTGCAACCTAAGAACGATACAGAAAAGGGGGTGGTGATGAACAGAGTGTCTGAATTAAGCAGACCACTCTTACCCAGTCCAAAGATCAGGGCTTGATCCATCACCGTTATTTATCTCACTGCCCCATCCCAGCTCAGAACCTGGCTATAAGCAAATTAGTCTGTCCCTGGCCCAGTGCATCATGGGAACAGGGCAGACCAAACTACCAAGCCAATTCCTCACCAGAAAGGAGACAAGCTACCGGGGACCGGTTTGTGGCATTTCCGCCTCTTCGGCCCGGCTTGCTTGAATCCTGATGGAGCAGTGAGAAAGGGACTCATGTCTGAGTATACCCTGCCACACCTATAGTGGCCAAAAACGATACAGAAAAGGGGGTGGTGATGAACAGAGTGTCTGAATTAAGCAGACCACTCTTACCCAACCCAAAGATCAGGGCTTGATCCATCACCGTTATTTATCTCACTGCCCCATCCCAGCTCAGAACCTGGCTATATGCAAATTAGTCTGTCCCTGGCCCAGTGCATCATGGGAACAGGGCAGACCAAACTACCAAGCCAATTCCTCACCAGAAAGGAGACAAGCTACCGGGGACCGGTTTCTGGCATTTCAGCCTCTTCGGCCCGGCTTGCTTGAATCCTGATGGAGCAGTGAGAAAGGGACTCATGTCTGAGTATACCCTGCCACACCTATAGTGGCCAAAAACAATACAGAAAAGGGGGTGGTGATGAACAGAGTGTCTGAATTAAGCAGACCACTCTTACCCAGTCCAAAGATCAGGGCTTGATCCATCACCGTTATTTATCTCACTGCCCCATCCCAGCTCAGAACCTGGCTATATGCAAATTAGTCTGTCCCTGGCCCAGTGCATCATGGGAACAGGGCAGACCAAACTACCAAGCCAATTCCTCACCAGAAAGGAGACAAGCTACCGGGGACCGGTTTCTGGCATTTCAGCCTCTTCGGCCCGGCTTGCTTGAATCCTGATGGAGCAGTGAGAAAGGGACTCATGTCTGAGTATACCCTGCCACACCTATAGTGGCCAAAAACGATACAGAAAAGGGGGTGGTGATGAACAGAGTGTCTGAATTAAGCAGACCACTCTTACCCAGTCCAAAGATCAGGGATTGATCCATCACCGTTATTTATCTCACTGCCCCATCCCAGCTCAGAACCTGGCTATATGCAAATTAGTCTGTCCCTGGCCCAGTGCATCATGGGAACAGGGCAGACCAAACTACCAAGCCAATTCCTCACCAGAAAGGAGACAAGCTACCGGGGACCGGTTTCTGGCATTTCAGCCTCTTCGGCCCGGCTTGCTTGAATCCTGATGGAGCAGTGAGAAAGGGACTCATGTCTGAGTATACCCTGCCACACCTATAGTGGCCAAAAACGATACAGAAAAGGGGGTGGTGATGAACAGAGTGTCTGAATTAAGCAGACCACTCTTACCCAGTCCAAAGATCAGGGCTTGATCCATCACCGTTATTTATCTCACTGCCCCATCCCAGCTCAGAACCTGGCTATATGCAAATTAGTCTGTCCCTGGCCCAGTGCATCATGGGAACAGGGCAGACCAAACTACCAAGCCAATTCCTCACCAGAAAGGAGACAAGCTACCGGGGACCGGTTTCTGGCATTTCAGCCTCTTCGGCCCGGCTTGCTTGAATCCTGATGGAGCAGTGAGAAAGGGACTCATGTCTGAGTATACCCTGCCACACCTATAGTGGCCAAAAACGATACAGAAAAGGGGGTGGTGATGAACAGAGTGTCTGAATTAAGCAGACCACTCTTACCCAGTCCAAAGATCAGGGCTTGATCCATCACCGTTATTTATCTCACTGCCCCATCCCAGCTCAGAACCTGGCTATATGCAAATTAGTCTGTCCCTGGCCCAGTGCATCATGGGAACAGGGCAGACCAAACTACCAAGCCAATTCCTCACCAGAAAGGAGACAAGCTACCGGGGACCGGTTTCTGGCATTTCAGCCTCTTCGGCCCGGCTTGCTTGAATCCTGATGGAGCAGTGAGAAAGGGACTCATGTCTGAGTATACCCTGCCACACCTATAGTGGCCAAAAACGATACAGAAAAGGGGGTGGTGATGAACAGAGTGTCTGAATTAAGCAGACCACTCTTACCCAGTCCAAAGATCAGGGCTTGATCCATCACCGTTATTTATCTCACTGCCCCATCCCAGCTCAGAACCTGGCTATATGCAAATTAGTCTGTCCCTGGCCCAATGCATCATGGGAACAGGGCAGACCAAACTACCAAGCCAATTCCTCACCAGAAAGGAGACAAGCTACCGGGGACCGGTTTCTGGCATTTCAGCCTCTTCGGCCCGGCTTGCTTGAATCCTGATGGAGCAGTGAGAAAGGGACTCATGTCTGAGTATACCCTGCCACACCTATAGTGGCCAAAAACGATACAGAAAAGGGGGTGGTGATGAACAGAGTGTCTGAATTAAGCAGACCACTCTTACCCAGTCCAAAGATCAGGGCTTGATCCATCACCGTTATTTATCTCACTGCCCCATCCCAGCTCAGAACCTGGCTATATGCAAATTAGTCTGTCCCTGGCCCAGTGCATCATGGGAACAGGGCAGACCAAACTACCAAGCCAATTCCTCACCAGAAAGGAGACAAGCTACCGGGGATCGGTTTCTGGCATTTCAGCCTCTTCGGCCCGGCTTGCTTGAATCCTGATGGAGCAGTGAGAAAGGGACTCATGTCTGAGTATACCCTGCCACACCTATAGTGGCCAAAAACGATACAGAAAAGGGGGTGGTGATGAACAGAGTGTCTGAATTAAGCAGACCACTCTTACCCAGTCCAAAGATCAGGGCTTGATCCATCACCGTTATTTATCTCACTGCCCCATCCCAGCTCAGAACCTGGCTATATGCAAATTAGTCTGTCCCTGGCCCAGTGCATCATGGGAACAGGGCAGACCAAACTACCAAGCCAATTCCTCACCAGAAAGGAGACAAGCTACCGGGGACCGGTTTCTGGCATTTCAGCCTCTTCGGCCCGGCTTGCTTGAATCCTGATGGAGCAGTGAGAAAGGGACTCATGTCTGAGTATACCCTGCCACACCTATAGTGGCCAAAAACGATACAGAAAAGGGGGTGGTGATGAACAGAGTGTCTGAATTAAGCAGACCACTCTTACCCAGTCCAAAGATCAGGGCTTGATCCATCACCGTTATTTATCTCACTGCCCCATCCCAGCTCAGAACCTGGCTATATGCAAATTAGTCTGTCCCTGGCCCAGTGCATCATGGGAACAGGGCAGACCAAACTACCAAGCCAATTCCTCACCAGAAAGGAGACAAGCTACCGGGGACCGGTTTCTGGCATTTCAGCCTCTTCGGCCCGGCTTGCTTGAATCCTGATGGAGCAGTGAGAAAGGGACTCATGTCTGAGTATACCCTGCCACACCTATAGTGGCCAAAAACGATACAGAAAAGGGGGTGGTGATGAACAGAGTGTCTGAATTAAGCAGACCACTCTTACCCAGTCCAAAGATCAGGGATTGATCCATCACCGTTATTTATCTCACTGCCCCATCCCAGCTCAGAACCTGGCTATATGCAAATTAGTCTGTCCCTGGCCCAGTGCATCATGGGAACAGGGCAGACCAAACTATCAAGCCAATTCCTCACCAGAAAGGAGACAAGCTACCGGGGACCGGTTTCTGGCATTTCAGCCTCTTCGGCCCGGCTTGCTTGAATCCTGATGGAGCAGTGAGAAAGGGACTCATGTCTGAGTATACCCTGCCACACCTATAGTGGCCAAAAACGATACAGAAAAGGGGGTGGTGATGAACAGAGTGTCTGAATTAAGCAGACCACTCTTACCCAGTCCAAAGATCAGGGCTTGATCCATCACCGTTATTTATCTCACTGCCCCATCCCAGCTCAGAACCTGGCTATATGCAAATTAGTCTGTCCCTGGCCCAGTGCATCATGGGAACAGGGCAGACCAAACTACCAAGCCAATTCCTCACCAGAAAGGAGACAAGCTACCGGGGACCGGTTTCTGGCATTTCAGCCTCTTCGGCCCGGCTTGCTTGAATCCTGATGGAGCAGTGAGAAAGGGACTCATGTCTGAGTATACCCTGCCACACCTATAGTGGCCAAAAACAATACAGAAAAGGGGGTGGTGATGAACAGAGTGTCTGAATTAAGCAGACCACTCTTACCCAGTCCAAAGATCAGGGCTTGATCCATCACCGTTATTTATCTCACTGCCCCATCCCAGCTCAGAACCTGGCTATATGCAAATTAGTCTGTCCCTGGCCCAGTGCATCATGGGAACAGGGCAGACCAAACTACCAAGCCAATTCCTCACCAGAAAGGAGACAAGCTACCGGGGACCGGTTTCTGGCATTTCAGCCTCTTCGGCCCGGCTTGCTTGTTTCCTGATGGAGCAGTGAGAAAGGGACTCATGTCTGAGTATACCCTGCCACACCTATAGTGGCCAAAAACGATACAGAAAAGGGGGTGGTGATGAACAGAGTGTCTGAATTAAGCAGACCACTCTTACCCAGTCCAAAGATCAGGGCTTGATCCATCACCGTTATTTATCTCACTGCCCCATCCCAGCTCAGAACCTGGCTATATGTAAATTAGTCTGTCCCTGGCCCAGTGCATCATGGGAACAGGGCAGACCAAACTACCAAGCCAATTCCTCACCAGAAAGGAGACAAGCTACCGGGGACCGGTTTCTGGCATTTCAGCCTCTTCGGCCCGGCTTGCTTGAATCCTGATGGAGCAGTGAGAAAGGGACTCATGTCTGAGTATACCCTGCCACACCTATAGTGGCCAAAAACGATACAGAAAAGGGGGTGGTGATGAACAGAGTGTCTGAATTAAGCAGACCACTCTTACCCAGTCCAAAGATCAGGGCTTGATCCATCACCGTTATTTATCTCACTGCCCCATCCCAGCTCAGAACCTGGCTATATGCAAATTAGTCTGTCCCTGGCCCAGTGCATCATGGGAACAGGGCAGACCAAACTACCAAGCCAATTCCTCACCAGAAAGGAGACAAGCTACCGGGGACCGGTTTCTGGCATTTCAGCCTCTTCGGCCCGGCTTGCTTGAATCCTGATGGAGCAGTGAGAAAGGGACTCATGTCTGAGTATACCCTGCCACACCTATAGTGGCCAAAAACGATACAGAAAAGGGGGTGGTGATGAACAGAGTGTCTGAATTAAGCAGACCACTCTTACCCAGTCCAAAGATCAGGGCTTGATCCATCACCGTTATTTATCTCGCTGCCCCATCCCAGCTCAGAACCTGGCTATATGCAAATTAGTCTGTCCCTGGCCCAGTGAATCATGGGAACAGGGCAGACCAAACTACCAAGCCAATTCCTCACCAGAAAGGAGACAAGCTACCGGGGACCGGTTTCTGGCATTTCAGCCTCTTCGGCCCGGCTTGCTTGAATCCTGATGGAGCAGTGAGAAAGGGACTCATGTCTGAGTATACCCTGCCACACCTATAGTGGCCAAAAACGATACAGAAAAGGGGGTGGTGATGAACAGAGTGTCTGAATTAAGCAGACCACTCTTACCCAGTCCAAAGATCAGGGCTTGATCCATCACCGTTATTTATCTCACTGCCCCATCCCAGCTCAGAACCTGGCTATATGCAAATTAGTCTGTCCCTGGCCCAGTGCATCATGGGAACAGGGCAGACCAAACTACCAAGCCAATTCCTCACCAGAAAGGAGACAAGCTACCGGGGACCGGTTTCTGGCATTTCAGCCTCTTCGGCCCGGCTTGCTTGAATCCTGATGGAGCAGTGAGAAAGGGACTCATGTCTGAGTATACCCTGCCACACCTATAGTGGCCAAAAACGATACAGAAAAGGGGGTGGTGATGAACAGAGTGTCTGAATTAAGCAGACCACTCTTACCCAGTCCAAAGATCAGGGCTTGATCCATCACCGTTATTTATCTCACTGCCCCAGCCCAGCTCAGAACCTGGCTATATGCAAATTAGTCTGTCCCTGGCCCAGTGCATCATGGGAACAGGGCAGACCAAACTACCAAGCCAATTCCTCACCAGAAAGGAGACAAGCAACCGGGGACCGGTTTCTGGCATTTCAGCCTCTTCGGCCCGGCTTGCTTGAATCCTGATGGAGCAGTGAGAAAGGGACTCATGTCTGAGTATACCCTGCCACACCTATAGTGGCCAAAAACGATACAGAAAAGGGGGTGGTGATGAACAGAGTGTCTGAATTAAGCAGACCACTCTTACCCAGTCCAAAGATCAGGGCTTGATCCATCACCGTTATTTATCTCAGTGCCCCATCCCAGCTCAGAACCTGGCTATATGCAAATTAGTCTGTCCCTGGCCCAGTGCATCATGGGAACAGGGCAGACCAAACTACCAAGCCAATTCCTCACCAGAAAGGAGACAAGCTACCGGGGACCGGTTTCTGGCATTTTAGCCTCTTCGGCCCGGCTTGCTTGAATCCTGATGGAGCAGTGAGAAAGGGACTCATGTCTGAGTATACCCTGCCACACCTATAGTGGCCAAAAACGATACAGAAAAGGGGGTGGTGATGAACAGAGTGTCTGAATTAAGCAGACCACTCTTACCCAGTCCAAAGATCAGGGCTTGATCCATCACCGTTATTTATCTCACTGCCCCATCCCAGCTCAGAACCTGGCTATATGCAAATTAGTCTGTCCCTGGCCCAGTGCATCATGGGAACAGGGCAGACCAAACTACCAAGCCAATTCCTCACCAGAAAGGAGACAAGCTACCGGGGACCGGTTTCTGGCATTTCAGCCTCTTCGGCCCGGCTTGCTTGAATCCTGATGGAGCAGTGAGAAAGGGACTCATGTCTGAGTATACTCTGCCACACCTATAGTGGCCAAAAACGATACAGAAAAGGGGGTGGTGATGAACAGAGTGTCTGAATTAAGCAGACCACTCTTACCCAGTCCAAAGATCAGGGCTTGATCCATCACCGTTATTTATCTCACTGCCCCATCCCAGCTCAGAACCTGGCTATATGCAAATTAGTCTGTCCCTGGCCCAGTGCATCATGGGAACAGGGCAGACCAAACTACCAAGCCAATTCCTCACCAGAAAGGAGACAAGCTACCGGGGACCGGTTTCTGGCATTTCAGCCTCTTCGGCCCGGCTTGCTTGAATCCTGATGGAGCAGTGAGAAAGGGACTCATGTCTGAGTATACCCTGCCACACCTATAGTGGCCAAAAACGATACAGAAAAGGGGGTGGTGATGAACAGAGTGTCTGAATTAAGCAGACCACTCTTACCCAGTCCAAAGATCAGGGCTTGATCCATCACCGGTATTTATCTCACTGCCCCCATCCCAGCTCAGAACCTGGCTATATGCAAATTAGTCTGTCCCTGGCCCAGTGCATCATGGGAACAGGGCAGACCAAACTACCAAGCCAATTCCTCACCAGAAAGGAGACAAGCTACCGGGGACCGGTTTCTGGCATTTCAGCCTCTTCGGCCCGGCTTGCTTGAATCCTGATGGAGCAGTGAGAAAGGGACTCATGTCTGAGTATACCCAGCCACACCTATAGTGGCCAAAAACGATACAGAAAAGGGGGTGGTGATGAACAGAGTGTCTGAATTAAGCAGACCACTCTTACCCAGTCCAAAGATCAGGGCTTGATCCATCACCGTTATTTATCTCACTGCCCCATCCCAGCTCAGAACCTGGCTATATGCAAATTAGTCTGTCCCTGGCCCAGTGCATCATGGGAACAGGGCAGGGCAGTCCCTTGCTCATTGCACCATCAGGATTCAAGCAAGCCGGGCCGAAGACGGCTGTAATGCCAGAAACCGGTCCCCGGAAGCTTGTTTCCTTCCCAGTGTAAGAATTGGCTTTTGTAGTCTGGTCTGCCCTGTTCCCATGATGCACTGGGCCAGGGACAGACTAATTTGCATACAGCCAGGTTCTGAAACTGGGATGGTGCAATGAGCTAAAAAACGGTGTTGGATCTAGCCCTGATCTCTTGACTGGGTGAGAGTACTCTGCTTAATTCAGAGACTCTGTCCATCACCACCCCTTGTTGTAAATAATTTTGTCCACCCTAAGCGTGGAAGGGTATACTCAGATGTGAGTCCCTTGCTCATTCCACCATCAGGATTCAAGCAAGCCGGGCCGAAGACGGCTGTAATGCCAGAAACCGGTCCCCGGAAGCTTGTTTCCTTCCCAGTGTAAGAATTGGCTTTTGTAGTCTGGTCTGCCCTGTTCCCATGATGCACTGGGCCAGGGACAGACTAATTTGCATACAGCCAGGTTCTGAAACTGGGATGGTGCAATGAGCTAAAAAACGGTGTTGGATCTAGCCCTGATCTCTTGACTGGGTGAGAGTACTCTGCTTAATTCAGAGACTCTGTCCATCACCACCCCTTGTTGTAAATAATTTTGTCCACCCTAAGCGTGGAAGGGTATACTCAGATGTGAGTCCCTTGCTCATTGCACCATCAGGATTCAAGCAAGCCGGGCCGAAGACGGCTGTAATGCCAGAAACCGGTCCCCGGAAGCTTGTTTCCTTCCCAGTGTAAGAATTGGCTTTTGTAGTCTGGTCTGCCCTGTTCCCATGATGCACTGGGCCAGGGACAGACTAATTTGCATACAGCCAGGTTCTGAAACTGGGATGGTGCAATGAGCTAAAAAACGGTGTTGGATCTAGCCCTGATCTCTTGACTGGGTGAGAGTACTCTGCTTAATTCAGAGACTCTGTCCATCACCACCCCTTGTTGTAAATAATTTTGTCCACCCTAAGCGTGGAAGGGTATACTCAGATGTGAGTCCCTTGCTCATTGCACCATCAGGATTCAAGCAAGCCGGGCCGAAGACGGCTGTAATGCCAGAAACCGGTCCCCGGAAGCTTGTTTCCTTCCCAGTGTAAGAATTGGCTTTTGTAGTCTGGTCTGCCCTGTTCCCATGATGCACTGGGCCAGGGACAGACTAATTTGCATACAGCCAGGTTCTGAAACTGGGATGGTGCAATGAGCTAAAAAACGGTGTTGGATCTAGCCCTGATCTCTTGACTGGGTGAGAGTACTCTGCTTAATTCAGAGACTCTGTCCATCACCACCCCTTGTTGTAAATAATTTTGTCCACCCTAAGCGTGGAAGGGTATACTCAGATGTGAGTCCCTTGCTCATTGCACCATCAGGATTCAAGCAAGCCGGGCCGAAGACGGCTGTAATGCCAGAAACCGGTCCCCGGAAGCTCGTTTCCTTCCCAGTGTAAGAATTGGCTTTTGTAGTCTGGTCTGCCCTGTTCCCATGATGCACTGGGCCAGGGACAGACTAATTTGCATACAGCCAGGTTCTGAAACTGGGATGGTGCAATGAGCTAAAAAACGGTGTTGGATCTAGCCCTGATCTCTTGACTGGGTGAGAGTACTCTGCTTAATTCAGAGACTCTGTCCATCACCACCCCTTGTTGTAAATAATTTTGTCCACCCTAAGCGTGGAAGGGTATACTCAGATGTGAGTCCCTTGCTCATTGCACCATCAGGATTCAAGCAAGCCGGGCCGAAGACGGCTGTAATGCCAGAAACCGGTACCCGGAAGCTTGTTTCCTTCCCAGTGTAAGAATTGGCTTTTGTAGTCTGGTCTGCCCTGTTCCCATGATGCACTGGGCCAGGGACAGACTAATTTGCATACAGCCAGGTTCTGAAACTGGGATGGTGCAATGAGCTAAAAAACGGTGTTGGATCTAGCCCTGATTTCTTGACTGGGTGAGAGTACTCTGCTTAATTCAGAGACTCTGTCCATCACCACCCCTTGTTGTAAATAATTTTGTCCACCCTAAGCGTGGAAGGGTATACTCAGATGTGAGTCCCTTGCTCATTGCACCATCAGGATTCAAGCAAGCCGGGCCGAAGACGGCTGTAATGCCAGAAACCGGTCCCCGGAAGCTTGTTTCCTTCCCAGTGTAAGAATTGGCTTTTGTAGTCTGGTCTGCCCTGTTCCCATGATGCACTGGGCCAGGGACAGACTAATTTGCATACAGCCAGGTTCTGAAACTGGGATGGTGCAATGAGCTAAAAAACGGTGTTGGATCTAGCCCTGATCTCTTGACTGGGTGAGAGTACTCTGCTTAATTCAGAGACTCTGTCCATCACCACCCCTTGGTGCAAACTAAGAAGGCCTTGTTCCCGGAGGTGATGGGGGCTCTATGAGAGGAGGGGCTGCAATGCTCACTACTGTTTTCAGTGAAGCTCAAGATTATGCTGGATGGTACCACACACTTCTGCCCTGACCCAAAAGAGGCCTGGGAGTTACTGGAGACCTACATAGCTGGGGTTTGTCCTTTGACAGACCGTGCAATGTTTGTTGATATCAAGCGCAGGCCAAAGAGTCACACCCTCAGCAACTCCAGACATCGGACACTCAAGAAGCCTTCCAAATCCCAGATGGACAAGGACCAAAGAAGCAGCTCTCTGAGCAGCACCTGAGATCACTGAAAGAAGCTCATTGGAAGCTGATGCCAGACTATCGATGGGATACCAGCCTGGGACTTCAGAGTCAGATGACACAGACTTGGGCATGGATGACACTGCAGAAGACCTCATCTGAGAAGTTGACAAACTGGAGGACAAACAACATTGCTAGCCATGGCCCACAGTTGTCAGGGTGGAGCCGGAATTCTCTCTCCACAGTGTGATGGATGGGGGCCTCTTTCTACCTTGTGGTGTTTCCTTGTAGTTGCCCCGAGAAGGCAGCCCTGGACATGGAATCTCTACGGGGGCCTCTGGTGGGGACTTGTTAACTGGGGTTCCCCCCAGGGTGGTATTGTTCATTGAGAAATCACCCCTGCTGCAGACCGAGGAGGACCCCACACTTCAGGGCCAGGGCTAGCCTTGACATGAGCACACTTTCCCATCCCGCAGTTGTTGGGTTGGGGTCAAATTTCTCTCCCCTCAGTGTGATGGATGGGGGCCTCTCGCTACTTTGTTGTGTTTCAATGCAGTTGCCCCGAGAAGGCAACCCAGGCCATGGAATCTTGCATGGTCCTCTGGTGTGGAATTGTTAACTTGGGCTCCCCCAAGGGAGGTATAGTTCATTGAGATCTCATCCCTGCTGCAGAACAAGAAGGACCCCATACTTCTGGGCCAGTGCGAGCCTTGACATGAGCACACCTTCCCACCCCGCTATGAAACTGTGTTTGTGCCTCAGAGTTCAGCACCAAAGTCTGGGCAGCCAGCTATTGCTGGACTGCTCTTGGAATGGAGAATTTTGATTTGGGTTTGTTTGTTGGTTGTCTCAAGGATTCTGTACTTATTGCAATGGGACCTGTGGATATGTGGAGAGAGGGACAATGGGACGGCAGTGGGGTGCTCCTTCCACTACATACATTACCGCTGTCACACAAGCTGGCATTATGTTTCTGACATGGAACATTTGGGGAATTGGGTTGTCGGCTAGGCGGCACATTCACCCCTTTCTCACAGGAAACACATCTTATGGGGGTAGAGGCAGAGCACCTATGGTGCTGTTGTAGATGCAAATCCATGCAACAGTTTATTCGGCTGATGCTTGTGGGGTCCTTCTGAGGGTATGAGTGGGGGTCCATTTTTAGCTGGCTTGCCCCATGATAGACCTAGAGAGTCGGTACGTGTTGGCCATGGAGCTGCTGTATGGCAGACCACTTACACTGGGGAGCATGTATGCACCAAATCAGGAATGGGTTGCATTCCCAAGGTGCCCCAGAGCCACCTTGTTGTGAACACCTTGAATTTAGATGGTGACTTAGAATGGCAGATATGACCTCGACCGGTCCACCCCCCTCTGCCTGATGTGTTGCCTTCAGGATCGCTGCAGGCTTCTGGGTATGGCTGAATGATTGGGGACTTTAGAATGTTTTGCGAATGCAGCATGGGACAGGAAGGGATAATTCTTAATACTCCCACAAATGTAAGCTGCACACCCAACAGGACCATTATGTGTATGAGTCAACTGTGCAAATATGTGACCAGGATAAAATACCTGGGTCGCACATACTCTGACCATAGCCCATTCTAACTGGGCTATCGGCCAGTGGGTGAGTGCCTAGCAGTACCCATATGGCAACTAATCCCATCAATGTTGTCTGCTTGGTGGACTGGGAGGTGTTCAAGATCAGCCGGTCTCCAGTCCCCCAGGCCAGCTCTGCACCTGTCAGGGTGCGAGCCTGCTGCCCATCCCAGTGCGGCAGTTCCCCTGCCTACGGCCTGCCCACTTCAGTGCCCTGGTGTGCCCGTAACTGTATCCTGTAGTTAATCTCATTGTAATTTGACTGTCTTCTGCATTCCGCTTTTTCCCTTAGATGTTTCCTCCTTTTAGTGATTTTTATTTAAATTTACTGTTTTTATCCCGTGGTTGTTTCACCCCCTTTTCTGTGCCAGTTTTCCACCCATGTTCCCACGGCGGCCCCGCCCCCTGCTCTCCCATTCGTCTGATCCCACCTCCCAGCTCATCCTCCCTCCCACCTCCCCTTCCTGTGGCGGCCGCTGCCGCGCCTTTGGCACCCCAAAGGAGCGCCAAAGGCAAGCCCGTCTGCGCCCATCCATGCCTGGACCGCGCCCAGTGCCAGAACCCCTGGTCCCCGCAATTCCCAAAACCGCTACCACGCTAATATTCTCCACGCACTCAACACCGGACGAGAACACGCATGCCACCAGGCCACCCTGACAACTGCGTCAACTCCCTCGCCCCGCTCAAGAAATCCTCCAACAGTAACACCAGAAAGAAAGCCAGCTGGTTCACTGAAGACCTCCAGGCCTCCAAGCAAACGTGCCAAAAGCTGGAGAAGAAGTGGCTCCGTGAACGAACGCCAGACAGCTACGCAGCCCACAAGAATGCCACCCGCGGACACCATCACCTCAGCAGATCAGCCAAAAGGGCCTCCTTCAAAGACCGAGTAGACAACGCACACAACAGCAAAGAGCTCTTCAACATCATGAAGGAATTCCCAGACCTCAGCTCCAACACCAACGACATCCCACCTTCGCAAGACCTATGCGACTTGCTCACCACCTTCTTCCATCGCAAGATCGCAGCCATCCACGACAGCTTCAACGCCATGACCGCCCGACAACCACTGAGACCGCCACCCCCACGACCACAATCTACACAAACCGCCTGCTCTCCTGGACCAACTTCAACGACGACGACACCATCAAGACTATGAACACCATCCACTCCGGATCTCCGTCAGACCCATGCCCACACCACATCTTCAACAAAGTCAGCACCGCCATCGCACCTCACCTCCGGAAAGCCATCAACATCTCCTTCGAGACAGCAACCTTCCTGGTGTGCTGGAAGCATGCCAAGATCAACGCCCTAATCAAGAAACCCAAGGCGGACACTAAGGACCTCAAGAACTTCCGGCCATCTCCCTGCTCCCATTCCCGGCAAAAGTCATCGAAACTGCCGTCAACAAACAACTGACCCTCTACCTCGTGTAGAACCGCAAACTTGACCCATCTCAGCCCGGGTCCCGCAGCAACCACAGTACCGAGACTGCCCTCATCGCCGCCACGATGACATCAGGACCCTGCTAGACAACGGAGTAATCGCGGCCGTCATCCTCCTGGACCTGTCAGCCACCTTCAACACGGTCTGCCACCACACCCTCCAAATACGCCTCCACGATGTCGGGATCCAAGAGAAGGCCCTGGATTAGACCACCTCCTTCCTCTCCGGCAGAACACAAAACGACCACCTCCTCCCTTCCGCTCTGAAGCCACGGAGATCATCTGCGACGTACCCCAGGGCTCATCCCTCAGCCCATCGCTGTTCAACATCTACATGGCACCATTCGCCCATGTCGCCCGACTGCACGACCTCAACATCATCTCCTACACTGATGACTCCCAGCTGATCCTCCCCTCCACCAAGCACCCCCACACAGCCAAAACCAACCTCCACGAAGGAATGAAGGACATCGCCGAATGGATGAGGAACAGCTAACTGAAGCTGAACTTGGACAAGACTGAGGTCCTCATCCTCGGATCCACCCCCTTGGCCTGGAATGACTCCTAGTGGCCGACCACACTGGGAACAGCTCCAACACCCACCAACCACTCACGCAACCTAGGGGCAATACTCGACTCTACCCTCTCCATGACTAAGTAGGTCAACTCCATCTCTTCCTCCTGCTTCAATACCCTCCGCATGATTTGCAGGATCTACAAGTGGATCCCCACCGAAACGAGAAGAGCAGTCTCCCAGGCCCTCGCCAGCAGCAGGTTGGACTACGGAAATGCCCTCTACGCAGGAGCCTTGGCCAAACTCCTGAAACGGATTAAACGCATCCAGAACGCCTCAGCTCGCCTGTTCCTTGACATCCCTTGCCGCAGCCACATCAGACCCCACCTGAGAGACCTGCACTGGCTCCCCGTCAACAAGAGGATAACCTTCAAGCTCCTCACCCACACACACAAGGCACTCCAAAACACCGGACCAGCATACCTCAACAGCCGACTCAACTTCTACACTCCCACCCGCCAGCGTCACTCCACCGACCTTGCCCTCGCCAGAGTCCCCCGCATCCGAAGAGCGACCTCCGGTGGCAGATCATTCTCCCACCTCGCCGCCAAGATCAGGAACACCCTCCCCATCCACCTACGGCAGACCTAAGACCTGCTGACCTTCAGAAGACTCCTCAAGGCCTGGCTTTTCGAGCAGGAGCAGCATTCCCCCCCCCCCAGCGCCTTGAGACCCTCATGGGTAAGTAGTGCGCTTTACAAATTCTATGATTGATTGATTGATTGATTGACTGTATGTGTGTGGGTATTGCTTAGGCAATTCCTTGGGAGTAAAATGGGAATTGGAAAGTGAGCTACGAGAGTTCGAAGACACCTTACACCAATTGGACAATGCTCTGGGTTCTGACTCGGATGTGTGAGTGCAGTTACTGACTGCGAAAGAACCGTATAATGTGGTCCTGGAGCAGCTGCTCTGTCATAATTACAAAGATTATATTAATGGGGCGCATGAAAAGGAATGATTAGCTGGGAGGCTACTGGCCTCGTGTATTGGGACAGACTTCCAGGACGCACCCATTGCTCATTTACTTGCACCAGATGACAAGACAATGTAAATGCCTGAGGCCACTAATGGAGTCTTTAGAGACTAATATATGGAACTATATTGGCAGCCAGCCCCAATTGGAGTGATGAGAGCTTTTCTGGGGCTTCTCCACTCCAAACCATGCCACAGATGGTAAGTGAAAGCTTGGGTGTACCTGAGATGATTCTGGAAATTAGAAGTGCCATTAAGGACATGGCCATGGGCAAAACCCCAGGCCCTGATGGACTGCCTGCAGAGTTTGACACAGTGATTGCAGGAATCCTGGAACCTCAACTAGTGGCAGTTTACGCTGAGTTGACAAGTCAGGGATCTTACCAGCCTCAACTAGAGAGGCAACTGTCGTCCCGCTGCCTAAATCCAATGCACAATAGGCGATCACAGCCACATACCCCCTCTCAATATTGAGCTTGGACTTCAAGATACTCAGTGAAGATTTACTGCTCAGACTTCTGCCACATATGCAGTGGCTAATCCATGAGGACCAAAAGGGTTTTATTCTAGCGTGGACTACCTCCATAAACCTTCAACATCTCTATCAAATCTTATACCAACCTGATGAGCTGACAATGCCTGGAGACATGATCATGCCTTTGGACTTTGAGAATGCATTTGATATGGACAGGTGGGATTTCCTGAAGGAAGTCAAAAGCAGATTGGTCTAGTAAGAGGCCTGGATTAAGTGGGTGGACTGTGATATACCATCCCAACTTCCAGGGTGAGGATGGACACAAGGTTTTCGGAACAACATGAAGTCCACCTCTGGGCACAGCAAAGTTGCCCTTTGTCCCCCCCCCCCATTATAGTCTAGCCATAGAACCCTTAGTAGAACTGCTCTGGCTGGAGGGGAATGGTGGATGCATCATGATAGGAGGCTGTGAGCATGCTGTCTCAGTTTATGATGATGATCTGGGGATCTATAAGGCAGACAGAGCCACACGGTGGTTCCTATGCTCCATCTACTTGAGGAGTTTGGTACTATTTTGGACTTGTGGGTAAACAGGGCTAATACTTGCCTTTCCCCAGTCATATGTGGACTGGTGCTGCCACTTGACCACCAGCCCAGTCTGGTGTGGGTGCCTGATACTTTCAAGTACCTAGGGATCCCGATCTATAACATGTTGGGGCCTTAGAGGAAAGCAACCTAGGAGGAGCCAATGTTTTCTTAAATCATACGTTCCATTCTGCAGATCACGTAAGGTCCCAATCTTGGCATGTATAGAGATTCCTAAAATGTTGATGCTCCAAAGATTGGTATATTACTTTATTAATCTTCCAAACTGCAGTTCCAGGTTTTGGCAGCTAGATTCACTTCTTCGAGATCTGTTCTGGGACGGGAGTCACCACACTGTGTTTCTAGAGGCACACAGACAGATACCATTTGAAGGAGGACTGGGCATCCCGGTCTTTGAGCTTTATATAATGCAGCCCAACTTCAGTGGGTGACCTGATAGGTGGGCAGTGCCCACTTGGCCTTAATAATCCACTCGACAGTGCGGATCCCACACCCGAGGTCACTATTGGCTGCTACCCTGATCTGCTGGCATTGTTGTGTTTGGTGGACTGGGGAGAACCCATTCTAGACCCCTGCTTTATCCTTGGTGGGTGTTCGGCATGGGGCTCCTCTGACCTTCTCTATAGTGACCCAACTGACTGGGTGGACTTAATCATGGCTGGTGACAGTGGGTGATTGTTTCCATATGGGTGTGTTAGTTCGCCTAGAAGAGATGATGGAATGGGCAGTCCTGTCCCTGGTTAACTTCTCGTATGTGAGGCATTGACAAGGATGTTTGAGGCCTTATGGAGCAACAGGGGAGAGGAGCCCCAGACTCATGTGGTACTAAAGTCACTGGTGACAATGCAATCAGCCCCACACCTGGTGACACGGCTTCATAAGGCCCTCAACAGGATGATTTAAAAACTGTTTGAGAAGTGGAAGACTAAATGGACAGTGGTGCTTGGTTGCAAGTTGAGAGAGCCCGAATGGGGTTGGATATTAGCATACTCCAAGACGATATTGCAGTACACACATATGAAAAACCTTCAGTTTAATTATACCTAAATGACATGTTTGACTCTCCACCATCTAACAGTCATATACTCCTGGGGACCACAGGAATGCACCCAAGTTGAACATTTTAAGGTTGATTTCTGCCAAACGGCGTGTGGCTGCCCTCAGCTACATGTTTATTGGGGACTGGTTCTTGCCAAACTGGATAATGCACTGTATCACCCCATTCACTAAAGAGGTGTGTCAGTCAGGGGTCTTTTTTAGCCCAAGGCTCGGACGGTGGGCAACAAGTTTGTTAATATGGCTGTAGCCCTGGCTAAGAGAAGGATTTCCTGGAAATCGATGGGTCCTAGGGTGAGGGTGTAAGGTGTGGGCACCTGTTCAGGGCAGAGGAGAGTGCATTATTGGGGGAGGAGACTAAAGAGGTATGGGCAGTGATGCTGGAGCCATGGGAAAGCCCTGCGTGTGAAGCAGACCAGGATGCTGGAAGCCCCGAGGGGCCAATCGTGGTGGATCTTGGGGAAGACTGATTATGGGGGAGCAGTTCTTGAGTACCACAGGCTAGGAGAGGTGTTGTCTCCCAGTGCCTCCTGCTGTTGATGGGGCCTGTGCCTGTGATCCCTAACTGGAGACACTGAGGTCAGCCAAGTTCAATACCTGCTGCAGCTCCTACCCTCTACCTTTGGTGGGGGACATACAGGCCCACCCCATGCATAAGCATAGATGAACGATGGCAGCAATCCCCCAGAGACAGTAGTTTGAGAAATCAGTTCTTTCCCCAGATATTGGTTCCCATTGCTTGTATTTATGGTTCAGTTGACTTAGGCTCACACATATAGACAGGGCCACTATGAAGTCGATTTTCCTATACACTTTGCTGGGAGATGCAGGCGGGTCACCATCTGTGCCCTGTCTATTTAGGGCCCTGATATTGAGGGTATGCATGTTTATATGATCCACTTATTGTAAACAGCTTTGTCCTGCAGCGCCACAGCCCACTTGCAAAATAGGTTTGTCTGACTATGATGCCTTGATTCTGTGCTGATGTAGCACCCATGCTGATAATGTTGTGAGAGATACTGCCTTTGTAATGTGAACCCTAAAAATGACAATAAAAATATTTTAGTTTTTTAATGCATGAAGTGGAGCTCCATCTCTTCGTTCAAATGAACAAACATACAGTAGGAAAAACATATATCACACATAATTAAAACATAAAATAATATAAACAATGACAATTCATTTTCATGAATGAAATAAACCTTAAAGAACAAACAATGAAAATAATAATCAAAAATATACAACACTAGCAAAAGTGTTGGAATTCAATGATGTTGAACCTATTATTCCCACTCTTATTTAAACAAAAGCAAGAAATCAGTTGAATGTAGGAATTGTTTGGCTTAATATATTCCCATTCCAATGTAAGCAGAAGCAGGGAAAGTGTTGAAATTTGGAGGGGTAGCATTTACTATCCTCACTCCAGTATAAGCAACAGCAGGCATAGTGTTAGACTATGGGAAGGTTAGATTTAGTAATCCAACTCCAATCTAAGCAACAGCGGGGAAATTGTTGAACTGTGTGGGGTTTTATTTACTATTAAAACTCCAATCAAAGCAACAGTAAGAGAAGAGTCAGACTGCTCATTTCAGTGTTTATTTTTGTGGATTTCAGTGGTTTACTGAGTGTTTTCCAGTTTTTTAAAATCAATGCTTATCATTGGTTATTCAGTTTCCTAAACTCCAAAAGAGACAAAAGCTCTAATTTCCCAATGTTTATCAAACACGATTTGTGCAGTGATTGTTATAAAGGAAATATTTGTTTTAAAGGAGAAGTAATACAGTGTATGCAGTGTCTTCCCATTGACAGTGTGCCCAATGGACTTATGTTAGAGTGTTTTAAATATAGAAAGTCCAGCTATTGCACTCATGCTCACATCTTATTACCCTCTTTCACATCGCATTACCTATCATACTCACTATTAATAGAGCAAAACGTATGTATGACATTACAACGCATGATTTTACCACGCATGCCTTTACAACGCTGTTTTTACAACGCATGCCTTTACAATGCATAGTGCTTTGGGGCGCTGGATAGTGAATAGTTTAATTTACTATTCCAACTCCAGTCCCCGTGGATAGTAGGGAAGGTGTTGGATAGTAAATTAAACCTATTCCCTATCCTAGAGCGCCCCCCAGCGCAATGCGTTGTAATGGTTTGCGTTGTAAAAGTTGCGTCGTAAAGGCACTGCGTGGTAAAAGTTGCGTTGTAAAGGATGTTTCCCGAGCAAAACAATTCCAGTTCACGTTTTGCACACTGTTCACCTATTCCTTACTAAATATTAGGGCATTGTATGGGAGGTCTACTCTGCCAACAGCTTAGTTCCTTGGGTAACTTTTATAATTTTCAGTACACAAAATGTATTTGACACCCTGCATTCTAAAACACATGAAACTTGATGCTTTACTGTATTCTTTGACTGACTAAGTTAAGATCATGCTGCAGGTGTGGATATTCCTATCTTGTATCATGCTTTCAACTTTACCAATGTGCATAGAGACATCACTCTTTTCACTGGTAACTTTCACCATTTCACCAATCGGTGACAGTACTTAACACTACAGAAAGATCAAATATGATTTTAATATTACAAAACTCTCTGCAATATGTAAACAAATTAGAGAAAACTTACAACACACTTCTAAACCATGCATCTTTAATTTAAAACTGGAGGAAACAAAGGGAAGAAAAAAACTATATTTTAATGACATCCCTAAGCAGCGGAATTCAAGCAGAATACATTTGGACCAGACCTTCTCTAACAAAGTTACTTTGTGTTGGCTTATTCAGAAAGAAAAAAATTATTCTCTCTTACTTTCCTTTCTCTGAATGGTGTTTGAGTGTATGGTTGCACAGTTGTTTATATTTTTACAATGATGAGGGCTGTATACCTCTTGGTGGTTCTTGTAAAGTGATGTGTTGAAGGTTAGGAGGCAATCTTTTTATTGTACATTGCTGTTTAGTGTTATAGGATGTGGTGCATTGCTATGTGTTATCTCGTGCAAATATCTTTGGATTACACACATTGGATTGGTGTGCATTGAGCGTAAGTAGTGGTAGGGTGGGAGGTAGATTAAATTCATTGTGTGGTGGGAGTGATAGGTAGTAGAGTCATTTGAAAGATTACCAAGTGTTTTGTGGTGCACAATTTTGAAGTAATGAGGTTTGCTTGGTATGAAGTCATTTTGCTGTTCTAGTGTAAAATGAAGAACAGCGAGCTGAGTAGTGAAATGGTGTAGTGACAGGTAACATATGTACAGTGTGATATAGTGTTCTGGGTTCATATATTGTTATGAAAAATGAGATGTCATGTATTATGGTTCTCTTTGATATCATGTACAAATATTTAGTATGGTATGATGTGCTATTGAGTATATGCAAGGAGAGATGTATAATGTGGTGTAGTGTCATGTGGTATGGTGTGATGTGGTGCAGAATGATGTATGCCCCGATAGACACCGCTTTTGGGATGTTGTTTAATGTTGGTACCTGGAGAAATATGTTTTATTCTGGTGTAGGCAGGAGGCATATAATGGATGGTGTGGCTGCAATTATTGGTAAATGATCTGAAAGACTGTGTGTTGCATCATGTGCTGTATAGTTGGAATACATTTAATGAATTTAATGATTTTGTTTGGTATGTTGTTACAGATACTTTGACCATGTGGAAGATAGATTCCACTCTGTCTGTGTAAAGAACTACAGATTCTAATCGAAAGAGTAGGTGAACATGTATCGTATCAGTAGAGAAAAGGATGGTTTTGACTTTTTTTTTATTGCCAGGCTTATCTACAATAAGGTGTGCAGAGTACATCTTAGTGTGCATGTAATATGAGATTTCTATATCTTAGCATGAAAGAATTCTGAGCTGTGTCACTTGGTATGCTCTGTTCATGATACAGGATATTTTAAATAATACTTGCTAGGGAAAGAGAGAATGGATCATAAGCCTTGGAGAAATTATTTCAAGGTCTGGCATGTAACATGAGCCTGCATGCTGAATTTTGGGCCCTTTAAAATCTTCCAATGAGATAGGCCAGCAAGCCAAGGAATATTGCATTAGATATCTACTTGAGTGAGAATCAGGCCAATCATAGCCTGGTGCCTCTAAAGGCAGACCAGGAAGTATAGTATATAACCTGATGTGCAGAAATGGAAGTAATAGTTATGATCCACTATTCTGATGTGTGTTTCTAGAGTGAGGTCATATGATGATCCCAATTCTGTCTAAGCTTAGCTTAATCTTTTTCCTAATCATCCAAAAAGGATGCCTCATTGAGATAGTTTCGTAGAGATTCTTACCTCCTTAGTTGGAAGGTTATTTGTGTGTCTGGTCGGCATACCTGTATCATTGCTTACCAAAGGAATGAAATAAGGAGATTAGCACTGTGATGAATGCATTGACTAATGTAGAGCTTTGAGTTAAGCTTTGTAGCTGCCAAATGGTACTCAAACACTCACTGAACACTACAGCATCATGCAGATTAATTGTGCTATGACTGTTAATAAGGGAACAAAAATGATTGATAGTGATCTTTCATCCCCAAGGTGCTTCACTCTGGAGAAGAGAGTGCATTCTGCTTACATGTGTTAGCTGTCACCAGGTCTTAGAGAATAGTATTAAGATACAGGAGTGTTTCTCTTATTTCATTTGTTGAAAGATGTATCATTCAGGAAGTCATACTGAGTATGTGATGCTGGTAATGGGCTGATAACTTCTCATGGTTGAATTTTAAGAATTTACCTGTGTTTGTTTCAAATGTTTTTTATCATATTCTTCTGATGAAGATTGATTGAAGAGGGTGCTGAAGATTTTAGATGGGGGAGGTAAGTTTAAACTGTATTTGAGATGGCTGACTGTCACCAGCTTAATGGAGTTCTTACCGGACTGATGATTTGTATGAAATGTTATCCTTGACAGTGAAATTCAACTGAAACAGTATGGTGTAATAATTAGTCAACGTCTTGTTGTGGATGTAGAGTAACATTGTCTTACTTGGTCAAATGCTGGGCTGGCGGAAGGCTGTGAAAAAAAACCCTGTATTTATATAGGATTTTGGAGTAGCAATTCTGAATATGATTGAGTCATTTGAAGGAATGTATGTGTTTGTTACTGTATGGCAGATACCATCTTCCCTTGAGAAGAGGAATTGTTGCCTCCTTTCTGATGTTGTAAACCATTTATGGTGCCTATAATTTTGAGTACTTTCATTTTACGTGGAGTTGTTCTTTCAAGACCTTAGAATATTTCACTGTCTATAAAGTTACATATTTACATTGCGATTTCCAATTCAGGGGTTGTTGGTTAGAGCTGTACGTGGAATGATATAAGGGCCAGATGGGGATTTGGAATAGTGAAAATGAAAGCGAGCGTCTATCCTATAGTTGTGAGATTTCCATGGCAACAGACAACTGGTTTTTGAAGTAGAAAACTGCATTAATTTG
The DNA here is from genome assembly GCF_964261635.1 of Lissotriton helveticus. Lineage (NCBI taxonomy): Eukaryota > Metazoa > Chordata > Amphibia > Caudata > Salamandridae > Lissotriton > Lissotriton helveticus. The sequence goes on from NC_136067.1 coordinate 1,569,459,888, forward strand.
ATTCATGCAAGGTTGTTCTGTCCTTTGACAATCTGTCTTGTATTTGAGTCAGTAGGTGTGTCTGACATGTTGCTAAAAACAATATAGACCCAGGAGAATTGTTCATTTTTCCTGCAACTCAGTCACATCTCATGGAATTGCATCATGCAAATTCTATGAAATGTTGCTGTTTTTTGCCAGTGCAAAATGTTGCCTAATATCTTCCTGCAGCCAGTGATTTGAGCAAAGCACTTTCTTCTAGAATGAGTCCACTGCCTGTTTAACCTGTCAGTCTTAGGGAGGTCTTTACCCAAACTTTGTGTCCTACTCCTCCCCTGTTTGCTGAAATTGTTTTTGTTGGCCTTATGACTGCACACCTAAGTACTAGTAACCAGTGCTAAAGTGCTTTTGCTCTCTAGTGAAATTGACTTACACACAATCAACACGTTTAATTTACTTGTAAGTCCCTAATAAAATGATACTTCATGTACTCAGGGCCTGCAAATTAAATTTTATTAGTGGGATTGCAGCACTAATTGTAGTCCTTTAAATTGATGGACGGAATACTGAATATTGACAAGGATTCACCGCAGTCACAGATCTGGAATAAATCCATTGTTCTTTTGCTTACCGTGCCACCCCAGTTTGTACCCAGCCATATGTAAGTCAGTCTTGACCCTGCTCCCCATGGTAACAGTCCACCCCATTGGATGCAAGATAGCCCAGCTGATGATGGGTGATACCCCAAAACTGGTCCCAGGATGCTTGATTTCCTGTCCAGGGAGCACATGTCTTGGCAGTTCTGATTGGACTGTTGCCATGGGGAGCAGGGCCGAGACTTACTTGCATATTGCTGGGTCTAAACTGGGGTGACATAGTGAGCAAAAGAATGATGAACTTAACCCGGATCTGTGACTGAAGATTCCATCCACCAACTTTTTGTGTTGCTAAAAGTAAATCTTTTGCCAGGACTAAACCTTCATTTTTAATATAAGTCACCCTTAGCTTAGGCCCTAAATTGCCAATAGGGGAGGGTGATCTGTATTAAAAGATTTGGACATGTACGTTTAACTTTTAGATGTCCTGGTAGTGAGGAATAGGAAAGGGCACTGAAGGTACTCTGCCAGCACAAGCTGTGGTCTTTTTGGCACAACCGATACAGGGTGATGCATCTCCTAGCAGCACCACATTGGAACTGTCACTGCGTGATGCATTCCTGATGCAGCGTCCGGAGCTCTTTGGATCTGCTGCTGCTCAACACCTCCTCAATATAGGACCTTGCGTTGCACTCTACAGCTCCTTGAATGTCTTCTGCATGACTCATCCTTGACGCATGATCTCACATTGCATGTGTGACGCTTCTAATAGTGGGATCTAACAATGTTCTGCAAGCAAGATGAAAACTACTTTGTTTACTGGGCTTAAACTTGTGACTTTGTCCCAGTCGAGCGTGAGCAAAAATCCACAGTTGGCATTTTGGGCTTTTAAGAACTATTTTCACCTAAATCCTTAAACTTCAACATCTCCGGTTCTGCTCCTTAGATTATTGTTGTTTTGGTGTCAAATAATGTATTACATTTTAATCAATTTGTCTACATTATGTTGGGATTTTTCTTAGGTTTTGTTTTCACCTTACCATTGTTTCAAGTGCTGAATAAATATTGCATACAGTATGGATAATTAGGAACCCGTGGATGAAGCAACAAAAGATGATCCAGGTCTGAATGTGGGTTGCATATAAGTAGTCAAACTCATATTATTAACCATACACTTACCAGGATGCTGTAACCCTAAATCTATACTTCTCTGCAAGGCAGATTCATGATGAACCCGCATGGAATTTAAATTGGTAGAATTTAATATGCAAACTATTATATACAATGAGATTGCCATAGAATTGTCAATTTTGAGCTTATTTGTATGTGTGAGAAATGTTTAGGTGTACATGCATGACACATTATTTTATTCTTTGCAAACCTTATGGATTTTAATTTTAAAGCAGTAATATTAATAATATAGAAAATAAATCATATGGTGTAGAAGGAAATATGTGGACTTACTTTTGCATTACCTAATCCAATTACCAACCTTCCACTTGAAGAAAGCTGATCAATATTTTAGATATTGTTCATTGTCTTCATATTGTTCTAAACCATTTTAACCACTCTGACCCTAGGAATCCTATAGAATAATTGTATTTAGATATGTCTAATGCATTAGCACTGACGTAGATGATCTTCTATATCAACTGTTCTGCCCTAAGGTTATTGTTGACCTTGATGCAGTTTGATTCTAAGTAGTTTTTTACTGTCATAAAGATCTATACATCCTGTATATATCTGCCCATTATTAGATACCTCTTTTAATGTGTTTTTGAATATGTAGCTTGTGTTCATTGGAATTTGTACCGCTTGGCGACTTTTAACTGCTTATTTTTTCTTTTGATTTATACATATTTATATCTTGTACTTTTATGGCCTTCTGAACCATTGCCTCCAATGTAAACCTGACTGCCTTTGTGCCAATCTCCCACAGGGTTAAGCAAAGATTAATTTAGGGTTGCTCGTGGTTCACCGTGAAAAGAATTGTGGTTGCTGCTTGAGTAGTCTTTTAGTCCCCTCAATATGTAACCCAATTTCCTTCACTGTCTATATCTTGTTTGATGTTTGAATTTTTTTCTTGTGTTTTTGTGAAAAAAGTTATAATGTCACAGTGGTCTATATTTCAGGAAAATGAATAGATATCTGTTATATGAGCTGGAGAAAAAATAGCACAGAGTTGTAGGCTGGTGAATTGTTAGAGAAGGTCTGGTGAAATCCTTGAGAGGCTTATGGTGCAAATGTTGTCTTTCGTTTCAACAGGAATACCCAGACATCATCTCCTTCTGAGCTGAATAAGACAAAAATATATTGTAAGTGCATTTGATCTATGTTTGAAGGAGCACAGTTTTAATGAGCTATGATTCTGTTAGATATGGTAAATGTATTAACCTAGTGAGATAAATATTGAAGCGATCGGTGCAGTGTATGGAGACTTTAGTGATATTTTAGTTAGCATAAACTATAGTTTGTTGATCTTTTGATGATATGAGGGCAGTCTAGTTAGCAGTGTAGGCCAGTGCCAATGCCAGAATCAGCGTTTTGAGATGTTGTGGGGTGCGATTTCGAAATGTGGTGTTGAATACTTTTTTATTGTTTTCACATAGATATGCTGTTGGAATGGTCAATAATATAGTGTGCAGGCAATATTTTGAGCGCCTGTTTGATTTTTTAAAAATGCAAGGCATCTGCCTGAAACCAACAGGAGAACCACTCCCTAAATTCATGGTTCCTTTGACTTAAGTAAATGAGGGGGAATAAGAGGTTTCTTCAATGGTGAGGGTGTGGCCTAATGGCTAGGGTGATCAACCTTGAAGCTCGGGAACCTGGTTCGAGTCTCGGCAGAAACACTCCATATCCTATGATTCTAGGCAAATCACTTAATCTCCCCTTGCCTACCAAAAAATGAATGTGTCTGTCTGTAACGCAACTGATGCTCATGTAAAGTGCTCTGATACCTTCGGGTCGAGTTTGCGCTATCTAAAACTCTAAGAAAAAAAAAAGGGTAGTGCCTGTGATGGCTCTGTTGTCAGTAAACTGTGACCTGAGATCTTTTCTGCTACCTATTTAGGGTGGAGGGACCATTCTTTAATTTTTTCTTTTCTATGCCTAAGAATTCCATGTCAAAACAATGCAAAATACTCTATACTTCATGTTTGTCATGAATGCATTTTGTTTGGAAAATGTTCATGTTCAGCTTGGGCATAGCCTTATGGAGGCTCTACAATGATGTTCCATGAAAGTTCCTATGGATCTGTTTTTTATGCTTCCCCAGGTTCAGATTTACTTCTTTTGAAATGTGCTGAGTTTCCATGGGAGGGTTGAGGGGTTAGAGTTGTCAATGGATCAGTGTAGGTATGGCCACAGTTTGGGTACTACATTTTTAATTGTAGGCTAGTTTTTATGTACATCATGCAAAAACAAAAAAAGATTTGTGATTCAGTGGTGACTCTTTGTCAGCGCCTCCAGGCCACAGCTCCCAAGTCTTCTATAAGCCACACATTCTGCACTTTATATATCTGAGTCATGACACTGTGCATAATTTAATTTGGCAGTGCTCATTAAAACACGACTTTCATGTCTTCATGAACACTGCATGTGTGCAAGTAACCTGTGTTGGCCTTGTTGCAAGGCTCATGATAACAGGAGGGAGATGGAGATGGGAACTCAGAGGGCAGAGGCACGATCCAGCTACAGAGTGCACTCTGTAGATGGACGTCTGGATTGAACATGTCCGAAGGGTGCTGTTCAACAACAGACCTCTCACACAAGCATAGTCTATTTTATTAATGCAAGATATTGGGCATGACACAGGCAGCACACTATGGGCCAGATGTAGGAGAGCAAATACCGGTCGATTCGGTAAATTTAGCGATTCTGTAAAATACCGAATCGGTAATTTTACCGATTCTGTAAATCCAAATGTAGGTGACACTCCTGAGAGTGTCACAGGCCCTTAAGAGTCGGTATTTTACCACACAATCCTATTGTGTGGTAAAATACCGAATCCAGGTGTGCATGCACATCTGTGCATGCACACTGTGCAATGTGACACATAGACATGCCCTTAGGGCATGTATGTGTGCCACATGTCACACATGCCTTTACTTCGGGTGCTAGAGGGTGTCAAAGTGACACCCCCTGCACCCTTGCAACATTCGGTATTTACCGATTCTGTAAATACCGATTCGGTATTTACCATTGATTCCTATGGGCTCCACAGCCCATAGGAATCAATAGGAAATACCGATTCGGTATTTACCGAATCGGTAAAAACTGAATGTTACCGATTCGGTAATTCTAATTTAAAAATTAGCTACATCTCCCTCCTTCATATTTACCGATTCATAAATACCGAATAGGTAAAATGTGGTATTTATGAGTCGGTAAATGTCCCTCACCTACATCTGGCCCTATATCTGCTAAAATGTGACTCACAGGGCAACCCTGAGGACAATAAAAAGTCACAGAGGACAGCAGGGGCAGGAGTCCCAGGATTATCCCAACTTCTATTGGGCTGTACTTCCAACCCTATCAAGAAGCTGGGAGAGGGATTGTGGTGAGTCATTTCCGTTTCAAACCTGCTCCTTCTTCTTTGTTTAGCTCCTTGTTGGGAATCATGGCTTGTGGGTTCCTATGTTTCTCTGTTCATGTATGTATGTGTTTGTGAGTGTGTTTGTAAGTGATTGAAATTTAATGGGATTTAGTGAAAGTATATGTGTCTGAGTGTGTTTACAAATGTTAATGATTGCGAAAGTCAGTGAGAAACTGAGAGTTATGTAGAAAACTGGGTTATTAGTTGTGCGGAATATGTGGCCTGCACAGGTAATATGTCGACAATTTCCCCTTACTGGTAGCTAAGCAAACCATTGTAGTGCTTGACACTCTCACGGTAGGGAAGCTTAGCAGTCCAAGGACTACTTAGGGGAGGTGGTGTTGGCAAGTAATAACCATTTGCTGACATGCAATAATAATACCCAATAAATGATTGTCCAATCAGTGTTTCTTCTTTAAATAAAATGAAAAGTACATTAATGACACACACACACTACTAAATACTACACATCAAGTTACTAATACATACATAACGTAGATTGAAAATACCTCAGATCACTCGGAGTGGCCTGAACACACTAAGGTGGTGCTGCAGTGCTGGAGAGAGGCTAATAAACTTCTAGGGTGGGCGAGAAAACTGACCGGTAGAACCCCACTGTGGATGGGCGATCAGTTGCGCAAAGTGGACGCTCTGACAGGTTTCAAGGGGTGGAAACTGATAGAGAGAAGAAGTCCTGTTATTTTGCATACCATTACTTCACAGCTTTTTACTACGAAGTTTTTAGTTAGCAATTACCATTACTACGCAAGTTTTTAGTTTGCATACATTACATTGCAAGTGTAAATGTATGTGAACTAAAAACTTGCCTAGTAATGAAAAAATACATTTACCCCAACCCTACACTAAATACTAAATACAAATACACTACCCTACACATATCAAACTCTAAAACACTACCCAAACCCCCAAACACTACACTACACTACACTACACAAACACAACAACACTACCCTAAACCCTAAATCACTACACCCTGCACGACCCTCCCCCTTTCCCCAGCCCGCTACAAACACTCAATCACTGACATGCACGACTCCCCAACAGTACCCTAAACCCTAAAACACTACCCCCTGCACAACCTTTTCCCGACTCCCAGTCCTGTCCCTACACCCAATTACTACCCTGCAACGACCCCGACACTACCCAAAAACACTACCCTACACTACACTAACACCACAACACTACCCTAAACCCTAAAACACTACCCCAACACGACCCTGCGACTACCCCCAGTCCATTCCCTACAATGAAACACTACCCTTCACGACCCCTGACATTACCCTAAACCCAAATACACTACTCTACACTACACAAACACAACTATACTACCCTAAAACCTAAAACACTACCGCCAGCACGACCCTGCCCCGATCCCCGTCCTGTCCCTACTCCAAAACACTACCCTTCACAACCCGACACTACCCTAAACCCAAATACACTACTCTACACTACACAAAAACAACAACACTACCCTCAAACCTAAAACCCTACACCCAGCATGACCCTGCCCCTACCCCCAGTCCAGTCCTTACACGAAAACACTACCCTGCATGACCCATGGCACTACCCCAAACCCAAATACACTACTCTACACTACACAGACACAACTACACTAACCTAATATCTAAAACTCTACACCCAGCACGACCGTGCCCCTACCCCCAGTCCAGTCCCTACACTGAAACAATACCCTTCACAAACCCTGACACTACACTAAACCCAAATACACTACTCTGCACTACACAAACACAACTACACTACCCTAAAACCTAAAACACTATACCCAGCATGCCCCTGCCCCTACTCCAGCCCTGTTCCTACTCCCAAACACTACCCTTCACGACCCCCAACACTACCCTAAACCCAAATACACTACTCTACACTACACAAACACAACTACACTACCCTAAAACCTAAAACACTACACCCGGCACGACATTGAACCTAACCACAGTCCAGTTCCTACCCTGAAACACTACCCTTCACGACCCCCAACGCTACACTAAACCCAAATACACTATTATACACTACACAAACACACCTATACTACCCTAAAACCTAAAACACTACACTCAGCTACTACCCCCAGTCCTGTCCCTACTCCCAAACACTACCCTTCACGACCCCGGAAATTACCCTAAACCCAAATATACTACTCTACACTACACTACACAAACACAACTACACTACCCTAAAACCAAAAAAACTACCCCCTGCACGTCCCTCCCCCTAGGATAATGCCCCCAGCTTACCTTTCCTAATCTCCTCCTCATAGGTGAGGAACCCTATGGGGGACTCCGTTGCCCCATGGCCCCCTCACTCCATGGCGACAGGGGCTGCTCTCCCTATCCGTGAGCCCGGGAGTCAGATGTTGCGTCGAAGCTGGTAGAACAGGAGGAGGTATGGGGGTGATTAGATGCAGATATGAGAAGACTCCTTGCGAAGACAGTGCCCTTACCTTCACCTCGATGTTCCCTATGTTTTCAATATTCCAGCATGTCCCATCCAGCGTAATCAGCATTCAAGACTGATGAGGCCTGTCTTCTGCCCTGAAGGCTTCCGCAAGCGCGCAGTTCTCATTTGAGGCTCTCAGCCAGGGAGTCGGATATTATGTCGGAGCAGGCAGAACAGGACTTGAATAACTGTGTGCACTCATCCGGGTCAGCCTTTACAGCGTCGCTTCCGGTGTGCCATTGTTTATCCATTACAACGCATGTGTAGTGACAACACATGCGATGTAACAACTTGCGTAGTAAAGGCTACTCGTTGTTACATCTCATGCGTTGTAATACTTGCGAAGTAAAGGTATGCGGAGTAAAGGCTCCGTTGTAATGAGTGATTACCGATAGGGAATGAGTATTTAAGGGATGTATTGAAAGGGGATTCCCCCCTCATGTTCTCAAAGCTCCAGAGGGAAAACAACCTTCATCAGTCACAGAGTTATCATCATATCAGACTCCTGTTTGCTCTGCGTTCACACCTACATAGTGGTACATCTATTTTGGATTACTCCCTGTTAGAAGATAGGTTGCTACTCGACCCCATCACTGAGAAACCAGCATCCACCATATATCGTAATGAATAAACAACTTACCAGGCCCCTTGATTACCCTCCAAGATGCCTGGGCCAAAGACCTTGGCAGCATAGATGATGAGGAATGGCAGAAGGCACTGCAGAGCCCTAGGGAGATCTCAATACGCTCTAAATTTAGATTAGTACAGCTGAAGATTCTACACCGGACCTACTTCCCTCGGATCCACCTATACACATGGAGGAGGATTCCTTCTGCACAGTGTGTTAGGGGATGTCAGCAAGAGGGTACCTTCCTGCGTGTCCTATGAGAGTGCCTTGAGATAGTTTGCTTCTGGAAGAAAGTTACTGATATCATGTCCAGGGTGGTGGGGGAGACTGTCCTGATGGAGCTGAAGTGGCTTCTGCGGTTGATTAAAGGCGAATCTTTCTGGCTCAGATATGTGGAAATATGTTTAGCCCTGCCTGCTGGGATTGCGAAGCGTAACATTGCTAGGGGGTGGGGGATGCTGGCACCTCCACAGCTGGAGGATTGGAAACGTGATCTTGAATGGTGCCAACGGGCCGAAGAAACTGTATATAAAACAGGGGATGTGCTAAAAAATGGGAAAGAGTGAGGGTGCCCTGGCGAAAATACAGAGAATTTGGGGTGGATATAGTGATGCTTGTTGGATGGGTAACATTATACTGTCTTTATTGTACTCTCAGGAATACATTGCCATTGATTTCTGTGGTCTCGCCATGTATGGACTTATGGAACTGTCTTGTACTGTATGGTCTCTTGAACGTTGTTAATAAAAAGAATAAAACAGAAAAAAAACCAATACCTCAGATGACAGTGAAATCACATTTGAACCCTAAAGGGCCATGCCCCACAAAACCAAAAAATTCCCCCCACCTAAGCCAGATAGCAAACCCCAATATAGCAGGGTATCACCTTTAATAAAAACAGGCCTATTGTCTTAATCAAGGGTTTACAATATTACCAGAACAATAAACCACATATTAAAAAACAACATCATTTTGTGAGTTAGTGCAATGATCAATAATAATGATGGGTAAATGTCATTTTTAATGTCAATAAAGCATATCAACCATTATCCGTAACCATTATTAGCTTAATTATTTCAATAAAACATTTTAAAATTACCTTAGTTTGGGTTTCTGTGCCTTTTATATGCTTTCAAACCACACTTAATGCAATTATAAAACCAGCTCCTAGATGGTGCTGCGCTCCATGAATCAATATCTTCCTTATACACATTCAGGCCAATGAGATGAAGTAATGGCACCAGCCACTTGAGGGTGTTGCATTCTCAGCTGTAGAGCAAAAGCTCTAGACTTGGGACTGCTTTTAAAAATTATGTTTAAACCCTAGAATGCCATGAATTATTTGACCCCACAAACGTAGGGTCAGTTTTTAAAAGATTACTCCTGGGTGGCTGCTGTCACTCCCACAGCCCCAACAACACTTTATAAATTCAGGAGAGCCATACACTATTTAGCAGCCTCACACTAAAGGATTCTTTTTTGGGGGCGGTGTCCAGTCTAACCCAGTGCAGCCCCAAGGTGGTTGCTACATCCAATAGGCTTGTACTAGGCATAAAAGTGGCACCTCTTTCACTCAGGCTCATATTACAACTGGACTGGAGAGACTGCCTTGTTGTTCTCTAAACCCAGAAAAGTGAGGCTGCACCAACGCTGGACTGCACCTGCTGCATCTTGTGTTAGCAAAGAAAGGACTCTGCATGTGGTGTCCCGCTCTAGGAAAAGCATCCTCCAGCCCCAGACAGAGAAAGTGAATCTAAGAGACAGTTCACTGCCTCCCTGTTCCAGCCACAAGCCCATAACAGCTGAGTAGCCTGCTCCTCTAAAACCCCAACATCAAGATGCTTGATTGCCACTACATGCTGAGGAGCTTGGTAGACCAAGCCCCAACCCTCAAACGTTGCCCTTGATTCTGTTGGACCCAGGAGAGTCATCTGAGTTCAGTTGGTCGCCAGCACCATTGCCTCACAGCCACAGCTAGCTTCCTGACTCCAGCGGTAGCTTTAAAAAAACTCCTGACAAGTGAGAGCAAGCACATTTTTCGATCCTTGCAACAGAGCGGGCAGGGAAACTGCTATGCCCCAGGGGTGGGCACCCCGGTACATAGCTGGAGCTGTCCCTAGGGGATGAGGTCCCCTATTGGGCATGTATTTCATTGATGGAATTTTATATGTATTGTGATTTCTGTTTTGTGTATGATCATGTTATTAGTCGAACAAATAAATAATAATATTTGGCATAGGGTACTTTGTCCAAGATATTGGAAAAATACATGGATGTTGAAATAATATAAGACACCACATTCCTTACCCTCCCCCATTGAGTTAAGACCAGGCCCCTGGGAATGGGTCTTCGGGCAGTATGTAGCCAGGGAGTGTGGACCTGTAGTCCCCCTCTCACTATAAGGAATGTGCTTGGCCGTGGGCGGTGTTAGGTCTGATAATGTAGCTAGGTCACAGGAGATGTGATCCCGGGAACCCAAATTGTCCTGTGGAGGAGGCCATGAGTCCTCCCAAATATAAATGACAGAGGCACCGAGGGATGGGGTCTCCGGAGCCCATATTAGCCTGAGGAGGGTGGCTGTGTGCCGCCCTCTCCCTTTTAAATATGTAGATGATGCCCGAGGTGTGCTACTAATCACCCCATGGTTGACATCGTCTATGAAATAATGAATAATAATCAATAATATCACTGAAACTTTTGCAGTAACATTATTGATGAGAAAACTGCATGGCGGGATGTGCCATTAATACATGCATTTAGTGCAGTTGGGTCACTCTGTTCTGTGTCATTTACACTCTACTTACATCCATGACAGCGAAGCACCTAGGGGAAGGGTTGAGTTCACACGAGCTATTGGCTCTCCAGCCCTATGTATCACAGTATTTTCTGATCACATCTATATATTCACCTGAAATTGAGTGTGCTCGGTGTCAGGACTGGTTGGCTAATTCATTCATTTTAAATGTTCTCCTGTCATTACCCTTTAATTTATTTAATTTTCCTCTTTCTTTTTTAGTTTTTTTAAAGAGGATACTTCAGGTCTCCAGGCAGTGCTAACTGGCTGCTTGCTTCCCATTCATTTGGTCTGCAGTCCGCCGCATAGTGTGTCAACTTTTTCTAAACCAGGAGACTATTATGGAATACCCTTGTCTATAGTGTAGTGTTACCCATTCAAATATGTCCAACAAGTTAGTTCTAGATGTGGCAACCGTGTTTAATTTTTGAAACAATCCCCTTTCATGATGGATACTAGTGCTAATATTTAGTTTTGGTATTGCAAAAATATGCCCACTCAATTTACACAGCAGCATGTTTTCATTTTTCTACTTGCATTCGTTTGCATTATATTCTTTTATCGCATATGTTTTTGAGTTTCTGTGTGTTTTATTGTATTTTGTCAGAGGCTGTTTGTACGAATGCATTAGTGGATGAATGAAAGGATCCCCAAGTGCAAAGCAAGTGACAAAGTGCATGTATGATGACTGCCCGAAAACCCATCAAAGACGATAAAAGCAGTTTCATGATCCAGACTAAGCATGGGCGTAAAATCCGTTACGCTCGCGGATTTTTCCTATTTTCGGTAAATCCGCAATCCGCGAACTCTCGCGGATGTGGCGAAAATACGCAAATCCGTGCGAAGCGGATTTTTTGCTTGTGTTCGCACTGCTCGCGGGCCGCGGCGCGGGCAGCAACAATCTCGCACTCGCGAAAGTACAAAAATTACAATTGGGGGCGGAAACGGAAATACGTCACGCAAACAAAATGGCGCGCCCATACTCAACCTTGGGGTAACTCACACGAGTTCGCGGCTTCCACGGTCGAGTTCGCACGACGCCGCGCCTCGCGAATAGGGCGAAATTACCGAAAAACGAGTTTTGCAAAAGCAAAACCAACGAGCAGGTGCAAAAGTTCGAGCTCATCATTTGTAACCATTTACCTGTAGTGCATCCTGAAGGGCCCCTCCAGAATCCGGTTGCCTACTTGCAACTATTGTGTGACCCTGCTCTGACAGTCACAGAATAGTTACAAGTATGCCATTGCATCCTGTTATTGCAACAAAAAGGAAAGGGAGCAGACAAGCAGGTGCCAGCCTTCATTAATGTCAGTTGGGGCAGGGCAGGTGGTGTTGTTTGCAAAACTTAGTGCAGGTGTGCTTGGCTTTGCCACAATAATGTACACTCACTAGTCAATCAGAGGGTGCTGTGATGACACCGAGGGTGGCATGGGTGTGCCAGCTAGAGGGTGGCATGGGTGAACCAGAGTGCCAGTGTTGACAGAGGATGGCAGTGCTTTGCCCCAATAATGTACACTGGTGAACCAGAGGGTGCTGTGATGACACAGAGGGTGACATGGGTGAGCCAGAGGGTGGCATGGGTGACCAAAGAGAGTGCCAGTGGTGACAGAGGGTGGCAGTGATGAAGAAAGCCTTGCAAACAGGCTGGGCACATAGAAACAACAAGTTCGCAAAACTGGCGACCCGACAAGTAAGTTCGCAATTTGCGAAATTGTACAAAACCCTCGCGAACTTGCAGAAACCCGTGCGAACACACCCCCCCAAAAAAAATACGCAAATCCGCGAGAATTCGCGGATTTTGCGTATTTTCGCAATCCGCAAATACGCAAATCCGCAAATTCGCGGATTGCGAATCCGCAAAATCCGCCCATGCTTAATCCAGACCTATTGACATTGCCAATGCTTAATAACATTTATACCAGGCAAATTCTATAGCAAAAGTCAAAAGATTGATCCTCAAGAGCAAACGATAACCACAATAATAAACCACATTTTGCAAAGAAAATACATAAAAAGGGTATAGTTTCATAAAAATTCATTAAATACACTATTTAAAGTACCCCAAAGGGTATGCGGATATTTCCTTATACATTTGAGTTACAGAACTATAGACTATCTAGCCGCTCATTAGCCCAAGCCTAGCCAATGGCCGGGGACAAATATTAACTACCCATTGTAAGAATTGCATGAAATTCCTAATAAAAAACCCTTTTTTTCCCTTTTTTATGAGAAGTTCTGACCACTGTAATATAGTGAAAATTCCTTTCTATTTATTCAAATAATGCTATGTCATCTTTCCTCATTAAATTGACACAAACTAAAGCTATACTCACAACCTTTTCTTAGTATAATATTCATTCTTATTGTCCTTTGACTGAGGCAGACCTGAAACACATATTGTGAACAATGCAACAAAGCCTATCAAAAAGTGACAGTAAAATAGACGCCCTGGTGTTTTGAATGTGCAGGATGTCAAAGCGTCTAGATAAAACCAACAAGAGACTAGACAGTCAAACAGAGGGTCTCAAAAGCGGGGGACGCACGGTAGATGTAAACCCTGGTGCACAAAACAATGGATAAACTAAAGTCTCTCCAGTCCAAAACTGAAGTTTTAGAAGCTAGATCAAGAAGAAACATCAGAATTCTGGGCATAGTGGAATCGATAAACATAAACAATATGGAGCAGTATGTGGAGCAAGTGCTGATTGAACTGTTGGGCAGAGACACTTTCTCTGAGATCTTGTCATCGCTTGCTGGCACCTTGTCTGGTGCCGGTGGCAACCAAGAGTCCAATTATAGGCAGACCGTTGAATTATAGAGACTGTAATGCTGCCTTTAGGAAGTCTTGAGAGCCAGGGACGCTGCATCTGGAAGGGGTGAAATTATTCCTATTCCCAGATTTCACACTACAGGGGCATCGCCTGTTCATCCCAACAAAAAAAATCTAAGCAAACTGAATTTAGACTACAGCATGCAATACCCCATGAAATTAAGAATAAATCTGGAAGGCAGGGTGCATGGATCCCAAGTTGGCAATGCAGTTTATAAACCGGAAGTAACAGGCGGACAGATGTTGGGGCTCCCTGGGGGTTCCCACACCGACATTGGAGAAACGCAAGAATCCAAAGAACACTAAAGCAGATAAATGAGACCACAGAGACAGCAGTGGCTAGAGGCTCTATCTAGGAAGCCATTGTAAATAAGCAGAGACGCGGGACTCCATAATCTAAGATTGGATAAAAATTACCTCGCCCATTGGCACAGAGGACATTGGAGCACAGTCTGCGTTGAGGCATCAAGTGCTAATTATTGGTATGACTATTCTGATAACTTCTAATAAGTGCAACGTACCCATGTAGCAGAGACTCTGTGCACATAACAGGACACACAGTGCAGGTAATGGTCTATTGAGGGCTACCAGCACCAAGAAGGTAGAAATGGGACCCTATGCTATAGACTGCTCAGGAGAAAACTGAGACACCTGGAATGATACAAGTGACAAATGAATGGTAGTGGGGAAGGTCTGGGAGTGGGAGGGTCAGTAACATCTGCCCCCTAGTGTACTCCACCTAAAGTAATGTTCAGCAAGATGTTATTGTGTTTGGGTATGTTTCAGGGAGGGAGGGAGGGTTACATTGAAGCTATGGAATTAGGGAGCATATTAGCAAGCAATAGCGATAATTATCGCTATTGCTTGGTTAGAGACAAAAATTTACCGCTGAGCTGCGGCGACTTTTATCGCAAATAAACCTTGGTATTACCAAGGTTTATCGCAAATGCGATAAAAATCGGCCGCTATGCATGAATATCGCTGAAAAGTCAGAGATATTCATGCATTACCGAGCTAATGCTCTTAGCCATGTTATCCACCTCCCATTGGATAACATGGCTAAGAACTGCTCAGGGCAGGTGTTAGCTTTTGGAGATATTCGCGCTTAGCGCGAATATCTCCATAAGTTGGTAATAGGAGATAGCGATGTTAGCGACTGTTTCCAGTCGCTAACATCTTGGCACGCCCTCTTTGCATGTCATTAGTGATAAATATCACTGACATACAAAGTGGGGCCCAAGATGGTCGCTATCTCCTACTAGCTGTCGCTAACTGGTGTTAGCGACAGCTAGGTAATAGGGAGATAATTTTATCTCCGCTTTCTTGGCTTTTAAAGCCAAAAAAGCGGAGATAAACCCCCTTGATAATATGCCCCTTGGGGTCTTGCATAGCAGGAGAGGGATAAAAGGGCATTGTTTCTTATTGTATTCTCTATAGGGGAAAATATGTACGAATTTGAAAGCAGGTGCTACACCAGTATAATAAAACACTTGACCCAATCGCAGACGTAGACCCAGCGGTGATAAATGGTACAAAAGTTCAGTTACCCGGAATGACAGGGGCCTCAATGACAACAGAAAAGTCAGGAAAGTAGCAGCATATCTCAAGAGACATAACATAGATATTTCAGTCCTACAGGAAATTTACCTAATACCAAATAATAATGTATTGATGGAGCATAAGATGCAGGGCCAGTGTTGCGCTGCAGGCTACACATCACATTCCAGAGGAGTACTCATTTGGGTGAGGTAAGATAAACAGGGCTCCACAATGTCCCTGAGGCAGGTACATAATAGCAATGTACTGCTAGGGTCCTGATTTTCTTGATGATAGGTGTATATGGACCGAAATATGATGATCCCCAATTTTATCAATCAGTAGAGGGAAAACTACAACAATGAGCAGGGCTGCCACAGATATTGGGAGGAGACTTTAAATGTATCTTAAATCCAGATATAGAACACTCTAAGGGACCGGCTAGGTGCCCTTCAGCTGTCGCATATGCCATGCTCATCATGATGTGGAGGGAGAGACTTGTAGATATACGAAGACATAGATACCCTGCACACAGATACGTGCACTACTTTTCGGCACCTGATACACAGACCCACATAGACTTCTGGCTAATCTCAAACATATTGAGGCCTTGAGATATAGATTGTGTCCACCTCCCCAGAACCTACTGAGATAATTTGCCAGTGTAACTAATCTACAGTATCAAACACCCAAAATCCCTGCATTCACCTGGCGTTTCTTGCCACACTCTTTATTGGACACTGTCTTCAAAGCAGAACTGACAAAAACAATAGAGGAATTTTTTGCATGCAGTACAGACTCTGGATCCACATTTGTGATGGTGTGGGAGGCCTTCAAGGCCTGTGTTGGGGGTATCAAAATCTTCAAGCAGACGGGAGTTCTTCAATCCATACAGGGCTGGCTGGACACCCTAGAGCGACAAATAGTCACGTTGGTAGGTGCACTAAGGAAAGATGGGGTAGTCCCATATCACTGCAGAAATCAAAAAGAAGCTTGCAGAGATTCAGGAGGCAGCCAATGATGAAATAAAACACAAGGGGAAATATGCGATCGAACACTCCTATGAAGAGCTAGATAGACCAAGTGCAACACTGTCCAGTATACTTCAACACCGAGAAACTCAGACACAATCATAGACATTGTAGATGATGAAGGGCGGACTTTACATACCCCAGAAGAAATTGTACAGCAGTTTAGCAACTACTACACAACACTATATCGTTCACAGATCCTGACTGACAACGAAGCTTTGACTGAATACCTGACTTATATCAAGATGTCTTGGTAGGCTCGGAGCATAGAGAGCACCTGATGGCTCCTTTACAGTCAGCCAAAATCAGAACCGCGCTGTGGAGCATGCCAGAAGGGAAAGCGCCGGGATCCGATGAATTGAGAGTGGCGTTCAATAAGGAATTCCAAGAGCTATTAATACCACATCTCAAAACTCTGTATGAAGAAATGGCGGAAATGGGTTAATGCCCCCTTCACTGAGAGAGGCTAAGATAGTCACATTATTAAACCCGGGTAAGCAACTCACATTATGTTCCTCATACAGGCCACTATCTTTATTGAACCTGGATGCAAAAATATATGCGAAAATACTAGCCAACAGACTGCCACCCTTGTTGCCAGAAATAATCCGCCCACAACAGACGGAGTTTGTCCCAGGCAGGAGCCTGTCTCACAACTTAAGAACACTCTTTGGAGTCCTACAGAGGGTGGACCCAGGTGTCAAGGATGTGTTCATAGATGCCGAGAAGGCATTTGATTGAGTCGAGTGAGGATTCATGCTTTCGGTGCTCTATAGAATAGGTGTGGGTGAACTCTTCATACAATTAGTTTGGATATAATACACATCACCAACAGTGCATCTATGAGTAGGAAATGTAGCCTCAGACATCTTCAGCATCTCAAGCAGAACCAGACAGGGGTGCCCATAATCACTGTTATTATACACAATTTTGGATGAGCAACTGGCCTGTGCAATCCGTGAATACCATAGTCATAGAGGTCTACGGTTCCCCAGTTATAATCTTAGCATATCATCATATGCCAACATTCTACTGTATGTCCGTAACCCTGACACCAATCTCTACCCCATGCTCAGAGAGGTGGTACATCGTGGGAGATATTCTGGCCCACTAATCAACCGGGATAAATTAATAATATTTCCCCTCCCTCCCGCCAGACCCCTCCAGGTCTGGAGTACCATCTACACTGGACCACCGACTCAGTAAGTTATCTGGGCATCCAGGTTCATTCAAACCCCTAAGTGGTACTCCTAAAAGATTTATGGGTTGGCTATGCAGAAGCTAGTGGAGGATGTAGACAGATAGATTAGACTCCCATTGTCACAGGTCGGGTGGGTAGCATTGATGAAAATGGCTGCCCTGCCAGATTCATATACTTATTCCAGAATGTAACGCTATTATTATCGCGCACAATGTTTCAGCAATTGCACACACTGTTGATCACATTGGCATGGGTGGGTTGACAGCCTAGAGTGAGGTGGTACTCACTCACCCTACCCTACAACTTGGGTGGTCTGGGTGCCCAAGAACTGGAGATATACCTTAGAGCAGCTCAGGGCACATTTGCACACTATTGGATCCATAGCCCACAAACCACACCGCATTTCTACCTTGAGAGGGATGCGGCTGACCCAGTGACCTTACCACAGACACTTGTTTGCACCCCATCAAGACAGAAAGGGATTTTCAAATCAATAGCGGTCACAGCACAGACATGGGACATGCTTCTAAATAAAGAAGCCGGGGTGCTGTTCTATGCCACAGATATCCCACTGCACTGGTGTTTGTGGTTTCCAATAAGTCTAGAGAGATGGGCAGGACAAGCACTACGAACCCTGGGGATCAGCAATATGGGTGACTTTTTTACAGATGAGCTGATGAATAGCTGGGACACTGTCTAAGAAAGAACACTACACTTGTCAGGAAGAGGCAGGTACCATTATCACTATGCCAGACACATGCTGCAAGAGTTACTAGGGGAAGACATGACAGAACCACAAACCATGGAATTACTTTCGACCCTAATAAAGTCAGAAACACAATTCAAATTAATAACATCATTTTACACTAGTTTGCAGGAAGCACACAGGCCAGGAATGTGCAGGAAGCACACAGGCCAGAAATGTTAAAAGTCAGATTAGACTGACAGTGGGATTTGGCAAGCCGACTCAGTGACAAGGAGTGGCAATATTGTTGTACCAAGACCAAAACGATCTCCATGAGTGGGTGACATAGACTCATACACTTCAAGTTCCTTCATAGGGCTTACTACACACCTGAGAGGCAGTGTCAGTACAGGTTGCAGGAGGATTCAAAGTGTCAGAGAAGTGGCAAGGAAAACACTGGGTTTATGCACACCACATGGCAATGCCCCAGGGTTTATAAATTCTGGTGTAGAATATTCCGTGAGCTGGGGAATGTGGTAGGTGCAGAATTTGAACCAGACCCAAAAATGGCGCTACTGGGGTACAACTTGGGAACACTGAAAAACACCCGTCCGTTGATGGCCATTGACCCCTTGTTAGCCAAACGAAGGGTGGCCATGAAGTGAGCGAGAGGCCTGATACTGAAAGTAGATTATTGGCACCAGGCGCGCAACACCCATTGGCCTCAAAGGGCTTCAGCCCCCCCCCCTGTCCTGTGTGGCAGCCCGGGATGAGACACTTCCCGGGCCCTCTCACAGCCACACCCAAGCACTTCACAGGTCTTTAAAAGACCTTGTGCATGTCAATGGGGCTTTGTTGTTGTTTCACCCCTTCTAAGAGCCCCGGCAGCTCGACTCTGCCGATTGCCTGAAGATTCAGCTTCCCCCGAAATTTTTCTTAGACCCCCCCGAAATTTGACTCTAGTTGCGCCTCTGATTGGCACACACACATGCTTTACTGCAAAACACAATCTGATGCATATAATGAAATACTCCCTCTGAAAAACAGACCCCGAGGTTGAAAATGATGATACAGAGTAGGACAATTGAAAAAGCGGATTAAACAGCAGAAAGAAGGCTCATCTAGATGGAGGTTGTGTTTAAACCAAAGGAATATGCTCTCCAAATAATAGTATAGGCGCAGGGAAGCGCTCTAGAAGTGTCTGTATTATAGAATCCTGAATGCCACTGATCCTGCTGTACTTCGTGCTATACTGCAAGATCGTAATGCGCCAATGGCATCTACCATCTCTAATTAACTGAAATCGACTGTTTTGAATAATGACAGATATAACTGTAACACCTGGTCAAGATGTATATTTTTCCTACTGATTCAATAAAAATAATAATTGTTTAAAAAAAATGTCAGCGCAACAGTAGCCATGGCTGTACATTCTGGCAGTGTGGTTCCACCCACTTTTTCATTGAAAAGGCTTCTTTGAGCTTCTGAGCTGATTACCTTATTTTGATGCACGTGCACCTAGTGAGTAGTGCAGAGACCGGAGACAGCATTTCCATGCACCCTCAAACCTACCTTTGCTCTCTACTCATGAAGGAATGAATCCAGAATCACATCTATATAGTGTTACACAGCCCGGCTGCACCAACAAGAGTGAAAATTAAAGATTACTACTGAAGTAATTTTTACATTTACCATGATGTAGTGGGGCAAATTGAGTGGTGGGATGTGAGGCAGTATGTACCCACCCTCCTTCTGTTTGCACATTTTGGAATCCAGCTCATGGCTGTTCGATCTATTTTCAGACCCCATAATGACAACACAAAAACATGACTCATCAATATAACATACCAGTACAACACAGCAGAACAACACAAACAAAAATGCAAATACCCCAACATAAAATAACACGGCAGCACAAGGTTTCTTGTATTGTGATGCTGAGATGTGAAGTTGTGGTGCTGTTTTGCAATTGTGCTTTGTAGTACGCAGCTGTGGTATGGTGGTATAATATGTTGGTTTATTTATTGCGTTTTTTGGATCAGTATTTAATTGTTCAATTGAGTGGTTGTGATATGTTGACCCATTGTGTTCTTTTGTGTTGCTTTGCTCTGATGTGTTTGTTCGTTGCTTTTTAAGTTTGTCTTGCTGTGTTATTTTTGTGTTACATTATTGCACATTTTAATTATTGGTTTGTATTTTGTTTGCTGGCTTGTACTCTGTTTTGATCTTTTTTTGTGGTTATTAAGCATTGTGTTATAGGATTGTGTTGGGCACTGTATTTACTTTAGACATGTCATCTATTTCTCCTACATCTCTAGCTAACATCAGCAATTATTTTACATTTCCATTCACAGAGACCATTCTTTGTTCGCACATCCTGTTCTCACTTTAAGGGCCACATGTACAAACCCATTTTCAGAATGCAAACTGCGATTCTCAAAATTAATTGGGGCTGCGCAATGTACAAAAACACTTTTACAAGTTAGAATATACAAGTAGGTGGGTGGCCTGTAAAAACCCAACCTGGCCCTTAAGCCCCATTATAGTTGCAGCTTCCAGCAGTGTGCGGTAGGCTTGAATATTTTTGGGTGGCGGGTTGTTATTTGGGTTTCCATTCCAGCCCTTATGACAACACACTACATTATCCAAATCATAAAGTATTAAACAGTGTGTAGGTGTGCAGTAAGAATATGAAACTCTGTTTGCATCATACAGTTCATTAGCATCAAATCGCTAAACTCTTCAATGTAACCATGCAAAGGAAATGACACTGAAAAAGGCAATGTATCTGTGACTATAAATAAAATTGCCTTATGTATGCAAAAATACCAGTTTTGTTTGGAATGAGCAAAAAACGAACATCGTTGGACCGTGCTATTTGTTTCTGTGCTCATCTTGTATGCATACCTCCTGGAAACAGAGTGACTCATCAATAATAACATGTTAGCGTAGAAGAAAGATGCCAACAGTTCGTCTTCCTGCACGTTGTGAGAGATGTTATTTTTACAGTCATTCTTCTGAATTAAGTCTTAATTAATGAAGAGTGGTGTAGGAAGGCGTGGATTAGGGTTCCCTGCTCCACTACTTGATATTGAAACATGTCTGCTTATGTTACTCAGGCAATATTGTACCATCTTCACTTGGTGGGTTTGAAGCAATGTGTATCTAGTGACTGACGCTATATTCAAATGGATGTGCTGATGTTTATATAAAACATCAGGCATCCACATTTTCTCAAATCAGTGATGAAAATCTAAGAAGCAGTATACTATTTGAGGATATGCTTGTTAAAGTTCAATTTTCTTTTTCTTTTTCTTTTCATATTCTCAGTATTTGGTAGACAATAATCCTAAAATGTAACTTTACGTGAACCCATGGCAAACAGATGAATGACTAAAAACTGTGGAAGAAATTATTTTAAAAAAATATAAAATTGGCTTCCTAAGTGCCATTGTGAAACAATAGACCATGGCCGTGTTATATGTATGTAGTTCCGTAAGACTGGTCAGTGTATTTGCTCTTTGTGCCACTGCGTTTGGTGAGAAGCTGTGCACTTTTAATAAGTGTGTAACCTGTATGTTTGAAACATCTGGGGCCTCCTGCACAATAGGCTATCCATTTGTAAAGTCATTGCAAGTTGAAATGAATCATTATTCAGAAAACATTTCCATAAAACATATACACATACAACACAGTTCTATCAAAATATTAAAAATATTAAAATGTATAAAACATAATATACAAATGCAACCTTGATACAACAGTATACCAGGGAAGTAGATATCATATACTGAAGAAAATAAATGTAATATTCTACTTCAAAGCAGTATACTGTGCAAACAAAGAAATATGGGCTTATTATTCTGACTCCTAGTGCAGTGTTTCTAAATAAGCACACATTTTCCTTTGCGTGATTGCATGAGAGACAAATGTTGACACTGCAAAGCATAGTTCCACTGTATTTAAATTGAATACGTAAATAAAAGCATCAAAAATAGAACAGTTTATGTCCTTTAAGTACTGGTTTTAAGAATCGATTACTAATATACTGATAACATTTGCAAAACAGGATAGATTGTTCTGTTCAGTCAGTTAGTCAATTCGCTCTCTTCAATACTTAATTTATAAGATCATAAAAAGTACAGAAAAACACAATATAGACAGGCATCGATAGTCAACATTTAAAAAGCTATTAAAAAACATCCTTTAAAAGAGTTCAGTACAATCACGATTACAAAGGCGGTCAGTAAAACCCAACTGATAAAGACAAGAGTTACAGTTCATACTTGGGTATTGTACAATCACCTAGTCCTCCATGATAGAATAAAAAAAGACGCCACAGTGTAGCAAACTAGAGGATCAGGTAATGATTGTAAAAAATACATTCCTACTCAACATTGTTTAATATTGTAATTACACATCAGTGGCAATATAAATCTTTTGCAATGTCCCATGTAAAAATTTCAAAAGAAAAAAAGAAATGGCTCAATGTATTGTGCAGAGACACCGTCACAAGGACAGAATGGTGAATCATGTATAGAAAAGTTCCTGCTGGTGCGGGCAACATACAAAATAAGAAATTCAATCGAAATCTGATTAAAAAGAATCGATCTCTGACATGAATTTGTCACGTTAAAAAGATATGAGTATGTCCCTTCCTGTGCCATGTGTCCCTTTAAGTAAAATGTAACTGATATATTTTTGTGGTTGATTTTCGGTCTTTCATTTGCCCTTTGTTTGAGGAAACAGGATTTTATGTCCTGTTTTAAGAAATTAGAGCAATCACTGGGGAAATCAAATAGATACTCTAAACCAAGAGAGGAAAGATTTTTTTTAATATAGGTAATCAATAGGATTCTATGGGTATGTTCCAGAGATAGGGAAATCTTCAAACAGCTTTTGGGTGATGTGACTGGATTCCCTTCTCCAGCTAGAATGCCATAGGATTATTGGGACCAGGCTAATTGCATCAGTAAGGCATGGAACATCTATTTTTGCATGGCTAGTAAAATTGGATCAACTTATGGGGAAACCTACTAAATTTTGCCAGAAAATGTCCTTTATGGTCTGGATAACTGAGGAGTTGGAATACACCCAGATGCCCTCCCCTTAAGTTGAAACTGAGACAGAATTGGCAGTATAAACTTTTTTAACCATATCAATAGGTGTAGCACCCATTTTTTATAATGAAGAAGTGTGAAGCGATAATGCTTTTTTCTAATAGTAAGCCCCTTGTGATGATCATATTGGACCATATTAGTTGCCTGTCAAAACTCACACCTAGGTAGGAAAAGGCGTCAGTATGGACTATTTTCTGGACAGCTATATAAAAGCATGGGACCTTCCTATCTTTACGGACAGTAATTAAGATAAATGACTTGGCCTCATTCGTTTTTACCGGATGTATCACATTACAACGCATGCTTTTACCACACATGACTTTACAGCGCGGTATTTACAACGAATACCTTTACAACGCATAGTGCTTTTGGGCGCTGGATAGTGAATAGTTTAATTTACTATTCCACCTCCAGTCCCCGTGGATAGTAGAGAAGATGTTGGATAGTAAATCAAATCTATTCCCTATCCTAGAGCGCCCCCCAGCGCAATGCGTTGTAATGGTTTGCGTTGTAAAAGTTGCGTCGTAAAGGCACTGCGTGGTAAAAGTTGCGTTGTAAAGGATGTTTCCCGTTTTTACCCCTAATTTATGCACGTAGTTCACTTAAATATGTAGTACCTTTTGCAAAGCAAGCCAGTGCAAGCAATTAACACTACAACATCTGCGTAAATGAGGATTGGGGCACATACATTATTAATCTTAGGGACATATGGTGTTGAGTCGAACAGGCGAGCTTTCACCCCATTGGTGTAGATGGAGAAAAGAAATAGAGCAAGTAAGCAACCCTGTCGGACCCCCCTGTTGATTGAAAACACCCTAGTGCACTCCTCCTGCCTCCCGTATCGAACGCTGGCCGAAGCCGAGGAATAAAGCTGCCTGATGAAGAGTACAATTGCCTCATCGATACCCATTTCTTGCATTATCCTCCATAGGTGTTGATGAGAAATGCAGTCAAAAGCTGCCGATCGGTCCATAAAAGCCAAGTATAACTTACCAGGTTCAGCCTGAGTATACTTGGCAATTAGAAAACTTAAATTATGACACTGATCCTGGGTGCCCATTCTTTTTTTGAAGACATATTGGACCAGGATTAAAACGTTGAAATGAGTAGCCCATACCTCAAGTCTGCTCAGTAAGACCATGCCCATGAGTTTAGCTGTGCTATCCAGCAATGAAATTGGCCTATAGTTTTTGGCTACTGATTTGTCTCCTCTCTTGTGGATTGGGATTACAATAGATTTCTTCCATGAAACCAGTGGACCCACCTTGGCAACTGTGTTAAAAACGTTTATCAACACTGGTCCCCATTAGTCCAGCTGGTCAGTGAAAAAATCTATGGGACTGTCATCCGGGCCAGGGGCTTTATTGCTGGAGCACTGCAGGAGAGCCGCTCTAATCTCATGGTGATTAAAAATCATAGGGGGTTTAGTGAGCGGGGAAATGGGTGCCTGCTGTGTTATCACTTTAGGATCAAATATTAAGGAGAAGTATGTAACCCAGGATTCCTCATCTACATGGGAATCCAAGCTTGGAACCGTTGTTGGTTTGAGAGAAGGAGCTATTCCAGAAGTCCCTGGCATGTTTTGAGATGGTGGCTAAATACAGTTGTTCCCATGCTTCTACCTTTAGAGTTTTGATTGTGATCTTTCTGGCCTCTTGTTTTGGAAATTGAGAAGCTTGACTAAATCCACGTCTCTAAGCATTGTTCTTTTTTTTTTATCCTCATTCTGCCAACTCTCTTGCTAGGTTTTACTCTTGTCCCTCTGGAGCCAAGGGGGGAAACAGAAAGAGGGAGGAAGAGTAGTACCCCACAAGAATACTGCTGTTTACATTTCCATCACCTTCACATCCAGGGACCATATCAATCAATCATAACACCACTTGTAAAGCGCACTACACAGCTGTGAGGGTCTCTAGGCGCTGGGGGTGTGGGGGGCTCCTGCTAGTGATCGAAGAGCCAGGTCTTGAGGAGTGCCCTGAAGGCCAGTAGGTCCTGGGTCTGCCATAGGTTGGTGGGGAGAGTGTTCCAGGTCTTGCCAGCGAGGTGGGAGAAGGATCTGCCACCGGTGGTCGCTCTTCGGATGCGGGGGACTGTGGCGAGGGCGAGGCTGGAGGAGCAGAGCTGGCGGGTGGGGGTGTAGAAGTTGGGTCGAGAGTTGAGGTATGCTGGGCCAGTCTTGTGGAGAGCTTTGTGTGCATGGATGAGGAGCTTTAAGGTTATCCTCTTATTGACGGGGGGCCAGTGCAGGTCTCTCAGGTGTGGTGTGATGTGGCTGCGTTGGGGGATGTCGTGTATCAGACGTGCTGACGCGTTCTGGATGCGTTGCAATCACCTCAGGAGCTTGGCTGACGTTCCTGCATAGAGGGCTTTTCCGTAGTCCAGCCTGCTGCTGACGAGGGCCTGGGTGACTGGTTTTCTTGTCTCGGTGGGGATCCTCTTGAAAATCCTGCGGAGCATACGGAGGGTGTGAAAGCAGGATGAGGAGATGGCGTTGACCTGTTTGGTCATGGAGAGGGTGGAGACGAGGATGACCCCTAGGTTGCGTGCGTGGTCGGTGGGTGTCGGGGCTGTTCCTAGGGTTGCAGGCCATAGATGAATAGGAGAGCTTCCATAACCTACTTCCCAAGTATTTCCCCACTAAGGTCACAAACAGAGGTCCGGTAACATGCAATTTTTGGACACTGCATAATAAAGTCATCTGCTGCTACGAGCATGCATCTTGGGCGGGAAAAATCCTTTACAACGCAACTTTTACCACGCAATGCCTTTACAACACGGTATTTACAACGTAAACCATTACAACGAATTGCGCTGGGGGGCGCTCTAGGATAGGGAATCGTTTTAATTTACTATCCAACACCTTCCCTACTATCCACGGGGACTGGAGTTGGAATAGTAAACTAAACTATTCACTATCCAGGGCCCCAAAGCACTATGCGTTGTAAAGGTATTTGTTGTAAATACCGCGTTGTAAAGGCATGCGTGGTAAAAGCATGCGTTGTAATGTCATACATCCATCTTGGGCAGTTGTAGGTATTGCTGTAATCTTTGGCAGCTTCGCTGGGGAACACTAAACTCTGTAAGTAGTAAATAAATGATTACGTTTAAGCAATGTGGTGTTTACCACTGTTCGTAACATACAATATGAATCATACCACATTTGCTTCAGATCTTCAACGCCAAACTCTTTACCCCATAGATTTTCAGTTTTGATCTTCTCGTCTGTCTCTAGGAAGGCCCAATACCAAAAGGAGATTTCCTTTTTCCATTGATCAGTCCTCATCAACAGATCCAGTTTCAAATCCTCCTCCTCGTGCGCTCAGTCTTGTGTTGCCCACCAGGAACATAATGATAGTACTTAAACCTAGTCAATTGTCCCTTAGTGCAGTTGCTTAGCACTTCCAAGCTCACTAAATTAGAGCCCATTTTAAGATCTGCCCATTAACATATGACCCCTGATTTTAAAGACTGACTAAGTTGATACCTCAGGCATTCTGGGGTACCCGGGGATTCCCAGATCGGAGTCTGTGATGAAAAATATGGAACTCCCAATCTTTTCTGCACATACATCCAAGTTCTTAGAGCAGACCTCAGAATCTTCAGACTCAACTTTTAAAAACATTTTGGGTCACCATATTTAAAAAGGAAGTGATGCTGGCCTTTGGAGACATCAACCAGCATAGCCTCATATTCTACCAATGATGTAGAATCTGCCCTGTTGCAATCTACTCCAGTTGTTACCTATATTAATTAATCACAGGTACCAATACAATTTTATGCGGATGACGCAGTAGTTTTAGCTCGTACCAGTAATGCGCTGCGCCATTTAGTGTTGGAATACACGCAATTTATCCACAATCTGGATATGAAAGTTAACTACTCAAAGTCTTTCATCCTAGTGGCCGGCCCAAAACAGGGAAAACAGACCCAAATTAACACTGAAGGTGGAAAACTGGGGGTTGTTGATTCTTTTTCCTTCCTAGGGATTATGTTTGACCGTCAAAATAACTGGCAAAACATGATTGTATATAGAGGGATGCAGATGGAAAAGAATATTGGGGCCCTAACTAAATTTATCCAAAAAAACTAGCTTAAAACCTGTAGATGTAATAAAAACAGTGTATGAAGCTAAGACGGTATCTGCTGCGACTTATGGAGCGGCTATTTGGGGAACCAGAGATTGGGTAAAACTGAAATCTATTGAAGATACCTTAAAAAAAGGACATTTCACTGCCAAAGTCATGCTCCAATTTTACGTGTCATATAGAATTCAGAGCCCCTTATATTACCAATACAATCTCAGTGGCACCGATTTTGATGTGGCTTTTAATATGGCGAAAGGAGACCCTCTCACTGACAAGAGATATTGTAAAGGATGTTTTGAAATGAGATGGGGTGGGTAATATCAGCTGGCTACGATATGTTGAATCTTCTCTGAAAGCAGCTGGGCTACATCATCTCTTTGTAGACCCTACAACCTTTTGGTCTATTTCTAAGAATGACTTGAAAGTTCATTTGTTATCTAATTTGCAGACAAGAAGGGAGGATCTAAATTCTAAGCTGCCGACAGTTAAAACATACCTGGCATCCCCTAGCATGATGCAAATGGATACAAATTCAACATATCTATCGTTCGTCATTAACCTACAACACTGGTATATCTTGATGAGATTCCACTTAAATTACAATCCTCTGATGTTGGGTCTTCCCCGTGATATCTATGCTGCCTGCGATCTCCCATTTTTGACTTGTGATGAGCGACCTATAGAGAATGATAGGCACTTCTTGTTTTTTCTGTAAATTGTATTGTGAAGAAAGGAAAAGGTTTATTATCCCCATCATGCGTAAAATTAATTAAAAACAGTGTTGTGTGGCCCTTTAATATTTGCAGTTATTATATGACCCTCTTACCTGTTTATCCTTGGCATCTTTCATCTTGTATAAATGTTGATTGTAGAAATCAAGAAAGGCAATGGCGCAAATTTTACACTAGTGAAGGAAAACCTCTTTATGAAGAAGAGCTTGCCAAATATAAACGTCTAATCGCACAAGAAAAAAGCAAATACTATGTTACTCAAATTGAACTAGCAAAAAATTCTAACAAAAAGCTCTACCAAGTAGTGTCTAAACTATCAGGTTACATATCCATCGCACCCATTACTCCTTCCCAGTCACTGTGTAATTCCTTGGTGGATTACTTCTTCAATAAAGTGAACGATATCTATGCTGAATTCGCATCACACACCAAGTTGGCAGACCAATTTCTAAACAACGGTTACTCAGATCACTGTCTAAAGCAATTTGAAAACACCACTTCTAAAGAAATTCTTATCACAATGTCCTCCACGCATCACCTGTGAATGGTGCCCTAGCTCCTCCCCCCCATGAGGATGATGGCGGCAGAAGCTGGCGGATCGGTGTTTCCTGCCCTATGTGAGCTACTTTGAGCTTCTATGCAGTTTGAGGCGGTGATTTGGATCCTCGTGCCCTCGTGGAATCTACCCGGACTCTTGCTTGTGTTTTCTTGCACGCTTTGAGAAGGGGCCCTTTTGCACTCCGGTCGATGGGCGGAGGATGGAGGCCGGTGAGCGCTATAAGCAGGCATCCCTCGGCGGCGATCAGCGAGGCAGCGGCAGCTGCAGGAGCGGGAGCTATTCTCTTTAGGATCCTTTGGGCTCAGCTGCGGTGGTTTGCCTTCCCTGCGGCTCCCAGCGGCGGCGGCTCCCTGGTTGTGTCGGCCAGCTAGTGATTCTTGGCGTTCTGGGATGCCTGTACCCTTTCTGGGCTGGGTCTCGATCCTGTGCTTGCGGCGGCGGTGGCAGGTGAGCTTCAGTATATTTTGGAGAAAGAAAGGAGACAAGAAGGAGCGGCTGTTAGTCTTGCGGTGTCGGGAAAAAAAAAAGAAAAATACATAGGAGGGAAAGAAACTGTTTTTCCTCTGTACTGTTCTAAACTGTTAAACACTGCTAAACACTGAAAAAAGACACTGCAATAACTATAACGCAGAAAAGGGAGCAACTTTTATATTGCTTAAAAACATCATTGAGCTGGTTTTTCGCTCTTTGTGCTAAGGACTTCAATATCCATAATCCCCGGCTTTTCAGTGGAAAGTGACTACTCAGGATTTTTTCTAGACGCTGATTAAAAGTGAGAGACAATAAGAGCCAATGTTTGTGATTTCCCTTTCAGCACGTTTGTTTCTCTGGGGCGGCGCAGTGGAAGGTGAACAAAAACGGTAGTTACTGAGGGGAAGGATATTTGACACTAGCCCTTCTACTGCTTGCTTATCCTTTGGCAAAGAGAAGAAAGTGTGTCACGGAGGGATGCAGGCTCTTGTACTACCTTGTACTACGTTACTACATTGCTATATGGTTCCGTCAGCTCCGTCAGCTCGTCCGGATTTGAGTATTTGTTTTTGCATCGTGCCATCAAAAAAACCTCTTGGTCTGTGATTGTATTTTTTGTCCGGAAGCATTTCTTCACACTAATTAGGTCTGGTAGCCTACAGAATCGCTGTGTGTAATATGGGCAAGATTCTGACTGCTCGAAACAAGGCTTGGGCTCGACGACAGCAGGCAAAAGTGGCTGCTGCTAAATTAGCAGAGAAACTGGACCATAAGGAAGAAAATTTGGCACATTCCTCGGTGACTTCTGAAGAGTCGGAGGATCCTTCGTCACAGCGTCCTGTTCAATCCAGCTTAAGAATTAATACTGCGACAACTGAATTTGAAATTGAGAAAATCAACATTGGCGCAGTATCACCCAACCTTTTCACTCATCACGATTTGAATATGGAAAATAAGGCTAATACACTTGGGTCCTCCCAGCCTTCAAAACAGTTTACTCTGTTTGATAAAAAAAACAACTTTGTCTCCATCTAATATTCTCATTCTCTCCCTCTTATTTAACCTTCAGGCATGCCGGCTGATACTACGTCTTTAGATAATTCAAAGACAAATGTGGCATTTGATACTATTTCTGTAAATGGAATTAAAAACCCAGCTATTCTAGATTCAACGGAGGAACAAGCAAGCACAGGTCGTACTTCCGCAGTACAGGAGGCAAATTCTGGAAGTGTGGTGGACCCTTTTAGTCCCATTTTACAGATGAACACTGAGACTGTAGGCGAAATGCAGATGTCCATTAAAGACATGTTGAATTTAATCCTAGACGAGATAAGGGAGGTGAAGAGATCTCAAAAAACGGAATTGGCCTCGATACATCAGAAACTGGATACAATGGACAAAATTGAAGAACTAGTATCCACTCTTCCTTCCCGTCTATCAGAAGCTGAGGAGAGAATCTCTAATCTGGAGGATCAAATGACGGAAGTTAAAAAGGAGGCTAAAAGTGTATTCAAGATAACAAGGGGGATGGAGGTTAAACTAGATGACATTGAAAATTATAATCGAAGATCGAATCTTCGAATAGTCGGGGTTCCAGAAGGAATTGAGGGGTCTGATATGCTTCTGGGTTACATCATTTCTTCAGCAGGGTGTGATTCCCGAGTTTAAAGGCGATTTAACTATTACCCGAGCTCATCGGGTCCCGGCTCACCCTCCCTCAAATTCCACCCTTCCTCGTACTATTTTGTTAAATTTTGCGGATGTCAGGATTAAAGAGCAAATCCTTTCAAAAGCCATTAAACAGAGGCAGTTTCCTGTAAATTCAACAGTGAAATGTCGGATTTTTTCCGATATGTCAGCCACCACAGCTAGACGTAGGAAGGAGTTCATAAAGATTTTACATCTATTCAAGGCTAAGGGGGCTCAGGCTATGATAGCTCAGCAGTCAAAGCTTAGAGTTTTGATTAAAGGTAAATTTTATATGCTGTCTGATGTTCAGGAAGCTCAGGAGCTGCTTAGGGAGATGGAAAATGGTTAGACAGGTCGGGATATTCCATCTGCCCATCCTTGCTCGCCATCACCATTCTCTTTTTTTTTTCCGGGGGGGGGAGGAGAGTTAAAGGGGCGGCTAAAGGGGTGTAGCAACACAACACCTCAATGTTAAGGGGTAGAGACTTGTGGCTAGCGTGGGTGAGTGGGAGTAAAGTAGGAGGACAGCCACAAGCTGAGGGGGGTTTCAGGGGTTGGGATGACAGGGGTTGGAGGTGCAAAAGAATAAAATATGAAGTACTTGATGTTATAAACTTCTTTTTTGTTAAGTACAGAGGACAAAAAATGGTCCTTTCTTTGTTTTTGGTAAGTCTAGATGGTGGGGGTCTATTCTTTTTTTTCTTTTTTCTCTTTTTTGCTCTATTTGATTGGGAATAAAAAGTTGGTTCTGGAACTGGATTGAAAATTGTATCCTTCAACGTAAATGGATTAAATAATAATAAGAAAATGCGTGCATGAGAAACATGGATTATGACTGAGAACCCCGCAGCAATATTGCTGCAAGAGATCCATATTCCAAACTCAAAAGTTGAAGAATTCACTATGTTTAAAACTTGGGCCTCTTACCGCGGTCTTTCTTTATTTACCGAATCTCAGAGAGGCGTTGCACTCTTTTTAAATAAAAATCTGCATGCTGAAATTGTTCAAACAGAAGAAGGAGGTCAAGGCCATTGGTGTTGGGTCACATGTAAACTGGAAAATAGACAAATACCTCCTGACTTTGGTCAGTTTATATGCTCCTCTAAATGATATTTCTTTGATTTATGAAGATTTGTTTCAGTCTTTATTAATGGTGGGGGGGATATTGTTCTTGGGGCGATTTTAACATTCTTATGAATCTAAAATTAGACTCCACCACCATTATAAAAAACAGTCTAAACCTAAATCATTTAGATCTATTATTAATAATATGAGGATACTGAATCTATGTGATCCATGGCGGTTACAGAATCCCTTAAAAAAGAGTTTACGTGCTGGTCGGGAAGATTTAAGTCATCTTCTCGTATCGACTTTTTTCTTGCTTCTACAAAATTACATTTTTTGTATCAGAAGATTTTACATAATGGTTTTTCCGACCATGCTATGTTAACAACCGAGTTTTTTGGGGGGAAGAGCAATAGAACTTCTAAACGCTGGGTCTTTAACAAGATGTATTTGTCTGATGAATCATGGGTAGCATCACTTAAATCCGAGATAAGAGAATTTATTGCATGCAATAATGGCACTGCTCCTCGTCATCTGTCAGTCTGGGACTCCCTGAAGGCTTTCATTCGGGGAGTCACTATAGGAAAAGATGCGATGGAATCCTCTTTAACTAGGAATATGAAAAATTTCTTGCAGAAAAAAATACAGGTGTTAATAGAACAAAGATATCAGAAACTCTCGAGTAGTGTAGAGAATCAATTGAATGCGGCCAAGCGGGAGCTTAGTGCATATCATTATGAAAAAAGTGAGGAGATTTTCTGCAGGCAATCACAAAAAAATCTATGAACATAGCAATTTTACTGGTAAATGTTTAGCTTGGCAGATTAAGGAACAAGCAGCGGCTAATATGATTCACTCATTACAATCCCCTATTACTCGCATGGAAACCTCAGACTCCAGAGAGATGGGGGTCAATATTGCTCTCATTATGAAAATATTTATAGCACGTCTCATAATATAGATCAACAAAAGTTCAATGACTTTTTGAGGTAATCTCCTCTTCCATCCCTCTCCCAAGTAGATAAACAGACAATGGTAATCTCATTTTCATGGGAAGAAGTGGAAATGGTATTAAAAAGTCTTCCCTCCGGAGAGGCTTGCGGTCCGGATGGACTTCCTGCTGAGTTTTTCTTGGCTTTTTTCAGTTCTTTATCCAAACTTTTTCTGCTAATATTAAATTCTATGTTGGAGGGAGGTCCTATCCCAGCTTCCTTTCAAGATGGAACAGTGGTTAGTTTTCTTAAGAGGGGGAAGGAATCTAAGGATCCTAATTCTTATAGGCCAACTACATTGCTGAATTCTGACTATAAAATTGTTACAAAATTACTCTCAATTCGTTTCAATAATGTTTCCACAGAATTGATTCATCCTGATTAGAATGGATTTATTGCAGGCCGACAACTTTTCACTAATACACATTTTTTGATTGAAGCTTTAGATTATTTTGAAACCCGAGAGATTTCTGCTTTAGTTTTACTTTTTGATGCGGAAAAAGCTTTTGATTTATTGGTTTGGGAGACACTTTTCTTTATTTTACACCATTTTGGGATTCCATCACAAATTATTAATTTAATTCAGAATTTATATCGGGGTGCTAAAGCTAATATCATTATTAATGCAGCTTCTGTGGGTTCGATTACAGTGCAGCGAGGTACACGGCAAGGCTGCCCATTGTCACCTGTTCTTTTTGCATTTTTTATTGAGCCATTAGCTGCTGCAATTCGCAACTGTATTTATATTTCTTCTCCCATTAAAGCTATGGCTAAGATTAAATTATATGCGGACGATATAATGTTACTGGTCAAACCTGAAATGGATTCTCAAACACAGGCTCTTCGAATATTTGAGGAATTTGAGGCCCTCAGGGGATATCTAATTAATAAAAAGAAAACTGAGATCTTATTTTGCGGTGGTATAGTTCCCGAACTACATTCTGATATACAAAGTTGTACTAATAATAGACCAAAGAGATACTTGTTTTTTTTTTCTGTCTCAATAAAAGATTTGTACTCACTGAATTTTGTCCCCCTTATTCAAAAGGTTCGCAACATGTTGGCTCGTTGGAATGCACTACCACTATCCATCCTGGGCATGGTGGCTTTAATTAAAATGTCAGTGCTCCCTCTATTTAATTTTTTGTTTTCTACATATCTTGTTCTTTGCCAGGCTCTTTTTTTTCAAAATTCGAGTCTTTATTCTCAGCCTATGTTTGGGCAAAAAAGACACCCCGAATTGCTATTAATACTCTGTATGAAGATACGGACCAAGGAGGTCTTGCTTTACCAAATCTCAAAGACTACTATAATGCATATTTTGCGCAGTACCTCTCAAGAGTTAAACAACCAGTTAATGGCCAAACACTATTTATACTTTTTTTTAATCTTATTTGTCAAGAGATTAAAATTCCCTCTCCGTTGCAGGTTCTCAAATCACCTAAATGTATGCGCTATAAGATCCTAACTTGTTTTTTTTTTTAAACGTGGCGCCATGCTGAAAAGATATTCACTTTCTCTCCTGAATTTAACAACTTCATTAAGTAGCGCCTCTTCATTCATAGGCTTTAAAATTGGGTCTGAAACTGTTGCTAACTGGGGTAAAGCAGGGTTTTCAACGTTGTTAAACTTTGTGAAAAATGGATCATGGATTACTCTGAATGAGATGGCAAGTTTAATCCAGGGGAATTTTCTTTTGATGGGATCATATACATTGATTTATAAATCCCTGGAACAAATTGATCTAATTCAGATCAGTCAATCCGCTTATTTAACTAATGCTCTTTTTGGGTCTTCATGCTCCAAGAACCCAGGCGAATGGAGACGCTGCTTAGCGCAAAGTATAGAAGGAGATCTAAGCGCTAAAGCAATTAGGAAATGGCAGAAACACGGAAATTCTGTGTTGACTCTTAATACTTGGAAAACCATAAATACATTTAATTATAGTGTTTTGAGAGGCGCTAATTGGCGAAGAATGTCTTTCTTTAGTAAATGGCTCTTATATACCACTCCCGCGGTCATTTCCAAAATGTATCCTAACACTTCATCTATTTGTTTCAGATGTAGAGAACAAGGTCTTGCCAACTGGTCACATATATTTGTTCCCTGTTCTAAAATTAGGATATTTTGGCAGGATATCTTTGCTTTGCTTTCAATTTATTTAAAGATCACTGTTCCTTGCAATGTTAATTTAATATTATATGGTTTTGATTCTGAATTAAAATTGCCTGAATCGTTAGCTAAACTTCTGCATATCGTTATCACAGTGCATCGTGCAACAATGGACCCGAATTTCTAATTAATCACCTCAAAATCCACACACCTAATAGGGCACTTTGCTCATCCCCTACCCTTCAGCTGATGGTGCCACACACTAGAACAGCCTCCTGGGGTGACAGAAGGTGTGTGGTCACCACGGCTAAACTCTGGAATACGTCCCGCTGGAGATCAGATCCTGTCAATCTCTTCTCACATTTAGAAGAATGTTAAAAACCTGCCTGTTCAATCAATAAGCTCTCTATCACGTTCCACCCACTGCAGTCCGTAGCGCCGAGACACCACCGGGTATTTGTGCACTCTATAAATCGCAAAAATAAATAAATAAATACATGTATCTGCCCTAAAAAAAGAGACGTTAAATCTGCTAAACTTTTATCTTTAAAGGAGGAACCAATTTATTGTATTGTGTTAATAATTATGTATGTATACATTTTTAATATGGTAATTTTGTATAATCCTTTGTATTTTACGTTTATTGTAATGTTGTGGAATGTTTTATTTGTAGTATACTTATATGCCTTCATTGTGTTGGCGAAATAAAGTTATTCTGACTGACTGAGAAAAGTGATTTTCGGGAGAATAATCATTTTTATAAGACTTACCCGACCATAGATGTACGCCCATTTTAGCAACAGACTCGCTATCTCCTTACTAAATTTCCTCCAGTTTGTTTTAGGTATATCATCCAGTTTCTGAGTGATCAATACCCCAAGATAACGCGTTTGGGTTGTAGCCCCCTGGCTCTTCAGACTCTGATTCCATTCCATTATCTCGTTTTTTTCGGTATTCATTTTATACCCAGAGTTTAGACCGAAACTCTCTGCCTTCCTCATCAGATTGGGAATTGCATCTTGCGGATTGCTGGTGTAAAGGATCAGATGATCTGCATGTAGATCCATTTTAGCTTCAATCCAAACAATTTGATGGGGAGGATGGTGGAATCTGTCCTAATCAAATTAGCGAAAGGCTCTTTATACTGATTGAAAAGAAGCCGGGAGTTATTAGAAAGATGGCAGAAAATAGGGTTCAGGAAACTGAATGATTTTTTTGAAAAATGACACCTGGATTAGGATGTCAGATTTGACAGCCCGGGTTCAGGGTAATTTTATATTACTGGGTTCATATAAGCTGATTCATGGTGTTTTGCTTCAATTAGATCCTACACATCTTCCCCCCCCTGATTCACTATTCAAGGAACTTTTTCTGTTAATACAAGAAAGAAAGCCAGGGGAGTGGAAACGTCGTTTAACCATGAACAGGGATCCGAATCTATGTGGCAAAGCAAGTAATAAATGGCTAGACCAGAAAAAATGGTATTAACGCCCGCCGAATGGAAGATAATTAATTTGTCGAATTTCTCTGCATTAAGAGGGGCAATTGGCGCAGAATGCTGTTTTTTAGTAAATGGCTTCTGTATTTCACTCCGGTCAAAATTAATAAGATGTATCCTAAGTGCTCTTCGAATTGTTATAGGTGTTTGCAGCATGACTCTGCTAATTGGTCTCATGTGGTTGCTAAATGTTCTAAAATCGTTCCATTCTGGGAAGATATATAGAAATCTCAATCTCTGTAAATTATAAAATGATTTTGTATGGATTCGATCCTGAAATGATGCTAGAAGGGCAACTAGTTAAATTCACATATATCGCTATGGCTGTGGCGAGGTCAATAATTCTTCAAAATTGGCGATTGCAATATTGCCCCAACGTACATGAATGGCGTTATAAAATGCAAAAAGTTAGAAACAGCGAACAAGTGTATGCTCAAAGAGTGGGGTCGATTCGGAAGTTTGAGAAAATCTGGGGTTTGTTTTATTTCAATGTTAATTGAGTCTAAGTGTTTATATGGTTGTTTTTTTGTTTATCTTTCTCCTCTCCGTATTTATCTTTATTGCTCAAATCTACTGTTATGGTGATGTGTGTTTACTGATTGTTGGTGTTTTGTGTACATTTGGGTTAATTTACGGTATGCTTTTGTGTGTCCAAGACTTCAATAAAAAATTAAAAAAAAAAAAAAAAAAGAAAAGAAGCCGGGACAGGGGACAGCCTTGACTTGTTCCTTTTGAGATGCTAAACCAATTCAATAGTTCTCCGTTTACCAACACCTTGGCCCTAGGGCAATAACAAAGATTTTGCACAGCCCTCACCACATTTTGCGGAAAAACAAAGCTACTTAATGTCTCCCACAGATATACCCAATGTACCTGGTCAAAAGCCTTAGCTGCATCTACTGCTACTATATTTAGAGGTAAATTCTGTGCATCCACTATATCTACAACCCCCATCATCTGGAATGTTAATTCATTTAGCTGCCTCCATGGTATAAAGCCTCTTTGGTCTGCATGAATAACTCCGATTATAACCTTAGCTACTCGTGATGCTACAATTCCAGAAAAAAACTTTTAGTCCGTATTTAGGAGGGATATTAGTCTATAAGAATCCACTTTCTGCGGGTCTTTATTTGGTTTTAAAATTAAGGTAACCGTGGCCTCTGACCAGGAACTGGAGACCATCTCCCCACCCATATATATTTTGTTAAATAAGGCTTTTACAACTGGAACCACCACATACAAAACGTAGGAAAAT
The DNA here is from genome assembly GCF_964261635.1 of Lissotriton helveticus. NCBI lineage: Eukaryota > Metazoa > Chordata > Amphibia > Caudata > Salamandridae > Lissotriton > Lissotriton helveticus. The sequence goes on from NC_136067.1 coordinate 1,569,497,817, forward strand.
GTCTCAACTGGGAGATCATCTTGTCCAGCTGCCTTTCCTCCTTGCCATTTCCCTACAATGCACCCTGATCTCTTCATCTGTGATCTCTCCCTCTAAGGCTCTCTTCTGTTCATTTGTTAATTGTGGGAATGTTGTCATTCTTAAGCAGGCCTTTATACCATCCCGGCCAGGTTGTATATCTTCACTGCCTAGAGGTTACTCGCTAAAGCTTCGGGCTTCTCCACATATGTCTGCATTAGTATATAGCACTGCTCTTGACTCGCTACTAATTAAATCCTGTATAGTGTTTCTGGACCTGTCAGTTTTGGCCTTCCAGGCCAGAAACGAGCTACATTTCTCTCCATAAGCAAAATGTCGAAGCTTACTCACTTTCCCTCTATCAAGTAGCTTTTTATCTAATTGTGCCTGAAATTCAGACTGCAGCCTCTCCAGATCTTTACTAAGTACAGGCACACTTCTGTAAATCCCCTTCTTTTGCCTTGATCTCTCTAATTCTGTTCTCGTCTTACTGCTTCACCACCCGCCTCTTTCCTGCCATTATAGACCTTAAAACCCCCATTAGATATGCTTTAAAAGCATCCCAGACTATTTGCCCTTTTGCTGAGCCCTTATTGGACTGGAAGTAATCCACAGTTTTTTTCCCCCAGGTCACAAACCACTTCCCCGTCGAGTAATATAGTCCTATCCAGCGTCCACAGTCTTTGTGCCTCTTTTTGATGAAACCTCAGAGACATGGCTACTACGGAATGATCTGACAGGATCGCTGGAATATGGGTTACCGCCTCCACATCCGCATATAGTTTTTGATCTAGCAAAAAATAGTCAATACGGCAGTGATGCCTGTACTTCTTAGTAAAGTCCCTAATTTCCCCCATCTTGCATTTTTCCTCTTGCATTTTTCCTCATCATACTCTTCAATCGGGCAAATGTTTTTGGAGGACTAATACATTTAACTTTTGAAGTTCGGTCTAACTCCTTTTTCATAACTAAGTTGAAATCCCCTCCCTGTACTATTGGGCCATTGTCTCCAATAAGCCAGATTCAAGCCTTTATTACGGCCTCTGGGTTGTCATTGTTTGGTCCATAGTATGATGTACACACCAATGGCCTACCTTGAATTAATAGGGAGTCCGCCAATCATCTACCAGAAAGATCAGATTCATATTTAACTGGCCTTATTCCATAGTTACTTCTGATAATATTGGCCACTCCTCTAGTTCTTCCTCTCTGGTCTGAACATACTACCTCCGGGACCCATCATAGCTTACCAAAACATTGTCTGCACTCACTTCTTTCCAGATGGGTCTCTTGCAACAGTGTAATTTGCGCCTCACTATTCTTTAGAAATTCCATAACCCGGGACGCCTTCTTCGTAGTTCTCAACCCATTCACATTCCATGTTAAGAGGTTAACTACATTTGGCCTATCCATATTCATTATCCCAAACTCTATTTCTGTTACACCGCTTCATCCTCTTTAGCATTAAACCTTGATTCCACTTCTCAACCCATTTAGGCCCAAGCCAGCCCTTTATCCCTTCGAAAGATAGCATAATGAGAAAATTCAAGCCATCTATTCCTTATTTCCCTTGAGGGAATCGTCAGCCACACTTTTGTCTTCCTCTCACCTACCAAATACTTGATTAGAATTTAGCCCTTTCAGCCTTGAGGCTTCTCTCACGCAGTTGAAAAAAACGAAATCCGGATCTCCTATTGATCCCTGTCCAGCTAGGTTTTTGAAATTACTGGCCCCACTTCTCAACCCCTCTCTAAACCGACTTTGGAACTCATCTCTAAAAGCAGGCATTTATCCTTCTATCTGGAAAACTGCACTTGTCCAACCCATCCTCAAGAAAGAGGATGCAGACCCAGCAGAATTGAAAAACTTTAGGCCCATTTCCCTCCTGCCATCACCAGCTAAGATCCTCGAGAAGGAAGTGCAGAAACAGTTATCCAAATTCCTAGAGTCCAACAAAACTCCATGACTCCCAGTCTGGCTTTGGGTCTGGGTTCAGCACAGACACAGCGCTGCTTGAAGTAACTGAGACAGTCCGGGAGACCTTGGACATGGGTCACTGTGCAATGCTAGTGCTGCTGGATCTGTCTGCAGCGTTTGATACAGTGTCATATAAGATCCTTCTGGACAGGCTTTAGCAGCTGGGAGTGATGGGGACCACCTTATCTTGGTTTAGCTCTTTTCTTGAGGGCCGGTCCCAGAAAATACTGGTGCTTTCCCACATCTCATACCCACTCCCCCTGGTCTGTGGAGTCCCTCAGTGCTCGACCGTAAGTCTGACTCTTTTTAATATCTACCTTAACCCTCTTGCCCCACTAGTAGAGCAGCACAGTGTAAGTGTTGTCTCATACGCTGATGATACACAGCTTGTGTTCTCCTTCAGGGATCACTCTGAGGCAGCATTTACCAACTTTAAACAGTGTTTGATTGATATCTCAGCTTGGATGACTGACAACTGTCTGAGGCTGAACACTGATAAAATGGAGGTTCTGTTTTTCAATCAGCCATCCCATCCACATTCTGACCTTTGGTGGCCGTCAGAGCTTAATCCTCCCCCTCAACCTGTCTCCTCTGCTAGGAACTTGGGGTTCAAATTTGACTCTACCCTCTCATATAAGACTCATATAAGCCATATCTTATTGTCGTGTTTTTGGAAAATGAAGTCCTTATGGAGATTTCTTCACCTCCTACCCTTGGACTGTAGAAAAAACGGTGGTCCATGCACTGATCAGTTCTCAGCTGGACTACGCAAACAGTTTGTACTCGGGTTTGCTAGCCTACCAGATCAGAAAATTACAAAATATACAGAATGTAGCCACCAGGCTCATCAGAAATCTCACGCTATGACACCACATATCTCCCTACCAGCGCTGCCTGCACTGACTGCTATTTAAAAGGAGGATAGAATTTAAGGCTATGACTCTCGCATACAGAGCAGTCAGACACACTGGCCCTCAATACCTGATGACAGACTCCGTAAAAACCATCAGACGAGGGTCCTGCGGTCCAATCATCATGAACTCCTAGTCACTCCCCACTTTGCAAAGGCCAGGCTGGGTGGCTGGTCATTTACCTTGAGAACTGCTTCTCTTTTTTTATTTTATTTTTTATTGAAAAAGACCTGGTATTGACATAAGTAAATACATTTCATCCAATAAAATATATTTGCTCAAATCCATCCAGAGTGAATAGTCCAGAGAAAAATAGTATTTTACAGAGAAGATGGATTAAAACAGCAATTAAAACAAAAACAGAGGTAAAACAGCAAATTCATTAATCCCACTAGCCCATATATCACCATCCCCTTGCTGGATCATGTCAAAATGATACCACATAAATTAACAGAGCATTGAAATTAGATAAGGGTAGTGACCCAGCGAGTAATTGGTCTCCGGACAGCCTGCCCCCACTCCCTCATCATTCTACACCTGCATGAATAAAGAGCAGATTCAATATTATAGATCCCCAATAGCCCTGCCAGCCACATCTGATAAGACGGGGGTACTGCATCTTTCCAGCCGGCAGCTAACAAAAGCCGGAGAACAGCTACACATATAAATATGAGAGCTTCATTCTCCATATTGAGGCCCAGGTTGCTGTTGGTTCCTATTATCATTAGGGTAGGGGATAGGTAGATCTTGAAACCTAGCAGCCCCTCCCAAAATGTTTTGATCTCTCCCTTGATTGCAGTCAACTTATCGCAGTAATGAAACATATGTAAAGGATTAGCCGGACTCTAATGGTATCTTGGGCATTTGTCATCTTCTCTTTTACCCCAATCATACAGTTTGGCAGGGGTAAAATACAAATTAAATAGTGTCTTATAATGTTGAGCTTTCAGATTTGAAGACCGAAATACTTTATCGGCCAAGTGTAGAGATTTATATAGATCCACATTGATGGTATTTCTTGATTATTGTATCGAGTATCAGATATTTTCATCGCAGGCTCGAATAATATCGCCATCTGGCTCAGCAAGCAGGCCCATTGATAAAATCTAATATTAGGTAATGCCAGACCACCCCTTTGTTGTGGGAGTGAGATCAATTTCAACGATCGTCTGACTGAAAAAATTTATAAAAACTGACTCAATTGTTTTTAACGTAGCTTCATCAATCAAATAGGCGATTGAGCCGAAAGAGATACAAGATCTTAGGCAGCATGGTCATTTTAAGTATGTTTACTCTTCCTATTATGGGGTGGTGCAGGGCATCTTTTCTCTTGAGATCTGTATTTATTAATTTTATCAATGGATTAAAATTAGTTTTATCAATATCCGTTATTACGGAGCAGACCCTGTCTCGCAGATAAACTGCTGAGTCTTGATATCTCTGATCCACCCGTAGGATGTTTTTTGTACATATTATCTGGGTATTGCTTTAGTTTAGGAGGTACCTTGAGCTCCGACCAAACTCCTTAGCTATACCCGCTATCGCTACCATGGCTTTATCAGGTTCTGGGGTGGTATAGCCAGATCATACGCATACGCTAACAGCTTGGTCGCGTAACCATTACAAACCATTGTTTTAATTTCCAAGCAATCTAATAGGTAACGTTCCAGCAGATCTATATATATTGCAAAAAGAATGGGTGAACAGGGACACCCCTGGCGCGTCTCCCTAGAGATACAGAATGGATCAGAAGAACCTCCCGTTGATTGAATCCTAGCTTTCGGCTCGGAATACATCGCCTTGATTGCTCCCGTAATTTTAGGGCCAAAGCCCCTTCAGTCCAATATCCCCCACAAATATTTTCATGCTACACGGTCAAAGGCCTATTCGACATCGAGGAGGATCATGGCCATCCGTCCCCCCATGGCAGTCTGGACATCAAATAACGAGATAGCACGTCTTATATGGTTCTTGGTTCCCCGACCTGGGACGAACCCATGCTGCCAAGGCAAAACCAGACGACAATGACCCTCCCTGGCCTCTTGGCCAAGACCTTTGCATATATCTTTGTGTCAGAGTTAACGAGGGATATTGGACAATAAGAGCCAGGTTTCTCCTTAGGTTTGCCCTTTTTATGCAATACGGCGATGTTTGTTTCTTTCCACGAGTACGGTATCTCCCCAGAAAAAATAATAACATTAAAAAGATCCAACAATATGGGGGCAATCTCATTCTGCAGATTTTTGTACACTTCGAGGGGGATTCTATCTCGTCCTGAGTCCTTCCCTGGTACTAACTCCTACAGTACCTTGATCACCTCTTTTATATCTATATCCTCGTCGAGCCCCATTCTATCTACCGCTGCCAGCTGAGGACCGTCATCTCTAAATTCAGAATCAGGGCAGTTGGGTTGCATCTCATCCGTATATAGCTTTTGATAGAAATTTCTAAACACTTTCATAGTATCTTCTGGCTCTGTATATTTCTGAGTACCCTCTACTATGTCAGTAATTACATTCCTATTAAAACTCTGTCTTATTATCAACGTTAAAAGTTTCCCTGCCTGTTCTCCTGTCTCGTAGAGCCTAGCCTTATGAGTCTGATAATCGTCTGCCGCTTTCTGTGCTATCCCCTTACATAGCTCTGCTTTAATGGCCAAGATCTTCTGCCAACTCTCAATAGCAGCATTGCCACAAATAATGTCCTCTATATGGCGTTCTTCACATTCAGCCAGTTGGGCAGTTAATTTCTCCTTATCCTGACGCTCTGTCTTGCGGCAAAACGTATAGTTTCTCCTCTAAGGGCTGTTTAAATGCGTCCCAGACACTATTATCTATTAGCGCTATATCGGTTCATATCATAATATTCTATTGACCATTTCCTTAAGTGCTCTATAAATAATGGATTGCCTATCAACTTTTTCTCAAAGGTCCAGTTAGAATGATTCCTAGCCCAGATGCCAATATCATACTGCAGGATTAATGGGCTATGAGCAGAGATGATTTTAGGTAGCTTTTTATTCCCAACCCTGTTCAATTCCGTAGAAGTTATTAAGAAATAGTCCAACTTAGTACATCTTTTATAGGGACATGAAAAATAGGTGTCCCCCATCCCTATTAGGCTCCTTACTCCCCCAGACATCCACCAGCCCATGTGATCTCATTAACGATCTCAAGGCCCGAAACACCTTGGATTTACGGCCGTCATAGACCGTGTTATTCGTCAGGTCAGCAGAGATATTTAAAGCTCCACATAAGATGATTGGCCTTGCCCAGTTCGTTAGCTCCAGCTCCAAAAAATTAAAAAACATCCAGGTCGTCTTGGTTAGAGCCATAAATTGTACAAATTATACATCCCATTTCAAGTTCTACCAGGGCCCATCTCCCTAACCCATCCGTCAGCTGGCGCTTAGCTTTAATCCCGATAGATTTAGCCAGTATTACCACACCTCTGATTGTAGATGTCTGCAAAGAGCAGGCCAAGAGATCATAGCCCCTCAAATCCAATAGATGTTTTTTTGACCACAGGAGATGTGTCTCTTGCAGACATATCATATCGATCTGATTTGAACTAACAAAATACCCCAGGCTTTGCCTCTTCCTCCAGTCATTCAGACCCCCTATATTTATTGTACAAATTTTAATCATTTTCGTATTCTAATTCATTTCCAGCTGATTCACCAAACCATATCTGGGTTAAATCTAAACAGCAGACAAAAACAGAAACATCGCTATGGACAGAAGTATGTAAAGAATATCAGGAATTTTTATTTTTCTTCTTTTTTTTTGAGAACTGCTTCTCTTTGGAACTCCATGTCTGAATATATTAGGAAGGCCAATTCAGAATCTGTATTCCCGGAAATTCCTAAAGACTTGGCTTTTTGGCCTTTATTAGCGACTGCAGCAGTCGGCAATCTGCCCATAACCTCTTTTGTATCCGTTGCTTGTGCCGGGACACTTGCGTTGGAGGTAGCTGTGCGCTATACAAGCTTCAAATAAATATATAAATAAGGAGAACTATTTTTTTTATTTTTTTATTCTATGCACCCCGCACCCAGTGTCCCTTTTCCCCACCCCCGGGAAACCTCCTTTTTACACCCTGGGTGATACAATCCACCCTTTGTGACCCTCCTACCAAAGAGAGAGAAATATATAAAGTTGTATAGAGAAAAAACAGCCTAACACTTCATAGCAAAATTACATCTAACACCTGCACTTTATGCTCCCCTGACAAATCCCTACCCGTATTATGTAATCTGGAGACTCCTCCCTCCATCTGTGTTAAAAAGGTGTCGACTTCCTCTGGGTTACTGATGGTATACATGTTATTTCCCAACATTATCTTTAACATAGCTGGGAACTTCATCTGAACCTGGTCTCCCTTGCTTCGTAGCTCATTCATCCTAGTTCCCTGCTCCCACTGCCTCTGGGCCGTCCTTTTACCTAGATCTGACCTTTTTTGATAACTGAAATCGTCATGTCTCAAAGAACCTTCCTTCAAACACGCCCCAGCACCAGCTTCTTTACGGCATATGTGAGGAACCTTTCTAGGCATCTTCCTGTTCAGATTCAGCTTGAATGGGTCTCTATGTACTCTCTGAATCTTTTTCTCAGGATCAAGATCTGGTCTATCCTTCAGAATTCCTTCTCTCAATACACTACATATAAAAGCCTTGATATCCCATTTCTCAGCCCCTTCAGGAACTTTAACCCCTTCGCTGCGGCGGCTATTCCGCCGCAGCGCTAAGGGGGTGGAGCAGCCACGCGGCGGTTCCGTGCTTGTGAGGGAACCGCTCCGTCATGGCACGCGGGTGAGCTGTGCTTGTGACGGAACGGTTCCGCCACGGCCCCGCCCGTTCTTCAGAATGTTAGCGCAGGCGTGGAATTCGCACCGCGCAGGCACGGCGGCAGGGCCGTGACGGAACCGTACCGTCACCAGCACAGCCCATCCGTCACGAGCGTGGAAGAGGTTAAGGACTCTCAAGTTGTTGCGTCTGGACTGTGTTTCCAACCTCTCTACATCTTCCTACAATGATCTGTTCTGTCATTTTAGCAGCTCTATATCCTTAGAGCTCTCCGGCACTGCCACTGACAGGGCCTTTACCTCTCCTTACAAAATTCCAGTTCACTGCGCAATATCATCCAATTTTTCCTCCAGAACCGTGCATTTATCTTGATCCTTTTCTGAATAGTCTCTAGTATCTCAAATTTCATGGGCATCTTTTCCACCTGATTTTCCACTACTCCTGTGACTTGCGAATTGTCATCTCTCTGGGCATGGTTCTGAGAGCCTGGTGTAAAGCTGATAAGGACTTGGTAGAAGTTCGGGCAAACCATCTGGTTAAGTGATTCTTACTCTCCACTAATATTGATTAAAATGCCATGGTTACCCGGCTGGGATCAGGACCTGCTTCTAGGTTGGACATAGGTAGGACATAATATTGTTTTGCCTGTTTGCAACCACAGTCAGACTAAGGCATGTATTGTCTATTGTGGCCCATTTAAGTGTAATCCCATTATTCCTTGCTATTATGGGTTAAACATGCCTTGCCTAAGTAGATTCCTGCCCAATCCAGCTTACCAATGATGGCAGCATGATCACTAAAATTAAGATACTTTATTTCGAGATTGAAAATGGATTTTTTGAGGGGTTCCGCTATGATTATATAATCAATTGTTGTGCCCTGGGTAGGTGTGCCAAATGTGTTCCACAATATACCTGAGGTTATGTCAATAGGATTCCATATCTCTTAATTATTGATCACAAAGAGCCTGTTCAGGGTTTCTCCGTAGGGATTATGGTTAAAATGAAAGAAAGGCTTGCCTGCCTCATTGTTATGCCACATGCTTCTAAATTTGAAAAAAGACAGCAGTACATACTAAAATCACCCATCCATAAGATAATCAGAATCATTTTTAGAGTACCAAAAATATTGTTAATATCTTCTTTCACCACCCTGGCCTTTAAGAAATAATAAGTGTTAAAAGGGGGAGACATTATGATATGACACAACTTACAGTCTTAACGTATTCTTCAACCAGGTCAAAACCCCTCCTCTGGCTCCAACTGATTTAGACAGAAGGGCAGCAGTATGAAATGAGTGATAACGGTCTAACTTAATCAGCCCAGTTTCCCATGTTTCTTGAAAAAAGATCAGATCATACATGGTAAAATTTTTCAACCAATCGGGATCGGACAGTTTGTTGCTCAGTCCGGCAATATTCCTTGTCATTAATTTAATATATTTAATCCAATCATGTGTTGCTTCCAAGGGCTTGGGACTTTCAGATCCTGATATAGAAGAGTTTTGAACAGAAATGGGAGTTTTCCTGTTTATCTTCTGTCAATGACAGCCCTCTAAGTCTGATAGCACGTTAAATTGGTTATGTGTGGGAAGGGAGATAAAGGATTGCCCCAAGGGAAATGGATGGGGCTCAAGAGGAGAACAGATGATGGGGACCGGGGATTCCTGTCCCCGGAATGTGGTCCTAATAGGTTTGTAAACAAAGCCCAGCGGTAGGGCAAATATTTGTGTGAGTGGTTATGGGCCTGTAGGAAGCCAGTGAAGTAATTGCTGAGTCAAATGATGTGAATTTAAATTGACTACCATACAGTCGCCCTCAATGGATTTCTTCGAGTCTCCCACCCAGCCCACTCTTCTAGTCATTAACATTTGTGACAACATCTCTCCCTGCCCCACACATGTTTGCTGATCCAATGACATGCTGGAATTCTGAGAGTCTGGCGAGAGCTGCACAGGCCTCAACACGCCTTCATCTCTAGTCTCCAGCCTACAGTCCTTGCTCTTTTCTCAACTGCTGGATGTTTCCCTAATGATGCTTCTGAGGGCAAGAAATCTTTAACACACTTTATTGAAAACCCTTTCTCCAAGTCTGAGCCAAACTGGCTGGGCTGTCTCACCAGAAGGAGCCTGGCCTGCCAGCCTTGGTGTGGCTCTGCCCACTGGGGTAGAGCCAAGATTGGGCTCAGTGTAGGTGGCGCAGAGATTCAATCATCATTCAATCATCAGAGGACCTATGGCCTTAACCTTCTCCAGTTCCTTTCTTCTCCCCTGGTGCAGGGCCAGTGATTCTGACTCCTCCGATGGCCACCAACACAGACCATCAGGACAAGTTCAGCCGAAAAGCAGACCCACAACTTGACCAGCCCTGGCAATCTGTCCAAATAATCATTCTTCAGTTCTTCTGGCAGCCTGGTGCAGTTCGTTTCGCTAACTGAATGCCCAGATGACAAAGTTAGACCTAGCTATTGACAGCATCCAATCAGTACTTTATTCAGTAGCCTATTTCACATGTGTTGCTGGTAATGCCATTCAACTTCTCACAATATAACATAATACACTTTACCACCAATAGGTATATAGTGACCAGCTGCCCGCTACTTACGCGGACCATCCGAAAACCACAGCACAAGTTCTGCTCAGTTGATTGTGCAGATGTACAATTACAGGGACATTTAGGTAAATTCTTCTTCCAAACATGCTTTCTTCGAAACACTACTACAAACATTTTAAGAGATAATCGGAGACTTGTGAGCTAAAACATTTCCTGTGTATTAGTGAGAAGTAATAGGTAATTTGGAATGTCATTACACAGAATGCCCCTAGTATATTTCTGCACTGTTGTCTTAACGCTCTCCCTGGAATCCCTCATAGCCTCCCTATAGCCTATAAGGGGCATATTTACATCTTTTTTATTATAATATAAAATACTTGTTGGATCAGTTAAGAGGCTTTTTACATGAACCAACCAAGGCATTTTGTCTTTCCAATCAAGAGTTACTCGTTGTGGAGTCGTTAGCCCCGTTTTGACGTGCCGCTTACTACCAGAGACCACCACCGGACTCGGGGTGTCATGAATGAGGGCATCATTACTCCTCGCTTTTCCAAACTAATATCGCTTCCTCAATATACCGGGGTGTCGACCTCAAGTTGCTTTCTGGCTTCCTTATTTGGAGTATGCCTGTATTTTCCGAAAGGATTCATGACTGGGATTTGACATAAGCCTATCCTTATTATTAAGCCTTGCTCGAATATACTTTTATCGATCTTTGTGACGAAACTACGATAAAGATCGCTTTATATTTATTAAAGAGTACCACGAGTACAGCTCTGATACTGTGTATCCATCGTGAATAAGGATGATGCCCACCGGATACTAGGGGGTGCTATGAGCGGTATGAGTGTGAACTGAAAGATTAAGGTTTTTGTTTGTATGGGATGGTACAAAAAATTATCCTGATGAAGGTGTTGGCTACTAATTGATTGCCCACCGAAACACGTTGATTTACAAGAAAGGGAGGACTACTTTGAGTTTTGGGAGACAACAAATCTGATGGAATATCAATAACAATAATCATTTTTTATCTCTGATCTACCCTTGTAGTTCTTCTGTTGTTAATAGGAATTTTTATTCCCTCCTTTTTTCTGTCCCTAGTATTATTTTTACATTTTATTTTATGTTGTCTATGTATATTATGCCAATGTATATGCGATTTTAAATGTATTTTTTAACGGATATGCGTAATACAAGCCTGAGCTGGGCTTGAACCTGTTCTAATAAACTGTGTATTTTTGCTATAATATGTTTCACATTGTTTGATTCTGTATTTCCTTATGTATTATTGTTCTGTGTTGATATTTCTGAGCTGAATGAATGCCTAGGTTCATAGTTACCAAAGGGGAACTTATTTTTTGACATTTGGCGCTTGGTACCCTACTCCTTTGGGTTATTGGGTCGCTCTCTTTTAACCGCATGCATGCGGCGGCTTTTCCCGCGGTATGCGGCCTTTTAAAAATTACCGCGTTACATGACGAGCTCAGCTCGTCATCAGCACACGGCAGGTAACGCTGATGACGAGCTGAGCTCGTCATCAGCATGCAAGGGGTTAATAGAGAGCTCTCCTGTGTGGAGCCAAACCTACTAAATTAGAAACTTTTGCTTGTTTGAATTAATATATGTATACCAAAATTGAGAGTGTGTATTAGAGAAGAAAATTAGTTTATTTTGAGAACTCAATAACTGATATTTGAAGGGAAATTACTACATTTCCAAAGTATGTTTAAAGCTGATATTTGAGTGATAAATCAAATGGTATTGAGGTGACGTTTTATAAATGTTATTACCTTAGTTCCAGAGGCATTGCTGATATGCCTGTAATGCTTGTAATGAATTACCCATGTAGAGGCATTCCATTTTCACAAAGACTTTTTTAACTACATTGCTGCTGGCAACCATGCCTACTGCATTGAGATGATCGTTGGTAGTAACCATGCAAATGGAGGCCCCTGATGTTACATTATCTCATGTGGACATTGTTACAATACCAGTAACATTGGAAGGTCCCCATGAGTTTTATTGAACATAAGTAGCTCACATTAGAGAGAAGGTTGGACACCACTGATCTACATGGACCCCATCTGGACTTGGCCTTTCCATTTGCACATTTTTCTAGAGCTAGATTCACTTTTTCCAGGAAAACGGGAGTTAGATAAGGAGGGCCATCCACAATTATTTCCTCTTAAATTGAAGCCACAGTTATGTTATCGTGATAAAAAATCCTGCTATAATTGCCTATCCAGTTTGCTGGTTGGATATAAGTCTCAATTAAAGGGGTAATTAAGTCCCTAAGAAACAGTTGATTTATTGTCTGCCAAAACAGGGTAGTATCCCTACATGTAGCTGCCTGTTTTAGATCTTCGCATACCTTTTCTCTAATGAACATATATATAGTATTAGCAAGTATTTCACTTCCTCTCTATTTCTTGGGAACTCCTGTAGGTCCCTTTTAAAATTCTGGTTTGCATGTGAGCAATGGTGATCAAACATGCACAATTTGTTGAGTTATCAATTTTAATTCTGTTTTTAAACTAGCTGCATTTGTCACTGTGAGCTTACAGAAGTATCTTCGTCCTTTCTATTTCCTGGTTCGAATGTCTTATTAGTTCATGCCTAGCAGAAAGGATGAATATAAGATGGGAGCGCCATATACCATCTAGTGGTACAACATTTTATTTATGAGTATTTATGAGATAACAACAGGAGCCAACACTGGGTGGAGGACAACTTAGGGATATTAATCCAGCCCTGATGAAGTCCTGCTTGGACAAAATGCATTTGCGAGGCTAAATGTATTTCTTCTATCAAATAGGCATTTGTTAAATAAAATTGGATTCAAAGCAACTCGCAAGACTCCTGAATAACGTTTATTCATCACATCATGACTACTTGATCTTTTGCTGGAGAACAGTTTACCCATCTGTTGATTTCGGAACAGATAATCCTGTACAGAATTGAACGCTCCTTTATATTTGTAATTCCTCAATAACCATTTTGCATTTTGTAATATTCAAATCCTGACCCAGATGCAAATATTGGGCACCTCAATACTACTGACAAACAATTCTAACTCATTCTGTAAGCCAGACGATACAGCAAATTTAGGGGAATAAAATCTATTTTTATAATAATTGATCAATACAATTCCTAGATTTTCCTTCATTTGCAACTACAAACTCTGGAAGTAAGGAGAGCTATATTTTCCTCAGTGTAAATAGGATTAAGGTAGATACAGGCATTGCTAGCCCCCTTTTTGCTCTTCTGCTAGATGATTGAGTGACTGGGGTAATGATAGAAGAATAGCTTTCAATGTGAATCGCACCCTTATACCATGTCTCTTGTAGACAGATTAATTGTGATAGCTTTAGTGACCTCCGCCTTTCAACATTTGCAGCTTATTGTTTACTTCTGCTATATTCCATGTCGTAACTGCTATTTTCTTAGCCTTCGGGCAATTATGAACAGAGTCCTAGAGCCAACAAAAACAGTTCAGACAAAAATCTAGTGGAATACTATGCAAACAATGGCCATTTTTAGACACTTTTAAGGACACAGAGAGGAGGTAACCAAATAGCACTACTGTAAACACTTGAGCAATCTACTCTCCTTAGTTAGGTTAATCAAGAAGGAAATTGCGGTCACCACCTGTATGGGGCTGTGGTATTCTCTGCCAAATTTTCCAGAGTGAGGTCTAAGTGACCTGTAGACCATGAGCCTTTGTGCAGTGCATAATTTCAGATGATCAGTTTTTGGAGATATCCAGCCTTGTAGTCTGCCTTGGCAGGATGAATATGCCCATCATTAGAGGTCTCTCCACTTTACTACCTAGTTTTACCCATGACCCTTTGAGCCAGGCTTGAGTTGGTGCAAGCAGAAGCCCAGATTAAGCATTTCACCAACTCCATGTGCCCTGTTTTTTCTAGAACCAGGTGAGATCTTATCAAATGTGAGGTGTGGAGTCGGCCAGTGTAAATGGGTTTTGTACAGCTGGTGGTTGGCATTGAGTAGTGTGGAACTGGAAGCAGGCATCTATCCAGGTGACATGAGTGGGACCTACCACCTTCTTTCTCTTACTGCAGCTAATCTTTAATTTATCATGGGTGCATTAGGTGTCTTATGGATGGCTGGAGGGAGATGGGCTCCAGCAGAGGATAAGCCAGTAAGGACCTAAGAGCTGCTAACCTGTAATCACTTACCATACAATTCACAAACTAGCACTGTGATATGCCTGCATAGTATATCTAGTATCTCCGCATTGGCTATCTCTTTATTTTGAAAATTTCTGTTCACTCTTTCTATACAATGTCACGTCCCTGTTTTGCTTTCACAGGTTCCTCCCTCCCTAGATTTCCTACTTATCTTTGTCTCCGTAGCCAGAAAATGGTTCACTGACAGAATATCAACACCCAAAATTTGCCCATACCAAAATATCGAATTATACATATCGATGGAAAAAATATCAACATCCTATATGTATAAAGGTAAGTACAAAATATTGAAAAAAATATCCGTCATTACTATAGTTGTACAAAATATCATTTTTTATATACATAAAATAAAATAATATATTTTATAAAATAGATTTCATATGCATTTACACAAATTTAGCAAATAAACGTAATTTCAAAATGTTAAACATATATATAGTATTTAATATATATATATATTTACTTTAAAACAATTATTAAAGTCATATTTTAATGTATATTATAATTTTAAAATTATAAAAAATATATATATATATTCAGGTTTCAGGGACGTTATATTTAGGCTGACATTTCACTTGTACTCGTATGTCATTTGAGATGTCATCAGTGATGTAACTGACCATGTCATGAGCAATGTAATATGTGATGTCATCAGCACTGCATTGTGGGGCGCAAGTTATAGTGAGCTCAGCTAACTATAACAGCGGGTTTTGTAAAAGTGAACTATCAACCTAACTATAACATCCCTGAAACCAGTGGTTTTTTCAGTGAAAATGTAAAGTTTTCTAAATGCGAATTCTTAACTATAACGTCACTGAAACCTGTGTTTTTTTCAGTGAATGTCTAAGGTTTTTTAAATGCTAATTTCTACCTATGTCTACATAGGTAGAACATGTACAGAAAGAGTTAGAAAGGAACAGAAAAAAGCAGGAGAAGTGCAGATAAAGGGAAGAGAGGTGCAGAAAAAGGGAAAAGGTGCAGAAAGAAGCAAGAAAAATACAGAAAGAGGCAACAGAATTCCAGAAAGAGGAAAAAAGTTGGAGAAAGAAGCAAGAAAGTGCAGAAAGAAGCAACAGAGGTGCAGAAAGAGGCCTACTTTAACTGTACCTTTCCACAGACTAATACAAAGTGCCCTAATCACTAATCCTTCTCCCAAGATGTCTTAAACCTCACTTTTCTCTTGAAGTTCACTATTCATCAACTGCTCAGATTGTTAGGCATACCAAATTTAAAACAGCAATCCTAACCATATCACTGTTGTAAGTCTCACCAAATTTGTGAAGGTATGCATGCATGTGTCTGTGCTTGTACCTAGTGATATGTTACAAAAAATTAACCCTGGGGTAGTTTGCGTATTAGCGCTACGCATAGCTACGTGAAGTGCACTTCGCAAGCTACGCGTAGCTACACAAACTACTTAGTGCGGTAGGGAAAATGCTGTTCGCACTGACTGCACAGTGCCGAATGCTTGTCCGCACTGTGCAATCACTGCAAACGGCATCTTGCAAAGTGCAAGCGGTAGTTTTCTGCTGCTCGAGTAGATTTGTACGCAAGCAGCAGCTTTCTCAACGCGGACTGGATGCCCGGATGGTGATTTTGTTTGCTCGCGGTCGCCAACTTGAAGTTGGGGAACATGAGCAAGCAAAAAATGCCCGCTATGCTAATCGTCTTAGCACTGTGCTATGTGAAATTCCCGTAGCGCGTAGTTGTGCAAACTACACACACTCTGCGAGCGTAGTGTAGTGTTCCGCCCAGGGTTACAAAAAATAAACATACGAATACTTGAATACGTGTGTTTCAAACATTGTACTCTGTAAATTTGTATACAAAATGGTGTAGGTATTTCTTTGTGCTCATAATACAGAGCACATGGATATTCAATAGAATATGTGAGGGGCTTTATAACACCTATATACATAAGACATGTCTGCCTGTGCAACTGAATGAAAGAGGTGAACTGAGAACATTTGACCACCTATAGGAGAAGCTATCCACTTTTTAAGCTACCATCTTCAGATGCAGAACACATGTCAGAACTAAGAACATTTGACCAACTATAGGAGAAGCTACCCGCTTTTTAAGCTACCATCTTCAGATGCATAACACATGTCAGAATACATGTACAAATAGACATATATCTCAGTCATGAGAGCACGCAGACCTGGGTACAGAAAGATGCAAGATGGGTACAGAAAAAAGAAGAGAGGTACATAAAGAACCAAAAGATGTGCAGAAAGAAGCAACAGGAGTGTAGAAAGAGGTTTGAGGGGTGCATAAAGAGGCAAGACAATTGCAGAAAGAATAAACAGAAGTACAGAAAAGGGAACAAGGATGCAGAAAGAAAGCAAGAGGGGAGCAGAAAGAGGTAAGAGAAGTGCAGAAAGAAGCAGGAGAGGTGCAGAAAGAAGCAAGCTAGGTCCTGAAAGAGGCAAGAGAGGTGCAGAAAGAAGCAAGAAAGATGAAGAAAAAGGGAAGAGGGGTGGAAAAAAGCAAGGGAGGTGCAGAAAGAAGTAAGAGAAGTTCAGAAGGAAGGAAGAGAGGTACAGAAAGAGTCAAGAAGGATACAGAAAGAAACAAGAGAGGTACAAACAAAGGCAAGAAAAGTGCAGGTGCAGAGAAAGGGTATAAGGGTGCAGAGAGATTCAAGAGGGGAGCAGAAAGATATAGGAGAAGTGTAGAAAGAAGCAAGAGGTGTGCAGAAAGAGCCAAGTGAAAAGAGGCAAGAGAGTACTGGAAATGGAAAGAAGGGTGCAGAAAGAAGCAAGAGAGGTACAGAAAGAGGCAATAGAAATGCAGAAAGTAGTAAGAGAGGTACAGAAAGGGGCAAGGGGTACACAAAGAGGCAAGAGTGGGGATCAAAAAGAGACAAGAGAAGAAAGCAAGAGCAGTGCAGACAGAGGCAAGAAGGGTACAGAAAGAAGCAAGAGAGGTGCAAACAGAGGCAAGAAAAGTACAGGTGCAGAGAAAGGTTAGAAGGGTGCAGAAAGATTCAAGAGGGGAGCAGAAAGATATAGGAGAAGTGCAGAAAGAAGCAAGAAAGGTGCAGAAAGAGCCAAGCGAAGTGGAGAAAGAGGCAAGAGAGTACAGGAACTGGAAAGAAGGATGCAGAAAGAAGCAAGAGAGATGCGGAAAGAGGCAACAGAAGTGCAGAAAGAAGTAAGAGAGGTACAGAAAGAGCAAGGGGTGCAGAAAGAGGTAAGAGTGGAGCAGAAAGAGACATAAGAACTACAGAAAGAGGCAAGAGAGGTGCGGAAAGAAGCAAGAGAGATGAAGAAAAAGGGAAGAAGGGTGGAAAAAACAAGGGAGGTGCAGAAAGAAGTAAGAGAGGTGCAGAAGGAAGGAAGAGAGGTGCAGAAAGAGTCAAGAAGGGTACAGAAACAAGCAAGAGAGGTGCAAACAAAGGCAAGAAAAGTGCAGGTGCAGAGAAAGGGTATAAGGGTGCAGAGAGATTCAAGAGGGGAGCAGAAAGATATAGGAAAAGTGTAGAAAGAAGCAAGAGGGGTGCAGAAATAGCCAAGTGAAGTGGAGAAAGAGGCAAGAGAGTACTGGAAATGGAAAGAAGGGTGCAGAAAGAAGCAAGAGAGGTTCAGAAAGAGGCAACAGAAATACAGAAAGTAGTAAGAGAGGTACAGAAAGGGGCAAGGGGTACACAAAGAGGCAAGAGTGGGGATCAAAAAGAGACAAGAGAAGAAAGCAAGAGCAGTGCAGACAGAGGCAAGACGGGTATAGAAAGAAGCAAGAGAGATGCAAACAGAGGCAAGAAAAGTACAGGTGCAGAGAAAGGGTAGAAGGGTGCAGAAAGATTCAAGAGGGGAGCAGAAAGATATAGGAGAAGTGCAGAAAGAAGCAAGAGAGGTGCAGAAAGAGCCAAGCGAAGTGGAGAAAAAGGCAAGAGAGTACAGGAACTGGAAAGAAGGGTGCAGAAAGAAGCAAGAGAGATGCGGAAAGAGGCAACAGAAGTGCAGAAAGAAGTAAGAGACGTACAGAAAGAGCAAGGGGTGCAGAAAGAACCAAGAGAAGTGCAGAAAGAAGCAAGAGAGGTACATAAAGAGGCAAGAGGGGTGCATAAAGAGGCAGGGCAGGTGTACAATGAGGAAAGAGGTGTACAGAAAGAGGCAGCAGAGGTACACAAAGAGGCAAGAGGGGTATAGAAAGAGGCAAGAGGGGTACACAAAGAAGGAAAAGAAGTGCAGAAAGAAGCAAAATAAGTACAGAAAAAAGCAAAAGGGGGGCAGAACTTGGCAAGAGAGGCGCAGAAATAGGGAAGATGAGAGCAGAAATAGGCAACAGGAGTGTAGAAAGAAGCAAGAGAGGTACAGAAAAAAAGCAAGATAACTGCAGAAAGAGGCAAGAGAGGTGCAGAATGCGCCAAGAGAGGTGCAGAAAGAGGGATGAGGGGTGGAGAAAGAGGCAAGATGGGTACGTAAAAAGGGCAAGATATGTACAGAAAAAATTAAGAGAGCTACCTAAAGAACCAAGAGACATGCAGAAAGAAGCAACAGGAGTGTAGAAAGAGGTTAGAGGGGTGCATAAAGAGGCAAAACAAGTGCAGAAAGAAGCAACAGAAGTGCAGAAAAGGGAACAAGGGTTCAGAAAGAAGCAAGAGGGGAGCAGAAAGAGGCAGAAGAGTTGCAGTAAGAAAGAACAAGGGAGCAGAAAAAGGCAAGAGAGGTACAGAAAGAGGCAGAAGAGGTGCACAAAGAGGCAAGAGGGTTGCAGAAACAGGCAGGAGAGGTATAGAAAGATAGAAAAGGGTGCAAAACAAAGCAAGAGAACTGTAGAAAGATGCAAGAAGGGTGCAGAAAGAGGGATGCAGAAAGAGGCAAGAGAAGTGCAGAAAGAAGCAAGAGAGGTACATAAATAGATAAGAGAGATACAAAAAGAGGAAAGAGAGGTACAGTAAAAGGGAAAAGGGTGTAGAAAGAAGCAAGAGAGGTGCAGGAAGAAGCAGGGCAAAGTGCAAAGAGAAGCAAGGGAGGTCCAGAAAGAGGCAAGCGAGGTACTGAAAGAGGCAAGAGAGGTGCAGAAAGAAGCAAGAGAGATGAAGCAAAAAAGGAAGAAGAGTGCAAAAAGAAGCAAGAGTGGTGCAGAAAGATGTAAGAGAAGTACAGAAGGAAGCAAGAGAGGTGCAGAAAGAGGCAAGAAGGATACAGAAAGAAGCAAGAGAGGTGGAAACAGAGGCAAGAAAAGTGCAGGTGCAGAGAAAGGGTAGAAGGGTACAGAAAGAAGCAGGAGAGGTGCAGAAAGAGCCAAGAAAAGTGGAGAAAGAGGCAATAGAGTACAGGAAATGGAAAGAAGGGTGCAGAAAGAAGCAAGAGAGATGCAGAAAGAGGCAACAGAAGTGCAGAAAGAAGCAAAAGAAGCACAGAAAGAGGCAAGGGGTGCAGAAAGAGGCAAGAGTGGGACAGAAAGAGACAAGAGAAGAAGCAAGAGATGTGCAGAAAGAGGCAAGAAGGGGACAGAAAGAAGCAAGAGAGGTGCAAACAGAGACAAGAAAAGTGCAGGTGCAGAGAAAGGGTAGAAGGGTGCAGAAATATTCAAGGGAGGAGTAGAAAGATATAGGAGAAGTGCAAAAAGAAGCAAGAGAGGTGCAGAAAGAGCCAAGCGAAGTGGAGAAAGAGGCAACCGAGTACAGAAAATAGAATGAAGGGTGCAGAAAGAAGCAAGAGAGATGCAGAAAGAGGCAATAGAGGCACGAGAGATGCAGAAAGAAGCAAGAGAGGTACAGAAAGAGGCAAGGGGTGCAGAACGAAACAAGAGTGGGGCAGAAAGAGATAAAATAACTACAGCAAGAGGCAAGAGGGATGAAGAAAGAGGCAGGAGAGGTGCACAATGACGAAAGAGGTGTACAGAAAGAGGCAGCAGAGGTACACAAAGAGGCAAAAGGGGTACAGAAAGAGTCAAGAGGGGGTACACAAAGAAGCAAAAGAATTACAGAAAGAAGCAAAATAAGTACAGAAAGAAGCAAAAGGGTGCAGAAAGAGGCAAGAGTGGTGAAGATGAAAGCAGAAATAGGCAAAACGAGTGTAGAAAGAAGCAAGAGGTACAGAAAAAAGCAGGATAATTGTAGAAAGAGGCAAGAGAGGTATAGAACGAGACGAGAGGTGCAGAAAGAGGGATGAGGGGTGCAGAAAGAGGCAAGATGGGTACAGAAAGATGCAAGATGGGTATAGAAAAAACAAGAGAGGTACATAAAGAACCAAGAGATGTGCAGAAAGAAGCAACAGGAGTGTAGAAAGAGGTTAGAGGTGTGCAGAAAGAGGCAAGACAATTGCAGAAAGAATCAACAGAAGTGCAGAAAAGGGAACAAGGGTACAGAAAGAAAGCAAGAGGGGAGCAGAAAGAGGTATGAGAAGTGCAGAAAGAAGCAGGAGAGGAGCAGAAAGAGGCAAGAGAGTACAGGAAATGGAAAGAAGAGTGTAGAAAGAAGCAAGAAAGATGCAGAAAGAGGCAACAGAAGTGCAGAAAGAAGCAAAAGAGGTACAGAGAGAGGCAAGAGGTGCAGAAAGAGGCAAGAGTGGGACAGAAAGAGACAAGAGAAGAAGCAAGAGAAGTGCAGAAAGGGGCAAGAAGGGGACAGAAAGAAGCAGGAGAGGTGAAAACTGAGGCAAGAAAAGTCCAGGTGCAGAGAAAGGGTAGAAGGGTGCAGACAGATTCAAGGGGGGAGCAGAAATATATAGAAGAAGTGCAGAAAGAAGCAAGAGAGGAGCAGAAAGAGCCAAGTGAAGTGGAGAAAGTGGCAACAGAGTACAGAAATGGAATGAAGGGTGCAGAAAGAAGCAAGAGCGATGCAGAAAGAGGCAACAGAGGCAAGAGAGATGCAGAAAGAAGCAAGAGAGGTACAGAAAGAGGCAAGGGATGCAGAAAGAGGCAGGAGAGGTGCACTATGATGAAAGAGGTATACAGAAAGAGTCAGCAGAGGTACACAAAGAGGCAAGAGGGGTACAGAAAGAAGCAAAAGAAGTACAGAAAGAAGCAAAATAAGTACAGAAAGAAGCAAAAGCGTGCAGAAAGAGGCAAGAGTGGGGGAGAAAGAGGGAATATGAAAGCAGAAATAGGCAAAAAGAGTGTAGAAAGAAGCAAGAGAGGTACAGAAAAAAGCAGGATAACTGTAGAAAGAGGTAAGAGAGATGTAGAACGAGACAAGAGAGGTGCGGAAAAAGGGATGAGGGGTGCAGAAAGGGGCAAGATGGGTACAGAAAGATGCAAGATGGGTACAGAAAAAAGAAGAGAGGTACATAAAGAACCAAAAGATGTGCAGAAAGAAGCAACAGGAGTGTAGAAAGAGGTTAGAGGGGTGCATAAAGAGGCAAGACAATTGCAGAAAGAATAAACAGAAGTACAGAAAAGGGAACAAGGGTGCAGAAAGAAAGCAAGAGGGGAGCAGAAAGAGGTAAGAGAAGTGCAGAAAGAAGCAGGAGAGGTGCAGAAAGAGGCAAGCTAGGTCCTGAAAGAGGCAAGAGAGGTGCAGAAAGAAGCAAGAAAGATGAAGAAAAAGGGAAGAGGGGTGGAAAAAAGCAAGGGAGGTGCAGAAAGAAGTAAGAGAAGTTCAGAAGGAAGGAAGAGAGGTGCAGAAAGAGTAAAGAAGGATATAGAAAGAAGCAAGAGAGGTACAAACAAAGGCAAGAAAAGTGCAGGTGCAGAGAAAGGGTATAAGGGTGCAGAGAGATTCAAGAGGGGAGCAGAAAGATATAGGAGAAGTGTAGAAAGAAGCAAGAGGTGTGCAGAAAGAGCCAAGTGAAAAGGAGAAAGAGGCAAGAGAGTACTGGAAATGGAAAGAAGGGTGCAGAAAGAAGCAAGAGATGTATAAAGAGGCAATAGAAATGCAGAAAGTAGTAAGAGAGGTACAGAAAGGGGCAAGGGGTACACAAAGAGGCAAGAGTGGGGATCAAAAAGAGACAAGAGAAGAAAGCAAGAGCAGTGCAGACAGAGGCAAGAAGGGTACAGAAAAAAGCAAGAGAGGTGCAAACAGAGGCAAGAAAAGTACAGGTGCAGAGAAAGGTTAGAAGGGTGCAGAAAGATTCAAGAGGGGAGCAGAAAGATATAGGAGAAGTGCAGAAAGAAGCAAGAAAGGTGCAGAAAGAGCCAAGCGAAGTGGAGAAAGAGGCAAGAGAGTACAGGAACTGGAAAGAAGGATGCAGAAAGAAGCAAGAGAGATGCGGAAAGAGGCAACAGAAGTGCAGAAAGAAGTAAGAGAGGTACAGAAAGAGCAAGGGGTGCAGAAAGAGGTAAGAGTGGAGCAGAAAGAGACATAAGAACTACAGAAAGAGGCAAGAGAGGTGCGGAAAGAAGCAAGAGAGATGAAGAAAAAGGGAAGAAGGGTGGAAAAAACAAGGGAGGTGCAGAAAGAAGTAAGAGAAGTGCAGAAGGAAAGAAGAGAGGTGCAGAAAGAGTCAAGAAGGGTACAGAAACAAGCAAGAGAGGTGCAAACAAAGGCAAGAAAAGTGCAGGTACAGAGAAAGGGTATAAGGGTGCAGAGAGATTCAAGAGGGGAGCAGAAAGATATAGGAGAAGTGTAGAAAGAAGCAAGAGGGGTGCAGAAATAGCCAAGTGAAGTGGAGAAAGAGGCAAGAGAGTACTGGAAATGGAAAGAAGGGTGCAGAAAGAAGCAATAGAGGTACAGAAAGAGGCAACAGAAATGCAGAAAGTAGTAAGAGAGGTACAGAAAGGGGCAAGGGGTACACAAAGAGGCAAGAGTGGGGATCAAAAAGAGACAAGAGAAGAAAGCAAGAGCAGTGCAGACAGAGGCAAGAAGGGTATAGAAAGAAGCAAGAGAGATGCAAACAGAGGCAAGATAAGTACAGGTGCAGAGAAAGGGTAGAAGGGTGCAGAAAGATTCAAGAGGGGAGCAGAAAGATATAGGAGAAGTGCAGAAAGAAGCAAGAGAGGTGCAGAAAGAGCCAAGCGAAGTGGAGAAAGAGGCAAGAGAGTACAGGAACTGGAAAGAAGGGTGCAGAAAGAAGCAAGAGAGATGCGGAAAGAGGCAACAGAAGTGCAGAAAGAAGAGACATACAGAAAGAGCAAGGGGTGCAGAAGAAACCAAGAGAACTGCAGAAAGAAGCAAGAGAGGTACATAAAGAGGCAAGAGGGGTGCATAAAGAGGCAGGGCAGGTGTACAATGAGGAAAGAGGTGTACAGAAAGAGGCAGCAGAGGTACACAAAGAGGCAAGAGGGGTATAGAAAGAGGCAAGAGAGGTACACAAATAAGGAAAAGAAGTGCAGAAAGAAGCAAAATAAGTACAGAAAAAAGCAAAAGGGGGGCAGAACTTGGCAAGAGAGGCGCAGAAAGAGGGAAGAGGAGAGCAGAAATAGGCAACAGGAGTGTAGAAAGAAGCAAGAGAGGTACAGAAAAAAAGCAAGATAACTGCAGAAAGAGGCAAGAGAGGTGCAGAATGCAGCAAGAGAGGTGCAGAAAGAGGGATGAGGGGTGGAGAAAGAGGCAAGATGGGTACATAAAAAGGGCAAGATATGTACAGAAAAAATTAAGAGAGCTACCTAAAGAACCAAGAGACATGCAGAAAGAAACAACAGGAGTGTAGAAAGAGGTTAGAGGGGTGCATAAAGAGGCAAAACAAGTGCAGAAAGAAGCAACAGAAGTGCAGAAAAGGGAACAAGGGTTCAGAAAGAAGCAAGAGGGGAGCAGAAAGAGGTAAGAGAAGTGCAGAAAGAAGCAAGAGAGCTGTAGAAAGAAGGAAGAGAAGTGCAGAAAGAAGCAAGAGAGGTGTAAAAAGAGGCACAAGGGTACAGAAAGAAGAAAGAGGGGGCAGGAAAGAGGCAAGAGAACTGCAAAAAGGGTCAGGAGTGATATACAAAGAAGCAAGAGAAGTACAGAAAGAAGTAAGATAGGTGCAGAAAGAGGCAAGAGTGGTGCAGAAAGAAGCAGGGGGGTGCACAACGAGGAAAGAGGGGTACAGAAAGAGGCAGCAGTGGTACACAAAGAGGCAAGAGAGGTACAGAAAGAGGCAAGAGGGGTACACAAAGAAGCAAAAGGAGTGCAGAAAGAAGCAACAGACGATGCTGAAAGAGGCAAGAGTAGTGCAGATCAAAGCAACAGTGGTGCAGAAAGAGGTTACAGGGGTACAGAAAGAGGCAAGAGGAGTGCAAAAAGAAGCAACAGAGGTACAGAAAGACGTTAGAGAGGGGCACAAACAGGCAAGAGAAGTGCAGAAAGAGGCAATAAAATTGGTGATAGAATCAACAGAGGTTGAAAGAAAAAAGCAAGAGACGTTCATAGAGAGGCAAGTGGGGTGCAGAAAGAGGCAAGAGAAGTGCAGAAAGAAGCAAAATAAGTACAGAAAGAAGCAAAGGGGGCACAGAAAGAGGCAAGAGAGGTGCAGAAAGAGGAAAGATGAGTGTAGAAATAGGCAACAGGAGTGTAGGAAGAAGCAAGAGAGGTACAGAAAAAAGCAAGATAACTGCAGAAAGAGGCAAGACAGGTGTTGAACGAGACAAGAGAGGTGCAGAAAGAGGGATGAGGGGTGCAGAAAGAGGCAAGATGGGTACAGAAAGATGCAAGATAGGTACAGAAAAAAAGAGAGGTACATAAAGAGGCAAGAGATGTGCAGAAAGAAGCAACAGGAGTGTAGAAAGACATTAGAGGGGTGCAGAAAGAGGCAAGACAATTGCAGAAAGAATCAACAGAAGTGCAGAATAGGGAATAAGGGTGCAGAAAGAAAGCAAGAGGGGAGAAGAAAGAGGTAAGAAGTGCAGAAAGAAGCAGGAGAGGTGCAGAAAGAGGCAAGAGAGTACAGGAAATTGAAAGAAGGGTGCAGAAAGAAGCAAAAGAGGTACAGAAAGAGGCAAGGGGTGCAGAAAGAGGCAAGAGTGGGACAGAAAGAGAAAAGAGAAGAAGCAAGAGAAGTGCAGAAAGAGGCAAGAAGGGGACAGAAAGAACAAGAGAGGTGCAAACAGAGGCAAGAAAAGTGCAGGTGCAGAGAAAGGGTAGAAGGGTGCAGAACGATTCACGGGGGGAGCAGAAAGATATAGGAGAAGTGCAGAAAGAAGCAAGAGAGGTGCAGAAAGAGCCAAGCGAAGTGGAGAAAGAGGCAACAGAGTACAGGAAATGGAATGAAGGGTTTCAGAAAGAAGCAAGAGTGATGCATAAAGAGGCAACAGAGGCAAGAGAGATGCAGAAAGAAGCAGGAGAGGTACAGAAAGAGGCAAGGGGTGCAGAAAAGGCAAGAGTGGGGCAGAAAGAGATAAAAGAACAACAGAAAGAGGCAAGAGTGATACAGAAAAAGGCAGGAGAAGTGCACAATGACGAAAGAGGTGTACAGAAAGAGGCAGCAGAGGTACACAAATAGGCAAAAGGAGTACAGAAAGAGGCAAGCGGGGGTACACAAAGAAGCAAAAGAAGTACAGAAAGAAGCAAAATAAGTACAGAAAGAAGCAAAAGGGTGCAGAAAGAGGCAAGAGTGGGGGAGAAAGAGGGAAGATGAAAGCAGAAATAGGCAAAAGGAGTGTAGAAAGAAGCAAGAGAGGTACAGAAAAAAGCAGGATAACTGTAGAAAGAGGCAAGAGAGTTATAGAACGAGACAAGAGAGGTGCAGAAAGAGGGATGAGGGGTGCAGAAAGAGGCAAGATGTGTACAGAAAGATGCAAGATGGGTACAGAAAAAACAAGAAAGGTACATAAAGAACCAAGAGATGTGTAGAAAGAAGCAACAGGAGTGTAGAAAGACGTTAGAGGGGTGCAGAAAGAGGCAAGACAATTGCAGAAAGAATCAACAGAAGTGCAGAATAGGGAATAAGGGTGCAGAAAGAAAGCAAGAGGGGAGAAGAAAGTGGTAAGAGAAGTGCAGAAAGAAGCAGGAGAGGTGCAGAAAGAGGCAAGAGAGTACAGGAAATTGAAAGAAGGGTGCAGAAAGAAGCAAGAGAGATGCAGAAAGAGGCAATAGAAGTGCAGAAAGAAGCAAAAGAGGTACAGAAAGAGGCAAGGGGTGCAGAAAGAGGCAAGAGTGGGACAGAAAAAGACAAGAGAAGAAGCAAGAGCAGTGCAGACAGAGGCAAGAAGGGTATAGAAAGAAGCAAGAGAGATGCAACAGAGGCAAAAAAAGTACAGGTGCAGAGAAAGGGTAGAAGGGTGCAGAAAGATTCAAGAGGGGAGCAGAAAGATATAGGAGAAGTGCAGAAAGAAGCAAGAGAGGTGCAAAAAGAGCCAAGCGAAGTGGAGAAAGAGGCAAGAGAGTACAGGAACTGGAAAGAAGGGTGCAGAAAGAAGCAAGAGAGATGCGGAAAGAGGCAACAGAAGTGCAGAAAGAAATAAGAGAGGTACAGAAAGAGCAAGGGTGCAGAAAGAACCAAGAGAAGTGCAGAAAGAAGCAAGAGAGGTACATAAAGAGGCAAGAGGGGTGC
The DNA here is from genome assembly GCF_964261635.1 of Lissotriton helveticus. Taxonomy (NCBI): domain Eukaryota; kingdom Metazoa; phylum Chordata; class Amphibia; order Caudata; family Salamandridae; genus Lissotriton; species Lissotriton helveticus. Next base: position 1,569,524,642 of record NC_136067.1, read on the forward strand.
ATAAAGAGGCAGGGCAGATGTACAATGAGGAAAGAGGTGTACAGAAAGAGGCAGCAGAGGTACACAAAGAGGCAAGAGGGGTATAGAAAGAGGCAAGAGGGGTACACAAAGAAGGAAAAGAAGTGCAGAAAGAAGCAAAATAAGTACAGAAAAAAGCAAAAGGGGGGCAGAACTTGGCAAGAGAGGTGCAGAAAGAGGGATGATGAGAGCAGAAATAGGCAACAGGAGTGTAGAAAGAAGCAAGAGAGGTACAAAAAAAAAGCAAGGTAACTGCAGAAAGAGGCAAGAGAGGTGCAGAATGCGGCAAGAGAGGTGCAGAAAGAGGGATGAGGGGTGGAGAAAGAGGCACGATGGGTACATAAAAAGGGCAAGATATGTACAGAAAAAATTAAGAGAGCTACCTAAAGAACCAAGAGACATGCAGAAAGAAGCAACAGGAGTGTAGAAAGAGGTTAGAGGGGTGCATAAAGAGGCAAAACAAGTTCAGAAAGAAGCAACAGAAGTGCAGAAAAGGGAACAAGGGTTCAGAAAGAAGCAAGAGGGGAGCAGAAAGAGGTAAGAGAAGTGCAGAAAGAAGCAAGAGAGCTGCAGAAAGAAGGAAGAGAAGTGCAGAAAGAAGCAAGAGAGGTGTAAAAAGAGGCACAAGGGTACAGAAAGAAGAAAGAGGGGGCAGGAAAGAGGCAAGAGAACTGCAAAAAGGGCCAGGAGTGATATACAAAGAAGCAAGAGAAGTACAGAAAGAAGCAAGAGAGGTGCAGAAAGAGGCAAGAGTGGTGCAGAAAGAAGCAGGGGGTGCACAACGAGGAAAGAGGGGTACAGAAAGAGGCAGCAGTGGTACACAAAGAGGCAAGCGAGGTACAGAAAGAGGCAAGAGGGGTACACAAAGAAGCAAAAGGAGTGCAGAAAGAAGCAACAGATGATGCTGAAAGAGGCAAGAGTAGTGCAGATCAAAGCAACAGTGGTGCAGAAAGAGGTTACAGGGGTACAGAAAGAGGCAAGAGGAGTGCAAAAAGAAGCAACAGAGGTACAGAAAGACGTTAGAGAGGGGCACAAACAGGCAAGAGAAGTGCAGAAAGAGGCAATAAAATTGGTGATAGAATCAACAGAGGTTGAAAGAAAAAAGCAAGAGACGTTCATAGAGAGGCAAGTGGGGTGCAGAAAGAGGCAAGAGAGGTGCAGAAAGAGGAAAGATGAGTGTAGAAATAGGCAACAGGAGTGTAGGAAGAAGCAAGAGAGGTACAGAAAAAAGCAAGATAACTGCAGAAAGAGGCAAGACAGGTGTTGAACGAGACAAGAGAGGTGCAGAAAGAGGGAAGAGGGGTGCAGAAAGAGGCAAGAGGGGTACAGAAAGATGCAAGATAGGTACAGAAAAAAAGAGAGGTACATAAAGAGGCAAGAGATATGCAGAAAGAAGCAACAGGAGTGTAGAAAGACGTTAGAGGGGTGCAGAAAGAGGCAAGACAATTGCAGAAAGAATCAACAGAAGTGCAGAATAGGGAATAAGGGTGCAGAAAGAAAGCAAGAGGGGAGAAGAAAGAGGTAAGAGAAGTGCAGAAAGAAGCAGGAGAGGTGCAGAAAGAGGCAAGAGAGTACAGGAAATTGAAAGAAGGGTGCAGAAAGAAGCAAGAGAGATGCAGAAAGAGGCAATAGAAGTACAGAAAGAAGCAAAAGAGTTACAGAAAGAGGCAAGGGGTGCAGAAAGAGGCAAGAGTGGGACAGAAAGAGACAAGAGAAGAAGCAAGAGAAGTGCAGAAAGAGGCACGAAGGGGACAGAAAGAACAAGAGAGGTGCAAACAGAGGCAAGAAAAGTGCAGGTGCAGAGAAAGGGTAGAAGGGTGCAGAAAGATTCAAGGGGGGAGCAGAAAGATATAGGAGAAGTGCAGAAAGAAGCAAGAGAGGTGCAGAAAGAGCCAAGCGAAGTGGAGAAAGAGGCAACAGAGTACAGGAAATGGAATGAAGGGTTTCAGAAAGAAGCAAGAGAGATGCATAAAGAGGCAACAGAGGCAAGAGAGATGCAGAAAGAAGCAGGAGAGGTACAGAAAGAGGCAAGGGGTGCAGAAAAGGCAAGAGTGGGGCAGAAAGAGATAAAAGAACAACAGAAAGAGGCAAGAGGGATACAGAAAGAGGCAGGAGAAGTTCACAATGACGAAAGAGGTGTACAGAAAGAGGCAGCAGAGGTACACAAATAGGCAAAAGGGGTACAGAAAGAGGCAAGCGGGGGTACACAAAGAAGCAAAAGAAGTACAGAAAGAAGCAAAATAAGTACAGAAAGAAGCAAAAGGGTGCAGAAAGAGGCAAGAGTGGGGGAGAAAGAGGGAAGATGAAAGCAGAAATAGGCAAAAGGAGTGTAGAAAGAAGCAAGAGAGGTACAGAAAAAAGCAGGATAACTGTAGAAAGAGGCAAGAGAGTTATAGAACGAGACAAGAGAGGTGCAGAAAGAGGGATGAGGGGTGCAGAAAGAGGCAAGATGTGTACAGAAAGATGCAAGATGGGTACAGAAAAAACAAGAAAGGTACATAAAGAACCAAGAGATGTGCAGAAAGAAGCAACAGGAGGGTAGAAATAGGTTAGAGGGGTGCAAAAAAAGGCAAGACAATTGCAGAAAGAATCAACAGAAGTGCAGAAAAGGGAACAAGGGTGCAGAAAGAAAGCAAGAGGGGAGCATAAAGAGGTAAGAGAAGTGCAGAAAGAAGCAACAGAGGATGCTGATAGAGAAAAATGGGGTGCATAAAGAGTCAAGAGTAGTGCAGATCAAAGCGACAGTGGTGCAGAAAGAGGTTACAGGGGTACAGAAAGAGGCAAGAGGAGTGCAAAAAGAAGTAAGAAAGGGGCAGAAACAGGCAAGAGAAGTGCAGAAAGAGGCAAAAAAATTGCTGATAGAATCAACAGAGGTTGAAAGAAAAAAGCAAGAGAAGTTCATAGTGAGGCAAGTGGGGTGCAGAAAGAGGCAAGAGAAGTGCAGAAAGAAGCAAAATAAGTACAGAAATAAGCAAAAGAGGTGCAGAAAGAGGCAAGAGAGGTTCAGAACGAGGAAAGAGAGGTGCAGAAAGAGGGATGAGGGGTGCAGAAAGAGACAAGATGAATGAATGAATGAATGAAGATTTATAGAGCGCAACTTAGCCCAAGGGCGTCAAGGCGCTTAAAAGATGGTACAGCTGCTAGTGATGTAAAAAGATGCGCCGACTACTGGTAGGCTTCTGAGAAAAGCCAGGTTTTTAATGCTCTATGAAAAGCGCGAGCGATGTTTGCCCTTTTAGCTCAGCGGGAAGCGAGTTCCACAGTCTTGGAGCGAGGGAGGAAAAGGCCCTCCCTCCCCATCTGGCTTTGAAAACTCGAGGGACAGACAAAAGTTTCCTATTGGTGGAACGTAGGGCCCTGCTGGGCGCATAGAAGGACACAAGTGACATAATATCCTCTGCTCTAAACCCATGCAGGGCGCTGTGGGTGAGGCATAAGATCTTAAAGTTTATCCTGGACTGGATTGGAAGCCAGTAAAGGTCTTTCCTAATTAGGGAGCCTGATGAAAGTCTTGGGGCGTCAACGACAAACCTGGCCGCAACATTTTGCACTATTTGTAGGCGTTGAATTAGCTTTTTATTTATGCCTAAGTATAGTGTGTTGCAGTAGTCCAGCCTTGAGGAGACGAGGGCTACCGTATCCTGCGTTCGAGCTTCCGGTGTGAGATAGTGTGTAATCTTTCTCAAGATTCTAATAATACCACAACTGGTTGAAACCGTCCTACTGACTTGCTTGTCGAAGGAGAGCGTGGTGTCCAACATTACACCCAAGTTGCGAGCAGAGGGGGAGGGCAGAGGACAGGCTCCAAGAGTAGGGGGCCACCAATCGCTCTACCAGATCTCCTGTTTGCCCCCGAAGATAAGAACTTCGGTTTTCTCCCCGTTTAATTTCAGGAAATTCTGAATCATCCAGCGCGAGACTGCTTCCATACAATTCCTGAAATTAAGGGCAGTGGTACTCACCGGTTGGGAGAGGGAGACCATGATCTGGGTGTTGTCAGCGTATGACAACACTACCAACCCGAATGATCTTACTAACCTGGCGAGTGGGGCCACATAGATGTTAAAGAGCGTGGGGCTCAAGGACGAGCCTTGAGGAACCCCACACTGCACAGGCTTAACGGGAGAAAGGGAATCACCAAGGGTCCAAAGGGGATCCAGATTTGATCTTATCCAGAAGCAGATTCAGTTGTTCAAAGGTGAGCGGGGGAAAATTAGAAAAGTTACTAGAGTCCATTAACTTGGACTTCAGCTGAAAGATCCATCGGGGAAGCTGAGGCCTCTAGATCTGAATTTAGAGTTTCCAGGGCGGTATAAATATCCACTACCTTAGTGTGAAAGAAAGTGGAGATCTGGTCGCACAGTTCCAGGGAGGCCACTATAGGGTCAGGTGACTGGAGGGTGGACAGAGAATCTATGGTCTTAAAGAGTTCACTAGGAGAGCTAAGGGAAGTCGTCAACTTAACAAAGTGGGCCTTCTTTTCCGCAATCACAGCTGCTTTGTACCCCTTAAGGAGGCTTTTATGTTTTTCCTTCTCCCTCGGATCAAGATGCAACCGCCAAAGTCTCTCTTGTTTCCTGCAGCCCTGCCTTAGCAGTCTGAGGGTGTCTGAGAACCAGGGAGCGGAAGGTCGTTTCCTGGCGGAATAGTGCTGTTTAACAGGGGCAAGAGTATCAACGGCGCTCACAATGGTATTAAAAAGATCAAGGGCAGCCATGTTGATATCCCTCATCACAGAAGGCCTGAGACTGGACATGAAAGTTGCAAGTGTCTCATTATTCACTCGCAAAGCTGGCTTAGCCTGGAATGAGCTCTCTCTTGCCCTTAGGATGGTCTCAGACCCGGCAGTTTTTAAGAAGAAACTGAAAACGCTGCTGTTCTGATGCCTTTTTCTCCTCCTGACTCTCTGATTCTTCAGCTGGTTCTGTGGTAGGCTTTTTTTGGTAGCAGTGCTGGGATACTTTGAGTAGCTGTGCGCTCTATAAAACTAGTATAACATAACATAACATAACATATTAATTCTCTTATAATTCCTTTTCGATTTCCACTTACTAAGGTCCGATGGGGACACAGAAGGATGGTGGAATGTAAGTTCAAGTGGGACGGCCATATGATCTGACCAAGATGGGTACAGAAAGAGACAAGGTGGATACAGAAAGAAACAAGAGAGGTACATAAAGAACCAAGAGGTGAGCACAAAGAAGAAACAGGGATGTAGAGAGAGATTAGAGGGGTGCAGAAAGAGACAAGAGAAGCCCATAAAGAAGCAAGAGAGGTGCAGAAAGAGGCAAGAGTGTGCAGAAAGAAACATGAGTGGGGCAGAAAGAGGCAAGAGAACTACAAAAAGGGACAAGAGGGATATACAAAGAAGCAACAGCAGTATAGAAAGAAGCACAAAAGGTGCAGAAAGAGGCCAGAGGGGTGCTGAAAGAGGCAGGAGAGGTGCTAAAAGAAGCAACAGGGGTGCAGAAAGAGGCAACATAACTGCAGAAAGAGGCAAGAGAGGTAGAGAACGAGGCATGAAAGATGCAGAAAGAGGGAGGAGGGTACAGAAAGAGGTAAGATGGGTACAGAAAGTAGCAAGGGACGTATAGAAAAAACCAAGAGAGGTGCAGAAAGAGGCTAGAGGGGTGCAGAAAGAGACAAGAGAAATAGAGAGAGAAGCAACAGAGTTACTGAATAAGGCAAAAGGGGTTCAGAAAGAGGCAAGTGAAGTGCAGAACGAAGCAACAGAGGTAAAGAAAAAAGCAAGAGAGGTGCCAACAGAGGCAGTAAAGGTGCAGAAAGAGGGAACATGGCTGCAGAAAGAGGCAAGAGTGGTGCAGAAACAGGGAAGAGAAGTACAGAAAGAGGCAAGGGAGGTGCAGAAAAAAGGAAAAAGGGTGCAGAAAGAAGCAAGAGAGGTGCAGAAAGAAGCAAGAGAAGTGCAGAAAGAAGCAAGAGAGGTGAAGAAAGAGACAAGAGGGTGCAGAAAGAAGAAAGAATGGGGCAGAAAGAGACAAGAGAACTACAGAAAGAGGCATGCACAAAGAAGCAAGAGAAGTGCAGAAAGAAGCAACAGAGGTGCAGAAAGAGGCAAGAGGGGTACAGAAAGAAGCTAGAGAAGTACAGAAAGAAGGAACAGAGAAGCTGATAAAGGCAAGAGGGGTACAGAAAGAAGCAAGAGAAGTGCAGAAAGAGAAAAGATGGTGTAGAAAGAGTGGGGCAGAAAGAGGCAAGAGAACTACAAAAAAAAAAAGACAGATGTAGAAAGGCAGGAGAGTTGCTGAAGGAGGCAATAGAGGTGCAGAAAGAGGCAATATAACTGCAGAAAGAGGCAGGAGTGATAAAGAATGAGGAAAGAGAGGTGCAAAACGAAGCAACAGAGGTAAAGAAAAAAGCAAGAGAGGTGCCAACAGAGGCAGTAAAGGTGCAGAAAGAGGGAACATGGCTGCAGAAAGAGGCAAGAGTGGTGCAGAAACAGGGAAGAGGGGTGCAGAAAGAAGCAAGTGGGGTGCAGAAAGAAGCAAGTGAGGTCCAGAAAGAGGCAACAGAGTGTAGATAGAGGCAAGAGAGGGGCATAAAGAGGGGAAAAGTATACAGAAAGAAGCAAAAGCGGTGCAGAAAGAGGCAAGAGTGGTGCAGAAAAAGAAGAAATGGGTACAGAAAAAAAGCAAGCGGGGAGCATAAAGAGGTAAAAGAAGTACAGACGCAAGCAAGAGAAGTGCAGAAAGAGGCAAGGGAGGTGCAGAAAAAAGGAAGAAGGGTGCAGAAAGAAGCAAGAGAGGTGCAGAAAGAAGCAAGAGAAGTGCAGAAAGAAGCAAGAGAGGTGAAGAAAGAGACAAGAGGGTGCAGAAAGAAGAAAGAATGGGGCAGAAAGAGACAAGGGAACTACAGAAAGAGGCATGCACAAAGAAGCAAGAGAAGTGCAGAAAGAAGCAACAGAGGTGCAGAAAGAGGCAAGAGGGGTACAGAAAGAAGCTAGAGAAGTACAGAAAGAAGGAACAGAGAAGCTGATAAAGGCAAGAGGGGTACAGAAAGAGGCAAGAGAAGTACAGAAAGAAGCAAGAGAAGTGCAGAAAGAGAAAAGATGGTGTAGAAAGAGTGAGGCAGAAAGAGGCAAGAGAACTACAAAAAGAGGCAAGACAGATGTAGAAAGGCAGGAGAGTTGCTGAAGGAGGCAATAGAGGTGCAGAAAGAGGCAATATAACTGCAGAAAGAGGCAAGAGTGATAAAGAATGAGGAAAGAGAGGTGCAGAAAGAGGGAGGAGGGGGCAGAAAGAGGTAAGACGGGTACAGAAAGAAGCAATAGAGGTACAGAAAGAACCCAGAGAGGTGCATAGAAAAGCAACAGGGGTGCAGAAAGAGGCAAGAAAAGTGCAGAAAGAAGCAATAGAAGTACAGAAAAAGGGAAGAATGGTACAGAGTAAGCAAGAGTGGTGCATAAAGAAGCGAAAGATACGCAGAAAAAAGCAAGAGAGGTGCAGAAAGAGGCAAGAGGGTGCAGAAGGAAGAAAGAATGGGACAGAAAGAGGTAAGAGAACTACAGAAAAAGGCAAGAGGGATGCAGAAAGAAGCAAGAGAAGTACAGAAAGAAACAACAGAGGTGCAGAAAGAGTGAAGGATGAGTGTAGAAAGAGGCAGAAGAGGTGCACAAAGAGGCAAGTGGGGTACAGAAAGAGGCAAGAGGGGTCTAGAAAGAAGCAAGAGAAGTGGAGAAAGAAGGCACAGAGGTGCTGAAAAAGGCAAGAGGGGTACAGAAAGAGGCAAGCGAAGTGCAGAACGAAGCAACAGAGATGCAGAAAGAGGCAAGAGAGGTGCCAACAGAGTCAGTAAAGCTGCAGAAAGAAGCAAGTGATGTCCAGAAAGAGGCAACAGAAGTGCAGAAAGAGGCAAGAGAGGGGCATACAGAGGGGAAAAGGGTACAGAAAGAAGCAAGATGGGAGCAGAAAGAGGTAATAGGTGTGCAGAAAGAAGCAAGAGGTGCAGAAAGAGGCAAGAGTGGTACAGAAAAAGAAAAAAAGGGTACAGAAAAAAGCAAGCGGGGAGCATAAAGAGGTAAAAGAAGTACAGGCACAGGCAAGAGAGGTGCAGAAAAAGGGAAGACGGGTGCAGAAAGAAGCAAGAGAGGTGCAGAAAGAAGCGAGAGAAGCGCAGAAAGAAGCAAGAGAGGTGTAGAAAGAGACAAGAGGGTGCAGAAAGTAGAAAGAATTGGGCAGAAAGAGGCAAGAGAACTACAGAAAGAGGCATGCACAAAGAAGTAAGAGAAGTGCAGAAAGAAGCAACAGAGGTGCAGAAAGAGGTAAGAGGGGTACAGAAAGAAGCTAGAGAAGTACAGAAAGAAGGAACAGAGAAGTTGAAAAAGGCAAGATGGGTACAGAAAGAGGCAAGAATAGTACAGAAAGAAGAAAGAGGTGCAGAAAGAGGAAGGAAGGTGCAGTAAGTAGAAAGAGTGAGGCAGAAAGTTGCAAGAGAACTACAAAACGATGCACAACAGATGTAGAAAGAGGCAGGAGAGATGCTGCAAGAGGCAACAGAGGCGCAGAAAGAGGCAATATTACTGCAGAAAGAAGCAAGAGAGGTGCAGAAATAGGGGGGAGGGCGCAGAAAGAGGTAAGATGGGTACAGAAAGAAGCAATAGAGATACAGAAAGAACCCAGAGAGGTGCATACAAATGCAACAGGGGTGCAGAAAGAGGCATTAAAAGTGCCGAAAGAGGCAAGAAAGATGCAGAAAAAGGGAAGAAGGGTACAGAGGAAGCAGGAGGGGTGCAGAAAGAAGTAAAAGATGTGCAGAAAGAAGAAAGAGAGGTGCAGAAAAAGGCAAGAGGGTGCAGAAAGAAGAAATAATGGGGCAGAAAGAGGCAAGAGAACTACAGAAAAAGGCAAGAGGGATGCATAAAGAAGCTAGAGAAGTACAGAAAGAAACAACAGAGGGGCAGAAAGAGACAAGATGGGTGTAGAAAGAGGCAGGAGAGGTGCACAAATAGGCAAGAGGGTACAGAAAGAGGCAAGAGAGGTACAGAAAGAGTCAAGCGAAGTGCAGAATGAAGCAACAGAGGTGCAGAAAGAGGCAAGAGAGGTGCAGGCAGAGGCAGTAAAGGTGCAGAAAAGGGATAAGGGGTGCAGAAAGAGACACTAGTGGTACAGAAACAGGAAAGAGGGGTGCAGAAAGAGGCAAGAGGGGTGCAGAAAGAAGCAAGGGAGGTACAGAAGAGGTAAGTAAAGTGCAGAAAGAATCAAGAGAGGGACAGAAAGAGGCAAGAGAGGTGCAGAAAAATGGGAAAAGGGTACACAAAGAAGCAAGAGGGGAGCCGAAAGAGGTAAGAGAAGTACAGAAAGAAGCAAGAGAGGCGCAGAAAGAGGTAAGAGAGGTACAGAAAAAGGGAAGAAGGATGCAGAAAAAAGCAAGAGAGGTGCAGAAAGAAGTGAGAGAAGCGCAAATAGAAGCAAGACAGGTGCATAAAGAGGCAAGAGGGTACAGAAAGAAGGAAGAATGGGGCGAAAAGAGGAGGGATAACTATAGAAAGAGGTAAGAGGGATGGAGAAAGAAGAAAGAGAAGTGCAGAAAGATGCAACAGGGGTGAGGAAAGAGGCAAGGGGGATGCAGAAAGAAGCAAGAAAAGTGCAGAAAGAAGCAACAGAGGAGCTGAGAAAGGGAAGGGGTTAGAGAAAGAGGTAAGGAAAAGGCAGAACACAGCATCAGAGGTGCAGAAAGAGGCAAGAGAGGTGCAGGCAGAGGCAGAAAAGGATCAAAAAGAGGCAAAAGGGGTACAGAAAGAAGCAAGTGAGGTACCAAAAGAGGCAACAGAGGTGCAGAAAGAGGCAAGAGAGGCGCAGAAATAGGCAAGAGTGGTACAACAGAGGTGCAGAAAGAGGCAAGAATGATGCAGAAAGAGGGAAGACGAGTGCAGACAGAAACAAGAGAAGTGCAGAAAAAGAAAGGGAGTTGCAAAAAGAGGCTAACGAGGTGCAGAAACAGGCAGGAGAGGTGCAGAAAGATAGAAAAGGGGTGCAGAAAGAGGGATGCATTAAGAGGCAAGAGAAATGCAGAAAGAAGCAACAGAGGTGCAGAAAGAGGTAAGAGTGGTACAAAACAAGGAAAAAGGCAGCAGAAAGAAGAAAGAGGTGCAGAAAGAAGCAAGAGAAGTGCAGAAAGATAGAAAATGGGGGCAGAAAGAGGCAAGAGAACTGAAGAAAGAGGCAAGAGAGGTCTGAAAGAGGGAAGAGGGGTGCAGAAGAGGCAAAAGAAGTGCAGAAAGAAGCAATAGAGATGCAGAGAGAGGTAAGAGAGATGCATAAATAGGCAAGAGGGATACAGTAAAAGGGAAGAAGTGGGCAGAAAGAAGCAAGAGAGGTGCAGAAAGAGGCAAGAAAGATGCAGAAGGAGGCCAGAGAGATGCAGAAAAATGGTGCTGAAAGAAGCAAGAGGGGAGCAGAAAGAAGTAGGAGAAGTGCAGAAAGAAGCAAGAGAGGTGCAGAAAGACGCAAGAGAGGTGCGGAAGGAGGCAAGAAAGATGCAGAAAGAGGCCAGAGAGGTACAGAAAAATGGAAGAATGGTGCTGAAAGAAGCAAGAGCGGAGCAGAAAGAAGTAGGAGAAGTGTAGAAAGAAGCAAGAGAGGTGTAGAAAAAAGCAAGAGAGGAGCAGGTGCTGTGGAAGGGAAGAAGGAGCAGAAACATATAGGAACAGTACAGAAAGAAGCACGAGAGGTGCAGAAAGAGGTAACAGGTGCAGAAAGAGGCAAGAGAGGTGCAGAAAATGGGAAGAAGGGTATAGAAAGAAGCAAGAGAGGTACAGAAAGAAGTAAGAGACGCACAGAAAGAAGCTAGAAAAGTGGAGAAAGATGCAAGAGGAGTGCAGAAAGAGGAAAGTGTAGGGCAGAAAGAGGCAAGAAAACTACAGAAAGAAGCAAGAGGGATGCAGAAAGAAGCTAAGGAGGTTCAGAAGGAGGCAAGATGGATACAGAAAGAGGAAAGAGAGGTGTAGAAAGAAGCAAGAGAACTGCAGAAAGAGGCAAGAAGGATGCAGAAAGAGGGAAGATGAGTGCAGAAAGAAGCAAGAGGAGTGCAGATAAAGCAACAGAGTTGCAGAAAGAGGCCAATGAGGCGCTGAAACAGGCAGGAGAGGTGCAGAAGGATGGGAAAGGGGTGCAGGAAGAGGGAAGAGGCATGTAGAAAGAGGCAAGAGAAGTGCAGAAAGAAGCAACAGATGTTCAGAAAAAGGTAACAGAGGAGTAAAATGAGAAAAGAGAGGTACAGTAAAAGAGAAGTAGGGTGCAGAAAGAAGCAAGAGAGGTGCAGAAAGAAGCAAGAGAAGTGCAGAAAGAGGCAAGGGAGGTGCAGAAAGAGGCATAAGAGAATATGCGACTTAGAACCATCTCAGGAATGGTGGGAAGTGAGAACACTCTTTTGTTATACGTTCATACCAGTCCACAACAGGAGTAAAATAGAGACACGGTAAGGTTAAAATGTTTATTTTAACGACGTGATCAGCATACATATGGATAATAATAATACAGACAGCATGGTTACAATTCCATAAAATACAACAGGTGATAAAAGCACCTATTTAAAGCACCCTCCCTATCAAGGAACTAAGCATTATAAAACTACAGAAGTTATCTTGAGTTTTCTTAGGGGGACCCCATTTACCTGTCCGCTCAGTAAGTGTAAATTACATCAGGATCGGTTAGTATCTCGGCATGCCTGGAATCTTCCTAAGTGTGTTTAATTCTTTCAATTGTGCTATGATAAAGGCGCCAGAATCCTACTTGGCTTGCAGCTGCCAAATTGTTGTGTTGTGTCTAGAATGTGTTACAGGCTCACGCGTTATGATAACGTTGTCGGCTCAGCACTCACTGTACTGACTGGGGACACGATGTATGTCTAGAGGTGTCGAAAAACAAACCATTTCTCATGTATAGACCTTCGTGAAAGCTAACTCAGCAAAAACAGCCAAGCAGTGTCATGTGCAAAAAGCAGCAAAAAGGAAAAATGGAGTTTAAAATTCGAATAAGCCATGCTAACTTAACATGCACGCAGAAAGAGGCCCATAAACCATACTACATCCCCCCATGTTCGGGGAACACACAGCACTCAGGGCAAACATGATAGAATGCAAAGTTCAAGTTCGTGGAAGACAGAACCAAGTTCAGAAAGTTTGACGAATTTGAAATTTAGGAGTGAAAAAACAAAATATATTCAAATTACTGAATAAAAACACACTTGGCTATGGTGTAATAAAACACCTCAGCTATGTAATGAAAAAACAGGACAAAAATTTAAAATATTCACGAGTCTAGCACGTGTCTATGAAGTAAAAAAATGAATTAATACTTCAGTCCAACAACGTGTAAGCACCAAATGTTGTAACTGCTTCCAACAAGATGTTGTTCTTTTCATCCATGAACATTTCAGCCATCCAATCAAGCAAGGGGAAGAACATACATGTTCCTCGCTTGCTGAAGCCTCTAGCATCATCAGAGGACAACTCGGGCTTACTTCAAGAAAACTGCAATCCAGAAAGTCATTGGCCGCAGTCCAAATGTTCCAATTGCCTAGAACCCCATGTGCCGCTGCGCAGGCCATAATCCCGGTACCAGAACATCTATTTCATGAGCAACTAAGGAACTCATTAGTAGATCAAAATCCAGATCAGGAGACACCGTGTTGCAGAGACACAAATCCACGGCCCATTCAAATTCACAATCCAGGCAATGAAAAACAGGCTGCATGCAAGGGAAGAAAGCGAACCGGAAGGTTAAACCATACGCTACACTCAGTCGCCAAAGGCAGCGCTCCATAGTATTCTAGCATCCAGTCACGCAGGTGGAGCAGCCGGGACTGAACGTCGAGGGGCACATACTGTGCATCCATTGTGCAATAAACAAAATAAAAGCAGAATGCCAGTGCCCAAAGCCAGGAGCAAGAGGAAAACTCCAAAGACGCTCGAAAAAATCAAATGAAAAAATGCAGTGATCGCACCGAATATAGTCTGAAACGAGGTAACAAGGCCAGAGCATACTACTTTAAAAAAATGAGCCAAGCTAGAAATCGACGAGGCATTCAAGATTGTGTGAATCGAAGCACCGAAGTGCAAGGGCATGTCCGTGTTTAATAAAGCATTTACTTCTGTACGAGTATTTGCAACGAGAAGGACGAATGTCTCACGCGCAGTTGTAAGGGAAACTTCCTTCTGGGGCAAAAGAGCTCTTATTCTGCTCATCTTGTTGAACTCTGCTTTCAAGGTCAGAATCGAGGGCCAGATGGAAGCATCAAGCCTGGAGGAGGAGGGAAGAACACATTCTTGCAACAAGTAACACGCTGGGAAACGGTAAAAATGTAAGCAAGACCTGCATGCATCCACAACACTCTTCATTATTTAAAAATAAATAACTACCATTAGCAAGCAGTGTGAATGTAGGTGTAATGGCCGGGACTGGGGTACCTTTCAAAACACACGCTAAATTTGGTGCAAGCTCATTGCAAGAGCCGTGCAACTGAATATTTCTGCATGTTAATGAATGATCGGGTATAGAGACACTATCTTCGCCATTCAAAAACACTTCTTTACCATCCCTCAAACATCTGTAAGTGAATGGGAGGTTCAAAACTTCATGAAGGAATGTTCCAACCAGTGGCTCAAGCCTGCCTATAGCATAGTGTTTCATGCAATTCTCGAATTTGAAAAGAGAGAACGGTAAGGTTATTGACCCGTTGATAAGCCAAACAGCCGAATTCACCTCTGCTCAGAAAAAGGCAATGGTTCTCATTTTTCAATATGCAACAGGGAAAACGTGGCATCTTTCATTGACATAAATTGCTGTTTCAAAGTCAAATTAAAAGGCAGAAAAAACAAGCTTGTGTACATGTAATCCCATCGAACGCGAAGAATGAAAAACAACGCTCCCTGGCAACATGTGACAAATGCAACATGGATCCCATGGAACGTGACCATTCTTAAGTGTTTTCAAAGTCAAGGCAAACTGCATAACAGAATGCAATTGATTTTGCCCATGATATAACACTGCAATATCTTCTTGTACAATATCAACCACAGATGACACAATATTATCTAAAGTGTAAATTCGGGAAGAAAGGGTGTTAATGCTTTTGTCTACAACAGCTAGCACTTTTTCTAAGTTAGCTTGATCTATAGCTCTAAGCCTAGAAGCAGCTTCAATTTGAGATAGTTTCCAAACTTCATTGTAAGCAGCATATATCCATCTTTTTGATCTGCCACCCACAGGGCCTTTCAGAAAATCATTTAAATCAACAGTGTCGGAGAGCTTGGACAAATGCGACTTAACAGACGCTAAGGATGAATGTTTGAGCCAACTCTGGCACAACTTGCCTACAGAATAGGTGATGACTGAATGGTGAGTCTGGAAACGGGAATCAAGTCTAACTGCTGTGTAGCCAGGGGTCAGACCTAGAAAGCGGTGTTTGCAGGAATCCGCACTTTTTTGCCATAGAAACCAGCCTTCAGGATTAATGCTGGAAACATTAAAAGAAGAATTACTAAACAGTGCCTGTATTTCACTCAGGGGTGTGCTGGTAAATTAATCCAATGGGGGTATTCACCCAAATCAGGAAAAGAAGGAGCATTTAACTTTTTAGAAGTAACCAATCCAAAGCATGTTGTTTGTGAAATATTATCGTTCAGAAACAACATATGGTTTGGGATGAGACATGCACGATGCAAAGCCTCAGTGCCTTGCACTTGCCAACTTTTAGAACCCCAAACAGATATAAGATCAATAGTATCTCTCCACAGTTCATAGCACCCAACAGCCAACTGGTCAATAAAGGACTTCGAATAAAGTAATTTGGTGGGGGTAAGTCTAACCTTGAAAAATGACTCTCCAGTCAATTTAAAAGAAAATGCATTAGGGTTGGCTGATCAAAATCAGTAAAATAGGAAAACTTTTTCAGGAACGTTTTGGAGCTGCCTTCCACTGGTGCGGGACAATGTTCCCATTGCGCAAAATTAACCATGCTTCTGAATGAGCTAGTCTTATGTAGAAAGTGATTGCCAAAATGTTGGTAACAATACAAATCACCATAATTTGCAGACTCTATATATAAATCTTCAGCATCGAAGGCAGCATAATATTTCAAATCAGTAAATAAAGCTTCAACCGCTTTAACATCCCAATCATCAGAGCGAATATTTTTTTTAACCACATCCCCCATAGAAACACAGAGTACATTGGGAAAATTAATAACCTCTGTGGGACCATGAATCTGGAACTTTACAGCATCCCATACAATCCCATCTAAAACTGGCCAATCAGTTATATTAACAAAAGTCTGGTCCCTCTTCATGATCTGCGAAGAGGAGTGGGGAGCAAAAGTTCCATCAATTACTCGAATGGACGTTCTTTCTTCAACATAGTGTCCATTGATAAAACGAAAAAAATATACCACAAATCCTATGGAGATGAACAAAAAAAATGCAATCAGCACCAGCCAAATGTAAATCCAAGGTGGGATCAAAAAATATTTTTTAAACCAGGTAACAAAAATGTAAACTTTTGAAGGGGTCATTGATGTGGATGAGCCAGTGTCAAATGAAAAGCGGGATTGATTAGCCACACGTGTCTCCAAATCAGGCATTAATAAATCAGTTAGGTATGTATATTCAGTGTCATTAAGAGGATCACCAGCAGGTAGATTCACTAAAGAATTCGTAAGTGGACTCATTTCAATGGCAACATCAGGCCCGTTGGTAAGATCCGGGGCCAAAACAGAGTGTTGCACCATCGCTGGACACAAAATCGCAGGCGTCATACTATACAGTTTCGGCCGCCCTGTTTGGTTTGACATGATCAATTGAAATGTACATGTTCCCCTTTCGCCAAGGAAGAGGAGGTAAAATGACTGTTCTTGTACCCTGCACACCAAGCGCGGCAACTGGAGCCCAATAGGAAGGACCAAATTCTTTTTTGTTGTTGATCTTCTCTCGGACCAGTTCTTCAACCTGGGGTAGCCAGCCGACTACCGGAATCTGCAACGCAGCTTCAGACGTTAAGGGCAAGTGTTCCTTTGCAAGACTGTCTCTGGTCTTTTGTAGATTCTGCAAAACATTAGAATGTTTGTCTACGTCAAAGGATGCGGCTCCCGCCGCCATGTCTATACCGTCAAGGTCCAGAAGAAACATCTTGATGCCAAAGAGCATTTCGTATGAGGTCCGCCCACCCAGAGACCTTCTAGGGAGATTATTAAGTGCACAATGTAAGCTATTCAAGTGGGTAAGCCATTCTCTGCCAGCACCTAACACATTCGCTGTCAATGATTGCTTTAAGTCACGGTTCATCCGCTCCACAACACTATTGCCCTTAGGCCTTAATGGAGACGAAAATTTGACTTGGACCCCCAATGAAGCCATGGCATCCTTGTACCCCTTAGAGGCGAACGCTGGAATTTAAGGTAACACATGCAAAAATTCCCACAACGACACGCAAATCTCTTATGACAGCTCTGGCATCAGCGCTCCTTTGAGGCCACACCCACACAAAGCGCGTGCAAGTGTCAACTGCTACTAAGATGTATTTATATGCAGTATCAGAGGAGAAAGGACCGCAGCGATCTAAATAAATATACGCAAGTGGCTTATTAGATATGTACAACTGAGTTTGGGGCAGACGTGCAGCAGAAGAAGGCTTAATTTGCTGACAAATGCCACATTGAAGGACAAAATCATGTGTCTGTTTGTACAAACCCCGCCACCAGTATCGTTGTTGAAGGAGAGATACAGTAGCTGATACGCCGGCATGCGCCGAACCCATCCCCGCAAGGGCTGCTGTAATCAAAGCCTGTCTGCGGTCAGCGTTGGGAATCAGTCTGTCACCAACGTCGTTAATTCTCACATAAGGAACTTTATCGGGACTTAAGTGATAAGTGTACTTTGAAGGAAAACCCTTAGGATAATTATTACCTTCCTTCTCAGTCGCGGAAATAGCTGCCAAGATGTCATCATCAATCTTACTTTTGGAACGTGTATCCGCTGCCACTGCAAATGTTGCTACTGCTGTCTTTGCAGCTTCTTCTGCGAGACAGTTGCCAACAGTGTGAACTCCCACGCGCTGATGACCCAGAGTATGGATTACAAAAACGAGTAGGAGACGTTCTTTAAGTTGTGCCACTCGAACCCAGATCATGTATATTTTATTGTGCGACCTTTGGAGTCACGATAATCATTTTGAGTCCAAAAAGGTAGATTGTCATTGAAAGACTGTACGCAGTAGTAGGAATCACTTACAATAAGAGTAGTCACACAGGGGTCTGTGTACTCCAATGCAAGCATCAGAACACGTAGTTCTGCTAACTGGGCAGTACAGTCCCCTAATATCTGTGTATGCACGACATCGGACTTGAATTCACCATCCACCATTGTACCAACCACAATTGCACAGGCCGCGGAACACACGTGTCTAGAATCCGTAGCCGCTTGAGCACTTCCATCAGTGTAAATGATACAACGAAAATCCTCCAGTGGGCACATAGTCAGAGGAGCAGGATGAACAAACTCATACTGCAAAAACTCCTGAGTCTGCAAAGAGGAATTAAAAACAAACGTTACATTAGGTGATGTCAAGGATGTAGCCCATTGTATCCACAGAGGGTGCAAAGCCTTGAAATTTGGTACACTGGCCTTCGTCACTGCCTCCAAGGCAGGATACAGAGTAACAACCACAATGCGTTTTCCCTGCGACAGTGCACGTTCCTTAAGAATTGCCATTTGCACTGCTGTTAAAACTTTTTCCACAATGGAAAACCGCAACTTGGCCGAAGTGTACAGGTGTGACTTGTAAGCAATAGGAACTGTGTGTCCCTCATAAAAAATGAGGTACGTGAAACCCACCGCCCCTGGCACGATTCTTATCACCAGGTTCGTGTGGTTATCATGAGTCGTCAAGAACATAGATTCAAGTAGGTCAGCCTGCAAAGATTGCAAGACGGCTGAATGTTCTGGCAGCCAGCACGATTTGGAAAAAGTAGTTTGTATCAATGCATAAAGCGTCTTGATACGCTGGGCATATTCTGGAATGTATGTATGTCCAAAATTTAGAAAGGCCAGTAAGGATTGTAACTCTTTCAGCATTGTGGGAGTGTGCAAAAGTGCGCATTCCTCCAAGAAATGAGGAGCCAAGCCTCTACCTTCATTGTTGAGCTCGTAGCCCAGGAACAACACTGTAAATTCTGCAATGTGTGATTTCGCAAAGTTGAATTTATAGCCAAAGTCCCCAAAACGACAAATTATGCGGTCAACACGGCACAGATGCGGCAATAATTAGTTGTCTTTGAGATAAATGTCACCCACATATGAACAAGCATCTGGGTTGAGCCTCTCATGCATAGAGACTATGCGGGAGGTAAACAACCTTTACAACGCAACTTTTACCACGCAGTGCCTTTACAACGCAACTTTTACAACGCAAACTATTACAGCGCATTCCACTGGGGGGCGCTCTAGGATAGGGAATAGGTTTAATGTACTATCCAAACCTTCCCTACTATCCACGGGGACTGGAGTTGGAATAGTAAATTAAACAATTCACTATCCAGCGCCTAAAAGCACTATGCGTTGTAATGGTATGCGTTGTAAAAACCGCGTTGTAAAAGCATGCGATGTAAAAGCATGCGTTGTAATGTCATACATCCATGCGGGCAGCAAAAATGCCTGGACTGTTCTTGTAGCCCATGGCCAAACAAAGAAATTGGCGTTGTTTAACGCCACAGGTAAAACTTGTCCACTGACTACTAAGTGGGTACAAGTTATGGGCAAAGAAGTTATTGGAAATGCCAAGCGTGGTCTTGAACCTTTTACGCACCGGACTATCTACTAAAGTAGAGCTGTGAGTTTTCTGCACCGCACACGTACGACAATGTGAGTTTAAGTGGCGATAATCCAATACCAAATGGTACGAGCCATCTGGCTTCTTCACAGTAAAAAGAGGGTTATTCATCGGGGGCACAGACGTTTCAATTACACCTTGATATTCCAATTGTTCAAGGATTTCGGCTACAGAGGCTTTCGCCTCACGCCGTATGGGGTATTGGGGTGGTGGCTGTGGCATTGACCGCAAAGGGATCTCATGTCGAGGGGAAAATATGTCCCATCCACAGTGAGTACGGTACAACGCCGGCGCAAGCGCCTTAGCCCAATTTTCTGCAAATTGCAGCACCTGCTCCTTCGGCACAGTGTGTGTGAAAGCGGGGAGGATCACCTCCTCCCCTTGCGGAGCGGCTAAGACAAAAGGTGGTGGCCAGTCGACCTTCGCCAACAAAATGTCATAAGTAGTCATTAGATTTTCCCAGAAAAACCCTTTTATGGTATGTTCTATGTCACCTTCAATTACAAGGACTATTTCATAAAGCCTTTCAGGGGGAGCCACTCTGCTGTCTCAATCACAACAAAGGTGTCAGTCGCTGTTACCTTCAGTAGTGGACGCCGCACCTCTCGAATGATGGTAATCTCCACCGCGATGTCCAGCAGGGTCAGAGCCCATGTCATATTCCAAAGCTGCGTTCTCACTATCTGTGGCATATCTCGCTGTTACAGCAGGAATTTTCTTCTTCTGAAGCCGGGGTCTTTGACGCAGTGACTCGTCCTGCTCGCTTTTTCCGTCAACCTTACGAGGCTGCTCATGGCTCTGTTGGGCACCTTGACCTCTGTCGCCGCCTCCTCCACCAGTGGCTGTTACCGATGTTTCCTGCAAAGAGCGAGGAGAACGTTGTTCAGGAACCTGAAACCTATCAGGCGACTTAATAGTACTGCGGTCGCGCAAATCATATTTAGGCCCAACAGAGGCAGGTGTAGGCGAAGCGGGATGGGAACACTGTTTCTGCTGCTGCTGCTTCCCCTGTTTTTTGTTCTTACTCCAATTTTGTTTCTGAACTTTCGGGCGGTCATCCTTATCAGATGACCCTTGCTGAGCTTGCTGTTGGTTTTCTTTTTTCATGAAAGACTTGACACCTAAACTATTATGGCCCGTGGTCTTATGAGCTTCCATAATAATTTTCAGCCACTGACGGGGTTTGTCGGCGTCAGGTACCTCACGCAGAGCAATAGAGACTTGGAAACTTACAGCATCTCCCTTGACATTAGCAAGGACGAGATTACGTACCGTATCAAACGCTCACACGAGGTGCATTCCCAACTCCACTGCAGCCTCTAGTCCAAGCTTATCCTGAACACGCTTGATCCCAGTGGGCAAATCAGTCATTGCCGGGATGCCAAAGCACCTAGTGTAGACTGCTGCAAAAATCAGCCCCCAAGTTGTACACTCAGTTACATCAGGTACTAATTCTTTCTGCAAACTCACGGTGAGAATCCTGTATTACTCAACAGGACTAGTATTTGGGAACACTGCCTCCAGTTGGTCAAATTTTTCGGCAAACCAAAAAGGCATTTCTTCCTTATCTTGGGGAAGATTGCCCATGACAGCATTATCCATGATGGGTCTAAGTTTAAGTACGCCACCGCCAACTGGATGCGCTGCACCAGCCGGGGCCCCTCCCGGGAGGTTGCGAGTAATGTAGTGAACCAGATCCCTAATAACTGCTACCGAAGAGGCATACAGGGGTCGCAGTTGTTGGGCTGTCAAAGCACCTGCCTGAGGATGCGGAGTATAAGCAGCCAACACAGGCCAAGGAGCGCCTGGAATGGACAACGGTCCTTGTCTGACCGCTGTAACAGCGTGTGGCAGGGCGCCATTAAACCAAACGGCATGCTGCCAAACAGAAATCAGAATTTCTACTGTCCGATATGGAGTGTACACTGCAGGAGCATCAGCGGGGGTATACGTGTGAAAAACACCAGAAAGAGCATCCACTGCGGGAAATGTGACCCATGAGTAATACAACTCAAACCGGTACGCCACGTCAGCAGAGACTACAAAAACCACCGCCTGTCCCTCAAGAGAAACGAGGTATTCCTCCAAATGATTACGCACAGCTACACGACTGTGAGCCGGGATATCAACCACAGCTATATCGAAACAGTAATAGAGAAGTACAAGACAATACTAGAATGCACAACTGGGTTGTAATCCAAAGAAGAAACCTTTGAGAATTAACAAGCTTGAAACAACCTATGTAAATATAGGTAGGTTTTTTATCCGTCACTAAAGGAAACGATAGTGGGGGGGGTCGTAGAGTTATATAAGCACTACTCAAGTGTCTCACAATAAGAACACACTCATTGGCGGCACAATGTTACAGGGATTCTGCGCAAACACAGAACTGTGCACAGAGACTTAGGTCCTCAGTGAATTAGGATGTGCAAAAACTCACCTTAGTACCCACAATCCCCTACCAGACTAGCAATCAGTGTCACATTAGCTCTTCGTCCTATAGCAAAGAAACCAATGATTAGACAACCTAGAACATGCGACTTAGAACCATCTCAGGAATGGTGGGAAGTGAGAACACTCTTTTGTTATATGTTCATACCAGTCAACAACAGGAGTAAAATAGCGACACAATAAGTTTAAAATGTTTATTTTAACAACGTGATCTCAAGCGCAGTATTTTAATCAACATCAGCATACATATGGATAATAATAAAACGGACAGCATGGTTACAATTCCATAAAAAACAAAAGGAGGAATCATATTACAATGATAGTGCAAACAGGTGATAAAAGCGCCTATTTAAAGCACCCTCCCTATCTAGTAACTATGTATTATAAAACTATAGAAGGTCTCTGGAGTTTTCTTAGGGGGCCACATTTACCTGCCCTCTAAGTGTAAATTGCATCAGGATCGGTTAGTCCCTCTGCATGCCTGGAATCTTCCAAGTGTGGCCAATTTTGGCAAGTGTGCTATGATAAACGCGTCAGAATCCTACTCGCTTGCAGCTGCCAAATTCTTGTGTCTAGAATGTGTTACACGGACACGCCGATAAACAGGCTCACGCGTTATGATAACCTTGTCAGCTCAGCACTCACTGTACAGACTGGGGACACGATGTATGTCTAGAGATGTCGAAAAACAAACCTTTTCTCATGTATAGACCTTCGTGAAAGCTAACTCAGTAAAACCAGCCAAGCAGTGTCGTGTGCAAAAAGCAGCAAAAAGGAAAAATGGCGTTTAAATTTCGAATAAGCCATGCTAACTTAACATGCACGCAGAAAGAGGCCCATAAACTATACTACAGTGCAGCAAGAGGCAAGAGAGGTAGAGAAAGAGGCAAGAGAGGTCCAGGAAAAGGGAAAAAGGGTTCAGAAAGAAGCAAGAGGGGAGAAGAAAGAGGAAAGAGTGGGACAGAAAGAGGCAAGAAAACTACAGAAAGAAGCAAGCGGGATGCAGAAAGAAGCAAGAGCGGTGCAGAAGTAGGCAAGATGGATGCAAAAAGAGGCAGGAGAGGTGCAGAAAGATGCAAGAGTGGTGCAGAAAGAGGGAAGAAGGGTGCAGAAAGAAGGAAGAGGGGTGCAGATAGAATCAAGAGAGGTGCACAAAATGGGAAGAACAGTGCAGAAAGAAGCAGGAGAGGTACAGAAAGAAGCAAGAGAAGGACAGAAATAAGCACGAAAAATGGAGAAAGAGGCAAGAGGGGTGCAGAAAGAGGGGCAGAAAGAGGCAAGAAATCTACAGAATGAAGCAAGAGGGATGCAGAAAGAAGTAAGAGAAGTACAGAAAGAAGCGAGAGCAGTGCAGAAGTAGGCACGATGGATGCAGAAAGAGGCAGGAGAGGTGTACAAAGTGGCAAGAGTGGTGCAGAAAGAAGCAAGAGAAGTGCAGAAAGAAGCAACAGAGGTGCTGAACAAGGCAAGAAGGGTGCAGAATGAGGAAAGAGAAGTGCAGAAAGAATCAACAGAGGTGCTGAACAAGGCAAGAGGGGTGCAGAATGAGGAAAGAGTGTGACAGAAAGAGGCAAGTAAACTACAGAAAGAAGCAAGCGGGATGCAGAAAGAAGCAAGAGCGGTGCAAAAGTAGGCAAGATGGATGCAAAAAGAGGTAGGAGAGGTACACAAAGAGGCAAGAGTGGTGCAGAAAGAGGGAAGAGGGGTACAGAAAGAAGCAAGAGGGATGCAGATAGAGGCAGGAGAGGTGTAGAAAATGGGAAGAACAGTGCAGAAAGAAGCAGGAGAGGTACAGAAAGAAGCAAGAGAAGCACAGAAATAAGCACGAAAAATGCAGAAAGAGGCAAGAGGGGTGCAGAAAGAGGGGCAGAAAGAGGCAAGAAATCTACAGAAAGACGCCAGAGGGATGCAGAAAGAAGTAAGAGAAGTACAGAAAGAAGCGAGAGCAGTGCAGAAGTAGGCACGATGGATGCAGAAAGAGGCAGGAGAGTTGTACAAAGAGGCAAGAGTGGTACAGAAAGAGGAAAGAGGGGTGCATGAAGAAGCAAGAGAAGTGCAGAAAGAAGCAACAGAGGTGCTGAACAAGGCAAGAGGGGTGCAGAATGAGGAAAGAGAAGTGCAGAAATAATCAACAGAGGTTCTGAACAAGGCAAGAGGGGTGCAGAATGAGGAAAGGAAGTGCAGAATGAAGCAACAGAGGTGCAGAAAGAAGCAAGAGAGGTAGAGGCAGAGGCAAGAAAATGTGCAAAAAGAGGGAACAGGGTACAGAAAGAGGCAAGAGTGGTGCAGAGTCAGGGAAGTCAGGTGAAGAAAGAGGGAAGAAGGGTGTGGAAAGAAGCAAGTGAGGTACATAAAGAAGCAACAGAGGTGCAGAAAAAGGAAAGAGGTGGAAGAAACAGGCAAGGGAAGTGCAGATAGAGGCAATGGAATTGCTGAAAGAACCTACAGATATTGAAAGAAAGAAGCAAGAGAAGTTCAGAGAGAGGCAAGAGACGTGCAGAAAGAAGCAAAAGGTTTACAGAAAGAGGCAAGATGAGTGCAGAAAGAAGCAGGAGAAGTGCAGAAAGAAGCAACAGAGCTGCAGAAAGAGGCAAGAGGTATGCAGAAACCGGAAAGAGAGGTGCAGAAAGATGGAAAAGGGGTACAGAAAGAGGCAAGAGAACTGAAGAAAGAGGCAAAAGAGGTGCTGAAAGATGGAGGAGGGGTACAGAAAAGGCAAGAGAAATGCAGAAAGAAGCAGCAGAGGTGCCGAAAGAGGTAAGAGAGGTGCATAAATAGTCAAGAGAGAGAAGGGCAGAAAGAAGCAAGAGAGGTGCAGAAAGAGGCAAAGAGATACAGAAAGAGGCAAAAGAGGTGCAGAAAAATAGAAGAAGTGTGCAGAAAGAAGCAAGAGGGGAGCAGAAAGAGGTAGGAGATGTACAGCAAGATGCAAGAGAGGTGCAGAAAGAGGCAAGAGATGTGCAGAAAAAGAGAAGAAGGGTAGAGAAAGAAGCAAGAGAGGTATAGAAAGAAGCAAGGAAAGTGCCGAAAGAAGCAAAAGAGGTATAGAAAGAGAAAATATGGGTGCAGAAAGATGCAAGAGTGGGACAGAAAGAGGCAAGAGACCTACAGAAAGAGGCAAGGGGGATGCAGAAAGGCAAGAGGGGTATACATAGAAGGAAGAGAATTACAGAAAGAAGCAACAGAGGTGCTGATAGAATCAAGAGAGGTATAGAAACAGGCAGGGGAGGTGCAGAAAAAGAGAACAGAGGTGTAGAAAGAAGAAAGAGAAGTGCAGAAAGAGGCAATTGAGGTTGTTAGACTAGAACAATATGATTTAGCATTGTTTTATGTAAGTTAGCATTTGTGGCAACATTTTGTGGAAGGGCACCATTTTGTATCATGATCGAAACAAATTCTTTGCCATTTCTGAGAAACGTCCTTCTCTAGGATATGTTTATTCAGAGATGAGTTCTGTCACACTAATGAATGCACTGTTCTTATTAGCACATAGCTTCCCTTAGGTATAAGCCTTCTCCCACTTGTCTAGTGGCAGGTACAGGCAGAGTGACCTTGACTAGCAGATAAGATGTGGCTGGCCTCCGAATCAAAACATACTCCTTTGTAATTTAATGTCTAGCAGCATCTCCTTGGAAACTTCCATGTTGGGCGTGTTTTTATTGGTTTCAAAGTGTACATAATGTATCATTATGCTTGCTGATGTCAGTCCCTCTGCAGCACTCCTAGCAACTGGGCAGACAGGGCTCCACTCTGAGTGTACTTTTAATAAACTACTATTGGTTTGTACTCTCTACTGTATGACTGACTCGTTATTTGGTGTGGAAGGCTGAGAGGTGGTCGTGACTGACCTGAGTGACCTTAATCGGCCGTTTCCTTCAGTTGTTACCTTAACAGAGACTCCTTCCGGTGAGTGACCAATCCCCTTCTGCAGACTGGGGGGAGGTCGAGGCCATTGTTGGGTCGGACGGACTGACCAGGGATCCCTGCACAAAGAGTTCCTGACACTAGCAGCTACTTCTACTGTCCTGCCGGACGTTGCCTCTCCCAAAGACCATCCTGACTGGAGTCCTGAACGGCAAAACCCTTGGATCTGACCGTTTGGTCTGAAGAATCAGCATTGGAGAATACATTTGTTTGGCCTGCATATATCAGGTGAGTTTGTTTTGGTTCTTTGTGAATATGGTACTATTTTGGTTTGTATTTGGTACGGTCTGACAGCCGTCTTTAGGATAAAAGCATTTGCAATTGTTTTGCTAGACATAACATAGTGAACTTGTTTTCTTTTGAGAATGGCTACGTTAGTAAATAGCTATTCTTGTGCTGTCGCTGTTGTTATACTGATGCTCAATTAGAAGAAGCTCAGCCGGTGTCTCCAGAAGGCACTCTGAATTTTGATATGTATGTGAAGCATGGTCTTGGCCATATTATGTTTAGTACATTATGGCACATATAGACGAGAGACAATGCCGAGTTGCAGTGGCTGTTGACGGGTACTTTTGATGAACAAATGATTGGGTACTTGTCGGCTTGTCGACAGAAGAAAGATGAGAGTGTGTCTGATTTTTTCACCCGGTTTGAAGACACGTTTTTAGATTACAGTGGTCAGGATTTGTCCATTGAGGGAGGTGTTTGGTTGTTTGTTAATAGGTTTGTTTCCAATTTGCTTCCTGTATTTGCAAATAGTTTGGAAGCCTCTGAAAGCACCTGGTTCACCTCTTCCACTTCTACTATTTTGAATATGGCAAAGTATATTGAGCAAAGGGATAACAAGGAAAGGCAATAACAGAGAAAAAGCATAAGGACTTGAAGACAAAGGTGTTGTTGCAGCAGGCTTTTAGAGGGAATGGCCAAGGACGTGGTGGTCCTGCCCGACAGCTACCACTCACCAGTAGTCAGCCGAATATGATGCCTTGGGGTCAAATCAGTGTGCGTACTGCAAAGCGGAGAGACACTGGTGTGGCGAGTGTCCTGTGCTTTTTGCAGAAGGTAGCAGTCTGTAGAGGTCGAGGTTCTCATTGATGAGGTCGTAGAGCTGTTGGGCTGATAGGGCACAGAATGCTGCAGCCTCACAGGGTCATTCTGATAATATTTACTTTGATGACCACTGTAACAGGAATGTTTTACAGCTAGGACAGCCTGGGACAGAGTGGGGGACCGGTTCCGATACCTGTAGAGAAGCATGGTCCTTATGTGACAGCGGAACTGCAAGGTTCAACTAAGGAATTTTTGGTGGACACAAGTGCGACAAAAAGTTCTGTTTCTCAAAATATGGTACCTGGGGCAGCTCTATCTGGCCATAATAATATTTTGGTAGGTTTTTCTGGCGTACCAGTTGTCAGCCCCATTTCAAGACCCCTTGCATTGACTTTTGGTCCTTTCACTGTGAATTTGCCATTTTTGTTGACATCTAATTTAGGTGAGAATTTGATGGGTTTGGATTTGTTGAAGAAGTTGCATGCTACAATTTATTTTTCTCCGGCGGCAGTCCATATGACAATGAGTCCAAATGTGGTGCGCGCTAAACATTGTTTGCCCAAAGATGCGTCTCTTCCTGTTGAATTTGCTGATGTGCCACCCACTCTGTGTGTGACAGGCGACACAGACCTGGAACTGTTGCAGACACTGACAATTTCGATACAGGTCAAGGATGGTGCTATATTGCCTCATGTCACTCAGTATAAAATACCACAGGAAGGAGAGCAAGCCTTATTGCAAATTATACAGGATTTGATAAAAAAATAGTGGTTGAGGAGACAACATTTTTGTAATAGCCCTATTCTTCCAATTCTTAACCGGATTCGCTCAGGTTCCCTTGATGAGCATGAACATTTTTAATGTTTTGTGATTGATTTGCGCAACGTTAATAATATAGTATTTTCCCAGTTTTCAGTGGTCCCTGACGTTATTACTCTTTTGACGATGATTCCTTCTTCTGCTAAATTTTTTTCATCATCGATTTGAAAAATGCGTTCTTCAGTATTCCAAATAGCAGATATCTGTTTGGGTTTGCCCTAGCTGGTAGGAGCTTTAGAATCTCCTCAGGGCTATAGAGAAAGTCTGAGTAATTATAGTCAGGCCCTGAGAGGTCAATTGGATTCCCTTTTGCTTCCCACGGGTAATGTATCGATGCAGTATGTTTATGACTTACTTGTCACTTCCAATAATGAACAAGGTTGTAGAGACAGTGCAGTTAAGTTATTGCTACATTTGGCTCAACATGGACATAACGTTTCTCTTTCTAAGTTTAAGTATTGTTGACAGGAAGTCACCTATTTAGGTCACCTACTGTTGAAGGAGCGTAGGAGATTGACCCCTGAGTACATCAGTATCATTATTAAAATACCCATCCCACATACTCTGAAAGATGTGCGCTCTTTTATAAGTATCACTTCCTACTGTTGGCAGTGGATACCTAACTACTCCCTACTAATTAAATCCTTGCTTGCACTAACCACTAAAGATGTGCATTAGCCCCTCCCTAGACTCCTGAATGTCAGCAGTCTTTTGAGCAATTGAAAACTGCACTTTGTTCGGCTCTGGTATTCTGCACTCCTGATTATAATAAATTGTTTGTGTTGTAGGTTTATGAGATGGCTGGTTGTGCGCTTTCTGTTTTAACACAAACGTTTGGAGATGAGCAATGGCTGTGTGCTTATTTCTCTGCTGTTCTTGACCCTGTCGCAAGAGTCCTCCTGAGATTTCTAAGAGCGGTTGCAGCTGTGGCCGTCTCCATAAGACAATTGGCTGGACTTGTACTTGATACTGACCTCACAGTCATGGTACCTCATGCTGTGGATACACTTTTTAACAAGACAAAGACACAGCACCTCACCAGTGCACCTCTGACTGGCTATGAATTAACATTGTTTGCCAAACATATCACAATCCAAGGATGTGCAACTCTGAATCCAGCCACGTTACTGCCCCTCCCTTCTGAGAGTGATGAAGTCTACAAACAAGACTGCATCTTCCGGACAGAAGAAGAAACAAAAAGATGAGTAGACTTGACTGATGTTCCCTTATCCGACCCACAAGGGGAACTGTATGTCGATGGTTCTTGTTTTAAATGATCAGATGGCACTATGACTGCAGTGTATGCTATGACCATGCTGCGTACAATAGTTGAGATATCACAAGTTCCTTATCAGTCAGTCCAAGCTGCTGAGCTTCTAGCTTGCACATTGAGTGAGGGACTGGTTGTCAATATGTATACTGACAGTCAGTAAGCCTTTGGAGTCGCACATAACTTTGGATGACTCTGGGCAGAGAGAGGGTTCCTTACTTGGTATTGCACAAAGATTCAGTATGGGTACCTGTTATAGGTGTGGCTCTTCATCAAACGTTTCATCTTTCAAGTTTTGTCCAGCGTTAGGTCAACAATGTAAGAAATGTGGGAAATTTGGCCATTTTCTAAAAGTTATGTTATGCTATGTTATGTTATTAATTTTTATATCGCGCACAGCTGCCCCAGCGAAGGGGCGTCCTGGCGCGTGAACAGGTACTAAACATAACAGAACAAAAGGAAGAATCCTAGTGGGGAGCAGGGAACAGAAAGGTTTTAATCATACGTCTGAAGACAGTAAGATTGTTCAGCGCACGAATATGGGCCGGTAGAGAATTCCACAGACCAGCAGCGAGTACTCGGTAAGAACGACCACCCATCCTACTGAGCTTGAAACGGGGGCAAAGTGCCAGATGTAGAGCCTCCGATCTTAGAGACCTCAGTGGTACATACGGGGTTAGCAGATTCGCTAATGCCGGCGGCGAAGAAAGCTTCAGAATTTTAAAAGCCAGGCATAGTGACTTAAACTGAATTCTTTGCCTGACCGGCAGCCAATGAAGAGCGGAAATCATACTGGACACAGAGCAGTATTTAGGGAGGCCAACTATAGCCCTTGCTGCGGCATTCTGCACCCTTTGGAGTCTAGATGCTTCAGCCTGATTGACCCCCAGCAGCAGGACACTGCTGTAGTCCAGCCGAGATAAAACCGTGGCTTGAACCACGATTTGCCGAGTAGAAGAGTCAAAAAACCTGAGGATAGGTCTGAGGCCGCGCAAAATACCATAACAGGTGGCCGCGACCTTCTTCGTGTGACTCGAGAAGGATAGGGCTGAGTCCATCCAGGCTCCTAGGTTCTTTACCTCGGAGACAGGGACGGGAGTGACGCCCAATTCCGGCGGCCACCACTGATCACCCCAGAGCTCTGCATGTTTCCCCAACACCATAACTTCCGTTTTTTTGGCGTTCAGTTGTAGGCAATTAGATCTTAACCAGTTTGCCATGGCCAAAAGTCCTGCTCGGAATCTGGGGGCGTCCATCTCAGGGTCACTACTCAAGGTCACCGCAAGCTGCGTATCGTCAGCATATGAGGTCATAGTCAAACCCCATTGTTTGACGATCACAGCTAGCGGTTGCACATATAAGTTGAACAATGTTGGGCTCAACGAGGAACCCTGAGGGACTCCCAGATCCAACGAGTGAAAGGTGGACTGGCCAGGTGGTATAGCCACTTTAAAGGACCGACCGGAGAGGAAAGAGCAGAACCACCGAAGGGCAGTCCCCGCGATACCAACCTCCTCCAGACGCGAGACCAGAATGCGGTGAGACACAGTGTCGAACGCGGCGCTCAGGTCTAATAAAAGGAGCGCCGCCGTTCGCCCAGCATCGAGTACTCCACGTAAGTGCTCGGTCATGTAGAGCAGCAAGGTCTCGGTACTGTGTCCCGACCGAAAACCATTCTGACTCGGGTCTAAGATGTTATTTCGAGCAAGGTGGTAGGTCAGGATGGAGTTTACATGTGCCTCAGTGATTTTGGCTATCCAGGGGAGAAGGGATATGGGGTGATAGTTCTCAGGTAAAGCTGGATCCAAGGTGGCCTTCTTTAAAACAGGAGTGACTACCGCCTGCTTCCACAAGGAAGGGACCGTTCCCGAGGCTAATGACAAATTAATCAGGGACAGCATCGAGGCTCGACACGAAAGGGGAAGTATCCTGATATGATCAGGCTTCAGCGGATCTAACGGAGACCCAGATTTGATCCTCAGACCCAGTGTGTCAAAGGCCTCCATGGACAATGCCGGCAGACAGGACAGGGTCTCCAGCTCTATCGAATTAAGGCTCACCAACTCTGAATCATTCAGGGAGCAGTTAAATCCTCGATAAATAGTCTGCACTTTTTCTAAAAAGATGGATGCCAGACCTTCACAATGAGCGTCAGTGCAGATAGCAGTCGAGGTGGCCCTTTTATTCAGAAGATCCTTGATGACCTTAAAAATTAGTTTAGAGGGATTGGTACTGGTTTGGAATTCCGAGGCGTAGAATGTGACTCGGGTTCTACAGATCGTTCTGTGATAGTTCTTGAGTTTGGCAAAATAAATGGACTTCAGAATAGGATCATAAGTCTTCTTCCACTCCCTCTCAGCTTTCCGGCAGATTTTTTTTAGCTCTGCAAGCGAGTCATTATACCATGGGCTAGGTACTTTAGTATGGCATTTGGACCAGCGCATTGGTATAAGGGAGTCGAGGGCGTCCGAAATCCATTTACAAAATGATTTGTACCCTTGTTCCACATTCTGAATAAGGTCCAGGGGGTCCTTCTCCAGTATCCCAAAAAACTCCTCCAATTTCAACTTGTGCCACTGCCTCTTAAAAACCAATCTTTCTGCCGCTTTAAATGGCAGATCATCAATGGGACAAAAGACTTCCACCAGCAAGTGGTCGGTCCAGCCCACCGGAATGGGATTGGTCATCTTCACCCTGTCAAGAGTAGTAAAAAAAGGGTCCAAAATGTGGCCCCCAGAGTGAGTAGGCAGGGTAACTAATTGAACGAGTTGTAGTGCTTCCAGGTCCGTGAGCAGAATGTCTATGCCCGTGGACGCCCTACACTCGAAGTGGATGTTGAGGTCACCTGTGATGTTGAAATTTGCACAACTAGGTGCGAGAGAGCTTACCATATCTGCTAAAGCAGCCTTAAAGACTGTGTCATTGCCTGGGGGACGGTAGATGAGAAAACCGCTAAAAGTGAAATGATGACTAAAAGTCACTTTAAAAAGGGCACTCTCACAAGCTGACAGAGCCAAGGGTTTCCATACCGAAGGGAAGCAGGATTTTACGGCCATGGCGATGCCGCCACCCCTCGTCGGACGGTTCAAAGTAAAAACCGTATAGTCAGATGGAAAAGAAAGGTTAAGAATGGCGGCATCAGAGTCTTGTAGCCATGTTTCGGTAAGGAAGAGTATATCGGGCGAGTCCTTAACTAAAAGGTCATATACGTGTTGATGGTGCTTAACCAGCGACCTTACGTTCAGATTCCAGATACGTAGAACACGTCCCGCGATGTTCTTGTGCATGATCTTAACACTCTCTTCCAGTGACCGTATCATAACCGGTTTTTACAAAGACCAGTTGTTACAGGCACATACAAATGGGCCAGTTAAAGGATGTACCGGATCATGGCAACAGGCACCAGATCTACGCCCCATGGACAATAGCTCTTCCCGGGTATAACCAAGTATCAGAGGCGTCGACATGATGGTAGTCGAGCTAGGTGTCCAGAGTTCTGCCGCGACTCGCGCCTCCTCGTCGCTGACGGGCGCAGACGGGCAGGACTCTAGCACGACTCAGGCACAGCGAGGGCGTCCCGACTGCGCGTCCCGCTGCGCGGGAGGGAGCGACTTTAAGTAGGCGCTCCCAGGAACCGGATGAGCGTGAAGACGCTCCAAGATGGCGCCCCCCGGGCTGGGCAGAGCCCAACGCAAGATGGCGCTCACAAACGGACCACCCAAGGGACCCGGACCCACCAAAGCGGCGGTGCTGGCTCAATTATATGCGGTGAGAGGGAGGGAGGAGAAAAGCCCAGCCACGACCCTCTAAAACCAGGGAGCAAGTAAATAATAACAAACACAAATATTAAACCAGGGAATGTTAAAATGGCGATGCGCCAGCAGCAGCTCAATTGCAGCAAGCGAGTACCTGCTCAGGTGACAGGCAACTGGGACTCCGCCTTAAGTACGCGCTCCCAGGAACCGGACGAGCGTGAAGACGCTCCAAGATGGCGCCCGGCGGGCTGGGCTCTGTGTGTAAAGCATGGAGAGGAACAAATGTTTTTTGTTTCCTGAATGAACATGGCGGAGATTTTGAAGAAGAAAACTATGAAGAGAGAAGAGAATTACTTTTAGGTGTAAGTTGTATTAATACCAATGATCGAAAACTGATTGTTGTCCCGAATCCTAATGTTTCTATTGAAGGTCACACAATCCTACTATTAGTTGACACTGGCACACGCATAACTAATATTTCTTATGATCTTTTTTGAGAAGTATTGGTATGGCAAATCATTAATTGCATCAGATATTCTAACCGTTGCATTTGAAGGCAGCAGAGTGGATCTTATTGGTTTCTTTTGGGCTGAAATCAAAATCTCAGATCAATCAATTAGAGGCAAAGTATATGTTGCAAGAAAGGGAATCAATGTTTTAGGCTTAATTCACCAAGCAGAGTTTGGCATTACAATTAGACCAAGTTTGGAACATCCTTGGGGGCGTGGCCACGGAGGCGGCCAAGATGGCCGCTTCTGCTTGAAGCTCCGCTGTCCGGGCGGACTACACACGACATCCTGAGGGCCTGAGGAGTTGCTGACACCGCTCCCCTCGTCCATCCTGCTGCGGAGGCGATTTGCTGCCGATCCGTCCCGGAACTGGGCTCGGGGGAGCCCGGGAGGAGACACTTCGGCGGAGGAGCGGGTCGCCACCCCAACTACGACCGCTCTCCCTGCGCCTGGTCCGCGGGTGAGTCCATTGCTGGGGCGCTGCGCCTACGGCCCGGGGTCCGCTTTGGGTGCCGGGTGCCTGCTCCCGTTCTCCCCGGTTGTCTACCTGGGGGCTAGCCCGTGCCGGCTCTGGGGTTCTGGGCCGCGCGCAGCCTTGCGGCCTAGTGCGCGGGCAGGGACCGGGGGCTAGAGTTGTGGCTGGCCCGGGCGGGGAGCGGGGGGTAGGTCAGACGCCAGCGTCTGGGGTTGGGCCCCTGGGCGGGGGTGGGCTTCCTCCGATTCTGGACTGCCGCGAGACCGGGCGGCCCCGCCTTCCCCATCCTGTGGTGTCCTCCGGTGCCCGACAGTGACACGGAGCGGTGTGGGCCCTGGACTTTCAACAGTTTCCCCGCCTTCGACCGCCATCTTATCTGGTGATTCTGCTGCAGCGGCGGTGACCGCACTGGCGACCAGCTGCTGCCCGTTTGCCATACCGCCCACTCAAGCATTGGAGAGTGGTGCCCTGCCGCATGGTCAACTGCTCCACGCTCTCCGACCGGCCTCTCGTTGGATGCTGGCCGTGTCCACTGCCACCCTGCCCTGCCTGCACGGCCTGCATATCACAGACGCTCCTGCCGCCGTGAGCCTTGGCTGCCGGTCCTTCTCTCTACTGCCTTTCCAGGCCTCGACTCAAGCCTGCCGCCTCCGTACCTGACTGCAGATTGACCATCAGCGATAATGGGGAAAAGGGACCCAAACCAGCGCAAACTTAGTTTTGATAAAACCCCCCTGCTCAACACTGATGCTGCCATGGGCGCAACTTCGGAAGCGGTCCCACCCACCCAACTGGACAACGCTGCTGCAATGGTCGCGACCATGATGACCGAGATGAGAGCAGGGTTCAAAGCACTGGACAATAGATTTGACACGCTGGAGCAAAAACTCGCAGATATGGGCTCCAAAGTACAGGCCCATGATCGCCGCTTGGACGTAGCTGAAGCCCGCGTTTCGGACCTGGAAGACTCGGGCGCTAAAACGCTGAAACGCCTAGAAAGAGTTGAGAAGATCTTGAAGGAGGTGGCCATTAAAAATGAGGATTTAGAAGCGCGAGGACGACGCAACAACATTCGCATTTTGGGTATTGCGGAGATGACCCAGACCAGCCGGATGGACGTCTTCGTAGAGAAGCTTCTTATTGACTTGTTCAGAAGGGACCTATTTACCCAAGGATTTGTAGTGGATTTGTAGTGGAACGGGCTCACCGTTCATTAGGTCCGCGGCCACAGTCGGGCCTTCCACCACGCCCAATCATCGCCAGGCTCATGAACTTCAGGGACCGTGAAGGAGCCCTGCGGGCCGCTCGGGAGATAGGTGAGGTCCAATGGCAGGGTAACTCCCTGTCATTCTACCCTGACTTCACCGCCATGGTTCAGGAAGCGAGAAGGAAATACACCGGGGTGAAGGCCACTGCGTAATCTGGGCCTGAAGTACAGCATGCTTTACCCCGCACGCCTACGGGGTGAGGTGACCGGCAGGGCCCGCATTTTTGACTCCCCGTCTGAGGTGCAAGAGTTTTGTCGAACCTACAAGGCCACCGGCTCCCAGAACTCGACCGGCTCTAGGGCTCCGTCACCAGCGCAGGGAGACTCGCAACAAAGTGTAGACCTATTCACGGACACTAGGCGGGGCTGACATCTGCACATTTTGTTTTCATGCTTTCATGGTGCCTGGTTCGTCTCGCTGGCTGTGCTTCACTGGATTGACTACTCCATATTAGTGTTTTGATTGCCCGGATGCCGAGGCGTCGCTGCCCCCCCTGGCGATTGCCGTGTACACTGGGGACTTTCTTGGCTCTTTTCTTTTTGGAATTTCGGAGGTTTCAATTGCATTTGTGTTTTCATTGTGCGTGATGTTGCGTTTTTCCTCCTTAGGGGGTGGGATGGTCCTCTTTGGGGTTTGCAAGAGGTTGGGTGGAGGGTGGGAATGGATTTTCGTTGGGTTTTGTTTTGTTTACAGGAGTCCTAAAGTCTCTGCGATCACTGTTGTGATACGTACCGGTTCCCACTGCAGGTCGTTGACTCCTACTTCATCCCTATGGCCGCGTTAGGACTGCAACAGGGCCCCTCGGACCGGTCACTTATGACCTGGAACGTTCGGGGTCTGAACAATGACAGGAAATGCAAACAGGTGTTCAACTATATCGCTAGGCACAAGATCGACATTGTCCTCCTATAAGAAACCCACCTGACCGCTGAATCTGCCGCTAGGGTAGCCAGGAGTTGGGGCACTCATCGCTTTTTCGCTAACTACAACAGATACTCTCGGGGGGTGGCGATCTGCATCCACAAACGGCTCCCATTCCAACCGCATCACACCGTCCTCGACAGAGAAGGCAGATATGCACTGGTTACAGGGACCCTGATGGGACATAGGGTCACAATCGTTGGGATATATGGCCCTAACACTGACACCCCCGTTTTTTTAGTGACATACTGGTACACTTGCTGCAATTGGACCCTGGCTTGTTATTGGTGGGAGGGGATTTCAATCTGCTCCTTGATCCACAGAGGGACAGCACGGTGACTACCCCGGACGCGCGACCCCGCTCACGCCCAGTTATGCGTGACCTCTGTGCTCGCTTTTCCCTGGTGGACATTGAATCACTGCTACACACTGCTACCCCCGCCTATTCCCACTATTCGGGATTTCACGACACCTTGACCAGGATCAATTATTGGCTGTTATCCCCTGAGGTGGTTGGGTGGGTGTCAGACCTCCTTACACTCCCACGTACGCTGTCCGACCATTCCCCTGTAGTGCTTCGTTTGAGGATCCCTCGGGAGGGGGGTTACGAGAGGAGATGGAGCTTCCCTGGGAAGGCGTTGCAGGATCCGGTTGTTGAGTACTTTGATTTAAACACGGGCTCGGTGGACACACACGCTGTTCTTTGGGAGGGGTTTAAGGCGACCATCAGGGGAGTTTGCATCACTAAACACACTAGACTGCTTCGTGACGTCAGGGCTACCCTCTCACGCATAGAGCGCGACATAGCGACGCTGGACACGGCACAAATGCTTCACCACACAGAGGACGGGGAGCACAGGCGCTTACAATTAATGGTTGTCTTTCGGGAAGAGGCCGAACGGGAGCTCCGTTTCCTGTCCAGATCATTTGCGGCCAGACAATATGGGGAGGGGGATAGACCTGGCAAACTACTTGCGCACTTACTTAGCCCCCCCGCTCCTCCTCCTGCATCACTGAACTCAGGGGCCCGACGGGGGACGTGGTACACACTACACCTGAGATCTGTGCCGCCTTCCTATCCTACTACACCAGCCTCTACACCTCCACCGTAACTGACGATGCTGATGAGAGAGGGGATTATCTGAATGAGATTGCCATGGTATTTTTAGAAAAATGGATGATTGATTTCTTAGCTGACCCCATAACAGCGGATAGTGTCGAAGAGGCCATAGACTCTATGAAAAGCTCGTCAGCCCCGGGACTGGATGGGTTCTCAGCAGACTTCTACAAGGCCTACAAGGACCTCCTGGTTCCCCGATTAGTTGAAATGTACGCGGAGGCGCTCGAAACTGGTTGCCTGCCCCCGACTCTGAGGGAGGCAGTCATTGTGCTGCTGCCTAAGCCGGGGACGGACCCTACCCTCTGTGGCTCCTACCGCCCCCTGTCCCTATTGAATCTTGATTATAAGATCCTAGCAAAAGTTCTTGCTATACGCCTCTCCCTCCTGATGGAAGCCATAATCTCGCCCGCCCAGTCGGGCTTTATCCCGCACCGCTCCACTTCCCTCAACCTCCGCACCCTGTTCTCTGTCCTTCACAGGGTGGACCCAGACACACCGGCGGCGGCGATATTATTAGATGCCGAGAAGGCGTTTGACTCCTTAGAGTGGCCTTTTCTGATGTCAGTGATGCGCTGCATGGGCATCCCGGAATGCTTGGTCAGCACGGTTGAACTGCTGTACACTATGCCCGTCGCCCGCCTCCGCCTCAACGGTACCCTCACTGCTCAGTTCCGGATGTCGCGTGGCACTAGGCAGGGCTGCCCCCTGTCCCCCCTACTGTACATATTAGCAATGGACCCTCTGGTTCGTCATTTCCAAGAGAGGCACTTACATCGTGGCTTCCAATTTCGCACGGGCCCACTCCTTGTCTCGTTATATGCGGACGATACTATCCTTTACGTCCGACACCCACAAACCAACCTGGAACCGTTACTCCTAGAAATTACCAGATTTGGCAAGTACTCTGGCCTTCGTATCAACTGGCACAAATCGGTAATATTCCCACTCACGCCTAGCACCACCGAATGGCCCAATTCTTTCCCCCTTACATGGTGCCGCGAATCCGTGAAATATTTAGGTATTCACATACACTTGGAGACGGACTCCATTCTTAGATTGAATTATGGCACTGCACTCACGGCTTTGGAGGGACAGATTGAACGATGGAATAGACTCCCACTATCCATGGCTGGGCGTGTCTCTATCATCAAAATGATAGTCTTGCCTAGGTTTCTATACCTGTTCAATAATATTCCTATACCCCTCACCAAGGCTTTCTTTACGCAGCTCTGCTCCTTGCTCCTAACACTGGTGTGGAGAAACAAAACCCCACGGGTGGCTTGGCAGGTGCTGACGCTTCCGTATGACCGGGGTGGCCTGGGCGTACCTGACGTTTACCTTTACTTTTTGGTGGCGCAGTGCTCGTACGCTCATTCCTGGTTTCATCCTGACGCCAGGATCCCATATCTGAACCCAGAGGCCGACTTGGTGCTGCCGGGTGCATTGTCTACCACGCTCCTGTCGGGCTTCCCGAGGGATCCGACTGACATACAAACGGTTTCCTCTATGTGCTGGGCGTGGGGGAGATTGCGCCATCTGGTGGACCTCCCGCAGCTATATTCCCAGGCCCTCCCACTTCCAAACGCCACTTGGCTCCCGATTACCTGGGAATCCACTGTGCGCCGAACGTTAGCCAAGTTTCACTTAGACACCATCAGGGATCTGTTCCCAGAAGGGCACGCTTTCACACTGACGGAGGATCATAGATTTACTGAGAGGACGTTCATGGACTCTTTTGCCCTCACCAGACTACGCTCCCTGCTGCGCGCTTCCTTCCCTTTGTTTCCCCCGCCCCCTGAGGAGATGACACCCTTAACTTTAGTTATTCAGCACCCTTCGGGTACTCACCTGGTCTCCAAATTATACCGACTGTGCTGCGATCTCCTCCCCTCCCGAGATCAGACTGTGCGCGCTGCTTGGGAGGCCGATCTGGGATACTCTATTTCTGACGAACAATGTTTGTGGTGCTGCAGAGCGACCAAAAATGTGTCTATTAATAGTAAACATAAACTCTTACACTTCAAATTCCTACGTAGGTTATATTTTACTCCAGGGCGACTACACAGAATAGACCCAGCACGCTCTCACAACTGTCCCAAATGCAGTGGCCAATTCGCTGATTTTGCTCATCTTTCTTGGACTTGTCCTAAGCTACATGACTACTGGTCCAGTGTACATGCTACCCTTGGCGCCATGCTCAATTTAACCCTGGTCCCGATCCCTGAAATCGCCCTTCTGGGTTATGTGGCAGAGTTCCCGAGGGCTGTGCGCAGGCTGGCGGCTCTGGGATTTCTCCTGGCCAAACGAGAAATTGCGCTGAGAGGGTGTGACCGGCGTCCCCCTTCTCACGGCTCCTGGCTCCGGAGCATGGCCCATTGCAACCTCAACAGCACTGAATACTCAGAAATGGTCCACTCGACATCCAGACCGGTCGACATCTGGGGTCCATATCGGGCATACATAGCGAGCACAGCTGAGAGTACTCAACTTTCACTTGCCCCCAAGATGGCCCCGGAAGGTATTGGTTAAAGGGTGGGAATGGACGCTGTGGCTGGTCACTTGTTATCTCCACACTTAATGGGTGCGCCCCTGGCTGGGTCATGGCTCCACACGCTTGCGCGTTTGGTGGAACTGGGTGGGTCTGTCGCGCTAAATGCTCAATGTCGATATAGTTCCCTGACGTTGGCCTTTTTTCCTATGTTGGCTGCATGATTGGAACATGGTTGGTTAGTGTTGCAGTTACTTGTTGAGACTGAAGTGACACCTTTTGAATCATCAAATCATATTGCATTGGTCTGCTCTATTTTCTTTGTTTTTTCTATTTTTCTTTCTGGATGAAAATGCCTACTCTACTTGCATGTTGTTTCATGATGCTCCTGAAAAAGAAAACGTTCTACTGTAACGATGCACCACGTCTATATTGCACACGATGTGGGCTGCGATGTATACTTTACTTCCAAACGCCTCCGGGCCTCCGGGCTGTTGGTACCAAGGCTGTGTCAACTTATCGTCCATCTGCTTGGCATCAGGCATATCACGCTGCCGGCCTCCGGGTTGTAGGCGCAAACAGCAGTGTACCGTTTGCAACATCCAATAAACAGTTGAACGCAAAAAAAAAAGTTTGGAACATCCTATTTCATTTGAGTAAA
Organism: Lissotriton helveticus; assembly: GCF_964261635.1. Lineage (NCBI taxonomy): Eukaryota > Metazoa > Chordata > Amphibia > Caudata > Salamandridae > Lissotriton > Lissotriton helveticus. Next base: position 1,569,564,210 of record NC_136067.1, read on the forward strand.
AGAGATTAGGATCTGTGTGCAACATCAAAAATGTATGGGATGGAAAATGTTGTAATGTTTTTAAAGACAAGTTAGGAAAAATATCAGATTTTGTTTAGTCTATCAATGTTAAACATGATGTTTCACGAGTCAAACACAAACTGCATAACATTCCATTAAGTGTAAGTGGAGATCTCTTTATGATGCTCAAAGATATGTGTACATAAGGCATCATCGAGAAAACAGAAGCATCATTACGGTTGTGTCCCATAGCTTTAGCAAAGAAAAAGACTGATGAACCTCGCTTGTGTGTTGATATGAGGAGGGTAAATGAAGCCATATGGGTTGATAACTACCCTCTGCCCAGAATCGAAGATCTTATAACAAAGGTTGGTCAGTCTAGCTGGTTTAGCAAATTAGACTTAACAGCGGCTTACCACCAAGTCTAATTAGCGGGAGTTCTTAACATCTAACAGCATTTCTAACCACTGATGGAGTCTTTCAATTCTGCTGTGTGCCATTTGGTATAGCCTCTGCTGCGGCAGTATTTGAAAGACTTATGACAGAAATGTTTGAGGGTTTAGAAAATGTTAAATGCTGTGATAATATTATCACGAAGGGCGCGCTCTTTTAACATGAAACAGGAATGTTTCTTCAATATCCTTTGATGATCTATCTTGAATTATTCCACAAAGACGTTTAGTGTGGTTACATTCTTTTTTTATTGAATCATTAGGTATTCTTCATATCCATAATTTTCCAAAACTTCATTGTAGTCATGAATTGTAGTCATGAATAAGGGTCATATTTCATTATACCCAATGCATTTCGGGTTATCAAACTAACCCTTCGTCAGGGGTCTGAAAAGAGACATTCACCAATTGGTTCATCGTTGTTAAACATTCACATTCGCATAATGTTAAAAGTTTGAAATTATATTATTTTGACCGATGTTCGCAACCATGTGATCATCTATACGATATATAAGAAGCAATTCTATTGGCTTCTCGTGGAACCAGCCGTTTTCGAAACCCGGAAATTCACTACGCGTTTCCAAAAAGTAAATTTGCATAACCGAACTCGGATTTATTTCTTTTAGCGGTTTAATATACCGCTGGTCATTACATTATATTATGTCGAGCGAAGTGTAGAGTGCTCTCGATTTACTTGATTCACTTAGGTTGTAATACTGAATGTAAACACGATATTTCTCACCACGATATTCGGACAAATAAGATAGTCTAACACGCAGCGTTAGAAGTCTACTATAAGCCGCATTGGCTTTTGAAGTCACACACTTCAATTATTGTTAAGATGATTTAGAAAGTAGCATACAAAATCCACAACGAAGACTAGCTTATACTTAATATCTTCACCACCTAAAACACTTATGTTATTAAACTTTCAAAGTCATATGTTACAGCATTTGTTTTGATTAGTTTGTCAGACTGAGCTTTTGGTTTGCAATGACCAACAGAGGCAACATAAGGATCGTATGCATTGGTTTATATTGTTTTACACTAGCTTTTGATGTTATTATCTGAATACTAAGGTCCTGTATGTCTCTTTTCAGACCCCTGACGAAGGGTTAGTTTGATAACCCGAAATGCATTGGGTATAATGAAATATGACCCTTATTCATGACTACAATGAATTTTTGGAAAATTATGGATATGAAAAATACCTAATGATTCAATAAAGAAAGAATGTAACCACACTAAATGTCTTTGTGGAATAATTCAAGCTAGATCATCAAAGGATATTGAAGAAACATTCCTGTTTCATGTTAAAAGAGCGCGCCCTTCGTGATAATATTATCACAGCATTTAATGTTCGATGAAGGCACTGAGAGACACAGTGCGACAAGGTCTGCGCCAACACTACCCACCGAAATACTATTTTCTAAAAACAAAGGTGTGCACGGAGATAAACAAATTGTGTTTAGAAAATTTTGTCATCTTCTAAGATGATATTTTATTATTTGCTTTTACAGAACATGAACATGATTGTACCTTAGTTACTGTATTGGAAGTATTGGAAAAAGAGGTACTACACTACGAAAAGACTAGTGCATATTTAAAACAAGAGAATTCGAGTATCTAGGACATGTATTTTCAGAACAGGGAGTGAAAGCAAAACCTAGCTTAGTGAAAAGCATTATAGATGCATCTGCTCCTCAAAACAGAGAACAAATATTGTCATTTTTAGGTTTATGTGAATTTTACATGAAATTCATGCAAAACATTTCCACTATCACTGAATGTTTCCAAGCCTTGCTTAAAAAAGGAGAAGAATTTGTTTGATCTGAACTAAGTACCATTGAGAAAGTTAAAAAAGACATAACTTCTGCACCAACTTGGCAATCCTTTGTAGAAGGAAGAAAGAATGTTGTCACGGTAGTGTGGAAAAGTAAATTTTGCCATGTTCTGTGTCCCTACGTGTTCCCCATCCTATGTTGTATGTGCATGATTAATATGCATATGTATTCCCCATGTTTGATTAAAGACGCAATTATAGTTGTGTCCATCCCTAGTATGCCAGTTCCCAGTTCTCGTGAATACTACGAATATCAGGCCTATGTAAAGTTACGTTGCCACGTTTCTCAGTGTGCACGTTATTTCATTGTAAAGTCCCCGTTTCTAGGCCTCAAAAGAGCCCGGACACCAGATTCAGCTCCTGTCTCCTGAAACCCTCGCTGAGGAGCGATACAGCCCCCACCTGTATTCCTGACCCTTCACTTACTTCCTGCCTCACAGTGCCCGGTTCAGCCTGGCTCTGCCTCTGAGTCTGCCAAGAGTATGTTATGATTCTAGTTATCAGTCCAGCCCTCCTTCTCTGCATTCCTTAGCTACTGAATCGCATCAATAGTTTCCGTCACAGTCTAGCCTTTACGTCTCCATGTAAGAGAAATACTGTATTAATGGTCATTTAATATTCTTCATCACGCACTACATGTAGAATAATGCATGCTCCAGTCTTAGAGTCTGTTAGCCTCTCCCCTCCTGACTCTTAGTTTATATCAACATGCTCTCTAAACATCAGATACTAGATATTGTTTAGGTACATGTCGCCCTGACTCTCCAGACTTCCGTCTCTGCTCCTAGCACAGAGTTCATAGCCCCCAGCTTCTCCTAGTAACACGTCATTGTCAGTTTGCGCGCACCATTAGGTTAGAGGTCCCGGCTCCTTAGGTAGCCCCCTCCATGTTTCCGCCCCATTTATGACATATTCTGTTACGTTTACATCACATGTCTATGTATACGCCTCTTGTTACACCTACTTTCACCCTTATCTTTCGCGACTGCTATTGACCACACCCACTGCTCCGCCTATTGTATGTATTGCAATTGCAACTGTTTTAGTATATATGCTTGTGTATTGTTATTAAAGTTAGCGCGCTCATTCCCTGTCCCCCCTGCAGGGCTCTGCCATCCTATTCCTGTGCAGGTTGTCCTGTTCCTGTCCTTTATGCTGAATTAAACCTGCAAACTCCTACTACCTCGAATCTTGACTCTTATTTATTGAGCTATCTGTTATTACTATGTCCAGTAAAACCTAGATCCGGTATTATTTATTTATATACCACATAATGGCGCCCGAACAGGGACTTGCCCTTTCCCCACGCGCCGGTGAAGCCACGTATGCCCCCTGATCCTCTGCAGCCGTGACGGAACCATACCGTGCACGTGCAGATATTTCTGCTTCAAGTATCCCTCAGGCCCACGGAGGAGATGGAGGTTGCGGTCCAGCATCCAGACGAGGCGGTGGAGGAACGCGGCGAGTCCCGACCAGAGCCCAAGCCGAGAGTCCAAGGTCAGAGGTATCCGGAGGCCCACCCGTAACAGAAGTCCGAAGTTCATCCGTCCGGCGTCGAAGCAGTCCAGTCCAGTCCGAGGCCTTCCGTTCTTGCTGCCCGGTGAGTACCGTTGCTAGGGAGTATCTAGACAGGGTCAATCTAATTGTCTCTGGTCCGTGGGGTTTGGTGGTACACAGATCCCAAAACGAAGTGTCCACTCCGGTGGATGCGGGTCCTGACGTGTCTCTTTATGAGACCGGTAAGTTTCGTACTGTTTCAGCAGTGCATCTAGTTTCTGTTCTAAGTCAGTTCTGTTCTCGAGAAATTCATGTATTCTGTTTTCCGTATTCCAGGTAGTATTCTGTTTGAACTGTTATTTTAAATGTTCTTCATGTATTTTAATGTCGTGGTATGAGAGTGGTGTAATTATCGTGTTCATTTTGTATTGTATTGTGTCTAGGTTACAGTCCAGTCATGCCGTGGTTTTCCAGACTACGTCAGTTAAGAACTAGAAAAGGTCTGTTAGAAGAAGCAGTTCCTGTCCCGCCTAGGGACAGTCCAGGTCATTTTATGTATCAGAAGCATGGCATAAGTGCCATATTGTATCTAGATTTATGGGTAGAGTATACCAAACAGTTAGAAGAAAAGTATAGATGGCCCGTATCGGGTACATGGGATGCCGAGTGCATCATGCGAGTAGAAGAAGCATTATGGAAAAAGAAAGCCAGACAGTCACAGAAAGATGCCATCGAGTTATGGCGCAAAGAATCTCATAAAAGAACCGAAAAAGAAATCAGAAAGTCAGAATTAAGTAGAGAATCCTTAGAAAGAGCCCACGAAAGGGAATTAATCGAGATAGGTGAACGAGTCAAAACCGAACAGTCAGACAGACAGAGGCATGCCCTCATTAAGGGTATGTATCCTCTTCTTGCCGAGGGCTTGCCAAAAGCGACCCCGGAGGCATCCAGTAATTTTCCGCCACCATTAGTTCCGACCAAGCTACGTCACAAACCGACCGCAGCTGATATTTTCATCTCGTCCTACTTGGACGACACGGTTCCAGAATATGCAAATCCTGTTCCGCCAGTCCCTGTAAACAATGTAAATCCTGCTCCTCCAGACACCGGAGTACCTGCTACGGTACCCCCGGTCCAGCCTACATTACAATTGCCCGCCACTCTGCCAGCACGAAGAGTATCAGTCGACGATTCCAGTTTAGGGGCCGCAGGAGGAGGTCCTCCTGGTACCCCGCCACCACACCAACGTTTAACGTTAGTCGAGTTACATGAATGTGCGTTACAGCGTACGCCCAAATATAAGTCCGTTGCAGATATCCGACGAGCTCTTACTGAATGCCGCTATGATCCAGTCGCAGGTGATGATAGTACAGTCATATATTCCATACGTGTAAGACGGGTGACCGGGTATTTGGACACCCTACCAGACATGAAAGAAGATCTAGACAGAATATATCGTTTCATCCGTACAGGGAATGATCCAGAAAGTATTGGCGAAGCCATGTCTCAAAGGAAAGCTGAGATCCAGCTCATGTTATTAAAGTTTCTGATTAATTGTTTAATAAGGGAACAAGATTATCCGACCAAAGATCCGAGCGAAATGAGAATCCTGACAAGGTGGAGTGATAATATAGCCGAGGGTAAACACAGAACTATCAGTAGTATAGAGAGTATGTACAAGAGAATTCGTAAGGAAATAATAAAGTTACACGAACAACGTAAAGCAGCACAAGTAAGCGAGAAAGAGAATGACTCTTCTACTGAAGAGGTAGACGACGAGAATCCCGCCAGAATAGCGTATGTAGGAAAATCTAGATTTCCAGACCGCCATTTACGCCTAGAACACAAGTCAGTTTTTCATCATCCAGCACCAGAACAAGGTTCTCTAGAACAAGTATTTCATATTCTGAAATCACGAATCGGTTATAGTGAGTTAAGTACTATGCATGAACAAGAACTAGTCCGATCAGCAGTCCGATGGATTACTGATTCTACCACTTTTCCAGACGAAATAGTGGCACACATGTTTCTGAAACTGCCCCCAGCCGAGCAACGACTGGTGGGTATGTATATGGTCCAGCACCTCATTACTCTGTATGAGGGTCAACATTCTGATCCAGGTCCGTTACATGATGTCCTGAACGAGTTACTCCAGTATAGATGGAAAGGTTTAGGTACCGATTTAATTAGTGTCATTTTAGAACAGCGTCACAAATATAGTATGTTTTTGAACCCGCATTTTGTTCATGTCTCACCCCCAGAAAGTAAACCGTTTTACATAGATAGACAGAATCCGTTACGAGAAGTACACCCAGTCAGGACAACAGATGGTGAAATGCAAAGAGTATTTGTTTACACCCCGATTACAAAGATGGAACTCTTAGAGATGAAGAAATTAATTCCTTGTCATGACAAAGATCCAGCAGGGTTCCACCGAGAATTAAAAGACATGCTCCGTATGGGAGAATACACGTATCCAGATATTATTAAAATGTTAAAGGTCCTGTTGCCCGCAGGGGTATACGAGAAACTCAAGGAAAAAGATTGGGAGGTGGGAGAGAAAAAGATCGATTGGACAGTTCTAGAAGCCGAAGATAAGATACGAGTACCAGGTACCGGTCTTGGAGAAAAATGTAAAGAATTACCTGAATTGTTAATACAAGTTTTGCCCAGATTATTAGCCACTAAAAAGGAAGACTGGGATGCGATCTCAGCCTGTAAACAGAAACAAGATGAAGACACTAGTGATTTTTATTCTAGATTTGAGAAATGCTTTATTATAAACAGTGGCTTGAAGACGAGTAGCGAGTCGTACCCTCATCTTTTTGTTACTAAATTAGTCGAGAATTCAAGTCCACAAGTTAAGAATCGAGTTTTGAAAGTCGAAAGTACATGGCAAGCTAGTACCCCGTCCCAGATGTTACAGATGCTCCAATATCACCAGAATAGAATCAGAGAAGAGCAAGATCACGAGAGAAAACGTATGAAAGACACGAAAATGAAAGTACTAGTTGCACAATCTGTTCCACAAGACAGTCAGAAGAGGGGTCCGAATCAAGCAAGTCATCCTGCAGCTCCCGTTAAAGGGACATGCAATTATTGTAAACAGCCAGGTCATTTCATAAACGAGTGTGCAGTTCTGAAACACAATATAGCTACTGGTAAGACTAAAGAAAGACCACGTCCGCCTAGACCAGAACAAGTTTCACAGACTTCTCAGCCACAGAATGCACAACAGACAGTTCCAGCACCGCAGCCTATTGCTGCAACACAGCATGTTACACAGCAGATGTACCAGTATGCACAGTCAGAGTATCCAGAGTACCAACAGTATTCATGAAACAGCCTAGAGAGGGAGGTAGGCTTGCCTCTCATCGAGATTCCTGTAGATCAAGAAGGTCCCTATGTTCATAGTCAGGTACTAGGGAAAGACAGAAAGTTTCTGATTGATACAGGGGCAAGTAGGACGACCATTAGTCACGCCGAAGTTCCAGGGGCTCCGCTCTCAGGCTCTAGAAATGTTTCCCTTGGATTTTCAGGAAAGCCTATTGTAAATGAGATATCTAAGCCAGTTACTCTAGAAGTAGGTCCATTGTCCCGCACTACTGATCTATTACTTACGAAGTCATGTCCAGAAAATTTGTTAGGCATTAAGACACTGAAAGAATTAGGTGCAGTTATTTGCTGTTCCCCAGAGGGAATACGATTGTTTTTACGTGACTTCAAGGGTCACTATGTATTACGAGATTTTGATCCAAGATTGTCTAATGTCCCGCCGCATCTATGGGCACAAGGTCCAACTGATGTTGGCTTCATGCAAATCACACCCCATCGTGTGACTCTCAAGCCAGGTGTAGTCCTGCCACGAATCAGACAGTACAGATTGCCACCTGAGGCTGTAGCAGCCTTATCCAAAATTATTGACGAGCTCATGGCTCAAGGAGTAGTTGTAGAAACTGACTCCAATGTATGTAATTCTCCGATCATTCCAGTCATGAAACGTACTGATCCAAATGCACCCCCAGTATATCGATTAGTGATTGACCTACGAGAGCTCAATAAATGTATTATTCCTCAGTACCCAGTTGTCCCAGATATTTCTTCCCTATTGACAGCCATTGATTCCGAAGCCTCATTTTTCACAGTCGTAGACCTCAAGAACGCGTTTTTTAGTGTCCCCATTCATCCAGACAGCCAGTTTCTTTTCGGATTTTGTTTAAATGGAAGGAGCTATATGTTCACACGAGCTCCTCAAGGTTTCACAGAAAGTCCTAGCATTTACAGTCAAGCACTTAAGAGACAACTAGACAATATTCACATGCCAACTGACACTGCCCTGCTCCAGTATGTCGATGATCTACTGATCACAGCCCGTTCTGAACGTGCTTGCGAGCGAGCATCACTTACAGTCTTGTATTTTCTCGCCGAGATGGGGCACAAGGTGTCCCCTTCAAAGCTTCAATTCTGTGTCCAGCAAGTGATCTACTTAGGCCACTTACTGTCCAAGTGGGGTAGGCAGTTGACACCAGACCGTATCCAGTTAATAGCGAGTCTTCCTCAGCCCAAGACCCAGAAGGAGGTACGTGCTTTTATCGGCCTTACTTCTTATTGTAGACAATGGATTCCTCAGTATGCATTTCTAGCCAAACCGCTGATACAGTTAACGACACAGGAGGCAGCCGTATCGACTGTCCTCCCTTGGACATCTGAACATACACTTAGTTTCAATGAGTTAAAGAAATCTTTATGCCAAGCTCCAGTTCTAGCTACACCGAACTACAGTAAGTCTTTTACACTTTTCGTCACAGAACGCGAAGGTACAGCATTATCTGTTCTCACACAAGATCAAGCAGGACAATACAAGCCCTGTGCTTATTTTTCGAGCACATTAGATCCTGTAGCCCAGGCTCTGCCTGCGTGCCTCAAGTCAGTTGCAGCCACAGCACTAGCTATCAGACAAAGTGATTCCATAGTATTAGGACATTCCTTGACAGTACAAGTTCCACACTCCGTGGAAGTTCTTTTAAACCGAACCCAGACTCAGCACTTGACAATTGCACGTTTAACAGGTTATGAACTGACACTGTTCCAGCCACACATAGAAATCAGACGCTGCAACGTTCTAAATCCTGCTACACTGTTACCATCAGTTAATTCAAATCCTGCCACACACGACTGTGTGGAAGTAGTTAACATTATGACTAAGCCAAGACAAGATCTGACAGATATTCCATTACCAGATCCCGACCTAACACTTTATGTGGATGGTTCATGTATGAGAACAAGTACAGGAGAACTAGTAGCCGCGTATGCACTGACTACTGACACTGAAGTTATTGAAACACACCGTATTGACATCCTGTCTGCCCAAGCAGCAGAGCTAGTTGCTCTGACACAAGCCTGCATACACGCCAAGAACCTGAAAGTTAATGTTTATACAGATTCACGCTACGCATTTGGAGTTGTACACGACTTCGGAGTGCTCTGGCAGGAGAGAGGTTTCATGACTTCTCATGGAACCAAGATTCAGCATGGTCTCCTTATTCAAGCTCTGTTAGATGCCATACATTTACCAACATCTATTGCAATCATGAAGTGCAAAGCACATACGAAAGTTACTGACATTATTTCTCAAGGTAACGATCTAGCAGATCGCACAGCCAAGCTTACAGCACAGACTCCAGACATGTCAGTTAATCCGACACAGACATATACTCCAGATCCGACTACATGCATGACAGTTAAGGACCCTACTCAAGATGTCATAGATATCCAGTTACATGATACTCCCGATGAAATCAAGAAATGGTCCGAACAAGGAGGGGTCCAGACAGATCAAGGATGGGTAACGAAGGGTAAAGCCACATGGTTTCTCCCCGACTCTATGGTTCAAGTCATTATCAATACCGCACATAGTCCAGCACATTTAGGAGAAAAAGCTATGTTAGACAGTATCCAGAACATTTGGTTCAACAAGCATTTACGAGCTGCAGCTAAGCAGAAAGTCCGTACCTGTATGATATGTTGCCAGTTCAATCCAGGTAAAAGTGTCCAGGTGGAACAAAGTGGATTCCAGCCCCCTGACCACCCTTTTGAAGTCCTCCAGATGGATTATATTCAGATGGAGCGATGTCGAGGTTTCAAGTATGTCCTTGTAGTTGTATGCGCTTTGTCCAGGTGGACAGAAGCATATCCAGTCCCAGATTACACAGCCGCGACCACTGCCAAGCAGTTGGTTCGTGAGTTCTTCCCCCGTTATGGACTCCCTAGGGTCGTATATTCTGATAACGGCCAGCCATTCTCATCTGAATTGATGAAACACGTTTCCCTTTTGTTAGGGTACCAGTGGAAGTTCCATTGTGTACGCCATCCAGAAGCAGCCGGTCTCGTAGAGAGACATAACCAGACCCTGAAAATCCGCATTGCCAAAGTATGTAAAGAGAAAGGTGTAGACTGGCTAGTAGCTCTGCCAGTCGCTTTGTTTTATATGCGCATGGTCGCGCATTCCAGATCAGGTCTGTCCCCGTATGAGGTCGTATTCGGCCGCCCCCCTAATATGTGGGGTACACCTAGACCCCGAAGTATTACAGATGTTTCAAGTAATATGCTGACAGATTACCTAGCTTCCTTGATGTCTGCCCTACACTCTTGTCGTTCACAGGTTGCCGCCGCATTTCCAGACAATACCGAGGTGGCACCGCATGAAATCGTTCCCGGAAATCTGGTCCTTGTGAGGAACTTTGATCGTTCAAGTCCGCTGGAGCCTCGTTGGAAAGAGCCACGACAGGTCCTCTTGGCCACCCGTACTGCCGTCAAGCTGGAAGGCAGGAAGGGCTGGGTCCACCTGTCTCATGTGAAAAAAGTTTATGGTTTAAAGACTGTGTCCAAGAACATTCCTGAAGATTTGAAAGACTGCCAAAGTACTATTCTTAAGGACTGTCCCGCAAAAGACAATGATACTGAACCCTCCCTGTTAGAGAAAACTCCGCAACAGGAGTATAAGCAAAAGTTAAGGTCTAGTAAAATAAGTCAGCCAGTTTGATTGTCTAAGTCCTCCCCTAGGTGAAACGGTTAGACCGGTTTCTGACATGTATAAAATAGACCCCCATAGTGAGAGAGTTAGTCAAAACTCAATCCGATGTATCGTTTTTCTAAGTTTCATATTATTTTTCAGCCTCATGATTACCTGCACAGGTTATGCATTTTATTTGTGTTTTCCAGTTTCTCATGTAAATAAGTCTTCTAATGCTACAGTAGAGCACACGTTTAGTGATCTGCCTCCTCATGAACTATCTTACCGTCTTGCTATGCGTAATAATTCCTTTATCCGCATGTTACATTATTCACACCAGACCAGCAATGCCACTAATTGTTGGGTGTGTGGTCGACTCCCCCCTTTCCAGACACCGAAGGGAGTTCTGCCACTCTTTCCTTATCCATTTTCCCATAACGGTTCATGTGGAGCATGGTCCACGTTAACGTCATCCTCAACAGATATGTCTTTTCTTAACAGTACATGTTTTCCAGACAAGCAAGGTCTTCCCCACAGAACAGGGTTAGATCTAGAAAATGAAGTTTATAATTTAGGTAATTATTCTTCGAATTTCATGGTCCTGAATGTTCAGTCTGATTCTACTCCAGACTTACCTGCTATGTCAGTACTACCAGTTAAAGGCGAATTATGTGTCAGAAAGAATGGTTCCGTACATGTAGGACATAGTGATTGTACTACTATTGTCAAGTATAGTGACAGTAGGAAACCTATTTTTAAAGCTTCACGTCATTCTTATTTTGTTTGTGGTCAGACCGCATATGTTCGTCTGCCCCTCGATTGGGAGGGAACCTGTTACATTGCCTTCCTACTGCCACCAGTTTTCCTAGCCCCACCTGACTATCATAGGAATTCCCACCTAGTACATACTAGACACAAGAGAAACCTCCCGATTGTCGATTATACTGAAACTGCTCTAGAACAATACATAGATATCAATAAAGGTGTCTTTCCCTATTTAGGTACTGTCGTGAATAGTAAACTGATACGTAGATTAACCAGAACTCTCGAAGCAGTAGTGATTGAGACTACTTCTGCTCTAAGTAACTTAACCGAAGAACAATCCTTTATGAGAATTGTCGTGCTCCAGAATCGTCTCGTCCTTGACGTCATACTGGCCGATAGGGGCGGGGCATGTAGAGTCATCGGATCTAGTTGCTGCATTTTCATTCCTAATAACACGCCGTCTGTTTATTCAGCTATAACCAGACTCCATAAAATTGCCCATATGTTACACCAAGATCCAGGCACCTGGACATGGTCCGGTTGGTTCTGGAATATAATTTCCGCCTGGGGATGGAAAGTCTTGTCTTTTCTAGGTATTGCAGTAGCAATCATATTCAGTTGCTGCCTCTGTATACAATGTGGCCCTGCGATTTGTGGCATTTGTGCTACCTCTTGTATTCCTAGTCCCAAGTCCCGTTCTAAATCCCGTTCCAAGAAGATTCGAGACGAGCAAATGATACTGTATGAAATGATAGATGGTATCATGAATATTGATGTTTCCTGATGGAAACGTAGTGACAAGGAGGGAATGTGGAAAAGTAAATTTTGCCATGTTCTGTGTCCCTACGTGTTCCCCATCCTATGTTGTATGTGCATAATTAATATGCATATGTATTCCCCATGTTTGATTAAAGACGCAATTATAGTTGTGTCCATCCCTAGTATGCCAGTTCCCAGTTCTCGTGAATACTACGAATATCAGGCCTATGTAAAGTTACGTTGCCACGTTTCTCAGTGTGCACGTTATTTCATTGTAAAGTCCCCGTTTCTAGGCCTCAAAAGAGCCCGGACACCAGATTCAGCTCCTGTCTCCTGAAACCCTCGCTGAGGAGCGATACAGCCCCCACCTGTATTCCTGACCCTTGACTTACTTCCTGCCTCACAGTGCCCGGTTCAGCCTGGCTCTGCCTCTGAGTCTGCCAAGAGTATGTTATGATTCTAGTTATCAGTCCAGCCCTCCTTCTCTGCATTCCTTAGCTACTGAATCGCATCAATAGTTTCCGTCACAGTCTAGCCTTTACGTCTCCATGTAAGAGAAATACTGTATTAATGGTCATTTAATATTCTTCATCACGCACTACATGTAGAATAATGCATGCTTCAGTCTTAGAGTCTGTTAGCCTCTCCCCTCCTGACTCTTAGTTTATATCAACATGCTCTCTAAACATCAGATACTAGATATTGTTTAGGTACATGTCGCCCTGACTCTCCAGACTTCCGTCTCTGCTCCTAGCACAGAGTTCATAGCCCCCAGCTTCTCCTAGTAACACGTCATTGTCAGTTTGCGCGCACCATTAGGTTAGAGGTCCCGGCTCCTTAGGTAGCCCCCTCCATGTTTCCGCCCCATTTATGACATATTCTGTTACGTTTACATCACATGTCTATGTATACGCCTCTTGTTACACCTACTTTCACCCTTATCTTTCGCGACTGCTATTGACCACACCCACTGCTCCGCCTATTGTATGTATTGCAATTGCAACTGTTTTAGTATATATGCTTGTGTATTGTTATTAAAGTTAGCGCGCTCATTACCTGTCCCCCCTGCAGGGCTCTGCCATCCTATTCCTGTGCAGGTTGTCCTGTTCCTGTCCTTTATGCTGTATTAAACCTGCAAACTCCTACTACCTCGAATCTTGACTCTTATTTATTGAGCTATCTGTTATTACTATGTCCAGTAAAACCTAGATCCGGTATTATTTATTTATATACCACAGTAGATGCATCCGAGTATGGTTTAGGGGCAGTACTGTCTCAGATGAATGACACTCAAGAAAGGATGGTGGGTTTTGCATCCAGAACACTGCGTCCTCCTGAACGCAAGTACTCTGTCATAGGAAAGGAACTTTTGGTGTGTGTATGGAGTGTGGAAAAAATCAGAGCTTATTTGTGGGGAAGACCATTCACTTTGAGAACAGATCATCGCCGTTTAGTAGAGATTTTATCTGGGAGAACATTAAAAAAAACTACTGCCCGCATTGCTAGACTCTCTGCTAGATTATTGGAGTTCACATTCTCCTTAGAGTACATACCTGGAGGTAAAAACACGAGGGCAGACTGCCTCTCCAGACTGCCAATTGAGAATCCCAGTGAGTATGATTGGGAGTCGGAAATCAAAAAATGCTTTGTGCCTCATATTGGTGATATTAATATTTGCAAGGAAGAGAGTGAATGGATACAAGAAGTGAACAATGATGTTGCACTAAGACATGTTTTATGAATGATCGAATCAGGTTTGCCAAAAGAAAAGAGTCTGTCTGATAAATTACAGATATTCTGGAAAGTTTCTGATGAACTGTCAGTAGAAGGGGGCAAGTTAATATGTGGTGATAAATTAATTCCTCCTTCATGTTTTCATAAATACATAATTGAACTGGCTCACTCAGGTCACTTAGGTTCAACAGCTATCAAAAGAAGAGTAAGGGAAGACTTTTGGTGGCCAAAAATAGATAACAAAATTGATATTTTTGTACAGAATTGAGAAAAACACAAAGTTAGTGACAAAGTGCTGAAAACTGAAGGAACAGTTGAATCTTTCACAACTTGTCCAGGCAGAGTATGGCAGCGTGTAGGTGTTGATTTTCTGGGACCTTATCATATTCTTCCTAACTGTATGAAATACTTCAATGTTATGGTAGATCACTTGTCCAGGTGGGTGGAGGTCAGAGGTGTATTGGAACCTACAACTAAGAGTGTGATTACATTTTTTCAGGATGTATTTGCAAGAGAAAATATTCCTGGGGAAATTCTAACTGATAACGGTGTACAGTTTACTTCCCTAGACATTAGGTCTTTTATGGAGAAGTGTAATATCAAACACAGAAGGACAGCATTTTATCATCCCCAAAGTAATGGTAAAGTAGAACCCTTCAATAGAGTCTTAGTTAAATGTCTCCAATCTACTCTAAGATGTAACATGGATGTTGAGAAAGCAATAAAAGAGTTGATCTGGTCTTATAGAATGACTCCTCACAGCGTCACAACAAAGTCTCCTTTTGAACTTATTCCAGGCAGAAAAGCAACCACAGAATTGTTTCCTTTTTGGATGACTAAGGTCTTTCCAAAGGACATTAATACTAGTGACAGTGCCTCATATTGAGGCTTTTGCCTGCTTTGACACTCACTAACAAATTGGCCATAGTAAAGTGTAGTGCCCACCGGAATGTCACTGACAATGTAGGTAAGGGGAATTGTTTTTTACAGAACAGATAGCTTAGGAATAATCCCGGACTAAAATAAAAATAATGTTTGTAGCATGTCCTGCTAGATAGGTGCCTGAAGTTACTATGTTTGAGGATACATTTGAGAACATGAAAGAGATCCAAAGTGAGGCCACAATAGAAGAATTAGCAATATGGCAAAATAGTACAGCACAATTGAACAAATAGGGATGTTGAAATAATAAGTCAGGGAAGCAGAGATGGATGTTGCCAGATGCATATGTTTTTCCTGTAGTCACAATGGCCCACGGCCCAGCCCATATTGATGCCAAGGGTATTTGCAAGTTGTTAGACCCTGTATGGCAGAATGATAACATTTCAAAGGCAGCTGCATGGTGTGCATGATGCACAATCCTGGAAAGGGTACACCTACACCACCCGGTAATTTTGCACCACCCACTTTCCCTTTTGAGGACCTTCAGATGGATTACATTGAACTGAATAGGTGCAATAATTTGAAGTATGTTTTGGTGGTTGTCTGTGCATTCAGTAAATGGGTTGAGGCTTATTCCACAAAAGACAATACAGCCGTTACAACTGCAAAAGTACTCCAGAAGGAGTTCTTTCCTCGCTTCAGCTTGCCCCGTTTGATCTGGAGTGATAAAATTGAATTGCTAAAGTTATTCAATTATTATGTGATGGTTTTGAGTATTAAGCAAAGGTTCCATGCTGCGAATATCCACAGTCAACAGGTTTGGTTGAGAAGTACAATTGTACTTTCAAACTGAAACTGGCAGAGATTCGGGAAACAACAGGGTTACAAGGGGCCAGATGGTTTACCATTGGTTCTTTTGTCAACAAGAACAATAGCACATTCTCGGACAGGATTGTCACTGTACAAGGTTGTGTTTCGATGCCCGCCAAATGTCTGGTGCGTCTCACGCCCACTGCGGTTTTCTGACCTTGAGTATCCGCTGTTGATAGATTATCTTTGCCAGTTAACTGAAAGTTTGTGTTACTTTCACCAACAGGTTCGGGTATCCCTCCCAGCTACACCAGAGGGGTCTGGACACAATATTCAGCCTGGGGATGTTATTGTGTTGTCCACCCTCTAGCGGAAGAAGAGTTTGGAGCCACGGGGGAAAGGACCAGAGCAGGGCCTTTCCCCCGTTCATATCAATACACACTGCAGTCAAGGTTGCCGGCCGAAAGAACTGGATCCATATGACACACTGTCACAGGGTCTGCCTTTGCCCTACGATCAGTGGGTGACGTCATATGCACCTGTAATAGGCTAAAAGATTTAAGCATCACCCTGCTAAAGCAGGCGTTCAAACAGTATAGAGTCAGATCGTGCTGACAAGCGGTAATGTTGCTTTTCAACTCTGAGTTGGTCCAGCTAAATTGCTGGCTAATTAAATACCTTGACATAACTGCAAAAAGACTGAAATACCGGACCAAGTGGCCCAACGACTACTTACTACAAGAACTGACATAATGATTACAAGAACGGACACAGTCAAAACAAAACGTACAGTCAATATGACTAACGTGCAGAATGTTTTAATAATTTGTGCACTTTCTTTAACTTGTTGTAAAATTTTACAAATCATTCTAATGTTCGTTGCTGGTAAAAAGTTGGGAATTTTTTGAATGATTTTATCAAAAACTGTAAAATATTTTATTCTTTCGTGTATGCAATAGTTTTAATTAATCAAGCATAATAAATAAACTAAACTAAATAAATAAACTAAACAGTGGGTGAAAGATGGAGATGGGAACCTGAGTGTGAGACAGTGTCTTGATTTATTCCCTTCAGCGATGCCAGGCTAACCAGGACCAAAACGGATGAGGAAAATGATGAAGTGATGAATGCAGCAGTTCCTCCACAAATAAGAGCAATCCAGGAGCCCCTTTTTGTCGATCCCCCTTTGCCTGGAGTCACTAGGTACAATCTGCGACCGCAGCTGAGAAACAGTGCACCAAAGGAGAAGTCAGATTAGGTAGGGATGGACTGTGTAGGTTAGGGTGCACTTGGTTATAGTACCAACAGAACTAGTTTAGGGTGATGTGAGACTTGTGCACTGTTTAAACATTGGACAGGATATGTTCAAGGTATCCCCTTGGGGGTACATTATCCTGGTCAACGTGGAACCCGAGCTTAGAACAGAGCAAGCTCCACCACCAGTGCTCAACATTGGCAACGTTTTGATGGACAACAGGAGCTTGCACAAGAGAGGCTCTGACGGATACTGGGAACTTGTATATCGCTCCTGCTGGTATTTTACCCCTTTGCTTCATCATTTGCTATGCATCCCTTTCGCAGAATGGGTGCGGAAGAAGAGCAGCCAGTGATTCCCCTTGTTCATACATGTGTTTTTTGGTCAACTAAGAAAAAGATACTGAGCACTATTTTTGTGATTTTACTTCTATTGATTCTAGGTGGGGTGTCCTGGGTTTTTGAACGTGATCAGAATGCACCTTTGAGTGTTGAGAACAAGATTGTTTTCCAAACCCGCACAAAAAGGACAGCCAAGAGTAATGTATTTCTAGACACACATAAAAGATTTTTGGGGGCAGGTACAGGTTGTTACCCCACCAAATCTGTTACAAGTTTATGAAACTGCTCACCCATTGTCACTCGTCAATTACACGTATACTCGTCCAGCCCACTTCATAGAAGTAAGGGGGGAGTTCAGCATGAGGTATCCTGACCCTTGGTTGTATTATAGAAAGCCATGAGGAAAGAGATACCCGGGGTGTGATAATAATGCATCCTTTGATAACTTGTACACGAGAGAGCAGAACATCACCTTAGTGGGCTGGCATTACCAATATTTACCATTTTCCTCAAAAAGCTGGTTATTAGCCCGCATGTTGCCCGGTAATTAATAGTACTGATGCATTTCTATATGTCAATTGTGCAGAATGGTTGCGGAAGAAGAGCAGCCAGTGATTCCCATTGTTCATACATGTGTTTTTTGGTCAACTAAGAAAAAGATACTGAGCACTATTTTTGTGATTTTACTTCTATTGATTCTAGGTGGGGTGTCCTGGGTTTTTGAACGTGATCAGAATGCACCTTTGAGTGTTGAGAACAAGATTGTTTTCCAAACCCGCACAAAAAGGACAGCCAAGAGTAATGTATTTCTAGACACACATAAAAGATTTTTGGGGGCAGGTACAGGTTGTTACCCCACCAAATCTGTTACAAGTTTATGAAACTGCTCACCCATTGTCACTCGTCAATTACACGTATACTCGTCCAGCCCACTTCATAGAAGTAAGGGGGGAGTTCAGCATGAGGTATCCTGACCCTTGGTTGTATTATAGAAAGCCATGAGGAAAGAGATACCCGGGGTGTGATAATAATGCATCCTGTGATAACTTGTACACGAGAGAGCAGAACATCACCTTAGTGGGCTGGCATTAGCAATATTTAACATTTTCCTCAAAAAGCTGGTTATTAGCCCGCATGTTGCCCGGTAATTAATAGTACTGATGCATTTCCATATGTCAATTGTGCAGGAGTAATACTGTTCAAGAACCCAATGTCTCTAGTGAAAATGAAGGATCCGAGTACCTTTGGAATGAATACCAGATATTCTCTTGTAGATTATCAAGGCCCACTTTATGAACACCAAGGATTTTATTTGGAATCTAATGGCACTTACTCAAATGTTCATAATGGTACAGATGATGTTGCTTTAGGAAAGGTGCTTCCCCTAGGCATACCCTGTAAGTACAGTAAGCCAAGTGTAAGATGGGTAAAAAGAACATTGACTGCAGAGTTTTGTGACAGAGTTACACATTTGGACGTTAATAAATATAGTAATGGAATCACCTTTGGGTATATTCTTTCTGCCATTTTTACCTTTTGTGGTACTGCAATGGCTAGGGGTGAAAGAGCAAGAGAACATTTTGGATGTGAGCTACAGATAGTGTCTAACTCTACAGTAGCAGCTTTATGTGACATCACACTGATGTCACTGGGCATGTCATAAATGATGTAATATGTGACGTCATCAGCAGTGCAATGCGGGGGTGCGAGTTATAGTTAGCTCAACTAACTATAACGGCTGAATGTTTCTGGTTTTATACAAGTGAAATGTCCAACTAACTATAACGTCCCTGAAACCTGTGTTTTTTTCAGTGAATTTCTAAGGTTTTTTAAATGCTAATTACTAAATATAACGCCCCTGAAACCTTTAGTTTATTCAGTGAATATATGTACACACACTTACATATACCAATAACATAAAATCTGTAAAAATCTTTAAACGTTGTAAAAATAATGTTCCAATTAACAAATAATACTATTTAAAAAATATTATAATTTTAAATAAACAAAACATAATAATTTAAATTATAACAATACAAAATGATTCATAACATGTGACATGCATTGTATTCCCCCTACATTTTAAACAAAACTGTGCAATCTAGTAAAATAAATATATAAACAATGTACCACTCCTATTTAGCACAACACATAAATAATAACACTGGATACAAATAACATGTACAAATCCCCCTACAATAAATGCAACAGTAGTAACATTACACATAGAAAATATTTACAGCACCCATTCCAGCCAATACAACACCAAGGAAACGATTAAACAGAGGAGGGGTACATTTTATATTCCCGCTCCAGTCAGTGCAACAGTAGCGAAAGCGTTGGATTGCGGAGAGGTAAAAATGATTATTCCCACTCTAATGAGTGCAACAGTATAGAAAGTGTTGGACAGCGTAGGGGTAAAAATTACTATTCCCACTCCAATGGGTGCAACAGTGGGAAAGTGTTGGATAGCGGTAAATTATAAATTACTATTCCCACTCCAATGAGTGCAACAGGAGGGAAAGTGTTGGATAGCGTTGGGGTAAAAATTACAATTCCCATGCCAAGGATTGCAACAGTATGGAAAGTGTTGGATAGCGTACGGGTATAAATACTGATCTCACTCCCATGAGTGCAAGAGTAGGGGAAGAGTTGGATTGCAAAAGGTAACTATTTACTATTCCCACTTCAGTCAGTTTAAAATTAAAAACAAAAAAAATCAACAAAATACAAATATTTAAAATACAAAATAAATGAAAAAATATATAAATAGGTTATACATCTAAAAAAATATATTTAATATTAAGAATTAAACAAAACATATTATAATGTTAAATACATGTCACAAATACCAACAAATATTATATTAAATAAAAAATTATTTTCAAACAAAGAAATATTTGTAATTTGAAATACTTTTTTAACATAAACATTATTTATTAAATACATGTAGTTTCTTTACTGCCTACCTTATTACATCACACAGTTAACAACCCACATCTAAAATAAAAAAATACTTGCATAATTAACAGAATTAATAATCAATTAATTAAATATTATTAATTAAAAAACAAATTCAAACACATACACATTAATTAACTTCCCACTCTTTACCCCTATAATCCCAACAACCCATACCTAAAATAAACTGTAAAAAAATTAACCACATTTTATTTTCTGTTGAATAACTAATAGTATTTAACAACTAATTATAAAGTAAGTAACATTAATTGACTTCTCACCCTTTACCCCTATAAACACAAAACCCATACACAAAAAAGCAAATAATTACCCTAATTAATTATCAATTAATGAATTATTATCAATTAATGAATGAATTAATATTAATTAACAATTAATTGAAAATTAATTAATTCCCACCCTTTACACCTGTAAATGCCACAACCCGCACCTAAAATTATTTTCACAATTTCTATATTTAATGTCAATTAATTAATTATTATTAATTAACAACTAATTATTGATGAATTGAAAATAAATAACTTTCTTTCTTTTACCTTTATAAACCCAAAACCCACACCCCCAAAAATATATAATTGAGCAATTAACACATTTAATTGTCAATTAATATATCAACTAATTAATACTTAATCAAAAAATAACTTACTTCCTTTACCCCTATAAACACCACAACCCGCTCCTAAAAACAAATTACACAGTTACCATCATTAATTACAAATTCCCTTTATAAACCCAAACCTGCAGCCCCAAAAAATATAATTGAACAATTAACAAAATGAATTATCATATAATAATTAACAACCAATTAATAATTAATTAAAATGTAATTCACTTCCCACCTTATACCCTATAAGCCCCATAAACCAGACATAAAATGTAAAAAAAACACAATTTATACTATAAAATCTCAATTAAATAAATATTAATGAATAAAAACATAATCATTAACTTATCAATCAATCAATCAATACACTTGTAGAGCGCGCTACTCACCCGTGAGGGTCTTAAGGCGCTGGGCGGGGAGTGCCGCTACTGCTCGAAGAGCCAGGTCTTGAGGTGGTTTCTGAATGTGAGGTGGCCCTGGGTCAGTCGTACGTGGATAGAGGAGGGAGTTCCACATCTTGGCCGGCAGGTAGGAGAATGATCTTCCTCCGGCGGGGGTTCTGCGGATCCGTGGGACGGTGGCAAGGGCGAGGCTGGCGGAGCGGAGTTTGCGTGTTGGAGTGTAGAACGTGAGGCGGTTGTTTGGGTATTCGGGGCCTATGTCATAGAGCGCTTTGTGTGCGTGTGTGAGGAGCCTGAACGTGATCCTTTTGCTGACGGGGAGCCAGTGCAGGTCTCTCAGGTGGGCTGATATGTGACTGTGGGGGGGGATGTCGAGGATGAGTAGTGCGGATGCGTTCTGTATGCATTGGAGTCTTTTCTGAAGTTTGATTGTGGTTCCTGCATATAGGGCGTTCCCGTAGTTTAGTTGGCTGGCGACAAGTGCCTGGGTGACCGTCTTTCTAGTTCCGGGAGGGATCCACCGGAAGATCTTACGGAGCATGCGCAGGGTGTTGAAGCATAATGATGAGATGGCGTTGACTTGCTTGGTCATCGTGAGAGAGGAGTCCAGTTCTGACGGCCACCAGGAGTCATCCCAGGCGGATGGGGATGGTTAGAGGATGAGGACCTCCGTCTTGTCTGAGTTCAGTTTCAGACGGCTGAGTTTCATCCATTCAGCGACGTTTTTTATTCCTTCATGGAGGTTGAGTTTGGCGGTGGCTGGGTCTTTGGTGAGGGAGAGTATCAGCTGGGTGTCGTTGGCGTATGAGATGATGTTGAGGTTGTATTTGCGTGCGATGGTGGCGAGGGGGCTCATGTAGATATTGAAGAGGGTTGGGCTGAGCGATGAACCTTGGGATAGGCTGTAGATGATCTGGGTGGCCGCGGAGCGGAAGGGAGGAAGGCAGACTCGCTGGGTTCTGTCGGAGAGGAATGAGGTGATCCAGTCCAAGGCTTTGCCTTGAATCCCGGCATTGTGGAGGCGGGTTATTAGGGTGCGATTGCAGACTGTATCAAAGGCGGCTGAGAGGTCTAGGAGGTTGAGGGCGGTGGTTTCCCCGTTGTCGAGTATGGTCCTGATGTTGTCGGTGGCTGCGATGAGGGCGTTCTCGGTGCTGTGGTTGGCTCGAAATCCGGACTGGGATGGGTCAAGGGATCCATTGGCCTCGAGGAATGCGTTCTTCTCGATCACTTTCGCTGGGAAGGGAAGAAGAGAGATGGGGCGGAAGTTTTTAAGGTCTTTAGGGTCCGCTGTGGGTTTCTTCAGTAGGGCGTTGATCTCTGCGTGCTTCCAGCTCTCTGGGAAGGTGGCGGACGCGGGGGAGTTGTTTATGACGTTCCGTAGGTGGGGAGCGATGATGGTGTCGGCTTTGTTGAAGATGTGGTGAGGGCATGGGTCGGAAGGAGAGCTGGAGTGGATGGTGTTCACAGCGTGTGCGGCGTCTTCGGTGCTGATGGGAGTCCAAGCGCTGAGGGTGTTTGAAGGGGGTGTGGGTTCGGTGGCTGGGGCGGAGTCTAGGCACCGAAGCTGTTGGATATCGGCGATCTTGCGGTGGAAGAACGTGGCGAGGGTGTTGCAGAGGTCTTGCGATGGTGTGATGTCGTTGCTGTTGGCGTTGGCATTGGAGAGCTCTTTTACGATGCTAAAGAGTTCCTTGCTGTTGTGTGTGTTGTTGTTGTCCAGCCGTTCTTTGAACAATGTCTTTTTGGTGGTGCGGATCAGCTGGTGGTGTTTGCGGGTGGCGTTTTTGAGGGCTGTCATGTTTTCTGTCGTCTGTTCGCGGCACCAGGTTTTCTCGAGGGAGATGCAGGACTTCTTTGATTTCATGAGGTCGTCGGTGAACCATGTTGTTTTCCTGTTGCCGGGCTTGCCTGGAGGGTTCTTCAGTGTTGCAAGGGCGTCGGCGCAGTTGACTATCCACTGTGTGAGGTTGCGGGCTGCGTCGTTGGTGTCAGTGGTGGTGATAGGTGAGTTCTGGCTCACTGATGTGGTTAGCTGGTCTGTGGTGACTTTGCTCCAGCATCTACGGGGGATCTGTTGCGGGCGGTGGTGGGATGTGGTCTTCTTAAAGGTGAAGTGGATGCAGCTGTGGTCGGTCCAGCGTAGTCCGGTGGAGTGGCTGAAGGCAACGTGGCTGCTGGCAGAGAAGATGGGTTGAGGGTGGGGCCAGCACAGTGTGTGGGGTTTTCACCAATTGCTTGAGTCTGAGGTTGGCGAGGTTGTTGAGCAGGGTGGTGGTGTTGTCATTGTTGTTCTCCAGGTGTAAGTTCAGGTCCCCTAGAAGGATGTAGTCTGATGAGGCTCGGGCATGTGGGCTGATGAAGTCGGCGATGGCTTCACTGAATTGTGTACGTGGGCCCGGGGGTCTGTAAACAAGGGTTCCTCTGAGGGTGTTCTTGGGGTCGATGTGGATCTAGAAGTGTAGGTGTTCGGCGGTGGTGAGGGTATCTTCGGAGTTGTTTGTGACGTCGATGGTGTTCCTGTAGATGATGGCGATACCTCCTCCGGTTTGGTTGATGCGGTCCTTTAGGGTGATCTTGTAGCCATCCGGGATGGCTATGGCGATGTCTGGGGCTGAGGAGGCATTCATCCAGGTTTCTGTGAGGAAGGTGGCGTCTGGTGCTGTTGTGTCGAGGAGGTCCCAGAGTTCGACGGCGTGCTTGTGGACGGCGCGGGTGTTGAGCAGGATGCACTTGAGTTGGTTGTTGTTGTTGCCTGGTCTGGGTGGTGGGATGTAGGTTCGGACGCAGGTGAATTTGCAGGTTTGGCAGGAGAAGGGTCCGTGGGTGTGCTTCGGAGTGGCTTGGTAGCAGGCGGCTGGTCGGCCGGTGTTGAGTGCGTGGAGGGTGGTGGTATCGTATCTCAGTCGGGCTTCTTGGTTTTGGTGGGGGCCAGGGGTTCTGGTGCTGGGCGTGGTCCTGGTGTGGACGGGCGCAGATGGGCTTGCCTTTGGTGCGCCAACGGCAAGACCGCTGCGTGGCCTCCATAAGAAGGGTTATGGGAAGGAGGAGAAGCTGGGAGGTGGGAACCGTGGTGGCAAGTGGGGCTCGATGGGGGCGGGCCGCAGGGTGGCAGCGGCAGGAAGCGAGAGGGAGGGGAGCGGGTGGGGGGCAGGGGGGAGGGCACAGGCACTAGGGGCAATGGAGCAAAGAGAGAGGAGACCAATAAAGTTAAAAGGAAAGGCAGAAAAAAAAGGCACAGAAGGAAAATAAGGAAAAAAAGCAGTCTGAGGCAGACGAGAGGACTGTAGCAATCACAGGCGACACAGCGGGCAGCGGGGCAGCGGCGGCACAGGGGGACCGTGTGGTGGCTGAGGAGGCGACCTACCTGGTGACAGGGTCAAAGGTCGCTCCCTTCACCTCCGCGCGGCCTCCATAAGAAGGGTTATGGGAGGGAGGAGCAGCTGGGAGGTGGGAGCGTGGTGGCGAATGGGGCTCGAGGGGGGCAGGGCTGCAGGGTGGCAGCAGCGGGAAGCGTGAGGGATGGGAGCGTTGGGGGGCAGGGGGGAGGGCACGGGCACCAGGGGCTACGGAGCAAAGAGAGAGGAGACCAATAAAGTTAAAAGGAAAGGCAGGAAAAGAAAAAAATGGCACAGAAGTAAAATAAGGAAAAAAAGCAGTCTGAGGCAGATGTGAGGACTGTAGCAATCACAGGCGACACAGCAGGCAGCGGGGCAGCGGCGGCACAGGGGGACTGTGTGGCAGCTGAGGGGGCGACCTACCTGGTGACCAGGTATTTAAATAACTTCCTACCCTATTCCCCTATTAACCCACAACTGACTATGGAACTAAAAAACACAACATTTAATTAAAATTAACCCCTTAATTGCTGCCGTCGGCCAACGGTCGTCACGGCCACTACCTCCCCAGTGCTGCGCA
This sequence comes from Lissotriton helveticus, assembly GCF_964261635.1. NCBI lineage: Eukaryota > Metazoa > Chordata > Amphibia > Caudata > Salamandridae > Lissotriton > Lissotriton helveticus. The sequence continues at coordinate 1,569,589,465 of NC_136067.1, forward strand.
CGACCGTTGGACGTCCAGTTCAGCACTGGATAATGGACAGCGCAGCACTGGGGAGGTTTGTTTACAAGCTCTAAAGGGGTTAATAACTACTAAAAATGTAACACATATATTAAAAAACATAAACAATACTTATACAAACAAATTACATCACATACATTTAGAATATATACTAACATATATAACACTAACTAAAAAATCGATATTTTGAACAACTATATTTTGCAAACAATATTAATGACATCTATTTTTTGAAAATATTATTCCTTACGATATTTGTGTTAGTTGACATTTCCAACAAGGTATTCTGTCTGAAAACCCCAGAACATGTGTGTAGAAATTCTCCTGCGTTGGTAGATAATACATAGAGACACTCTCCACAAGCAGCTTTGTTAGAGGGTAAACAATTTGCCCAGACAATTATTTGCAAAGTCAAACAACATGCAATGTCTAATCAGAGAAGACAATGGGCACAGCTAGCTCAGATAAATAGCAGCTCTGCACAGGTTGCCATGTACACAGACAGTAAAATGTGCACAGGCAATGATGCGCACTCCTTATCCAGTGCCTAGGCAGCCCTTAATCAACCAAACAGTAAACAGCATGGTGGTGTTTGCACCCCAAACCCAACAAGTAATGCAGTTCACAAGTATTCCTAGAGGCATATTTATACACAGACAAACTCAATCACTTGCCACTCAGTACAGACACATTTCTGCAGGCACTCATGTGCACCCAGGTGCAGGTAGATCCCTGAACACTGCCATTGAAAACGGAAGCCCAGAGAATAAAATTCCTTGTGCAGAGCCAGTCCTTACACAGTCAATCTTGCACAGTCACATGATCAAGGGGCACTTTTAGACACTGGTACTCCAAACACAAGATCTGCAGATTCCTTTTGCTTACTTTAAGACTTTTGTAGGAGGAAAAATCCACCTCTTGCTTTTCTTTACCTCTTCACTCCCTCTTTTGTTTTTGAATGACCCGCAAGTTCGGACTGGGACAGAAAATGGGCTTGGGCACCAAATAAAAGGGGCCGACATTAGGGATGGACAGAAATCTGGCACATGTTTGCACCTGGGGCAGTTTTTTTAACTTTAAAGGAAAGCTGTATACGTGTTTTGCAAGGTACTGAAGTCTGCATGAGTTTGAGCTTGCTGCAGGCAATGTTTATTTTAATGTCAGGGGAATTAACAGTAAAACCCAGCACAGCAGTCAATAAACAGGCCCACAATTAGCCAACCATATGGTCCACACAGCGACCTGTCAGAACAGCCTGTCAGGCATTGCCTGAATGCCCTACAGGCAAATCTGACACTCAAGATCCTGGCTCATAGAACATAGAGGCCAGACTACCATGCTCTAGTTTTTTCACTGCTTGTGCATCCATGTCTGCCAACATAAACCTAGCTTTTTTGTTCAGCAGCTTGGACACCACAGGTACCGGCAGCCTGCTTGTCCAGATTGCACATGCTTCTAAAGACTCCAAGGCATGAGTTAAAAACTTTTGCCAGTTTGTTGCTGGGTTGCTTAATAATTTCTATATGGAATTTTTTTGCATGCACTCCTGTGCCTGCTTGGCTTTCAGGAAAGAAGCTACAGACCTGGCTTTCAATAACCATTTCTGGGAGGTTATCCCGAACTCTGGCCGGATTTGAGCATGTGAGGGGCAGTTTGGAAGCAGGAATACTTTTTGATAGCAAGATACTGTGTTCCATCCAGCCAGTTGGCCATTCTGCTTCTGAATGTCAGAACCCCATAGGTCACTGTTGGGAGAAATGTACATGCTATTACCTTCAGGAGGGGGATATGTCTGGAGTATTCATTGTTTTTTTTACTTTACAAAACTCCCCTTCAAGAGAGTTGGCTACCCCTGTTGGGCAGTGATATGTGCTGCTAAAGAAGCGCTGGGGTCCAACCAAACCACAGTAAGGCTCTCAAGACCTGGCTCTTCAGCTGAACGGATATGCGCACCCCCCCCCCTCAGCGCATTGAGACCCACACTCATAATTCCTCTGATTGATTGATTGAACTCCCAAGTTTGTAAGTGATCGCCATTTCTATGGCCCTTCCCTCGATGAACCATGACCCTTATTTGCTAGCTGATGGGAGGTTATCACCTCCTTTGTTGTTGTTGTATTCACTTTCAGTTGATTGGCCTCATAGTAGACGAGAAAATTCTCTGGAAGCCAATTCGTGTTTGGTCTAAAAGGACTTTATCATCCACGTACTAGCATGATTAGACTTCAATGCCAGCCATTGTAGATATAAATGCCCTCACCAGCACTAGGTGGTCAGGAAGGTCAGCCAAATAAAAATTAAATAGCAACAGTGCCAATATGCAATCTTGTTTCGAACCTTTGTCTGAATTTTACTTGTGTTGGCCCATCCGATGCTGATTTGTACTCACGTTCTGAGCAAAGGATGATGAGTGCTTTCAATAAATTTTGATTTTTAGTTCACCCAGTCTTGGCCGTGACACACTATCAAATGAAGTCTGGAAGCCAGTTAATCCTGCATAGAGGGCCCTTCCTTTAGCTGCTAACGTGGCTTCAATCAGATGGGAGATGCAGATAAGGTTGTCCTCAAAATGGCAGCCCTTTTGACAGCCAGTTTGAGGCAGAGGGATCAGCTTTCTTTCTTCCATGCAAGCTTGGAACTCTTTAATTAATATACTGGTGTAGCACTTCCCTTCAGTGTCAAGTAGTGCAATAAATCAGTAATTCCCAGGGCATGATCGCAAGCCTTTTTTATGGATTGGCAAGAGGAGTGAACACCGCCATGTCTCAGGAATACTTCCCCCTAGTCAGCATTCTTGGATTAGAGGCTCCACCACTGTGGCCCATCGAGATGGCACCTACTTGTATACTGCAGCCGGGATGTTATTTGGGTCGAGCACACCACCTGCTTGCATTTACTGGATAGCTATGCTACTTGAGCCGACTTCATTAAAGCACATCCTCCTCATCTAGTGTCACTGTAATGTTTTGACCATCTCGATCTGGTTGCTTCATTGGGTCCACGTAAAGAGCCTTAATGTAAGTTTCCCAGTCTCCAGTGGCAATGTTAATAATGGTCGCCTGTTGGTTTGGTTTGAAGCATTTGTTCACCCATAGCCACAATGTCCTTTGATTCCTGGATGTTATAACCGCATGTGAGTTGGTCCACCTCTGGGCTTCCATTCCCTCTTCTGGATATATATGACTTTTCAATATTCTTGGCGAATTGTAGCCATTCGGGTCCATAGTTATTTATTTGCTCCCTTGTCCTTGCTAAACTTCTGCATAGCTTTGTTTAAGCTATGTTATAAGGTCGGTATTTGATGTTTCCTTTCAGCTGCTAAGCTGGAATTTGCAGTCAACTTGCCTTCTCTTGTCTCTCCCGCACAGAGTATGTTTTCCCTTAAATGGTCAGCCAAGGACTCCCAGAGGTTTGTGGTGATTATATCATCTCTAGTTTGCCAGAACGTGTCCAGGAAGAAGTCCACACTTTCCCCATACTTCTCTTTGTTCACTGTGGACCACTTTATTTTCTTGACAGGCTCAAGCTGTTCCCCGGTGCCGAGGGGTCTTATTTTGGGGTGAGTGGGTCAATTGGTGAAGTCAAGAAAAGCTAACTAGAAAACAAAAGAAAGAAAATAGCACTCCTCCAGTGAAGGGTATATGACTTTATATGTTCCTGTCTACTGCTCAAATAAGGATGAAGTAAAAATAATGACAAGCAAAACAATTTCTCCTAACCAGAATGTAAGAATATAATAATGTACATTAAATAAAACATTTTGATTTCTTTTTTCTATCTAACTTAGTACCTGTATTGACTTACTTGTAAATCTTTCATTGTTGTAAAAGAAAATGTTTCTGTCTTTCAGTGATATGTAACAACCTGCATATCTGAAAACATCAAGCAATATTATACCGTCTTTGCAGTCAAAAGTATGTGTACAAAAAATATTTCTCACCCTACATAAGTTGTTTACTTCAGAAATGTTGATTTATAAATAGAAGTGCGAAAGCAAACATACACATCCTTTTTCTTCACAGGGCAGCTTTATCTTTTAATTAAGGAGTTTTTTAGGATGATCTACTCTTTTTTGGTTAAACAGTCCTCATTTAAATGTAATATTAATTCAGCAAGAATATATATCTTGTATAGTCTTTACATCGTGAGCTCAGTCATTAACTGGCTCTTTGAATACACAGGTCCTGATTATGAGTGCTCCAGTACATTTTGACTCGTGCTTAAACCCCTGTTTACACATGGGTAAGATTTTTGATTTTGGGTGTATTTAACACATTCAATATGTATCGGATGCATTAAATACCTCAGCTATTGATACATTTCGGCTGGTGAAAACCTCCTGAAATTGAATAGGGGAAATTGAACAATATTGACCGTCCCATGCGTACATGAGTGCGATAAACACTGTTATTCCCCATACACTCATAATAGTTGTTATTGTACATGATAAATAACGTACCCCATAGTATTGTTAACTACCATGTGTGACATTTAACACCTTAACTAATAGTCAGGGCCCTAGGTTTGTGTGTTTTACAACTGTTTACACTGGAAAATGTTTTGGAAACTTTAGTTTTTAAATCGCTTAGCCCAGTCCAACAACAAAAGTGAAGGCATGCACTAACCTTCCTTTATAGATTTGTGTGAGCTGAAGTAAAGGGAATTCCAAGTGAATAAAAATCTTCTGAAATGCAGGATAATTGAACACTGATGATTTTACTCTGTGGTTCATGTCTCAATCACTTAGCAAAATTTGTGGGTGAATGCATTGTATACATTCCAGAGAAATTGACATGTCTGATGAGATTGGGTAATCTCATGGTATTTTAAAAATGATGTTCCACTTAATAACCAACTTCCAGAAGCATTGAATTTTTGGGCTTGTAGTGTTAAAAAGTTTATTTTAATTAACTTATAATGTCACTATAATTTTTATTATCCATTCCTTTATCATGCTTTTTGTAGGAAGGTGGATATCGGACTATGGTTACCCCCAAACTTTTTGCCTAGTGTTTAGCTGGTTTTTGACTTAGTTGGCCTGGGATCCTGCTATTCAGGGCCCCAGGCTAATTGGTCTCTCCTTAAAATGGACCCCATGTACCTTAGGTACATTTCCAATTGGAACTGGTTCACCTTATTGGCCTCTGTAACAGTGTAACCTAGGTACCCAGGGCATAGGTGGTTCCAAGGCCTACCAGGGGCTGCAGCAGGTATTGTGCCACCCCTGGCCTGGCCTCCATATTTGACACAACTGGCTTATCACTCAGCTGGGGTAAGTCGGTGTAATCACCCCTTACTTAGGTATAGTATGCCTATATCTAACCTAAAATGGACACATATGTTCCTATCAGCCACTCCTATGGAAGGCCTCATCAATCCTGGACCATAATAACAACAAAGCATTAGACATACTGTAAATTAATCACAATGAGCAAATACTACAATTTATAAATTTTGATAACAGTGCCCCAAAAGGAAAAGAAGTGAGGTAGTGTGATGCTGTGAAAAGGAAAGGGATAGATAAAGAATGATAATAATCGTGACAAATAAATATGTCAAACTCTTGAAATTATTACACAATAAATCGGCTTCAGATCCCTGAACCAAAGAGAGGATTCATAAGATATCCCATGATTTATCAAAAATGTCTATATTGACACTGGTATATGACAATATCCAAGAAATGCGAGCGGTGTCAACTGAGGACGAGAAAAGGTCGCCGTCGACGTTTCGACCCCACGCTACAACAGTAGGCGTACTTGCGGCCTTACATCGGGGTCTTCATCAGGACAGGGGTGTGAAGGGGTGCACTACAAATTCATGGTATGTAGAGGTATTTTCATACGAAATTCAGTAGAGGAAATCCATTTTAGATTCATCAAAATCTCTCCCATATGGTATTTGTCTGAAGATCGAAAAACATCCCTGGGGGTAGATCACGAATGATGTCTAATAAATAGGAACCGTAGCGTATTGCGGACAATTGAATGGAAACCCAGACCTAATCAGGGCGGCTAGATGCGTCGTGTTAAAATCAGTTTACTCGCATCAACGGTATCTAATAACAGCGTTGGTATTCCTAAAGCGCTCTTCGTGGCGGGAAGGGTAAACTCTATGGGCCCCATTAGGATAGCGGGCGGAAAACCACCCCGCCCGCCATGGAGGCGGAAAACAACCGCCCGCCATGGAGGCGGTCCAACCGGCAGACAAACTAGGATCGACCGCCAGTACAGACCGACCGCGGCGGTAGCGGTGAAAATGAAACCGCCCGGCGTGTGCGGTGATGACAAAACTCCGACCGCGGCGGTCGGAAAAGCAGCGGAAAATACAAAACCGGCCACAGGGACAGCGGAGACACCGCACGGGAAATTACGATATCCCCGAGGGTGTCGCGGGCGGAACCGCAGGCACCGACCGCCGCGGTCGAAGGCAGGATTGCATGGGAGAAATGGCGGCCAAGCACCAGCAAACTCACCGCAGCGGACGAACATGAAATACATGGCGGTCGATGTCAAAGCACCGCAGTGATGCCAAATACTGCATAAACAAAGTAGCCATGCCCCCAATAGATACAACACACACACAGATACAGAAATGTCAAACAAATATACAAAACAACATAACCACACCCACAACACACCTGACAACCACAATCCAATTGGACACACCCACACAGCTGAGTACAAAGCCACCCCCTCCACTCACCACAATCCTTTGCATCTTTCCTGAACAGAAGGCCACACACCACATCTGAGAGGAGAGGCAAAATCGCACACCACACCCACCCACCCACCACCACCATCAACACCACCATCACACCATCACAATCAAACCCCCAGCACACAAAAACACACCTCATCACCACACCCCTGCACCCACACACCCCTGCACCCACAAACACCTCAACCCCCCCACACCATGACATCACAAAAAATGCCAAAATTCACAGAGAGTGAGTTGACAGTCATGGTCAACGAGATTGTGAGAGTAGAACCACAACTATTTGGTAACCTAGTCCAACAGACACCATTAGCCACCAGGACACAAATGTGGGAAAGGATAGTCCAAAGGGTGAATGCAGTTGGGGCCACCCCAAGATCCAAGAAGGAGATCATGAAGCGGTGGCATGATCTCAAGAGAACTGGACGCTGGCAAACGCGACTGGCAGTGGCCCTCCCATCCCACCGAAGACATTCACACCATGGGAGGAGAAGGTGCTTGCTATCCTGCTACCTGAGAGTCTCACAGGAGTAGCCGGGGGAGCGGAGGCTGGTAAGTACCGACAAATGTGTAACACCACATTGAGATTTACCTCCTTGCAATACCCAACCACCAATACACTGTCCATCCCTAACCAACATGTAGCCAGCCATTCTGCTGAGGAGGCCTGTATGGGGCCGGATTGTCACTACAACATGCCCCCCTGTCCCACAGCCCAGCAGCATGGAGGCCTCCCCCAGCCAGGAGCAAGTGTCAGCCATTGCACTGTTTAACAAACAAACTTACAGGTAGGTAGCCATCTTCACTTGGGGGCTGTTTGTGGGTGTGAGGGAGGGAGGGAGGCCTGTCTCACTACTCCAAGCATGCCCCCCTGTCCCTCAGCCCAGCAGCATGGAGGCCTCCCCAGCCAGGAGCAAGTGTCAGCCATTGCACTTTTTAACAAACAAACTTACAGGTAGGTAGCCATCTTCACTTGGGGGCTGTTTGTGGGTGTGAGGGAGGGAGGCCTGTCTCACTACTCCCAGCATGCCTCCCTGTCCCACAGCCCAGCAGCATGGAGGCCTCCCCAGCCAGGAGCAAGTGTCAGCCATTGCACTGTTTAACAAACAAACTTACAGGTAGGTAGCCATCTTCACTTGGGGGCTGTTTTTGGGTGTAAGGGAGGGAGGGAGGCCTGTCTCACTACTCCCAGCATGCCTCCCTGTCCCACAGCCCAGCAGCATGGAGGCCTCCCCATCCAGGAGCAAGTGTCAGCCATTGCACTGTTTAACAAACAAACTTACAGGTAGGTAGCCATCTTCACTTGGGGGCTGTTTGTGGGTGTGAGGGAGGGAGGGAGGCCTGTCTCACTACTCCCAGCATGCCCCCCTGTCCCACAGCCCAGCAGCATGGAGGCCTCCCCAGCCAGGAGCAAGTGTCCGCCATTGCACCCTGCACACTCACCTTACAGGTATGTAACTACCGTATATCTTCATGAAGTGTGTGTGTAGAAATCAAATAACTATTGTACGCAATGCATAGACAATCAACCTTTATGACTCCATGATGTAACTCTGCACTATGTAATGTAACACGGTGTTGCCATGATTTGTACAACTGATGACAGCAAATTGCACTAGTAAACAGACAGCTGATGATACGCAGATGACAAAAACACTGACCACTCCCCATCTACTCCACAGGTGATGAAGAACTCACTGCTGGGGACAACACCAACGACCAGCAGAGCCAGTCTCCACCTCCGGCACATGGACTCACAGATGCAGACTCCCAGGACAGTTTGGATGATGAGCTCCAGGCCGGCCCATCTGGTGTTCCACAGAGCCAGAGGTCCCAGGCCCCCATCCTCCCCACCACCACCTCTGCTGCAACAACAACGCAGCAGACCCCTGCTGTCACGGCCTCTGCCTCTACCGCAACCACCACCACAGCCACTGCCACCAAGACCACCACTACCACCAGTACCACCTGCAGCACCCTCCCTGTCCCTAGGGATGACCAGCCCACACCAACAACTGTGGAGGGCAGGGAGCCAGTGCGTGGCGCACCAGTGGCGAGGGAAGAGGTCCGTGGCAGCAGAGCAGGCGGGAGGGCCAGGGTCAACACCAGACCTCGGGAGGAGTGGACACCATCCCTGGACCACTTCACCAGAGTTGTGGATGCCTACCAAGAGGTCCAGGGACAAAGTGGCCGGTCGGATGAACTACTAAGGGAGCTCATCCTGCTGATGAGGTCCATCGATAACCGGCTGGGACAGATGGTGGACCTCATGGGCCAGCAAGTGGCGTTGCAGAGGGACAGGCCTGTGTCCCAACCTTCACCGCCGTCCCCTCCTGTTGTGCAGCAGGGTGACAGTCCACCATCCTCCCCTGCGCCAACAGAGAGGGGCGAGTCCTCTGACGCCGCTGGCCATTCAGCAGGCCCCCCACCGCCAAAAAGATCTAGGGGGCGTCCGAAGAAGAGCCTGGGAGTCTCTGGAAGCAAAGCACCTGCCACACGCCAGTCACGGAGCCAGCCGTGAAGACAACCCTCTCCACAACTGCATTCACTGTTTGGACTGTCTTTCCCCACATTGCCTTGGCAATGGCACCTGTCTGTTGGACTGGGTCACCACATCCATGTGGTGTCTACTCTTGCATCTCTGCGACCATGACTGTCAACTCAATGCTCATTCACCACCTTCCTGTAAATATTCCCGCACAATTCACATGTCCACCCCGTAAATAAAATACCTGACACTCCAGATTTGGTGTATTGAATTCTTTAGTGCAGTATTTACATTGATGATAATGTCCATGATGTGTAAACATGATGTACAGTATGCAGGGCAGGAACACTCTGGAGCACCTAGGGAGACACAACAGAACTACAGTCACTGGTCTCATCATGCCAACACACACAGATCACTGCTCCACAAATATCCAATTTATCACAGGTACACTACACATTGTCTAGCTGATATGCACAAATACGGTCCAGAAATCATCTCCGTACGTAACGTCCATTACAACAATACCATACATAGGTGACAGAACATGTGGCTATTGGGAACATCTGCGCATATCCATTCACAACAAAAGCTACCACACTAGACTATGTAGACGTTGTAACTTGTCACACACCTTCAAGTGAAGTAGCGTTGTATTAGCTGCTGGCGTAGGTCAACTCCTTCCTCCTCTCCACTGTCCTCATCACTGGATTCAGGTCCCTGAGCAGGTTGTGGCCTTGGTTCCTCACCATCGTCCAGGAGCAGGGGGACCCCCTTGTGGATCGCCAGGTTGTGTAGCATACAGCATGCCACAACGATCTTGCACACCTTCCCAGGCGAGTATGCGAGTGCGCCTCCAGTCCTGTCAAGGCACCGGAACCTTGACTTCAGCAGGCCAAAAGTCCGTTCAATTACCCGTCGTGTCCTGCCATGGGCCTCATTGTAGCGGATGTCTGCTGGTGTCTGGGGATTCCGGAGTGGGCTCAACAGCCATGGCCTACTGGGATATGCAGAGTCCCCTGTGAATGAAAAACACCCATAGCAATGTTGTACGGCCACAGTAAAGCCAGTGACACATAGCACGTGAATGCAGTAGTGTAACTCACCCACAATCCAGGCACGTTCGGGATGCAGATTCTCCATCATCCGTGGCACCATGCTGTTCCTCATAATGAAAGAGTCATGGGCCGAACCGGGATACTTTGCACACACATGTGATATTGTCATGTCCGCAAGGCACACCACCTGCACATTCATGGAGTGGTAGTGTTTGCGGTTCCGATAAATGTGCTCCGTCGCCTGCGGTGCCACCAGAGCCACATGGGTGCAATCTATGGCACCGACTACATGTGGGATGCGCCCAAGTGGATAGAAGTCCCCCTTAACGGCAGCCAATTCACGTCCCCTGGGGAAATGTATGTAGCGATTGCGATATATCATCATGGCCTCAAGTACATCCCTCAGCACCATGCTGAACATGGGCTGCGACATCCCCCCAGTGTTAGCCACGGTCTCTTGGAAGGAACCAGTTGCAAAGAAGTGTAGTGCTGCCATAACCTTGTAGGTTGGTGTGAATGCCGTAGGATAGTGACGGCGAGGCTGCAGGTGGGGCTCCAATAGATCACACACGATCTTCAATGTTGGTCTGTCCAGCCTGAATTTCCTGATGATTGCCTCATTCTCCATGTCCTCAAGCACAATCAACTGACGTAGGAGATTTGGCCTCCTCCTAGTTTAGGATTATAAAGAATAGGTCAATGACAAGCATCATGAGATGGCCATAGCACAAAGCATCAATGATGTAATGGGAAAACAACAAGGGCCAGAGAGATGCATGGCATATCAGGTTACATGGCTGGCCATTAGCTACACACAGAGGGCAGGCCTCTCCAGTGACAATACCCAAGTGACAGTAACACATCGGGTAATGTGAAAGTGGATATAATGATAGAACTTTTGACATGCGCAGACATGGAGCTACTAGAGCCACAAATGTAATGTGACTTAACATGTCTGTCATACCCATCTGCCGTACCTGCCACACCTCAATGCATCATGTACATTCTGCAACCATTTATTGACACAATGATCACAGTAGCAGGGACACTTCTGGTTGTGTGCATGATCAGTTGTGAATCCACAAGTCAGGTACGATACAATGCAGTGCCACCAGCCCGGTCAAGGTCTGCACTGACCAACAACACATTAAACCTCACGACCTCTATGTAGAGCACCTGACGTCTGTCAATCATCATCACACATCAAAACCCTTACTAAAATGGCACAAACACATGCTAAAGTGGCTCACACTGAACGTGCGTCCTCCTGTGGATGCAATGGCTGTGTGGCATCGTGTGTACAATGATGTGCCCTACACCATGTAGCTGCAGGGTACATATACATTGTCCAGATTGACATACACAGCAATGTGTATGAAAATGCCAGAACCTACCGCCGGTCCCCGGCGGTGTGAACCCAGCACCACCATCTACCCAGCCAAGGTAGCCATTGGCACATGGACTTGTGTACATGCCGGTGGCTATGCTCCGCCGCATGAGTCGTGGTACCTACCGCCGGTCCCCGGCGTTGTGACCCCAGCACCACCATCTACCCAGCCAAGGTAGCCATTGGCACATGGACTTGTGTACATGCCGGTGGCTATGCTCCGCCGCATGAGTCGCGGTACCTACCGCCGGTCCCCGGCGTTGTGACCCCAGCACCACCATCTACCCAGCCAAGGTAGCCATTGGCACATGGACTTGTGTACATGCCGGTGGCTATGCTCCGCCGCATGAGCCGGGCACCCGCGGTGCATCACCGCCATGGCGCATTGCATACAGCCAATGGCATGGGTGGTCGCGTTGGCATGATGCATATTTGAAAATAACGGAAGCTGTGCTGCGCCGCCGCGGAGCCGGTCATTGGATGCTTTTGAATGATGCACCAGCGCGGTAGCGCACCCCGGACACCCGCGGTGCATCACCGCCATGGCGCATTGCATACAGCCAATGGCATGGGTGGTCGCGTTGGCATGATGCATATTTGAAAATAACGGAAGCTGTGCTGCGCCGCCGCGGAGCCGGTCATTGGATGCTTTTGAATGATGCACCAGCGCGGTAGCGCACCCCGGACACCCGCGGTGCGTCACCGCCATGGCGCATTGCATACAGCCAATGGCATGGGTGGTCGCTGTGGCATGATGCATATTTGAAAATAGCGGAAGCTGTGCTCCGCCGCCGCGGAGCCGGTCATTGGATGCTTTTGAATAAGGCAGACCCAGACAACCAATTGTAGCAGCTTATTAGCTTCCTAACTACCCCAGGGGGCTATAAATCTGTGGGAGTGAGCCACACATTCCCACTGCTCACAGAGCCTGAGCCTTGGACCCTCTCCTGCTGCTGCCTGGGACCCTCTCCTGCTGCTGCCTGAAGAGCCTGCTGCCTGGGACCCTCTCCTGCTGCTGCCTGGGACCCTCTCCTGCTGCTGCCTGAAGAGCCTGCTGCCTGGGACCCTCTCCTGCTGCTGCCTGAAGAGCCTGCTGCCTGGGACCCTCTCCTGCTGCTCACAGAGCCTGCTGCCTGGGACCCTCTCCTGCTGCTGCCTGAAGAGCCTGCTGCCTGGGACCCTCTCCTGCTGCTGCCTGAAGAGCCTGCTGCCTGGGACCCTCTCCTGCTGTTGCCTGAAGAGCCTGCTGCCTGGGACCCTCTCCTGCTGCTGCCTGGGACCCTCTCCTGCTGCTGCCTGAAGAGCCTGCTGCCTGGGACCCTCTCCTGCTGCTGCCTGGGACCCTCTCCTGCTGCTGCCTGAAGAGCCTGCTGCCTGGGACCCTCTCCTGCTGCTCACAGAGCCTGCTGCCTGGGACCCTCTCCTGCTGCTCACAGAGCCTGCTGCCTGGGACACCTCACAACTCACTTCCGCCACAGGTCTGCCATATCCACAGGGATGTCAAGAACAGATAAGATCCGTGCCAGTCCATTCACGAGTGAGGAGCTGGATGTCCTTGTGAACGAGGTGCTGGCACAGTACCCACGCCTGTTTGGTGGCCCCAATGTCGTAGTAAGTCAACATGAAGGGAGCAGTAGGGCAGGGTGGTGTCAGACGTGTATTCATTAGCTGCAGTATGTGCTTTTTGATGTGGGGTGCAGACAAACACTGACAGACAAGATGTTTCCAGGTGGTGGGAGTGTGTGTTTTGCATTGTGACTCTGTCCTAGGCCTATACTTGTATGTGTGAGTGGGATTTGCTATTTTTTCGGGCAGGCATAACCTACGGTTGTTTGTCTTGTAGCTGCCTGGACAGTGTCCGCTTGTGATGTAATTTCAGGGTGCCCCTGTTGTCATAGTCAGTGTGCCCCACAGAGTAGGTTCAGTGGCTGCACAGCCAAACGTTGTCCATCAGCCAACTTACATGCTACAGTTGCTTCACACTGATTAGTGGATATGCCCCATCAATGCCCTGTACTATTTCTGAATTACACAGTGCTGTCGATGCATTTGTGTTGAAGCATCATTCTTTAGTGTGATTATCATGGAGACTACGAACCTCAATGTGTGCATGCATTCACTAATGTTTATGCCATGCAGAGTGGCCTTGTGAGGGTACCCTCAGTTCTGGAGGGAGGGAGGTCACTGTGAGTCCCGATTCAGTCTCTGGCTGTTGTACTGATAGATGCTGACATATGACATTGTGTAAATGTTCTTTTGGCCTTCTTTACTCTCATTCCTGCAGCTCAAGGGCGTGTGGCACGGCGCACCATGACTCCGCTGATGGGACGCATACTGGCAGTGACCTATCCAGACCTGGAATGCACGTCTGAAGGGGCTTCAGCAGCAAGACAGAGATGGTGAGTATACGGGGAGGGAGAGTTTGTCTGGGAGTGGATGCATGTGTAGAGTGCCTGTGGCAGCGGTGACACATGTGATGTGCGTGTGCTGCCATGCTGTGATATGTGATGTGAGTGACAACTGTGATGTGTGTCTGTATGAGGCATTGGCCCACCATGGCCTTACTGTGCAGCTCCTGCCTGCAGGTTTCTGTCCTTGACAGATATTTTGTTGTCCACATGGTCACTCTTCTTTGTGATGGTGGGTGTAGTCCCTATTCTGCCGTACAGCTGTGTCCACTTAATGAGTGTGACACCATGTCTGTCTACTTTGCATGCACCTTCATGGTAGTGGCCCACACATCTGACGACAATGTGAACCCAGATTGGCACATGGTGATTGTAATGGCCTATTTGACAATATGGCATGTGTACACAATACAGGTGTGTGTATTCACCTCTGGATCACTTTTGGTCTGTAAGTGGTGATGTTTGTTGTGGCTACATCATGTCCATGGGGCAGGTCAATGTGGGCTGGGGGAACACCATCCATGGGCAGGGTGTAGTGCTGTGTGTAATCGACATTGGTCCACTCCTGCCTGTTTGTCCGCATGACAGGCACTGTTGTGGTCTATATGGTGTGTAGCTGCACAGTGATTGGAGGGTGTGGTGGTTACCATGTAGCTCTAGGCCTCTCATGTGCTGCATTGATCTGATATCGTGTGACCAGACAATGACACTTAGACAACCATGTTTCTGTCACTAATGCAGATTCGCAAGACACCACGGCGGAACATGATCCTGAAAGTGGTGGCGAGACCAGCACGACAGCGGCAGCAGAGCAAAGTGAGACGGAGCCAAGTGACACTGACCACACCAGCGCTACTGAGGGTGACAGGAGTATGCATGAGGAATCTGTGGCTGAGACACAGAGTACCACTTCATCTGAGGGCAGGGGGGATGCATCCCTGTTAGCACCCACAGGAGATGGGGAGTCTGCTGCTGCATCAGACTACCAGCGGCCACTGCCCACCCTCCCATCCACTTCCTCTGGGGCTGCCCGTATCCGTGTCACTAAGAGGGGACGTGTGACATTCACACATGGCACCGCTGCACCTGCACCTGTCCCCCCTGCTGCCCTCAGTGCAGAGTGCGTAGATCTCCTGCGGCAACTTTGCGTGGGCCAGACCGCCCTGCTCAATGCCTTCAGTGCACACGATAACAAATTAGGCCAGGTTCTGGCATTCATGGAGGGCATACACTCTGACGTGGGTGGCCTACATCGTACACTCCTGTCATTGTCAGGTACAGTGACGTCAGCCCTCCAACAGGCACATGCCCCCTTTGCAGCTCAGGTGCCTGTGACGTCCACCCAGTCCGTGGCCACATCACATGACAGTGAGCACTTGGGACATACATCAACTAAACGATACAACACTAGGAGCACAGGTCAGACCCAAAGCAAACAATCCCGTCCACAGACTCCATCCCCAAAGAAGAGCAGGGCCCCCCCAATATGCACAGACAAGGTGAAGTCACAGAAGAGCAAGACCAGAAGAGCATTGTGTCAGACACCAGGCTCACATGCTGCAGAGGCATCACCAGAAATCGACTCAGCTATGCCCACAGAGGATGTGTGGGATGTCTTGGCTACACCTGGGGAGAGCACAGGGACACAACCACCTACCACATCAACCCCAGTACAAAGTACATCGAGGCAGGTGGAGGGAAGCCCTGTTGTGACCAGCCCAGTCATTGTGGCAGAGGAGACCCCTGTTGTGAGCAGCCCAGTCATTGTGGCAAAGGAGGGCAGTGTTGTGTCCAGGCCAGTGACTCAGGTAGAGGAGGGCAGTGTTGTGGCCATCCCTGGCAAGAAGGGACAGGAGGGCACTGTAGACACCACCCCTGGGGTAAGTGGGAAGGTGGTCACTGTGGGGGGTACACCTTCCAGAGAGGGTAAGGTGGTCCGGAGGCGTAGCCAGCCCAAGCGTACTGCAGGATCAAGCACTTCTCCAGAGGGAGTGCCAGTGTCTGCCCCTGATGTGGGACAGTTGGGGGGTGTGCCGGTGGTGTCAACGCCACTTCCCATCAACCCCATGACAGGGAAGCAAATTCATATTCCGAAGAAGTGGAAGGGCACCCCTCCAACCTCTCCCACCCACACTGTGTCAAGGGCGTGCATGACTCCACCTCCACGTGCCACGGTGCCACCTGGTCCGCACAGCCCTCCACCTTGCAGGCCCTCTGTTATTGCCACATCACATGTCCCTCTGTCACACCAGTCAAGTGGACCTGCAGTCCCTGACACACAGCCAGGTCCCACTCCACATGACTGCCAGGAGTGAGTTGTCAACACCCTCAGACGCCTGTGCCACACAGAGGTGTGCTACTCTAGACCATTGTTAGCGATCTGGGTGTGTTCATGGGCCTGTTGCTCTGATGTACTCTGCTCTGCCAAGGACTCTGGGCCTGTTGCTCTGATGTACTCTGCCCTGCCCTGCCAAGGACTCTGGGCCTGTTGCTCTGATGTACTCTGCCCTGCCAAGGACTCTGGGCCTGTTGCTCTGATGTACTCTGCCCTGCCCTGCCAAGGACTCTGGGCCTGTTGCTCTGATGTACTCTGCTCTGCTCTGCCAAGGACTCTGGGCCTGTTGCTCTGATGTACTCTGCCCTGCCCTGCCAAGGACTCTGGGCCTGTTGCTCTGATGTACTCTGCCCTGCCAAGGACTCTGGGCCTGTTGCTCTGATGTACTCTGCTCTGCCAAGGACTCTGGGCCTGTTGCTCTGATGTACTCTGCCCTGCCCTGCCAAGGACTCTGGGCCTGTTGCTCTGATGTACTCTGCCCTGCCCTGCCAAGGACTCTGGGCCTGTTGCTCTGATGTACTCTGCTCTGCTCTGCCAAGGACTCTGGGCCTGTTGCTCTGATGTACTCTGCTCTGCTCTGCCAAGGACTCTGCACTTCCCGATTGTGTTTGACCAGTGCATAGTCTGTGCCATTTGTACATGATTTTGTGACTTGCTGGTGTCTACTAATGTTGTGTAGCTACATCTGTGCAATATGTGAATAAATACAGTTACTTATGGTGTGTTTTCTCTGTCTCCTTACTGATTTAAGTACTTTTCTTGTTTGCATATGCTTGACTGAGTACCATGCTCTATTTTGTAAATCACCATTGCAAGGCTCTATGTGGCCATATGATTATTAGACAGGGGGGACAGGGTCTTCAGTCCATTCTGGCCCTGCTGATGTTGTACTGTGTGATGGCTATTTTACAGGCCATGCAGTTTTCGTGTTGGTGAATTGCTATTGCTGCATACACTGTTCACAGGTCACCTTGGGGGACACTGGCAGCACAGGGTGTGCAGCTGTGCTGTGGTTTAGTCGATGTCTATGATGTGATGAGGTGTGTGTGTTTTCCTTTCTGTGTGCCCAGGCGTGTATGTGTACGGTCGCAGAAAGAAGGGGGTTCCCCAGAGGGTTTTGATGATATGGGCAGGCAGTGGGGGAGAAACAACTTGGAAAGAAAACAAAAGAACAACCCTGCCCTTGATATATTAAGGTCCCCTATGGGATCCAATTAATGCTAGTGGAGTAGTGTACCTAGGAGTCAAGGCTGCACAGAATATGAGGCAAGTCAATGTACATATACATCAGGAAGGTCTAGGCTTTTTAGTATATATACTATTTATTAGTTTATTTTGATTTTACGTATCAAATTGGTGATGTACAAAAAACTATTTACATTTGTCTTGAATACACATAATATATACATCTTCAGATATGTCCGACAATATCCTATTGTCGGGCATATCTGTACATCAGCAATTTGATACGTAAAATCAAAATAAACTAATAAATAGTATATATACTAAAAAGCCTAGACCTTCCTGATGTATATGTACATTGACTTGCCTCATATTCTGTGCAGCCTTGACTCCTAGGTACACTACTCCACTAGCATTAATTGGATCCCATAGGGGACCTTAATATATCAAGGGCAGGGTTGTTCTTTTGTTTTCTTTCCAAGGTGTATGTGTATGGTCGTCTTGTGTTGGCCCTTGGTCCTGGTGGCATGGCTTACATGGCATGTGTGGTGTTGGGTGTGGCAGAGGTGTGCAGTGTGAAGGGCGTTAGTTTGTAGTGTATGTATGTGTGCCCCTGTATGGTGTGAGACACACATGTGTCATCCAGGAGTTGTATGCCTGTTGTTTGTTTTGTCTTGCCCTGTGTGGATGATTGTATGCAATTGTGTGGGCTGTGGGGAGTGCACTGGTGTTGTGTGTTCGTTGTCAGCCAATCCTGCAGTGCCTGTGTCCCTGGTTGTGTGTCGCAGTGTGTGTGTATTGTGCTTGTTACAGTGCTTGTTGGTGTGCATGGGGTTGCACGGGATAGGCACCTGGCCTGTGACTAGCTCGGGTGGGGTGCAGTGTTGGTCGGGGTGGTGTGTCACTGTGATGTTTGGGACCTGGCCATGCCTTGGTGTTGCCCTGCCTTCTGCATAGTGCGCATGTGTTGACCGCGGCGGTGACGTGTCCGTGACCGTGACGTTGCTGCAGGTTGGCGGACGTTGTGTGTTCCGGATGCCGTGGGGTGCCTTGTTGTGAGGTGGGTGATGTGTGGGTGCCCATGTGAATGTGTTGTGGCCCCCAGCAGGATGCCAGTGTTTTGTTTGGGCACTGTGTCGCCATGTGAGATGTGTGGTGCATATGTGTAGTGGTGTACCTGCGACGGCGTCCGCGGCGGCCCATCTGCTGATAGTGTTGCAGCAGGTACATGACCGGATGCATGTGGAGGGCTGGGTCCATGGGGTTCATGTCGGGTCTCGGCGTTCGTGCTCCGCTGTCGACTTTCCGCCTGCTTCAGCTGTGCGGTGTCTCCGCTGCCGTGCGTCTGCTTGTTTGGGCCATCCTAATTTGTCGAGTGGGGCGGACGTCATCGTCCGCGGCGGAGCGTCTCGATTGGCTACAGCCCCCGCGGTGGCGGGCACACCTTGATGGCGGAGCGCGGCGCTCGGCGGCGGACGGGAAATGACCTGTGTTTACCTATCCTAATGTGGCGGACGTGAGTTCCGCTGCTCGCGGGCGGAAAAAGCTGTTTTTCCGCCCCGCCATCGCCGCGGTGGTGCCACCGCCCGACATCCTAATGGACCCCATGTATTCGCTTACCCTTCCCGCCACCGTCGATGCGAGTAAACTGATTTTAACACGACGCATCTAGCCGCCCCAGGACGAAGACCCCGATGTAAGGCCGCAAGTACGCCTACTGTTGTAGCGTGGGGTCGAAACGTCGACGGCTACCTTTTCTCGTCCTCAGTTGACACCGCCCGCATTTCTTGGATATTGTAATATACCAGTGTCAATATAGACATTTTTGATAAATCATGGGATATCTTATGAATCCTCTCTTTGGCTCAGGGATCTGAAGCCGATTTATTGTGTAATAATTTCAAGAGTTTGACATATTTATTTGTCACGATTATTATCATTCTTTATCTATCCCTTTCCTTTTCACAGCATGACGCTACCTCACTTCTTTTCCTTTTGGGGCACTGTTATCAAAATTTATAAATTGTAGTATTTGCTCATTGTGATTAATTTACAGTGTGTCTAATGCTTTGTTGTTATTATTGTTTTATTAAATGTGAATAATGTTTACACAGTTCCCAGGGACCCTCATTTTGTACATTATATAGCATCCAGGTCCCTTGTGGATTTTCTTGGGTAAAACCCCCCTTCTTTATCAATCATCAATCCTGGAGGCAGAGTGCTTGGAAATATGTGAGATGGTGCTCTGGCATGAGCTGAGCCTGTCTGCAGCTTTCGGAACCATGTCCTTTAGCTGTTTCATGATACTGCCATACCATATACTCTGAAGTGCATTATGAACCTCGCGGTTAAATGCTATCTTTGGTTTGGCTTTATCAAAACATGTCGAGTAAGGTGTCATACGAATTGGAATACTACCCCCTCGCCAGTTCTGGCGACGGGGGTAGCATTCCACCCTTCTAGAGGGATACGACATGTACCTAACCTGAACCCCGGTTAAAGTTAAACAGAGCCTCAGCATCATAAAATGGATGCTGCCACCACAGACACAAGTCTGACCTCCTGCTGGTGGGAGTCCTTCCAGCGAGGGAGGCTTGGACAAAGGGTTTCCTGCCTTGGGAGGTGCTAGCACCACCCCAGACAGGATTTTGTGTATTGGATAGGACAGGGCTGAATAGAATCAGACATGCCTGGGGCGCACAAGGAGTCCCTGTGCATAGGCCAGTTCAAACCGGTCCTGGGGCTTTCCAGCCCCAGTCCTGGCACGAAACTGGACAAAGGAAAGGGGGTGTAACCACCCCCCTTCCTGGTCCCACCCAGAGGAGGGACCTAGCAGGTAATCCGGGCCCCAGATTTGGAATAAGAGTAGGAGCTGTGTCCTAAGACTTCAGATAATCCTGAACTCGACTTGAAATACAGAAGAAACTTGGACGTCGACATTCTGCTGCACAGAAGACTGAAGAAAATCTACCTTGTGGCCAAGGAGTGACCACCCTGTGAATACAGGCACCAACAGCAACTCGATGTCTGATTTGCCGCCGCCTCCCACCGGAGCCCGAGCCCAGAGCCTGACAAGACCCAGACTCCCAGACATCTCAGAGCCCGATCCACAGTCTCTGAAAAGAAGAGACCCGTGGAGGCACCGAGAGACGTGGGACCGGACATCTTGGAAGACCCCCGAAGAGCTGACTGCGCAGCACCCGAGGCACCCTCGACACTGTGCTTTGGTATTTGAGAAGCCCCAACACCGAGCAGCATTTGCACCGACGATCAGCCCCCCAGCATCTCCATGATCTGTGTGGGGCCCTTTTGCACTTTGCCACTTGACGCGCCATCCCGGTCACTTGCCACGTGGCTAGTGGCCATCTTGGCGACGAAAACTACAATTTGCATCACTGGTCTGGTTGCTCCAGACTGGCCCTTGCTCCCCTGAAAAGGAGCATCCGCTCTGACCTTGCTGGTCCGAGTGATAAGCTTGCATTGATTCCTGCGTAGCTTGCTTTAGCCAAGGCCTGTTTGCTCCGATCAAGTTGCCGACACCACCATCAGCGAGAGTCTACGTGGGACAGCTCGTGATCGACTCCTGGACGTCCTTGACCTCTTCGTGTCCACGTGGCTGCAGAGACAATCTTCACTTCATCACCTGTTTGCACCTGACATCGCCTGGTTCCATCCTGGTTCTACGGTAGTCACTGGCTAGTGACTTTGAACATTGTCCCCTCTGCTTTCAGGTCTTCACCTCTTCAGATCCACCCTTGGATCCACCGGAACCCTTCTCGACGACCCGCCTGCAGCATCTTCAGCTCCAAGCACCATCGACCTGCGTGACGAAACCCGACACTACCGACACTACTTCGCACCTGTGCACCCGCTTCCTGTGGGTGAGGTAACTCAGCAACGCCAGTGTTCCCACACTGGTGTACACCTCTAGTGCCTGTGTCTAAAGTTTTATCCTTGTAGGTCCATCGGAAGGTTCCTTAAACACTAACTTTGTAACTTTTACGCACCATTGACTTAACATTGGTGCATGCGTGCCCTTTGAGCACTGCACCCAAGTCCCGCGGGCCTTTCCCGACTTCATCACTGCTAGTCTCGAACAGCTCCAGCAATTCCCTAGGCCCTAGGCCTCTTTCCTTTCCCCATAGTGTTTCTTATACCACTATTTTAGTATATGGTTTAGGTGGCCCCTAGGACTCATCCATATTGTGCAACTTTTGTATATTTAAACTGTGTTTTGTTTTAACGCATTTGCTTCTGTGCTCATAAAGAGTATAGGGGATATTTGTAGAAATAAATCTATATATATTTTCAATATATATCTGTGTGGTGTCCTTTCATTTGGTATTCAAGGGGATTGTGTATGGTAAAACAGCTTGCTTCACATGCCTTTACAGAGTTTAGCCTAAGACTGCTTAGTCCATGCTACCCCTAAGATAGCTTGTCTATAAGGTTGACTTTACAAACTCCACCATAACGGTTGCTTGGCATGGTACAAGATGATCACTAGAACTAGTGAGCATCATATACCAGGCCAACTTCTCACACTTTTTCATTGTGATCTTGGAACAATTTTTGGAAAATATTGTTGAGCTTGGCAATGTTTTTGTACATGGCAAACAAGTAATTCAGGGCCCGATGTAGAGTTTGGCAGAAAGGATACTCCATTGTAATGGTGACGGAGTAACCTCTCCACAAAACTGAAGGTCCACTCACCTCATTTAGAATCGGTTGATCTTCTGCATGTTGACTGTGAGGAGACTGCCCCTTCTCTGTCACTGATATACACCTCTAACAGCCCTGCAGAGTAATTGCCATTAGTGGTTTTGGCACTTGACCACCTGCCCTATTTTGAGTTTGCAGACAAATGTCACGTGTTCACCGTCTGCCACTGCCAGGTAAAACCTGGATGTATGGGGGTAATGAAAAAAGAAAACGACCCCATGCCATGGAGAAATCTCTGAGGGTGAGAGGGAGTCGGTTTTTTTTCAAAAAGATTAAAGTTTAACGTATGATGCTGTAATATTGATGGAGCTGTGCGTCAAACTTTAAATGCATTTAAAGGAACCCCCATTATGGCAGTTCCTGAACATTTAAGTGGCATCTCAAGATTTAGTGGATGGATTTCCCTTGCCATGGTGGGAGCAAAGCACTCAGCTATGGTGATGGTACTTAATCTGCCAGCCAAACTATAAATCAGGCCCTTAGTCTACAAGAGTGCAGCCATGACAGACATAGTGGACACTGCTAAAGTGAAGAATAACAGGTTTAGAGATGGCTCTGAGGAACTCACCAGAAACATATTGGTAAGTTTAATTGTCCCTCCAGGCTTTTCAATGAGTTACACATGACTCAAGCCTTTCTCCCACAAAGATACACCAGTCTGAAAAATGTTTAATATTTGATCACACATTTTCAGAGACTGTCAGGAAGGTGGCCAGAACTCTCTAGGGATCATCTGGCTGTGTATGTTATTATAAATCTGAAACATTTGCCAAAATCTTGCCTATGAAAGCAATCGGGCAAGTCAAAACTATGAACTCAAGTCAGAAAGTCCTGCTGCAGGCAGCATAGTGAATTATGTATCTACCACTATCCTACTGAATAATTCTGAGGCTGTGATGGATGAATAGTGCATCCTATACTATTTTTTCTACAGTTGGACCATCTCATTCATTTTGGTAAGGAATGTAGAGTTCATAACAACACTTCTAGACTACCCCTCTCCTGCCACTCTCACTTTCTTTGCCCATCCCTCACCAATCACACAGGCCAGGAGCCTAGGTTTATAGAGAGGAACTGGTCACATCGGCACCTGTGCCAGTTACCAACCCATGAGTATATATGGTTTCTTGGGGCAGTGCTGTCTTACACCAGACAACAGTGGCTCAGATAGAACCTCGACCTTTGCCAAAATGGCACTAACTAACTTCACTAATTTCCTGAAGTACCTAAAGATATTTTACAGTCACTATTGAAACTCTGACTAAATGGATTGCTGTTGAATAAAATATATCACATAGTCCTCTTACATTCTTCCCACCACCTAACTGATCAGCATCAGGAAATGTACATACTTACCATGACAGATTCCTTCTTCTTGATGTAACCCCCTCCCACCTGACATTTTCCCATTACTTAGCTCTGATATACTTTTATTGCTCTAGATTTGACCTTCATTCCATTCTAAAGCACTCTAGGAAAACAAGCATGGCAAGGCACATCTCAGTCACGCTGGTGCATCATCGGGAATATACATTTGTGTTAAAAATGTATCTCTGATGTGTCTACATGTGCTTGGTGGTAAATTCCCATCCCAAGAACTGCATACATTTTAAAATAGACTAAAAGGCAAACCAACCATTTGTCTTGCACTGAGTATTGTGTTTGCCTTTGAATTGTGCTTGATGAGCTTAGAGGCAATTGTGGCACTTAGACTTATGACAGCCATTGTTTTGGGTAGGTGTCAGTTCGAGAATGTGGTGGTGGCTTTACATGCCTGTTTACAGTAGGACCACCATGCAGGCAGTCCTAAAATCCTTTTTTCAAGAGTGACGTGTGCTGCAGTCCAGAACAAGGGCTTTCTGAGTTGCAGCACAAGCAGCTGTTGAAAAAGGCACTGTCTGCACTTCCATGCACCATAAGCCAGGCACCATGTGGTGCTGGCACAAAGTCCATGAATGTCCATGGGGGAACCACCGGTACACCCATGGCCGCTGTACAGTGATACACGGGGGACAGGACCCTGCTTTGAATGCCCACAGTCCTTTTCCCACAGCCTGTACATGGCGCCCAGATCACCATGAACTGGATATCGGAAAGGTACATCCTAATCCATATCAATAGGCACAACCCTTTTTCTAGGGATAGGAGTCTGACTGGCACCCAATGGGATACTTGATCCTGTCAGTCAAGGCGGTCTTTCCCTCCCGACAGCCAACCTCCAACAGCCTGCATCCTGATGCGGCAGTCGGACCGATGGCCTGGATGTTGGTGGGACTGCCACCAACGGCCTGTTTTTGGCAGTCCCCAGACATCATAAAGTGTAAAACTAATTAAAGAATATATATATTGTTTGTTGATGGCAAATCTGATATTCATTTTTGTGAAGTAAAGAGAAATAATTGTAAAATCTTTTAAGTTTGAAATGAGCTTTTTGATGTCTTTTTGAAATAATATTTAATCAGAGGTACAAAAGAATTATTGTTTACATTTTTACCTCTCCGAATTCACATTTCCTGACTCGGGCAGTACATTTGCACACTATGAAGCATATGATCTAATCTATTTACATAATAAGCCACCCGATGAAAATGACCCTGAATTTAGATAAGGACGGGTGAAGTTACTCTCTCATGCAGCACTCACACCACATGTCTTGTTTTATAATACTACCAAGGCATTCCTCCTCTGGCCACATCTTCTATAAGAGAAAGGCATAAGGAAAATAGATAGTTGCACAAGCTATGGGTGGCCGAATAGTTGTGATCTAACTTAAATTACAATCATGTCTCAAAAATTATGCAGTGGCCTACAAGTAGAGGCAATGTGTCTATGGTGTATATGACAGACCACTGCTGCCAGCTATCATAGTTTTTCCTCTCTTTTCTTTAACTATTGAACTGATTGTTGATGTACACAAGAGAAGTTAAAATCCATGGTGGGGGCAGCGGTGGAGGGTGGATGGTAAACCCTGCATGATTTTAAGATTCTTAATACATTTAGGAAGCAGACAAAGCTGCACAATACTAAATTTCTCAAGTATTTTTTCTGAAATGGCACACTTGTACACTTTATGGATAGCTAACACTAAGTACAGATCATCACACCTTTAAAAATGTACACAGCTTAATTGGGAAAGGGAACTTTGGAATCTTTGGACGAAAATGTTGCTCTAACTTGAGCTTGTGTCTTTTATGGAGGTTTTGGAAGACAATGGTTGCAATGTGGCTAAAAAAGTCCAGGCTTAGACACACCGGTTGTGTCAGAAATTAGAACACTAAGGGCCCCATTAGGATGACGGGCAGTCATTGTCCGCCCGCCACCCTTTCGTAGAACGGGACCGCCCGCCATAAGGGCCAGGGTCCCGTGGGGGGAATTAGGATGTGCCCGCCACAGTGGCAGGCACATCCTGTAGTTTTAGCATTGTAGCGTGATTAGACTTCAATGCCAGCCATTGTAGATATAAATGCCCACACCAGCACTAGGTGGTCAGGAAGGTCAGCCAAATAAAAATTAAAAATTAAATAGCAACAGTGCCAATATGCAATCTTATTTTGAACCTTTGTCTGAATTTTACTTGTGTTGGCCCATTCGATGCTGATTTGTACTCACGTTCTGAGCAAAGGATGATGAGTGCTTTCAATAAATTTTGATTTTTAGTTCACCCAGTCTTGGCCGTGACACACTATCAAATGAAGTATGGAAGCCAATTAATCCTGCATAGAGGGCCCTTCCTTTTGCTGCTAACGTGGCTTCAATCAGATGGGAGATGCAGATAAGGTTGTCCTCAATATGGCAGCCCTTTTGACAGCCAGTTTGAGACAGAGGGATCAGCTTTCTTTCTTCCATGCAAGCTTGGAACTCTTTAATTAATATACTGGTGTTGCACTTCCCTTCAGTGTCAAGTGATGCAATCAATCAGTAATTCCCAGGGCATGATCGCAAGCCTTTTTTATGGATTGGCAACAGGAGTGAACACCGCCATGTCTCAGGAATACTTCCCCCTAGTCAGCATTCTTGGAATAGAGGCTCCATCACTGTGGCCCATCGAGATGGCACCCACTTGTATACTGCAGCCGGTATGTTATTTGGGTCGAGCACACCACCTGCTTGCATTTACTGGATAGCTATGCTACTTGAGCCGAATTCATTGAAGCACATTCTCCTCATCTAGAGTCACTGAAATGTTTTGACCATCTCGATCTGGTTGCTTCATTGGGTCCACGTAAAGAGCCTTAATGTAAGTTTCCCAGTCTCCAGTGGCAATGTTAATAATGGTCGCCTGTTGGTTTGGTTTGAAGCATTTGTTCACCCATAGCCACAATGTCCTTTGATTCCTGGATGTTATAACCGCATGTGAGTTGGTCCACCTCTGGGCTTCCACTCCCCTCTTCTGGATATATATGACTTTTCAATATTCTTGGCGAATTGTAGCAATTCGGGTCCATAGTTATTTATTTGCTCCCTTGTCCTTGCTAAACTTCAGCATTGCTTTGTTTAAGCTATGTTATAAGGTCGGTATTTGATGTTTCCTTTCAGCTGCTAAGCAGGAATTTGCAGTCAACTTGCCTTTTCTTGTCTCTCCCGCACAGAGTATGTTTTCCCTTAAATGGTCAGCCAAGGACTCCCAGAGGTTTGTGGTGATTATATCATCTCTAGTTTGCCAGAACGTGTCCAGGAAGACGTCCACACTTTCCCCATACTTCTCTTTGTTCACTGTGGACCACTTTATTTTCTTGACAGGCTCAAGCTGTTCCCCGGTGCCGAGGGGTCTTATTTTGGGGTGAGTGGGTCAATTGGTGAAGTCAAGAAAAGCTAACTAGAAAACGAAAGAAAGAAAATAGCACTCATCCAGTGAAGGGTATCTGACTTTATATGTTCCTGTCTACTGCTCAAATAAGGATGAAGTAAAAATAATGACAAGCCAATACATTTCTCCTAACCAGAAGGTAAGAATATAATAATGTACATTAAATAAAACATTTTGATTTCTTTTTTCTATCTAACTCAGTACCTGTATTGACTTACTTATAAATCTTTCATTGTTGTAAAAGAAAATGAGAAAATGTTTCTGTCTTTCAGTGATATGTAACAACCTGCATATCTGAAAACATCAAGCAATATTATTAATATTTTACCGTCTTTGCAGTCAAAAGTATGTGTACAAAAAATATTTCTCACCCTACATAAGTTGTTTACTTCAGAAATGTTGATTTATAAATAGAAGTGCGAAAGCAAACATACACATCATTTTTCTTCACAGGGCAGCTTTATCTTTTAATTAAGGAGTTTTTTAGGATGATCTACTCTATTTTGGTTAAACAGTCCTCATTTAAATGTAATATTAACTCAGCAAGAATATATATCTTGTATAGTCTTTACATCGTGAGCTCAGTCATTAACTGGGTCTTTGAATGCACAGGTCCTGATTATGAGTGCTCCAGTAAATTCTGACTCGTGCTTAAACCCCTGTTTACACATGGGTAAGATTTTTGATTTTGGGTGTATTTAACACATTCAATAAGTATCGGATGCATTAAATACCTCAGCTATTGATACATTTCGGCTGGTGAAAACCTCCTGAAATTGAATAGGGGAAATTGAACAATATTGACCGTCCCATGCGTACTTGAGTGCGTTAAACACTGTTATTCCCCATACGCTCATAATAGTTGATATTGTACATGATAAATAATGTACCCCATAGTATTGTTAACTACCATGTGTGACAATTAACACCTTAACTAATAATCAGGGCCCTAGGTTTGTGTGTTTTACAACTGTTTACACTGGAAAATGTTTTGAAAACTTTAGTTTTTAAATCGCTTAGCCCAGTCCAACAACAAAAGTGAAGGCATGCACTAACCTTCCTTTATAGATTTGTGTGAGCTGAAGTATTGTATTGTATTGTGGCATACTTATATAGCGCAACCTGTCACCACCAAGGGCATCCTGGCGCTTTGATCGGAATTCAATGAAAACAGTAGCTCAGCCTATCCTGGGAAAAAGATGAGTTTTTAGAGCCTTTCTAAAAGATAAAAGATCTCCAAGGCTTCTCAAGGATATAGGCAGAGAGTTCCAGAGTTTGGCTGCCGCTACTCTGAAAGAGCGGCCCCCCATCCTCACTCTCTGGAATCGTGGGACTACCAGTAGCCTGGAAGACGAGGAGCGTAAAGCTCTAGATGGACAATACCAGGCAAACATTCGCCGCAAAGGAATGGGGCCCAGGTCATGAATAGCCCTAAACACAATACACGCTGCTTTGTAGCGCACCCGTAGATGAACTGGCAGCCAATGAAGTTCTTGCAGTGCTGCCGTAGAAGAACTGTGATAGGGGCGAGAAAGAGCGAGTTTAGCAGCGATATTTTGCACCCTTTGCAACTTGCCCAAGAGTGTTACCGGGGCCTCCAGAAGTAGTGCGTTACAATAGTCAAGTCGACTTAGGATGGTACAACGCACTACTTCTGGTCTGGCTTGCGCAGGGAGGAGAGGAAGGACCTTGCGCAGCATACGAATCAGCATCATACATGTTGAAGAGATCTTATTCACATGTAGATCCAACTGCAGGTTAGGCCCAAAAGTGACGCCTAAATTGCGCGCTGATTGTGCCGCAGGCACCGTCTCTGAGAAGGACGGAGGCCAGAAGTCTACTGGGAGGTCGCGAGGAACTCGATCAGTGGAACAGTGTAAAACCTCCGTCTTTGTTCCGTTGAACTGTAACGAGTTCAACCGGAGCCATTCCGCTGTCGCCTGCATGCACCGATGAAAGGTCTCCAGTGTGACTGCATCCTGTCCCTCCAGAGAGAAGACCAGCTGGGTATCATCTGCATAATTAAATGCAGAGATACCGAAGGTTTTAATGAGCTGGACTAGGGGGCGGAGGTAGACATTAAAGAGTATGGGGCTGATGGCCGAGCCCTGAGGTACTCCTTGTCCCACTCTCCGCTCCTCTGAACTGAAGGGGGGTAACGAAACCCGTTGTTGACGGCAGTCCAAGTAGGAGATTAACCAATCCCTGGCCTTGTCCCTGACCCCGCATTCCTCCAGTCTAGAAATCAGGGTGGGATGGCTGACCGTGTCGAACGCGGCCGACATGTCGAGCAGCACCAAGAATGCTGCCCGACCACTGTCGACTCGCGCCCGCAGATTGTCTAGCACGGTCACCAACGCGGATTCCGTCCCATGCGCTGGGCGGAAGCCGAATTGTGTCTCATCCAACCAGCTGTTCCCTTCTAGGAAACTGGACAGAGCACGGGTGACCAGCTTTTCCATAATTTTAACCGGAAAAGGGAGCAGGGAAATTGGCCGATAGTTAGAGAGGCAGGCAGGGTCGAGCGTAGGTTTTTTTAAAAGCGGGGATACCACTGCCTTCTTCCAGCAGCTTGGAACAGTAGCTGTCTCGAATGACTGACAGCAGATGGCATGCAGGGGCTGGAAGAGGTCCTCTTGAAACACCCTCCATAGTCTTGGAGGGAGAGGATCCAAAGGCAAGCCAGAAGAAATCGTCAGGGCTAAGTCGCCGAACTCCTTCAAGGATGGAAGGGGAAAACTACTCAGCTGGGGTCGACTGGCCTCGCTCGCCGGAGCTCCCAAACTGAGGGCCGGCTCCAAGGAAGGAGAAAAGTGACTTCTCTGCTGGGGTCGACTGGCTACGGTCTCCGGAGCTCCCAAGCAGAGAGCCTGATCCAAAGTGGGGACAGAGGGGGCGCTCAGCTGGGGTCGACTGGCCTCGCTCGCCGGAGCTCCCAAACTGAGGGCCGGCTCCAAGGAAGGAGAAAAGTGACTTCTCTGCTGGGGTCGACTGGCTACGGTCTCCGGAGCTCCCAAGCAGAGAGCCTGATCCAAAGTGGGGACAGAGGGGCCGCTCAGCTGGGGTCGACTGGCCTCGCTCGCCGGAGCTCCCAGACTGAGAGCTGACTCCACAGGAAGAAGGAGAAGGCTGCCCTGCTGAGGTCGACTGGCTACAATTGCCGGAGCGCCCAAGCAGGGAGCCGAATCAGGGGCTGCGAGGGAAGAGCAGTTCAGCTGGGGTCGACTGGCCGCAGTCGCCGGAGCTCCCAAGCTGAGGGCCTGATCCAAAAAAAAGAAAGGAGGGCTACTCAGCTGGGGTCGACTGGCTTCCGCCGCCGGAGCTCCCGAGCTGGGGGGCTGCTCATCTAGTCGGGGTCGACTGGAGGGCGTGACCGGAGCTTCCTGACAGAGATTAGTAGCCCTCTGCAGGGGTCGACTGGCCATTTCCTCCGGAGCTCCCTCCTCAGTGGTGGAGTTCCGTGGGTCCTGCAGACCTGCTAGGATTTTACGGATTTTTTCCTCAAAGGCATCCGCAAGAGAGTCACAGAGAGCTTGCGACGAGGGAACGGCACTAGCCACACACGTAGGGTGAGCCAGGTCCTTAACGATTTTAAAAAGGGCCTGAGCCTTGTTTGGGGCCTGATTCAGAGTGAGTTCAAGAAAGGTCGCTTTCGCTATCTTAATTTGAGCTTTATATTTATGCATAGCAGACCTAAATGCAATTTTCTCGGAGTCTAGGTACTGCTTCCTCCAGACCCTTTCCGCGCGTTTACAGTCGAGTTTGAGCTGGCGAAGTTCACTCGTGTACCAAGGACTAGCTCGGTTCACTCTCCCTCGCGACTTCCGAAGGGGCGCTAACTTATCCAGCGAGCTAGCTATGGACTGACAGAAAAGGGTATAACTATCTTCGACTGTATTGCCAAGTTTGAAGTCCTCATCTAAGATGTTCGGCAATGGGACAGTGTTTAGGATGCGGGACCAAGGTCTCTCTAGCTTAGCTAGAGGTAGTCCAGCCTTACGCGAAGAAGGGTCCTCCGACCAAAGGGAAAACCTGATCAGAAAGTGGTCCGTCCAATATTGGCACTTGATGTCCACGAATGATGCCCATTGAGGATCCGCAAACACCAGGTCCAAAGTGTGGCCTTTCCGATGCGTGGAGGCATTCACCAGCTGTACTAAGTTGATATCTGTACAGGCTTGGCTAAGAGAGAAAAATGCATTGTCCAGCGAGCTGCCTGCCCACAGATTGAAATCTCCAAGAACTAATAACCTGGAGTGGGAGCTGGCAAGTTCATAGATCAGGTCAATGAGAAGAGGAATGGATGGTGCTGGTCCCGGGGGACGGTAACAAAGAACACCCGAGCAGCAGATCGACTCCTGCTGTTTGACTGAGAAACCCATCAGTTCAAATCCCGGTACCTCTCGAATCTTTAACTGGGAGAGGGTGAGCGAGTCTCTATGAATGAATCCGATTCCCCCTCCTCGGTTAAGTGGGCGCGGTGAGTGACTAATTTTATATCCTGAAGGGCAGGCTAAGCCCAGCTCGGGAAATTCCAAGTGAATAAAAGGAATTCCAAGTGAATAAAAATCTTCTGAAATGCAGGATAATTGAAAACTGATGATTTTACTCTGTGGTTCATGTCTCAATCACTTAGCAAAATTTGTGGGTGAATGTATTGTATACATTCCAGAGAAATTGACATGTCTGATGAGATTGGGTAATCTCATGGTATTTTAAAAATGATGTTCCACTTAATAACCAACTTCCAGAAGCAATTAATTTTTGGGCTTGTAGTGTTAAAAAGTTTATTTTAATTTACTTATAATTTCACTATAATTTTCATTATCCATTCCTTTATCGTGCTTTTTCATTGTGATCTTGGAACAATTTTTGGAAAATATTGTTGAGCTTGGCAATGTTTTTGTACATGGCAAACAAGTAATTCAGGGCCCGATGTAGAGTTTGGCAGAAAGGGTACTCGATTGTAATGGTGACGGAGTAACCTCTCCACAAAACTGAAGGTCCACTCACCTCATTTAGAATCGGTTGATCTTCTGCATGTTGACTGTGAGGAGACTGCCCCTTCTCTGTCACTGATATACACCTCTAACAGCCCTGCAGAGTAATTGCCATTAGTGGTTTTGGCACTTGACCACCTGTCCTGTTTTGAGTGTGCAGACAAATATCACGTGTTCACCGTCTGCCACTGCCAGGTAAAACCTGGATGTATGGGGTAATGAAAAAAGAAAACGACCCCCATGCCATGGAGAAATCTCTGAGGGTGAGAGGGAGTCATTTTTTTTTCAAAAAGATGAAAGTTTAACGTATGATGCTGTCATATTGATGGAGCTGTGCATCAAACTTTAAATGCATTTAAAGGAACCCCCATTATGGCAGTTCCTGAACATTTAAGTGGCATCTCAAGATTTAGTGGATGGATTTCTCTTGCCATGGTGGGAGCAAAGCACTCAGCTATGGTGATGGTACTTAATCTGCCAGCCAAACTATAAATCAGGCCCTTAGTCTACAAGAGTGCAGCCATGACAGACATAGTGGACACTGCTAAAGTGAAGAATAACAGGTTTTGAGATGGCTCTGAGGAACTCACCAGAAACATATTAGTGAGTTTAATTGTCCCTCCAGGCTTTTTAATGAGTTACACATGACTCAAGCCTTTCTCCCACAAAGATACACCAGTCTGAAAAATGTTTAATATTTGATCACACATTTTCAGAGACTGTCAGGAAGGTGGCCAGAACTCTCTAGGGATCATCTGGCTGTGTATGTTATTATAAATCTGAAACATTTGCCAAAATCTTGCCTATGCAAGCAATCGGGCAAGTCAAAACTATGAACTCAAGTCACAAAGTCCTGCTGCAGGCAGCATAGTGAATTCTGTATCTACCACTATCCTACTGAATAATTCTGAGGCTGTGATGGATGAACAGTACATCCTATACTATTTTTCTACAGATGGACCATCTCATTCATTTTGGTAAGGAATGTAGAGTTCATAACAACACTTCTAGACAACCCCTCTCCTGCCACTCTCACTTTCTTTGCCCATCCCTCACCAATCACACAGGCCAGGAGCCTAGGTTTATAGAGGAACTGGTCACATCGGCACCTGTGCCAGTTACCAACCCATGAGTATATATGGTGCTGTCTTACACCACACAACAGTGGCTCAGATAGAACCTCAACCTTTGCCAAAATGGCACTTACTGACTTCACTAATAAGAGTAATTTCCTGAAGTACCTAAAGATATTTTACAGTCACTATTGAAATTCTGACTGAATGGATTGCTGTTGAATAAAATATATCACATAGTCCTCTTACATTCTTCCCACCGCCATCAGGAAATGTACATACTTACCATGACAGATTCCTTCTTCTTGGTGTAACCCCCTCCCACCTGACATTTTCCCATTACTTAGCTCTGATATACTTTTATTGCTCTAGATTTGACCTTCATCCATTCAAAAGCACTCTAGGAAAACAAGCATGGCAAGGCACATCTCAGTCACGCTGGTGCATCACCGGGAATATACATTTGTGTTAAAAATGTATCTCTGATGTGTCTACATGTGCTTGGTGGTAAATTCCCATCCCAAGAACTGCATACATTTTAAAATAGACTAAAAGGCAAACCAACCATTTGTCTTGCACTGAGTATTGCGTTTGCCTTTGAATTGGGTTTGATGAGCTTAGAGGCAATTGTGGCACTTAGACTTATGACAGCCATTGTTTTGGGTAGGTGTCAGTTCGACAATGTGGTTGTGGCTCTACCTGCCTGATTACAGTAGGACCCCCATGCAGGCAGTCCTAAAATCCTTTTTTCAAAAGTGAAGTGTGCTGCAGCCCAGAACAAGGGCTTTCTGAGTTGCAGCACAAGCAGCTGTTGAAAAAGGCACTTTCTGCACTTCCATGCATCATATGCCAGGCACCATGTGGTGCTGGCACAAAGTCCATGGATGCCCATGGGGGTACCACCGGTACACCCTTGGTCACTGTTCAGTGATACACGGGGGACAGGGCCCTGCTTTGAATGCCCACAGTCCTTTTCCCACAGCCTGATATGGCGGCCAGATCACCATGAACTGGATATCGGAAAGGTACATCCTAATCCATATCAAAAGGCACCACCCTCTTTCTAGGGATAGGAGTCTGACTGGCACCCAATGGGATACTTGATCCTGTCAGTCAAGGCGGTCTTTCCCTCCTGACAGCCAACCTTCAACAGCCTGCATCCTGATGCGGCAGTCGGACCGATGGCCTGGATGTTGGTGGGACTGCCACCAACGGCCTGTTTTTGGCAGTCCCCAGACATCATAATCAGGCCCTAAGTGTTAAAACTAATTAAAGAATATATATATTCTTTGTTGATGGCAAATCTGATATTTATTTTTGCGAAGTAAAGAGAAATCATTGTAAAATCTTTTAAGTTTGAAATGAGCTTTTTGATGTCTTTTTGAAATAATATTTAATCAGAGGTACAAAAAAATTATTGTTTACATTTTTACCTCTCAGAATTCACATTTCCTGACTCGGGCAGCACATTTGCACACTATGAAGCATATGATCTAATCTATTTACATAATAAGCCACCCGATGACAATGACCCTGAATTTAGATAAGGACGGGTGAAGTTACTCTCTCATGCAGCACTCACACCACATGTCTTGTTTTATAATACTACCAAGGCATTCCTCCTCTGGCCACATCTTCTATAAGAGAAAGGCATAAGGAAACATATAGTTGCACAAGCTATGGGTGGCCGAATAGTTGTGATCTAACTTAAATTACAATCATGTCAAATAAATTATGCAGTGGCCTACAGGTAGAGGCCATGCGTCTATGGTGTACATCACAGACCACTGCTGCCAGCTATCATAGTTTTTTCTCTCTTTTCTTTAATTATTGAACTGATTGTTGATGTACCACAAGAGAAGTTAAAGTCCATGGTGGGGGCAGCGGTGGAGGGTGGTTGGTAAACCCTGCATGATTTTAAGATTCTTAATACATTTAGGAAGCAGACAAAGCTGCACAATACTACATTTCTCAAGTATTTTTTCTGAAATGTCACACTTGCACACTTTATGGATAGCTAACACTAAATACAGATCATCACACCTTTAAAAATGTACACAGCTTAATTGGGAAAGGGAACTTTAGAATCCCTGGACGAAAATGTTGCTCTAACTTGTGCTTGTGTCTTTTATGGAGGTTTTGGAAGACAATGGTTGCTATGTGGCTAAAAAAAGTCCTGGCTTAGACACACCGGTTGTGTCAGAAATTAGAACACTAAGGGCCCCATTAGGATGACGGGCAGACATTGTCCGCCCGCCACCCTATCGTAGAACGGGAACGCCCGCCATAAGGGTGGGGGTCCCATGGGGGGAATTAGGATGTGCCCGCCACAGTGGCAGGCACATCCTGTAGTTTTAGCATTGTAGCGTGATTAGACTTCAATGCCAGCCATTGTAGATATAAATGCCCTCACCAGCACTAGGTGGTCAGGAAGGTCAGCCAAATAAAATTTAAAAATTAAATAGCAACAGTGCCAATATGCAATCTTGTTTCGAACCTTTGTCTGAATTTTACTTGTGTTGGCCCATTCGATGCTGATTTGTACTCACGTTCGGAGCAAAGGATGATGAGTGCTTTCAATAAATTTTGATTTTTAGTTCACCCAGTCTTGGCCGTGACACACTATCAAATGAAATCTGGTAGACAATTAATCCTGCATAGAGGGCCCTTCCTTTAGCTGCTAACGTGGCTTCAATGTGATGGGAGATGCAGATAAGGTTGTCCTCAATATGGCAGCCCTTTTGACAGCCAGTTTGAGACAGAGGGATCAGCTTTCTTTTTTCCATGCAAGCTTGGAACTCTTTAATTAATATACTGGTGTAGCACTTCCCTTAAGTGTCAAGTAATGCAATCAATCAGTAATTCCCAGGGCATGATCGCAAGCCATTTGTATGGATTGGCAACATGAGTGAACACCGCCATGTCTCAGGAATACTTCCCCCTAGTCAGCATTCTTGGAATAGAGGCTCCATCACTGTGGCCCATCGAGATGGCACCCACTTGTATACTGCAACCGGTATGTTATTTGGGTCGAGCACACCACCTGCTTGCATTTACTGGATAGCTGTGCTACTTGAGCCGAATTCATTAAAGCACATCCTCCTCATCTAGTGTCACTGAAATGTTTGGACCATCTCGATCTGGTTGCTTCATTGGGTCCACGTAAAGAGCCTTAATGTAAGTTTCCCAGTCACCAGTGGCAATGTTAATAATGGTCGCCTGTTGGTTTGGTTTGAAGCATTTGTTCACCCATAGCCACAATTTCCTCTGATTCCTGGATGTTATAACCGCATGTGAGTTGGTCCACCTCTGGGCTTCCACTCCCCTCTTCTGGATATATATGACTTTTCAATATTCTTGGCGAATTGTAGCAATTCGGGTCCATAGTTATTTATTTGCTCCCTTGTCCTTGCTAAACGTCTGCATAGCTTTGTTTAAGCTATGTTATAAGGTCGGTATTTGATGTTTCCTTTCAGCTGCTAAGCTGGAATTTGCAGTCAACTTGCCTTTTCTTGTCTCTCCCGCACAGAGTATGTTTTCCCTTAAATGGTCAGCCAAGGACTCCCAGAGGTTTGTGGTGATTATATCATCTCTAGTTTGCCAGAACGTGTCCAGGAAGAAGTCCACACTTTCCCCATACGTCTCTTTGTTCACTGTGGACCACTTTATTTTCTTGACAGGCTCAAGCTGTTCCCCGGTGCCGAGGGGTCTTATTTTGGGGTGAGTGGGTCAATTGGTGAAGTCAAGAAAAGCTAACTAGAAAACGAAAGAAAGAAAATAGCACTCCTCCAGTGAAGGGTATCTGACTTTATGTGTTCCTGTCTACTGCTCAAATAAGGATGAAGTAAAAATAATGACAAGCAAATACATTTCTCCTTACCAGAAGGTAAGAATATAATAATGTACATTAAATAAAACATTTTGATTTCTTTTTTCTATCTAACTTAGTACCTGTATTGACTTACTTATAAATCTTTCATTGTTGTAAAAGAAAATGTTTCTGTCTTTCAGTGATATGTAACAACCTGCATATCTGAAAACATCAAGCAATATTATTAATATTTTACCGTCTTTGCAGTCAAAGGTATGTGTACAAACAATATTTCTCACCCTACATAAGCTGTTTACTTCAGAAATGTTGATTTATAAAAACATACAAATCCTTTTTCTTTACAGGGCATCTTTATCTTTTAATTAAGGAGGTTTTTAGGATGATCTACTCTTTTTTGGTTAAACAGTCCTCATTTAAATGTAATATTAATTCAGCAAGTATATATATTTTGTATAGTCTTTACATTGTGAGCTCAGACATTAACTGGGTCTTTGAATACACAGGTCCTGATTATGAGTGCTCCAGTAAATTCTGACTAGTGCTTAAACCCCTGTTTACACACGGGTTAGATTTTTTATTTTGGGTGTATTTAACACATTCAATAAGTATTGGAAGCATTAAATACCTCAGCTATTGATAAATTTCGGCTGGTGAAACCTCCTGAAATTGAATAGGGGAAATTGCACAATATTGACCGTCCCATGCGTACTTGAGAGCGTTAAACACTGTTATTCCCCACACACTCATAATAGTTGTTATTGCACATGATAATTAACGTACCTCAAGGTATTGTTAACTACCATGTGTGATCATTAACACCTAAACTCATAATCAAGGCCCTAGGTTTGTGTGTTTTACAACTGTTTACACTGGATAATGTTTTGGAAACTTTAGTTTGTAAATCGCTTAGTCCAGTCCAACAACAAAAGTGAAGGCATGCACTAACTTTCCTTGATTTGTTTAAGCTGAAGTAAAGGGAATTCCAAGTCAATAAAAAACTTCTGAAATGCAGGATAATTGAATACTGAGGATTTTACTCTGTGGTTCATGTCTCAATCACTTAGCAAAATTTGTGGGTGAATGCATTGTATACATTCCAGAGAAATTAGCATGTCTGATGAGATTGGGTCATCTCATGGTATTTTAAAAATGATGTTTTACTTAATAACCAACTTCCAGAAGCAATGAATTTTTGGGCTTGAAGTCATAAAAAGTTTTTTTTAATTAATTATAATTTCACTATCTTTTTAATTCTCCATTCCTTTATCGTGCTTTTCCATTGTGATCTTGGAACAATTTTTGGAAAATATTGTTGAGCTTGGCAATGTTTTTGTACATGGCAAACAAGTAATTCAGGGCCCGATGTAGAGTTTGGCAGAAAGGGTACTCCATTGTAATGGTGACGGAGTAACCTCTCCACAAAATTGAAGGTCCACTCACCTCATTTAGAATCGGTTGACCTTCGGCATGTTGACTGTGAGGAGACTACCCCGTCTCTGTCACTGATATACACCTCTAACAGCCCTGCAGAGTAATTGCCATTAGTGGTTTTGGCACTTGACCACCAGCCCTGTTTAGAGTGTGCAAACAAATATCAAGTTTTCACTGTCTGCCACTGTCAGGTAAAGCCTGGCTGTATGGGGGTAGTGAAAACTGAAAATCTCTGATGGTGAGGGGGAGTATTTTTTTTTTAAAAACAAAATTCTACTTCGGGGTTTTGTTTTTTAATATAAAAGAAGGTAAAAGTTTAACATACAATGCTGTCATATTGATGGAGCTGTGTGCCAAACTTTAAATGCATTTAAAGGAACCCCCATCATGGCAGTTCCTGAGCATTTAAGTGGCATCTAAAAATTGGTGGATTGATTTCCCTTGCCATGGCGGGAGCAAAGCACTCAGCTATAGTGATGGTACTTAATCTGCCAGCCAAACTATAAATCAGGCCCTTAGTCTACAAGAGTGCAGCCATGACAGGCATACTGGACACTGCTGAAGTGAAGAATAACAGGTTTAGAGATGGCTCTGAGGAACTCACCGGAAACATATTAGTAAGTTTCATTGTCCCTCCAGCCTTTTCAATGTGTTACACATGACTCAAGCCTTTCTCCCACAAAGATACACCAGTCTGAAAATGTTTTAAAATTTGATCACACAGTTTCACAGACTGTCAGGAAGGTGGCCTGAACTCTCTAGGGATCATCTAGCTTTGTATGTTATTATAAATCTGAAACTTTTGCCAAAATCTTGGATATGAAAGCAACCAGGCAAGGCAAAACTATGAACTCAAGTCACAAAGTCCCGATGCAGGCAGCATAGTGAATCCTGTATCTATCACTATCCTACTGAATAATTCTGAGGCTATGATGGATTTAGAGTGCATCCTATACTATTTTTTCTACTGTTGGGCCATCTCATTGATTTTGGTAAGGAAGGTAGAGTTCATAACACCACTTCTAGACAACCTCTTTCCTGCCACTCTCACTTTGTTAGCCCATCCCTCACCAATCACACAGGCCAGGAGCCTAAGTTTATAGAGAGGAACTGGTCATATCTGCACCTGTGCCAGTTACCAACCTATGAGTATATATGGTTTCTTGGTGCAGTGCTGTCTTACACCACACAACAGTGGCTCAGATAGAACCTCGACCTTTGCCAAAATGGCACTTACTAACTCACTAATAAGAGTAATTTCCTGAAGTACCTAAAGATATTTTACAGTCACTAATGAAATTCTGACTAAATGGATGGCTGTTGAATGAAATATATCACATAGTCCTCTTCCATTCTTCCCAACACCTAAGTGATCAGCGTCAGGAAATGCTTCTGAATGTCAGAACCCCATACGTCACTGATGAGAGAAATGTACATGCTATTACCTTCAGGAGGGGGGATAGATCTGGAGTATTCATTGATTTTTTTACTTTACAAAACTCCCCTTCAAGAGAGTTGGCTACCCCTGTTGGGCAGTGATATGTGCTGCTAAAAAAATGCTGTGGTCCAACCAAACCACAGGAAGGCCCTCAAGACCTGGTTCTTCAGCTGAACGGATCTGCGCACCACCCCCCCCCTCAGCGCATTGAGACCCGCTCTCATAATTCCTCTGATTGATTGATTGAACTCCCAAGTATTTGTAAGTGGTCACCATTTCTATGGCCCTCCCTCGATGAACCATGACCCTTATTTGCGAGCTGATGGGAGATTATCGCCTCCTTTGTTTTTGTTGTATTCACTTTCAGTTGATTGGCCTCATAGTAGACGAGAAAATTCTCTGGAAGCCAATTTTTGTTTGGTCTAAATGGACTGTGTCATCCACGTACTAGCGAAATTAGATTTCAATGCCAGCCATTGTAGATATAAATGCCCTCACCAGCGCTAGGTGCTAAGGAAGGTCAGCCAAATAAAAATTAAATAGCAACAGTGCCAAAATGCAATCTTGTTGCAAGCCTTTGCCTGAATTTTCCTTGTGGTGGCCCATCCGATGCGGATTTGTACTCAGGTTACTGAGCAAAGGATGATGAGTGCTTTCAATAAATTTAGATTTTTTGTTCACCCAGTCTTAGCCGTGACACACTATCAAATGAAGTCTGGAAGCCAATGAATACTGCATGGAGGGCCCTTCCCTTAGCTGCTAACATGGCTTTGATCAGATGGGAGATGCAGAAAAGGTTGTCCTCAATATGGCAGCCCTTTTGACAGCCAGTTTGAGACAGAGGGGTCAGCTTTCTTTCTTCCATGCAAGCTTGGAACTCTTTAATTAATATACTGGTGTAGCACTTCCCTTCAGTGTCAAGTAATGCAATCAATCAGTAATTCCCAGGGCATGATCGCAAGCCTTTTTTGTGGATTGGCAACAGGAGTGAACACCACTATGTCTCAGGAATACGTCCCTCTAGTCAGCATTCTTGAAATAGAGACTCCATCACTGTGGCCCATCCAGATGGCACCCACTTGTATACTGCAGCCGGGATGCTATTTGGGCCGAGCACACCAGCTGCTTGCATTTACTGGATAGCAATGCTACTTGAGCCGAATTTATTAAAGCACATCCTCTCCATCTAGTGTCACTGAAATGTTTTGACCATCTCGATCTGGTTGCCTTATTGGGTCCAAAGAGCCTTAATGTAAGTTTCCCAGTCTCCAGTGGCAATGTTAATAATGGTCGTCTGTTGGTTTGGTTTGAAGCATTTGTTCACCCATAGCCACAATGTCCTCTGATTCCTGGATGTTATAACCGCATGTGAGTTGGTCCACCTCTGGGCTTCCCCTTCCCTCTTCTAGATATATATGACTTTTCAATATTCTTGGCGAATTGTAGCAACTCAGGTCCATAGCTATTTATTTGCTCCCTTGTCCTTGCTAAACTTCTGCATAGCTTTGTTTATGCTATGTTATAAGGTCGGTATTTGATGTTTCCTTTCAGCTGCTAAGCTGGAATTTGCAGTCAACTTGCCTTTTCTTGTCTCTCCCGCACAGAGTATGTTTTCCCTTAAATGGTCAGCCAAGGACTCCCTGAGGTTTGTGGTGATTATATCATCTCTAGTTTGCCAGAACGTGTCCAGGAAGAAGTCCACACTTTCACCATACTTCTCTTTGTTCACTGTGGACCACTTTATTTTCTTGACAGGCTCAAGCTGTTTCCCGGTGCCGAGGGGTCTTATTTTGGGGCGAGTGGGTCAATTGGTGAAGTCAAGAAAAGCTAATTAGAAAACGAAGGGAAGAAAAAAGCACTCCTCCAGTGAAGGGTATCTGACCTTATATGTTCCTGTCTACTGCTCAAATAAGGATGAAGTAAAAATAATGACAAGCAAATACATTTCTCCTTACCAGAAGGTAAAAATATAATAATGTACATTAAATAAAACATTTTGATTTCTTTTTTCTATCTAACTCAGTACCTGTATTAACTTACTTGTAAATCTTTCATTGTTGTAAAAGAAAATGTTTCTGTCTTTCAGTGATATGTAACAACCTGCATATCTGAAAACATCAAGCAATATTATTAATATTTTACCTTCTTTGCAGTCAAAAGTATGTGTACAAAAAATATTTCTCACCCTACATAAGGGGTTTACTTCAGAAATGTTGATTTATAAATAGAAGTGCGAAAGCAAACATACAAATCCTTTTTCTTCACAGGGCAGCTTTATCTTTTAATTAAGGAGTTTTTTAGGATGATCTACTCTTTTTTGGTTAAACACTCCTCATTTAAATGTAATATTAATTCCACAAAAATATATATTTTGTATAGTCTTTACATTGTGAGCTCAGTCATTAACTGGGTCTTTGAATGCACAGGTCCTGATTATGAGTGCTCCAGTAAATTCTGACTCGTGCTTAAACCCCTTTTTACACACGGGTTAGATTTTTGATTTTGGGTGAATTTAACACATTCAATAAGTATCGGATGCATTAAATACCTCAGCTATTGAAACATTTTGGCTGGTGAAAACCTCGTGAAACTGAATAGGGGAAATTGAACAATATTGACCGTCCCATGCGTACTTGAGTGCGTTAAACACTGTTATTCCCCACATACTCATAATAGTTGTTATTGCACATGATAAATAACATACCCCATGGTATTGTTAACTACCATGTGTGATAATTAACACCTTAACTAATAATCAGGGCCCTAGGTTTGTGTGTTTTGCAACTGTTTACACTGGAAAATGTTTTGGAAACTTTAGTTTGTAAATCGCTTAGCCCAGTCCAACAACAAAAGTGAAGGCATGCACTAACCTTCCTTTATAGATTTGTGTGAGCTAAAGTAAAGGGAATTCCAAGTCAATAAAAATCTTCTGAAATGCAGGATAATTGAATACTGATGATTTTAGTCTGTGGTTCATGTCTCAATCACTTAGCAAAATTTGTGGGTGAATGCAGTGTATACATTCCAGAGAAATTAACATGTCTGATGAGATTGGGTAATCATATGGTATTTTAAAAATGATGTTCCACTTAATAACCAACTTCCAGAAGCAATGAATGTTTGGGCTTGTAGTGTTAAAAAGTTTATTTTAATTAACTTATAATTTCACTATAATTTTCATTATCCATTCCTTTATCGTGCTTTTTCATTCTGATCTTGGAACACTTTTTGGAAAATATTGTTGAGCTTGGCAATGTTTTTGTACATGGCAAACAAGTAATTCATGGCCCGATGTAGAGTTTGGCAGAAAGGGTACTCGATTGTAATGGTGACGGAGTAACCTCTCCACAAAACTGAAGGTCCACTCACCTCATTTAGAATCGGTTGACCTTCTGCATGTTGACTGTGAGGAGACTACCCCGTCTCTGTCACTGATATACACCTCTAACAGCCCTGCAGAGTAATTGCCATTAGTGGTTTTGGCACTTGACCACCAGCCCTGTTTTGAGTGTGCAAACAAATATCAAATTTTCACTGTCTACCACTGTCAGGTAAAGCCTGGCTGTATGGGGGTAGTGAAAACTGAAAATCTCTGATGGTGAGGGGAGTAATTTGTTTTCAAAAACAAAATTCCACTTCGGGTTTTTGTTTTTTAATATAAAAAAAGGTGAAAGTTTAACATACAATGCTGCCATATTGATGGAGCTGTGTGTCAAAATTTAAATGCATTTAAAGGAACCCCCATTATGGCAGTTCCTGAACATTTAAGTGGCATCTAAAAATTGGTGGATGGATTTCCCTTGCCACGGCGGGAGCAAAGCACTCAGCTATAGTGACGGTACTTAATCTGCCAGTCAAACTATAAATCAGGACCTTAGTCTACAAGAGTGCAGCCATGACAGACATACATGACAGTGCTAAAGTGAAGAATAACAGGTTTAGAGATGGCTCTGAGGAACTCATCAGAAACATATTGGTAAGTTTCATTGTCCCTCCATCCTTTTCAATGAGTTACACATGACTCAAGCCTTTCTCCCGCAAAGATACACCAGTCTGAAAATGTTTTAACATTTGATCACACATTTTCACAGACTGTCAGGAAGGTGGCCTGAACTCTCTAGGGATCATCTAGCTTTGTATGTTATTATAAATCTGAAACTTTTGCCAAAATCTTGGATATGAAATCAATCAGGCAAGTCAAAACTATGAACTCAAGTCACAAAGTCCTGCTGCAGGCAGCATAGTGAATCCTGTATCTACCACTATCCTACTGAATTATTCTGATGCTATGATGGATGTATAGTGCATCCTATACTATTTTTTCTATTTCTTCTACTGTTGGACCATCTCATTCATTTTGGTAAGGAAGGTAGAGTTCATAACAACACTTCTAGACAACCCCTCTCCTGCCACTCTCACTTTGTTAGCCCATCCCTCACCAATCACAAAGGCCAGGAGCCTAGGTTTACAGAGAGGAACTGATCACATCTGCACCTGTGCCAGTTACCAGCCTATGAGTATATATGGTTTCTTGGTGCAGTGCTGTCTTACACCACACAACAGTGGCTCAGATATAACCTCGACCTTTGCCAAAATGGCACATACTAACTTCACTAATAAGAGTAATTTCCTGAAGTACATAAAGATTTTTTACAGTCACTACTGAAATTCTGACTAAATGGATGGCTGTTGAATAAAATATATCACATAGTCCTCTTCCATTCTTCCCAACATCTAACTGATCAGCGTCAGGAAATGTACATACTTATCATGACAGATTCCTTCTTACTGGTGTAACCCCCTCCCACCTGACATTTTCCCATTACTTAGCTCTGATATACTTTTGTTGCTCTAGATTTGACCTTCATCCCATTCAAAAGCACTCTAGCAAA
The DNA here is from genome assembly GCF_964261635.1 of Lissotriton helveticus. NCBI lineage: Eukaryota > Metazoa > Chordata > Amphibia > Caudata > Salamandridae > Lissotriton > Lissotriton helveticus. The sequence goes on from NC_136067.1 coordinate 1,569,634,256, forward strand.
GCAAGCATGGCAAGGCTCATCTCCAGCCATGCTGGTGCATCACCGGGAATATCAATGTATCATACATAAAAATGTATCTCTGATGTGTCTACATGTGTTTGGTGGTAAATTCCCATCCCAAGAACTGCATACATTTTAAAATAGACTAAAAGGCAAACCAACCATTTGTCTTGCCCTGAGTATTGTGTTAGGAAGGCCTTTGAATTGTGTTTGATGAGCTTAGAGGCAATTGTGGCACTTAGACTTATGACAGCCATTGTTTTGGCTAGGTGTCAGTTCGACAATGTGTTGGTGGCTCTACCTGCCTGATAACAGTAGTACCACCATGCAGGCAGTCCTAAAATGCCTTTTTTTTTAAGTGGCTTGTGTTTCAACCCAGAACAAGGGCTTTCTGGGTTGCAGCACAAGCTGCTGTTGCAAAAGGCACTTTCTGCACTTCCATGCACCATATGCCAGGCACCATGTGGTGCTGGCACAAAGTCGATGAATGTTCATGGGGGTACCACTAGTACACCCTTGGCCACTGTACAGTGATCCACGGGGGACGGGGCCCTGCTTGGGGTGTCCACAGTCCTTTTACCACAGCCTGTACATGGCAGCCAGATCACCATGAACAGGACGTTGGAATGGTACATCCTAATACCTATCAACAGGCACCACCCTCTTTCTAGGGATAGGAGTCTGACTGACACCCAATGGGATACTTGATCCTGTCAGTCAAGGCGGTCTTTCCCTCCCGACAGCCAACCTCTAACAGCCTGCATCCTAATGCGGTAGTCGGACCAATGGGCTGGATGTTAGTGGGACTGCCACCAACGGACTAGTTTTGGCAGTCCCCAGCCATTATAATCAGGCCCTAAGTGTTAAAACTAATTAAAGAATATATATGTTCTTTGTTGATGGCAAATCTGACATTTATTTTTGCGAAGTAAAGAGAAATTAATGTAAAATCTTTTAAGTTTGAAATTAGCTTTTTGATGTCTTTTTGAAATAATATTTAATTTAGAGGTAAAAAAATATATATTGTTTACAATTTTACCTCTCAGAATTCACATTCCTTGACTCGGGCAGTAAATGTGCACACTATGAAGCAAGTGATCTAATCTATTTACATATTAAGCCACCAGATGACAATGACCCTCAATTTAGATAAGGACGGGTGAAGTTACTCTCTCATGCAGCACTCACACCACGTCTTGTTTTATAATACTACCAAGGCATTCCTCCTCTGGCCACATCTTCTATAAGAGAAAGGCATAAGAAAAACAGATAGTTGCACAAGCTATGGGTGGCCGAATAGTGGTGATCTAGCTTAAATTACAATCATGTCTCAAAAATTATGCAGTGGCCCACAGGTAGAGGCCATGCGTCTATGGTGGACACCACAGACCTCTGCTGCCAGCTACCATAGTTTTTTCTCTCTTTTCTTTAAATATTGAACTAATCTCTGATGTACCACAAGAGAAGTACAAGTCCATGGTGGGGGCTGTGGTGGAGGGTGGTTGGTAAACCCTGCTTGATTTTAAGTTTCTAAATACATTTAGGAAGCAGACAAAGCTGCCCCATACTAAATTTCTCAATTATTTTTTCTGAAATGTCACACTTTCACACTTTATGGATAGCTAACACTAAGTATAGATCATCACATTTTTTAAAATGTACACAGCTTCATTGGGAAAGGGAACTTTGGAATACCTGGATGAAAATGTTGCTCTAACTTGTGCTTGTGTCAATTTCAATCTTTATTTCGGCCCAGTTGGACCATAAAAGATGCATTAAAAGAAAACAGACATTGCATACAGTTACCATTTGCATAATTTGTACTCCTACAAAAGGTATCGGTGAGTTTGGAAATCGTAATTTAAATAAGCTAAGAACTAAAAGGCATAGTTCTGTCTGTTCTTAGCTTAGTTCGATTATTGTTTAAGAATCATAAAAGCATACATTTAAAAACACTCATGACAAGAGTTACATACAAAAACACAAAATGGCATAAAGATAAAACATTTGTCCATGTTACATAGATAAATTCCTGTGTCATAGTTGCATTCGTGATTACCCATACCCATGGCCGATGTACATTGTTACAGGGTGGTTGAAGGCGGAAAAGCCATGACCACACCGTGCACGGATGTTACTGCGCTTCATGTGTGCTGGCTCTGCCCTTGGTTTTAGTTGAGGCGTGAGTGCCCTGCTTGGGTAAAAGTCACATAAGTCCCAGATGGATATAGGGCCAACACCTTCACGGGGGTGCAAAGATCGCAGGTAGGGAACGACTGAACTGCTTCTAAATTTTATAAGAACGAGGTCACCATCAATGTCTTTTTGTAGGGGGCCTAACCAGCCCACTCTTCTAACAGTTATGATGGTCCCATCAAAACCCATGGGCAGGGGCCTGTTTTTAGTTAACCAGTATATGACTTTATTGAGTAAGTCTTGTTCCCGCTCAGTTTTTCCATTTTTAATTTCTGGAACTCCTGCTAGAACACACACACAGGGTGCAGCCTCCGGGGGTAGCTGAATGTGAGTTGTGTTATTATTTGGTTCTACTCTTATAGCAGTACGTTGTAAAGAACCCGGTTTATGGTTGACTTTAGGTGCATTGGGGGGTGGAAGGGTAGGGACCGATGGTTGAGATTGGTTGTTGCTGTTAGTACCAGATGGATTGGGACAAATTGATGTTACAGGATTTTCAGTACAAGTTAGGTTGGCCTTAATGCATTTCTCCATTCCCAACAACCTATCCTCTAGGGTGGTGATTTTAGCAATTAATGGCGAGATGAGTGAGCCAACCATTAGTTCAATCTGGGCCAGAAAGTTCGCATTGAAAGAGGTAATCCATTGGTCTATTTTATCTTCCAATTTTAGAAGGGTGTTAGTCGCAATCAGTGGAGAGCTAAGACACAGTTTTTGTTGTTTTGATTTATTCCCTATGGGCTTGGCCCCATCCCGCTTCCTTTTGCTAGATGAGGGTAGAGGAGAAGTAGTGTGTGGTGTTTTGGCATTGAATTGGGAAAGTTGTACCAGAGGACTGGCGATTGGGGTTGACATACTGGGACGTTTAGCGTGGCAAGGGGAAAAACTTGTGCTTACGTTTCTGGCTTCCACAGTTACATAGCTTGATTTACAGAGGGAATTTAGCTCATCCAACAGCGAAAGATATTGCGCTGTACCATTCGTGGGGTCGGCCGGTTGATCAATGGGTATGCTAGAATTGGCAGAATCATTCATGACGGCGGTGGACGGAGATGGCCTTCCTAGAGTTTGTGGCCCTGCGTACAAGCCTCTCTGGCTGATTGATTTCTTGGTCGCCCCCTTATGAGTCATCATGGGGTGTGAAAATGTTAGGCTATAATAAAACCTCAAGAGAGTCGAAGGTTTAAGAGAATTTTCAGTTGAGGTACAGTTTATTAACCCTTGCCAAAATGTCAGTTAGGTCAGAAAGTTGGTACCTTAGCAATGTGATGAAGTCAGGGGGAGTGGCCCCGTCCCGTCCTCTACGTGCCTCGGAGGGCCTCAGAGGGCCCGCCCTTTGCCCGGGCTTTGCCCGGCTCCGCCCGTGCGCGTCCCGCGGGCCAGATAATTTAGCGTTGCATTTATCCTTCCGGGTGTCCAGGGGGTGGGGCTGCCGGTCCGCTCTCAGCCTCCTGGGACAGGTAGTCCCGCTGCGTCCCCCGCTCTCCCCAAGCAAGAACAGATGGCAGGGTCGATGCGTCTCCCGCGAAGCGGGAGGCGCAAGAAGAATTTCTGATTTCCCCGGTGTCCAGGGGGTGGGGCTGCCGGTCTGCTCTCAGCCTCCTGGGACAGGTAGTCCCGCTGCGTCCCCCGCTCTCCCCAAGCAAGAACAGATGGCAGGGTCGATGCGTCTTGTGCTTGTGTCTTTTATGGATGTTTTGGAGGACAATGGTTGCTATGTGGCCAAAATAATCCAGGCTTAGACACACTGGTTGTGTCAGAAATGAGAACACTAGGTCTGAGTTGAGAAAAAGCAGTTAATGCCAAAGAGAGAATTGACATGTGTAGCCTGGGACACATTTCAATATGCAAAAAGATATAGTTCAGGCGCTCACATTAAAAAAAGTGACAAGAATTGTGATGGGATAAGTGAGAGTGACTTTAACATATATGAATCGCATTGACAACAACCGAGAAAACTCCTTATGAACAAATTGTACAAATTGCATGGAGTTCTTGTTGTATGTGGCCATCGGCGTTTCAATCTCAGTGACTTGAGGTCATCTTCAGGACATAGCAAATATGAGCAAGCTGAATCTATAGGAAACATTACAAGGTATGTTAATGTATAGTCCCTAGACTTTCTCTCTTGTTATATTATTAATTATTCAGCTAAAACATGTGAGGTAGTGCTCTCAGTTAGATATAATGCTAAATGATGCTAAACACTTGGTTAAATAGTGACATTCGTAGTCTGGAAAACAATTACTATGTCAGACATAAGCATTAATTACAGTTGGTCAAAGCAAGAAATTGCGCCCAAAATCGTTTATAAGCTTGATGTGATATAAGCGCATAGTTAAAGATAAAACATCATGAGGTGAGAAAAAGGAAAGTCAGCCCCAGCGCGATTTGAAAGAAAGGTAGAGTAGACTCTAATTACGGAGAACATGAGACTTACTCTGAGACCAGGAGAAGCAGGTGAGAATGTAGAAGAATAGTATAGACAGGACGCAATTAAGGCATTTAGTTGATGACCGGTGGGCGAACGATAAGTGATGAAACCTGGGAGTGGCATAAAACCTTCGGTTGTTTGAACGCAGGTGACTGCAGGAAAAGAAAGGATCATTTGGGCTAATAGAACCAGTGAGTGAGAATGATCAATTAAGGAAGAATGGACTTACAAGGTATTAATCAGAGCAAGTGGTGATGCTGGGTAAGGCGTGAGTAAGTAGGTTCCAATTCCAATAGGTTAAGTGACAAGATCTGTACGATAAATTACGGTGATGGTGAAGGCATATTTTGAGTTAGCTGTTGATTAGCCCAATGCTAGGGAAGACAGGTAGGAGACTTACATGATCTACTGATTAGGAATTCAGTCGGAGGTGTAAGAAGGCAATGTCGAGCAACAGAGGATAGTTACTTCCCTTCCGTGGAAGTAAGACTTTGTCAAAAAATGAATCCATTTTAGAGAAAGTAATGCTTTCACCGATAGAGGCAAAAACCAGTGAGCTTGACTCTTACTTTAGGCTTCAGACCGCGTGAGTCAGGCTTTGTCTCCGGTTCCTGAAAGGGTGCGCAGAATGCACATGGTCAGCGACTAGCTGCCGCCCCCCCCCAAACCGGCACCCAACACCCAGAAACGTGGACACGAGACTTCTTTACTTTTTGGAAGGCGGGCGCTAGTCGCCCGGCCGTATTTATTAAGATATGAAATTAAAAAAGGTTTTAATTGCATGGTCAACAATTATACAAAAATCAGCAGGACATTAGATACAAATTTTGTCAACAAGTTTGAGAGGCTGACCTTAACAAAACTCTAATACATGTTGTTTCCTAACCGAGTCTAACATCCTCATCTTGATTTTTGTAAATTTCTGGCCATATGGCAAGGTCACTACCGGTGTCAGGTCCTACAAGCTGCGCCTCCCCTAGAGACGTGCGCCTGCGCAGTGGTACCCCGGGAATTGCCCGGTCTACGCCCTGAACTCCATTTACCCACTAAAGGAGGGCCCTTACTCTGCGCCATCCGGTGACGTCATGAGTATACGCGCGCGGGGTGGCTACCAGCCTAAGGAAAGCGTGAACTACTCCTACCCGCGCTCCTTTGCAGCATCAATTACCTTGCCCCTGGAGTTCTAGGAGTGGCCCGCATGCCCCTCCCCCTGGGCGGGAACCTCCATAGGATGATGCCCGCCCCCTCAGACCTCAAATATGTGCTCACCGATAATGACCTTACCGCATGCCCCATACCTAATAAATACGACGACCTATGGGAAAAAATTCTAAAGGACAGCTACACTGGCTAATAAATAACAGCATCACCGTACATCTACAAAGGGAAAAAAAGCCTAAAGACACTTGGCATCAAAGCAAAAGTACTTCACACACAGTTTGCTAAAAGGGAAAAATTCCTAAACAAAAAACGCATCATCAAAATATACCGAACAGATCCAGTTCTACTACCATGTAAGACATGTGGACAGTACCCTCGCAAAATTACAATGAAACCAGACATAATAAATGCCACAAGACTTTTGTTCCAAGGGATGGTGGGTGGGAAAACAAAGAAGCCCCGAGCGCGGGGCACACCGTGCTGTGAGGGAGCATCCAGGTACAAGGGGGTCTCCTGGGCGCTCCCCACCTCTTTATTCCCAAGGGGCCAGGCGGGGGGGGCAACGCCCCCCCGGCCCGCCCCTCCTGTAGCCCGCCCCCCCTGACCCGGACCTTCTACCTGGTATCCGGGTCAGGGAGACCGCCGGCCAATCGGTGGTGGGTCGCGCCCACAAGGGCCCGCCCCCACCACCGAGAGACACCAAAGGGGAAAGGGGGGAAACGGTCGCCGCGCCGCCATGCGTGCGGGGGGGCCGAGGGCCCCCCCCCTTTTCACATGGTCAGCGACTAGCTGCCGCCCCCCCCCAAACCGGCACCCAACACCCAGAAACGTGGACACGAGACTTCTTTACTTTTTGGAAGGCGGGCGCTAGTCGCCCGGCCGTATTTATTAAGATATGAAATTAAAAAAGGTTTTAATTGCATGGTCAACAATTATACAAAAATCAGCAGGACATTAGATACAAATTTTGTCAACAAGTTTGAGAGGCTGACCTTAACAAAACTCTAATACATGTTGTTTCCTAACCGAGTCTAACATCCTCATCTTGATTTTTGTACATTTCTGGCCATATGGCAAGGTCACTACCGGTGTCAGGTCCTACAAGCTGCGCCTCCCCTAGAGACGTGCGCCTGCGCAGTGGTACCCCGGGAATTGCCCGGTCTACGCCCTGAACTCCATTTACCCACTAAAGGAGGGCCCTTACTCTGCGCCATCCGGTGACGTCATGAGTATACGCGCGTGGGGTGGCTACCAGCCTAAGGAAAGCGTGAACTACTCCTACCCGCGCTCCTTTGCAGCATCAATTACCTTGCCCCTGGAGTTCTAGGAGTGGCCCGCAGGCCCCTCCCCCTGGGCGGGAACCTCCATAGGATGATGCCCGCCCCCTCAGACCTCAAATATGTGCTCACCGATAATGACCTTACCGCCACAGGCCAGCATTGTTAACCGACGATCTGGCCTCCCCCCTGGCCTCCCCCCTCTAGACCCTACCTAAGGAACGCTCCTATTTGCAAATCCCTCCAACCAGGCCCAGATATTGTCAGACCACAAGTAAACATGGGCGGATCTAGCGGATCTCGCGTACGCGAACTTGCGGATTTACGGATTCGCAATCCGCGAAGATCCGCGAACTCTAGCGGATTTGCGGATTTTCCCGTTTTTTATGTTGGCGCGCGTTCGCGCCGATTTTGGGACAAGTTCGCAATTGCGAACTTACTTTTCGGCTCGCAACGGCCGCGACTATGTTGTTTCAACGTCTGGTTTATCATCACAGGTTCACAGCACCCTCTGTTTCACCACTGCCACCCTCTGGGACACCCATGCCACCCTCTGGTACATCCTCACTGCCACCCATTAGGTTTATTTATCACTGTAGATTATGGTGGTTGAAAAAAGCAAGCACACCTGCCCTTCTTCAACTGCCATCAATTAATTTGTGTTTCATTAATGTGTCAGTAATTTTGAAAGTTCCAGTCTGGCTGGCACCTGCTTCCTTCCTTATCTGTAATTTGCTTTTTGTTGCAGTGAAATTTTTTTTTCACAGGACCTTTATGGTCTACTTGTAGCTATTCTATGAGCCTGCTGTTTGGGTCATAGCAGGGTCATAGAATAGTTGCAAACTTTGGAGGGGCCCATCAGGAAGCACTACCTTGAATGTTACTAATGTTAAGTTTGAACTTTTGCACCTGCTCATTGCTTTCAGTTTAGCTAAAATCGTTTTTTTCTGCAATTTCGCGCGTTTTTTGGGGCGCGAATCCGTGCGAGATCGATTTCGGAAGCCGCGAATACGTGCGAATACAAAATTGTTTTTTTTGCGACGTGTATGTTCGCGTGATCTTGCGCGTGTTCGCGATGCGCTTCTAGCTATACGTTTGCCAAGTTACCCTATCGGTCGTACACGGGCGCGGCCATCTTGTTGGCGTGACGTAATTCCGTTTCCGCCCGCTATGTGTAATCTCGCAAAGTGTGCTGCTCGCTAGTACAATTTCGCGCGTACTCGCAAGGAAAATCTCGCGCGAACTTACCCACGCGGTCGTGAACGGGCGCGGCCATCTTGTTTCTCATTCATTGCTATGGTTCTGGGCATGCTTTCTCTATCCTCTCTCAATCTCTGCCATCCTTTGCTTGTTTGAAGTTTTTTTGATCTAATTTTACTTATTATCTATCCCTCTATTTTTCTAGCTCTATATTTTTGTGTTTTCTGCAGCTTTTAGTTACTTTTAAACTACTTTTTTAAACTCTTTTCTTTTCTTCTTCACTATTCTATTTCTTGTTTATCATTTAACTCTATTTCTGCCCAGACCATGGTAAAGGGAGCCGGGAAGCACCCTGAGAAGGGGAAGGGTCCCGCACCCCGTGCCCGGCTCCCGTGCGGGCGTTTAAGGGGGGAGCAAGTGGTCCCGAGGGAGATCTTCAGCGCGGAGGAAGTGGCGGCACTGATCTTCCATGTCCAGCGCCGCCTCCCCAAGACGATCCTGGGAGGCGGCAAGATCGCGACCGGCTATGGCATCCGGGAGCGTCGCAAGCGGTGGGAGAAGGTGTGCCGGGCCATGTACAAGATCTCTGGGGTCCGGCGCACATATAACCAGGCCACCCACCGCTGGACCGATGTCATGGACCGGGAGCGGGACTTGCTGGACGCGCTCGGCGTAGAGGTCCCCGGGCTTGGTGAGTAGTAGTAGTAGTACATTTACTACTCTGTTTTATCCTGCTCTGTTATTTGCAAATCTTTGTTCTTTACCAAGAGCAATAATGCTGCCGATTACATTGAGGTAAATTATATTTCAAAATCTTCTATGCATTTCAGGTGCACTGCTCTCCTTCTCAGTAGCCTTGCTTGCTACTATGCTTCTTTGTTTTGTATGTTGTGTTCAGAAGCATTTCATTGGCCTGAGAAATTATGTATGAGTGTAGTGTAAAGAAAAGAACTGCGTAATGCTAGACAGTAAGGGTCATATTTTCAATTACCGGCGCATCCCTGCAAAGTAGCAGGGATGCGGCAGTAATTGTGTGCCATGCCACCACCACCCATTGGCCCAAAACGTCACAGAAGCCTTACGCATCTGTGCCGTAAAGGCAGCGCATTGCTGGAGTTGCGTGCCAACGATGGCGCAGCTCCAGCAATGCTCTGGGGTACCCTATCTCCCCAATGCTGCATCAAGCCGTACGTCGGCTTCAAGCGCGCAGGGTTTGAGTCATGCATCATTGTCCTAAAAGTGACTGATTGACATCTTGTAGATTTCCCTCAGCCACTTTTAGGATTCGTTCCTGCGCAGGTACGCCCTCCCTTGCGCCGGAACGCCCCCTGATGGCGCAGGGCTTTACAACGTGATGCATCGCCCATATGCCCATATGTGTTTTTTTTTAATATATACGCCGCACCAACACCATGGCGAGTCTTTTGTTCTGCCGCTGCGTCAGAAAAGGCACGCAACAATGGAGGAAAATGAGCCGCAACTTCCGCAAGGGACTTCTATCAGCCCCAACAGACTGAAGTCCAGTCCTTCCTTTAGACACATGGCTATAAGAAGAAATAGTGGCGGTGGTGGCGGGTGGATTGATAGTTTGAGTATTCACTGATCTGCAAGCAGGATGGACTTTGTCTGTCACGTGTTGCGCACTGCTGCCTGCAGTGCCAGGCCTAGGCAAACCTCTTTAGTAGTCTGTTTATTGAGTTACATAGGAACTTTCTAAGTCAACATTCCGCAAATCAGGCAATACGAATAACGTAGTATACCACATGAGATAGATCCCGTGGAATAGTTGTCTATCTATTTGCTATTTTTCCAAAATATGTTGTTATTGTTCTTTTGAAATGTTTGATTTGGTTGAAAAATCTCATCCATGTTTTCTGGTTTTTCTTTCTTTCATGTTGTACATCAGCTCCCCCCAAGGGCAAGAGGACACAGGAGGAGGGTGCTGAGGATGCAGGCCAGGATCGGGCAGGCGAGGGCTCCTTTGCTGGCCCCAGTAAGTTTACATTTTAATAAACAGTACCTATTTTTTCCTAGCGTTCCTCATTCGATTTTTTCTAAATCGTCTTTGATCTTCTTGTAGACTGGATATAAATTCTTATCCTGCCTCGAATATGACTCCCTGTGGTATTACTAGACTATTCTTATTAGTCTGTCTGTGTAGCTAACTAAGTTTGGACATTTGGCAATTCCATTGGACTCCCATTATATTCAGCAATACCTCTATGCACTGTCTCCTTACTGACTAGATAGTGTGGCAGAGTCATTCAGCTCCCGAAGTCACCGATTATAGATCCCCAATGATCTCTAGATTATCGTACGCAGGACAAGAGAGTAGTACGGAGTCACAGCACAGTCAAGAAGTGTCAGAGGCACTCATGCTTGCAAAAATTCCAAAACCTTTAGCTCATCCACTCTAGTCTAGAGGAACAAAAACCACAGAGTCTATTTAAGTTTAAAAGCTTTATTAAAAGTAAACACATTTATTAAAATCTACTTTGTCATAAAACTATTTAACTGAAAACGGAAAAGTGGTTAGTGCTGACGATTAATTGGACACATTTCTTGTGGTCGAGCCGAGCTCTCACCTGGTTTGAACTTGATCCTGGTCGTGTTCTTAGGACTCAGGAGTCAAGCTTCTGTCTGTTAGGAGAAAAAGTGGTGCGTGTTAAAAATCAAAAGCAAGCATTCATCAGTTGTGCATAAAAGTGCAGCAAGACAACAGCCTTCCCTGGAAAATGGGACATTTTTACTATGGAGTAGACAGTCACAAATTATTACATTGTATTCTGTTTTTTTAACATTTCTCCTAGACCAAATATTATATAGTAGTGAGTGGTGTATTCTAACATTCTTAAATGTACTTTGTAGGTGTAACATCTGGTGACGGGGCCAGCGCGGAGGTGGCTGTGTTGGACCAGGACTCGGAGGCCTCTGGGGAGGAGGCGGTACAAGAGCCGGCGGACGTTCCTGTGGGGGATCAAACGGTGGTGGCGGAAACAGGGAACTATATATTCCTTACTTATTGAGATTGAAGACTGCATAGTGTGCTTTCTGCACGGGTGTATTACAATTACAAATCAACCAGGTAGTAGCCTCCTCGAAATGTACTTCGACTTAGCTGTGAAGTTTTTGGTGAGAAGAATCCCAATAAGTTCTTAGACGAACGTGATGGATGGGATGAACGAAAAGCGAAAGAAGGGTGTAAGTAAGTGGGACGCGAACTTGTATGATGGCTGGCAAAGAAGAACGATATGTGTTTGCTTGGCCCCCGAGGTGGCTGGGAAGGAAAGAATATGGTATGGTGCATGGCTGGGTCAATGATGAAGCAAGGATGGGGGGAAGGACAGCAGCCTGGGTGGGTGAAACAGAAACTGTATGTGTGCGTATACTTTGACTGAATGGATGCCTGGAGCATGGTATTCTCTGACTCTTAGATAGCACATGTGTATCTAGAGAGAGTAGATGGTCGCCAGGTGAAGTAAGTGTTACCTTGAAGAGCATGTACCACCGCACCCGCACGTCCGTTCCAGTGCAGGGAAGGCAAGGAAAAGAAATTGTAAATGTGTCCAATACTACCATGAATAGTAGCAGTACTTTGTATTGCGTTTGCATTCACAGCATATATCTGGTTATTACGGTGGACACTCCGTACCTCTCTTAATAACTTTAGTTTACTTGTAGTACGTCATTCATGTGTGGGTGTATCACTGTTCACTCAATATTAAGCAAAGCACCTAAAGTCATCTCATCTGTCATTAAATACGTCCCATGTGAAGTGATAGATAATCAAATTAGTTAGCTTCTTCATTTTCCTTTTCTAGTACTCATTTGCACTGTAGGGTGAAAGGTAAATTAATTAAGCAGTAGCCCTTGTAACAGAGTATTCTCAGTGCCACCCGTAATAGAAAAGTAATAGCTTCACCACCTGCATGTACTGGACCGATACAGTAACGCAAGTCTGTCTCACTCATCATGGTGTGCAACTTTTTTTCTCGGGTGCAAGTTCACTGTGCTGTCCATGTCATTCTGCCGGCTTGCATAAGATAACGTACCCATTTCCCTAAACAAGAGAGAAGAAGAAGAATAAGACTGGTGTACTGTCATAGTCGACTGTAATGGAAGTCCATAGTGGTCGTAGAATTAGTTCATTAAACTACCACTACTGTTAGAGCAAGGATGCAGAAGTGGGAGGTTACATAGATACTGTCCTCAATAGTTATGTACTGTGCTTTCAATTTGCTACTTGTACTCTGTGACCCAACTTTCGGCTCAATCACTTTGTGTTATTAATAAGGAGCATTGGTTACAGACTATGTCTTTCTTTCTTCATATAGTTGCTCCTTCCAAATCAACAACAAGGAGGGAGCAGGCTAGATTGGCCCGGCAACGGAGGCTGGAGGCCACAGTCGCCGAATATCGGCGGCTGGTGGCCCTGGAGGAGGAGGAGGAAACGCAGTCGAGCGGGGCAACAACGACATCCTCGACTGTGACCACTGCATCCTCCTCCGTGACTAAGCCAGCGGGACCGAGCCGGGCTAAGAAAGACGACCGCCACCGCCAAGCAACCGAAATACCAGCTGCCCCCCACAGGAGCTGCAAGGACCGCCAACGCCGCCTACGAGTCCGCATGTCCAACCTGGAGCAGAAGGTCCTGAGGTATAAGAACTTGGTTAAGGGCCTCCGCTCCGAGCTTGCCACCCTCCGCAAGGAGTATGATGCCCATGCCGCATCATGCACCAGCACCAGCACCCTCCAGTAGTGGAGTGTCCCTTGCCCTTTTTTTATAGACTTTTGGGGGGTGGGATTTGGGAGTTGGGATCGTTTTGGGACGTTTCAGAGACAATCGTTGGGGTTAGGGTGGGTGAGGGAGATTATTTTGTTAGGGCTAAATAAATATATTTTTCAACTTTATCTGACCATACCTGTTTTTTACTGCTTTTCAGTCTGGTGGGTGGGGGGCGGGGGTGTAACAGTAACTTTGTTTTCCTGAACAGTCGTAGGACTTTAGTAGTACAACCGTCAATCTCTTGTCTACTCCGAAATAATACTCCATTATACTACCTCCCACCAAACGCTTATCTTACCTGTAATTTGTGTTAGAAATTAGGGCTAGGCCCAGGGCTGGCTCCAGGTGAAATGGGGATTAACGTTGTCAATCCTGGGCGGGTGACATTTCCTCATTGCGGTGGTACTAGTGGTGTGACACAGTGGCAGTTGCATGCCTATGGAAAAAAAGAAAACGAAACCTTGTTTGTCCTCCTTACTGTAGCATTACAACGGTTACGGTACGATCGAGAAAATAGCAGGTGACAGTACACTAGAACAGTGCCATAATGTAGCCTAACAAATGGTAAAGTATTTGCTTGCAAGTATAACTAGTACTTGCGTTGAATTTATTTGACATTGGCTACTACTACTAGAAGATATAGTACTGAAGCTGAGTAAGTCTAGAAGATTTCCTCGTATTCCTTCACCAGCCTGTTGCTGCTATGACCTTATCCTCCCCAGCAAGTGTGTGGAATTATTGATGTCATTTTAGTCAGACATCAAGCAAAACAACACAGCCCGGGGGAAGAGGGTTAGGGTTTGTAAAATGGATGGGAATGGGGGTTTCTTTTTGGGTAGGTTTTGTTGAGAGAAGAAAAAAAAAGCAGAGCATGGACAAACAATAATTGAAGATACAGACAATCTTTGGTTACAAACTAAAGGTAAGCACATGCAGTCACACTCATAGAATAAAAGACAACAATGGATACTGTATCTGTATTGCGTATGTTGTTGGAGTTGTCCTGTTGAATTTGGTAAGTAATAAGCATGCAGCAAACAATTCCTCTTATTGGCGGCACTCCTCCATTCCAGCTGACGCTTCGTCCATCAATGTGGTGACCACTGACAGAAGACACCCTGTCCACTGCCTGCCTGGCGGATGTTGACTGAAACCCGGCCTGTAATTATTGAACGGAAAACAGGAAGTGCTATTACAATACCACTGATAAATAAATAAAAGGTATGTACGCTGTGTGGTGCAAAAAGTCACACTTTGATTTCCCTAATAGACAGTACAATATTTTTGAAATTGCGTGCTCTGTCTGAGTCACCTTTTTAAGGATCAATAAGTATGGCCAAAATATTATAGCGGATCTTTCCCCTCAAGGTAGGTGTACTACTGTGTTTTAGAACAAAATTTGACCTTGAAAAAAAGGCTGTTCCTTATGGATTTTGTCCAAAACACTTCTATCCGGTATTAGACCTTCCCAGGAATGCCCCAGGCAAGACCCGCCAACCCACCCGCAAAAAACCACCCGACAACACCCCCAAACAGCGAAAAAGCTAAATCTCATACTTACAATATCTCTCGGCCTTCGGTCCAAATGCGGCGCTGTTCAGCTAGGTCATCATCATCAATCATCATAACTCCTGTTTTCCACCACGGATTTCCTGAAAAGCAAATGCAATCAAGATTAGACTGTCGCAGCAGTGCTTCGACAGAGACCCCGGCCGCAACCCACCCACGAACAGCAGGAAGCCCCCCAAAACGCTACATTGAGCAAGATGTCAGAAGAAATAGCAAAAAAAAGGCTGTTCCTTATGGATTTTGTCCAAAACACTTCTATCCGGTATTAGACCTTCCCAGGAATGCCCCAGGCAAGACCCGCCGGCGCCAACCCACCCGCAAAAAACCACCCGACAACACCCCCAAACAGCGAAAAAGCTAAATCTCATACTTACAATATCTCTCGGCCTTCGGTCCAAATGCGGCGCTGTTCAGCTAGGTCATCATCATCAATCATCATAACTCCTGTTTTCCACCACGGATTTCCTGAAAAGCAAATGCAATCAAGATTAGACTGTCGCAGCAGTGCTTCGACAGAGACCCCGGCCGCAACCCACCCACGAACAGCAGGAAGCCCCCCAAAACGCTACATTGAGCAAGATGTCAGAAGAAATAGCAAAAAAAAGGCTGTTCCTTATGGATTTTGTCCAAAACACTTCTATCCGGTATTAGACCTTCCCAGGAATGCCCCAGGCAAGACCCGCCGGCGCCAACCCACCCGCAAAAAACCACCCGACAACACCCCCAAACAGCGAAAAAGCTAAATCTCATACTTACAATATCTCTCGGCCTTCGGTCCAAATGCGGCGCTGTTCAGCTAGGTCATCATCATCAATCATCATAACTCCTGTTTTCCACCACGGATTTCCTGAAAAGCAAATGCAATCAAGATTAGACTGTCGCAGCAGTGCTTCGACAGAGACCCCGGCCGCAACCCACCCACGAACAGCAGGAAGCCCCCCAAAACGCTACATTGAGCAAGATGTCAGAAGAAATAGCAAAAAAAAGGCTGTACCTTATGGATTTTGTCCAAAACACTTCTATCCGGTATTAGACCTTCCCAGGAATGCCCCAGGCAAGACCCGCCGGCGCCAACCCACCCGCAAAAAACCACCCGACAACACCCCCAAACAGCGAAAAAGCTAAATCTCATACTTACAATATCTCTCGGCCTTCGGTCCAAATGCGGCGCTGTTCAGCTAGGTCATCATCATCAATCATCATAACTCCTGTTTTCCACCACGGATTTCCTGAAAAGCAAATGCAATCAAGATTAGACTGTCGCAGCAGTGCTTCGACAGACACCAAAAATTACCCACAAACCCCCGGAACCCCGCCAAAGAGCACCTCAAAGGCAAGCAAGTCAGCAAAAACGGCAAGAAATTTCCACCTCATATTTGGTCCAAAACACTTTTGTCCATTATTAGAGCTTCACAGCAATGGGCCCAAATCCATCAACTCACCCGCAAAGAAGTACAACACCCCCACAAGTGCTGAGTCTTTCTTCATTGGGCGTAATCCAGCACTCTGCTTGGAGGGAAATCGCAGTCTGGAGGAGGAGGATAGAGGAGCATGTTCTTCGGAACTTGTGAACCTGAGGAATGTAGACTGCGGCACCTTCAAAGCAATAAGCAAACAAGTGAAGACAGTTCTGATGATGGTCTTGTTTTTGGGATTAGGTGATTAAAGTTTGAATTTAATTAACTGTGCAAAACAAAGAAAGAGAGACACAAAGCACACAGGAATAAAAGTCAATAAGGACGAAAAAGAAAGTTCTTGATTGATTGTCTCATTTTTAGGGCTCGGTGTCAGGGAATAAGAACAAGATTTCGTCATCATACTCTGCGAATTCAGGCTGGATGAGGTCAGTGCCACCGAACAGAGAAAAAAATCCCCTCATCTACGTTGCCGTCCTCCTCGTCTTCATGCGGCGTGCTTTCTCGTACTTTGTAATCTGGTGGTATGAGGTGCTGATTCATCTTGATCATTGTCAGCCGCTCCACATTTTTGGGCGAGAGGCGGCTCCGTTTGGGAGTTACAATGCCACCAGCAGCACTGAAAACACGTTCAGAAGACACACTTGCGAGTGGGCAAGACAAATAGTTTATAGCCAGGTTGTAGAGCTGTGGCCACAATTGTTTTTTGCCATGCCAATACTGCAATGGCTCCTCATTAAGAAAGACCACTGTTGAGTCATTCATATAGTCCTGCACCATCGACTCAAGGTCATCAACGGTTCCTCCACTTTGCTTACTTTTTGCTGTGGCTGTGACATTTTTTCGAGAACCATACCCAAGCAAACTTAGCCAATCCTCTACAACAGCCACTGTTTTTGTTGTGTGTGGTGCAGATGATCCAGTTGCCGGTGTCTTTAACGGCTGAGAGGTCACTTGTGCCCCAGCCACAGGTGCAGAAGTGGATTCTTGTGACTGGGGATGGCCTGCTGATGCTGATGCTGATGTACTGGCTTCTCCTTCAATAACCTGCCGTTCTTTTTCAAACCTCTTGGCTGACAAGGCTAACCAATGTTTGTACTTTTGAACATCTGCATCATCAAGAGGAAAGAATGCTTCGCCTGCCAGCGCCTTTTTGTAGCGTGGATCCAGAATAGTAGCACAAATGTAATGCTGATCTGACTTGATCTTTTGAAGACGTTCATCACCACGTAGGCGCTCTAATAATTTCTCTGACAAAATGAAATGTTTTTTTTTTCTTCATCTTCTTTTTCAAACTCAGAAGACACCGCCATCAGTTGGTGCTCCAGCATGCACAACAATGGGATAGCTTTTCCCAAATTACAGTCCTCCTGGCTGACTGCACGCGTGAAGAACTCAAAAGGACGAAGCATGTCTGTCAGGCTTTTAACTATGTCCCATTGCGCCGCACTCATCCGTAGGTCCTCCTTCTGAGATGTACCCTCTGTGAAGAAATAGTGATCGAGTACCGTATACTGCTCATACAGACGCTCAAGCATGTAGAAGGTTGAGTTCCAACGTGTTGCCACCTCCTGGATGAGTGCTTTCACTGGCATTCTACGTTGAAGTAGCAGTCTCCGCAGATGCTTCCGGGCCTTAAAAGAATGGCTGAAATGGTTGCACATTTTGCGGCAGGTGGCCATTACCGCGAACGCTGCACTGTCTCTATCACTCAAGAATTTTTGAACTACCAGGTTGATACAGTGCGCCAAACATGGCACTCTGAAATAGCCACCCTCCGACATGGCCTTAACTACATTGGAGCCATTATCCGTGGAAACATAACCAATCTTGCGTTTTAGGGGGGATAGCATTGTCAAGACCTTTTTGTTAAACTCTTGCAAAAGGTTTTCTGCTGTGTGACTTTTCTCCAAGCCAAACATGGCTAGTGTTGCATGTTTCCGAGCAGCTTTGAAAACTTTGTCCGGGTCAACACCTGCGTTTAGCTTTGCTTTAACACCTGAAAAAGAGACCCAGTGTGCAGTGATGCACATGTAATCATGGCCTGGGCCACTGGTCCACATGTCTGTTGTCAGATGTATTGTGTGAACAGCACTCTTCTGCAAAGCTGCCCCAATCGCCTGCAGCACATCTTCATGTAGTGCTGGAACCGCAACTCTGGCAAAATAGAACCGGCTCGGAACTTTCCATTTAGGGCAGAGCGTTGCCACTAATTCAAGAAAACCTACCGCTTCTACAAAAGAAAAAGGTAGAAGGTCCACAGCTAGCATTTTAGCCAGCTTAGTGTTATACAGACGCGTCAGTGGGTGGTTGCGTTCATATGGCACGTCTGAAGTAAGCATTGTTCTAATGTTGCCCTGGACCAAGCATTTACGGGCTGATAATGACTTCGTTGACCCAATTTTGCTCGCTGGTGAACTTTTGTGCGTTGGTGTCTCACTCGCTCCAACACTCTTAGTGTGCCTCACATTGGGTGTGCTGCTGACAGGGGTACTGGGTGTAAGGGACGTGTTTGACACGTCTTCTTCCTGCTCGTCATCATCAGATGAAACATCAACGTTTCCTTGATTTTGGCCTTTCTTGATCGCATCTAGGTGCGCAAACCATTTGACAGCGTGCTTTCTCTCAAGATGACCACTCTGGCCGCCGGTACCATAGTTGGTACCTGACTTACCACGACTAACTGCAAGCTTACAAAGGGTACAAATGGCAAACTTTGGATTTTTGGGACAAACAGTAAAGAAGTCCCAAACTGGGGACTTGAAGTGTCTGTGGGACCTGGAGGAGGCGGCGATACTGGTGGTGGTGGTCATGAAGCTAATGCCAGATGAAGTGGAGGATCTGGATTGCCCAACTTTTGTACGTTTTGCACTTTCACCGCCACTAATTAAGGTCGAGGTTGACAGAGGTCTCTTCTTGCCAGAAAGAAATATGGAAGCGGGACGAGTTGGTGTACTACTTAACTCCAATGATTGTGGTGTTTCCACTGCCTCCTCATCGACAACATCATCATCATCATCATCACGCGCAGCAGCTCTTCGGGCTAGGGTCAAAATGTCTGTTTGCTGCATGCCCGCTGGGGCTGCAGTGACCTTTATGATGACTGGGTCGTCGTTGGCAGAGTCTTCATCAGCAGCAGTATCCGCCACTTCTTGTTGAGCCTCATCACACTCCATAACTCTGAGACTTCGGACGAGCTTCCTTTTACGCTTAACTACCTTTGTTGGATCATGGTGTGCCTCACTCTCAGACGGCTGTGGTGCTGGTTCCCAAGTTTGATCCGTATCATCAGAAGGAGGTGTGCTTGAAGAGGATGTAGACACCACCCTTGATCTCTTCCTTGCTAGGGGTGTGGAAGACAATGAAGGATCATCAGGAGGAGTGGCTTCCTCAAATGATACCTCGCCTTGATTGTCGATTTCCTGATGTGCCCCTACTTCGGGAGGAACAACTATTGTGGGCACTTGTTGTGACCCTCCATGCACCTCTGCTTGCGCATCTCCTTGCGCTGCCTCTCCTTCCACATGTACTTGGGCTTGTACTTGCACATGTGATTGTTGTTGCGGCTGTGGTTGTTCAACACTCGTCAGATGAGCTACAACAACCTGTGTTGATTGAGGGACATTGCTGCTGCTTTCTTGCGATGAGCCAACATCACTGGTCGATGGTGATTGAAGAAGTATACTGGCTGCCTCTGCAGCACTCAAGGGCTTGGACTTAAGTTGGCGTGGTGGTGGTGGTGGCACTGAGCCCAATGGAGCGGGGGTGCTGCTGCCAGCTTGGTCCCCAGCAGATCCCGCTGCAGCTGCTGCAGGCATACTTTTTTTTTTACTCCCAAAAAAAGGGGCGGGCGGCACACCAGTGTCCTTGGTAACTTGCTTCTTCTGCTCCTTACTGGCACCTTTCTTGCTAGAGGAGCTACGGGTTACTTTTTTTGGGGCCATCTTCTTCAGAGCAGGTCAGCAGGCAGCAGTTGCACGAGTTGCAGAGGGTTCTGTGTCCAGACATGACGTCGCGTGACGTTATGCTGCACACACCGCTGCAGGACTTCTTCCTGGCACTGGTGGTTCTATTGAGTCTTCGTGTGCACCTAAAAGCAATGGAAGACAGAGGAACATCAGTTCAGTTATACACCCCAAAAAATCGACAAAACAAAGAAAAATGAGCACAATCCCATGCCATCCATGATGTTTACATTGAAGACACCCCACAGAAAGACTAGGGACATGCAAGTATGCAACACTCACTACCCCTGGGCATAAGGGATGAAAAGTAGGCAAAATAAGTGCAGGCCTCAGACACTGCCTCTCCTCAAAATGGCCCCCTTACACCCCAAGCACATGTTGCCTGTACCAGCCAGCACTCAAGATGGCCACCACCACCACCCACATGGCCAGTCCACATCAACAGTACACCCCCAAAAACCAGAAAAACAGCCAGAAATCACCACAATCCAATGCCATCCATGATGTTTACATCAAAGAGAGTGAGACCACACCACAGGCACACTCAGTCCATGCACCACCACCACCCCTGGGCAAGCAAAAGGCCACACCAGCAGCCCCCCAAAAACGACAAAAAACAATAAAATAAGCACAATCCCAGCCCATCCATGGCCTCAATTATGTTTAAATTCAAGAAGACACCCCACAGAAAGACTAGGCCCATGCAACACTCACCACCCCTGGGCAAAGGGCCACACCAGCAGGCCCAAAAAAAACGACAAAAAACAATAAAATCTGCACAATCCCAGCCCATCCATGGCCTCAATGGTGTTTAAATTCAAGAAGACACCCCACAGAAAGACTAGGCCCATGCAACACTCACCACCCCTGGGCAAAGGGCCACACCAGCAGGCCCAAAAAAATGACAAAAAACAATAAAATCTGCACAATCCCAGCCCATCCATGGCCTCAATGGTGTTTAAATTCAAGAAGACACCCCTCAGAAACACTAGACCCATGCAACACTCACTACCCCTGGGCATAAGGGATGAAAAGTAGGCAAAATAAGTGCAGGCCTCAGACACTGCCTCTCCTCAAATTGGCCCCCTTACACCCCAAGCACATGTTGCCTGTACCAGCCAGCACTCAAGATGGCCACCACCACCACCCACATGGCCAGTCCACATCAACAGTACACCCCCAAAAAACAGAAAAACAGCCAGAAATCACCACAATCCAATGCCATCCATGATGTTTACATCAAAGAGAGTGAGACCACACCACAGGCACACTCAGTCCATGCACCACCACCACCCCTGGGCAAGCAAAAGGCCACACCAGCAGCCCCCCAAAAACGACAAAAAACAATAAAATAAGCACAATCCCAACCCATCCATGGCCTCAATTATGTTTAAATTCAAGAAGACACCCCACAGAAAGACTAGGCCCATGCAACACTCACCACCCCTGGGCAAAGGGCCACACCAGCAGGCCCAAAAAAACGACAAAAAACAATAAAATCTGCACAATCCCAGCCCATCCATGGCCTCAATGGTGTTTAAATTCAAGAAGACACCCCTCAGAAACACTAGGCCCATGCAACACTCACTACCCCTGGGCATAAGGGATGAAAAGTAGGCAAAATAAGTGCAGGCCTCAGACACTGCCTCTCCTCAAAATGGCCCCCTTACACCCCAAGCACATGTTGCCTGTACCAGCCAGCACTCAAGATGGCCACCACCACCACCCACATGGCCAGTCCACATCAACAGTACACCCCCAAAAAACAGAAAAACAGCCAGAAATCACCACAATCCAATGCCATCCATGATGTTTACATCAAAGAGAGTGAGACCACACCACAGGCACACTCAGTCCATGCACCACCACCACCCCTGGGCAAGCAAAAGGCCACACCAGCAGCCCCCCCAAAACGACAAAAAACAATAAAATAAGCACAATCCCAGCCCATCCATGGCCTCAATTATGTTTAAATTCAAGAAGACACCCCACAGAAAGACTAGGCCCATGCAACACTCACCACCCCTGGGCAAAGGGCCACACCAGCAGGCCCAAAAAAACGACAAAAAACAATAACATCTGCACAATCCCAGCCCATCCATGGCCTCAATGGTGTTTAAATTCAAGAAGACACCCCTCAGAAACACTAGGCCCATGCAACACTCACTACCCCTGGGCATAAGGGATGAAAAGTAGGCAAAATAAGTGCAGGCCTCAGACACTGCCTCTCCTCAAAATGGCCCCCTTACACCCCAAGCACATGTTGCCTGTACCAGCCAGCACTCAAGATGGCCACCACCACCACCCACATGGCCAGTCCACATCAACAGTACACCCCCAAAAAACAGAAAAACAGCCAGAAATCACCACAATCCAATGCCATCCATGATGTTTACATCAAAGAGAGTGAGACCACACCACAGGCACACTCAGTCCATGCACCACCACCACCCCTGGGCAAGCAAAAGGCCACACCAGCAGCCCCCCAAAAACGACAAAAAACAATAAAATCTGCACAATCCCAGCCCATCCATGGCCTCAATTATGTTTAAATTCAAGAAGACACCCCACAGAAAGACTAGGCCCATGCAACACTCACTCACCACCTCTGGGCAAAGGGCCACACCAGCAGGCCCAAAAAAACGACAAAAAACAATAAAATCTGCACAATCCCAGCCCATCCATGGCCTCAATGGTGTTTAAATTCAACAAAACAGTTGTATCATGCACCCATAACCAACCCTGGTCCTACTGGATACTGTGGCTACCCACAATATAATTTATTTAATTTTCTGAAAAAGTTCAAAAATTGTACTTGCAGCAACTGTAATGCCCCAAACAAACTTACTTGTGAAAGTTGATTTCTAATCCAAAAGTGATCCAAAGACAGTCAAAAAGGCCTCAAATCCAAATATCCAGCAGCACCCACAAAAAGTAATCCTTCCAGCTCCAGATCCAAATGAAAGTGACCAGGAGATGGACAAAGCACTGGGAGGAGCCTGCTGGACAGGAACAGGAAGTTGGAGACTGTGGGGCACTTCCTTCCTCCCCCCCCCCCAAAATGGACTCCTTGCAAAAAAAAAGGCCATGCAAATGTCAACCTGAGGAGTGATTCTGATAAAAATCATAATTTTCTGAAGGTTTATCCTGTTTGCTGGTGATTTTCTTGTGCGAAATTGCAAAATCTCTATTTCGCAAGTGCGAGATTGTTCCTTTCCGCCGCAACTACGTGTTCGCAATTGCGAACTCTCGCGAGGTGTGCTGTGCAAGGTGGCAAGCCGCGAGTACGTATTCGCGGGCGACAAACTCCCGCGGGAACACGCAGCAAGATCTAAAATGGCGCGTCACTCGCAAAGAAAAACAACTCGGCAAACGCTAAAATGACGGAAAGTGAACGCCGTGCACCACGCCGCGCGCCGCAACCAAGCAAAAAATCCGCCGCGAGCGGATTCACGGATTTTCGACAAATTCGCGAGAGTTCGCGGATTGCGAATTTGCCGAAAATCCAAAAAATCCGCGAGCGGAGCGGATTTTACGCCCATGCTTAACCACAAGACATTCCCTGCTTCATTCAAGTGAACTCCATCCCCCAAGTAATACCTGTCGCCCCAGATACACCCATGAGGTATTGACTGCAACAGGGGGGCTTGAAACAACTTGTCCAACCGTGTGTTGATCCTCTTTACCGAGTGATTCAACGCCCTGACCGAATCCCCGCCACTGTAATCGGGGTATGAGTTGCGACCATACTACCGTGCAACCCGGGCAGGTCCTGGCCATCCACCCCGCAGTTGAGATAATCTCCTCAATCAGAATGCGCCTCCCCAGTGTGGCCAAATCATTCTCCCCCAGGTGAAGTATCACCACTGACGGGGGAGATTGCCGGCGCGCTAAAAGCCCTTGGAAGAAGCCCCTAAACTGGTTGAGACATAACCCCCCTCTCCCGAAGAACGTGATGTCAAACCCCAGTTGTGCAGCCCTTTTCCCCCGGTCACCTGAAATAAAAACACATTCGGCTCGTCTCACATAGGAGTGACCCACAATCCAAACACTTTTCCTCATTGTTTCCTGGCTGTAGCTCCCCGCTGATGTATGTTGTTGGTGCCCGACGACAAATTCCTCCCCTGCGTAACAGGTCTGAGAAACTGTAAGAAAGCGGAAACAAACCAAGCGTGAGCACCATGTAATCACAACATGTCAATTCGTACATATCGTTTGTAGCATTCTGAGGACCATCTCCCAATTTTCTTCACTCTCTCCACTGGGAGGCCCCCAGCTACCGCCTCAGTTGCTGCCCCAATTCTAAAGGAATGAGAGCCAAACTCTTTAGGGTCAAGACCTGCTTTTCTGACCACCATCTCCAATACCCTCCTGAACTGATACCTGGTCAAGGGGTTACCGTCGGCGTGACAGAGCAGTGCCCTGCCCGCTGTGCCTACCAGCAGCCCGTGCAATAATTCCATGTGCTTCACTGGGCAGCAAGGGTTGGCGGGGGCCCGTTGGAGGACTATGGTGTGACCCCTTGACTCCTGGTCGGTCTTTGACTTCTGAATGGTCACCCACATGGTGTCATCCTTTATCCTTACACCAGCCCTTTGCAAGCCGCCCAGTAGGTCTGACTTGGAACCTGCCACAAGTTCGCTAATTCTCAGTGCCCCATAGAATGCCAAGGAGAATGCTGCTTTAAAAAGAAGTACCTCCCACTCCCAGCTACAAACAGTGTCCAGCGCTCCCAGTAAAGCTGTCAGCCGCGCCAACCCTATGGGCTTTCTCTTATCTTTATGATGCCCCTGAATACGGCGCCAACCCCTCAAAGCCTTACGCACCATAAAGGTATTAGTGGGATCACGCAAGCCCCTAGCTTGAGCAAAGAATGATACCGCTGCCCTATGCCTGTTTGCAGCTGCCACTGAGCGTCCCTCCCTATGCATCCATTCTAAATAGGCCGCAAAGCCATCCTCCTGCGCCCATAGCACCTCCCATTGCTGCCCCAAAAAAGTACAGTAAGACAAAAACGCCCCTTCATAAGCCGTCTTGGTTCTGGGGCTAGGCTAGCGACCACGAGGTCCTGTAATCTGGGGCACCAATCTGCCAAAGTACTGCTGGGAAGTGCGCTGGCGAGGGGTCTGCTGTAGGAAGATGTTCCCTGAAAACCTGCATTTTGAAGCGAGAGAGGGAGTCAGCTGCATTGTTCAGAACACCAGGGACATGTTTGGCCTTAAAAAGGACATTCCATCTTAGGCACTGTAACACAATTTCTTTTATCAGACGAAGTATGAAAGGACATCGTGCTCCCTGCTGGTTTATACATTCCACTACTGTCATGTTGTCTGACCAAAACACCACTGATTGATTACATAGATGTTCGGGCCAGACCATCAATGCCACCCATATTGGGAAGAGTTCCAGGAAGCCAATATTGGTGGTCAGACCCCATGTTCTCCATACCTCCGGCCACCGTTGAGCGACCCACTTGTTCCCTAGTATGGCGCCAAAGCCCACACTACCGGCGGCATCCGTCCACAGGCCCAACTCTGCTGATGTTGTGGGAGGGCCGGGCCATACCACCCTGCCGTTAAAATCCTCCAGGAATGCCATCCATATAAGCATATCCTGGCGAATCTCAGACGGCAGCCTAGTGCGGTGATGTTTCTCCCTTAGACCCTTCATTGCTTGGGCGATGGAGCGAGAGAAAGGGCGAGCCATGGGGATGATCCTCAGCGCAAAATTCAATTGCCCTACCACCTCCTGTAATTGCTGCAGGGTAACCTTATCTTTGCGTAGGCATAAATGTAGTGCTGTTTTGAACTTGTCCACTTTGTCCCTGGGCAATCTAAAACATCCCTCAACTGAATCAATCTCAATAACGAGGAATTCCAAGCAGGTGGTCGGGCCAACAGTCTTCCCGGGCGCTAACGGTACACCAAAAGCCCGCATAAGCACGCAAAATTCCTGCAATGCCCATGCACACTCCTGAGATCCCGCCGTACCCAGGAAGAGGAAATCATCCAAATAATGCATGACCTGTTGGTGGCCCGTCGCTTGTCTCATGACCCATTCAAGAAAAGAGCTAAACATCTCAAAGTAAGCACATCATATGGAACAACCCATGGGCATGCATTTATCCATGTAGAACACATCCCCGAACGTGAAGCCTAGGAGATGTTGATCCGCTGGGTGTACCGGGAGGAGACGGAAGGCTGATTCTATGTCTGACTTCGCCATCAATGCCCCTTCTCTTTTTTGGGGACAACTCCTAATGGTGAACACACAAAATTGGGTACCGGCACCTCAGTGAAAGGTCCAGCTATCCTGCCTAAAGATAACTCCTTCTCAATCTTGGCGGCCACAACAGCCGGATTGTGTTTTACTGCCAATTGGTTCTTACAGTGTGCGCTGCCTGTGTATCCTGCCGCAGGGATCCTAAAACCCTTAGAGAAACCTTCTTGGAGTAGGGTGGCCGATGTGTGGTCCGGGTATCTGTTCAACCATGGTATCATTGCTAACACATCCACTGGCGTGGGGGTGCCTAACTTGTTTGTCTTACAGTGGCTTACCCCTTCCCCTCTGACCCGTGTTCCCATGCTTGGACCTGCAGGCTGTTTCTGGATGTGAGGGGTGACCACAGGAGGAACATGCGTGTCTAAACTTACAAGCACCCCTTGTGCAGGTGCGCCTATTAAAGTCCCAGCACACCCCCTTTTTCTCTGCCCCACCGGCCCTAAACCTCCCAGGTACCTCACTCGTTTGGGGGGGCCGAAAGGGCTGTTGGGGTCTCGCGGAGAACACCTTGACCGAACCGGAAAACTGAGGGGGGGTGCATTATCCGAGAACTGCTTATGCCATGACATGGAGTCCACCGTGTCCCATGCCAATGATCTATTAAATTCTAATGCTTTCCTGAAATTCAAATCATACCCTTTCCACGCATCCCCAGAATACTGTTCACTCCACCCCACAATCCTGCTCTGGTAGCATGCCAATGGCGCCTGTAAATCTGGAGGTCGTTCAGCCTTAATAGCCGTGAATACAGCCCAAGCCTTAATCCAGTTGAGCAGTGTTTCCTCAACCCTAAATCTAGCACACTGCACCCTCCATTCACTTGGGTGCATCCACTCCTTTAGTGTTTTCGCATGCTCCATTTCCCTATTATCCAATAACAAAGAATAAATATACACATATTTATCTGCCCAAATCATCTCCTTCACAGTTAGCGACACATGTTGAGCCAAATTCTCACTCCTGGAAGGTAGAGCACCGTCCCCCAAGAGCGGCAATGCCACTTCCTTACCATGTGCGGGCACCGGGACCGGCTGCCCATTAGCTCCATCCGGCTGGGGAAGACTGGGACCTGCAAGGGGAGAAGATACTGGCACTGCAACACTGTCGGCGACCGCTGCCGATTTAATCTTTTCTACAAACCTCGCCGCCTCTGCTGTATGATCTGCAGAAGTTGGGAAAGCTCCCCCTTTTTGGAGCCACGGCATCAGGGCCGTTATCTGAGACAACAATTCAGGGGGCATTGAATCTAAATTCCCACCTGGGACAACAGGTACCACTGGGGTTATGCCCAATGGTACTGGCGCAGTAGGCAAGGCTGGTGCCGGTTGTGGCAAGCCTGTAGCCGGGATTGTGGCCACCGGTGGGGGAGCAGACCCTGCGTCTCCTGGCGGTACGACAGGCACCGGCACCACGGGGGCTGGGGGTATAGGCATAGGTATAATAGGGGGTGGGATGACCGCCAGCGACACGGCAGGTACCGGCTCTACTGGCCCTGGGGCGGGTGCAGCATACCTGGGTTTCTTGGGCTTAGACTTCCTAGGTGGGGTAACAAAATCCCCCCTTGGCAATGGTGCCGCCCTCTGGCGGATAGGCCGACCCGATGGGCCAGGGGCATCCTCATGCCTCTCATTAAACCGTGCTTCCAGCTCATCTACCTTCCCTAGCCGCTGTTTAATTTCACCCTTCTCACGCATCATGGCCCGCATCATAGCCTCCATCTTGGACCCACCTTTACCACCCCGCGGACCTGGCATGATAAAACCCCAACAACCAGCTGCCTACTCTCCTAATATCACGACAGGCCAACTTTGTGTACCTTTCAGATGGAGGGTCACCAGGGGGCTTTCAGCACCATGCAACGGCGACCGCAACACTAGCGGCTTGTCCGCTTATGTAAGGGGTGAGTAAACCTAATGTAGACCCACCCGGCGGCCACCAGGAGCGATGAATGCCAGCCCCCCGTACCCCTCTTACCAACCAGTCCTGCGCACTTGCCGGCGATATCCTTCTGTAACGACGCCCCACACCAGGGTGCTGACTGTCCTTACGACCTTACGCCTCTCCAGATGAGTGAATCTGCACGAAATAGCGTCGTTAGATGCCTGGAATAGAGAGATGTATTAACACCGTGTGATAACAGCAGGAGCAGACTTTTAGGAAAGACCAATTTAAATACAGTGGAGGCTTGAACCCCCCCCCTTAACTTTTCTGGTGATGTGCACCACTAAACTTATGTTGTATCTGCAGATAATAACATACCACTCTTTCCAAGCCTGCAAAAGACTGAAAGGAACTTTGAAGTAAATTCTTACCCTCAATTGAATGTAATACAATTATCAGATTAGTAAATGCAAAAAACACTCATAAAAACAAATACTGACTATTACTTTGTTTTTTCTTCCAAAACAATCCTGCAAAACAGTTATCCAATGACACCTCGCTTTCCTTACAATTGCACGTTATCCTAGGGGTCTCCCCTCCAGGTGCTGCCCTGGTCGACCCTGCTTCACTTCCTTGCACAGTAGCACGAATGAAACTGCCCTGTGACCATAAGCACGTAAATAAAAAACAAAACGTGCTAAATTAGCTCCAACTCTCACTAGGCTTATATAAATAGCTCCCCCCGGCCTTATTTTGTCGTTTAAATGAGTGCGCACGAAAAAACAGCTCTTAAAGGAACATCATTACACAGCGCTTATAATAGTAATCCACATTTGTAAAGCGCACAATCACCCGTAGGGCCCCGACCTGCTATAGCCCACGTTCTAGCTCACCGACACTGTGTGGCGCCCTCACTGAGTACCGGAGCACCCCTCCGACCTGTGCTCGATATGTTGCAGCCGGCCCGCTGCTCGTCCCTGCCCGCCCGCGCCAACAAATACCTTATCCGGTCGTCGTGCACACAATCAGGCGGCGCGCCGCTTTTGGTATTTATATTCAGGACCCTTTCTTTCCTTCGTCCCCCTGCGCGAACGCCTCAGCTGCTGCCTCGCGTCCCTCGCCGACGACGATCTCCTGGTGATCTCGCGACGCGGCTGGCTCCACTCGGCTGGCCTCCGGAACCCCTTGTTATAACCTGAAAAAGAAAGGGAAAAATCTCCACTGCCGCCTCGCCTCCCTGGCCGACGACGATCTCCTGGTGATCCCGCGACGCGGCTGGCTCCACGCGGCTAGCCTCCGGAACCGCTTGCTAAAAACCTGAAAAAGAAAGGGGACATTTACTAAAACAAAGAAGCCCCGAGCGCGGGGCACACAGTGCTGTGAGGGAGCGTCCAGGTACAAGGGGGTCTCCTGGGCGCTCCCCACCTCTTTATTCCCAAGGGGCCAGGTGGGGGGGCAACGCCCCCCCGGCCCGCCCCTCCTGTAGCCCGCCCCCCCTGACCCGGACCTTCTACCTGGTATCCGGGTCAGGGAGGCCGCCGGCCAATCGGTGGTGGGTCGCGCACACAAGGGCCCGCCCCCACCACCGAGAGACACCAAAGGGGAAAGGGGGGAAACGGTCGCCGCGCCGCCATGCGTGCGGGGGGGCCGAGGGCCCCCCCTTTTCAGAGAGCGAGGCCAGTGAGCTAGGTGCTCTTTAAATGAGTAGCCGGTGTACACGTGCATGGTGCAGCAGCTCGATTAGGACAGGGGTGTGGCTAATTAACCCCGTGTGGGCCATGCCGCATGTTGCGACCTGTAAGGAAAAGGGGCAGGGTGTTAACCCTTGATGTACTAACCTAGGAGGGTAGTTTAAAGGTAGACGTGAAAGCTTACGCGTGATGAAGGGGTTAAATTGGTTAAAAGGGGGGGTATTAGTAACAGTGAATAAAGCAGAAATTAAGTAGAGTAAAGCAGAAATTAATTAAGGCAAGACACAAGGAAGAATTGTAAGGCAAACAACTAGACATCATAAAGAAAATAAAATAAATTATAAATGATAATAAATAATAATAATGAATACTGGAATTTGTTCTGTACTAGTCCAACAACACAGAATTTATAACAAATAAACAAATAGTTGCAGGGAAAAACAAGACTTGCAGAATTAGCGCATTAATTCACCCCAGGTTCCAATATTGGGGTACCCTTGTTTACCTTACCACGTGTCTTTTATGTAGTCAACTTTCTTAACAAAGCTGGGGAAGCAGACATTCTTGTTTACTTTTTTCCGCCACCACATCTGCTGTGGTACTCTTTCAGCATTGTCTGATTTCCCTGCCTGTTTTGGGGAATTGAAATTTCTAAGAACCAGGAAGCCTAAGTAACTATGAATTTACCTGCGACAAAAACAGTGTATAGGTGTGTAGAAGTAGCTGCTTGCATTTAAAAGTTTACCTTCTCTATATCTTTACCTTGATAGACACAGGAGGAGTGAAAGACATTTAAAAAGGGTTGGGCAAAATATACTCCTCCGCATTCATTAAACATCCTGGCTGTGATGATCCTTGTACAGTGCCTGAACAAGATATAAATATTACAAAACATTCCAAACACCAAATGCAGCACAATACCTTCAATGAACTAGTTTGAGATGAAGGTCAGGCCGACACCGTTGGAGAGTTCTAATTTGCCATCCATTGCTGGCATTTTCTCCTACTCAGATTTCATCCATCCATACAAACCCATCCACTACACACAGTTCAAGCCCAAACAGAGGTAGCAATAGAGTCGTTGATTTAATTATGACTAGAGCATGTTGAAAGTAAGCAAAAAGGGAGATCATTTTCTGCAAGTTTCCCTGAGAAAACCAGAAATACACTTAACCTGAAAAGGACAAAGAAATGAAGACTTTTAATCTAAAATCAACGAGAATATGCAGGCCAAAGTAACACATTTCAAAGGCAGTGGGTGATTTTGCCAGATACTACATGGAAAACATACACTAAATACAAAAGCTACACTTTCACAACTCAGCTATAAGCGCACTTACATATTCTGCTCCCTTGGTATCACTAATGGCATTTACACTGTTTGACATTTATGCAGATGGGAGACCGGCACTAGGACTTCCACTGATATATTGTCAACAAATCAGACTTGAGGTTTCAACATCAAGTTAAGCAACACAAGGAAGTTTGCTCCGCCATTTTCATTGCCTGGATGTCATACATAGTGCAGTTTGGAATTACCAAGAAGCATCGCAAAGTATCTAAGTAATTGGTAAATATTTTGGTGAAAGATTTAAGTTGGTGGTTCTGGTACAAATCAATCTTCAAACAGTCAATTAGACACTAGAGGTGTCTTCTCTTCACCACGAATTCTGAATACTAGTGATACACTTTTGATTCATGGACACTTCTATCAGATATGACTTTTAACTGATGCAGGAACATACCTTTCTATATGTAATAGCAGTTCCACATATTTGTATGCATTATATTCTTGAAGAAGCCCCTAGGAGAGGGCTCAAATCTCCAATCCCTTACACTGAGTCGATATGCACCTTTCTGACTGATATATGCTGTTGACATAGTGCTCATGGCACGTACGCCCAGGGCACTGCATCACCCTGTGAAAAGGTTTGTGAATTTCATGGCCCAATTCAATTTGCAAACAAATTTTACAAAATGTCATGTTATGTCCTGCAGACCGAAGGCTATTCCCATATCAAATATGTTGACTGGTTGTCAGCATTTGAGCCACACCAGAAGTGTTCCATTTCTTGGCATGACTATTCAGCTGGAGTTTCCTGGACGGCTAATATTGTGCACCATAGCATGAAATTTGCAATAGCTATCGGATCTTTGTATAGCCTCCCCCAACCTGTGGGGGTTGCTCTCTTAAGCCTCTCCTGCAGATTTTTAAGGCGCAATGTGTACCCATCGCCATTTATGGTGCTCAGGTTTGGGGCTTTTCGAATGCAAGGCTATACAGAGCAAGGAAATCAGATTTGGCAGAAAGCTTTTGTCTGTTCCTAGTTCTGATTCACACAATATATCACAAAGAGCTTAGTCTACCTCAAACCGTATTAGGCTTTATTCCGTATTGCTGTGGCTTGCGATCTGGAGAAACGCTGAGGCAGGCCTAACACAAGACATCAATTTGGATTGTCCCTCCGATTACATTTGCCATGCACGGAATCAATCGGAACGATCATTGCTATTTAGTTTTAGATCAGACACATTGAAATACCTGTTGTGCTTCCCACAGGGTTTTGTCCACAATTTAGAGGCTCTACCGTGTCCTTGTGATAATGTTTCAGACCAATACATTTTATCTTCTTTTGTAAATTTTATGCAAGGTATACAAGATTCTGTTCTATAAAAGTATTGACAAAGTACTGGACAATGCAGGCCCGCATTTGAAGTTTTAATGACCCTATCTAATGATGACATTGTTTTGCATGTTGGGGCCTTTCTAAAATGTGCTCTGCGACCTCTTAGCTCTACGTTCCCCTTCATTATTTTAACACATATTGTTATGTTTTAATTTTATAATCATTATTTGATTTGTTTTATGAATTGTTTTCTGATGTAATGCTGTATGTGTTTTTATGGTTGTTACCATACTTCCAAATAAAGCTATTTATTTATTGACTAATATGAACACCCAAACATACTTCTCAAACATTCCCTTCCTTAGTACTTCTTTAAAATACATTCCTATCACCCTAGCCCTCGCCGCAAAATGCTTCAATAGTAGTAAGTGCTAAATAAATAACAATTTTAATTCCAATTCCATTTACAATATGCACACTGAAAATAGTTGCTACATCATTATATATATATCCATTTTGTTTCACCGGGGTCTGTTAGTGTTGGCCGATGGTTTGAGCAATGGCATAAACCACAAAATTCCCAGAGTTACACCAAAAATATTTCCATTGATACACTATGTTACAATTCAAGCAACATCACAAGATATAATGATGGACGGTGTGTTCAAACTTTTCAAACAATCACTCCAAGTCACAGATCTGGATTTAATCCATGGTTATTTTGCTCACCACATCACCCCAGCTTGAGCCCAGCCATATGCAAACGAGTGTTGACCCTGCTCCTCATGTGAACAGTCTAGCCTGAACTGCCAAGCGAGGTCCTCCCTGGAATGGAAAAAGCATTCTGGGACCTGTTTCAAGATATCACCCTTCATCAGCCAGGCTAGCATGGAATTCAGTGACGCAGCAAGTAAGGGACCCACATCTAGACATACCCTAATCCTCTAAGGGCGCACCTAGCAACATCACAAAATAAAATGATAGAGTGTTCGATCTTTTCAAACACACCCCTAGACAGAATAAAAAAACACCACTGAATAATCATCATGCGTTAAAAAAATAGCCTCCTCAACTGGTTATTTCCTATGCATTTATTTTTTTAAATTTATTTTTGGGTTTTATATAGCGCGAACTAGACCCGAGGCATCGGGTATCAAAGCGCTTAACATGATCACCAGTTTCGTTACAGATGAACACATTATTTTTTTTGTTAGGCATGGGTAAATTAAATGATTTGCTCTGAATCACAGGATGTGAGCGTCGTTGCCGAGACTCGAACCCGGTCGAATCAAGGTTGACCGCTTCAGCCGTAAGGCTACATCCTCTCCCCTTGTTTTACCTGAAACGCTCTCCATATGCAATGAGAGCTTTCCCGGGCTGGATTGCTATGTTTGTGCACATGTGCACCTAGGTGTATTTACGAACAATGTATCACTAATTGCAATTTAAACAATTATGTATTTGTTCGTTTATTTTACGGTTTTATAAGGGCAGAACACTGGCAGGTATGAGAGCACATTACAAAGAAAACCTATATGGAAAGGAAATAGCACATTTCATACAAACAATAAGCTGCAGATTCTAAATTCAGTGTTATTTATAGCAGGAACTATTTTGTGGAAGCGTGGATAGAGCATCACTCATAATAAGCATAATAGCTATAATATAGAAAATAGTCTGCACCTCTACATAGAATGTGATATATATCCGAAGCAAATAGGTGCCGAGAGTGCAGAAAACATCATTCATGTGAGGAGGAAGGGCATGTAGGATATTTGTGGGTAGATGGGTTTGTTGATTTTAAAAAAGATACATTTCTAAGAGATGTGTTTTCAGATGTTTGCGGAAGACTTTAGGGTGCAATTTATTCTTACATCAAACTTGCAGCCTCAGTACAGTTAATACTGTTTTCTTCTATCCAGTCGCTTCTGTAGATTTTCATGAATTACCGTTTTTCTGTCTAGTGTGATAAGAATGTCAATGAAAAATCGAAACTCTTTAAATCAGATTTACAGTCCTCTAAATGAAATATCAGTAGAGGTCTCTTTTTTAGATTGATTAGCCATAAGCAAGTCATTCACAAATGCATATCTTAAACACATCCTACACAGGTACTCAATAACACATCAATCATGGTGTAGTTTATGTCAGAGGATGCATCTCTGAAGTTTAATCCGATATGTTTATTGGGATCATCATCTTTTACATCAAAACATGTAATTTTCTGGAAAAAGAACCCATGAAAATTAATTACATATTTGACATGTTGAACATCTGTTGCCTTCTAAAGAAGGTGATACAGGGTAGTAAAAAATCAGATCGGTAAAAACATCAAAACTAATTGCAAGGAAATCACCTTATAGTAAGTATATGACACTCTCTAAACATAGCTCAGTTTTGCAAAGGTTTCAAATAATAATTGTTCTGAAAATATTCATACAGTTCTTCCATCTTTCTCCTCTGTCATTTGCTCTCCTTTTCACCTTCCCTTGTATCTTTTCTGATTCTATGTCTGCGTTCATTTTCAATTTTATATAATTTCTTTCTTTCTTTCTTTCTTTCTTTCTTTCTTTCTTTCTTTCTTTCTTTCTTTCTTTCTTTCTTTCTTTCTTTCTCTTTCTTTCTTTCTTTCTTTCTCTTTCTTTCTTTCTTTCCTTCCGTTTCTCAGCATTGTACTGATTTTAAGTATTCATTTTTTAAACTGCCTTCTGCCCCTCTGTTTTTCAACTCTATCATGTGATCTCATTTTCACGTTCCAGTTTACCATCTTTGTTTGATTTTTGTTTATATTCTCACTTGCTGCTTCCTTTCTTAATTCTGCACCCCCTTAGTTTCTTTTTAAGCTGTCTTTCTCTTTTTAGTTCTTTTTTTCAGTCCTTAAGCTTTTCAAAAAAAAATCCTTGTTTAATTGCCTGTTTTTTTCTCGATTTTATCTTAAGATACCGAAAATGAGAAAACCTGTGATGCTAAAACAACTGCATCAGTTAGTTTCCATTTCGATGGTAGTACAATGGGTAACTCTAGAGTAAATAAAAGAGGACACATAGTGCATTATAAAGTGCCTGAGTATACACATAAAAGGGCAGTAAAAGAAAACGGACAACAGCCAGTTAAACACCATTGTGAAAGGTGAGGTATCAGTGTAGAGTATTGATTCAAGTAATTTACATTCATAAAACTGATGTGCCCACGAGTCTCTGATTATTCAATTTTAGCGCTATAATATTCCCTTAGGAAAAGGGTATACGGTTCAGCTCACAGTTAGTTCCATCAAATTTATGGGGTCCAGAGAGCCCTAAATAATCTTTCTAGAAAATCTTTGGGTTGTCAGATTCCCTATGAGATCCTGTTTGGGATTAAGATGTGGGTTTAAGACATCAAAAGTCCCTTTACACTGGTGGTACCATTTGACATCATGTTTTATAGGATCTGAACAACTTTTCAGAAGCTCAGAGCAACATCCATCATAAAACATTATGCCACTGGAGAAGTGAAGGACGCGCCACCATATCTTGATTGGATTCCAATGATTAGTGACCTAGGGCCAGATGTAGGAAGGCTATTACCGGTCGGTGACGGCCGAAATCGGCCGTTACCGACCGGTAATAGACTTTTCCTATGTAGGAGGCACAACAAATTCCTATGTAAATGCAAATCTGTGCATTTACACCTGTGCCATGTGACAGGTATGTGTGCCACATGCGCACACAAGCACTAATCAGGGGTGCAACAGGGTGTCAAAGTGAAACCCTGCAACCCTTGAGTTTTTCCCAATTTTACCGAATCTGTAATTACCGATTCGGTAATTGACATTCATTCCTATGGGCCTGCAGGCCCATAGGAATGAATGGCAAATACCGAATCGGTAATTACCGATTCGGTAAATACCGAATCTTAACGATTCAGTACTTTTACCGAAAATTTATGTACATAGCATTTACTGATTCGAAATTACCGAATCGGTAAAATTCGGTATTTTGGAATCAGTAAATGTCAATTACCTACATCTAGCCCCTAGTGTGGGAAAAGATAGTAGACAAAAAGAAATTCAGGCCATCCTACAGAGCACCTGTACCTGCCCTAGCAGTGGAAGGTACCAGAACTGTACTTCTACCACCCTTTACTGGCTGAAAAAACAAGAGATTTGTGTCACTAGATCTCATCAAACCACATTATGTGGCCAGTTCTCCACAGTAGGCCACAGTAGGCCTGGGTGGTTACATGTCTCCTCTCACTGCCCTACAGGTAGTCCTGATGGATTCTTTGATCAGCAATAAAGCTTCATCTTCCTGGCTGGGTACAGCTTACACTGCAGTATAACTTCTTCCCGTTACATAAGCAACCTCCTTATGGACAACATATATGGAAACACTGATTTCAATTCTGGGACCAAACAAAGGTGGTTTCTACAAAAGCGTACCAACAATCGAATCTACTTCAAGTTCTACACAGCCTGCCTAAAATAGACCAAACAGCATCAGGCTACTTCATCAACTTGGAGGACTGCTCTTCGGAATCATCTGATCAACCGTCCACCGTCACCCTCACCTCAAGGGAGACTTGGTGAATTTTACATTTGACTGAAAAATACATATTTTATCCCTCCATGGATGTTCATTTGGATTACAATTTTGTTATTTTCCCTCTTCATTTATATTGGTTTTGTCACAGTCTTTTTCTTGGTTCTGAATGGATACTATCTCCCAGAATGCTCTGCTGTTGAACTAGTGAACTTGGTTTTGGCACCTCATTCTTCATCACACAAAGTGCGAAGAGACCTTTACCTGGTGAACATTTTTTCTGTTCCGATTCCCAATGGAAATTTTGGGGACCAACTGGACCAAATGCATTAATTCAAATTCCATATGTGTTCAAAATTTCTTTGCATGATATTATCACTCCTAGTACTATCTCTAATGATTGGGACATTGATACAGTGCATTAAATGCAAGATGATATACAGCTTTCACAGTTTTTAACAACGGTAAAATGTATGATTGCATGGTTAATTATGATTAAATGTTATATTTTCACCATTATGGTTACCATTTCCTGCATAAAGCAAGTACTCAATGTGCAGTATTTAATTACACACAAGGGGGCGCTGGGTGGCGCACACCCGAGTGGCCGCACACCTGTGAGGCTCTGGCATCAAGGTGGAATAAATCCTTTAATTATCCTTTCATGACCGACACAATCCTGCCTGTTTTGCCTGCTGCTATCTGCTCAATGCAAGCTCTGGCTCCGATAAGGTAATCGCGACTTCTCGACCCCTGCAGGCTGCAACAGGACTGCTTTTTGTCAAGCCCCCATGCCCGAGGTGAGCGGAGTCCTGCACTCAGAGCCCAGCACGGTCGCAGCCATCACACGAGCCTTGGGTATCCCACATGGTGCGGCGCCCCGGACGGCTGCATCTGCCTGCCTGCCGGGGTCTTCATCGATGGACGTCTGCCCACTAGGTGTACCAAGATCCAGAGGGCGCTCCACAGACTCGGGGAGGTGAGCGCTGACTCTGCGGCCGGCACGCTGGAAGAAGTGGCACAGCCGCAGCCCTTTGCTTGCTAATGCGAGTTCCAGTAGAGCATGGACTGGGCAGGATAGCCCCCGCATTAGCCGCAAGGTGATTCCCCCACATTTTTGCACACGATGCAGCTGCTCCCGGGACGCTCCACTCCCCAAGTATACTGGGGCTGCCCATTTGACACTCTAGAGCCATCCAATGTGCCACCTCTGAGGCCCGGATTTCAACGTTTTTCTCAGTTAGTGGCTGAGTTGATCTGCACATCCCTCGCTTGGAGGCTGGCGCAGCTTGGTGTGCGGTGGGTAAGCAGAGGTGAAATTCGTGGCCCATCGTGCATATAGTGCACTACGTCTCATGGGGATTGTCTCACTGCTCCGCTACTTGGGCACACCAGGATCTGGAGCGCACATCAACCAATTCTATGCATAGTGGTGGGGCCCCCTGGGACAAACGCCATACTGCATAGCGATCTCCATTTGACAGGTAATTACCTGGGTGTGATCTGCCCACTGGCCATTGAGCTGACTACACTGAGGCTGCATCTTTGAACTCTGGCCTGCTCAGATTTGTGCGTGTCCCCTCTATAGCAGCAAGTTTTGCAAATGGACAAGCTTTTAAAAGTTATCGCTGCCAAGAATGAAGACCTCGAAGCCCGCAGTCGCTGCAACAATATTCCAGTCATAAGCGTCCTGGAGAGTGCCACCACCGGCCACATGGAAGACTTCATTGAGCGCCTTCTAAAGACTACCTTCCGGATGGAGCTACCTTAGACCCCGACCTCCTCCTGGCAGTACTCCGCATCCCATTGTGGCATGCCTCCTCAACTATCGTGACACCGCACTCAGGTTGGCTCGCGAGAACAAATCTATGCTCTATGAGGGGAACAAGTTCACCATATACCCCGACTTCACTGCCGCTGTGCAGGAGGCGTGACACAAATATCTGCCGGTCAAGCAGAAACTCCAGAAAGAACAGATCGTATATGCCCTTCTGTACCCTGGAAGGCTCAGAGGCACCTACCAAGGCAAACACACCATCTACACAAACCTGCAGCAGGTTGAAGACTTCCTCAAGTCTGTCAAACTTCGTTTTCCACAAAGAGACTCTAATGACTGCCGCCAGATCTTCATCTCCCAGTACAGATTCTTGCCAGTTATAGAAAATGCGGGCTTGGCGTTATCTGTCAAACTCTCTTTACACGATAAGATCCCACCTCCTGTCTCTTCTGTGTTTGCCTTTCCTTCCCATCTTTTTTTTAGCTTCATTGTTGGTGAGGGGGGATGTATTACGTTACAACGCACACTTTTACAACGCATACCTTTACAACACATTTTTTACAACGCAACATCCATTACAACGCATTCCCTTACAACGCATGCCATTACAACGAAATTTTTAAAACTACATTTACAACGCATTCCATTACAACGCATAATACCTTTACAACGCATACCATTACAATGCATAACATTACATTGCATGTTTTGGTAAGTATTGGATAGTGTAGGGGTACAAATTACTATACTAACTCCAGGGGGTGCAACAGTAGGGTAAGTGTTGGATAGTGTAGGGGTAAAAATTACTATTCTAACTCCAGGGCATGCAACAGTAGGGTAAGTGTTGGATAGTGTAGGGGTAAAATTACTATTCTAACTCCAGGGGGTGCAACAGTAGGGTAAGTGTTGTATGGTAATGTTATGCATTGTAATGGTATGCGTTGTAATGACTGAGTTGTAATGACATGCGTTGTAGTGGTGTGCGTTGTAGTGTCATGCATTGTAATGGTTGTGTTGTAATTGCATGCGTTGTAATGGATGTTGGGTTGTAAAACTTTTGTTGCCATGGTAGTGCATTGTAAAAGTTGCGTTGTAAAGGTTGTTTCCCGTGAGGGGTCCCCGCATCCGACCGTAGTGAGGAACAATACGACTATCTTGTGTCGGGCCGAATCGAATCCAACTCTAACTTGACAGATAAGTGATACTGGCACCACACACGCACTGCATGTTTGAGCGGTGGGCATGCTACAATTAGAAATGTTTATATTGAACTATGCCAATCACGCTTCCCCTTTCTTCCTCCCTTTACCACCCTGCTGTTGGGAGACTGCTGTGCAGTTCTAGGAAGACGGGAGGGCTTGGTGACCCACCAGTGACCCCCTCATATGGGCGATCCCCCACAAACGTCAAATCCACTTGGGTACAACTGGCTCTGGACGATATTATTCAAAGTTGTCTTTTTCTGACTTTGGGTGAGCTCCACAATGCCAACACGATTGGGGTGCTGTTGTGGTCAGTGGCGGGTGGGGGTACACTGTTTTTTGTTCTACTGTTACCATAGTGACTTTGCAGCAGGTAGACATGCCAGCACTCGCTGAGATAAGCGCTCAGAAATCTCAATATTAGACACAGCACATCCCTTACTTAACTCCTGATAATGTCTGCTCATGATGAAGCGTTGCGGATAAAACTACTCACATGGAATGTTAGAGGCCTGGCTATCCACACAAACACTGACATAGCTATGCTCCAAGAGACACACATGGATCCACATTGTCCTCCTGGCTTCCGAGGCAAATGGGCTTCGGATAGGGTGTTGTCCTCTTACTCCACATAGTCCAGGGGAAACCACCTTTCCTCCTGGGAGGAACCTACAGTGTATCCTCTGGTAGGAGCAGTATAATGTGGGGCATTCTGGGCACACAATCAGTTACGCTTGCCTGCTGCAATGCGCCTAACATTGATGATCCTGGCTATTTCACAGCGCTATGGGGTCAGTTTCTCAAGGTGGGGTCCACTTATGTTATCTGGGGAGGAGACTTTAACACTGCTCTATATCCCGCCATCGATAGATCCAATCGTCTCCCTTACCACTACACCAACGCCAATGACACTCTAGCACCATTGCTTCCAGACCATGGTCTCCTTGATGCATGGTGCCATGTCCATCCAGACGGGCGAGAAGGTACATATTATACTTCAGCTCATTCTTCCTGGTCCCGGCTGGATTATTGGGTCATATCTCGCAGGGTAGCTCCCTGGATTATCTCAGGGGAACACTTGGCCAGAACTCAGATCACCCTCCCATACGTCTGTCGATCTTACCCCCTAACTACTCAGCCACACCTAGTGCCTAGTGCCTGAAGTGCTCCTAGACACAGCAGAGAAAGAAGCGCGCTTTCGTAGCAAACACTTCTTAGCCCGCAAATATGGTTAAAGTGAGAGGCCTGGTAAGGCGCTTGCTACGAAAATTCACCAGCCCCGCTTCTCTAACCACATTCTTGAAATTTTTGACAAAGCTGGTGGGCACCACAGAGACAGCCTTGATATTTTACACGTTTTCACAGAATTTTACACTGACGTACGCGCAGGACTGCTCCTTTTGACCTATCTCATTATCTAGGGGATGTAGCACTGGGGTGGCTGGGGGACGACCAAAGGGAATTCCTGGCAGCCCCCTTCGAGAATGACGAGTTGAGGGCTGCAATTATGCAGATGCAATCCGGGAAGGCCGCGGGCTCAGATGGTCTACCCATCGAATTTTACAAAGATTATCTTGATCAATTACTTCCTGTACTAAAGAAGGTATACGTGGAGGCCCAGGAATTACAGATACTTATTACCTCTCTTTTGAAACCTGGCAAACCTGCAGATCTTTGCAACTCCTACCGGCCTCTCTCTCTTATCAATGTATATACAAAAATTCTTGCCAAACTGCTGGCTAAGTGCCTCAGGCTCCTCATGAACAAATTATTTCTGCCAGACCAAGCTGGTTTTATTGTCCGGAGGGTGACTTCCTATGACCTTCGCATCCTTTTCACTATATTGCAGAATGTAGATCCCCAATTGGCACTTGTGGCAATCTTTTTAGACACCACGAAAGCCTTAGACTCTCTGGAGTGGGATTACTTGTTCGCTATTCTGCAATCCATGGGGCTACCAAAAGGGTTTTTAGCAAGGACATGTCTCCTTTACACATCTCCAGAAGCAAGGGTCTTAATTAATGGGCATGTCTCCCCTCCCTTTCCCATTACCCGTGGTACCCGGCAGGGTTGCCCCCTACCCCTGCTCCTTTTTGCCCTTGCCATAGAGCCCTTGGTGGCAAAAATCAGAAACCTTCGGCCCATTCTGATCTCTCTTTATGCAGATGACGTCACCCGCTATGTCAAAGAGCCATCGCAAAACTTAAATCCATTGCTCTGAGAATTTGTATGGTTTGGTGGCCTCTCAGGCATCTCCATGAACTGGGTCACATCTCAGCTCTTTCCACTGACTTCTTCAGTGCAACCATTCATCCTCAACTTCCCCATTGAATGGTGTGCCTCAGAAATAAAATACTTGGGAATATACGTCATCAATGATCTGGAGGAATTGATGAGGCTCAACTACGGGCGAACACTA
Organism: Lissotriton helveticus; assembly: GCF_964261635.1. Lineage (NCBI taxonomy): Eukaryota > Metazoa > Chordata > Amphibia > Caudata > Salamandridae > Lissotriton > Lissotriton helveticus. Next base: position 1,569,676,658 of record NC_136067.1, read on the forward strand.
GATCACATCACTAGCAGCATAACAAGATGGAATTCCCTTCATCTCACCATGGCGGGATGCACTTCCCTGATAAAAATGGTCATCCTTCCCAATCCCTTATATCTATTTTTAAGCATTCCTTATGACCCTGGCTGCCACTTTTTGTCTTACCTGCACTCAGAATTAACCAGATTGGTGTGGGGTGGTAGACAACCTCGTCTATGTTTGGATACTCTGGTGCGACCCTACCCCCAGGGTGGCTTCGACATCCCAGACTTCGAATTGTACTATAATTGCGCTCATGCTCATTATGCCCAATACTAATTTCATCCCCCCAGATACACAGCACATGTTGCGACGGAACATTGGTTGGCAGACCCCATCCCTTTATTGGGGGTCATTCTGACCACTCCTACCCCTGCGCTAGATGGCCGTCTGCTGTAGACTGCACGGTTAAAGCCTGGTGCCACATTACCAAACGTTCACAGGCTCCCATGCTCTACTTGTTCTTTTACCTCCTCACTTATCATCCAAAGATGCCAGTTCTGTGCGAGGGAGCCTTTAAAAGAACAAAAGCCAAATATAACATTACTTGCTGGGGAGTCCTCTATATCACTGGCAAATTTTGCACGTCACAACAACTCTTTTCAAACATCCGCCCTCCCCTATGGATTTTTTCCTTTTTTTAAGTATGACTTTGTCAAGGACTCAAATAAAATACTCCTTCCATAGCTTGTATACTGCTCCCGCTTCTACTCCCTGCCCTTCCTGGGATAGATGGTCCACTGAACTGGGACAGGAAGTCACTGATCAACAGTGGTCGTACTGCTGCAAACAGACTGAGCATATCTCCTCAAGCAGTCGGCTGTGCATCACTCATTACAAGTGACACTGATACATGTGATAGATGTGGGGCATAAGCCGCTGACTTACCACACCTAGCTTGGGGGTGTAGCTCTATTTTAGACTATTGGCAGCAGGTGCTTACTGCACTAGAACTAATAACATCCTTAGCAATCCCTTTCACTCCTCTTCTTTAAAAGACCTAACCTATTAAATCCAATGTGGTAACGGGCTTTAGAATTTTTAACAATTACCTTAATGCCTCTAAGGCAGGGACAGGGGAAACAACAAAGATGTATTTACCTTGAGTGATAGTTTATTCTTTATGGATGGCAATCTGCACTGCAGTAGAAAGATATTAGTAGAAGAAAAACGCATATCAGCAGGTAGCAATAGGCTGCAGCTGAGAGCCGGTCACATCTCAAAGGGGTCTCAAAGAGTTTTTCACCGCTGGGAACACCTTTAAAAATCCTATGTTAAACCATTTTCTTTTCTTTTAAACTAAGCCTTACATAGCGCTTTTAATCGCTTTTAAACACGCCTCATTCTTACCTGCTCTCCCACCTTGGTCCAGCACAGCTGTGGGCCAATTGTGTGGAGGGTGTGGCAAAGCAGAGTGCAATTATCCACACCTGGTTTTCAAAGAGGAGGGAGTGGAGCGGAGGGGGAGTTTCACCGAGCAATACCCTACTTAACTCTGATGTGCCTACGAACACGCAGCGGGCGCGCCGAAGGCAAGCCCGTCTGTGCGAGACCGGGCCCAGGGGCCAGGACCCCTGACTGTGGGTTCCCCATCATGATGTTAAATACACAGTGAATGAGCTAAAGAACCTGATGCCACCCATTATGGAGGCATGTAAACACAACATACACGTAGACAAGAAAGAAATCTCCTGCAGAAATTGCATCAACAACTTCACCTCAACAATAATCAATACTCAACAGAGAGAAGGACTGTCCTGCCTCCTGCTAAACTGTAGATTCCTAGCTAAACATAAACATGAAATTCACGATGTACTGGAGGAACAAAAACCCAACATCCTGTTTTTGACTGAAATTTGGCTCAATGACAGCTCTACCCCTGATATCCTAGATGCCTTACCTGAAGGCTACGGGATAGCAAAACAGGACCGGGTTGGACAAAGGGGGGGATTGCTATACTCTATAAATCAATGATAAAATGCTATATTAAAGGAGCAAACCTCGATAAATGTGAGGGGATCTTTTTCACGCTTTCAATAGCAGGTAACAATACCTTAGCTGGTTTCCTGATTTACCGTCCTCCAGGGCCAGAAACACAATTCATAAACAGCTTAGGTGATAAAATCATACACACAGCCATATGTCACAGCAAACTCCTCATTCTAGGGGACCTTAATATACACTTTGATGAAACTACTAAACCAGAGGCACAAACTGTGTGTAAAGACCTCCTGAACTTCAACCTTGCCCAAAATGTTCACAAACCTACACATCAAGCAGAACACATCTTAGATCCTATTTTAACTAACATAACTGACATGGAAGTGGGAGCACTTTGGCCAATCCCATGGTCCGATCACCATTTCAGATCCCTCACACAGACCCAAGAGTCAGCTTACCCAAAAAGTCTGTAACCCGTAGGAAGTGGGAGGAGTTTAATCCTGACTCGTTCACTCAGGCGCCACAAAAAAATGAGCCAGAGCTGGACAAGGATATTAACTTAGCCAACAGACAAGTGGGATCATGGATAACCGAAGCGATGAATGAAATAGCGCCCTTGATGACCAAAAATACAAGAAAGGGGAGCTTCTTAGCTCCATGGTTCAATGACACCTTAATGAAGGCCAAACAAAAGTGCAAACAGAACGCAGAAGGCGTAAGAACTAATGCGCAAACATTAAAGGTTAATATAAACAACAACAAAAAACATACTTCGCTCTGATAAAGAAAACTTGTTGTGAGTTCTGGGAAAATTGAAATGGCCAAAAACTCCTCAAAAGAGATGTTTGCCATATTAAAATCCCTACAATCAGCAGATAGACTAACAGAGCCCCCGCCACATTGGAGGAATCCTGCAATAGAATTGCCGACTTCTTTGCAGAGAAAGTGACAAAAATCGATGATACTTTCCCTAAAGAAGCATGCCAGGCCAATAGCTCCAAAGTCACTACACCCACAGTAGTCAAAGTTGCAACCATAGAGGAATTTATAATGAGAGAGCCAGATGTAATAAGGAAACTAGCAAACTGAATCAAATCAGGTTCACCTAGGGACCCAGCCCATCCCGAAATCCAATTACAAGGAGCAAAATGTATTGTACCTTTCATATCAGAACTTATCTCCTGCTCCTTCCAATCGGGAGAAGTTCCCTATGAATGGAAGCAAGCTATGGTCCGCCCATTGAGGAAACAAACACAAATAGATTATGAGGTACTAGATAATCTATGCCCCATCTCGCTCCTACCTTTCTTTGCTAAAATCGCTAAAAAAATAGTTAGTACTCAGCTCACAAAACACAGCGATAGTAATGACCTACTACACTTTTCACAATCAGGTTTCCGAGCTGCACACTCCACTGAAACTGCCTTGCTCCTGGCCACAGAAACTCAAAGACAATGGGCGGACGAAGGACACACAGCTGCACTGATCCTGTTGGACCTCAGTGTAGCATTTGATACAGTCTCCCATGACCTCCTCCTACAGAGATCAGAATCTTGTGGTATCAGGGCTATGGCTCTGAGCTTGTTGAAATCCTTACTGGCGGAAAGAGGTTTCCAGGTTACACAAGACGCATTCATTTCCAAGAGACCTCCCCTATTACAATGAGTTCCCCAGGGTTTAATACTGAGCCCCACATTGTTCAACCTATATGAGGTACCCCTTGCTAATATAGTGGAAGGCCACAAAGTGTCCATCGTATCTTACGCTGACGATACTCAGCTCATCCTCACACTATCACGAAACCCAGAACATAATGTACATCAATGTTCCCAATGTATGGAGGAAGTAACAGCATGGATGGCAGACCACTGCTTAAAACTTAATGGCAGTAAGACAGAGGTGATGGGAATGGGAAGAGCGCCTTCTCTCTGAACATCAGCTTGGAGGCCAGAAGCACTTGGCCAGCTCGCACCCCCTAAAACTGAAGTCAAGAACCCTGGAGTATGGCTTGACCCCAACCTGACCTATGAAAATCAAATTCGAAAAATAACAGGCAAATGTTTCGGCACGCTGAAAACCCTACAGAAAGTCATTGACCAACTACTGGTTCAAGCCAGAAAAAGTATAATACATGCAGTGGTCACCTCTCAGATTGACTACGGCAATGTTCTATACCTAGGTGTAGCAAAAAAAGGCTGATGAAGCTGCAATCAGTCCAAAACGCCGCTGCCTGGCTAGTGCTGAATCTACCTAGAAGATCGTCCAACACAAAGGCCCTGGCCAAATTGCATTGGCTGCCTGTGGGCAAGAGGATCCTGTTCAAGGCAATGGGCTAGCAAATCCTAGCAAATAAAGGCCCACGTTATCTACAAGACATGATTACACCCTACACCCCCAATAGAAGCCTAAGATCTGAAGGAAAGTCATTGGTAATATTACCGAAATTTAGGAAGGCCAGGCTAGGAGGCTGCTCTTTCAAATACCTGGCAGCAAAACTTTGGAATTCATTACCAATGGATTTGAGGAAAGAGCCATGTGAACATTCCTTTTGGAGTAAGGCTGAAAACTTGGTTTTTTCCCACCTATAAAGCAGAATAGACCTTGAAACATGACAGCTAGGGCTCTCCTACTTATCTCATGTCATTTATGAGTTTCTGCTCAGCGCGGAGACACACCGTTGGTGTAACCAGGTGCTCTACAAATGCTGCTGATGATGATGATGAAGTATACAGATGTGATTTATAAGCAATGGGAACAGTATGACCCTCATTGAATGTGACATAAGTAAAACCAATTGCACCCGATACTATAAAAATTTGAGGCATCAAGCCTGGTCTGTAATAACTGTATAGCAAGTAGATGAGACTGTATATTGTGTAAGACAGCAGTATGTTCTGGAAGCCAGGAGGAAGTGGAAAAAGTCAGGTGGAATAAAGCATAAAGAGGATACATTCTCTGAGCATAATCAGGAATGTAAGGTCTGCTGAAATTTAAAAAAAAAACAATAAAAGACTGCAATTTGTTGAGGGTAGTAGGGACTGCAATTGAGCACACTTTTCCATAAAAAGAGGAGCCAAACCCCTACACTCATTGGTCAACTCAAAACCAAGAAGAAGCACAACAAGAAACGCAATGTGCCACTTTGCAAAATTTAACTTTTAGCAGTGTTCAGCGAATCGCATAATCAGCGATCCACTCTCAATAAATGAGGATTCTGTTCATCATCGGTAAGGTATATGTCAATTACATAGAACAAAGCTTCAGGATCAATGCCATTTAAAAGGGACAAATTACGTACCACAAAGACACCAGGGCTATTCCTATACCCCAAGGGTAAAAAGCCATATCGCCTCTGGGAACCTACGGTGTTAAACCCAGACCAGTTACGGCTCTCAGAAGCCAGGTTGTGACTGATAAAACTGTTAGAAATTTCAAGTGCAGTTTTAAACTTTTTACAGATGATATTATTAATCAGGGCCTTGCAGTGCTTGTTTTGCACTGCAAAAGTGTGTGTATGACTATTCAAATGTCTATAATCTAGGATGATGTGGTAAATGCTGTCAGGTTTCAAAACCAGAAAAAGTGGTTTATTCATAGGAGAGACACAGGGTTCAATTATACCCTGATATTCCAACTGAGAAAGGATGTATTCAATGGGCGCTTTAGCATTATGTTTAATTGTATATTGAGGATGTGGTTGGAACGTATTGGAATAACATCTAACAGAGAATCATTATCAAAACCAGCCTGGTTGCGGTACAAGGCAATGGCCAAAACTCGGCCCACTAAGAAGCATAAGCATGCTTCATCTCATCAAAGATGAGATGTGAAAAAGAAGGGAGTATTACATGTTTACCTCGAGGACAAGCAAGAAAAAATGAGGGAGCCCAATCGACCTCCGCTAATAAAAAGTCAAATTATCCCAGAAAATAGCGTTAATGCTTCATTTAATATTGCCTTCAATCTTAATGTCTCAATGATAAAGGCAATCAGAGGGTGCAACGCTGGTCTCAATTGTAACAAAGGTATCATTTGCTCCCGACTCTAAAAACTGGTGGAGTGTCTGGCGCACCACGGTGACTTCCACCGTGCTCTCAAGGAAAGTTATCACACAACTTCTGTCCAGGAGAAGGGTTCTCACCGTCTTGGGCATATTTTGCTGATAAAGCAGCAACCTTCCTCTTTTGGTAGGGGGTTCTATATGGAGACGGTTCTTCCCTCTGTTGTACCGCTGATCAGACAATTCCTGAAAGTAATGAGGAGAGCGCGGATCAGGAACCAGAAACCGCTCCAGAGTCTTAATTTTAGTGCAATCACGCTAATCATATCATCCCTCAGAACACATCAGTGGCAGTGACCTGCCGTGACACTTTCGATTCTGTTGTTGTTGTCTAGATTTATCGCAAGACTTATTGGGAAAAAACGTGCAACTATCCTTTTCAGGAGGAGGTTTGCAAAGAGATTTCACAGATGGTCTGGACCCCAAACTATAATATCCCAAAGTTGTATAAACAGCAGAAATAATAACAGCCAAATCATGCAAGCGGTCCACAGAGGCCACTCTGGAAAGATGATGGCGAATAATCAAGGATGCTGCCTCACCTTTAACATTAGAAAAAATAATTTCAGAGATAACCAGAAAATTACCTAGTAGCTTGAACCCCAAATCTAGGGCAGGACCAGCCCCATGTTTGTTCTGCACAGGTTTGAGAATGTTCTCAAGAACGCTCATGGAGGGGGTGCCATAAAATTCTGATGCAACGTCGATCCTCTTCTCCAGCGATGCGAGGTGCTTCTGCGTTGCAACGCGGCAGCAGCGACACCCTTCTTCAGAGATGCGGCGGCAGCAGCAGCGACACGCTTCTCCTTCATGAGTCGCGCTTCCAGCTCCCTGCGACACACAGTCCCTCAGAAGGCCCAACACAACACCAGGCACTTCAAAAGAACTCTTGGGGAGCTGGTGCGTGAAGTCTGTTGTCCCTGAGTCTTCAGCAGGAGGAAAGCTCTATCTCAAACCCTTGGAGATCCTTCACAAGTTGAATGAAAGTAGCACAAAGTCCTTTCTCCTGTCTTTGGCAGTCAGTCATCCACTGCAGGCCAATCCCCCAAACAGCACTCAGCTTGGGGACAGTCCCTTCCTCTGTTCCTCTGGTTCCTCTCCTCGGCAAAGGTTTACTCTTGTTTCCCAAAAGTGATCTAAAGTTCTGGGGTTTGGGTCCCCACTTTTATACACCTATTCACTTTGTTCTCTGAAGGCAGAGAGGCCTTTGCCTAGTCCAAACCAGTTTTGGTCAGTCCTGGAGCACTTTGTTGACAAGACTCCTTCTTTCCTTTCACAGTGTAGGCCAGGGACATAAGACGCACCACAGGAGGTGGAGCCAGCAATGTGGAGGGAAGAGACAGTCCTATAAGTGCAACTCCTCCCACCCATCTACATGCAGATCTCTCTATTTAGCCCTGTGCTGACTCACCCTGTCTCCTGGAATCCCCCAGCCCTTGTCACTCAAACTCCAGACAAGGAATACACAACCTAGCAGAAGAGGCTTGGATAGTTAGGCAAGAAAATACCTACTTTCTAAAAGTGGTATTTTCAAACACAGAATGTTAAAACCAACTTCACTAAAAGATGCATTTTATAATTCTGAGTTCAGGCATACTAAACTCAAATTTTTACCATGTTCCCTGAGTCCGTAAGGGATTATAAGATGCTACAATCAAACTGCCTATTCTGGCCTATGGGGAACAGGGAGCCTTGCAATAGTGAAAAACGAAAATGGCTGTAAATCACTATTAGGACATGCCACACACACCAGGGCACCTCCTGCCTTTTACCTACAAAGCACCCTGCCCTTGGTCCTATCATAGGGGTGACTAATATGCAGCAAAAAGGGAAGGTTTAGGGACTGGAAAGTGGGTGCACTTACCCAGTCAACTTGGCAGTACCAGACTGCACACAGGCTCTGCAATGGCAGACCTGAGACACACTTTTACAGGCTGCTTCTGTGGGTGGCACAACCAGTGCTACAAACCCACCAGCAGCATTTGATATACCAGCCCTTGGGCATACTCAGTGCACTGTACTAGGATCTGACAAGTAAACAAACCCAGCCAATCATGGAGTCACTAATCCATACATCAATTTACCATAGAGAGCATACGCATTTTAGCACTGGTCAGTAGTGGTAAAGTGCCCAGAGTCATAAAACAGCCAACAAAAGGTCAGTAAAAAAACAGGAGGAAAACAAAAAGTTCAGGGATGACCCTGCAAAAAGGGCCAAGTCCAACAGGGAATAACAGCATGAAGCTGATTAATTTTTTAAGCAATCAAAAACAGTTTCACAGTTCAGGGCATGGTTGCCCATAACATAGTTTATAATAGCAGGGCTAATAACAAGCCCTCCACGTTGTGGAGTTTGCACAGGAGGTGCTGCCGCAGGCGGAGAAACTAGAAAGGCACGGGTAACAAACTGAATCAAGACTGTATGAAGATGAACAATGCTTTATATCCAACGTGGATGGACCTTAACCATCTGAAGCTTAACCCAGGTAAGACTGAACTTGTATTGCCTGGGAAGAGTGATATCAGCTGGGGCCCACACTTCTGGTCAAGGGAATTTGGTCCTCCCCCTACCCCTTCTCCCTCTGTGAAAAGTCTAGGGGTCATTATAAATGCAGATCTCTCTCTTAGAGGCCAAGTGGGTTCAGTGGTATCCACCAGCTTCTTCCAATTGCGAAAAATTAGAAAGATCACTCTGACCCCCCCCCCAGCCCTGGTTCAGGCGGTGTTAGCACTGGTACTTTCCCGCCTTGATTTTTCAAATGCTTTTTACATGGGCCTGCCACTATGCCTGCTCAACCATCTTCAAATAGTTTAGAACCAAGTGACAAGACTAATCTACAAACAGCCGAGATGGCAATCGGCCAGACCTTGTTTGCAAAAACTCCATTGTTTGCCCGTGGAGCAACGGGCTGCATTTAAATCAAGCTGCCTTGCCTTTAAGGCGCTGCATTGCAAGAGCCCTAAGTTCATCATTGACATGGTCACGAAGCATGTCCCCAAATGCAACTTACGCTCCTCCCACCTACACCTACTGTCCACCCCAGCCATCAAACTCAAGAGACAGGGTGGCTGTAGATTCTCCTACCTAGCCCCCAAATTTTGGAATTCACTTCCATTGTCAATCAGGACCTGTGACAGTCTACTGGGCTTCAGAAAGGCCTTGAAAACCTGGTTGTTTAAACAAGCTTACTAACAACCTGTACGCAACACAATCATACAGCATTAGCGCCATAAAACCTTTGGTGACTGTGCGCTTTATAAGCTTCTGATAACATAACATAACATAACTACTTGAGCGTACAACAAATGTACATCCACCACAGTAGCGGTGGAATCATGTGGATATGGAGTAAAACCGGTCAAGAAAGGTGATGTGGCCATGTTAATACATAAGGGGCCCATTTAGAAAAAAACAAGAGGATGTGGAAAGGTGCCATTAAACCAAGTATGGGGCTCCCAGGTCGTAAGAGGAAGCCTAATGACCACATAAGGGTAATAAGCCACATGAACATTGGCCATGGAATAAGAATGAAAAGTATTATCATTTGCTTCAACAGCGGAGAACATAACTCAGGAAAAAAAAAAAATCAAAGCATTATGCAGGGTCCGCCTCTTCCTCAAAAATAACAGGAGAAACTGCTTTGGGGACTCCATGCTGTAACAAGTGTTGAGTAACCCCTGCGCGGCAATGAGCTTGGATCACACTGGATTGAGTCCTATGTAGATGAAAGAGATTCGAACAGTAGCACAAAAGTAGATGTAAACCTTTTAAAAAATAAGCTTGAAAAATGTACAGAAATAGGAAGTTCCTACAAACTGAGGAGGCAAAGCCCCCACACCAAGGACGTCTCCGGGCAATGGTGTAAGTGTATTGTAGATAGGCACAAGCGCTACTCGGGGGTCCCGCTAATACCTAACAGACCGAACGTCAGCGGTGCTGTGTTGTAGGGATTCTGTGGAATCACAGAATTATGCTGAGGACAATAAAACCATATTAGGCAGGGACCGAGCTATCCTCCCACCTTAGTACCCATAAGCCTGGGACTGACTAGGTATAGTGTCTCACTTGCCCCCTACTCATTCACAGAGGAAAAAGTGATTAGACACCCGAGAACACAACACTCCCGACCCTCGCAAGAATCGTTATGACAGAACACACCCTTTTTCTCTCACACTCGTACTCGTCCACAATAAGTTCTGACAGATACAAGACAAGTTTAAAATGTTTATTTTAACCATCATTCTCTTGTATGAAGTATACATGCCACAATAAGTAAGAAGATGCCTAAACAAATACGGTCAGAATAGTAAGTAATCCATAAATCATAAAAGGAGCTGTCATGGTATTTGGACAGGGTAAAATAACCACCCTCCCCTTCTACAGAAGCAAGGTGACTATATATCAAAAGATCTCTGGGTGTTTGCAGCAGACCCCGTACCTTAGCATGCACAGATGTACATTTCAGGTATAGATCACTTCTGTGTGAAACTCTCTCCAAGTGTGTATTTGAATGTCTGTGCATACCTATATGACAAAGCCACTGCATGTTTGGACTGCTGGAGAAGAGAGGGTAGCGAGAGAATGCAGCAAGTAGAGGGACTCCAAGTCCCAGGAGCCTCTACCATCGCCTGCACTTGTGTTCACTCTCCACCCGCCTTATTACTCCTTGCCGCTCCAGCTTCTTGGGAGCCTCTGCATGTTGGGACTGCTGGAGGAGCGAAGGTAGCGAGAGGACGCCGCAAGTAGAGGGACTTCAAGTCCCAGGAGCATCTACCATCGCCCGCACCTGTGTTCACTCTCCACCCGCCTTATTACTCCTTGCCGCTCCTGCTTCGGTGGAGCCGCTGCGTGTTGGGACTGCTGGAGGAGCGAGGGTAGCGAGAGGACGCCGCAAGTAGAGGGACTCCAAGTCCCAGGTTCCTCTACCATCACCCGCACCTGTGTTCACTCTCCAACCGGTGGACGTCTACTTACATATTTATCTGTAACACCCGCTGCGCGAGATGCGCACGGGCATGCGCTGGGCAAAGCCCGGGCCAAGGGCGGACCCGTTTGAGCCTGTTGGAGACCGGAGGAGGTCGGGCTGGGCCCCCCCCTAACATCTTTTAGCATCATAAGGGCAGCCGTATGGTTTAACTGTTTTTGCTAATTGTTGATGAGGGGTGTGAAATTTGGTGCCAAATTATAGCGCTATACCTAGTCTGTGATGTCTGCACGTGAAGGGAAAGGGAAGAAAGCTGCAATGGGCAGACTGTTATCGTGACATTAGACCAGTTTTTAATTAGAGCAACATCAGTTTTAGCGCATGAGATTGCACTAACTGAGCGTCGCCTTTCATTGCACCTGGCATTTACCATACGCTCATCCTTGGGGGGATTGATGACGGCCCACTTGCCTGAGCAGCATATACCCATAGAAATTGATACTAGGGATTTGGGACAAAGTAGCAGTCAAATGCCCCAGGAATTAGTGAATTCATTCATGGCTCGGGAGCCCTGCTCTATTGTTCCACCCACGGATATATCACTGCCAGATACTGATAGCGGTACAGCTACCCGTGCGTCCACAAGACTCGCACCTAAACTTTTCCCCCAAACAGCGGACCATACAATGGGACTGGCCTCAAAGAGGAAGCGAGGAGGGTGCGTGCAGAGGGGGAAAAATCCAAAGATGCCCAACACCAATAAGAACGACGAGTTGGCGTCCACAGCTTCTACAAGCACAGAAGAGCCCCGAGCAGTTAGTCCTGCATTAAACACTTCGACTATGGCTTCTGCTGACTACTCCTTGCCCCAGTCTGAGGCGGGCTTTTGGTCAAAAGTACGAGCCCTCATCACGACATCCATGCAGCCCTTTTTTGAGAGGTTTTCGTCAATTGAGTGACCCGCCACCTGGATCGTCCGGAGTACATCGCCGCACCGATCCGTGCTGTCTATGTACTACTACAGACTCCCGCAAACCTCTAACTTGGGACGCATCCGTCCTCAGTCCCTCCCACGCTGGTACGTACCATCCAGCAGGGATCCATTATCAATGTCTGCTACCGACAACATCCTCTACTCATCGCAGCCGGGTTGGAATTAACACCGGTACTGCGAGCCACCATTCTACATTAGAAATTTTCAGCCCTGAAGAGTCACATCTTCTACACAGTGTGATGAAACACGTGTCGGCTGGTTTATGTCATGTGTACTGATGAAGATAAATTTATGAATCTCATCTTTATGCAAATCTGAAGTTCGACCTTCATTACTTCAGTGCTCATGAACATTGTCTTAACTGTTTGGCTCTGACACCAGAACCTCTTAATTTGAAACGTGTGTTCAGGATTTGGACTTGTCAATTGAGGACAGATTGGTCAAATTTGAACAGTTGACTGCAATTAATTTTGATTGTATTAAGAGTAATTTGGGGAGGAATGCCTAGGCTAATGAAGTGATGACAAACGTAATCAGGGATTCTGTAGCATCTAATCCCCCATTGCCCACTCCAATTATCTCTGCTACAGTGGATGTTCTATTTTGTGGGAGTGATGTAGCCAGTTCTAACACATATAGTGATTCAGTGGTAGATCGAAGAATAGGCTGTCCCCAGGGTGAGAGAGCAGAGCAACAATCCCTGGGAGGGGGTCTGGCCCAAAAATCATGTGGAGGATTGAAGGCAACATCTAATATTAGTGAACCTAAGCATACCCTGTCATATATTGATTTACACCCTGACTCTGCACCATATGTTGTCTTACTGACCGGGGTGCCTGAATTAGACAAATACAGTGCAGAATCCAACACTGAATTAAAACATAAATCTATTCATTGGCTAAATAACAACAGACCCCTCCCACCGAACGTCCATAGCGAAATCTTGTTTGCCCGTAGAGTAAGTTGAGTGGGTCGCAGAGTGAAAGACACAGCGGTGATTGTATAGTAATTAGTTTTAGAGATAGACGGGTGGTTCAACATATTTGTGAGTGAAAGGACGAGAACCAGTATTCAGACTTGTGATTTAAGCTACTTCTATCCTCCCCCAACCTCAATGAAGAAATTTGGATATCCAGGAAAGAACTTGAAAGGGTAAGCCCAGCTAGGTAATGCTTATAACAGAGGAGGGAACAACGGTATTTGTTTTGCACCTAGTATCCCCCTCAGCAATAGATTTAGTGTGCTAGACCTGGTGAATTGACTGACCCCAATTGACCCCTGTCCACCCTATAAGGCTAAACAGTTGTGTAATATTATTTTGGGTGTGGAAGCTGTGGCAATAAACCAACAGGCAGTGCTAAGTAATGAGTTGGTGAATCAGGAGCCTAGAAAAACAACTAAAGTTAGTGATCGTGAGGAGGCGGGGAAATCCTCTAATGTATCCGAGAATAATACTTTTATAACTAGTGAGGAGTTATTAAACCTCCAAACATTAGGGACCGTCGATAATAATCATGAGGGCCTAGAAGTTATAAATAGGGGAGAATTGGAGGTGACCCCCGAGAGTGAGCAGGAAGTGAGACCATATGGCCCTAGGATTTTGTCGTGAAATATTGCGGGCCTAATGGGCAGATTGGATCTCCCCGATTGGGGTAATTTCATAGACTCCCACGAGATCTGCCTATTCCAAGAAACTTGGGCACTAAGATCACTATAAATATAGAGTAGGCTTTGTAGCGTATTGTGAAACGGCAGTGAAGGGTCCAAGGGGTAGACCTTCGGGTGTTTGTGTACTTGGGTGGGTACCCATTTGGGTTGTACCGTGAAGAGAATAGAAACCCATTCACCTGATATTCTATGCATTCTTCTCACCCATAGAAACCTTCCAAAGTTGGCCATTATCAATGTCTACTCGCGCCCAGTAAAGTACGGGCAGACATCCCCGACGCTAGATTGTCTGGCTGCTCTTCTTACTTCATTATCTGGGAAAGCGTATTTCTTAATTGGTGGGGATTTTAATTGTCATTTTTAACCCCTTAACTGTTTGTCAACATCCATTACTAGTGACGAGGATTCAACATGGTCAATTCCTGCATCTAACGCCTATCCGATAAGGGGTGGACCCCATCTAGTCTTGCAACTAACCTCTCTTACCCTCACTTATTCGTTGAGGGCATGTAATGGTCGGTTCCCTGGTGACAATCCTGGGCACTTCACCTTTGATAGAATGGGCCGGGCAACAATAATTTATTATATTTTAGTAAATGTTGAAATCTGGCACAAGGTTGTGAAGTTTTTTGTCCATCCCCGTGAAGGAAGCGACCATAATCCGTTGGTCGTAATCCTGGATAGTCACTTAGTGGAAGTAGGGCAAGGCCTGCATAACCTCCCACTAGACAATTTAACAGTGGTTGAAGGGAGGAGAAGAATTCGCTGGGGTTCAATAATCCAATCCCCAGAAGTAATGTTGGATATGTATACTTGCATTATTCCCCTGTTAGAAAAGGCGAGTCTTGTCTCTGGAATTAGTGCCGATCTAGAACCTGCTAAAGACATAGGCAAAATCCACCTGGTCTTGGTTGCAAGCCTAGCATTTTTTTTTATAGCAGTAAGCCTAATAAGGGTAACCATCGCAGACGAAAACACCCTTGGTACAACAGGGCATGTAGGGATGCAAAGAGTATCCTGTTGTTAAGCCTTAAGGGGGGGATAGCATGCGAATAAGGGAAGCAAGGGTGTTTTAAAATAAAATTCTTTTAGCAGCGAAATCTGAATGGGAAATGGAAAGATGGCAGGCCATCAAGAATGCCTTGGACCATAAAGACATAGGAGGCGTCTGGAATTTAGTCCACACTGGAAAAATTGAGGGCAGGTCCACCATCGTGCCTAATATTGGTGAGGAAGCCTGGCGTGTCTATTTTAAAGATCTATATTCAAGCCCATATAATGGATGTAGTGAGAGTGGGACGTTGGTTTGCTGCCAAACCTTTGATTCTCCCGGTGATATACTTCCTTACTCCTTGGCTGAGGTTTTAGCTGCCCTGGCCAAGGTATTACCAAAAAAAGCTCCAGGGTTGGATAGAATCCCCGGGGACCTGTACAGAAATGAACAGGTAGTTTGGGCCCCATACCTTCAGACATTATTTAATGCTATTCTTTATGGCATGTCACCCCCCCCCTACGTGGGCCGGGGCAGAGATCATCCCTATCTATAAAAAAGGGTCCCCCATAGAACCAGCAAATTATAGGCCAATTAGCCTTATTGACGTTACACAAAAGATCTTTGCTAGAGTGTTACTGGGAAGACTTCAGGAATGGATGGAAGACCTTAATATTTTAACTCCCTTACAAGCAGGCTTCAGATGTAAAACATCTACTATTGACCAGTTGTTTAGGCTTCAATTGATCTATTGGAAGCATATAGTTCTGGAGGGTGGTAGTACATTCATGGGTCTTAAATCTGCGTTTGATATGGTTGATCCTGATCAGTTGTGGGGTATTTTGTTGGACATGGGAGTACCACCATACCTTTGTTACCAGTTCAAATGCCTCCACAAGGGAACATTCGCTAGGGTAAGGTGCGGCAAGAATGGGAAACTAACGGTTCCTTTTCCCGTTGGAAAGGGGGTGAGGCAGGGTTGTGTGCTCGCGCCGACCCTTTCCTCTCTCTTTCTTAAAGGGCTAATTGGAGACCTTCTTGCCGTTAAGGACTTAGACTCTCCAAAACTAGCTAACCGCAAATTTCCTGCTCTACTGTTTGCGGATGACACCCTGCTCCTCTTGAAATCATCAATGGGGATGCAGCGTGTGTTGGAGGAATTTCGCCTGTTCTGTAAAAAGAGGAATCTGGTAGTAAATATGAAGAAAACAAAATATATAGTCTTCCATGCTGATTCCACAAATTCCCCGCATCCAAGAATGGATGATAGACCTCTGGAAAGGGTCCCCATTTTTGATTATTTGGGTCTCACACTAAATGACAAAATGGGGTTGGGACCTCAAATCAACAAAGCTAATCTAAAGCTAATTCAGGCCATTGGGGGGATTTTAAAAGTTCATAAGAGATGTGCCCTAAAGGTTATAAGCCCGCCTGTAGAAATTTATAAGGTTCAAGCTAGGGGGGCAACTACATATGGGGCCAAACTGTGGGGACATAGCTCAGCTAACGTCCTTAAGGTAACAGAAAACAACTTTTTAAGACAAATCTTGCGCTTGCCTAAAAGTACCCCCTTAATACCATTGAGTATGGACCTGGGTATCCTTCCAATTGCGGACTTAATTGCTTCACGCCCACAGTTCTATTGGCGACGGCTGTGGAGTACGCCAGAGCTAGGACAATATAGGGAGGAATTAAAGTCTGTAATGTCTACTCTGGGGGCGGGTAGCATTCCGTGGCTGTCCTTTATTAGGGACTCATTTCCTGCGATAGGAAGGGAGGACTTATGGTCGGCACCGGAGGAGTCATGCTTAGCCATCTCAAAAAAATCTTTGGCAAGCGCATTGAAGGAGTATAAACTGACACCTATTTCACAGACAGTTAATACTTCTAGTTTAACTCATGGGTACCTGGATATAAAACACCATTATAAAATGGAGCAGGTGTTGTATTCTATACAACCACCAATAGCAAAGAAATAGTTTTAGCAATTTAGATATGCTGCTCCATGATTTAACCAACAAGTGGGCGGGTGACACTACCCATCTTTGCCTGGGGTGCCTAGTAGAGGAGGAAACTGTAATTCATGTGTTGTTCTTCTGCTTGGCATATAAGCGGGTCAGGTCAAAGTGGGTTATCCAACTTTGTAGAAACCTGGGTATCAGACATCACAAAGAATTCTATAGGGTCTTAAAATCTGACACCTACCCGGTTTTTGTTGTTGCAATTTCCAAATTCTTATTTGCTATGTGGTGTAAGCGAAGGTACCTGCTGAAAAACAGATGTAAGAATTAGTAATACTCTTTGACAACTATTGTGAACCTGGTTTCTGTAAAAACCTAGTCTGTAAGCATAGGTATATGTTGAATAACTGATGTGAGAACTAGCAATACCCGCTTCTAATTGATTGCTAATGTGACCCCGATTTTTATAAAAACATGGGCTGTGAATCTTTTTTAATAGTTTTAGTTTAAATTATATTTTTAATGATAGCTTTTAATCAATCCCATTTCCTACAGTGATGAATATTATCTTATCTGCCTGCTTCCCAATGGGTGAATTTAACTGCTATGTATGTTGGTACCAATTTATCCTTTTTGACATTGTACTTTTCTTTTGATATGAATTTTAAGAGGCTATCATTTTGTATGTTCTTTTATGGCTGTAATAGCCTAAATGGAGTTTCATGAATTAATGTATATGACAAAAAGTATGTGTTCCCAAACAACAGATTCATTTGTGAGTTTTGTCTAGGTGCTAGAGTCTGACCAAAACAGAATAACAAGGGGAATTATTGTTTGACCTTGTCAACAGTGTTCAGACCAAAACCCAGGAAAGAACAGAATGCTTGAACAACAGCAGGTTCTGTGTGAAAGTACAGCGTGGCACTAAGCAAAATATGTTATATAGTAACATGGGCAAAGCAGAGAGCACCTGCAAAATGATCATGCTAACATAGGGAAAATGACAATGTGCCTGCACAGGACATTTGACAGATGCAGGTCCAGTCCTACTCACCCAAGCAGGAGGGCAGCAGGCAGCAGTTTAGCACTGTAAAGAAGCAGCACAGCCAGGCAGTTGTCCAGTAGAGTGCAATCCAGCAGAGTGGCAGTCATTCAGGAGCACAGCAGTCCTTCTTACTGACAGAGTATGCACAGGTCCTAAATTGTACTGAAATGGTGGTGCCTGAGCTCCTATATGTATACCCTTTTGTGCCTTTGAAGAATGGGGCAAAGCTTCTAGATATTTCCATTTTAAAGCACCAGGTATCCTGCCTTGGCTCCTCACTAACTACAAGCGGTATGCATCCCTTTATGTGGACTAAGGACACAGCCTATTCAGGTGTAAATGGGATGTGCCCAGCTCCTCTCTCTCATCCTGCCAGTGACGGCCCACCCAGGTACACCTGAGTACCCTATTGTGTGTGGCTGTCTGGGAGGAATACATAAAGCTTAACAGTCAGCCACTCCCAGTCATTTTAACAGAGTCAGGCTACAGGCACTAAGTGGCTAAGGCAAGACCATAGATACTTACTAAAAGTGGCCTTCTCAGAACTTCAATATAAAATCCCACTTCACCATAAGTTAGGAATTTAAATTATGATTCAAGAGATGCTAATCTTGAACCTGTAACCTCTTCCCATTTGGAAATTACACTTATAAAATGTAAGAAGGCAATTCCTATTTTATCCTATGGGAGAGATCGGCCTTCCATTATTGAAAAAGAAATTTAGGACTTTTCACTACCAGGACATGGAAATCTTAAAAGTGTATGTCCTATTTTTTAAATACATTGCACCCTGCCCTATAGGTTGTCGTGGGCCTACCCTAGGGGTGCCTTATATGTATTAAAAAGGAAAGTGTGGGCCTGACAAAAGGTATATTTTGCCAGGATGAAATTGTAGTTTAAGACTGCACACACAGGCTCTGCAATGGCAGACCTGAGACATGTTTGAAGGGCTACTTAAGTGGGTAGCACAATCAGTAATGCAGGTCCTGGGCACATGCTGTGCCACTTTACTAGGGAATTGTATATATATTAAATACGCCAATTATGTATAAGCCAATGTTAACATGTTTAGAGGAGTGAACAAAAGCCCTTTATCATGGGTTAGTAATGGTAAAGAGGAGGAGGAAGGCAAAATGTTTGGGAGAAGACTGCCCTTCGCTGACAGGTCTAGCAATATATGTGTTCATCTTCATTTGAGATCTGGTTAGGCCTGCTCCTATAACATTCTTTGCAGAAAGAATTGTAGTCTTTGCTATAGGTTGGCCAAACCTTTACCTTTGGCATGAATGCCATCACGCTAATAGCCAAAGTTGCCTCCCATAGACCAGGGGAAGCTTGTCTTGTAACAGCTGTCTTTCCCCAAAGCTGTTTATACTTGATATGTTTTCCCTTCGAATCCTTCCATCCATTCAAAAACCAATGCTGCAAGTCAACATTGTGTCCCTGCACACAGGAGAATGAGTCATTCACAATAAGTGTGGGAACTGATGGGCCAGCCTTTTGTAGTGCAAATAACAGGGCATTTAGTTCTGCATGCTGTGCAGTGCTGTCACCTAGAACTTTAGTGTGCGTGCCCTGTGGAAGGAATTCACCATCCTTTAGTACACCTGGCACTACCACACAAGCTGCAATGTATTTATATTGTGTTCCTACCACTGATTAGGCAGAGCCATCCATGCAGTAATCCAGTCTGGTAAACCTCAATGGGTAAAGTGACTTGAGTTTGAGAAATATGTTGTTCGTATTTCAGAAGAGCCTGTGTACGAGGAGTAAGCTCATACTGGAACTTTACATCCACTGCACGCACAAGAAAGTGGCCCACTGCACTCTCATTGGGTGTAGGGCCCGAGCATTTGGAATTCGGGCCTAGGTGGCCGCTTCTTGTGTTGGTACTGGAAAAACAACAATGGGGTGTTTTGCCTGCATTAAGGGCGCTCCTTCAACAAAGCTTTCATTTGTTAAGATTCTTTTATGGAAGCAAAGCGTGTTGTAGCTAAGTAATAAAAGTGAGACTTGCAAGCAATTGGTGCGGTCTGTTCTTCATTGGAGGTCACATAGATATAACCATAGTAACTAGGTTTGACTCTCATAACAATGTTAGTTTTATTTACCCTAGAATGTAAATATTCTGGGCCTGATTTAAATTTTGGTGGATGGGTTACTCCATTACAATTGTGACAGATATCCCATCTGCCCGAAATATAAATCCCAAAGGATATTAAGGGCTTTATATTTCAGCGGACACGATATCCTTCACCGTTGTGACGGAGTAACACATTCACCGTAATCTAAATCAGTGTCTCAGGAGTCTGCATGGTCGCACACTTCGGAAGACTGTCCAGAGCTAGATCCATGCCCTCACTAGATAACTTGTGTATTAGGAAGGTCACGTAAGGGTAGGCAATCCTCAATTTCTTAAAATTTATTTTGTAAATATGTGATAGTAAAATGATCAATAGTGGGTCCACCCTAGTTAGGTGTAGATCTAAATCATCATCCCTAAGATAGATATTATTAATGTGTGACAATACTTTGGGATCTGGCTGTAAGGTAGCCATGAAACATGCTGATAATAAGACAGGACTATTTGTGTAGCCCCTAGGAGAGCGTCTGAACGAACACTGCACCCCATAAAAACCAAAGGTACTTTCAGGCACTATATTTTGATTAAGAATCCTATTGGAAAAATACAGGTTTGTTTTGTATTTTTCCCACCCCAGGTTGGTTTTTAAACTCCTGCAACGTGTGTTTTGTACTGCATAGGTTTGCGTCTGTGAATTCAGATTTCTATAGTCTAAAATAATTCTATAGGAGTTGTCTGGTTTGGAGAGAAACAGGGGTGTGTTCATTGGTGAAAGACAAAGCACTACAGGCCTCGAAAAACCTACACGTCCACTCACAATGGTGAGCTAGAATTTATCAGGTCAAGCTATTTTTACCACCCACTGGTCCATTTTGGCAAGTGAACATAATCTGGAAAGGAACAAGTCTTCTGTTCATTCAGAATGTGAATGAGCAATCAAATGCCTTTAAATCTAGTTTTTATCTTGACACATTGCTGTCTGTTCAAGGAAGGAGGTCAAATTTCAGTTTGTCGTTTAACTAATTGCTGCTTGAAAAATTGATTTTTTTTCTTTTACTAAAGTCAGATGTTTTTTTCAAGCGAGCTGTCTGACAATCATTGTGAAAGAAAAGAATGTAAGATGTCATTGTTTTCTGACACATAACATTTAAGTAGCTTGTAAATTAATAGTACAAATATTTCAAAATATATCAGGAATTACAAAAGCACATGTTTTGTAATTGGGTAGTGTGATGCAAACTAAGATTTAAATAGGACCAAAATAAACCAGATCAGTTTACTTGGTGATGTGCAAATGACAAATATTTACAAAAACTCAAATTACAAACATTATTGTTTGTACACTATATAATTATGTAAGTAAACTTGAATGTATGTGTGGAATTGTGTTCCCATTTCAATGTAAAAATGCTCATTGCAAATGACAGTGTGCTACCACTTCAGACTTTAGTTATGTATTCATTAAAAGTCTTCCCTGCTCTAATGACGATGCTGTTAACGAACTAAGAGGTAACTTAGCGGTCATTTGTATGCTGTACATGACTGGATTTGTATTATATGTGGAGCAAATGTTTTGTCTATTAAATCAAATAGAAGAGTTTTTTGTACAGGAGGCATGCTGAAGTCGCATTTGTGAAGGCGCTCTCATATGAGATATTGAAGAAACTGACATCTCAGTGGATTAAAATATTTGCTCAGGATCACATAATTTAAAACCAGTTTATGGGTCAAGAGCATTGCAATTAGGTTGAGTACATTATTTAAGTCATTAGACCTGCAGGTCCAGTAAAATGTATGTGATTTTTGTAGGCCTGCACTATTATCCCCTGATATTGCTAATTGATCTAAAATTGCTTTAATAACTCATTTTGATTCTGGATTGAAAGTATATTGTGCTTGTGGTTGAGGTTTACTGCATAAAGGAATGACATATGGACTTTATTGTTTTTCCTACCCGCTTGATTTCTGTTTAAGGCGGGAGCCTGTCTTACAGCCCATTCACTGATGTTAATTTGCCTGAATTCTTCAGGCACCATGAGATAAAAAACTACCCTAATAGCTTCCTCTCCTCTTCTGCTAGGATGATATCATAATAATCGGACTTTTGTGACCAGAAAACTGGTTTAAAGATACTTCGTATATCCCCTTCATTTTGCATGTTTAAAGTGCAAATCCTATCAGGAGGATTTAAATATTTAACTGGAGTACTGACTTGTATAAAATCATCAGTTGGATTTCATCCAAAAACCTCTTAAGTGTTTGATACACTATTGTAACTTCTGCTGTTTAGGAGTATTCTCGCCCAAAGCACGGTTCTCAGGAGGACCCATAGTTGAATTTGCTTGTTTCCTATAAGGTCCTGCTACTTTCTTTTTTACTGATGTCCCTCTTTACGCCAACATCATTTTCACATCCTGCTTCACTTTTCCTACTGTACTTCTCTTTTCTTTCGACACTTAGATTGGCTCTCCCTCTCTGTTCTTGAACCATCAGTGTCCTGAAAGAGATACTATCAGAATACTGATACCATTCAGGGTTAAATTTGTTTTTCGCCATCTCATAAATTGTAACCACTCCTACCTGACTCCAACCTTAGTTTTTAAATGTGGTTTAACAGGTCAAGTAACCAATGGATCTCTTCCCACAGAGGCATAAACATCTGCAGTTATCTTTGGTACTTCCCTTTCAGGATATTGTACTGGAACCACTTTCAGTTTCTGATGTTTAGCTAGAACCAAATGTTCTTCCTTACTATTACTTTGAATTATAGAGGCAACTGCGGAAAAGTTCCCTTTTAACTTAATTCACAAATCCAGGCGGGTGCAGCAGCTGTATGCTTATGTTGCACCTGCCTAAGTACATTAGGAAGAATTTCCAATGAATGCGTACCATGTGTGTAAGTGTAAATGCATGCAAAGCTTTTTCCCCAGGTAGTACATTCCTCTCTGAGTGGCACCATCCCAAAAGGAAGACACATAGTCAGTATTCTATGTTTGTCCTGGAGCGTAGTGTATGGGTACACCTCCTATACCTGGTTGGTGTGGTGAGCAATCTAGGAGGTCATTTCATCACACTTAGCCTGAGACTAATACTTTGTACTTTCATAGGAGTATAAGTTTCTGCTGCAAGAGCAGGTCTAGAGCTCAAAGTAATCAGTCAAGACTAGTCACATAGCCCCTTCATTGATCAGTGGCCCATACAGACATTTCTGTGTGTTTGTGGAAATTAACCAGCAAACCAGTTATGGTGCTCAAGGTTGGTAGGTGAGATTTCCAAATCCTGGTAAGCCCTATAGGTTGCTGATGTGTGTACCGCTGTATAGGTATGAAACTGCCATGAGGCAGAGTCGATAGGATTGACTCCACGCATGAGTAAAACTTTCAAAGGCATATGCTGCTTGTGCAGCTATTATAAAAGTAACTTACCCCTCATCAGGGTCACCTAGAGCTTTGAGATACTCAGTACCTGCTTCACTGTAATTTGCCCCTATCACAATAGGCGTTGCCACTGTGAACAGATTCAATTAAATTTAGAATAAAAGATTTAGAAAATCCATAGAATGGGGAATAAGCTTTTATGAGTCAAGCTTGACAAACCTACGGAAATAGGCGCTCCCTTATTCCCAGTAGGAGGTAACCACAATTGCTATGAATATCTCTGTACTAACATAATAATGGTTCGCGTGTGTGAATAGTCAAAAGCAACCAAAGGAGTAATTGTAATTGTAATATTCGAGACCCATGTTGGCACCAACTGTTGTGTAACTATGACTTTGGCATAGTTCCTTTCCCACCCAAAGGTGATACAAGTGAACTTGGTTCAATGAACCAGGGCTGAATGGGAAAAACAGGTTATTGTAGCCCCACAGAACCATTTCAGTCCTTTTCAGAAGTAGAGTTATTGCTTTTGGTTACTAACAATACCTATAAAGGAATCAAGGGCACAGTGGTAACCGAAACAAACCTATTTTGTTATTCACTATATCACACACACTGCAGTAAGGTGAATAGACACTTTCAAATAAAAGCAGTTATTATGACAGGGATAAACTGTTTCTCAGTACAACTACACCGGGTATCATAAAAACAGCAAGAAGACTTGTTGTAAGCCACCAGAATAAAATAAACATTTGTAACATGGAAAAAATGTCATGCTAAAACGAATAGCCTAAAACCTACTTCTATGCGCTGCACTGAGAGAACATGGAAAGCAGAGTAACTTGCAGTATAGAATTTCTTAGGGATAAGCAAATGAACTGCATACCTAGTTGACGGCAAGAGCTTTTGTTATCAGTAGAAGCTTGAAGGCATTGTTTCCTATGACGGGCAAACATGTGTTGCAGCCTTTCCATGGGATTTTGCTTTATCAGCACTGAGTAAGACGTTGCATCTTTGAAGTGCACTGACGGTATGTTAGACTGTCTTCTAGTAGAATCCCATGCGATAATCTGGGTGAAGGAACTCTCCTGACAAGATGTGTAATGACAGTCCTTATGTACTAAGGGCTAGATTTACAAACTTATCAGGCAGTGCAGGTCAACAAGGCACCTTGCTGTACTACACAGCATGACTGAGAAAGGGCAGGAATGCACAGTATTTAAGTCAATATGGTGCATTCCTGCCTTACCCCTTCACTGGTGCACTTTCGGCAGCCTAGCACTAATGCAGACACCCTTGCACCACAGTGCACAGGTGCCTCAGTTGCATGCAGGATTGAAGGAAATCTTCCAGCACAAAACAATCCTGAGAGGCATACTACTCTATTTATGCCTGCTTCAGAATGCAGCACACACAGGAAGAGGAAGTATCAAGGAGAACTATATGCATTTCCCCTTGTTACATATCCCCTGGGAAGGCGTATCTTTTTGGTGCACTCTGAGGTTTACCAATTTTGTTAAATCTGGGACTGCGTCAAAATCTAATGGAGTTGCACAGGAACACGCATGCAACACTCATGTAATGGTTTAGCAAGGCAGAGTAAGGTAAAGCAGCGATTTGTGCTGCGTTGCTTTATTCCAGATATATGGAGCCACTCAGGGCAATGCAAAGTGACCTTGAGTTGCTTTATAAATATCATTTAATCTTTGTGTCTCACATGTACCACATTACGTGATGCAATCAACACCCAAACGGGGGCATAAATATGACTCTAAATGTTATCAGAGATTGGAATTTCTGACACAAGTTTGGGAAAGTGTGACATAGATTATGTGCATCATGGTGTGCATTATAGATTTTACCTTGTGAACATATAAGGTGAGAGGATATCAATTCAGACTACACTGTTTTGGCAATATGTCTGTACTATTTCTTATTTGAAATTAACATGGTGATAAGAAGACACTTGTCCTGTGCGTAATTTGAGCAGATGGTTTCTGGTGCTCCGCGCCAACACTTAATTGTCAACACCGGCTCTTTTGCAGTCTGCCACAAGATGGCACTGTCTGGCTAATTTAGAGATGACCACAGAAACAGGTAAAAAATAATGTAATATACACTAAAAACAATCCTTTCCTGCTGACCAAGCCATTCTTATAGCTTTAAGGCCTGAAATAGTCAAAATTGTCACACTTCTAGGAGCGTGATGGTTGGTATTTGTGTTGTTACTATTATGGGCAGTGTGGCAGGGACAATGTGTAGTGCAAGCTACAGCGGCTTTCTGACGAGAGCCCTGGAACTTATTATATTACAAATTAAGCACTGCACTTGTCCCAGGCTGATGTTGCATCAGGTGTTATATCTTTGCCATTATTCAAACGACCTAACACTTTCACAGTTGTTGAAAACATAAGATCAGAAAACATATGTGTCGAATGGCAAACATGACAATGATTCTGTGATTCTATATGAATAGAGAAAGATGGCGACTTACATTGTCAAAAAATGGTGAACTCCATTGTCTAAAACAGAGAAATCCATTGTCTAAAAGGGTGACCTCCATTGTCAAAAGGTGGCGAATGGACCTATTTAAAATTGATTTGGATGTGACAGACTTTTGGGGCTTTCTGTCACATTTTATTCACAAAAGGATATATAATCCTTTACATAGAGAACCTGAGAGTGCAAGCCTCTCTGTCGAGCTCTACAGTCTTTGGCCTAGCCTGTTCCCGATTGTAAGAAAGGTTAATTTGTAAAGGGAGTGACTACCCACCATCAGAAATAAACACAATCCTTGTCAGGGTAAACCATTGAAGTCATTAAATTAACCTAAGCTCAATCCCCTAGTAGCTATAGAATAGAGCAGACAGGTTTACCTTAAGTGCAAAGTGTACAGTAATAAAGTCAAATGACAGTGCAATAAAATCCCCAAACTCAATTTGAATATTAAAGTAGATTTTAATAAATAAACAAAATACCATAAAGACAGAAATCTAATAGAGGGGACTAGAATTATGATTTTTTAAAGTTTTAAATACAAATAGCACTAAAAAGTGTTAAGCACCAATCACAGTAAACTGGTCACAGAACACCGAGACCTTGGCACGATTTGAGGTTGAGAGCACTGGTCCGATACGGGTACCAGGTTTGACCCGGTCAGAGGATTTACCTTGGGATGTAGTCTTAAAAATGTAAGCCCAAAGCCTTGAACGTGGCAAGGCAGAAGGCTACAGCCCAGAAGGGCTCCACTGGGTCAGATAGCCATCAGATTAGTTCCCCAGTGAAACCATTGGTTTTCTGTAAGAAAGCTCAGAGCAGAAGAAATTCAAATTTCTTGCTCAGGGAAGGTTCTTCGTTGGCCGTATATGTTTGGCATCTTTGTACCATCAAGATTTCTTTATTTGCAATTAGCAAATGTTTGAAGATTAGATTCATCCAGCAGGATAAGGCTGCAGGCTCTAGACAAGGAGGGCTCCTCATGCCCAGATAGTATCTCCTGGAGGTCTTGCTGCAGAGTATTTGCCTTCACAGAATACCTTCAAGATGGGTAAACCTGAATCTTTTAGTCCAGCAGGAATGCACTTTGGTTCGATTGGCCTCGAAGGTTTGTCAGATTCCTACTTAAATCTTTGAAACCAAAACATTTCTAAGTCCCCAATTTTTTAGGGGTGGTTGGAGAAGTCCAATGAGACACAGCCAAGGTCCCTGGACCTCAGGAACAGCACAAGCGGGTCCAGACTTACTACAGCAGAAGCCACAAGCAGGCTCTAGGTCAGGTCCTATTGGAACTGGCCAGTTGGGAATCTTTAGGAAAGGACTTTTGTAGTTAGCTGTGTCCCTGTAGGTTGAACAGGAAGTCAAACGTATGACTCTTGGAGTCCATTTCCAAGATACAATAGTGAATAGTTATAGTCCTTCAGTACTCCTCACAGGTCTCAGACAGCAGGTTCATTCATCTTCTGATCTTCCTTGGGTCCAGCAGCACATTTATGCCTGGCAGACGGTCGTGGGTGGGTCACTCCTTGCTCCTCTCTAACCGATGGGATTAAAGGTCACAGGAGTTACCCTACCCACTTTTTCAGCATTTCCTGTGTGCCCTACTGTAAACAATCTCACAGTGCCCCTCTCTGCTTAAATTCAAACTTACAACCCTTCTTAGTTCACGCAGACTTGTGTGTTCACCTCAGAAGTATGGCTAGAGAAATGAACAACCCCTTCTTCTGTGGTTATTTCAAACAAGTTCGAGGACAGCTCCCTCCCCTTTGAAATTGGTGTCTGTCTGACTGGGTGAACAAAATATTGTACAAGCCCAGTGGATATTTGGCTTATGCCTCTGACAGGGGAGGCATCATTGATCGAAATTAAGCTCCTGGCCACTGCCTAAATGGTCATCCTGCCAGAGGAACAAAAACACCTCCTTGCACACAGTCCTTTCTCTTTGCCTTGTGAACAGTTTTCAGACCTCGTTCGGAGGGTCGCAGCTGGAGGCTAATGCAATTTAGCCTCTTGAGAATATAGGCAGGAAAAAACTATCTTTCTAATAGTACAGTTTCTTTTATATTTATTTAAAAATCTGACTTTACCAGTGTACTAGGCTTTTAAGGCAAATTACAAGGTGTCCTGGAATGCTGATCCTAGGTGTTTCCTAACCAAGGATAACTTTAATAAATATAACGGTGCATCCCAATGTTTCTCTATGGATCAGTCATCCTTGTCACAGTGAAAATATCTTTTAGGTGTAAGTCACTGGAGGGACACGTTTAGCATTTACTTTCCACATGTACCAATTTTAAATACAATACATCCCTTCTTATTGGCTATTAGACCTTGCTAATAGTGTCTTATTAATATCTAGAAGGAAGGTTTAAACCTGCCAATGGGATCTTGTTTGAGAGGTCAAATTTCAGTTTAAAATACTGTTCTGGTCAGGCTGCAATGATAGGCTTAAGAGAGGCTTACACTGGCACGTAGTGGATGGTGTAATATGTGCTGCAGTCCACTAGTGACATTTGCCGTACAGGCCGTGCCTACACCCTAAACTGTACTAGGGACTTATAGGTAATTTAAATATATCAGTTTGATTCTTCAAATCTAATCATGGTAAGATGGGAAGTCCAGACACCTTACTACTGGTTATCAAGTGTAAAGAGCACAGAGTTCTACAGCCAATAAAAAACTGTAGGGCAAAAACATGGGAGCAATAGGAAGGGAGAACTGTGAGGATTAGAATGGTCCAGTGTAAAGTCTCCAATGCAATTATTACTAATAAACAAAGAGTACACTGTTCCAAAAAAACAACTCCTCACTACCAATTTGGGGAGGAGAATAGGTCACCCAAAGTGATTGCTTCTTAGACGCAAGTGCCCTCACCCACCCTTAGGTGGCATGCTTCATCATCAGGCATCATCCTCGACGGGCTCTGTGAGAGGGCTCTTTGCCGAAGATCTTTTGTAGTGAAATACAAGAAAAGTGTCAGGAGTGTCAAGTGTTCCCTGATTTGTGATTTGGGAAGGACTGGAAAGGATGTCAGCTAAAATGGACCATGGGTTCTAATGCTGCAGTTTTACCCTGAGTGATGAGACCTATTTGCTCATTGTGTAGACATGGTGATTCGAATGTGTGTGGTTTGAAGGACTCACATGAACAACCCCTGATACATTTTAAACACACACCCCAGGGGGATGCTTTAAATAATATCATCATCTTAAATGACTTATGTATAGTGGAGCCCTGGGTTGTCCCAAATTCATCCCCAATACCAACCTTTCAGGGAAGTAGAGGCTCGATAAGTTTCATTGATTTCACAATTGTGTCTAGTGGCTTTTTTCATTATGTTGACAAGCTTGAGGTAATTGTAAATGCTGCCAGTGATCACAATCCTCTAATGTTATCCCTGCTTTGTCCTGTTAAATCCAAACATCCAGTTTGGGAGCAACCCATAAAATATAACAGGAATCAAGGCATCATCCTTAAATGGGGTAAAATAGATGCTGTTAGCCTAGAGGCAGAGATCCTAAATGCCTATAGCTCTGAATTTGAGTCATGTCTATCGCCTACAGCCAACCCTGAAAAAGTTATAGGGAATTTTGAAATTTTATGTGGGCATGTAGCTGACCGTCTCAAAAAACCAATTGGGAAAAATAAATCACAGGGCCCCAGATGGTTTGATGCCGTGTGCTCTGCATCGCATAGATCCTTAAAAATGGCATTAAAACAAAAACCAAGAGACAAAGAGCTGGTTAGAACGTCCAGATTGGCCTACAAAGAGGCTATCAAATTAAGGAAGCAGGATTTAAAAAACCTTGCATGGGAAGATCTAGAGAAGGCCTCAGAACTAAAAGATAGTAGGCTCTTCTGGGAAGTAATTAATCGTCCACTTTAGGATAATATTGTGATGCAGATCACAGGTGAATCATGGAAAGCCCACTTTGAAAAAATCTTTAACCCAAATGCAATTCAATTTTAGGGCTCACTGGAGGACACTAGGGATCTGGTGGCCTCACAGATATCTTTGTCTCTGAGCTCCTCGTTCACTTTACAAGAGGTGGAGGATGCCTTGAGGAAAGGCATATTATTAAAAGCCCCTGGCCCTGATGCAGTACCTTTGGATTTCTTTAGGCACAACACCAAGGTATGGGCACCTTTACTGCTAAATGTGTTTAGGGCAGTTGTTATTGGCCGTATCCCGGCATCATGGAAGGAGGCAGTGGTGGTGCCGATTTTTAAAAAGGGCGACAGATCTGACCCCCGATGCTATCACCCTATATCACTAATTGATGCATCATGTAAACTGTTGGGTAGGGTCATTTTAGCTAGACTGGAAACATGGGCAGATTCGGTGGGCCTTATTGTGAATTCCCAATACGGGTTCAGAAAAGGAAAAGGGACGGTCGAACAGTGTCTGAATTTGGCACTAATTATAGGCAAGTACATGAAGGCAAGGAACTCTTCCATTCACCTTGCCTTCATGGACCTCTTCAGTGCATTCGACACTGTGTGTAGAAGCAAGCTCTGGCAAATGATGGGTGATATGGGCTTTGAGGAATCTTTGGTCACATTGCTCCGTAGACTGCATGAAGCGACAACTGTAGCCATAAGGTTCGGGCCAGGGGGGGAAAAGACAAAATCTATCCCCTCAACTGAGGGTGTACGACAAGGTTGTATATTAGCCCCTTTTTTGTTCCTTGTGTATACAAATGGCTTAGAAAAATATCTGTTGGACCATTGTTGTGACTTCCCGAAGGTAAATGGCAAGAGCATACCTATGCTTTCTTACGCCGATGACACGGTACTTATGACCCTCACAGGAAATAGCATGCAGATCTGTCTTGATGCTTTTAATACCTTTATGTTGGACCTGGACCTTAAGGTAAACTTCACAAAATCTTTTGCTATGGTCTGTGGCCCAAAGGGGACTAAATCTAGAAAGTTCATAGTAAATAATTTTACCATTGAAAAGGTAGAACATTTTAACTATTTGGGAAACCTTTTTAATAATAAATTGAGTTGGGCCCCATTAATGAAGACTCGAGTCCAGAGCGCTAGTCGCTCCATAGAAGGGCTATTCCGCTTCTGTGCTAAGTTAGGTCAAAAACCTGTCACACATCTAAAAACCTTGTACAGATCTAAATGTCTCTCTGTGGCCACCTATGGGGCAGGGGTTTGGGGGATCGAAAGCCCTGCCTCGATACAAGTCATGGAGAACAAATTCATAAAGCGTGTACTAGCAATTCCATCAGGATCATCAAATAAATTTGCTCATGACGAAATAGGATTGAGTTATGTGAGTGATACCATCCGTCTTTCACCTTTATTATTATGGGGCAAAATATGGTTATCTGAGGATCTTCAGCTCTCTAGAGATGTTCTTCAGGACTGTTTAAATCAGGAATATGGGAAGCAGATTCCTTGGATATCATATGTTAATGAAATGCTTCATGAAATAGGCTCGGGTGATGTCTATGATAACCCTGAAAAAATCCAGGGAGACATTAAAACTGTTATCAAAACAAGTTACTGGAAATCCTCACATGAACACTCCCTGGTTAGGCCATCTGGATGTATGGTTAAACTTCACCACCAGTTTTATTTAACTTTCACAACTCATGTGCAATGGCGGTTTTATCTCACAAGATTTAGGCTAAATATTTTGCATTTTCTTTTTGCCTTTCCTAAACAAGGGGGTTGGTGTGAGAGGCTGCCCCCTTGTCCTTGTAATAACAAAGTTAGTCAAAGTAGTATGCATGTTGTCCTTTTTTGTTCCTTATATAAGGACCCGAGAACTAGGTTCATTAAGCCTATATTGAAGGGGAAGCAACCATGTAACTACAAAGAAGGTTATGACTATTTGTTATCATTGTCATCTTCTGGAGTGTGTTGCGCCATGTTAAATTTTATACGAGTGTCTCTCCTGATTAGGAAACGATATGGTTAATTTGGCCTCAGACCTGTTCGTTCTTGTGGGATGTCGTGTTTTCTACTTTTTTGCTTTTCTGATGGTCATTCTAGTATAAATACCCTATGAAATAACGCCTGTTGACCTAAAGTGATTGGTATGGGTCCTATTGTCTGTATGTTCCGCCATGTTAAACTATTTGTGAATATATTAATTAATGTTTTTATCTGCTCAATGTGTAATTTTAGATTCCTTTTTTAAAAACATTTGTAAATCATGTTTTGTACTTTTAGGATTCTTTCTGAATCGAATAAAGTTTTTGAACCGAACCGAGACCTATTTATAGGTTAAAAACAGGAGGTGGGATACTTCCCTAAGTATGAATCTGTATGTAGAATCCCTGGATCTAATTATGCTTTATCAGGACCTAAAATGAACAACCTACTCCTCACTAAGAGAGTAAGAGTGGTCTCATTGGAGTGTTACATCTAGCCTATCACACTTACATCGGTGGGTGTATCTCGCCAAAAAAGGTGACCTGTACGAAATAAATACATAGTAATACATTGATATTGTTGACATTTGATGTAGATTCACTGAGCATGTCCACATGAACACATTGGTGGAACAAACAGATTGTAAGCATAACATGCCAAAGTCATGCCTTCACAACAAAGAGATAATGTGAGGTGTGTCAAATAGTGTGTATCCACTTTCACTAGCCACACAGAGCAGATTTCTTACTCTCCTAGATTCAGACATGGGCCCCTTGGAATTTCATGGATGCTATAGCTCCTATAATGCTGGTGATTTGAGATTGTAAAAGTAAGTACACCGACAGTAAAGAGACTCTGTGCAAATACTTTATCTGAAAAATGTGTGAAAATAACACCATCCTGTAGAGAGGTATGGCTAATTCTCATATTGACATATTTTCTGTACCACCTGTGGCCCTTGTTCATATATTATGATATTTTATCAATATATAGGCATGTTGCCGGATAAGGTGTGAAGAGAAAAATCCATGCCAAAAGAGCCCCCGAAAATCTTAGAAAGGCTAGTCACTTAAAAAACCTACAGTAGAGATGGATAGTACAAGGAATCAGGAATCTGGTAAGTTTCTGTGTTTGGCATGGGCTGAAAATCCAGCATCGGAATAAGAGTGATACAGACAGCATAAATTAAAACTCCTGTACAGGATAATGACTAACCTTTTAGACCGTCACTGATGTATATATCGGGGTAATAATCAGAATTAAAGTGCAGACTGAGAAGGCTCCTGCCAGTGGTGGAGATAGCTTACTCATTAGAGCTCAGAGTGCAAAACGGTTGTTGGAGATAACCCTCTCCTCCTTGAAATAGAAATAAAGTATTGGAGAGCCCTGAGGGGACAATTATCCAGGAGGCTTTGGTTGCATGGCCTACCCATCACCCACAATCCTGGAGATGACAGGGTTCGGGGAGGTGGCAGATTTAAAGATGGCGATGCTAGAGCATGTTACCACCTGATTGGGCAGGCAACACCGAGAGCCTTCATACACATAGAGGAGGGACCATAAAAAGAAAAAGCAAGTTAAGGCAATGTGGTTGGTGACGTCCATCTTAGGAAGGTTCTAAAACTTCCGTTCATGCAGAGGAGCTGTGATGACCCAATAAATTGTAAAGTTGATTTACAAAAAGGAGGAAAGAGAGTATAAAAATAATTGTGTGTACTGAAGAGGAATCAAAAAAAAGGAATTTTGAAGTTAAAGATCCTGTATTAGGAAGGATGCACTCTATATTGTTGATTGGAGGCCACCATTTGTGCAAGAGATTTAATGTCTTGCCCCATGGCGGAGCAGTAATAGTCACATGGTGAATATATAAGGTACCCAGAGAGTATCAGAATGAGAATGAACAAGTATGTGGGGGGAGGGCTTAAGTTAACCTCAGCGTAAGGGTAACTGACAGATTAAATAATTTGTGATGATAGAGCAATTACAATGATGCCTATTTATTGGGTGTAGACCTCGGTGTAAGGTATGTCATCATTTAGCTCCATGATGTGGGTTTGTAATTTAAAAACCTATTCATGTTCTTTCTCAAATTGATTCCTGAGGGTATCATGTGTATCAACAATGATCTCAAGGATCGCCCATGTAAGGATGCCAGGGGCATAGTGGGTTTCTATAAAGTGTGTGCTCAACTTGTTGCAGCCCTTTGCCATCTTATGGAACTGTAATGCTCATTCATCCTGGTCTTATTTGTTCTGGTACTCATACCGACATACGGAAATCTACATGGGCAAGTGATCAGATAGATGCCAATCTTGGTTTTACAATTAGTATGTTTGTTGAGCCTCCATATTCCTGTTGGTCTCAAGTCAACAGATGTGGAGGCTGAAGTAAGAGAGCATAAGTTGCATTGCCCACACACAGGAAGAAACCTTTGGCTAGAGGAAATGTCCAGCTAATAGATTTGACAGCTGATTTAGTTGGTGATTTCTGTTGAGGTCAGGTGTGGACTACAAGATCCTTGATATTGCTAGTTTTTTTTAAAGGTAATGAGGGGTTTGTCGATCGTGTTGTTTCCACACCTCAAGATAGCCCAATGTTTCTTGATGATCTTGTTTACTTTATTAGATGAGGGTGTGAACGTAGTCACACAGGTCCGTCTTGATTGCTCAGGTTTTGTATAGGTCTTCAACAAGGCTTCTCTGTGGTTGTTACATTCTTGTTTACAGGTTATTTTGATGATATGTGAAGGTCAATGTTGATCCTCCAATTTCTTCTGCCTGGAGATCAAAGTTATGGAGTTCACTATAGTTACTCCTCAATCTCAGGAATTGACCATAAGGTATATTGGTCCTGAGGGCTAAAGTATGGTAGCTCTCAAAAAGGAGAAGACTATTATTGCTGCTTTTTTATGGAAAGTGGTCATCTGTAATCTACTTTCATGTACAGAAATAAAGAGATCCAGGAAAGCAATAGCTTTATCGGAAACAGCGGCGGTGAATGTCAGATATTCATCGTGTCCATTTAACCACTTGATAAACTCCTGGGTATTGGTGGTGCTCTCTTTCCAGAATGTCAGATATTCATCATGTCCATTTACCCCCTTGATAAACTCCTGGGCATTGGTGGTGCTCTCTTTCCAGATGATGAGAATGTCCTCTATATATCGTTGCTGGAGTTTGATGCAATGAGCAAACAGGTTGTTGAAGTCAAGTATGAACCATTGTTCAAAGCTTACATATAAAGACAGGCTAAGCTTGGGGCAAAAATACTGCCAATTGATGTGTTGCACGTTTGGTATGAACAACTGGTCTTTAAACTAGAAGAAGTTATATTTTAGGGCCAAGATAGCACACTCAACCACAAAGAGTATGGGGGTGGTAGAATGCCACACTTCCATCTCTAGAATATCTTCTACAACCCACAAAATGGCATTCTGTGAGATACTGGTATATAGAACTTCCACATCTGAACTGATTAGGAGGTCAGTTAGTCCTTCCAAATTGATCTGGTCAATCCGATTCAAGATGTCCTTAGTAACCTTCAAGAAAGTGAAAGTATGCTGTAGGATGGGTTGTAAGAAATTATCACGAAATGTAGATAGAGGTTTCAAAAGGGATCCAATGCCAGAAACTTTGGGACAGCCTGTCAGGGGGAACACCATGCAAAAGGTTGTTATTTCCCACATTAATATTCTGAAATTCATACTCTCTATGGGCCACCACAGGACATTCTACACTGAGGTCCTGTTCTAATGCCAAGCCCTGTACCCAGGACATATTGGGAAGGGCATCTTACAAAAAGGGGATGCTTTAATTATATTTTCATTTATTTTCTTTACCTAGTCTGATGCTATGTTTAGGATTAGCTTTTTGTGTTTGTATAAAGCGTATGCCCAAAATGGGCACTTCATTAAAGACACGATTTATTATTAACAATGTGTATATTGTTTTTGTAACACTGCAGGCACCAGTTTTAGGTCAAAACGCTTAAAAATAGGAATCATCAGTGTAAATGTTGTTAGAAATACAGTTTCGTAAACTGGTGAGACTTTTGTAATCAAAAGCACACACGTTTTGCTTCTATTTGCAAGCAAACCCCACAGCTCATATTCAAATCTCAGTCATTGGCCTACTGTGTAAAATGCAGAAATGTATTTCAGAGATTTATTGCATTGCACTCGGGCCTTCACCACCAATGTTTCACTTGTGAAATAACAGTCAGTGCTACTGCCAAGGAAAACCTCTTTTTTTGTGAACGAAGGAAGCCTACTTTCTGCCACCTGTACTATACCTGTCCATATCTGTGCATTTTATATGGAGGAAACATACACTTCTACGTGTGTACTCTCTTTGCTTGAGGCAAGTCTCGAATGCCTCTACTCTTGTGTCCCAGTTCCAAATTGATACATTTACTGCAAAATACATAATAAGTGCATTTTCACAGTAATTGAGATTGATATTGAATTAATAGTGAAGTGCTGACACCTATTGCTGTTTATGAAATAATTTGCTAGGCCAGGGCACGTTTTTGAAATAATGTCCATCATTTTATGATTTATGTTTCCAGATCTATATTGGAAGTTGTATACCTAGATAACACAATAGGCCAGATGTATGATGCTTTTTTTTTTTTTAGCATATAAGGCCATTTGCCGCCAGAAAAAAAGCATTTCGCTATGTACAAAGCCCTATTTTGCATTTTGGTATCCTATTCCCGAAGCACAAAATGGGTTTACGATTCTGTATTCGGAAGGGGCGTGCTAAGTGCTTCTCTTCATAATAGTGATTTGCAGTGGTATGTCGGAATGTTTTGTGACTGAAAACATTCACATTATACCGCTTACTTCAAGTAGGTGGTAAGCCATTCGCAAAATAGATTGCTTCCTCAAGGGACCACTTCTCATTTGAGAATGTTTGTAAAAACCACCATTGCCTACTCTTAAAAAATGAAAAGAAAACTTTAAATTTTTCTTTTTGAAATGTGTCCTGTTTTCCTCTGAGGAAAACGCGCTGAATCGAAAAAAAACAAAAAAACATTGCTTTATTTAAAATCATTTACAGACTTGGTAATGTGCTGACTCGTGCAGTCCACCATCCCTGTGATTTTTGCAATTCCCAATGGGTCGCACACCGACACCTACCTCATGAATATTATTGAGGTAGGTCTATTTGTGACTCACTGGGATTGCTAAATATTGAAGCGCACTTTTGTACATCGCTGTTTGCGATTACCTAAAAGCCAATCGCAAAAAATTACTATTAGGTAATTGCAAAAACAAATCAATGTACATCTGGCCCTTAGTAACTTCTACTTGCGGCTGAACCATCAAGATCGGTATAACCAGAGCACTTTCGCATCCCTCTTAGCCTGCAAAATCACCCTAATCGGGAAGGTACCCCTGCTCTTTGTCATAATGGCAGTGCCCTAGCACATAAAGTGAGCACAGGAAGTTCTAATCTAAGACAGATGTCTGCCACCTTTTTTGGCTTATTGGTTTCTTTTATTTGAAGAGCTGGAGCAGAGGTATTTTACCACCCTAGGGAGTGGGGAATAGCTGCTTGTCACAGGAAATCAAAATGTATGTGCTGCTTTTCTCTGAAAATGTAGAAACATTAGTTGATGTCTCTAATGTAAGCAACGGAACATAATATGAAAATATAAACTATCAACACAAACAAAACGTAGCATGGCATAGTACAGCAAAACTGTCAAAACTGAATAAAACAACCACAGTATAACACACATGGCCAAAAAACTGCAAAAAACTGAACAAGACACATAACAGATTCAGACGACAACAAAATTCTAGACAACAAATATGCACAAACATTTTTGAAATACATTACCACCTCGAGAAACCTGCTTTCATATACAGGCGCGAGCACGAAAGGATTTGTGGCCTCATTTACAATATTTTGATGCACTGCAGGGCAGCAAGCCTTTCTGCTGCGCTGCCATGCATCAAAATAAAAGGGCAGGAATGCGCCGTATCTACAAGTTATAGCACATCCCTGTCCTTCTCCCCTGCACCAGTGCACAAACAGCAGCCATGCACCAGTGCAGACGGCCTTGCGTCAAGTTGCACAGGCTCCTGAACTGAGGGGATAATTGTTTTTGTGCAGGATGGAACATCTTCCTGCAACAAAACAATCCTTAAAGGCATTTTACGCAAAAACAAGGTGAAATAGAAGTATTTCTCCTCGTTGCGCCTCCCCTGTGGAGATTCTAACCCATTCACATGCTTACAAAATGCTATAAATCTGGGAATGTGTCAAATTCCATAGATGTTGCATGGGAATACACACAGCAACACTCATGGAATGCCCCTTTCATGCAGAATAATGCATGAAAAGGAAACATATTTACAAGGCCATGAAAAGTCACGCAGGGTGACTTTACGTGGCCTTGTAAATATGAGGAAGCCCATTGCGCTACCAGTGCATCAATAAAAGTGACACGCCGGCAGTGCAATAGGGATGAATATGAATTTGAATTTGAATTTAAAAACATTTGTACAGCGCACTTTTACCCAGCGGTTTCATGGCGCTATTTGTGTTGCAGTGAGCGGCAGCAGTAGGAGGAGGTTAGACAGAGTAAGCTTGCGTGAAAAGGAAGGTTTTAAGATCCTTCCGGAACTGAGGGTAAGAGGGCGAAGTGCGGAGGGAAACAGGAAGGGAGTTCCAGAATACAGGAGCCTGGACAGCGAACTTCGCTCCACCAGCTCTCTGTTTTTTAAATCGGGGAGTAGCTAGGAGGGCCCTATGAGAAGAGCGTAACTCTCTGCCTGGAAGATAGGGCGTGACAGCAGAGCATATGAATTTAGGGGCAGTGCCTGACCTGGCCTGAAAAGTGAGGCAGCCGAGTTTGAAGAGGGCACGCTCTCGCACCGGCAGCCAGTGTAATGCTTTAAGCAGTGGACTAGCCCGATGATACTTGGGAAGGCCATGAATCAGGCGAGCAGCCTGATTCTGAACCAGCTGCAAGCGGTGGATTGCGTAGGCGGGGGCCCCATTGTAAATTACGTTACCGTAATCGATGCGGGACAGTACCATGGCCAGCACAATAATTTTTAAAGCAGGGAGGGAAAAAAAACGAGAAACTTTCCTGATTGTTCTTAGGGAGAAGAAACAGGAGGAGACAACTGAACCAATTTGTGCATGGATAGAGAGTTGTGAGTCTAAAAGAATCCCAAGGGTTTTAACTTTAGGCACAGGGGAAGGAGGGGCACCAAGTGAAGGGGGCCAAAAGGAAGGGGACCACGGACTGCAACCACCTCCGGTCAAAACCAGCTCGGTCTTGTCTGGATTGAGTTTGAGGTGGTTGCAGTTCATCCAATCCTGGATAAATGTCATAACTGACTGAACATTCTGGGCAGATGAGGGAGAGTGGGAAAGGTTGAAGATTAGCTGGAGGTCATCGGCGTAATTGAACACCGTGACCTCCAGCTGCTGTAACATAAAAATAAGGGGTTAGATGTATAAATTAAATAAGAGGGGGGAAAGTGACGAGCCCTGAGGGACCCCGCACTCTACCTTGCGGGAGGCTGCGGTAAAGCCAGCCAGGTGGACCGCTTGGGTTCTCCCGGCAAGGAAGGACTCAAGCCACGAGAAGGCCATGCCCTCTATGCCCGCCGCCCTGACACGGCTAAGGAGGATGGAGTGGTCCACCGTGTCAAAAGCGGCGGACAGATCTAAGAGTATCAGGTCTTGTGGTAGATTAGTATCAATACCTTCCCGTAGCCTGTCCATTACCGAGATCACCACCTTCTCCGTAGAGTGCAGGGGCCTAAACCCAGCTTGGCAAGGGGATAGGCAATGATTTGCCTCTACGTGGGCACTCAGAATGGTCGTAACATGAGTCTCAAGGACTTTTGCTAGGTAGGGCAAGAGGGAAATCGGGCGATAGTTGGAAGGGGTAGATGAGTCAGTGCCAAGTTTTTTTATAATTGGAACGACAGCCGCTGATTTATGTAAACTGGGAACGATGCCATAAGTAAGGGAATCATTGAGGAGAGTCAGGGGCGGGTTAGGGCAAACTAAATAGATTTCCCTGAGAACATGAGCCGGGGCGAAATCTAGGGGGGAGCCTGATTTGACTCGAAC
Source organism: Lissotriton helveticus (assembly GCF_964261635.1). Taxonomy (NCBI): domain Eukaryota; kingdom Metazoa; phylum Chordata; class Amphibia; order Caudata; family Salamandridae; genus Lissotriton; species Lissotriton helveticus. The sequence goes on from NC_136067.1 coordinate 1,569,716,220, forward strand.
CAACAGCGGAGGGAGGGAATCCTTGGTTAACAATGGGAAGGTAGTCAGTTTGGGAACCGTGGGGGGTGGGGAGGGATTGACAAATGTAGGGGAGGGGGAGGGAATGTTAAGTTTAATTTTTGCGACCTTAGTAATGAAAAACTCATTGAGTGAGTTACAGAGGGACTGGGAGGGGGGGATGGTTGCGGTGGCTCTGCCAGATGAAGCTAGTTCGTGGACAGTAGAGAATATTTCCTTCGAATAAGACTCTGCTGCCATTACCCTACTCGTGTAGTACTCAGTTTTAGCATCAAGGATGCCCTTTTTGTAGACTTGTAGCACGGACAAGTAGACTGACTTTTGCTCGGGGCTGTAAGTTCTTCTCCAGACTCGCTCGGCCCTCCGTGCAGCCAATTTCATTTCTTTTAAATCTGAAGTGAACCAGCGATTGGCGGCGTGGGCTCGCTTGACTGTGAGTCGCCTTAGGGGGGCAAATTCATCGCCTGCCAAGGTCAGCCAGTTGTCGATGGCGGCCAGCTGTGAGGTAGCTGTATAAGCCTCTTTGTGTGAAACGTATAGGATGAAATAATGTGAAGCAAAGGCCTTACATGTTTAAAAAACATAGAGGGCAAATCAAAGTACTTCTTAAATTTGTATCCACTGCCTCTACAAGCTGTGGATCTTAATTCATTGCTTTAGAAAAAATGGGCTACAAATAATATGACTTAATTTTTTCAAAGACCTCAGAGGTGCTTGGTTTAGATAAATCATCCCAGACATCCTCTCAGTGTCGGGTCAGGTTGTTCAGCACACCATGCAGATATGGGGATATTGCATGAGAGCCGCCTCTGGAGTGTTTGTACAACCAATGGCAGTTTGCTAATTTGTCTGAAATCCGTTCAGCAAAAAACACATACTTTCCCATTTTTGCAACTTTGCAGGAGTCGGAGAGCATTCAAATCCCTATTGCAGGAGTCAGACTTCCCAGCAATGTATCCTTGCATGGATGGTGTCTTCAAGTTAATGGTTCAACCCCCTTCTCATTCCATATTTTACTACATTCCCCAGCAGTCACTGCTAATGACCATAATCACAGTTTCACGAGGCATAATTGGGAAAGAAAAGAAGTCGTGCAAAATGCAGTCACTTCTTTCTAACATAACTTTTAACTACCAGTGGATGAATAAATCTCAGTGTGGCTTGGTAATCATGGCGTTTATCAGTTCTGACAGACCGCCATGTTCTGCAGTGTATGCACCCTTTAATTATAACAACATATAAATAATGAATGGGTAGAGCCTTGTGTTTGTCGCCAAGTACCAGAATTGGTAAATACTGAAACACAATAAAACCATGAAAATTCCAACGTCTCAATTTGGTTAGCAGTTCGCTTGTATGGCACTCAAATATGGCATTTGTACAGGAGTTATACTATTGGCAAGTTAGGTATCAGCATGACTTTTGGAATAATTCCATGACGCAGCTGTTATTTGGTCTCTTTTTACACTTCTTTCACAGAGCCGCACGCAGAGGGACATCATATGCCTTTGTAATTCACAAATAGTGTCAGGTTCTTAACATTAAGTCCAGCTCCTGTGCGAGGGAGCATGGAGAACAAAACACACGACATCTTTTACGCTGGTTACATGAACACATCAGTTTTTTGTTATCGGCTTTCCTGGAAAGATCCGTGAGTCTTCAATAGCCTGGAAGGTTAAAGCACGTTCAAATTACTTTCCACTGTGTGAAGGCGGAGACACAGAGTCCTGATAACAAGCCCGCTGTCTTTTACGCACTAGAAGACCAAGCGTTTGTCAGCGTTATAATAAAAGGCAGTAGAGTTCTTGCAAATATCAACTTGGGGTACTACTAGCGTTGTACGTAATGGAGCAGACACAACATCAATTGATTAGCGTTTTTTTCAGTCCTTGGTGGTAAGTGGAGGCAGTGCTTGCTCTAATCAACTTTTATCAACGGATTATTACAATTCTGGAACCGGTAATATGTGATAAGAACGTTTGCACACACACATTTGCAGAGCGGAATTTTGCTGTGGTTGTGATGTGTTCAGTGTCGCATTATTGCAATTGATTCTGTTGTGCTGAACTGCCGTTGTTGTGCCGCCTTCTGTTTTGACTATTTTGTTGTTGATTGGCCATGTGATGTTTTAATTGTGCTAATACGTTTTTTCTTTGTGTCAGTTATTGTCATGGGACTAGCTACGAGTATGGGGTTAAATTCAGATCCCTACGCTAACAGGAGTTGGCACAGAGAGCACAATACAGATCTGTGCAGTATTGACTGCATCGCCACAAGTTTCCCTCAGGCCGAATTTGCCAGTAAAAGCTTGATGACATTTATTGAGGGAAACTGTGCTAGAAAGTGGGGACACATGCTGTAAACAAGCAGGAGGTAATAAACACCCCCTTGTTAAGAGTATTTAATAGGTGCAAAAAATAACTCTGGAGTTTGTCACCACCACTAATTGATGGCAATGGCCCTGTTTATAAGTGTCCTGGATGGTGATGCAATATTTATGTAGGCAGGAAGTCACCGATGTCTCTTGGCAACCACGCCCTCAGACCACCAAGCCATCCACAATAGCACCTTCAGATAATGTCAAAACTAAGCCTAGGCGGAGTTCGCAGAGTTCTGCTAGGCAAAACTCCGTGAAGTGCAAAAAAAACCTCTGAGCTCTGCAAGCAGCGCAGTGCATTGGATAAATACTGTTTGCAGTGGTTTTCAGTGCCAGGTGCGTGTCTGCAATCTTTGGGAACTGTACCATGTTCAGCTTAAGCGGGCGCTGCTTCCTTTCTGCCGCTCGAGTAGATTTTTTTCTCTAGCGGTAGCTTTCTCAACGCGAGTCGACAGTTTCTCAACATGAGCGGTTGCGAGCATTCGTGACCATTCGCAATGAGAAATCTGACCGACAATCGCGACTGAGGAAAAATCTTGCTGGGAGGTGGATTGTCCTTGCTCGATCTCAACAACTTTACATTGAAGAGCGTGAGCGGGGAAAATCTCTGCTCCGCTATGCTTAGCCGAGTTTTTTCAGAACTCCTCAAGCTCTGTGTAACGTGGAGTGCAGAAATCTCCACAAACTCCTCGAACGGACTAAGAGGTGAAAAAATCCCAGCAGTATTTATTTATACATGTATGCAATCCTTAAATTTAAATTCAATTGTTATGCACAGTAACACCCGTTTTCGTGGAAAGCTCAGCACAGCAGGGGAATTATCCCCGCATGTGAGCGCCGCGCGGGTCATGATGAGCTCAGCTCATTATGAGCACGGAAGGTGTTAAGAAAGTTACTAACACATAGGAGTTTCCTATCTATAGCTAAAATTGTTCCTGGGCATCCTTCAAACTAATATCTTGATGACTGAAATCATGACTAGTAGCAGAGTTCCCTCCTCACCTGATCACGCTGTCCCTTTTGTCTAAAAGAATGCATGTAGCAAAACTGTCCCATCAATCATCACCTCACCCACCACAGGCCAGCATAGCTCACCTACTATTTGCCTCCCCTCACCATGGTGTGGGTGATATACCAGCCAGGCCAACAAATCCTCAAGAAACAGTTCATTACCACTTTAGAGAGATGGTCACCATCCAGCAAGAAAAAACACTCACCCATGATACAACCATAAGCTATTGATGATAACCTAGCTGACCTTAACAACATACCAATCTTTTTGTTCACCTCGTTCACAGAGGTATTGAGGACTTGACCTACTTACCACCTCTCCAATTTAGCCTGGAAAAAATGTTTGAACATGCTAGTACAGCATCTGGGAACTTCTTCCGGCAGTCGCTCACTGAAATTTGTTACCAAGTCGGAACCACTGTACCTATTGAAGCTCCACTTCCGTGAAAGGCCTACACGTTTGCCCTGCGCATACTGCTGTTCTTAGTGAAAATAGGAAGCTCTTGGATGCCTTAATTTGTAGACAGTTTCAAACTCAGAAACAGAGACCCATTTGCGCCATCCATAGAGTGCCTTACCTTCGTGTTTTCGTCGTTTATAAATATTTGCCCTGAGGAAGCCCGATCTGTGCGAAACGCGTTGGCTGTATCGATTTCAAGATACTTTATGAAGTTTATGTTGCCTCTATTATTTGCAATCTACGAGATAACCAGCTCGATCAAGTCCCTCCTACCAATCTTGGTCAGATCAGTGCCATCTTGATGAAGAATAATAATCCCTGGGCACATAACCCCCTGCGGCAAGAGTTTATCCAATGCAGTCCTCAGGTTAGCCAAGCACAACCCCCTTTGACTACAGAGAGTCAAATGATATCCTGCTGCTTCAGCTCTAGCTGAGTAACCACCTGCAGAATAACAAGCCTTTGCACGCTTCACATAACCGTGGCCCAAAAACAGCACATCTGTAACCCCATCCCCTCCGGCAAGGACAGGAGGCGCAAAGGTATCATGAGGCTGTCCTGACTCCTCACGTCATCCACCTGCATCAGCAGGAGAATAGAAAGAAGGGGCGTAGGTAGAAGTAAGGTATTTGGGCAAGTTACATCTTAAATAGCACTTGTAACAGTCCGACATCCACCTGCCAATCCTTTGCCCAGCCAGCCCCATACGCGCTCCAGAAGTAGCGCCCACAATTCTAATGCAATGCAAGCCATACCCAGTTGGATCAAAACCCTCTGCCCTCAGGGCCTTATCAAACACCCTACAGAACTGAAACCTAGTGAGAGGTGTACCATCTGCATGTACCAACAGGGGACCCATGGGCCCCCAATTACAGGGAGCCAATAAAGCATCCAGATTCGCCAGGGGGCAGCATTCATTACTAAAAACCTTATGGAAGAGAATGTGTTTGCCCAACCCATCTGGTTGGTCTTCAAATGGGCAATTGCTAATGCTATTGCAAGGAAACCATTTGGCCAATGAACATACGCATACTGAAGAACCCCATTCACATCACTCTTATTTTTTGCCACCAGCTCACCTACCCTCAAAGCGATGTAAAATGCCAGGGCAAAGTTGGCTCTGAAGAAACAGACCTCATATTGGACCTACAAATGCTCCCCAGGTTAGACATGATAGCCGCCAGCCAGGCTGAGTCATCTGGCTTAGCTCCCTCCAAACATTGCCCAACCTTCAATGCTCTCTGAACCAGAAAAGCCTTTGTCTACTCTGTGTGCGGCCGCATCTTCTCAAAGAAGGATATCATAGCAATGTGATGACTAGCATATGAGACTGCTCCCCCCTCGGGGACCCAAGAAATGCTAATACTGCCTTGGGATTAAACTCATCCTTCCTTACCAAGCTCCCTAAAAGCTTGCAGTATGTGCTGAATGCCCCCTCTCTCACATGCCTCATTCCTGAGCGCTAAGCTGGCTGGAATGAGGTCTAGTAAACCAGAACACCAAGCCAACATAGTCACTCTGGAAATGGTGTGGGAAAGTCTGCCGCTCTTGGTGATGGTACCTGAATGCCGGCATCTTAAAATGAGACAAAGCATCCGCTGCATTGTTCAGTACACCCAGCACACACTTATCTTTAAAGATGACTTTCAGATTTAAGCACAGCAGCACAAATTCTTTCAAAAAGCTAACAATAATTTTCCACCTGGCTGCCTGTTGATTTAAAGCATTCCACTAAAGAAATGTTGTCGGACAAGAAAACCACAGACATGTTGCGGAATTTTTCCAGCCAGACTGTTAGAGCCACTAGAATGGGGAAGAGTTCAAGAAAACTCATGTAGGTCACCAAATCAGACTCCACCCACTTCTTCTGCCACCGCTGAGCACACCCATCAGGGCCAAGAGTGGCGCTGAAACCTTTGCTGCCTGTTGCATCTGTAAACAGACCTATCTCCTCATTGGACCTGGCAGAGCTAGGCAATTATACTGTCCCATTAAAGTCACCCAAGAATGCTTCCCATATCCTCATATCCTGGCAAACCTCGGGTGATAACCTAGTATGGTGGTGTTTTACTTTCAAGCCAAACATGACTTGAGTAATTGACCAAGCGAATGGGTGGCCTATGGAGATAATGTGAATAATGAAATTCAGGTACCAGACCACTATCTGTATCTGATGCAGTGATGCTTTCTTAGACTCCAAACAGTTCTTAAGAACCCTGGAAAAATCAGTAACTTTCTCCCTGGGGAACATAGATTCACCTGCCACTAAGTCCAACGAAATGCTAAGGAATTTATGAGTTTTAGCCAGCCCACAGGTAATACCCTGTGCCTGGGGTACCCAAATGGGACCCATCAGCTCTTGAAATGACTGCACTGCCCTCTCCCGAACCAGGAGGGCCCAAAAAGAAGAAGTCATCCAAGTACTGCAACATCAATTTAGGCAAATACCTCTGTCTAAAGAACCCTCCCCGGAAAGTGCTGAACCTTTCAAAATATGCACAGGAGACCAAACAACCCATGTACTTGCATTTGTTGAAGTAAAAGGAGCCTTCAAACTGATATTGCAAGCAGCATTCCTGGCCCCAGCTCCGGAAGCATACTGAAGCCAGTTCTTGTTGGAGATTGCGAGTGTACCTGACAGCTTCTTGTTTGTCCCCTTATCTTGTGGGGAAATCGACACACGCCGCCAGGGGTCTTTGCCTGCCCGCCTCCCGCCGCCTAACTCCTTCAACCAACGTGGAGTAGGGCCGCCGAGAGGAGCGTGGGCGGGCACCTCAAAACTACAAATCCCAGCAGCCCCAGCGGGGCAAAACTACAGCGTTTGGCGCCAGGAGGCGCTCAAATAGGACGTCATCCCTGATGAGTGGGGGCTCTTTGTTGGAGATTGCGAGTGTACCTGACAGCTTCTTGTTTGTCCCCTTACCTTGTGGGGAAATCGACACACGCCGCCAGGGGTCTTTGCCTGCCCGCCTCCCGCCGCCTAACTCCTTCAACCAACGTGGAGTAGGGCTGCCGAGCGGAGCGTGGGCGGGCACCACAAAACTACAAATCCCAGCAGCCCCAGTGGGGCAAAACTACAGCGTTTGGCGCCAGGAGGCGCTCAAATAGGACGTCATCCCTGACGAGTGGGGGCTCTTTGTTGGAGATTGCGAGTGTACCTGACAGCTTCTTGTTTGTCCCCTTACCTTGTGGGGAAATCGACACACGCCACCAGGGGTCTTTGCCTGCCCGCCTCCCGTCGCCTAACTCCTTCAACCAACGTGGAGTAGGGCCGCCGAGCGGAGCGTGGGCGGGCACCTCAAAACTACAAATCCCAGCAGCCCCAGCGGGGCAAAACTACAGCGTTTGGCGCCAGGAGGCGCTCAAATAGGACGTCATCCCTGACGAGTGGGGGCTCTTTGTTGGAGATTGCGAGTGTACCTGACAGCTTCTTGTTTGTCCCCTTACCTTGTGGGGAAATCGACACACGCCGCCAGGGGTCTTTGCCTGCCCGCCTCCCGCCGCCTAACTCCTTCAACCAACGTGGAGTAGGGCCGCCGAGCGGAGCGTGGGCGGGCACCTCACAACTACAAATCCCAGCAGCCCCAGCGGGGCAAAACTACAGCGTTTGGCGCCAGGAGGCGCTCAAATAGGACGTCATCACCGCCTCGCGGGACGCGAGCGGGACGCCCGGGGCGAAGCCCGGGCAAAGGGCGGGCCCTCTACGGCCCTCATCGGCAGGGGGAGGCTGGACTGGGCCAGTTACCCTGCCCAAAAAGCTGTGGAGGTATCTAGCATAGATTTATAATTTATGGACATCTCAAAATATCACTCTGTTAATAGTATGGAGATGCGTGAGACAAGAAGTAGGGCAGCAGCGGGAGGGAAGAAACTAACAGGCACCTTAGATGACTTTATTGTGAGAACTAACATATTGATTGATGAGGGGATCTCTTTGCTGGAAAGAAGGGTATCGCAGGACTTGGAACATGCAAAAAGGTCCTCTATGGGCCATTTTGCTAATGTACGGAGCCCAAATAGAGGAGAGAATATCAGTTTATCTATGGATGTGACTAGTACAGCTGTCTCACAAACTCCTCTCGAAACTACTCAGATTCCCTTGGTTCAAACTCTTATATCCCCCCAGGCATCTACTAGCGTTCTGATACACATAGCAGCCACACCTAATGATAAAAATGTTGTGCTACAGGGGATAAAGGAAGGGGCAATCCCCAAAAAGAGGTCAAACCAAACTATGCTCACTAACACAAGTGGCAATGACTTATTGATAGACACAAGTAATGCTCTTACTGCTAATGGAAATACACAAGGAGAAGATGGCCTACCCCCTAACGCAGTGTGCCTAGCTATCCCGGATGACAGCATTTTGGATGATTCGATGGCTGACTTAATATCTAATAGCTCTAGTAATAGCTCACCTGAGGGTAGTCTTACTGTTGGTAGGGAAAAAGAAACTACAATGCTCTACCTGTTGGAGACCTCAATGAAAACTTTATTAATTCCCCTGATAGATCATCTTAAGGAGTTGGAGAAACAAATTCAATACCTAAAAAGAGACACACATACGCAGTATGAGAACTTGGCTAAACAAATAGCCAACGTAAGCGCCCCTAAGGCTCAAGCTATAGTAACATCATCTAATAAACCTGGGCCTATACTGCCAAAGGGTGTTCCAAATAGTACTTCTCTGGGTACAACAAAGCCCGACAAAGGAAAACTACCTAATAATCCACTATTAGAAATGTCATTAATACCTAAAAACTTAGCCGTCTCTACCAATAAGGCTCCAGCTCCACAAACTCCTGTTCAAGTACCTGTCAAAGACCAACCAGTTATAAGTGATGCACGCAGAAATATAAATTTACCACCAAAAGCCTCACCATATGTCGTGGTTTTGACTGGAGTTCCGGAACTAGATGCTCAATCAATTGAAACCAATGGGGCATTAATAAATAAGGCCATTCACTGGCTTAATAATAACTATCCTCTCCCGCCAGCGATCAAAAGTAATATCCTAATGGCAGAAAGGGCACCATGGATTGGGTATAATAAAAAAAGGGCTCAAGGCGACTGTGTGGCGATAACTTTTGAAAACCCACGTACTGCGGAATACATCACAACGAGGGCCCCTAGAAACCATGGCCTGTCCATTGTAGCTAGGGCACTACCCTATTTTTACAATGATGGGGAACATCCGGATAATGGGTGGAGCTGGACTAGGGACAACCGATATCCAAGAGGCAGAAGTGGTGAGGACTATGATAGGATTCAGTATAACACACAATGGGGAGGGGTGAATGAGGATGGATGGAATGTGGTGAAACATAGGGGGAGGATTCCACACTTTTTCCCGCAAAGGTATGAGCCAGGCTGGTTTGGTAATCAGCAACTTCCTCCCATTATCCCATGCCATAATCGTTTTGACTGTCTAGAAATGTTGGATTGACTCCCTGAGGCCAAAGAGGCTCTAAAGGTTTCTACTCCTGTAAGCCCGGGGGAGATTAATCTATCCGGGTATGATGTGCCACACGAAACTGGAGTGGAGGCTATGATAACACAAGGGATGCAGGGTGGCCAAGCAGGGGCAGCTGTGGAGGTGTCCCCTAAAGAAAAGTTCTGTAAAGTGATCTTTTGGAATGTGGCAGGCATAAAACAAAAAATTGTCAATCCATCTTGGGATGATGTAATTACTGGTGTAGGTATACTAGCCTTACAAGAAACTTGGGCCACTGCACCGATACATTTAAATGGTTACAAAACCTTCTTTACTCCCGCAGTAGGGGGTGTATATGGAAGACCCAAGGGTGGTTTAACAACATATATATCTAACCTGCTAGTATATGATAAGATTTCTTTCTGCCCTGGATCCAGCTACTATCAGAAAATAGTGATAGACACAAGAGGGCCCAAGGATTGTCTTTTTAAATTTCTATAATAACTTCCCAAGTAGCATGATTAAGGAAGTACTCGCTTTAATAACTGAAGAATTGCAGACTGAAATTGATAAGAAATAAAGGGGCGAAGTAATGATCTTGTGGGGGGGTGATTTTAATTGTACATTGTGTAAAAAGGGTCAAAAGGGTATATGCGGCCTGATGTTGGAACAGGATATTAATTTAATGCACTTCGAACATACCCTACTTGGAGACTCATTAAATGAGATGATTTTTAATTTTGATTTTGGGTTCACGAATGAAATATTATTTACAACAAGGGGTGGTGATGGACAGAGTCTCTGAATTAAGCAGAATACTCTCACCCAGTCAAGAGATCAGGGCTAGATCCAACACCGTTTTTTAGCTCACTGCACCATCCCAGTTTCAGAACCTGGCTGTATGCAAATTAGTCTGTCCCTGGCCCAGTGCATCATGGGAACAGGGCAGACCAGACTACAAAAGCCAATTTTTACACTGGGAAGGAAACAAGCTTCCGGGGACCGGTTTCTGGCATTTCAGCCATCTTCGGCCCGGCTTGCTTGAATCCTGATGGTGCAATGAGCAAGGGACTCCCATCTGAGCATACCCTTCCACGCTTAGGGTGGACAAAATTATTTACAACAAGGGGTGGTGATGGACAGAGTCTCTGAATTAAGCAGAGTACTCTCACCCAGTCAAGAGATCAGGGCTAGATCCAACACCGTTTTTTAGCTCATTGCACCATCCCAGTTTCAGAACCTGGCTGTATGCAAATTAGTCTGTCCCTGGCCCAGTGCATCATGGGAACAGGGCAGACCAGACTACAAAAGCCAGACTACAAAAGCCAATTCTTACACTGGGAAGGAAACAAGCTTCCGGGGACCGGTTTCTGGCATTTCAGCCGTCTTCGGCCCGGCTTGCTTGAATCCTGATGGTGCAATGAGCAAGGGACTCACATCTGAGCATACCCTTCCACGCCCCCAACGGTGTTGGATCTAGCCCTGATCTCTTGACTGGGTGAGAGTATTCTGCTTAATTCAGAGACTCTGTCCCTCACCACCCCTTGTTGTAAATATTTTTGTCCATCCTAAGCGTGGAAGGGTATACTCAGACATGAGTCCCTTGCTCATTGCACCATCAGGATTCAAGCAAGCCGGGCCGAAGACGGCTGTAATGCCAGAAACCGGTCCCCGGAAGCTTGTTTCCTTCCCAGTGTAAGAATTGGCTTTTGTAGTTTGGTTTGCCCTGTTCCCATCATGCACTGGGACAGGAACAGACTAATTTGCATACAGCCAGGTTCTGAAACTGGGATGGTGCAGTGAGCTAAAAAACGGTGTTGGATCTAGCCCTGATCTCTTGACTGGGTGAGAGTATTCTGCTTAAGTCAGAGACTCTGTCCCTCACCACCCCTTGTTGTAAATATTTTTGTCCACCCTAAGCGTGGAAGGGTATACTCAGACATGAGTCCCTTGCTCATTGCACCATCAGGATTCAAGCAAGCCGGGCCGAAGACGGCTGTAATGCCAGAAACTGGTCCCCGGAAGCTTGTTTCCTTCCCAGTGTAAGAATTGGCTTTTGTAGTTTGGTTTGCCCTGTTCCCATCATGCACTGGGACAGGAACAGACTAATTTGCATACAGCCAGGTTCTGAAACTGGGATGGTGCAGTGAGCTAAAAAACGGTGTTGGATCTAGCCCTGATCTCTTGACTGGGTGAGAGTATTCTGCTTAATTCAGAGACTCTGTCCCTCACCACCCCTTGTTGTAAATATTTTTGTCCACCCTAAGCGTGGAAGGGTATACTCAGACATGAGTCCCTTGCTCATTGCACCATCAGGATTCAAGCAAGCCGGGCCGAAGACGGCTGTAATGCCAGAAACCGGTCCCCGGAAGCTTGTTTCCTTCCCAGTGTAAGAATTGGCTTTTGTAGTTTGGTTTGCCCTGTTCCCATCATGCACTGGGACAGGAACAGACTAATTTGCATACAGCCAGGTTCTGAAACTGGGATGGTGCAGTGAGCTAAAAAACGGTGTTGGATCTAGCCCTGATCTCTTGACTGGGTGAGAGTATTCTGCTTAATTCAGAGACTCTGTCCCTCACCACCGCTTGTTGTAAATATTTTTGTCCACCCTAAGCGTGGAAGGGTATACTCAGACATGAGTCCCTTGCTCATTGCACCATCAGGATTCAAGCAAGCCGGGCCGAAGACGGCTGTAATGCCAGAAACCGGTCCCAGGAAGCGTGGAAGGGTATACTCAGACATGAGTCCCTTGCTCATTGCACCATCAGGATTCAAGCAAGCCGGGCCGAAGACGGCTGTAATGCCAGAAACCGGTCCCCGCAAGCTTGTTTCCTTCCCAGTGTAAGAATTGGCTTTTGTAGTTTGGTTTGCCCTGTTCCCATCATGCACTGGGACAGGAACAGACTAATTTGCATACAGCCAGGTTCTGAAACTGGGATGGTGCAGTGAGCTAAAAAACGGTGTTGGATCTAGCCCTGATCTCTTGACTGGGTGAGAGTATTCTGCTTAATTCAGAGACTCTGTCCCTCACCACCCCTTGTTGTAAATATTTTTGTCCACCCTAAGCGTGGAAGGGTATACTCAGACATGAGTCCCTTGCTCATTGCACCATCAGGATTCAAGCAAGCCGGGCCGAAGATGGCTGTAATGCCAGAAACCGGTCCCCGGAAGCTTGTTTCCTTCCCAGTGTAAGAATTGGCTTTTGTAGTTTGGTTTGCCCTGTTCCCATCATGCACTGGGACAGGAACAGACTAATTTGCATACAGCCAGGTTCTGAAACTGGGATGGTGCAGTGAGCTAAAAAAACGGTGTTGGATCTAGCCCTGATCTCTTGACTGGGTGAGAGTATTCTGCTTAATTCATAGACTTTGTCCCTCACCACCCCTTGTTGTGAATATTTTTATCCACCCTAAGCGTGGAAGGGTATACTCAGACATGAGTCCCTTGCTCATTGCACCATCAGGATTCAAGCAAGCCGGGCCGAAGACGGCTGTAATGCCAGAAACCGGTCCCCGGAAGCTTGTTTCCTTCCCAGTGTAAGAATTGGCTTTTGTAGTTTGGTTTGCCCTGTTCCCATCATGCACTGGGACGGAAACAGACTAATTTGCATACAGCCAGGTTCTGAAACTGGGATGGTGCAGTGAGCTAAAAAACGGTGTTGGATCTAGCCCTGATCTCTTGACTGGGTGAGAGTATTCTGCTTAATTCAGAGACTCTGTCCCTCACCACCCCTTGTTGTAAATATTTTTGTCCACCCTAAGCGTGGAAGGGTATACTCAGACATGAGTCCCTTGCTCATTGCACCATCAGGATTCAAGCAAGCCGGGCCGAAGACGGCTGTAATGCCAGAAACCGGTCCCTGGAAGCTTGTTTCCTTCCCAGTGTAAGAATTGGCTTTTGTAGTTTGGTTTGCCCTGTTCCCATCATGCACTGGGACAGGAACAGACTAATTTGCATACAGCCAGGTTCTGAAACTGGGATGGTGCAGTGAGCTAAAAAACGGTGTTGGATCTAGCCCTGATCTCTTGACTGGGTGAGAGTATTCTGCTTAATTCAGAGACTCTGTCCCTCACCACCCCTTGTTGTAAATATTTTTGTCCACCCTAAGCGTGGAAGGGTATACTCAGACATGAGTCCCTTGCTCATTGCACCATCAGGATTCAAGCAAGCCGGGCCGAAGACGGCTGTAATGCCAGAAACCGGTCCCCGGAAGCTTGTTTCCTTCCCAGTGTAAGAATTGGCTTTTGTAGTTTGGTTTGCCCTGTTCCCATCATGCACTGGGACAGGAACAGACTAATTTGCATACAGCCAGGTTCTGAAACTGGGATGGTGCAGTGAGCTAAAAACGGTGTTGGATCTAGCCCTGATCTCTTGACTGGTGAGAGTATTCTGCTTAATTCAGAGACTCTGTCCCTCACCACCCCTTGTTGTAAATATTTTTGTCCACCCTAAGCGTGGAAGGGTATACTCAGACATGAGTCCCTTGCTCATTGCACCATCAGGATTCAAGCAAGGCGGGCCGAAGACGGCTGTAATGCCAGAAACTGGTCCCCGGAAGCTTGTTTCCTTCCCAGTGTAAGAATTGGCTTTTGTAGTTTGGTTTGCACTGTTCCCATCATGCACTGGGACAGGAACAGACTAATTTGCATACAGCCAGGTTCTGAAACTGGGATGGTGCAGTGAGCTAAAAAACGGTGTTGGATCTAGCCCTGATCTCTTGACTGGGTGAGAGTATTCTGCTTAATTCAGAGACTCTGTCCCTCACCACCCCTTGTTGTAAATATTTTTGTCCACCCTAAGCGTGGAAGGGTATACTCAGACATGAGTCCCTTGCTCATTGCACCATCAGGATTCAAGCAAGCCGGGCCGAAGACGGCTGTAATGCCAGAAACCGGTCCCCGGAAGCTTGTTTCCTTCCCAGTGTAAGAATTGGCTTTTGTAGTTTGGTTTGCCCTGTTCCCATCATGAACTGGGACAGGAACAGACTAATTTGCATACAGCCAGGTTCTGAAACTGGGATGGTGCAGTGAGCTAAAAAACGGTGTTGGATCTAGCCCTGATCTCTTGACTGGGTGAGAGTATTCTGCTTAATTCAGAGACTCTGTCCCTCACCACCCCTTGTTGTAAATATTTTTGTCCACCCTAAGCGTGGAAGGGTATACTCAGACATGAGTCCCTTGCTCATTGCACCATCAGGATTCAAGCAAGCCGGGCCGAAGATGGCTGTAATGCCAGAAACCGGTCCCCGGAAGCTTGTTTCCTTTCCAGTGTAAGAATTGGCTTTTGTAGTTTGGTTTGCCCTGTTCCCATCATGCACTGGGACAGGAAGAGACTAATTTGCATACAGCCAGGTTCTGAAACTGGGATGGTGCAGTGAGCTAAAAACGGTGTTGGATCTAGCCCTGATCTCTTGACTGGGTGAGAGTATTCTGCTTAATTCAGAGACTCTGTCCCTCACCACCCCTTGTTGTAAATATTTTTGTCCACCCTAAGCGTGGAAGGGTATACTCAGACATGAGTCCCTTGCTCATTGCACCATCAGGATTCAAGCAAGCCGGGCCGAAGACGGCTGTAATGCCAGAAACCGGTCCCCGGAAGCTTGTTTCCTTCCCAGTGTAAGAATTGGCTTTTGTAGTTTGGTTTGCCCTGTTCCCATCATGCACTGGGACAGGAACAGACTAATTTGCATACAGCCAGGTTCTGAAACTGGGATGGTGCAGTGAGCTAAAAAACGGTGTTGGATCTAGCTCTGATCTCTTGACTGGGTGAGAGTATTCTGCTTAATTCAGAGACTCTGTCCCTCACCACCCCTTGTTGTAAATATTTTTGTCCACCCTAAGCGTGGAAGGGTATACTCAGACATGAGTCCCTTGCTCATTGCACCATCAGGATTCAAGCAAGCCGGGCCGAAGACGGCTGTAATGCCAGAAACCGGTCCCCGGAAGCTTGTTTCCTTCCCAGTGTAAGAATTGGCTTTTGTAGTTTGGTTGTTCCCTGTTCCCATCATGCACTGGGACAGGAACAGACTAATTTGCATACAGCCAGGTTCTGAAACTGGGATGGTGCACTGAGCTAAAAAACCGTGTTGGATCTAGCCCTGATCTCTTGACTGGGTGAGAGTATTCTGCTTAATTCAGAGACTCTGTCCCTCACCACCCCTTGTTGTAAATATTTTTGTCCACCCTAAGCGTGGAAGGGTATACTCAGACATGAGTCCCTTGCTCATTGCACCATCAGGATTCAAGCAAGCCGGGCCGAAGACGGCTGTAATGCCAGAAACCGGTCCCCGGAAGCTTGTTTCCTTCCCAGTGTAAGAATTGGCTTTTGTAGTTTGGTTTGCCCTGTTCCCATCATGCACTGGGACAGGAACAGACTAATTTGCATACAGCCAGGTTCTGAAACTGGGATGGTGCAGTGAGCTAAAAAACGGTGTTGGATCTACCCCTGATCTCTTGACTGGGTGAGAGTATTCTGCTTAATTCAGAGACTCTGTCCCTCACCACCCGTTGTTGTAAATATTTTTGTCCACCCTAAGCGTGGAAGGGTATACTCAGACATGAGTCCCTTGCTCATTGCACCATCAGGATTCAAGCAAGCCGGGCCGAAGACGGCTGTAATGCCAGAAACCGGTCCCCGGAAGCTTGTTTCCTTCCCAGTGTAAGAATTGGCTTTTGTAGTTTGGTTTGCCCTGTTCCCATAATGCACTGGGACAGGAACATACTAATTTGCATACAGCCAGGTTCTGAAACTGGGATGGTGCAGTGAGCTAAAAAACGGTGTTGGATCTAGCCCTGATCTCTTGACTGGGTGAGAGTATTCTGCTTAATTCAGAGACTCTGTCCCTCACCACCCCTTGTTGTAAATATTTTTGTCCACCCTAAGCGTGGAAGGGTATACTCAGACATGAGTCCCTTGCTCATTGCACCATCAGGATTCAAGCAAGCCGGGCCGAAGACGGCTGTAATGCCAGAAACCGGTCCCCGGAAGCTTGTTTCCTTCCCAGTGTAAGAATTGGCTTTTGTAGTTTGGTTTGCCCTGTTCCCATCATGCACTGGGACAGGAATAGACTAATTTGCATACAGCCAAGTTCTGAAACTGGGATGGTGCAGTGAGCTAAAAAACGGTGTTGGATCTAGCCCTGATCTCTTGACTGGGTGAGAGTATTCTGCTTAATTCAGAGACTCTGTCCCTCACCACCCCTTGTTGTAAATATTTTTGTCCACCCTAAGCGTGGAAGGGTATACTCAGACATGAGTCCCTTGCTCATTGCACCATCAGGATTCAAGCAAGCCGGGCCGAAGACGGCTGTAATGCCAGAAACCGGTCCCCGGAAGCTTGTTTCCTTCCCAGTGTAAGAATTGGCTTTTGTAGTTTGGTTTGCCCTGTTCCCATCATGCACTGGGACAGGAACAGACTAATTTGCATACAGCCAGGTTCTGAAACTGGGATGGTGCAGTGAGCTAAAAAACGGTGTTGGATCTAGCCCTGATCTCTTGACTGGGTGAGAGTATTCTGCTTAATTCAGAGACTCTGTCCCTCACCACCCGTTGTTGTAAATATTTTTGTCCACCCTAAGCGTGGAAGGGTATACTTAGACATGAGTCCCTTGCTCATTGCACCATCAGGATTCAAGCAAGCCGGGCCGAATGCGGCTGTAATGCCAGAAACCGGTCCCCGGAAGCTTGTTTCCTTCCCAGTGTAAGAATTGGCTTTTGTAGTTTGGTTTGCCCTGTTCCCATCATGCACTGGGACAGGAACAGACTAATTTGCATACAGCCAGGTTCTGAAACTGGGATGGTGCAGTGAGCTAAAAAACGGTGTTGGATCTAGCCCTGATCTCTTGACTGGGTGAGAGTATTCTGCTTAATTCAGAGACTCTGTCCCTCACCACCCCTTGTTGTAAATATTTTTGTCCACCCTAAGCGTGGAAGGGTATACTCAGACATGAGTCCCTTGCTCATTGCACCATCAGGATTCAAGCAAGCCGGGCCGAAGACGGCTGTAATGCCAGAAACCGGTCCCCGGAAGCGTGGAAGGGTATACTCAGACATGAGTCCCTTGCTCATTGCACCATCAGGATTCAAGCAAGCCGGGCCGAAGACGGCTGTAATGCCAGAAACCGGTCCCCGGAAGCTTGTTTCCTTCCCAGTGTAAGAATTGGCTTTTGTAGTTTGGTTTGCCCTGTTCCCATCATGCACTGGGACAGGAACAGACTAATTTGCATACAGCCAGGTTCTGAAACTGGGATGGTGCAGTGAGCTAAAAAACGGTGTTGGATCTAGCCCTGATCTCTTGACTGGGTGAGAGTATTCTGCTTAATTCAGAGACTCTGTCCCTCACCACCCCTTGTTGTAAATATTTTTGTCCACCTTAAGCGTGGAAGGGTATACTCAGACATGAGTCCCTTGCTCATTGCACCATCAGGATTCAAGCAAGCTGGGCCGAAGACGGCTGTAATGCCAAAAACCGGTCCCCGGAAGCTTGTTTCCTTCCCAGTGTAAGAATTGGCTTTTGTAGTTTGGTTTGCCCTGTTCCCATCATGCACTGGGACAGGAACAGACTAATTTGCATACAGCCAGGTTCTGAAACTGGGATGGTGCAGTGAGCTAAAAAACGGTGTTGGATCTAGCCCTGATCTCTTGACTGGGTGAGAGTATTTTGCTTAATTCAGAGACTCTGTCCCTCACCACCCCTTGTTGTAAATATTTTTGTCCACCCTAAGCGTGGAAGGGTATACTCAGACATGAGTCCCTTGCTCATTGCACCATCAGGATTCAAGCAAGCTGGGCCGAAGACGGCTGTAATGCCAGAAACCGGTCCCCGGAAGCTTGTTTCCTTCCCAGTGTAAGAATTGGCTTTTGTAGTTTGGTTTGCCCTGTTCCCATCATGCACTGGGACAGGAACAGACTAATTTGCATACAGCCAGGTTCTGAAACTGGGATGGTGCAGTGAGCTAAAAAACGGTGTTGGATCTAGCCCTGATCTCTTGACTGGGTGAGAGTATTCTGCTTAATTCAGAGACTCTGTCCCTCACCACCCCTTGTTGTAAATATTTTTGTCCACCCTAAGCGTGGAAGGGTATACTCAGACTTGAGTCCCTTGCTCATTGCACCATCAGGATTCAAGCAAGCCGGGCCGAAGACGGCTGTAATGCCAGAAACCGGTCCCCGGAAGCTTGTTTCCTTCCCAGTGTAAGAATTGGCTTTTGTAGTTTGGTTTGCCCTGTTCCCATCATGCACTGGGACAGGAACAGACTAATTTGCATACAGCCAGGTTCTGAAACTGGGATGGTGCAGTGAGCTAAAAAACGGTGTTGGATATAGCCCTGATCTCTTGACTGGGTGAGAGTATTCTGCTTAATTCAGAGACTCTGTCCCTCACCACCCCTTGTTGTAAATATTTTTGTCCACCCTAAGCGTGGAAGGGTATACTCAGACATGAGTCCCTTGCTCATTGCACCATCAGGATTCAAGCAAGCCGGGCCGAAGACGGCTGTAATGCCAGAAACCGGTCCCCGGAAGCTTGTTTCCTTCCCAGTGTAAGAATTGGCTTTTGTAGTTTGGTTTGCCCTGTTCCCATCATGCACTGGGACAGGAACAGACTAATTTGCATACAGCCAGGTTCTGAAACTGGGATGGTGCAGTGAGCTAAAAAACGGTGTTGGATCTAGCTCTGATCTCTTGACTGGGTGAGAGTATTCTGCTTAATTCAGAGACTCTGTCCCTCACCACCCCTTGTTGTAAATATTTTTGTCCACCCTAAGCGTGGAAGGGTATACTCAGACATGAGTCCCTTGCTCATTGCACCATCAGGATTCAAGCAAGCCGGGCCGAAGACGGCTGTAATGCCAGAAACCGGTCCCCGGAAGCTTGTTTCCTTCCCAGTGTAAGAATTGGCTTTTGTAGGTTGGTTTGCCCTGTTCCCATCATGCACTGGGACAGGAACAGACTAATTTGCATACAGCCAGGTTCTGAAACTGGGATGGTGCAGTGAGCTAAAAAACGGTGTTGGATCTAGCCCTGATCTCCTGACTGGGTGAGAGTATTCTGCTTAATTCAGAGACTCTGTCCCTCACCACCCCTTGTTGTAAATATTTTTGTCTACCCTAAGCGTGGAAGGGTATACTCAGACATGAGTCCCTTGCTCATTGCACCATCAGGATTCAAGCAAGCCGGGCCGAAGACGGCTGTAATGCCAGAAACCGGTCCCTGGAAGCTTGTTTCCTTCCCAGTGTAAGAATTGGCTTTTGTAGTTTGGTTTGCCCTGTTCCCATCATGCACTGGGACAGGAACAGACTAATTTGCATACAGCCAGGTTCTGAAACTGGGATGGTGCAGTGAGCTAAAAAACGGTGTTGGATATAGCCCTGATCTCTTGACTGGGTGAGAGTATTCTGCTTAATTCAGAGACTCTGTCCCTCACCACCCCTTGTTGTAAATATTTTTGTCCACCCTAAGTGTGGAAGGGTATACTCAGACATGAGTCCCTTGCTCATTGCACCATCAGGATTCAAGCAAGCCGGGCCGAAGACGGCTGTAATGCCAGAAACCGGTCCCCGGAAGCTTGTTTCCTTCCCAGTGTAAGAATTGGCTTTTGTAGTTTGGTTTGCCCTGTTCCCATCATGCACTGGGACAGGAACAGACTAATTTGCATACAGCCAGGTTCTGAAACTGGGATGGTGCAGTGAGCTAAAAAACGGTGTTGGATCTAGCTCTGATCTCTTGACTGGGTGAGAGTATTCTGCTTAATTCAGAGACTCTGTCCCTCACCACCCCTTGTTGTAAATATTTTTGTCCACCCTAAGCGTGGAAGGGTATACTCAGACATGAGTCCCTTGCTCATTGCACCATCAGGATTCAAGCAAGCCGGGCCGAAGACGGCTGTAATGCCAGAAACCGGTCCCCGGAAGCTTGTTTCCTTCCCAGTGTAAGAATTGGCTTTTGTAGTTTGGTTTGCCCTGTTCCCATCATGCACTGGGACAGGAACAGACTAATTTGCATACAGCCAGGTTCTGAAACTGGGATGGTGCAGTGAGCTAAAAAACGGTGTTGGATCTAGCCCTGATCTCCTGACTGGGTGAGAGTATTCTGCTTAATTCAGAGACTCTGTCCCTCACCACCCCTTGTTGTAAATATTTTTGTCCACCCTAAGCGTGGAAGGGTATACTCAGACATGAGTCCCTTGCTCATTGCACCATCAGGATTCAAGCAAGCCGGGCCGAAGACGGTTGTAATGCCAGAAACCGGTCCCCGGAAGCTTGTTTCCTTCCCAGTGTAAGAATTGGCTTTTGTAGTTTGGTTTGCCCTGTTCCCATCATGCACTGGGACAGGAACAGACTAATTTGCATACAGCCAGGTTCTGAAACTGGGATGGTGCAGTGAGCTAAAAAACGGTGTTGGATCTAGCCCTGATCTCTTGACTGGGTGAGATTATTCTGCTTAATTCAGAGACTCTGTCCCTCACCACCCCTTGTTGTAAATATTTTTGTCCACCCTAAGCGTGGAAGGGTATACTCAGACATGAGTCCCTTGCTCGTTGCACCATCAGGATTCAAGCAAGCCGGGCCGAAGACGGCTGTAATGCCAGAAACCGGTCCCCGGAAGCTTGTTTCCTTCCCAGTGTAAGAATTGGCTTTTGTAGTTTGGTTTTGCCCTGTTCCCATCATGCACTGGGACAGGAACAGACTAATTTGCATACAGCCAGGTTCTGAAACTGGGATGGTGCAGTGAGCTAAAAAACGGTGTTGGATCTAGCCCTGATCTCTTGACTGGGTGAGAGTATTCTGCTTAATTCAGAGACTCTGTCCCTCACCACCCGTTGTTGTAAATATTTTTGTCCACCCTAAGCGTGGAAGGGTATACTCAGACATGAGTCCCTTGCTCATTGCACCATCAGGATTCAAGCAAGCCGGGCCGAAGACGGCTGTAATGCCAGAAACCGGTCCCCGGAAGCTTGTTTCCTTCCCAGTGTAAGAATTGGCTTTTGTAGTTTGGTTTGCCCTGTTCCCATCATGCACTGGGACAGGAACAGACTAATTTGCATACAGCCAGGTTCTGAAACTGGGATGGTGCAGTGAGCTAAAAAACGGTGTTGGATCTAGCCCTGATCTCTTGACTGGGTGAGAGTATTCTGCTTAATTCAGAGACTCTGTCCCTCACCACCCCTTGTTGTAAATATTTTTGTCCACCCTAAGCGTGGAAGGGTATACTCAGACATGAGTCCCTTGCCCATTGCACCATCAGGATTCAAGCAAGCAGGGCCGAAAACGGCTGTAATGCCAGAAACCGGTCCCCGGAAGCTTGTTTCCTTCCCAGTGTAAGAATTGGCTTTTGTAGTTTGGTTTGCCATGTTCCCATCATGCACTGGGACAGGAACAGACTAATTTGCATACAGCCAGGTTCTTACACTGGGATGGTGCAGTGAGCTAAAAAACGGTGTTGGATCTAGCCCTGATCTCTTGACTGGGTGAGAGTATTCTGCTTAATTCAGAGACTCTGTCCCTCACCACCCGTTGTTGTAAATATTTTTGTCCACCCTAAGCGTGGAAGGGTATACTCAGACATGAGTCCCTTGCTCATTGCACCATCAGGATTCAAGCAAGCCGGGCCGAATGCGGCTGTAATGCCAGAAACCGGTCCCCGGAAGCTTGTTTCCTTCCCAGTGTAAGAATTGGCTTTTGTAGTTTGGTTTGCCCTGTTCCCATCATGCACTGGGACAGGAACAGACTAATTTGCATACAGCCAGGTTCTGAAACTGGGATGGTGCAGTGAGCTAAAAAACGGTGTTGGATCTAGCCCTGATCTCTTGACTGGGTGAGAGTATTCTGCTTAATTCAGAGACTCTGTCCCTCACCACCCCTTGTTGTAAATATTTTTGTCCACCCTAAGCGTGGAAGGGTATACTCAGACATGAGTCCCTTGCTCATTGCACCATCAGGATTCAAGCAAGCTGGGCCGAAGACGGCTGTAATGCCAAAAACCGGTCCCCGGAAGCTTGTTTCCTTCCCAGTGTAAGAATTGGCTTTTGTAGTTTGGTTTGCCCTGTTCCCATCATGCACTGGGACAGGAACAGACTAATTTGCATACAGCCAGGTTCTGAAACTGGGATGGTGCAGTGAGCTAAAAAACGGTGTTGGATCTAGCCCTGATCTCTTGACTGGGTGAGAGTATTCTGCTTAATTCAGAGACTCTGTCCCTCACCACCCCTTGTTGTAAATATTTTTGTCCACCCTAAGCGTGGAAGGGTATACTCAGACATGAGTCCCTTGCTCATTGCACCATCAGGATTCAAGCAAGCCGGGCCGAAGACGGCTGTAATGCCAGAAACCGGTCCCCGGAAGCTTGTTTCCTTCCCAGTGTAAGAATTGGCTTTTGTAGTTTGGTTTGCCCTGTTCACATCATGCACTGGGACAGGAACAGACTAATTTGCATACAGCCAGGTTCTGAAACTGGGATGGTGCAGTGAGCTAAAAAACGGTGTTGGATCTAGCCCTGATCTCTTGACTGGGTGAGAGTATTCTGCTCAATTCAGAGACTCTGTCCCTCACCACCCCTTGTTGTAAATATTTTTGTCCACCCTAAGCGTGGAAGGGTATACTCAGACATGAGTCCCTTGCTCATTGCACCATCAGGATTCAAGCAAGCCGGGCCGAAGACGGCTGTAATGCCAGAAACCGGTCCCCGGAAGCTTGTTTCCTTCCCAGTGTAAGAATTGGCTTTTGTAGTTTGGTTTGCCCTGTTCACATCATGCACTGGGACAGGAACAGACTAATTTGCATACAGCCAGGTTCTGAAACTGGGATGGTGCAGTGAGCTAAAAAACGGTGTTGGATCTAGCCCTGATCTCTTGACTGGGTGAGAGTATTCTGCTCAATTCAGAGACTCTGTCCCTCACCACCCCTTGTTGTAAATATTTTTGTCCACCCTAAGCGTGGAAGGGTATACTCAGACATGAGTCCCTTGCTCATTGCACCATCAGGATTCAAGCAAGCCGGGCCGAAGACGGCTGTAATGCCAGAAACCGGTCCCTGGAAGCTTGTTTCCTTCCCAGTGTAAGAATTGGCTTTTGTAGTTTGGTTTGCCCTGTTCCCATCATGCACTGGGACAGGAACAGACTAATTTGCATACAGCCAGGTTCTGAAACTGGGATGGTGCAGTGAGCTAAAAAACGGTGTTGGATCTAGCCCTGATCTCTTGACTGCGTGAGAGTATTCTGCTTAATTCAGAGACTGTCCCTCACCACCCCTTGTTGTAAATATTTTTGTCCACCCTAAGCGTGGAAGGGTATACTCAGACATGAGTCCCTTGCTCATTGCACCATCAGGATTCAAGCAAGCCGGGCCAAAGACGGCTGTAATGCCAGAAACCGGTCCCCGGAAGCTTGTTTTCTTCCCAGTGTAAGAATTGGCTTTTGTAGTTTGGTTTGCCCTGTTCCCATCATGCACTGGGACAGGAACAGACTAATTTGCATACAGCCAGGTTCTGAAACTGGGATGGTGCAGTGAGCTAAAAAACGGTGTTGGATCTAGCCCTGATCTCTTGACTGGGTGAGAGTATTCTGCTTAATTCAGAGACTCTGTCCCTCACCACCCCTTATTGTAAATATTTTTGTCCACCCTAAGCGTGGAAGGGTATACTCAGACATGAGTCCCTTGCTCATTGCACCATCAGGATTCAAGCAAGCCGGGCCGAAGACGGCTGTAATGCCAGAAACCGGTCCCCGGAAGCTTGTTTCCTTCCCAGTGTAAGAATTGGCTTTTGTAGTTTGGTTTGCCCTGTTCCCATCATGCACTGAGACAGGAACAGACTAATTTGCATACAGCCAGGTTCTGAAACTGGGATGGTGCAGTGAGCTAAAAAACGGTGTTGGATCTAGCCCTGATCTCTTGACTGGGTGAGAGTATTCTGCTTAATTCAGAGACTCTGTCCCTCACCACCCCTTGTTGTAAATATTTTTGTCCACCCTAAGCGTGGAAGGGTATACTCAGACATGAGTCCCTTGCTCATTGCACCATCAGGATTCAAGCAAGCCGGGCCGAAGACGGCTGTAATGCCAGAAACCGGTCCCCGGAAGCTTGTTTCCTTCCCAGTGTAAGAATTGGCTTTTGTAGTTTGGTTTGCCCTGTTCCCATCATGCACTGGGACAGATACAGACTAATTTGCATACAGCCAGGTTCTGAAACTGGGATGGTGCAGTGAGCTAAAAACAGTGTTGGATCTAGCCCTGATCTCTTGACTGGGTGAGAGTATTCTGCTTAATTCAGAGACTCTGTCCCTCACCACCCCTTGTTGTAAATATTTTTGTCCACCCTAAGCGTGGAAGGGTATACTCAGACATGAGTCCCTTGCTCATTGCACCATCAGGATTCAAGCAAGGCGGGCCGAAGACGGCTGTAATGCCAGAAACTGGTCCCCGGAAGCTTGTTTCCTTCCCAGTGTAAGAATTGGCTTTTGTAGTTTGGTTTGCACTGTTCCCATCATGCACTGGGACAGGAACAGACTAATTTGCATACAGCCAGGTTCTGAAACTGGGATGGTGCAGTGAGCTAAAAAACGGTGTTGGATCTAGCCCTGATCTCTTGACTGGGTGAGAGTATTCTGCTTAATTCAGAGACTCTGTCCCTCACCACCCCATGTTGTAAATATTTTTGTCCACCCTAAGCGTGGAAGGGTATACTCAGACATGAGTCCCTTGCTCATTGCACCATCAGGATTCAAGCAAGCCGGGCCGAAGACGGCTGTAATGCCAGAAACCGGTCCCCGGAAGCTTGTTTCCTTCCCAGTGTAAGAATTGGCTTTTGTAGTTTGGTTTGCCCTGTTCCCATCATGCACTGGGACAGGAACAGACTAATTTGCATACAGCCAGGTTCTGAAACTGGGATGGTGCAGTGAGCTAAAAAACGGTGTTGGATCTAGCCCTGATCTCTTGACTGGGTGAGAGTATTCTGCTTAATTCAGAGACTCTGTCCCTCACCACCCCTTGTTGTAAATATTTTTGTCCACCCTAAGCGTGGAAGGGTATACTCAGACATGAGTCCCTTGCTCATTGCACCATCAGGATTCAAGCAAGCCGGGCCGAAGACGGCTGTAATGCCAGAAACCGGTCCCCGGAAGCTTGTTTCCTTCCCAGTGTAAGAATTGGCTTTTGTAGTTTGGTTTGCCCTGTTCCCATCATGCACTGGGACAGGAACAGACTAATTTGCATACAGCCAGGTTCTGAAACTGGGATGGTGCAGTGAGCTAAAAAACGGTGTTGGATCTAGCCCTGATCTCTTGACTGGGTGAGAGTATTCTGCTTAATTCAGAGACTCTGTCCCTCACCACCCCTTGTTGTAAATATTTTTGTCCACCCTAAGCGTGGAAGGGTATACTCAGACATGAGTCCCTTGCTCATTGCACCATCAGGATTCAAGCAAGCCGGGCCGAAGACGGCTGTAATGCCAGAAACCGGTCCCCGGAAGCTTGTTTCCTTTCCAGTGTAAGAATTGGCTTTTGTAGTTTGGTTTGCCCTGTTCCCATCATGCACTGGGACAGGAACAGACTAATTTGCATACAGCCAGGTTCTGAAACTGGGATGGTGCAGTGAGCTAAAAACGGTGTTGGATCTAGCCCTGATCTCTTGACTGGGTGAGAGTATTCTGCTTAATTCAGAGACTCTGTCCCTCACCACCCCTTGTTGTAAATATTTTTGTCCACCCTAAGCGTGGAAGGGTATACTCAGACATGAGTCCCTTGCTCATTGCACCATCAGGATTCAAGCAAGCCGGGCCGAAGACGGCTGTAATGCCAGAAACCGGTCCCCGGAAGCTTGTTTCCTTCCCAGTGTAAGAATTGGCTTTTGTAGTTTGGTTTGCCCTGTTCCCTTCATGCACTGGGACAGGAACAGACTAATTTGCATACAGCCAGGTTCTGAAACTGGGATGGAGCAGTGAGCTAAAAAACGGTGTTGGATCTAGCTCTGATCTCTTGACTGGGTGAGAGTATTCTGCTTAATTCAGAGACTCTGTCCCTCACCACCCCTTGTTGAAAATATTTTTGTCCACCCTAAGCGTGGAAGGGTATACTCAGACATGAGTCCCTTGCTCATTGCACCGTCAGGATTCAAGCAAGCCGGGCCGAAGACGGCTGTAATGCCAGAAACCGGTCCCCGGAAGCTTGTTTCCTTCCCAGTGTAAGAATTGGCTTTTGTAGTTTGGTTTGCCCTGTTCCCATCATGCACTGGGACAGGAACAGACTAATTTGCATACAGCCAGGTTCTGAAACTGGGATGGTGCAGTGAGCTAAAAAACGGTGTTGGATCTAGCCCTGATCTCTTGACTGGGTGAGAGTATTCTGCTTAATTCAGAGACTCTGTCCCTCACCACCCCTTGTTGTAAATATTTTTGTCCACCCTAAGCGTGGAAGGGTATACTCAGACATGAGTCCCTTGCTCATTGCACCATCAGGATTCAAGCAAGCCGGGCCGAAGACGGCTGTAAGGCCAGAAACCGGTCCCCGGAAGCGTGGAAGGGTATACTCAGACATGAGTCCCTTGCTCATTGCACCATCAGGATTCAAGCAAGCCGGGCCGAAGACGGCTGTAATGCCAGAAACCGGTCCCCGGAAGCTTGTTTCCTTCCCAGTGTAAGAATTGGCTTTTGTAGTTTGGTTTGCCCTGTTCCCATCATGCACTGGGACAGGAACAGACGAATTTGCATACAGCCAGGTTCTGAAACTGGGATGGTGCAGTGAGCTAAAAAACGGTGTTGGATCTAGCCCTGATCTCTTGACTGGGTGAGAGTATTCTGCTTAATTCAGAGACTCTGTCCCTCACCACCCCTTGTTGTAAATATTTTTGTCCACCCTAAGCGTGGAAGGGTATACTCAGACATGAGTCCCTTGCTCATTGCACCATCAGGATTCAAGCAAGCTGGGCCGAAGACGGCTGTAATGCCAAAAACCGGTCCCCGGAAGCTTGTTTCCTTCCCAGTGTAAGAATTGGCTTTTGTAGTTTGGTTTGCCCTGTTCCCATCATGCACTGGGACAGGAACAGACTAATTTGCATACAGCCAGGTTCTGAAACTGGGATGGTGCAGTGAGCTAAAAAACGGTGTTGGATCTAGCCCTGATCTCTTGACTGGGTGAGAGTATTCTGCTTAATTCAGAGACTCTGTCCCTCACCACCCCTTGTTGTAAATATTTTTGTCCACCCTAAGCGTGGAAGGGTATACTCAGACATGAGTCCCTTGCTCATTGCACCATCAGGATTCAAGCAAGCCCGGCCGAAGACGGCTGTAATGCCAGAAACCGGTCCCCGGAAGCTTGTTTCCTTCCCAGTGTAAGAATTGGCTTTTGTAGTTTGGTTTGCCCTGTTCCCATCATGCACTGGGACAGGAACAGACTAATTTGCATACAGCCAGGTTCTGAAACTGGGATGGTGCAGTGAGCTAAAAAACGGTGTTGGATATAGCCCTGATCTCTTGACTGGGTGAGAGTATTCTGCTTAATTCAGAGACTCTGTCCCTCACCACCCCTTGTTGTAAATATTTTTGTCCACCCTAAGCGTGGAAGGGTATACTCAGACATGAGTCCCTTGCTCATTGCACCATCAGGATTCAAGCAAGCCGGGCCGAAGACGGCTGTAATGCCAGAAACCGGTCCCCGGAAGCTTGTTTCCTTCCCAGTGTAAGAATTGGCTTTTGTAGTTTGGTTTGCCCTGTTCCCATCATGCACTGGGACAGGAACAGACTAATTTGCATACAGCCAGGTTCTGAAACTGGGATGGTGCAGTGAGCTAAAAAACGGTGTTGGATCTAGCCCTGATCTCTTGACTGGGTGAGAGTATTCTGCTTAATTCAGAGACTCTGTCCCTCACCACCCGTTGTTGTAAATATTTTTGTCCACCCTAAGCGTGGAAGGGTATACTCAGACATGAGTCCCTTGCTCATTGCACCATCAGGATTCAAGCAAGCCGGGCCGAAGACGGCTGTAATGCCAGAAACCGGTCCCCGGAAGCTTGTTTCCTTCCCAGTGTAAGAATTGGCTTTTGTAGTTTGGTTTGCCCTGTTCCCATCATGCACTGGGACAGGAACAGACTAATTTGCATACAGCCAGGTTCTGAAACTGGGATGGTGCAGTGAGCTAAAAAACGGTGTTGGATCTAGCCCTGATCTCTTGACTGGGTGAGAGTATTCTGCTTAATTCAGAGACTCTGTCCCTCACCACCCCTTGTTGTAAATATTTTTGTCCACCCTAAGCGTGGAAGGGTATACTCAGACATGAGTCCCTTGCTCATTGCACCATCAGGATTCAAGCAAGCAGGGCCGAAGACGGCTG
The DNA here is from genome assembly GCF_964261635.1 of Lissotriton helveticus. Taxonomy (NCBI): domain Eukaryota; kingdom Metazoa; phylum Chordata; class Amphibia; order Caudata; family Salamandridae; genus Lissotriton; species Lissotriton helveticus. The sequence goes on from NC_136067.1 coordinate 1,569,744,833, forward strand.
TAATGCCAGAAACCGGTCCCCGGAAGCTTGTTTCCTTCCCAGTGTAAGAATTGGCTTTTGTAGTTTGGTTTGCCATGTTCCCATCATGCACTGGGACAGGAACAGACTAATTTGCATACAGCCAAGTTCTGAAACTGGGATGGTGCAGTGAGCTAAAAAACGGTGTTGGATCTAGCCCTGATCTCTTGACTGGGTGAGAGTATTCTGCTTAACTCAGAGACTCTGTCCCTCACCACCCCTTGTTGTAAATATTTTTGTCCACCCTAAGCGTGGAAGGGTATACTCAGACATGAGTCCCTTGCTCATTGCACCATCAGGATTCAAGCAAGCCGGGCCGAAGACGGCTGTAATGCCAGAAACCGGCCCTCGGAAGCTTGTTTCCTTCCCAGTGTAAGAATTGGCTTTTGTAGTTTGGTTTGCCCTGTTCCCATCATGCACTGGGACAGGAACAGACTAATTTGCATACAGCCAGGTTCTGAAACTGGGATGGTGCAGTGAGCTAAAAAACGGTGTTGGATCTAGCCCTGATCTCTTGACTGGGTGAGAGTATTCTGCTTAATTCAGAGACTCTGTCCCTCACCACCCGTTGTTGTAAATATTTTTGTCCACCCTAAGCGTGGAAGGGTATACTCAGACATGAGTCCCTTGCTCATTGCACCATCAGGATTCAAGCAAGCCGGGCCGAATGCGGCTGTAATGCCAGAAACCGGTCCCCGGAAGCTTGTTTCCTTCCCAGTGTAAGAATTGGCTTTTGTAGTTTGGTTTGCCCTGTTCCCATCATGCACTGGGACAGGAACAGACTAATTTGCATACAGCCAGGTTCTGAAACTGGGATGGTGCAGTGAGCTAAAAAACGGTGTTGGATCTAGCCCTGATCTCTTGACTGAGTGAGAGTATTCTGCTTAATTCAGAGACTCTGTCCCTCACCACCCCTTGTTGTAAATATTTTTGTCCACCCTAAGCGTGGAAGGGTATACTCAGACATGAGTCCCTTGCTCATTGCACCATCAGGATTCAAGCAAGCCGGGCCGAAGACGGCTGTAATGCCAAAAACCGGTCCCCGGAAGCTTGTTTCCTTCCCAGTGTAAGAATTGGCTTTTGTAGTTTGGTTTGCCCTGTTCCCATCATGCACTGGGACAGGAACAGACTAATTTGCATACAGCCAGGTTCTGAAACTGGGATGGTGCAGTGAGCTAAAAAACGGTGTTGGATCTAGCCCTGATCTCTTGACTGGGTGAGAGTATTCTGCTTAATTCAGAGACTCTGTCCCTCACCACCCCTTGTTGTAAATATTTTTGTCCACCCTAAGCGTGGAAGGGTATACTCAGACATGAGTCCCTTGCTCATTGCACCATCAGGATTCAAGCAAGCCGGGCCGAAGACGGCTGTAATGCCAGAAACCGGTCCCCGGAAACTTGTTTCCTTCCCAGTGTAAGAATTGGCTTTTGTAGTTTGGTTTGCCCTGTTCCCATCATGCACTGGGACAGGAACAGACTAATTTGCATACAGCCAGGTTCTGAAACTGGGATGGTGCAGTGAGCTAAAAAACGGTGTTGGATATAGCCCTGATCTCTTGACTGGGTGAGAGTATTCTGCTTAATTCAGAGACTCTGTCCCTCACCACCCCTTGTTGTAAATATTTTTGTCCACCCTAAGCGTGGAAGGGTATACTCAGACATGAGTCCCTTGCTCATTGCACCATCAGGATTCAAGCAAGCCGGGCCGAAGACGGCTGTAATGCCAGAAACCGGTCCCCGGAAGCGTGGAAGGGTATACTCAGACATGAGTCCCTTGCTCATTGCACCATCAGGATTCAAGCAAGCCGGGCCGAAGACGGCTGTAATGCCAGAAACCGGTCCCCGGAAGCTTGTTTCCTTCCCAGTGTAAGAATTGGCTTTTGTAGTTTGGTTTGCCCTGTTCCCATCATGCACTGGGACAGGAACAGACGAATTTGCATACAGCCAGGTTCTGAAACTGGGATGGTGCAGTGAGCTAAAAAACGGTGTTGGATCTAGCCCTGATCTCTTGACTGGGTGAGAGTATTCTGCTTAATTCAGAGACTCTGTCCCTCACCACCCTTTGTTGTAAATATTTTTGTCCACCCTAAGCGTGGAAGGGTATACTCAGACATGAGTCCCTTGCTCATTGCACCATCAGGATTCAAGCAAGCTGGGCCGAAGACGGCTGTAATGCCAAAAACCGGTCCCCGGAAGCTTGTTTCCTTCCCAGTGTAAGAATTGGCTTTTGTAGTTTGGTTTGCCCTGTTCCCATCATGCACTGGGACAGGAACAGACTAATTTGCATACAGCCAGGTTCTGAAACTGGGATGGTGCAGTGAGCTAAAAAACGGTGTTGGATCTAGCCCTGATCTCTTGACTGGGTGAGAGTATTCTGCTTAATTCAGAGACTCTGTCCCTCACCACCCCTTGTTGTAAATATTTTTGTCCACCCTAAGCGTGGAAGGGTATACTCAGACATGAGTCCCTTGCTCATTGCACCATCAGGATTCAAGCAAGCCGGGTCGAAGACGGCTGTAATGCCAGAAACCGGTCCCCGGAAGCTTGTTTCCTTCCCAGTGTAAGAATTGGCTTTTGTAGTTTGGTTTGCCCTGTTCCCATCATGCACTGGGACAGGAACAGACTAATTTGCATACAGCCAGGTTCTGAAAGTGGGATGGTGCAGTGAGCTAAAAAACGGTGTTGGATCTAGCCCTGATCTCTTGACTGGGTGAGAGTATTCTGCTTAATTCAGAGACTCTGTCCCTCACCACCCCTTGTTGTAAATATTTTTGTCCACCCTAAGCGTGGAAGGGTATACTCAGACATGAGTCCCTTGCTCATTGCACCATCAGGATTCAAGCAAGCCGGGCCGAAGACGGCTGTAATGCCAGAAACCGGTCCCCGGAAGCTTGTTTCCTTCCCAGTGTAAGAATTGGCTTTTGTAGTTTGGTTTGCCCTGTTCCCATCATGCACTGGGACAGGAACAGACTAATTTGCATACAGCCAGGTTCTGAAACTGGGATGGTGCAGTGAGCTAAAAAACGGTGTTGGATATAGCCCTGATCTCTTGACTGGGTGAGAGTATTCTGCTTAATTCAGAGACTCTGTCCCTCACCACCCCTTGTTGTAAATATTTTTGTCCACCCTAAGCGTGGAAGGGTATACTCAGACATGAGTCCCTTGCTCATTGCACCATCAGGATTCAAGCAAGCCGGGCCGAAGACGGCTGTAATGCCAGAAACCGGTCCCCGGAAGCTTGTTTCCTTCCCAGTGTAAGAATTGGCTTTTGTAGTTTGGTTTGCCCTGTTCCCATCATGCACTGGGACAGGAACAGACTAATTTGCATACAGCCAGGTTCTGAAACTGGGATGGTGCAGTGAGCTAAAAAACGGTGTTGGATCTAGCCCTGATCTCTTGACTGGGTGAGAGTATTCTGCTTAATTCAGAGACTCTGTCCCTCACCACCCCTTGTTGTAAATATTTTTGTCCACCCTAAGCGTGGAAGGGTATACTCAGACATGAGTCCCTTGCTCATTGCACCATCAGGATTCAAGCAAGCCGGGCCGAAGACGGCTGTTATGCCAGAAACCGGTCCCCGGAAGCTTGTTTCCTTCCCAGTGTAAGAATTGGCTTTTGTAGTTTGGTTTGCCCTGTTCCCATCATGCACTGGGACAGGAACAGACTAATTTGCATACAGCCAGGTTCTGAAACTGGGATGGTGCAGTGAGCTAAAAAACGGTGTTGGATCTAGCCCTGATCTCTTGACTGGGTGAGAGTATTCTGCTTAATTCAGAGACTCTGTCCCTCACCACCCGTTGTTGTAAATATTTTTGTCCACCCTAAGCGTGGAAGGGTATACTCAGACATGAGTCCCTTGCTCATTGCACCATCAGGATTCAAGCAAGCCGGGCCGAAGACGGCTGTAATGCCAGAAACCGGTCCCCGGAAGCTTGTTTCCTTCCCAGTGTAAGAATTGGCTTTTGTAGTTTGGTTTGCCCTGTTCCCATCATGCACTGGGACAGGAACAGACTAATTTGCATACAGCCAGGTTCTGAAACTGGGATGGTGCAGTGAGCTAAAAAACGGTGTTGGATCTAGCCCTGATCTCTTGACTGGGTGAGAGTATTCTGCTTAATTCAGAGACTCTGTCCCTCACCACCCCTTGTTGTAAATATTTTTGTCCACCCTAAGCGTGGAAGGGTATACTCAGACATGAGTCCCTTGCTCATTGCACCATCAGGATTCAAGCAAGCAGGGCCGAAGACGGCTGTAATGCCAGAAACCGGTCCCCGGAAGCTTGTTTCCTTCCCAGTGTAAGAATTGGCTTTTGTAGTTTGGTTTGCCATGTTCCCATCATGCACTGGGACAGGAACAGACTAATTTGCATACAGCCAAGTTCTGAAACTGGGATGGTGCAGTGAGCTAAAAAACGGTGTTGGATCTAGCCCTGATCTCTTGACTGGGTGAGAGTATTCTGCTTAATTCAGAGACTCTGTCCCTCACCACCCCTTGTTGTAAATATTTTTGTCCACCCTAAGCGTGGAAGGGTATACTCAGACATGAGTCCCTTGCTCATTGCACCATCAGGATTCAAGCAAGCCGGGCCGAATGCGGCTGTAATGCCAGAAACCGGTCCCCGGAAGCTTGTTTCCTTCCCAGTGTAAGAATTGGCTTTTGTAGTTTGGTTTGCCCTGTTCCCATCATGAACTGGGACAGGAACAGACTAATTTGCATACAGCCAGGTTCTGAAACTGGGATGGTGCAGTGAGCTAAAAAACGGTGTTGGATCTAGCCCTGATCTCTTGACTGGGTGAGAGTATTCTCCTTAATTCAGAGACTCTGTCCCTCACCACCCCTTGTTGTAAATATTTTTGTCCACCCTAAGCGTGGAAGGGTATACTCAGACATGAGTCCCTTGCTCATTGCACCATCAGGATTCAAGCAAGCTGGGCCGAAGACGGCTGTAATGCCAAAAACCGGTCCCCGGAAGCTTGTTTCCTTCCCAGTGTAAGAATTGGCTTTTGTAGTTTGGTTTGCCCTGTTCCCATCATGCACTGGGACAGGAACAGACTAATTTGCATACAGCCAGGTTCTGAAACTGGGATGGTGCAGTGAGCTAAAAAACGGTGTTGGATCTAACCCTGATCTCTTGACTGGGTGAGAGTATTCTGCTTAATTCAGAGACTCTGTCCCTCACCACCCCTTGTTGTAAATATTTTTGTCCACCCTAAGCGTGGAAGGGTATACTCAGACATGAGTCCCTTGCTCATTGCACCATCAGGATTCAAGCAAGCCGGGCCGAAGACGGCTGTAATGCCAGAAACCGGTCCCCGGAAGCTTGTTTCCTTCCCAGTGTAAGAATAGGCTTTTGTAGTTTGGTTTGCCCTGTTCCCATCATGCACTGGGACAGGAACAGACTAATTTGCATACAGCCAGGTTCTGAAACTGGGATGGTGCAGTGAGCTAAAAAACGGTGTTGGATCTAGCCCTAATCTCTTGACTGGGTGAGAGTATTCTGCTTAATTCAGAGACTCTGTCCCTCACCACCCCTTGTTGTAAATATTTTTGTCCACCCTAAGCGTGGAAGGGTATACTCAGACATGAGTCCCTTGCTCATTGCACCATCAGGATTCAAGCAAGCCGGGCCGAAGACGGCTGTAATGCCAGAAACCGGTCCCCGGAAACTTGTTTCCTTCCCAGTGTAAGAATTGGCTTTTGTAGTTTGGTTTGCCCTGTTCCCATCATGCACTGGGACAGGAACAGACTAATTTGCATACAGCCAGGTTCTGAAACTGGGATGGTGCAGTGAGCTAAAAAACGGTGTTGGATCTAGCCCTGATCTCTTGACTGGGTGAGAGTATTCTGCTTAATTCAGAGACTCTGTCCCTCACCACCCCTTGTTGTAAATATTTCTGTCTACCCTAAGCGTGGAAGGGTATACTCAGACATGAGTCCCTTGCTCATTGCACCATCAGGATTCAAGCAAGCCGGGCCGAAGACGGCTGTAATCCAGAAACCGGTCCCCGGAAGCTTGTTTCCTTCCCAGTGTAAGAATTGGCTTTTGTAGTTTGGTTTGCCCTGTTCCCATCATGCACTGGGACAGGAACAGACTAATTTGCATACAGCCAGGTTCTGAAACTGGGATGGTGCAGTGAGCTAAAAAACGGTGTTGGATATAGCCCTGATCTCTTGACTGGGTGAGAGTATTCTGCTTAATTCAGAGACTCTGTCCCTCACCACCCCTTGTTGTAAATATTTTTGTCCACCCTAAGCGTGGAAGGGTATACTCAGACATGAGTCCCTTGCTCATTGCACCATCAGGATTCAAGCAAGCCGGGCCGAAGACGGCTGTAATGCCAGAAACCGGTCCCCGGAAGCGTGGAAGGGTATACTCAGACATGAATCCCTTGCTCATTGCACCATCAGGATTCAAGCAAGCCGGGCCGAAGACGGCTGTAATGCCAGAAACCGGTCCCCGGAAGCTTGTTTCCTTCCCAGTGTAAGAATTGGCTTTTGTAGTTTGGTTTGCCCTGTTCCCATCATGCACTGGGACAGGAACAGACGAATTTGCATACAGCCAGGTTCTGAAACTGGGATGGTGCAGTGAGCTAAAAAACGGTGTTGGATCCAGCCCTGATCTCTTGACTGGGTGAGAGTATTCTGCTTAATTCAGAGACTCTGTCCCTCACCACCCTTTGTTGTAAATATTTTTGTCCACCCTAAGCGTGGAAGGGTATACTCAGACATGAGTCCCTTGCTCATTGCACCATCAGGATTCAAGCAAGCTGGGCCGAAGACGGCTGTAATGCCAAAAACCGGTCCCCGGAAGCTTGTTTCCTTCCCAGTGTAAGAATTGGCTTTTGTAGTTTGGTTTGCCCTGTTCCCATCATGCACTGGGACAGGAACAGACTAATTTGCATACAGCCAGGTTCTGAAACTGGGATGGTGCAGTGAGCTAAAAAACGGTGTTGGATCTAGCCCTGATCTCTTGACTGGGTGAGAGTATTCTGCTTAATTCAGAGACTCTGTCCCTCACCACCCCTTGTTGTAAATATTTTTGTCCACCCTAAGCGTGGAAGGGTATACTCAGACATGAGTCCCTTGCTCATTGCACCATCAGGATTCAAGCAAGCCGGGCCGAAGACGGCTGTAATGCCAGAAACCGGTCCCCGGAAGCTTGTTTCCTTCCCAGTGTAAGAATTGGCTTTTGTAGTTTGGTTTGCCCTGTTCCCATCATGCACTGGGACAGGAACAGACTAATTTGCATACAGCCAGGTTCTGAAAGTGGGATGGTGCAGTGAGCTAAAAAACGGTGTTGGATCTAGCCCTGATCTCTTGACTGGGTGAGAGTATTCTGCTTAATTCAGAGACTCTGTCCCTCACCACCCCTTGTTGTAATTATTTTTGTCCACCCTAAGCGTGGAAGGGTATACTCAGACATGAGTCCCTTGCTCATTGCACCATCAGGATTCAAGCAAGCAGGGCCGAAGACGGCTGTAATGCCAGAAACCGGTCCCCGGAAGCTTGTTTCCTTCCCAGTGTAAGAATTGGCTTTTGTAGTTTGGTTTGCCATGTTCCCATCATGCACTGGGACAGGAACAGACTAATTTGCATACAGCCAAGTTCTGAAACTGGGATGGTGCAGTGAGCTAAAAAATAGTGTTGGATCTAGCCCTGATCTCTTGACTGGGTGAGAGTATTCTGCTTAATTCAGAGACTCTGTCCCTCACCACCCCTTGTTGTAAATATTTTTGTCCACCCTAAGCGTGGAAGGGTATACTCAGACATGAGTCCCTTGCTCATTGCACCATCAGGATTCAAGCAAGCCGGGCCGAAGACGGCTGTAATGCCAGAAACCGGTCCCCGGAAGCTTGTTTCCTTCCCAGTGTAAGAATTGGCTTTTGTAGTTTGGTTTGCCCTGTTCCCATCATGCACTGGGACAGGAACAGACTAATTTGCATACAGCCAGGTTCTGAAACTGGGATGGTGCAGTGAGCTAAAAAACGGTGTTGGATCTAGCCCTGATCTCTTGACTGGGTGAGAGTATTCTGCTTAATTCAGAGACTCTGTCCCTCACCACCCCTTGTTGTAAATATTTTTGTCCACCCTAAGCGTGGAAGGGTATACTCAGACATGAGTCCCTTGCTCATTGCACCATCAGGATTCAAGCAAGCAGGGCCGAAGACGGCTGTAATGCCAGAAACCGGTCCCCGGAAGCTTGTTTCCTTCCCAGTGTAAGAATTGGCTTTTGTAGTTTGGTTTGCCATGTTCCCATCATGCACTGGGACAGGAACAGACTAATTTGCATACAGCCAAGTTCTGAAACTGGGATGGTGCAGTGAGCTAAAAAACGGTGTTGGATCTAGCCCTGATCTCTTGACTGGGTGAGAGTATTCTGCTTAATTCAGAGACTCTGTCCCTCACCACCCCTTGTTGTAAATATTTTTGTCCACCCTAAGCGTGGAAGGGTATACTCAGACATGAGTCCCTTGCTCATTGCACCATCAGGATTCAAGCAAGCCGGGCCGAATGCGGCTGTAATGCCAGAAACCGGTCCCCGGAAGCTTGTTTCCTTCCCAGTGTAAGAATTGGCTTTTGTAGTTTGGTTTGCCCTGTTCCCATCATGAACTGGGACAGGAACAGACTAATTTGCATACAGCCAGGTTCTGAAACTGGGATGGTGCAGTGAGCTAAAAAACGGTGTTGGATCTAGCCCTGATCTCTTGACTGGGTGAGAGTATTCTCCTTAATTCAGAGACTCTGTCCCTCACCACCCCTTGTTGTAAATATTTTTGTCCACCCTAAGCGTGGAAGGGTATACTCAGACATGAGTCCCTTGCTCATTGCACCATCAGGATTCAAGCAAGCTGGGCCGAAGACGGCTGTAATGCCAAAAACCGGTCCCCGGAAGCTTGTTTCCTTCCCAGTGTAAGAATTGGCTTTTGTAGTTTGGTTTGCCCTGTTCCCATCATGCACTGGGACAGGAACAGACTAATTTGCATACAGCCAGGTTCTGAAACTGGGATGGTGCAGTGAGCTAAAAAACGGTGTTGGATCTAGCCCTGATCTCTTGACTGGGTGAGAGTATTCTGCTTAATTCAGAGACTCTGTCCCTCACCACCCCTTGTTGTAAATATTTTTGTCCACCCTAAGCGTGGAAGGGTATACTCAGACATGAGTCCCTTGCTCATTGCACCATCAGGATTCAAGCAAGCCGGGCCGAAGACGGCTGTAATGCCAGAAACCGGTCCCCGGAAGCTTGTTTCCTTCCCAGTGTAAGAATTGGCTTTTGTAGTTTGGTTTGCCCTGTTCCCATCATGCACTGGGACAGGAACAGACTAATTTGCATACAGCCAGGTTCTGAAACTGGGATGGTGCAGTGAGCTAAAAAACGGTGTTGGATCTAGCCCTGATCTCTTGACTGGGTGAGAGTATTCTGCTTAATTCAGAGACTCTGTCCCTCACCACCCCTTGTTGTAAATATTTTTGTCCACCCTAAGCTTGGAAGGGTATACTCAGACATGAGTCCCTTGCTCATTGCACCATCAGGATTCAAGCAAGCCGGGCCGAAGACGGCTGTAATGCCAGAAACCGGTCCCCGGAAACTTGTTTCCTTCCCAGTGTAAGAATTGGCTTTTGTAGTTTGGTTTGCCCTGTTCCCATCATGCACTGGGACAGGAACAGACTAATGTGCATACAGCCAGGTTCTGAAACTGGGATGGTGCAGTGAGCTAAAAAACGGTGTTGGATCTAGCCCTGATCTCTTGACTGGGTGAGAGTATTCTGCTTAATTCAGAGACTCTGTCCCTCACCACCCCTTGTTGTAAATATTTTTGTCTACCCTAAGCGTGGAAGGGTATACTCAGACATGAGTCCCTTGCTCATTGCACCATCAGGATTCAAGCAAGCCGGGCCGAAGACGGCTGTAATCCAGAAACCGGTCCCCGGAAGCTTGTTTCCTTCCCAGTGTAAGAATTGGCTTTTGTAGTTTGGTTTGCCCTGTTCCCATCATGCACTGGGACAGGAACAGACTAATTTGCATACAGCCAGGTTCTGAAACTGGGATGGTGCAGTGAGCTAAAAAACGGTGTTGGATATAGCCCTGATCTCTTGACTGGGTGAGAGTATTCTGCTTAATTCAGAGACTCTGTCCCTCACCACCCCTTGTTGTAAATATTTTTGTCCACCCTAAGCGTGGAAGGGTATACTCAGACATGAGTCCCTTGCTCATTGCACCATCAGGATTCAAGCAAGCCGGGCCGAAGACGGCTGTAATGCCAGAAACCGGTCCCCGGAAGCGTGGAAGGGTATACTCAGACATGAGTCCCTTGCTCATTGCACCATCAGGATTCAAGCAAGCCGGGCCGAAGACGGCTGTAATGCCAGAAACCGGTCCCCGGAAGCTTGTTTCCTTCCCAGTGTAAGAATTGGCTTTTGTAGTTTGGTTTGCCCTGTTCCCATCATGCACTGGGACAGGAACAGACGAATTTGCATACAGCCAGGTTCTGAAACTGGGATGGTGCAGTGAGCTAAAAAACGGTGTTGGATATAGCCCTGATCTCTTGACTGGGTGAGAGTATTCTGCTTAATTCAGAGACTCTGTCCCTCACCACCCTTTGTTGTAAATATTTTTGTCCACCCTAAGCGTGGAAGGGTATACTCAGACATGAGTCCCTTGCTCATTGCACCATCAGGATTCAAGCAAGCTGGGCCGAAGACGGCTGTAATGCCAAAAACCGGTCCCCGGAAGCTTGTTTCCTTCCCAGTGTAAGAATTGGCTTTTGTAGTTTGGTTTGCCCTGTTCCCATCATGCACTGGGACAGGAACAGACTAATTTGCATACAGCCAGGTTCTGAAACTGGGATGGTGCAGTGAGCTAAAAAACGGTGTTGGATCTAGCCCTGATCTCTTGACTGGGTGAGAGTATTCTGCTTAATTCAGAGACTCTGTCCCTCACCACCCCTTGTTGTAAATATTTTTGTCCACCCTAAGCGTGGAAGGGTATACTCAGACATGAGTCCCTTGCTCATTGCACCATCAGGATTCAAGCAAGCCGGGCCGAAGACGGCTGTAATGCCAGAAACCAGTCCCCGGAAGCTTGTTTCCTTCCCAGTGTAAGAATTGGCTTTTGTAGTTTGGTTTGCCCTGTTCCCATCATGCACTGGGACAGGAACAGACTAATTTGCATACAGCCAGGTTCTGAAAGTGGGATGGTGCAGTGAGCTAAAAAACGGTGTTGGATCTAGCCCTGATCTCTTGACTGGGTGAGAGTATTCTGCTTAATTCAGAGACTCTGTCCCTCACCACCCCTTGTTGTAAATATTTTTGTCCACCCTAAGCGTGGAAGGGTATACTCAGACATGAGTCCCTTGCTCATTGCACCATCAGGATTCAAGCAAGCCGGGCCGAAGACGGCTGTAATGCCAGAAACCGGTCCCCGGAAGCTTGTTTCCTTCCCAGTGTAAGAATTGGCTTTTGTAGTTTGGTTTGCCCTGTTCCCATCATGCACTGGGACAGGAACAGACTAATTTGCATACAGCCAGGTTCTGAAACTGGGATGGTGCAGTGAGCTAAAAAACGGTGTTGGATATAGCCCTGATCTCTTGACTGGGTGAGAGTATTCTGCTTAATTCAGAGACTCTGTCCCTCACCACCCCTTGTTGTAAATATTTTTGTCCACCCTAAGCGTGGAAGGGTATACTCAGACATGAGTCCCTTCCTCATTGCACCATCAGGATTCAAGCAAGCCGGGCCGAAGACGGCTGTAATGCCAGAAACCGGTCCCCGGAAGCTTGTTTCCTTCCCAGTGTAAGAATTGGCTTTTGTAGTTTAGTTTGCCCTGTTCCCATCATGCACTGGGACAGGAACAGACTAATTTGCATACAGCCAGGTTCTGAAACTGGGATGGTGCAGTGAGCTAAAAAACGGTGTTGGATCTAGCCCTGATCTCTTGACTGGGTGAGAGTATTCTGCTTAATTCAGAGACTCTGTCCCTCACCACCCCTTGTTGTAAATATTTTTGTCCACCCTAAGCGTGGAAGGGTATACTCAGACATGAGTCCCTTGCTCATTGCACCATCAGGATTCAAGCAAGCCGGGCCGAAGACGGCTGTTATGCCAGAAACCGGTCCCCGGAAGCTTGTTTCCTTCCCAGTGTAAGAATTGGCTTTTGTAGTTTGGTTTGCCCTGTTCCCATCATGCACTGGGACAGGAACAGACTAATTTGCATACAGCCAGGTTCTGAAACTGGGATGGTGCAGTGAGCTAAAAAACGGTGTTGGATCTAGCCCTGATCTCTTGACTGGGTGAGAGTATTCTGCTTAATTCAGAGACTCTGTCCCTCACCACCCGTTGTTGTAAATATTTTTGTCCACCCTAAGCGTGGAAGGGTATACTCAGACATGAGTCCCTTGCTCATTGCACCATCAGGATTCAAGCAAGCCGGGCCGAAGACGGCTGTAATGCCAGAAACCGGTCCCCGGAAGCTTGTTTCCTTCCCAGTGTAAGAATTGGCTTTTGTAGTTTGGTTTGCCCTGTTCCCATCATGCACTGGGACAGGAACAGACTAATTTGCATACAGCCAGGTTCTGAAACTGGGATGGTGCAGTGAGCTAAAAAACGGTGTTGGATCTAGCCCTGATCTCTTGACTGGGTGAGAGTATTCTGCTTAATTCAGAGACTCTGTCCCTCACCACCCCTTGTTGTAAATATTTTTGTCCACCCTAAGCGTGGAAGGGTATACTCAGACATGAGTCCCTTGCTCATTGCACCATCAGGATTCAAGCAAGCAGGGCCAAAGACGGCTGTAATGCCAGAAACCGGTCCCCGGAAGCTTGTTTCCTTCCCAGTGTAAGAATTGGCTTTTGTAGTTTGGTTTGCCATGTTCCCATCATGCACTGGGACAGGAACAGACTAATTTGCATACAGCCAAGTTCTGAAACTGGGATGGTGCAGTGAGCTACAAAACAGTGTTGGATCTAGCCCTGATCTCTTGACTGGGTGAGAGTATTCTGCTTAATTCAGAGACTCTGTCCCTCACCACCCCTTGTTGTAAATATTTTTGTCCACCCTAAGCGTGGAAGGGTATACTCAGACATGAGTCCCTTGCTCATTGCACCATCAGGATTCAAGCAAGCCGGGCCGAAGACGGCTGTAATGCCAGAAACCGGTCCCCGGAAGCTTGTTTCCTTCCCAGTGTAAGAATTGGCTTTTGTAGTTTGGTTTGCCCTGTTCCCATCATGCACTGGGACAGGAACAGACTAATTTGCATACAGCCAGGTTCTGAAACTGGGATGGTGCAGTGAGCTAAAAAACGGTGTTGGATCTAGCCCTGATCTCTTGACTGGGTGAGAGTATTCTGCTTAATTCAGAGACTCTGTCCCTCACCACCCCTTGTTGTAAATATTTTTGTCCACCCTAAGCGTGGAAGGGTATACTCAGACATGAGTCCCTTGCTCATTGCACCATCAGGATTCAAGCAAGCCGGGCCGAAGACGGCTGTAATGCCAGAAACCGGTCCCCGGAAGCTTGTTTCCTTCCCAGTGTAAGAATTGGCTTTTGTAGTTTGGTTTGCCATGTTCCCATCATGCACTGGGACAGGAACAGACTAATTTGCATACAGCCAAGTTCTGAAACTGGGATGGTGCAGTGAGCTAAAAAACGGTGTTGGAACTAGCCCTGATCTCTTGACTGGGTGAGAGTATTCTGCTTAATTCAGAGACTCTGTCCCTCACCACCCCTTGTTGTAAATATTTTTGTCCACCCTAAGCGTGGAAGGGTATACTCAGACATGAGTCCCTTGCTCATTGCACCATCAGGATTCAAGCAAGCCGGGCCGAATGCGGCTGTAATGCCAGAAACCGGTCCCCGGAAGCTTGTTTCCTTCCCAGTGTAAGAATTGGCTTTTGTAGTTTGGTTTGCCCTGTTCCCATCATGAACTGGGACAGGAACAGACTAATTTGCATACAGCCAGGTTCTGAAACTGGGATGGTGCAGTGAGCTAAAAAACGGTGTTGGATCTAGCCCTGATCTCTTGACTGGGTGAGAGTATTCTCCTTAATTCAGAGACTCTGTCCCTCACCACCCCTTGTTGTAAATATTTTTGTCCACCCTAAGCGTGGAAGGGTATACTCAGACATGAGTCCCTTGCTCATTGCACCATCAGGATTCAAGCAAGCTGGGCCGAAGACGGCTGTAATGCCAAAAACCGGTCCCCGGAAGCTTGTTTCCTTCCCAGTGTAAGAATTGGCTTTTGTAGTTTGGTTTGCCCTGTTCCCATCATGCACTGGGACAGGAACAGACTAATTTGCATACAGCCAGGTTCTGAAACTGGGATGGTGCAGTGAGCTAAAAAACGGTGTTGGATCTAGCCCTGATCTCTTGACTGGGTGAGAGTATTCTGCTTAATTCAGAGACTCTGTCCCTCACCACCCCTTGTTGTAAATATTTTTGTCCACCCTAAGCGTGGAAGGGTATACTCAGACATGAGTCCCTTGCTCATTGCACCATCAGGATTCAAGCAAGCCGGGCCGAAGACGGCTGTAATGCCAGAAACCGGTCCCCGGAAGCTTGTTTCCTTCCCAGTGTAAGAATTGGCTTTTGTAGTTTGGTTTGCCCTGTTCCCATCATGCACTGGGACAGGAACAGACTAATTTGCATACAGCCAGGTTCTGAAACTGGGATGGTGCAGTGAGCTAAAAAATGGTGTTGGATCTAGCCCTGATCTCTTGACTGGGTGAGAGTATTCTGCTTAATTCAGAGACTCTGTCCCTCACCACCCCTTGTTGTAAATATTTTTGTCTACCCTAAGCGTGGAAGGGTATACTCAGACATGAGTCCCTTGCTCATTGCACCATCAGGATTCAAGCAAGCCGGGCCGAAGACGGCTGTAATCCAGAAACCGGTCCCCGGAAGCTTGTTTCCTTCCCAGTGTAAGAATTGGCTTTTGTAGTTTGGTTTGCCCTGTTCCCATCATGCACTGGGACAGGAACAGACTAATTTGCATACAGCCAGGTTCTGAAACTGGGATGGTGCAGTGAGCTAAAAAACGGTGTTGGATATAGCCCTGATCTCTTGACTGGGTGAGAGTATTCTGCTTAATTCAGAGACTCTGTCCCTCACCACCCCTTGTTGTAAATATTTTTGTCCACCCTAAGCGTGGAAGGGTATACTCAGACATGAGTCCCTTGCTCATTGCACCATCAGGATTCAAGCAAGCCGGGCCGAAGACGGCTGTAATGCCAGAAACCGGTCCCCGGAAGCTTGTTTCCTTCCCAGTGTAAGAATTGGCTTTTGTAGTTTGGTTTGCCCTGTTCCCATCATGCACTGGGACAGGAACAGACTAATTTGCATACAGCCAGGTTCTGAAACTGGGATGGCGCAGTGAGCTAAAAAACGGTGTTGGATCTAGCTCTGATCTCTTGACTGGGTGAGAGTATTCTGCTTAATTCAGAGACTCTGTCCCTCACCACCCCTTGTTGTAAATATTTTTGTCCACCCTAAGCGTGGAAGGGTATACTCAGACATGAGTCCCTTGCTCATTGCACCATCAGGAT
Organism: Lissotriton helveticus; assembly: GCF_964261635.1. Classification (NCBI taxonomy): domain Eukaryota; kingdom Metazoa; phylum Chordata; class Amphibia; order Caudata; family Salamandridae; genus Lissotriton; species Lissotriton helveticus. The sequence goes on from NC_136067.1 coordinate 1,569,760,386, forward strand.
TCAAGCAAGCCGGGCCGAAGACGGCTGTAATGCCAGAAACCGGTCCCCGGAAGCTTGTTTCCTTCCCAGTGTAAGAATTGGCTTTTGTAGTTTGGTTTGCCCTGTTCCCATCATGCACTGGGACAGGAACAGACTGATTTGCATACAGCCAGGTTCTGAAACTGGGATGGTGCAGTGAGCTAAAAAACGGTGTTGGATCTAGCCCTGATCTCCTGACTGGGTGAGAGTATTCTGCTTAATTCAGAGACTCTGTCCCTCACCACCCCTTGTTGTAAATATTTTTGTCCACCCTAAGCGTGGAAGGGTATACTCAGACATGAGTCCCTTGCTCATTGCACCATCAGGATTCAAGCAAGCCGGGCCGAAGACGGCTGTAATGCCAGAAACCGGTCCCCGGAAGCTTGTTTCCTTCCCAGTGTAAGAATTGGCTTTTGTAGTTTGGTTTGCCCTGTTCCCATCATGCACTGGGACAGGAACAGACTAATTTGCATACAGCCAGGTTCTGAAACTGGGATGGTGCAGTGAGCTAAAAAACGGTGTTGGATCTAGCCCTGATCTCTTGACTGGGTGAGAGTATTCTGCTTAATTCAGAGACTCTGTCCCTCACCACCCCTTGTTGTAAATATTTTTGTCCACCCTAAGCGTGGAAGGGTATACTCAGACATGAGTCCCTTGCTCGTTGCACCATCAGGATTCAAGCAAGCCGGGCCGAAGACGGCTGTAATGCCAGAAACCGGTCCCCGGAAGCTTGTTTCCTTCCCAGTGTAAGAATTGGCTTTTGTAGTTTGGTTTGCCCTGTTCCCATCATGCACTGGGACAGGAACAGACTAATTTGCATACAGCCAGGTTCTGAAACTGGGATGGTGCAGTGAGCTAAAAAACGGTGTTGGATCTAGCCCTGATCTCTTGACTGGGTGAGAGTATTCTGCTTAATTCAGAGACTCTGTCCCTCACCACCCCTTGTTGTAAATATTTTTGTCCACCCTAAGCGTGGAAGGGTATACTCAGACATGAGTCCCTTGCTCATTGCACCATCAGGATTCAAGCAAGCCGGGCTGAAGACGGCTGTTATGCCAGAAACCGGTCCCCGGAAGCTTGTTTCCTTCCCAGTGTAAGAATTGGCTTTTGTAGTTTGGTTTGCCCTGTTCCCATCATGCACTGGGACAGGAACAGACTAATTTGCATACAGCCAGGTTCTGAAACTGGGATGGTGCAGTGAGCTAAAAAACGGTGTTGGATCTAGCCCTGATCTCTTGACTGGGTGAGAGTATTCTGCTTAATTCAGAGACTCTGTCCCTCACCACCCCTTGTTGTAAATATTTTTGTCCACCCTAAGCGTGGAAGGGTATACTCAGACATGAGTCCCTTGCTCATTGCACCATCAGGATTCAAGCAAGCAGGGCCGAAGACGGCTGTAATGCCAGAAACCGGTCCCCGGAAGCTTGTTTCCTTCCCAGTGTAAGAATTGGCTTTTGTAGTTTGGTTTGCCATGTTCCCATCATGCACTGGGACAGGAACAGACTAATTTGCATACAGCCAAGTTCTGAAACTGGGATGGTGCAGTGAGCTAAAAAACGGTGTTGGATCTAGCCCTGATCTCTTGACTGGGTGAGAGTATTCTGCTTAATTCAGAGACTCTGTCCCTCACCACCCCTTGTTGTAAATATTTTTGTCCACCCTAAGCGTGGAAGGGTATACTCAGACATGAGTCCCTTGCTCATTGCACCATCAGGATTCAAGCAAGCCGGGCCGAAGACGGCTGTAATGCCAGAAACCGGTCCTCGGAAGCTTGTTTCCTTCCCAGTGTAAGAATTGGCTTTTGTAGTTTGGTTTGCCATGTTCCCATCATGCACTGGGACAGGAACAGACTAATTTGCATACAGCCAAGTTCTGAAACTGGGATGGTGCAGTGAGCTAAAAAACGGTGTTGGATCTAGCCCTGATCTCTTGACTGGGTGAGAGTATTCTGCTTAATTCAGAGACTCTGTCCCTCACCACCCCTTGTTGTAAATATTTTTGTCCACCCTAAGCGTGGAAGGGTATACTCAGACATGAGTCCCTTGCTCATTGCACCATCAGGATTCAAGCAAGCCGGGCCGAATGCGGCTGTAATGCCAGAAACCGGTCCCCGGAAGCTTGTTTCCTTCCCAGTGTAAGAATTGGCTTTTGTAGTTTGGTTTGCCCTGTTCCCATCATGAACTGGGACAGGAACAGACTAATTTGCATACAGCCAGGTTCTGAAACTGGGATGGTGCAGTGAGCTAAAAAACGGTGTTGGATCTAGCCCTGATCTCTTGACTGGGTGAGAGTATTCTCCTTAATTCAGAGACTCTGTCCCTCACCACCCCTTGTTGTAAATATTTTTGTCCACCCTAAGCGTGGAAGGGTATACTCAGACATGAGTCCCTTGCTCATTGCACCATCAGGATTCAAGCAAGCTGGGCCGAAGACGGCTGTAATGCCAAAAACCGGACCCCGGAAGCTTGTTTCCTTCCCAGTGTAAGAATTGGCTTTTGTAGTTTGGTTTGCCCTGTTCCCATCATGCACTGGGACAGGAACAGACTAATTTGCATACAGCCAGGTTCTGAAACTGGGATGGTGCAGTGAGCTAAAAAACGGTGTTGGATCTAGCCCTGATCTCTTGACTGGGTGAGAGTATTCTGCTTAATTCAGAGACTCTGTCCCTCACCACCCCTTGTTGTAAATATTTTTGTCCACCCTAAGCGTGGAAGGGTATACTCAGACATGAGTCCCTTGCTCATTGCACCATCAGGATTCAAGTAGCCGGGCCGAAGACGGCTGTAATGCCAGAAACCGGTCCCCGGAAGCTTGTTTCCTTCCCAGTGTAAGAATTGGCTTTTGTAGTTTGGTTTGCCCTGTTCCCATCATGCACTGGGACAGGAACAGACTAATTTGCATACAGCCAGGTTCTGAAACTGGGATGGTGCAGTGAGCTAAAAAATGGTGTTGGATCTAGCCCTGATCTCTTGACTGGGTGAGAGTATTCTGCTTAATTCAGAGACTCTGTCCCTCACCACCCCTTGTTGTAAATATTTTTGTCTACCCTAAGCGTGGAAGGGTATACTCAGACATGAGTCCCTTGCTCATTGCACCATCAGGATTCAAGCAAGCCGGGCCGAAGACGGCTGTAATCCAGAAACCGGTCCCCGGAAGCTTGTTTCCTTCCCAGTGTAAGAATTGGCTTTTGTAGTTTGGTTTGCCCTGTTCCCATCATGCACTGGGACAGGAACAGACTAATTTGCATACAGCCAGGTTCTGAAACTGGGATGGTGCAGTGAGCTAAAAAACGGTGTTGGATATAGCCCTGATCTCTTGACTGGGTGAGAGTATTCTGCTTAATTCAGAGACTCTGTCTATCACCACCCCTTGTTGTAAATATTTTTGTCCACCCTAAGCGTTGAAGGGTATACTCAGACATGAGTCCCTTGCTCATTGCACCATCAGGATTCAAGCAAGCCGGGCCGAAGACGGCTGTAATGCCAGAAACCGGTCCCCGGAAGCTTGTTTCCTTCCCAGTGTAAGAATTGGCTTTTGTAGTTTGGTTTGCCCTGTTCCCATCATGCACTGGGACAGGAACAGACTAATTTGCATACAGCCAGGTTCTGAAACTGGGATGGTGCAGTGAGCTAAAAAACGGTGTTGGATCTAGCTCTGATCTCTTGACTGGGTGAGAGTATTCTGCTTAATTCAGAGACTCTGTCCCTCACCACCCCTTGTTGTAAATATTTTTGTCCACCCTAAGCGTGGAAGGGTATACTCAGACATGAGTCCCTTGCTCATTGCACCATCAGGATTCAAGCAAGCCGGGCCGAAGACGGCTGTAATGCCAGAAACCGGTCCCCGGAAGCTTGTTTCCTTCCCAGTGTAAGAATTGGCTTTTGTAGTTTGGTTTGCCCTGTTCCCATCATGCACTGGGACAGGAACAGACTGATTTGCATACAGCCAGGTTCTGAAACTGGGATGGTGCAGTGAGCTAAAAAACGGTGTTGGATCTAGCCCTGATCTCCTGACTGGGTGAGAGTATTCTGCTTAATTCAGAGACTCTGTCCCTCACCACCCCTTGTTGTAAATATTTTTGTCCACCCTAAGCGTGGAAGGGTATACTCAGACATGAGTCCCTTGCTCATTGCACCATCAGGATTCAAGCAAGCCGGGCCGAAGACGGCTGTAATGCCAGAAACCGGTCCCCGGAAGCTTGTTTCCTTCCCAGTGTAAGAATTGGCTTTTGTAGTTTGGTTTGCCCTGTTCCCATCATGCACTGGGACAGGAACAGACTAATTTGCATACAGCCAGGTTCTGAAACTGGGATGGTGCAGTGAGCTAAAAAACGGTGTTGGATCTAGCCCTGATCTCTTGACTGGGTGAGAGTATTCTGCTTAATTCAGAGACTCTGTCCCTCACCACCCCTTGTTGTAAATATTTTTGTCCACCCTAAGCGTGGAAGGGTATACTCAGACATGAGTCCCTTGCTCGTTGCACCATCAGGATTCAAGCAAGCCGGGCCGAAGACGGCTGTAATGCCAGAAATCGGTCCCCGGAAGCTTGTTTCCTTCCCAGTGTAAGAATTGGCTTTTGTAGTTTGGTTTGCCCTGTTCCCATCATGCACTGGGACAGGAACAGACTAATTTGCATACAGCCAGGTTCTGAAACTGGGATGGTGCAGTGAGCTAAAAAACGGTGTTGGATCTAGCCCTGATCTCTTGACTGGGTGAGAGTATTCTGCTTAATTCAGAGACTCTGTCCCTCACCACCCCTTGTTGTAAATATTTTTGTCCACCCTAAGCGTGGAAGGGTATACTCAGACATGAGTCCCTTGCTCATTGCACCATCAGGATTCAAGCAAGCCGGGCTGAAGACGGCTGTTATGCCAGAAACCGGTCCCCGGAAGCTTGTTTCCTTCCCAGTGTAAGAATTGGCTTTTGTAGTTTGGTTTGCCCTGTTCCCATCATGCACTGGGACAGGAACAGACTAATTTGCATACAGCCAGGTTCTGAAACTGGGATGGTGCAGTGAGCTAAAAAACGGTGTTGGATCTAGCCCTGATCTCTTGACTGGGTGAGAGTATTCTGCTTAATTCAGAGACTCTGTCCCGCACCACCCCTTGTTGTAAATATTTTTGTCCACCCTAAGCGTGGAAGGGTATACTCAGACATGAGTCCCTTGCTCATTGCACCATCAGGATTCAAGCAAGCAGGGCCGAAGACGGCTGTAATGCCAGAAACCGGTCCCCGGAAGCTTGTTTCCTTCCCAGTGTAAGAATTGGCTTTTGTAGTTTGGTTTGCCATGTTCCCATCATGCACTGGGACAGGAACAGACTAATTTGCATACAGCCAAGTTCTGAAACTGGGATGGTGCAGTGAGCTAAAAAACGGTGTTGGATCTAGCCCTGATCTCTTGACTGGGTGAGAGTATTCTGCTTAATTCAGAGACTCTGTCCCTCACCACCCGTTGTTGTAAATATTTTTGTCCACCCTAAGCGTGGAAGGGTATACTCAGACATGAGTCCCTTGCTCATTGCACCATCAGGATTCAAGCAAGCCGGGCCGAAGACGGCTGTAATGCCAGAAACCGGTCCTCGGAAGCTTGTTTCCTTCCCAGTGTAAGAATTGGCTTTTGTAGTTTGGTTTTCCCTGTTCCCATCATGCACTGGGACAGGAACAGACTAATTTGCATACAGCCAGGTTCTGAAACTGGGATGGTGCAGTGAGCTAAAAAACGGTGTTGGATCTAGCCCTGATCTCTTGACTGGGTGAGAGTATTCTGCTTAATTCAGAGACTCTGTCCCTCACCACCCCTTGTTGTAAATATTTTTGTCCACCCTAAGCGTGGAAGGGTATACTCAGACATGAGTCCCTTGCTCATTGCACCATCAGGATTCAAGCAAGCCGGGCCGAAGACGGCTGTAATGCAAGAAACCGGTCCCCGGAAGCGTGGAAGGGTATACTCAGACATGAGTCCCTTGCTTATTGCACCATCAGGATTCAAGCAAGCCGGGCCGAAGACGGCTGTAATGCCAGAAACCGGTCCCCGGAAGCTTGTTTCCTTCCCAGTGTAAGAATTGGCTTTTGTAGTTTGGTTTGCCCTGTTCCCATCATGCACTGGGACAGGAACAGACTAATTTGCATACAGCCAGGTTCTGAAACTGGGATGGTGCAGTGAGCTAAAAAACGGTGTTGGATCTAGCCCTGATCTCTTGACTGGGTGAGAGTATTCTGCTTAATTCAGAGACTCTGTCCCTCACCACCCCTTGTTGTAAATATTTTTGTCCACCCTAAGCGTGGAAGGGTATACTCAGACATGAGTCCCTTGCTCATTGCACCATCAGGATTCAAGCAAGCCGGGCCGAAGACGGCTGTAATGCCAGAAACCGGTCCCCGGAAGCTTGTTTCCTTCCCAGTGTAAGAATTGGCTTTTGTAGTTTGGTTTGCCCTGTTCCCATCATGCACTGGGACAGGAACAGACTAATTTACATACAGCCAGGTTCTGAAACTGGGATGGTGCAGTGAGCTAAAAAACGGTGTTGGATCTAGCCCTGATCTCTTGACTGGGTGAGAGTATTCTGCTTAATTCAGAGACTCTGTCACTCACCACCCGTTGTTGTAAATATTTTTGTCCACCCTAAGCGTGGAAGGGTATACTCAGACATGAGTCCCTTGCTCATTGCACCATCAGGATTCAAGCAAGCCGGGCCGAAGACGGCTGTAAAGCCAGAAACCGGTCCCCGGAAGCTTGTTTCCTTCCCAGTGTAAGAATTGGCTTTTGTAGTTTGGTTTGCCCTGTTCCCATCATGCACTGGGACAGGAACAGACTAATAAGCATACAGCCAGGTTCTGAAACTGGGATGGTGCAGTGAGCTAAAAAACGGTGTTGGATCTAGCCCTGATCTCTTGACTGGGTGAGAGTATTCTGCTTAATTCAGAGACTCTGTCCCTCACCACCCCTTGTTGTAAATATTTTTGTCCACCCTAAGCGTGGAAGGGTATACTCAGACATGAGTCCATTGCTCATTGCACCATCAGGATTCAAGCAAGCCGGGCCGAAGACGGCTGTAATGCCAGAAACCGGTCCCCGGAAGCTTGTTTCCTTCCCAGTGTAAGAATTGGCTTTTGTAGTTTGGTTTGCCCTGTTCCCATCATGCACTGGGACAGGAACAGACTAATTTGCATACAGCCAGGTTCTGAAACTGGGATGGTGCAGTGAGCTAAAAACGGTGTTGGATCTAGCCCTGATCTCTTGACTTGGTGAGAGTATTCTGCTTAATTCAGAGACTCTGTCCCTCACCACCCCTTGTTGTAAATATTTTTGTCCACCCTAAGCGTGGAAGGGTATACTCAGACATGAGTCCCTTGCTCATTGCACCATCAGGATTCAAGCAAGCCGGGCCGAAGACGGCTGTAATGCCAGAAACCGGTCCCCGGAAGCTTGTTTCCTTCCCAGTGTAAGAATTGGCTTTTGTAGTTTGGTTTGCCCTGTTCCCATCATGCACTGAGACAGGAACAGACTATTTTGCATACAGCCAGGTTCTGAAACTGGGATGGTGCAGTGAGCTAAAAAACGGTGTTGGATCTAGCCCTGATCTCTTGACTGGGTGAGAGTATTCTGCTTAATTCAGAGACTCTGTCCCTCACCACCCCTTGTTGTAAATATTTTTGTCCACCCTAAGCGTGGAAGGGTATACTCAGACATGAGTCCCTTGCTCATTGCACCATCAGGATTCAAGCAAGCCGGGCCGAAGACGGCTGTAATGCCAGAAACCGGTCCCCGGAAGCTTGTTTCCTTCCCAGTGTAAGAATTGGCTTTTGTAGTTTGGTTTGCCCTGTTCCCATCATGCACTGAGACAGGAACAGACTAATTTGCATACAGCCAGGTTCTGAAACTGGGATGGTGCAGTGAGCTAAAAAACGGTGTTGGATCTAGCCCTGATCTCTTGACTGGGTGAGAGTATTCTGCTTAATTCAGAGACTCTGTCCCTCACCACCCCTTGTTGTAAATATTTTTGTCCACCCTAAGCGTGGAAGGGTATACTCAGACATGAGTCCCTTGCTCATTGCACCATCAGGATTCAAGCAAGCCGGGCCGAAGACGGCTGTAATGCCAGAAACCGGTACCCGGAAGCTTGTTTCCTTCCCAGTGTAAGAATTGGCTTTTGTAGTTTGGTTTGCCCTGTTCCCATCATGCACTGGGACAGGAACAGACTAATTTGCATACAGCCAGGTTCTGAAACTGGGATGGTGCAGTGAGCTAAAAAACGGTGTTGGATCTAGCCCTAATCTCTTGACTGGGTGAGAGTATTCTGCTTAATTCAGAGACTCTGTCCCTCACCACCCCTTGTTGTAAATATTTTTGTCCACCCTAAGCGTGGAAGGGTATACTCAGACATGAGTCCCTTGCTCATTGCACCATCAGGATTCAAGCAAACCGGGCCGAAGACGGCTGTAATGCCAGAAACCGGTCCCCGAAAGCTTGTTTCCTTCCCAGTGTAAGAATTGGCTTTTGTAGTTTGGTTTGCCCTGTTCCCATCATGCACTGGGACAGGAACAGACTAATTTGCATACAGCCAGGTTCTGAAACTGGGATGGTGCAGTGAGCTAAAAAACGGTGTTGGATCTAGCCCTGATCTCTTGACTGGGTGAGAGTATTCTGCTTAATTCAGAGACTCTGTCCCTCACCACCCCTTGTTGTAAATATTTTTGTCCACCCTAAGCGTGGAAGGGTATACTCAGACATGAGTCCCTTGCTCATTGCACCATCAGGATTCAAGCAAGCCGGGCCGAAGACGGCTGTAATGCCAGAAACCGGTCCCCGGAAGCTTGTTTCCTTCCCAGTGTAAGAATTGGCTTTTGTAGTTTGGTTTGCCCTGTTCCCATCATGCACTGGGACAGGAACAGACTAATTTGCATACAGCCAGGTTCTGAAACTGGGATGGTGCAGTGAGCTAAAAAACGGTGTTGGATCTAGCCCTGATCTCTTGACTGGGTGAGAGTATTCTGCTTAATTCAGAGACTCTGTCCCTCACCACCCCTTGTTGTAAATATTTTTGTCCACCCTAAGCGTGGAAGGGTATACTCAGACATGAGTCCCTTGCTCATTGCACCATCAGGATTCAAGCAAGCCGGGCCGAAGACGGCTGTAATGCCAGAAACCGGTCCCCGGAAGCTTGTTTCCTTCCCAGTGTAAGAATTGGCTTTTGTAGTTTGGTTTGCCCTGTTCCCATCATGCACTGGGACAGGAACAGACTAATTTGCATACAGCCAGGTTCTGAAACTGGGATGGTGCAGTGAGCTAAAAAACGGTGTTGGATCTAGCCCTGATCTCTTGACTGGGTGAGAGTATTCTGCTTAATTCAGAGACTCTGTCCCTCACCACCCCTTGTTGTAAATATTTTTGTCCACCCTAAGCGTGGAAGGGTATACTCAGACATGAGTCCCTTGCTCATTGCACCATCAGGATTCAAGCAAGCCGGGCCGAAGACGGCTGTAATGCCAGAAACCGGTCCCCGGAAGCTTGTTTCCTTCCCAGTGTAAGAATTGGCTTTTGTAGTTTGGTTTGCCCTGTTCCCATCATGCAGTGGGACAGGAACAGACTAATTTGCATACAGCCAGGTTCTGAAACTGGGATGGTGCAGTGAGCTAAAAAACGGTGTTGGATCTAGCCCTGATCTCTTGACTGGGTGAGAGTATTCTGCTTAATTCAGAGACTCTGTCCCTCACCACCCCTTGTTGTAAATATTTTTGTCCACCCTAAGCGTGGAAGGGTATACTCAGACATGAGTCCCTTGCTCATTGCACCATCAGGATTCAAGCAAGCCGGGCCGAAGACGGCTGTAATACCAGAAACCGGTCCCCGGAAGCTTGTTTCCTTCCCAGTGTAAGAATTGGCTTTTGTAGTTTGGTTTGCCCTGTTCCCATCATGCACTGGGACAGGAACAGACTAATTTACATACAGCCAGGTTCTGAAACTGGGATGGTGCAGTGAGCTAAAAAACGGTGTTGGATCTAGCCCTGATCTCTTGACTGGGTGAGAGTATTCTGCTTAATTCAGAGACTCTGTCCCTCACCACCCGTTGTTGTAAATATTTTTGTCCACCCTAAGCGTGGAAGGGTATACTCAGACATGAGTCCCTTGCTCATTGCACCATCAGGATTCAAGCAAGCCGGGCCGAAGACGGCTGTAATGCCAGAAACCGGTCCCCGGAAGCTTGTTTCCTTCCCAGTGTAAGAATTGGCTTTTGTAGTTTGGTTTGCCCTGTTCCCATCATGCACTGAGACAGGAACAGACTAATTTGCATACAGCCAGGTTCTGAAACTGGGATGGTGCAGTGAGCTAAAAAACGGTGTTGGATCTAGCCCTGATCTCTTGACTGGGTGAGAGTATTCTGCTTAATTCAGAGACTCTGTCCCTCACCACCCCTTGTTGTAAATATTTTTGTCCACCCTAAGCGTGGAAGGGTATACTCAGACATGAGTCCCTTGCTCATTGCACCATCAGGATTCAAGCAAGCCGGGCCGAAGACGGCTGTAATGCCAGAAACCGGTACCCGGAAGCTTGTTTCCTTCCCAGTGTAAGAATTGGCTTTTGTAGTTTGGTTTGCCCTGTTCCCATCATGCACTGGGACAGGAACAGACTAATTTGCATACAGCCAGGTTCTGAAACTGGGATGGTGCAGTGAGCTAAAAAACGGTGTTGGATCTAGCCCTAATCTCTTGACTGGGTGAGAGTATTCTGCTTAATTCAGAGACTCTGTCCCTCACCACCCCTTGTTGTAAATATTTTTGTCCACCCTAAGCGTGGAAGGGTATACTCAGACATGAGTCCCTTGCTCATTGCACCATCAGGATTCAAGCAAACCGGGCCGAAGACGGCTGTAATGCCAGAAACCGGTCCCCGAAAGCTTGTTTCCTTCCCAGTGTAAGAATTGGCTTTTGTAGTTTGGTTTGCCCTGTTCCCATCATGCACTGGGACAGGAACAGACTAATTTGCATACAGCCAGGTTCTGAAACTGGGATGGTGCAGTGAGCTAAAAAACGGTGTTGGATCTAGCCCTGATCTCTTGACTGGGTGAGAGTATTCTGCTTAATTCAGAGACTCTGTCCCTCACCACCCCTTGTTGTAAATATTTTTGTCCACCCTAAGCGTGGAAGGGTATACTCAGACATGAGTCCCTTGCTCATTGCACCATCAGGATTCAAGCAAGCCGGGCCGAAGACGGCTGTAATGCCAGAAACCGGTCCCCGGAAGCTTGTTTCCTTCCCAGTGTAAGAATTGGCTTTTGTAGTTTGGTTTGCCCTGTTCCCATCATGCACTGGGACAGGAACAGACTAATTTGCATACAGCCAGGTTCTGAAACTGGGATGGTGCAGTGAGCTAAAAAACGGTGTTGGATCTAGCCCTGATCTCTTGACTGGGTGAGAGTATTCTGCTTAATTCAGAGACTCTGTCCCTCACCACCCCTTGTTGTAAATATTTTTGTCCACCCTAAGCGTGGAAGGGTATACTCAGACATGAGTCCCTTGCTCATTGCACCATCAGGATTCAAGCAAGCCGGGCCGAAGACGGCTGTAATGCCAGAAACCGGTCCCCGGAAGCTTGTTTCCTTCCCAGTGTAAGAATTTGCTTTTGTAGTTTGGTTTGCCCTGTTCCCATCATGCAGTGGGACAGGAACAGACTAATTTGCATACAGCCAGGTTCTGAAACTGGGATGGTGCAGTGAGCTAAAAAACGGTGTTGGATCTAGCCCTGATCTCTTGACTGGGTGAGAGTATTCTGCTTAATTCAGAGACTCTGTCCCTCACCACCCCTTGTTGTAAATATTTTTGTCCACCCTAAGCGTGGAAGGGTATACTCAGACATGAGTCCCTTGCTCATTGCACCATCAGGATTCAAGCAAGCCGGGCCGAAGACGGCTGTAATGCCAGAAACCGGTCCCCGGAAGCTTGTTTCCTTCCCAGTGTAAGAATTGGCTTTTGTAGTTTGGTTTGCCCTGTTCCCATCATGCACTGGGACAGGAACAGACTAATTTGCATACAGCCAGGTTCTGAAACTGGGATGGTGCAGTGAGCTAAAAAACGGTGTTGGATCTAGCCCTGATCTCTTGACTGGGTGAGAGTATTCTGCCTAATTCAGAGACTCTGTCCCTCACCACCCCTTGTTGTAAATATTTTTGTCCACCCTAAGCGTGGAAGGGTATACTCAGACGTGAGTCCCTTGCTCATTGCACCATCAGGATTCAAGCAAGCCGGGCCGAAGACGGCTGTAATGCCAGAAACCGGTCCCCGGAAGCTTGTTTCCTTCCCAGTGTAAGAATTGGCTTTTGTAGTTTGGTTTGCCCTGTTCCCATCATGCACTGGGACAGGAACAGACTAATTTGCATACAGCCAGGTTCTGAAACTGGGATGGTGCAGTGAGCTAAAAAACGGTGTTGGATCTAGCCCTGATCTCTTGACTGGGTGAGAGTATTCTGCTTAATTCAGAGACTCTGTCCCTCACCACCCCTTGTTGTAAATATTTTTGTCCACCCTAAGCGTGGAAGGGTATACTCAGACATGAGTCCCTTGCTCATTGCACCATCAGGATTCAAGCAAGCCGGGCCGAAGACGGCTGTAATGCCAGAAACCGGTCCCCGGAAGCTTGTTTCCTTCCCAGTGTAAGAATTGGCTTTTGTAGTTTGGTTTGCCCTGTTCCCATCATGCACTGGGACAGGAACAGACTAATTTGCATACAGCCAGATTCTGAAACTGGGATGGTGCAGTGAGCTAAAAAACGGTGTTGGATCTAGCCCTGATCTCTTGACTGGGTGAGAGTATTCTGCTTAATTCAGAGACTCTGTCCCTCACCACCCCTTGTTGTAAATATTTTTGTCCACCCTAAGCGTGGAAGGGTATACTCAGACATGAGTCCCTTGCTCATTGCACCATCAGGATTCAAGCAAGCCGGGCCGAAGACGGCTGTAATGCCAGAAACCGGTCCCCGGAAGCTTGTTTCCTTCCCAGTGTAAGAATTGGCTTTTGTAGTTTGGTTTGCCCTGTTCCCATCATGCACTGGGACAGGAACAGACTAATTTGCATACAGCCAGGTTCTGAAACTGGGATGGTGCAGTGAGCTAAAAAACGGTGTTGGATCTAGCCCTGATCTCTTGACTGGGTGAGAGTATTCTGCTTAATTCAGAGACTCTGTCCCTCACCACCCCTTGTTGTAAATATTTTTGTCCACCCTAAGCGTGGAAGGGTATACTCAGACATGAGTCCCTTGCTCATTGCACCATCAGGATTCAAGCAAGCCGGGCCGAAGACGGCTGTAATGCCAGAAACCGGTCCCCGGAAGCTTGTTTCCTTCCCAGTGTAAGAATTGGCTTTTGTAGTTTGGTTTGCCCTGTTCCCATCATGCACTGGGACAGGAACAGACTAATTTGCATACAGCCAGGTTCTGAAACTGGGATGGTGCAGTGAGCTAAAAAACGGTGTTGGATCTAGCCCTGATCTCTTGACTGGGTGAGAGTATTCTGCTTAATTCAGAGACTCTGTCCCTCACCACCCCTTGTTGTAAATATTTTTGTCCACCCTAAGCGTGGAAGGGTTTACTCAGGCATGAGTCCCTTGCTCATTGCACCATCAGGATTCAAGCAAGCCGGGCCGAAGACGGCTGTAATGCCAGAAACCGGTCCCCGGAAGCTTGTTTCCTTCCCAGTGTAAGAATTGGCTTTTGTAGTTTGGTTTGCCCTGTTCCCATCATGCACTGGGACAGGAACAGACTAATTTGCATACAGCCAGGTTCTGAAACTGGGATGGTGCAGTGAGCTAAAAAACGGTGTTGGATCTAGCCCTGATCTCTTGACTGGGTGAGAGTATTCTGCTTAATTCAGAGACTCTGTCCCTCACCACCCCTTGTTGTAAATATTTTTGTCCACCCTAAGCGTGGAAGGGTATACTCAGACATGAGTCCCTTGCTCATTGCACCATCAGGATTCAAGCAAGCCGGGCCGAAGACGGCTGTAATGCCAGAAACCGGTCCCCGGAAGCTTGTTTCCTTCCCAGTGTAAGAATTGGCTTTTGTAGTTTGGTTTGCCCTGTTCCCATCATGCACTGGGACAGGAACAGACTAATTTGCATACAGCCAGGTTCTGAAACTGGGATGGTGCAGTGAGCTAAAAAACGGTGTTGGATCTAGCCCTGATCTCTTGACTGGGTGAGAGTATTCTGCTTAATTCAGAGACTCTGTCCCTCACCACCCCTTGTTGTAAATATTTTTGTCCACCCTAAGCGTGGAAGGGTATACTCAGACATGAGTCCCTTGCTCATTGCACCATCAGGATTCAAGCAAGCCGGGCCGAAGACGGCTGTAATGCCAGAAACCGGTCCCCGGAAGCTTGTTTCCTTCCCAGTGTAAGAATTGGCTTTTGTAGTTTGGTTTGCCCTGTTCCCATCATGCACTGGGACAGGAACAGACTAATTTGCATACAGCCAGGTTCTGAAACTGGGATGGTGCAGTGAGCTAAAAAACGGTGTTGGATGTAGCCCTGATCTCTTGACTGGGTGAGAGTATTCTGCTTAATTCAGAGACTCTGTCCCTCACCACCCCTTGTTGTAAATATTTTTGTCCACCCTAAGCGTGGAAGGGTATACTCAGACATGAGTCCCTTGCTCATTGCACCATCAGGATTCAAGCAAACCGGGCCGAAGACGGCTGTAATGCCAGAAACCGGTCCCCGGAAGCTTGTTTCCTTCCCAGTGTAAGAATTGGCTTTTGTAGTTTGGTTTGCCCTGTTCCCATCATGCACTGGGACAGGAACAGACTAATTTACATACAGCCAGGTTCTGAAACTGGGATGGTGCAGTGAGCTAAAAAACGGTGTTGGATCTAGCCCTGATCTCTTGACTGGGTGAGAGTATTCTGCTTAATTCAGAGACTCTGTCCCTCACCACCCCTTGTTGTAAATATTTTTGTCCACCCTAAGCGTGGAAGGGTATACTCAGACATGCTCATTGCACCATCAGGATTCAAGCAAGCCGGGCCGAAGACGGCTGTAATGCCAGAAACCGGTCCCCGGAAGCTTGTTTCCTTCCCAGTGTAAGAATTGGCTTTTGTAGTTTGGTTTGCCCTGTTCCCATCATGCAGTGGGACAGGAACAGACTAATTTGCATACAGCCAGGTTCTGAAACTGGGATGGTGCAGTGAGCTAAAAAACTGTGTTGGATCTAGCCCTGATCTCTTGACTGGGTGAGAGTATTCTGCTTAATTCAGAGACTCTGTCCCTCACCACCCCTTGTTGTAAATATTTTTGTCCACCCTAAGCGTGGAAGGGTATACTCAGACATGAGTCCCTTGCTCATTGCACCATCAGGATTCAAGCAAGCCGGGCCGAAGACGGCTGTAATACCAGAAACCGGTCCCCGGAAGCTTGTTTCCTTCCCAGTGTAAGAATTGGCTTTTGTAGTTTGGTTTGCCCTGTTCCCATCATGCACTGGGACAGGAACAGACTAATTTACATACAGCCAGGTTCTGAAACTGGGATGGTGCAGTGAGCTAAAAAACGGTGTTGGATCTAGCCCTGATCTCTTGACTGGGTGAGAGTATTCTGCTTAATTCAGAGACTCTGTCCCTCACCACCCGTTGTTGTAAATATTTTTGTCCACCCTAAGCGTGGAAGGGTATACTCAGACATGAGTCCCTTGCTCATTGCACCATCAGGATTCAAGCAAGCCGGGCCGAAGACGGCTGTAATGCCAGAAACCGGTCCCCGGAAGCTTGTTTCCTTCCCAGTGTAAGAATTGGCTTTTGTAGTTTGGTTTGCCCTGTTCCCATCATGCACTGGGACAGGAACAGACTAATTTGCATACAGCCAGGTTCTGAAACTGGGATGGTGCAGTGAGCTAAAAAACGGTGTTGGATCTAGCCCTAATCTCTTGACTGGGTGAGAGTATTCTGCTTAATTCAGAGACTCTGTCCCTCACCACCCCTTGTTGTAAATATTTTTGTCCACCCTAAGCGTGGAAGGGTATACTCAGACATGAGTCCCTTGCTCATTGCACCATCAGGATTCAAGCAAACCGGGCCGAAGACGGCTGTAATGCCAGAAACCGGTCCCCGAAAGCTTGTTTCCTTCCCAGTGTAAGAATTGGCCTTTGTAGTTTGGTTTGCCCTGTTCCCATCATGCACTGGGACAGGAACAGACTAATTTGCATACAGCCAGGTTCTGAAACTGGGATGGTGCAGTGAGCTAAAAAACGGTGTTGGATCTAGCCCTGATCTCTTGACTGGGTGAGAGTATTCTGCTTAATTCAGAGACTCTGTCCCTCACCACCCCTTGTTGTAAATATTTTTGTCCACCCTAAGCGTGGAAGGGTATACTCAGACATGAGTCCCTTGCTCATTGCACCATCAGGATTCAAGCAAGCCGGGCCGAAGATGGCTGTAATGCCAGAAACCGGTCCCCGGAAGCTTGTTTCCTTCCCAGTGTAAGAATTGGCTTTTGTAGTTTGGTTTGCCCTGTTCCCATCATGCACTGGGACAGGAACAGACTAATTTGCATACAGCCAGGTTCTGAAACTGGGATGGTGCAGTGAGCTAAAAAACGGTGTTGGATCTAGCCCTGATCTCTTGACTGGGTGAGAGTATTCTGCTTAATTCAGAGACTCTGTCCCTCACCACCCCTTGTTGTAAATATTTTTGTCCACCCTAAGCGTGGAATGGTATACTCAGACATGAGTCCCTTGCTCATTGCACCATCAGGATTCAAGCAAGCCGGGCCGAAGACGGCTGTAATGCCAGAAACCGGTCCCCGGAAGCTTGTTTCCTTCCCAGTGTAAGAATTGGCTTTTGTAGTTTGGTTTGCCCTGTTCCCATCATGCACTGGGACAGGAACAGACTAATTTGCATACAGCCAGGTTCTGAAACTGGGATGGTGCAGTGAGCTAAAAAACGGTGTTGGATCTAGCCCTGATCTCTTGACTGGGTGAGAGTATTCTGCTTAATTCAGAGACTCTGTCCCTCACCACCCCTTGTTGTAAATATTTTTGTCCACCCTAAGCGTGGAAGGGTATACTCAGACATGAGTCCCTTGCTCATTGCACCATCAGGATTCAAGCAAGCCGGGCCGAAGACGGCTGTAATGCCAGAAACCGGTCCCCGGAAGCTTGTTTCCTTCCCAGTGTAAGAATTGGCTTTTGTAGTTTGGTTTGCCCTGTTCCCATCATGCAGTGGGACAGGAACAGACTAATTTGCATACAGCCAGGTTCTGAAACTGGGATGGTGCAGTGAGCTAAAAAACGGTGTTGGATCTAGCCCTGATCTCTTGACTGGGTGAGAGTATTCTGCTTAATTCAGAGACTCTGTCCCTCACCACCCCTTGTTGTAAATATTTTTGTCCACCCTAAGCGTGGAAGGGTATACTCAGACATGAGTCCCTTGCTCATTGCACCATCAGGATTCAAGCAAGCCGGGCCGAAGACGGCTGTAATGCCAGAAACCGGTCCCCGGAAGCTTGTTTCCTTCCCAGTGTAAGAATTGGCTTTTGTAGTTTGGTTTGCCCTGTTCCCATCATGCACTGGGACAGGAACAGACTAATTTGCATACAGCCAGGTTCTGAAACTGGGATGGTGCAGTGAGCTAAAAAACGGTGTTGGATCTAGCCCTGATCTCTTGACTGGGTGAGAGTATTCTGCCTAATTCAGAGACTCTGTCCCTCACCACCCCTTGTTGTAAATATTTTTGTCCACCCTAAGCGTGGAAGGGTATACTCAGACGTGAGTCCCTTGCTCATTGCACCATCAGGATTCAAGCAAGCCGGGCCGAAGACGGCTGTAATGCCAGAAACCGGTCCCCGGAAGCTTGTTTCCTTCCCAGTGTAAGAATTGGCGTTTGTAGTTTGGTTTGCCCTGTTCCCATCATGCACTGGGACAGGAACAGACTAATTTGCATACAGCCAGGTTCTGAAACTGGGATGGTGCAGTGAGCTAAAAAACGGTGTTGGATCTAGCCCTGATCTCTTGACTGGGTGAGAGTATTCTGCTTAATTCAGAGACTCTGTCCCTCACCACCCCTTGTTGTAAATATTTTTGTCCACCCTAAGCGTGGAAGGGTATACTCAGACATGAGTCCCTTGCTCATTGCACCATCAGGATTCAAGCAAGCCGGGCCGAAGACGGCTGTAATGCCAGAAACCGGTCCCCGGAAGCTTGTTTCCTTCCCAGTGTAAGAATTGGCTTTTGTAGTTTGGTTTTCCCTGTTCCCATCATGCACTGGGACAGGAACAGACTAATTTGCATACAGCCAGGTTCTGAAACTGGGATGGTGCAGTGAGCTAAAAAACGGTGTTGGATCTAGCCCTGATCTCTTGACTGGGTGAGAGTATTCTGCTTAATTCAGAGACTCTGTCCCTCACCACCCCTTGTTGTAAATATTTTTGTCCACCCTAAGCGTGGAAGGGTATACTCAGACATGAGTCCCTTGCTCATTGCACCATCAGGATTCAAGCAAGCCGGGCCGAAGACGGCTGTAATGCCAGAAACCGGTCCCCGGAAGCTTGTTTCCTTCCCAGTGTAAGAATTGGCTTTTGTAGTTTGGTTTGCCCTGTTCCCATCATGCACTGGGACAGGAACAGACTAATTTGCATACAGCCAGGTTCTGAAACTGGGATGGTGCAGTGAGCTAAAAAACGGTGTTGGATCTAGCCCTGATCTCTTGACTGGGTGAGAGTATTCTGCTTAATTCAGAGACTCTGTCCCTCACCACCCCTTGTTGTAAATATTTTTGTCCACCCTAAGCGTGGAAGGGTATACTCAGACATGAGTCCCTTGCTCATTGCACCATCAGGATTCAAGCAAGCCGGGCCGAAGACGGCTGTAATGCCAGAAACCGGTCCCCGGAAGCTTGTTTCCTTCCCAGTGTAAGAATTGGCTTTTGTAGTTTGGTTTGCCCTGTTCCCATCATGCACTGGGACAGGAACAGACTAATTTGCATACAGCCAGGTTCTGAAACTGGGATGGTGCAGTGAGCTAAAAAACGGTGTTGGATCTAGCCCTGATCTCTTGACTGGGTGAGAGTATTCTGCTTAATTCAGAGACTCTGTCCCTCACCACCCCTTGTTGTAAATATTTTTGTCCACCCTAAGCGTGGAAGGGTTTACTCAGGCATGAGTCCCTTGCTCATTGCACCATCAGGATTCAAGCAAGCCGGGCCGAAGACGGCTGTAATGCCAGAAACCGGTCCCCGGAAGCTTGTTTCCTTCCCAGTGTAAGAATTGGCTTTTGTAGTTTGGTTTGCCCTGTTCCCATCATGCACTGGGACAGGAACAGACTAATTTGCATACAGCCAGGTTCTGAAACTGGGATGGTGCAGTGAGCTAAAAAACGGTGTTGGATCTAGCCCTGATCTCTTGACTGGGTGAGAGTATTCTGCTTAATTCAGAGACTCTGTCCCTCACCACCCCTTGTTGTAAATATTTTTGTCCACCCTAAGCGTGGAAGGGTATACTCAGACATGAGTCCCTTGCTCATTGCACCATCAGGATTCAAGCAAGCCGGGCCGAAGACGGCTGTAATGCCAGAAACCGGTCCCCGGAAGCTTGTTTCCTTCCCAGTGTAAGAATTGGCTTTTGTAGTTTGGTTTGCCCTGTTCCCATCATGCACTGGGACAGGAACAGACTAATTTGCATACAGCCAGGTTCTGAAACTGGGATGGTGCAGTGAGCTAAAAAACGGTGTTGGATCTAGCCCTGATCTCTTGACTGGGTGAGAGTATTCTGCTTAATTCAGAGACTCTGTCCCTCACCACCCCTTGTTGTAAATATTTTTGTCCACCCTAAGCGTGGAAGGGTATACTCAGACATGAGTCCCTTGCTCATTGCACCATCAGGATTCAAACAAGCCGGGCCGAAGACGGCTGTAATGCCAGAAACCGGTCCCCGGAAGCTTGTTTCCTTCCCAGTGTAAGAATTGGCTTTTGTAGTTTGGTTTGCCCTGTTCCCATCATGCACTGGGACAGGAACAGACTAATTTGCATACAGCCAGGTTCTGAAACTGGGATGGTGCAGTGAGCTAAAAAACGGTGTTGGATATAGCCCTGATCTCTTGACTGGGTGAGTGTATTCTGCTTAATTCAGAGACTCTGTCCCTCACCACCCCTTGTTGTAAATATTTTTGTCCACCCTAAGCGTGGAAGGGTATACTCAGACATGAGTCCCTTGCTCATTGCACCATCAGGATTCAAGCAAGCCGGGCCGAAGACGGCTGTAATGCCAGAAACCGGTCCCCGGAAGCTTGTTTCCTTCCCAGTGTAAGAATTGGCTTTTGTAGTTTGGTTTGCCCTGTTCCCATCATGCACTGGGACAGGAACAGACTAATTTGCATACAGCCAGGTTCTGAAACTGGGATGGTGCAGTGAGCTAAAAAACGGTGTTGTATCTAGCTCTGATCCCTTGACTGGGTGAGAGTATTCTGCTTAATTCAGAGACTCTGTCCCTCACCACCCCTTGTTGTAAATATTTTTGTCCACCCTAAGCGTGGAAGGGTATACTCAGACATGAGTCCCTTGCTCATTGCACCATCAGGATTCAAGCAAGCCGGGCCGAAGACGGCTGTAATGCCAGAAACCGGTCCCCGGAAGCTTGTTTCCTTCCCAGTGTAAGAATTGGCTTTTGTAGTTTGGTTTGCCCTGTTCCCATCATGCACTGGGACAGGAACAGACTAATTTGCATACAGCCAGGTTCTGAAACTGGGATGGTGCAGTGAGCTAAAAAACGGTGTTGGATCTAGCCCTGATCTCCTGACTGGGTGAGAGTATTCTGCTTAATTCAGAGACTCTGTCCCTCACCACCCCTTTTTGTAAATATTTTTGTCCACCCTAAGCGTGGAAGGGTATACTCAGACATGAGTCCCTTGCTCATTGCACCATCAGGATTCAAGCAAGCCGGGCCGAAGACGGCTGTAATGCCAGAAACCGGTCCCCGGAAGCTTGTTTCCTTCCCAGTGTAAGAATTGGCTTTTGTAGTTTGGTTTGCCCTGTTCCCATCATGCACTGGGACAGGAATAGACTAATTTGCATATAGCCAGGTTCTGAAACTGGGATGGTGCAGTGAGCTAAAAAACGGTGTTGGATCTAGCCCTGATCTCTTGACTGGGTGAGAGTATTCTGCTTAATTCAGAGACTCTGTCCCTCACCACCCCTTGTTGTAAATATTTTTGTCCACCCTAAGCGTGGAAGGGTATACTCAGACATGAGTCCCTTGCTCGTTGCACCATCAGGATTCAAGCAAGCCGGGCCGAAGACGGCTGTAATGCCAGAAACCGGTCCCCGGAAGCTTGTTTCCTTCCCAGTGTAAGAATTGGCTTTTGTAGTTTGGTTTGCCCTGTTCCCATCATGCACTGGGACAGGAACAGACTAATTTGCATACAGCCAGGTTCTGAAACTGGGATGGTGCAGTGAGCTAAAAAACGGTGTTGGATCTAGCCCTGATCTCTTGACTGGGTGAGAGTATTCTGCTTAATTCAGAGACTCTGTCTCTCACCACCCCTTGTTGTAAATATTTTTGTCCACCCTAAGCGTGGAAGGGTATACTCAGACATGAGTCCCTTGCTCATTGCACCATCAGGATTCAAGCAAGCCGGGCCAAAGACGGCTGTTATGCCAGAAACCGGTCCCCGGAAGCTTGTTTCCTTCCCAGTGTAAGAATTGGCTTTTGTAGTTTGGTTTGCCCTGTTCCCATCATGCACTGGGACAGGAACAGACTAATTTGCATACAGCCAGGTTCTGAAACTGGGATGGTGCAGTGAGCTAAAAAACGGTGTTGGATCTAGCCCTGATCTCTTGACTGGGTGAGAGTATTCTCCTTAATTCAGAGACTCTGTCCCTCACCACCCGTTGTTGTAAATATTTTTGTCCACCCTAAGCGTGGAAGGGTATACTCAGACATGAGTCCCTTGCTCATTGCACCATCAGGATTCAAGCAAGCCGGGCCGAAGACGGCTGTAATGCCAGAAACCGGTCCCCGGAAGCTTGTTTCCTTCCCAGTGTAAGAATTGGCTTTTGTAGTTTGGTTTGCCCTGTTCCCATCATGCACTGGGACAGGAACAGACTAATTTGCATACAGCCAGGTTCTGAAACTGGGATGGTGCAGTGAGCTAAAAAACGGTGTTGGATCTAGCCCTGATCTCTTGACTGGGTGAGAGTATTTTGCTTAATTCAGAGACTCTGTCCCTCACCACCCCTTGTTGTAAATATTTTTGTCCACCCTAAGCGTGGAAGGGTATACTCAGACATGAGTCCCTTGCTCATTGCACCATCAGGATTCAAGCAAGCAGGGCCGAAGACGGCTGTAATGCCAGAAACCGGTCCCCGGAAGCTTGTTTCCTTCCCAGTGTAAGAATTGGCTTTTGTAGTTTGGTTTGCCATGTTCCCATCATGCACTGGGACCGGAACAGACTAATTTGCATACAGCCAAGTTCTGAAACTGGGATGGTGCAGTGAGCTAAAAAACGGTGTTGGATCTAGCCCTGATCTCTTGACTGGGTGAGAGTATTCTGCTTAATTCAGAGACTCTGTCCCTCACCACCCCTTGTTGTAAATATTTTTGTCCACCCTAAGTGTGGAAGGGTATACTCAGACATGAGTCCCTTGCTCATTGCACCATCAGGATTCAAGCAAGCCGGGCCAAAGACGGCTGTAATGCCAGAAACCGGTCCTCGGAAGCTTGTTTCCTTCCCAGTGTAAGAATTGGCTTTTGTAGTTTGGTTTGCCCTGTTCCCATCATGCACTGGGACAGGAACAGACTAATTTGCATACAGCCAGGTTCTGAAACTGGGATGGTGCAGTGAGCTAAAAAACGGTGTTGGATCTAGCCCTGATCTCTTGACTGGGTGAGAGTATTCTGCATAATTCAGAGACTCTGTCCCTCACCACCCGTTGTTGTAAATATTTTTGTCCACCCTAAGCGTGGAAGGGTATACTCAGACATGAGTCCCTTGCTCATTGCACCATCAGGATTCAAGCAAGCCGGGCCGAATGCGGCTGTAATGCCAGAAACCGGTCCCCGGAAGCTTGTTTCCTTCCCAGTGTAAGAATTGGCTTTTGTAGTTTGGTTTGCCCTGTTCCCATCATGCACTGGAACAGGAACAGACTAATTTGCATACAGCCAGGTTCTGAAACTGGGATGGTGCAGTGAGCTAAAAAACGGTGTTGGATCTAGCCCTGATCTCTTGACTGGGTGAGAGTATTCTGCTTAATTCAGAGACTCTGTCCCTCACCACCCCTTGTTGTAAATATTTTTGTCCACCCTAAGCGTGGAAGGGTATACTCAGACATGAGTCCCTTGCTCATTGCACCATCAGGATTCAAGCAAGCCGGGCCGAAGACGGCTGTAATGCCAGAAACCGGTCCCCGGAAGCGTGGAAGGGTATACTCAGACATGAGTCCCTTGCTCATTGCACCATCAGGATTCAAGCAAGCCGGGCCGAATGCGGCTGTAATGCCAGAAACCGGTCCCCGGAAGCTTGTTTCCTTCCCAGTGTAAGAATTGGCTTTTGTAGTTTGGTTTGCCCTGTTCCCATCATGCACTGGGACAGGAACAGACTAATTTGCATACAGCCAGGTTCTGAAACTGGGATGGTGCAGTGAGCTAAAAAACGGTGTTGGATCTAGCCCTGATCTCTTGATTGGGTGAGAGTATTCTGCTTAATTCAGAGACTCTGTCCCTCACCACCCCTTGTTGTAAATATTTTTGTCCACCCTAAGCGTGGAAGGGTATACTCAGACATGAGTCCCTTGCTCATTGCACCATCAGGATTCAAGCAAGCCGGGCCGAAGACGGCTGTAATACCAGAAACCGGTCCCCGGAAGCTTGTTTCCTTCCCAGTGTA
Organism: Lissotriton helveticus; assembly: GCF_964261635.1. Taxonomy (NCBI): domain Eukaryota; kingdom Metazoa; phylum Chordata; class Amphibia; order Caudata; family Salamandridae; genus Lissotriton; species Lissotriton helveticus. The sequence goes on from NC_136067.1 coordinate 1,569,784,253, forward strand.
AGAATTGGCTTTTGTAGTTTGGTTTGCCCTGTTCCCATCATGCACTGGGACAGGAACAGACTAATTTACATACAGCCAGGTTCTGAAACTGGGATGGTGCAGTGAGCTAAAAAACGGTGTTGGATCTAGCCCTGATCTCTTGACTGGGTGAGAGTATTCTGCTTAATTCAGAGACTCTGTCCCTCACCACCCGTTGTTGTAAATATTTTTGTCCACCCTAAGCGTGGAAGGGTATACTCAGACATGAGTCCCTTGCTCATTGCACCATCAGGATTCAAGCAAGCCGGGCCGAAGACGGCTGTAAAGCCAGAAACCGGTCCCCGGAAGCTTGTTTCCTTCCCAGTGTAAGAATTGGCTTTTTTAGTTTGGTTTGCCCTGTTCCCATCATGCACTGGGACAGGAACAGACTAATATGCATACAGCCAGGTTCTGAAACTGGGATGGTGCAGTGAGCTAAAAAACGGTGTTGGATCTAGCCCTGATCTCTTGACTGGGTGAGAGTATTCTGCTTAATTCAGAGACTCTGTCCCTCACCACCCCTTGTTGTAAATATTTTTGTCCACCCTAAGCGTGGAAGGGTATACTCAGACATGAGTCCCTTGCTCATTGCACCATCAGGATTCAAGCAAGCCGGGCCGAAGACGGCTGTAATGCCAGAAACCGGTCCCCGGAAGCTTGTTTCCTTCCCAGTGTAAGAATTGGCTTTTGTAGTTTGGTTTGCCCTGTTCCCATCATGCACTGGGACAGGAACAGACTAATTTGCATACAGCCAGGTTCTGAAACTGGGATGGTGCAGTGAGCTAAAAAACGGTGTTGGATCTAGCCCTGATCTCTTGACTGGGTGAGAGTATTCTGCTTAATTCAGAGACTCTGTCCCTCACCACCCCTTGTTGTAAATATTTTTGTCCACCCTAAGCGTGGAAGGGTATACTCAGACATGAGTCCCTTGCTCATTGCACCATCAGGATTCAAGCAAGCCGGGCCGAAGACGGCTGTAATGCCAGAAACCGGTCCCCGGAAGCTTGTTTCCTTCCCAGTGTAAGAATTGGCTTTTGTAGTTTGGTTTGCCCTGTTCCCATCATGCACTGGGACAGGAACAGACTAATTTGCATACAGCCAGGTTCTGAAACTGGGATGGTGCAGTGAGCTAAAAAACGGTGTTGGATCTAGCCCTGATCTCTTGACTGGGTGAGAGTATTCTGCTTAATTCAGAGACTCTGTCCCTCACCACCCCTTGTTGTAAATATTTTTGTCCACCCTAAGCGTGGAAGGGTATACTCAGACATGAGTCCCTTGCTCATTGCACCATCAGGATTCAAACAAGCCGGGCCGAAGACGGCTGTAATGCCAGAAACCGGTCCCCGGAAGCTTGTTTCCTTCCCAGTGTAAGAATTGGCTTTTGTAGTTTGGTTTGCCCTGTTCCCATCATGCACTGGGACAGGAACAGACTAATTTGCATACAGCCAGGTTCTGAAACTGGGATGGTGCAGTGAGCTAAAAAACGGTGTTGGATATAGCCCTGATCTCTTGACTGGGTGAGTGTATTCTGCTTAATTCAGAGACTCTGTCCCTCACCACCCCTTGTTGTAAATATTTTTGTCCACCCTAAGCGTGGAAGGGTATACTCAGACATGAGTCCCTTGCTCATTGCACCATCAGGATTCAAGCAAGCCGGGCCGAAGACGGCTGTAATGCCAGAAACCGGTCCCCGGAAGCTTGTTTCCTTCCCAGTGTAAGAATTGGCTTTTGTAGTTTGGTTTGCCCTGTTCCCATCATGCACTGGGACAGGAACAGACTAATTTGCATACAGCCAGGTTCTGAAACTGGGATGGTGCAGTGAGCTAAAAAACGGTGTTGTATCTAGCTCTGATCCCTTGACTGGGTGAGAGTATTCTGCTTAATTCAGAGACTCTGTCCCTCACCACCCCTTGTTGTAAATATTTTTGTCCACCCTAAGCGTGGAAGGGTATACTCAGACATGAGTCCCTTGCTCATTGCACCATCAGGATTCAAGCAAGCCGGGCCGAAGACGGCTGTAATGCCAGAAACCGGTCCCCGGAAGCTTGTTTCCTTCCCAGTGTAAGAATTGGCTTTTGTAGTTTGGTTTGCCCTGTTCCCATCATGCACTGGGACAGGAACAGACTAATTTGCATACAGCCAGGTTCTGAAACTGGGATGGTGCAGTGAGCTAAAAAACGGTGTTGGATCTAGCCCTGATCTCCTGACTGGGTGAGAGTATTCTGCTTAATTCAGAGACTCTGTCCCTCACCACCCCTTTTTGTAAATATTTTTGTCCACCCTAAGCGTGGAAGGGTATACTCAGACATGAGTCCCTTGCTCATTGCACCATCAGGATTCAAGCAAGCCGGGCCGAAGACGGCTGTAATGCCAGAAACCGGTCCCCGGAAGCTTGTTTCCTTCCCAGTGTAAGAATTGGCTTTTGTAGTTTGGTTTGCCCTGTTCCCATCATGCACTGGGACAGGAATAGACTAATTTGCATATAGCCAGGTTCTGAAACTGGGATGGTGCAGTGAGCTAAAAAACGGTGTTGGATCTAGCCCTGATCTCTTGACTGGGTGAGAGTATTCTGCTTAATTCAGAGACTCTGTCCCTCACCACCCCTTGTTGTAAATATTTTTGTCCACCCTAAGCGTGGAAGGGTATACTCAGACATGAGTCCCTTGCTCGTTGCACCATCAGGATTCAAGCAAGCCGGGCCGAAGACGGCTGTAATGCCAGAAACCGGTCCCCGGAAGCTTGTTTCCTTCCCAGTGTAAGAATTGGCTTTTGTAGTTTGGTTTGCCCTGTTCCCATCATGCACTGGGACAGGAACAGACTAATTTGCATACAGCCAGGTTCTGAAACTGGGATGGTGCAGTGAGCTAAAAAACGGTGTTGGATCTAGCCCTGATCTCTTGACTGGGTGAGAGTATTCTGCTTAATTCAGAGACTCTGTCTCTCACCACCCCTTGTTGTAAATATTTTTGTCCACCCTAAGCGTGGAAGGGTATACTCAGACATGAGTCCCTTGCTCATTGCACCATCAGGATTCAAGCAAGCCGGGCCAAAGACGGCTGTTATGCCAGAAACCGGTCCCCGGAAGCTTGTTTCCTTCCCAGTGTAAGAATTGGCTTTTGTAGTTTGGTTTGCCCTGTTCCCATCATGCACTGGGACAGGAACAGACTAATTTGCATACAGCCAGGTTCTGAAACTGGGATGGTGCAGTGAGCTAAAAAACGGTGTTGGATCTAGCCCTGATCTCTTGACTGGGTGAGAGTATTCTCCTTAATTCAGAGACTCTGTCCCTCACCACCCGTTGTTGTAAATATTTTTGTCCACCCTAAGCGTGGAAGGGTATACTCAGACATGAGTCCCTTGCTCATTGCACCATCAGGATTCAAGCAAGCCGGGCCGAAGACGGCTGTAATGCCAGAAACCGGTCCCCGGAAGCTTGTTTCCTTCCCAGTGTAAGAATTGGCTTTTGTAGTTTGGTTTGCCCTGTTCCCATCATGCACTGGGACAGGAACAGACTAATTTGCATACAGCCAGGTTCTGAAACTGGGATGGTGCAGTGAGCTAAAAAACGGTGTTGGATCTAGCCCTGATCTCTTGACTGGGTGAGAGTATTTTGCTTAATTCAGAGACTCTGTCCCTCACCACCCCTTGTTGTAAATATTTTTGTCCACCCTAAGCGTGGAAGGGTATACTCAGACATGAGTCCCTTGCTCATTGCACCATCAGGATTCAAGCAAGCAGGGCCGAAGACGGCTGTAATGCCAGAAACCGGTCCCCGGAAGCTTGTTTCCTTCCCAGTGTAAGAATTGGCTTTTGTAGTTTGGTTTGCCATGTTCCCATCATGCACTGGGACCGGAACAGACTAATTTGCATACAGCCAAGTTCTGAAACTGGGATGGTGCAGTGAGCTAAAAAACGGTGTTGGATCTAGCCCTGATCTCTTGACTGGGTGAGAGTATTCTGCTTAATTCAGAGACTCTGTCCCTCACCACCCCTTGTTGTAAATATTTTTGTCCACCCTAAGTGTGGAAGGGTATACTCAGACATGAGTCCCTTGCTCATTGCACCATCAGGATTCAAGCAAGCCGGGCCAAAGACGGCTGTAATGCCAGAAACCGGTCCTCGGAAGCTTGTTTCCTTCCCAGTGTAAGAATTGGCTTTTGTAGTTTGGTTTGCCCTGTTCCCATCATGCACTGGGACAGGAACAGACTAATTTGCATACAGCCAGGTTCTGAAACTGGGATGGTGCAGTGAGCTAAAAAACGGTGTTGGATCTAGCCCTGATCTCTTGACTGGGTGAGAGTATTCTGCATAATTCAGAGACTCTGTCCCTCACCACCCGTTGTTGTAAATATTTTTGTCCACCCTAAGCGTGGAAGGGTATACTCAGACATGAGTCCCTTGCTCATTGCACCATCAGGATTCAAGCAAGCCGGGCCGAATGCGGCTGTAATGCCAGAAACCGGTCCCCGGAAGCTTGTTTCCTTCCCAGTGTAAGAATTGGCTTTTGTAGTTTGGTTTGCCCTGTTCCCATCATGCACTGGAACAGGAACAGACTAATTTGCATACAGCCAGGTTCTGAAACTGGGATGGTGCAGTGAGCTAAAAAACGGTGTTGGATCTAGCCCTGATCTCTTGACTGGGTGAGAGTATTCTGCTTAATTCAGAGACTCTGTCCCTCACCACCCCTTGTTGTAAATATTTTTGTCCACCCTAAGCGTGGAAGGGTATACTCAGACATGAGTCCCTTGCTCATTGCACCATCAGGATTCAAGCAAGCCGGGCCGAAGACGGCTGTAATGCCAGAAACCGGTCCCCGGAAGCGTGGAAGGGTATACTCAGACATGAGTCCCTTGCTCATTGCACCATCAGGATTCAAGCAAGCCGGGCCGAATGCGGCTGTAATGCCAGAAACCGGTCCCCGGAAGCTTGTTTCCTTCCCAGTGTAAGAATTGGCTTTTGTAGTTTGGTTTGCCCTGTTCCCATCATGCACTGGGACAGGAACAGACTAATTTGCATACAGCCAGGTTCTGAAACTGGGATGGTGCAGTGAGCTAAAAAACGGTGTTGGATCTAGCCCTGATCTCTTGATTGGGTGAGAGTATTCTGCTTAATTCAGAGACTCTGTCCCTCACCACCCCTTGTTGTAAATATTTTTGTCCACCCTAAGCGTGGAAGGGTATACTCAGACATGAGTCCCTTGCTCATTGCACCATCAGGATTCAAGCAAGCCGGGCCGAAGACGGCTGTAATACCAGAAACCGGTCCCCGGAAGCTTGTTTCCTTCCCAGTGTAAGAATTGGCTTTTGTAGTTTGGTTTGCCCTGTTCCCATCATGCACTGGGACAGGAACAGACTAATTTACATACAGCCAGGTTCTGAAACTGGGATGGTGCAGTGAGCTAAAAAACGGTGTTGGATCTAGCCCTGATCTCTTGACTGGGTGAGAGTATTCTGCTTAATTCAGAGACTCTGTCCCTCACCACCCGTTGTTGTAAATATTTTTGTCCACCCTAAGCGTGGAAGGGTATACTCAGACATGAGTCCCTTGCTCATTGCACCATCAGGATTCAAGCAAGCCGGGCCGAAGACGGCTGTAAAGCCAGAAACCGGTCCCCGGAAGCTTGTTTCCTTCCCAGTGTAAGAATTGGCTTTTTTAGTTTGGTTTGCCCTGTTCCCATCATGCACTGGGACAGGAACAGACTAATATGCATACAGCCAGGTTCTGAAACTGGGATGGTGCAGTGAGCTAAAAAACGGTGTTGGATCTAGCCCTGATCTCTTGACTGGGTGAGAGTATTCTGCTTAATTCAGAGACTCTGTCCCTCACCACCCCTTGTTGTAAATATTTTTGTCCACCCTAAGCGTGGAAGGGTATACTCAGACATGAGTCCCTTGCTCATTGCACCATCAGGATTCAAGCAAGCCGGGCCGAAGACGGCTGTAATGCCAGAAACCGGTCCCCGGAAGCTTGTTTCCTTCCCAGTGTAAGAATTGGCTTTTGTAGTTTGGTTTGCCCTGTTCCCATCATGCACTGGGACAGGAACAGACTAATTTGCATACAGCCAGGTTCTGAAACTGGGATGGTGCAGTGAGCTAAAAAACGGTGTTGGATATAGCCCTGATCTCTTGACTGGGTGAGAGTATTCTGCTTAATTCAGAGACTCTGTCCCTCACCACCCCTTGTTGTAAATATTTTTGTCCACCCTAAGCGTGGAAGGGTATACTCAGACATGAGTCCCTTGCTCATTGCACCATCAGGATTCAAGCAAGCCGGGCCGAAGACGGCTGTAATGCCAGAAACCGGTCCCCGGAAGCTTGTTTCCTTCCCAGTGTAAGAATTGGCTTTTGTAGTTTGGTTTGCCCTGTTCCCATCATGCACTGGGACAGGAACAGACTAATTTGCATACAGCCAGGTTCTGAAACTGGGATGGTGCAGTGAGCTAAAAACGGTGTTGGATCTAGCCCTGATCTCTTGACTTGGTGAGAGTATTCTGCTTAATTCAGAGACTCTGTCCCTCACCACCCCTTGTTGTAAATATTTTTGTCCACCCTAAGCGTGGAAGGGTATACTCAGACATGAGTCCCTTGCTCATTGCACCATCAGGATTCAAGCAAGCCGGGCCGAAGACGGCTGTAATGCCAGAAACCGGTCCCCGGAAGCTTGTTTCCTTCCCAGTGTAAGAATTGGCTTTTGTAGTTTGGTTTGCCCTGTTCCCATCATGCACTGAGACAGGAACAGACTAATTTGCATACAGCCAGGTTCTGAAACTGGGATGGTGCAGTGAGCTAAAAAACGGTGTTGGATCTAGCCCTGATCTCTTGACTGGGTGAGAGTATTCTGCTTAATTCAGAGACTCTGTCCCTCACCACCCCTTGTTGTAAATATTTTTGTCCACCCTAAGCGTGGAAGGGTATACTCAGACATGAGTCCCTTGCTCATTGCACCATCAGGATTCAAGCAAGCCGGGCCGAAGACGGCTGTAATGCCAGAAACCGGTACCCGGAAGCTTGTTTCCTTCCCAGTGTAAGAATTGGCTTTTGTAGTTTGGTTTGCCCTGTTCCCATCATGCACTGGGACAGGAACAGACTAATTTGCATACAGCCAGGTTCTGAAACTGGGATGGTGCAGTGAGCTAAAAAACGGTGTTGGATCTAGCCCTGATCTCTTGACTGGGTGAGAGTATTCTGCTTAATTCAGAGACTCTGTCCCTCACCACCCCTTGTTGTAAATATTTTTGTCCACCCTAAGCGTGGAAGGGTATACTCAGACATGAGTCCCTTGCTCATTGCACCATCAGGATTCAAGCAAACCGGGCCGAAGACGGCTGTAATGCCAGAAACCGGTCCCCGAAAGCTTGTTTCCTTCCCAGTGTAAGAATTGGCTTTTGTAGTTTGGTTTGCCCTGTTCCCATCATGCACTGGGACAGGAACAGACTAATTTGCATACAGCCAGGTTCTGAAACTGGGATGGTGCAGTGAGCTAAAAAACGGTGTTGGATCTAGCCCTGATCTCTTGACTGGGTGAGAGTATTCTGCTTAATTCAGAGACTCTGTCCCTCACCACCCCTTGTTGTAAATATTTTTGTCCACCCTAAGCGTGGAAGGGTATACTCAGACATGAGTCCCTTGCTCATTGCACCATCAGGATTCAAGCAAGCCGGGCCGAAGACGGCTGTAATGCCAGAAACCGGTCCCCGGAAGCTTGTTTCCTTCCCAGTGTAAGAATTGGCTTTTGTAGTTTGGTTTGCCCTGTTCCCATCATGCACTGGGACAGGAACAGACTAATTTGCATACAGCCAGGTTCTGAAACTGGGATGGTGCAGTGAGCTAAAAAACGGTGTTGGATCTAGCCCTGATCTCTTGACTGGGTGAGAGTATTCTGCTTAATTCAGAGACTCTGTCCCTCACCACCCCTTGTTGTAAATATTTTTGTCCACCCTAAGCGTGGAAGGGTATACTCAGTCATGAGTCCCTTGCTCATTGCACCATCAGGATTCAAGCAAGCCGGGCCGAAGACGGCTGTAAAGCCAGAAACCAGTCCCCGGAAGCTTGTTTCCTTTCCAGTGTAAGAATTGGCTTTTGTAGTTTGGTTTGCCCTGTTCCCATCATGCACTGGGACAGGAACAGACTAATATGCATACAGCCAGGTTCTGAAACTGGGATGGTGCAGTGAGCTAAAAAACGGTGTTGGATCTAGCCCTGATCTCTTGACTGGGTGAGAGTATTCTGCTTAATTCAGAGACTCTGTCCCTCACCACCCCTTGTTGTAAATATTTTTGTCCACCCTAAGCGTGGATGGGTATACTCAGACATGAGTCCCTTGCTCATTGCACCATCAGGATTCAAGCAAGTCGGGCCGAAGACGGCTGTAATGCCAGAAACCGGTCCCCGGAAGCTTGTTTCCTTCCCAGTGTAAGAATTGGCTTTTGTAGTTTGGTTTGCCCTGTTCCCATCATGCACTGGGACAGGAACAGACTAATTTGCATACAGCCAGGTTCTGAAACTGGGATGGTGCAGTGAGCTAAAAAATGGTGTTGGATATAGCCCTGATCTCTTGACTGGGTGAGAGTATTCTGCTTAATTCAGAGACTCTGTCCCTCACCACCCCTTGTTGTAAATATTTTTGTCTACCCTAAGCGTGGAAGGGTATACTCAGACATGAGTCCCTTGCTCATTGCACCATCAGGATTCAAGCAAGCCGGGCCGAAGACGGCTGTAATGCCAGAAACCTGTCCCCGGAAGCTTGTTTCCTTCCCAGTGTAAGAATTGGCTTTTGTAGTTTGGTTTGCCCTGTTCCCATCATGCACTGGGACAGGAACAGACTAATTTGCATACAGCCAGGTTCTGAAACTGGGATGGTGCAGTGAGCTAAAAATGGTGTTGGATCTAGCCCTGATCTCTTGACTTGGTGAGAGTATTCTGCTTAATTCAGAGACTCTGTCCCTCACCACCCCTTGTTGTAAATATTTTTGTCCACCCTAAGCGTGGAAGGGTATACTCAGACATGAGTCCCTTGCTCATTGCACCATCAGGATTCAAGCAAGCCGGGCCGAAGACGGCTGTAATGCCAGAAACCGGTCCCCGGAAGCTTGTTTCCTTCCCAGTGTAAGAATTGGCTTTTGTAGTTTGGTTTGCCCTGTTCCCATCATGCACTGAGACAGGAACAGACTAATTTGCATACAGCCAGGTTCTGAAACTGGGATGGTGCAGTGAGCTAAAAAACGGTGTTGGATCTAGCCCTGATTTCTTGACTGGGTGAGAGTATTCTGCTTAATTCAGAGACTCTGTCCCTCACCACCCCTTGTTGTAAATATTTTTGTCCACCCTAAGCGTGGAAGGGTATACTCAGACATGAGTCCCTTGCTCATTGCACCATCAGGATTCAAGCAAGCCGGGCCGAAGACGGCTGTAATGCCAGAAACCGGTCCCCGGAAGCTTGTTTCCTTCCCAGTGTAAGAATTGGCTTTTGTAGTTTGGTTTGCCCTGTTCCCATCATGCACTGAGACAGGAACAGACTAATTTGCATACAGCCAGGTTCTGAAACTGGGATGGTGCAGTGAGCTAAAAAACGGTGTTGGATCTAGCCCTGATCTCTTGACTGGGTGAGAGTATTCTGCTTAATTCAGAGACTCTGTCCCTCACCACCCTCTGTTGTAAATATTTTTGTCCACCCTAAGCGTGGAAGGGTATACTCAGACATGAGTCCCTTGCTCATTGCACCATCAGGATTCAAGCAAGCCGGGCCGAAGACGGCTGTAATGCCAGAAACCGGTACCCGGAAGCTTGTTTCCTTCCCAGTGTAAGAATTGGCTTTTGTAGTTTGGTTTGCCCTGTTCCCATCATGCACTGGGACAGGAACAGACTCATTTGCATACAGCCAGGTTCTGAAACTGGGATGGTGCAGTGAGCTAAAAAACGGTGTTGGATCTAGCCCTAATCTCTTGACTGGGTGAGAGTATTCTGCTTAATTCAGAGACTCTGTCCCTCACCACCCCTTGTTGTAAATATTTTTGTCCACCCTAAGCGTGGAAGGGTATACTCAGACATGAGTCCCTTGCTCATTGCACCATCAGGATTCAAGCAAACCGGGCCGAAGACGGCTGTAATGCCAGAAACCGGTCCCCGAAAGCTTGTTTCCTTCCCAGTGTAAGAATTGGCTTTTGTAGTTTGGTTTGCCCTGTTCCCATCATGCACTGGGACAGGAACAGACTAATTTGCATACAGCCAGGTTCTGAAACTGGGATGGTGCAGTGAGCTAAAAAACGGTGTTGGATCTAGCCCTGATCTCTTGACTGGGTGAGAGTATTCTGCTTAATTCAGAGACTCTGTCCCTCACCACCCCTTGTTGTAAATATTTTTGTCCACCCTAAGCGTGGAAGGGTATACTCAGACATGAGTCCCTTGCTCATTGCACCATCAGGATTCAAGCAAGCCGGGCCGAAGACGGCTGTAATGCCAGAAACCGGTCCCCGGAAGCTTGTTTCCTTCCCAGTGTAAGAATTGGCTTTTGTAGTTTGGTTTGCCCTGTTCCCATCATGCACTGGGACAGGAACAGACTAATTTGCATACAGCCAGGTTCTGAAACTGGGATGGTGCAGTGAGCTAAAAAACGGTGTTGGATCTAGCCCTGATCTCTTGACTGGGTGAGAGTATTCTGCTTAATTCAGAGACTCTGTCCCTCACCACCCCTTGTTGTAAATATTTTTGTCCACCCTAAGCGTGGAAGGGTATACTCAGACATGAGTCCCTTGCTCATTGCACCATCAGGATTCAAGCAAGCCAGGCCGAAGACGGCTGTAATGCCAGAAACCGGTCCCCGGAAGCTTGTTTCCTTCCCAGTGTAAGAATTGGCTTTTGTAGTTTGGTTTGCCCTGTTCCCATCATGCACTGGGACAGGAACAGACTAATTTGCATACAGCCAGGTTCTGAAACTGGGATGGTGCAGTGAGCTAAAAAAAGGTGTTGGATCTAGCCCTGATCTCTTGACTGGGTGAGAGTATTCTGCTTAATTCAGAGACTCTGTCCCTCACCACCCCTTGTTGTAAATATTTTTGTCCACCCTAAGCGTGGAAGGGTATACTCAGACATGAGTCCCTTGCTCATTGCACCATCAGGATTCAAGCAAGCCGGGCCGAAGACGGCTGTAATGCCAGAAACCGGTCCCCGGAAGCTTGTTTCCTTCCCAGTGTAAGAATTGGCTTTTGTAGTTTGGTTTGCCCTGTTCCCATCATGCAGTGGGACAGGAACAGACTAATTTGCATACAGCCAGGTTCTGAAACTGGGATGGTGCAGTGAGCTAAAAAACGGTGTTGGATCTAGCCCTGATCTCTTGACTGGGTGAGAGTATTCTGCTTAATTCAGAGACTCTGTCCCTCACCACCCCTTGTTGTAAATATTTTTGTCCACCCTAAGCGTGGAAGGGTATACTCAGACATGAGTCCCTTGCTCATTGCACCATCAGGATTCAAGCAAGCCGGGCCGAAGACGGCTGTAATGCCAGAAACCGGTCCCCGGAAGCTTGTTTCCTTCCCAGTGTAAGAATTGGCTTTTGTAGTTTGGTTTGCCCTGTTCCCATCATGCACTGGGACAGGAACAGACTAATTTGCATACAGCCAGGTTCTGAAACTGGGATGGTGCAGTGAGCTAAAAAACGGTGTTGGATCTAGCCCTGATCTCTTGACTGGGTGAGAGTATTCTGCTTAATTCAGAGACTCTGTCCCTCACCACCCCTTGTTGTAAATATTTTTGTCCACCTTAAGCGTGGAAGGGTATACTCAGACATGAGTCCCTTGCTCATTGCACCATCAGGATTCAAGCACGCCGGGCCGAAGACGGCTGTAATGCCAGAAACCGGTCCCCGGAAGCTTGTTTCCTTCCCAGTGTAAGAATTGGCTTTTGTAGTTTGGTTTGCCCTGTTCCCATCATGCACTGGGACAGGAACAGACTAATTTGCATACAGCCAGGTTCTGAAACTGGGATGGTGCAGTGAGCTAAAAAACGGTGTTGGATCTAGCCCTGATCTCTTGACTGGGTGAGAGTATTCTGCTTAATTCAGAGACTCTGTCCCTCACCACCCCTTGTTGTAAATATTTTTGTCCACCCTAAGCGTGGAAGGGTATACTCAGACATGAGTCCCTTGCTCATTGCACCATCAGGATTCAAGCAAGCCGGGCCGAAGACGGCTGTAATGCCAGAAACCGGTCCCCGGAAGCTTGTTTCCTTCCCAGTGTAAGAATTGGCTTTTGTAGTTTGGTTTGCCCTGTTCCCATCATGCACTGGGACAGGAACAGACTAATTTGCATACAGCCAGGTTCTGAAACTGGGATGGTGCAGTGAGCTAAAAAACGGTGTTGGATCTAGCCCTGATCTCTTGACTGGGTGAGAGTATTCTGCTTAATTCAGAGACTCTGTCCCTCACCACCCCTTGTTGTAAATATTTTTGTCCACCCTAAGCGTGGAAGGGTTTACTCAGGCATGAGTCCCTTGCTCATTGCACCATCAGGATTCAAGCAAGCCGGGCCGAAGACGGCTGTAATGCCAGAAACCGGTCCCCGGAAGCTTGTTTCCTTCCCAGTGTAAGAATTGGCTTTTGTAGTTTGGTTTGCCCTGTTCCCATCATGCACTGGGACAGGAACAGACTAATTTGCATACAGCCAGGTTCTGAAACTGGGATGGTGCAGTGAGCTAAAAAACGGTGTTGGATCTAGCCCTGATCTCTTGACTGGGTGAGAGTATTCTGCTTAATTCAGAGACTCTGTCCCTCACCACCCCTTGTTGTAAATATTTTTGTCCACCCTAAGCGTGGAAGGGTATACTCAGACATGAGTCCCTTGCTCATTGCACCATCAGGATTCAAGCAAGCCGGGCCGAAGACGGCTGTAATGCCAGAAACCGGTCCCCGGAAGCTTGTTTCCTTCCCAGTGTAAGAATTGGCTTTTGTAGTTTGGTTTGCCCTGTTCCCATCATGCACTGGGACAGGAACAGACTAATTTGCATACAGCCAGGTTCTGAAACTGGGATGGTGCAGTGAGCTAAAAAACGGTGTTGGATCTAGCCCTGATCTCTTGACTGGGTGAGAGTATTCTGCTTAATTCAGAGACTCTGTCCCTCACCACCCCTTGTTGTAAATATTTTTGTCCACCCTAAGCGTGGAAGGGTATACTCAGACATGAGTCCCTTGCTCATTGCACCATCAGGATTCAAGCAAGCCGGGCCGAAGACGGCTGTAATGCCAGAAACTGGTCCCCGGAAGCTTGTTTCCTTCCCAGTGTAAGAATTGGCTTTTGTAGTTTGGTTTGCCCTGTTCCCATCATGCACTGGGACAGGAACAGACTAATTTGCATACAGCCAGGTTCTGAAACTGGGATGGTGCAGTGAGCTAAAAAATGGTGTTGGATCTAGCCCTGATCTCTTGACTGGGTGAGAGTATTCTGCTTAATTCAGAGACTCTGTCCCTCACCACCCCTTGTTGTAAATATTTTTGTCCACCCTAAGCGTGGAAGGGTATACTCAGACATGAGTCCCTTGCTCATTGCACCATCAGGATTCAAGCAAGCCGGGCCGAAGACGGCTGTAATGCCAGAAACCGGTCCCCGGAAGCTTGTTTCCTTCCCAGTGTAAGAATTGGCTTTTGTAGTTTGGTTTGCCCTGTTCCCATCATGCACTGGGACAGGAACAGACTAATTTGCATACAGCCAGGTTCTGAAACTGGGATGGTGCAGTGAGCTAAAAAACGGTGTTGGATCTAGCCCTGATCTCTTGACTGGGTGAGAGTATTCTGCTTAATTCAGAGACTCTGTCCCTCACCACCCCTTGTTGTAAATATTTTTGTCCACCCTAAGCGTGGAAGGGTATACTCAGACATGAGTCCCTTGCTCATTGCACCATCAGGATTCAAGCAAGCCGGGCCGAAGACGGCTGTAATGCCAGAAACCGGTCCCCGGAAGCTTGTTTCCTTCCCAGTGTAAGAATTGGCTTTTGTAGTTTGGTTTGCCCTGTTCCCATCATGCACTGGGACAGGAACAGACTAATTTGCATACAGCCAGGTTCTGAAACTGGGATGGTGCAGTGAGCTAAAAAACGGTGTTGGATCTAGCCCTGATCTCTTGACTGGGTGAGAGTATTCTGCTTAATTCAGAGACTCTGTCCCTCACCACCCCTTGTTGTAAATATTTTTGTCCACCCTAAGCGTGGAAGGGTATACTCAGTCATGAGTCCCTTGCTCATTGCACCATCAGGATTCAAGCAAGCCGGGCCGAAGACGGCTGTAAAGCCAGAAACCAGTCCCCGGAAGCTTGTTTCCTTTCCAGTGTAAGAATTGGCTTTTGTAGTTTGGTTTGCCCTGTTCCCATCATGCACTGGGACAGGAACAGACTAATATGCATACAGCCAGGTTCTGAAACTGGGATGGTGCAGTGAGCTAAAAAACGGTGTTGGATCTAGCCCTGATCTCTTGACTGGGTGAGAGTATTCTGCTTAATTCAGAGACTCTGTCCCTCACCACCCCTTGTTGTAAATATTTTTGTCCACCCTAAGCGTGGAAGGGTATACTCAGACATGAGTCCCTTGCTCATTGCACCATCAGGATTCAAGCAAGTCGGGCCGAAGACGGCTGTAATGCCAGAAACCGGTCCCCGGAAGCTTGTTTCCTTCCCAGTGTAAGAATTGGCTTTTGTAGTTTGGTTTGCCCTGTTCCCATCATGCACTGGGACAGGAACAGACTAATTTGCATACAGCCAGGTTCTGAAACTGGGATGGTGCAGTGAGCTAAAAAACGGTGTTGGATATAGCCCTGATCTCTTGACTGGGTGAGAGTATTCTGCTTAATTCAGAGACTCTGTCCCTCACCACCCCTTGTTGTAAATATTTTTGTCCACCCTAAGCGTGGAAGGGTATACTCAGACATGAGTCCCTTGCTCATTGCACCATCAGGATTCAAGCAAGCCGGGCCGAAGACGGCTGTAATGCCAGAAACCTGTCCCCGGAAGCTTGTTTCCTTCCCAGTGTAAGAATTGGCTTTTGTAGTTTGGTTTGCCCTGTTCCCATCATGCACTGGGACAGGAACAGACTAATTTGCATACAGCCAGGTTCTGAAACTGGGATGGTGCAGTGAGCTAAAAATGGTGTTGGATCTAGCCCTGATCTCTTGACTTGGTGAGAGTATTCTGCTTAATTCAGAGACTCTGTCCCTCACCACCCCTTGTTGTAAATATTTTTGTCCACCCTAAGCGTGGAAGGGTATACTCAGACATGAGTCCCTTGCTCATTGCACCATCAGGATTCAAGCAAGCCGGGCCGAAGACGGCTGTAATGCCAGAAACCGGTCCCCGGAAGCTTGTTTCCTTCCCAGTGTAAGAATTGGCTTTTGTAGTTTGGTTTGCCCTGTTCCCATCATGCACTGAGACAGGAACAGACTAATTTGCATACAGCCAGGTTCTGAAACTGGGATGGTGCAGTGAGCTAAAAAACGGTGTTGGATCTAGCCCTGATTTCTTGACTGGGTGAGAGTATTCTGCTTAATTCAGAGACTCTGTCCCTCACCACCCCTTGTTGTAAATATTTTTGTCCACCCTAAGCGTGGAAGGGTATACTCAGACATGAGTCCCTTGCTCATTGCACCATCAGGATTCAAGCAAGCCGGGCCGAAGACGGCTGTAATGCCAGAAACCGGTCCCCGGAAGCTTGTTTCCTTCCCAGTGTAAGAATTGGCTTTTGTAGTTTGGTTTGCCCTGTTCCCATCATGCACTGAGACAGGAACAGACTAATTTGCATACAGCCAGGTTCTGAAACTGGGATGGTGCAGTGAGCTAAAAAACGGTGTTGGATCTAGCCCTGATCTCTTGACTGGGTGAGAGTATTCTGCTTAATTCAGAGACTCTGTCCCTCACCACCCTCTGTTGTAAATATTTTTGTCCACCCTAAGCGTGGAAGGGTATACTCAGACATGAGTCCCTTGCTCATTGCACCATCAGGATTCAAGCAAGCCGGGCCGAAGACGGCTGTAATGCCAGAAACCGGTACCCGGAAGCTTGTTTCCTTCCCAGTGTAAGAATTGGCTTTTGTAGTTTGGTTTGCCCTGTTCCCATCATGCACTGGGACAGGAACAGACTAATATGCATACAGCCAGGTTCTGAAACTGGGATGGTGCAGTGAGCTAAAAAACGGTGTTGGATCTAGCCCTGATCTCTTGACTGGGTGAGAGTATTCTGCTTAATTCAGAGACTCTGTCCCTCACCACCCCTTGTTGTAAATATTTTTGTCCACCCTAAGCGTGGAAGGGTATACTCAGACATGAGTCCCTTGCTCATTGCACCATCAGGATTCAAGCAAGTCGGGCCGAAGACGGCTGTAATGCCAGAAACCGGTCCCCGGAAGCTTGTTTCCTTCCCAGTGTAAGAATTGGCTTTTGTAGTTTGGTTTGCCCTGTTCCCATCATGCACTGGGACAGGAACAGACTAATTTGCATACAGCCAGGTTCTGAAACTGGGATGGTGCAGTGAGCTAAAAAACGGTGTTGGATATAGCCCTGATCTCTTGACTGGGTGAGAGTATTCTGCTTAATTCAGAGACTCTGTCCCTCACCACCCCTTGTTGTAAATATTTTTGTCCACCCTAAGCGTGGAAGGGTATACTCAGACATGAGTCCCTTGCTCATTGCACCATCAGGATTCAAGCAAGCCGGGCCGAAGACGGCTGTAATGCCAGAAACCTGTCCCCGGAAGCTTGTTTCCTTCCCAGTGTAAGAATTGGCTTTTGTAGTTTGGTTTGCCCTGTTCCCATCATGCACTGGGACAGGAACAGACTAATTTGCATACAGCCAGGTTCTGAAACTGGGATGGTGCAGTGAGCTAAAAATGGTGTTGGATCTAGCCCTGATCTCTTGACTTGGTGAGAGTATTCTGCTTAATTCAGAGACTCTGTCCCTCACCACCCCTTGTTGTAAATATTTTTGTCCACCCTAAGCGTGGAAGGGTATACTCAGACATGAGTCCCTTGCTCATTGCACCATCAGGATTCAAGCAAGCCGGGCCGAAGACGGCTGTAATGCCAGAAACCGGTCCCCGGAAGCTTGTTTCCTTCCCAGTGTAAGAATTGGCTTTTGTAGTTTGGTTTGCCCTGTTCCCATCATGCACTGAGACAGGAACAGACTAATTTGCATACAGCCAGGTTCTGAAACTGGGATGGTGCAGTGAGCTAAAAAACGGTGTTGGATCTAGCCCTGATTTCTTGACTGGGTGAGAGTATTCTGCTTAATTCAGAGACTCTGTCCCTCACCACCCCTTGTTGTAAATATTTTTGTCCACCCTAAGCGTGGAAGGGTATACTCAGACATGAGTCCCTTGCTCATTGCACCATCAGGATTCAAGCAAGCCGGGCCGAAGACGGCTGTAATGCCAGAAACCGGTCCCCGGAAGCTTGTTTCCTTCCCAGTGTAAGAATTGGCTTTTGTAGTTTGGTTTGCCCTGTTCCCATCATGCACTGAGACAGGAACAGACTAATTTGCATACAGCCAGGTTCTGAAACTGGGATGGTGCAGTGAGCTAAAAAACGGTGTTGGATCTAGCCCTGATCTCTTGACTGGGTGAGAGTATTCTGCTTAATTCAGAGACTCTGTCCCTCACCACCCTCTGTTGTAAATATTTTTGTCCACCCTAAGCGTGGAAGGGTATACTCAGACATGAGTCCCTTGCTCATTGCACCATCAGGATTCAAGCAAGCCGGGCCGAAGACGGCTGTAATGCCAGAAACCGGTACCCGGAAGCTTGTTTCCTTCCCAGTGTAAGAATTGGCTTTTGTAGTTTGGTTTGCCCTGTTCCCATCATGCACTGGGACAGGAACAGACTCATTTGCATACAGCCAGGTTCTGAAACTGGGATGGTGCAGTGAGCTAAAAAACGGTGTTGGATCTAGCCCTAATCTCTTGACTGGGTGAGAGTATTCTGCTTAATTCAGAGACTCTGTCCCTCACCACCCCTTGTTGTAAATATTTTTGTCCACCCTAAGCGTGGAAGGGTATACTCAGACATGAGTCCCTTGCTCATTGCACCATCAGGATTCAAGCAAACCGGGCCGAAGACGGCTGTAATGCCAGAAACTGGTCCCCGAAAGCTTGTTTCCTTCCCAGTGTAAGAATTGGCTTTTGTAGTTTGGTTTGCCCTGTTCCCATCATGCACTGGGACAGGAACAGACTAATTTGCATACAGCCAGGTTCTGAAACTGGGATGGTGCAGTGAGCTAAAAAACGGTGTTGGATCTAGCCCTGATCTCTTGACTGGGTGAGAGTATTCTGCTTAATTCAGAGACTCTGTCCCTCACCACCCCTTGTTGTAAATATTTTTGTCCACCCTAAGCGTGGAAGGGTATACTCAGACATGAGTCCCTTGCTCATTGCACCATCAGGATTCAAGCAAGCCGGGCCGAAGACGGCTGTAATGCCAGAAACCGGTCCCCGGAAGCTTGTTTCCTTCCCAGTGTAAGAATTGGCTTTTGTAGTTTGGTTTGCCCTGTTCCCATCATGCACTGGGACAGGAACAGACTAATTTGCATACAGCCAGGTTCTGAAACTGGGATGGTGCAGTGAGCTAAAAAACGGTGTTGGATCTAGCCCTGATCTCTTGACTGGGTGAGAGTATTCTGCTTAATTCAGAGACTCTGTCCCTCACCACCCCTTGTTGTAAATATTTTTGTCCACCCTAAGCGTGGAAGGGTATACTCAGACATGAGTCCCTTGCTCATTGCACCATCAGGATTCAAGCAAGCCAGGCCGAAGACGGCTGTAATGCCAGAAACCGGTCCCCGGAAGCTTGTTTCCTTCCCAGTGTAAGAATTGGCTTTTGTAGTTTGGTTTGCCCTGTTCCCATCATGCACTGGGACAGGAACAGACTAATTTGCATACAGCCAGGTTCTGAAACTGGGATGGTGCAGTGAGCTAAAAAAAGGTGTTGGATCTAGCCCTGATCTCTTGACTGGGTGAGAGTATTCTGCTTAATTCAGAGACTCTGTCCCTCACCACCCCTTGTTGTAAATATTTTTGTCCACCCTAAGCGTGGAAGGGTATACTCAGACATGAGTCCCTTGCTCATTGCACCATCAGGATTCAAGCAAGCCGGGCCGAAGACGGCTGTAATGCCAGAAACCGGTCCCCGGAAGCTTGTTTCCTTCCCAGTGTAAGAATTGGCTTTTGTAGTTTGGTTTGCCCTGTTCCCATCATGCAGTGGGACAGGAACAGACTAATTTGCATACAGCCAGGTTCTGAAACTGGGATGGTGCAGTGAGCTAAAAAACGGTGTTGGATCTAGCCCTGATCTCTTGACTGGGTGAGAGTATTCTGCTTAATTCAGAGACTCTGTCCCTCACCACCCCTTGTTGTAAATATTTTTGTCCACCCTAAGCGTGGAAGGGTATACTCAGACATGAGTCCCTTGCTCATTGCACCATCAGGATTCAAGCAAGCCGGGCCGAAGACGGCTGTAATGCCAGAAACCGGTCCCCGGAAGCTTGTTTCCTTCCCAGTGTAAGAATTGGCTTTTGTAGTTTGGTTTGCCCTGTTCCCATCATGCACTGGGACAGGAACAGACTAATTTGCATACAGCCAGGTTCTGAAACTGGGATGGTGCAGTGAGCTAAAAAACGGTGTTGGATCTAGCCCTGATCTCTTGACTGGGTGAGAGTATTCTGCTTAATTCAGAGACTCTGTCCCTCACCACCCCTTGTTGTAAATATTTTTGTCCACCTTAAGCGTGGAAGGGTATACTCAGACATGAGTCCCTTGCTCATTGCACCATCAGGATTCAAGCACGCCGGGCCGAAGACGGCTGTAATGCCAGAAACCGGTCCCCGGAAGCTTGTTTCCTTCCCAGTGTAAGAATTGGCTTTTGTAGTTTGGTTTGCCCTGTTCCCATCATGCACTGGGACAGGAACAGACTAATTTGCATACAGCCAGGTTCTGAAACTGGGATGGTGCAGTGAGCTAAAAAACGGTGTTGGATCTAGCCCTGATCTCTTGACTGGGTGAGAGTATTCTGCTTAATTCAGAGACTCTGTCCCTCACCACCCCTTGTTGTAAATATTTTTGTCCACCCTAAGCGTGGAAGGGTATACTCAGACATGAGTCCCTTGCTCATTGCACCATCAGGATTCAAGCAAGCCGGGCCGAAGACGGCTGTAATGCCAGAAACCGGTCCCCGGAAGCTTGTTTCCTTCCCAGTGTAAGAATTGGCTTTTGTAGTTTGGTTTGCCCTGTTCCCATCATGCACTGGGACAGGAACAGACTAATTTGCATACAGCCAGGTTCTGAAACTGGGATGGTGCAGTGAGCTAAAAAACGGTGTTGGATCTAGCCCTGATCTCTTGACTGGGTGAGAGTATTCTGCTTAATTCAGAGACTCTGTCCCTCACCACCCCTTGTTGTAAATATTTTTGTCCACCCTAAGCGTGGAAGGGTTTACTCAGGCATGAGTCCCTTGCTCATTGCACCATCAGGATTCAAGCAAGCCGGGCCGAAGACGGCTGTAATGCCAGAAACCGGTCCCCGGAAGCTTGTTTCCTTCCCAGTGTAAGAATTGGCTTTTGTAGTTTGGTTTGCCCTGTTCCCATCATGCACTGGGACAGGAACAGACTAATTTGCATACAGCCAGGTTCTGAAACTGGGATGGTGCAGTGAGCTAAAAAACGGTGTTGGATCTAGCCCTGATCTCTTGACTGGGTGAGAGTATTCTGCTTAATTCAGAGACTCTGTCCCTCACCACCCCTTGTTGTAAATATTTTTGTCCACCCTAAGCGTGGAAGGGTATACTCAGACATGAGTCCCTTGCTCATTGCACCATCAGGATTCAAGCAAGCCGGGCCGAAGACGGCTGTAATGCCAGAAACCGGTCCCCGGAAGCTTGTTTCCTTCCCAGTGTAAGAATTGGCTTTTGTAGTTTGGTTTGCCCTGTTCCCATCATGCACTGGGACAGGAACAGATTAATTTGCATACAGCCAGGTTCTGAAACTGGGATGGTGCAGTGAGCTAAAAAACGGTGTTGGATCTAGCCCTGATCTCTTGACTGGGTGAGAGTATTCTGCTTAATTCAGAGACTCTGTCCCTCACCACCCCTTGTTGTAAATATTTTTGTCCACCCTAAGCGTGGAAGGGTATACTCAGACATGAGTCCCTTGCTCATTGCACCATCAGGATTCAAGCAAGCCGGGCCGAAGACGGCTGTAATGCCAGAAACTGGTCCCCGGAAGCTTGTTTCCTTCCCAGTGTAAGAATTGGCTTTTGTAGTTTGGTTTGCCCTGTTCCCATCATGCACTGGGACAGGAACAGACTAATTTGCATACAGCCAGGTTCTGAAACTGGGATGGTGCAGTGAGCTAAAAAATGGTGTTGGATCTAGCCCTGATCTCTTGACTGGGTGAGAGTATTCTGCTTAATTCAGAGACTCTGTCCCTCACCACCCCTTGTTGTAAATATTTTTGTCCACCCTAAGCGTGGAAGGGTATACTCAGACATGAGTCCCTTGCTCATTGCACCATCAGGATTCAAGCAAGCCGGGCCGAAGACGGCTGTAATGCCAGAAACCGGTCCCCGGAAGCTTGTTTCCTTCCCAGTGTAAGAATTGGCTTTTGTAGTTTGGTTTGCCCTGTTCCCATCATGCACTGGGACAGGAACAGACTAATTTGCATACAGCCAGGTTCTGAAACTGGGATGGTGCAGTGAGCTAAAAAACGGTGTTGGATCTAGCCCTGATCTCTTGACTGGGTGAGAGTATTCTGCTTAATTCAGAGACTCTGTCCCTCACCACCCCTTGTTGTAAATATTTTTGTCCACCCTAAGCGTGGAAGGGTATACTCAGACATGAGTCCCTTGCTCATTGCACCATCAGGATTCAAGCAAGCCGGGCCGAAGACGGCTGTAATGCCAGAAACCGGTCCCCGGAAGCTTGTTTCCTTCCCAGTGTAAGAATTGGCTTTTGTAGTTTGGTTTGCCCTGTTCCCATCATGCACTGGGACAGGAACAGACTAATTTGCATACAGCCAGGTTCTGAAACTGGGATGGTGCAGTGAGCTAAAAAACGGTGTTGGATCTAGCCCTGATCTCTTGACTGGGTGAGAGTATTCTGCTTAATTCAGAGACTCTGTCCCTCACCACCCCTTGTTGTAAATATTTTTGTCCACCCTAAGCGTGGAAGGGTATACTCAGACATGAGTCCCTTGCTCATTGCACCATCAGGATTCAAGCAAGCCGGGCCGAAGACGGCTGTAATGCCAGAAACCAGTCCCCGGAAGCTTGTTTCCTTCCCAGTGTAAGAATTGGCTTTTGTAGTTTGGTTTGCCCTGTTCCCATCATGCACTGGGACAGGAACAGACTAATTTGCATACAGCCAGGTTCTGAAACTGGGATGGTGCAGTGAGCTAAAAAACGGTGTTGGATCTAGCCCTGATCTCTTGACTGGGTGAGAGTATTCTGCTTAATTCAGAGACTCTGTCCCTCACCACCCCTTGTTGTAAATATTTTTGTCCACCCTAAGCGTGGAAGGGTATACTCAGACATGAGTCCCTTGCTCATTGCACCATCATGATTCAAGCAAGCCGGGCCGAAGACGGCTGTAATGCCAGAAACCGGTCCCCGGAAGCTTGTTTCCTTCCCAGTGTAAGAATTGGCTTTTGTAGTTTGGTTTGCCCTGTTCCCATCATGCACTGGGACAGGAACAGACTAATTTGCATACAGCCAGGTTCTGAAACTGGGATGGTGCAGTGAGCTAAAAAACGGTGTTGGATCTAGCCCTGATCTCTTGACTGGGTGAGAGTATTCTGCTTAATTCAGAGACTCTGTCCCTCACCACCCCTTGTTGTAAATATTTTTGTCCACCCTAAGCGTGGAAGGGTATACTCAGACATGAGTCCCTTGCTCATTGCACCATCAGGATTCAAGCAAGCCGGGCCGAAGACGGCTGTAATGCCAGAAACCAGTCCCCGGAAGCTTGTTTCCTTCCCAGTGTAAGAATTGGCTTTTGTAGTTTGGTTTGCCCTGTTCCCATCATGCACTGGGACAGGAACAGACTAATTTGCATACAGCCAGGTTCTGAAACTGGGATGGTGCAGTGAGCTAAAAAACGGTGTTGGATCTAGCCCTGATCTCTTGACTGGGTGAGAGTATTCTGCTTAATTCAGAGACTCTGTCCCTCACCACCCCTTGTTGTAAATATTTTTGTCCACCCTAAGCGTGGAAGGGTATACTCAGACATGAGTCCCTTGCTCATTGCACCATCAGGATTCAAGCAAGCCGGGCCGAAGACGGCTGTAATGCCAGAAACCGGTCCCCGGAAGCTTGTTTCCTTCCCAGTGTAAGAATTGGCTTTTGTAGTTTGGTTTGCCCTGTTCCCATCATGCACTGGGACAGGAACAGACTAATTTGCATACAGCCAGGTTCTGAAACTGGGATGGTGCAGTGAGCTAAAAAACGGTGTTGGATATAGCCCTGATCTCTTGACTGGGTGAGAGTATTCTGCTTAATTCAGAGACTCTGTCCCTCACCACCCCTTGTTGTAAATATTTTTGTCCACCCTAAGCGTGGAAGGGTATACTCAGACATGAGTCCCTTGCTCATTGCACCATCAGGATTCAAGCAAGCCGGGCCGAAGACGGCTGTAATGCCAGAAACCGGTCCCCGGAAGCTTGTTGCCTTCCCAGTGTAAGAATTGGCTTTTGTAGTTTGGTTTGCCCTGTTCCCATCATGCACTGGGACAGGAACAGACTAATTTGCATACAGCCAGGTTCTGAAACTGGGATGGTGCAGTGAGCTAAAAAACGGTGTTGGATCTAGCTCTGATCCCTTGACTGGGTGAGAGTATTCTGCTTAATTCAGAGACTCTGTCCCTCACCACCCCTTGTTGTAAATATTTTTGTCCACCCTAAGCGTGGAAGGGTATACTCAGACATGAGTCCCTTGCTCATTGCACCATCAGGATTCAAGCAAGCCGGGCCGAAGACGGCTGTAATGCAAGAAACCGGTCCCCGGAAGCTTGTTTCCTTCCCAGTGTAAGAATTGGCTTTTGTAGTTTGGTTTGCCCTGTTCCCATCATGCACTGGGACAGGAACAGACTAATTTGCATACAGCCAGGTTCTGAAACTGGGATGGTGCAGTGAGCTAAAAAACGGTGTTGGATCTAGCCCTGATCTCTTGACTGGGTGAGAGTATTCTGCTTAATTCAGAGACTCTGTCCCTCACCACCCCTTGTTGTAAATATTTTTGTCCACCCTAAGCGTGGAAGGGTATACTCAGACATGAGTCCCTTGCTCGTTGCACCATCAGGATTCAAGCAAGCCGGGCCGAAGACGGCTGTAATGCCAGAAACCGGTCCCCGGAAGCTTGTTTCCTTCCCAGTGTAAGAATTGGCTTTTGTAGTTTGGTTTGCCCTGTTCCCATCATGCACTGGGACAGGAACAGACTAATTTGCATACAGCCAGGTTCTGAAACTGGGATGGTGCAGTGAGCTAAAAAACGGTGTTGGATCTAGCCCTGATCTCTTGACTGGGTGAGAGTATTCTGCTTAATTCAGAGACTCTGTCCCTCACCACCCCTTGTTGTAAATATTTTTGTCCACCCTAAGCGTGGAAGGGTATACTCAGACGTGAGTCCCTTGCTCATTGCACCATCAGGATTCAAGCAAGCCGGGCCAAAGACGGCTGTTATGCCAGAAACCGGTCCCCGGAAGCTTGTTTCCTTCCCAGTGTAAGAATTGGCTTTTGTAGTTTGGTTTGCCCTGTTCCCATCATGCACTGGGACAGGAACAGACTAATTTGCATACAGCCAGGTTCTGAAACTGGGATGGTGCAGTGAGCTAAAAAACGGTGTTGGATCTAGCCCTGATCTCTTGACTGGGTGAGAGTATTCTGCTTAATTCAGAGACTCTGTCCCTCACCACCCGTTGTTGTAAATATTTTTGTCCACCCTAAGCGTGGAAGGGTATACTCAGACATGAGTCCCTTGCTCATTGCACCATCAGGATTCAAGCAAGCCGGGCCGAAGACGGCTGTAATGCCAGAAACCGGTCCCCGGAAGCTTGTTTCCTTCCCAGTGTAAGAATTGGCTTTTGTAGTTTGGTTTGCCCTGTTCCCATCATGCACTGGGACAGGAACAGACTAATTTGCATACAGCCAGGTTCTGAAACTGGGATGGTGCAGTGAGCTAAAAAACGGTGTTGGATCTAGCCCTGATCTCTTGACTGGGTGAGAGTATTTTGCTTAATTCAGAGACTCTGTCCCTCACCACCCCTTGTTGTAAATATTTTTGTCCACCCTAAGCGTGGAAGGGTATACTCAGACATGAGTCCCTTGCTCATTGCACCATCAGGATTCAAGCAAGCAGGGCCGAAGACGGCTGTAATGCCAGAAACCGGTCCCCGGAAGCTTGTTTCCTTCCCAGTGTAAGAATTGGCTTTTGTAGTTTGGTTTGCCATGTTCCCATCATGCACTGGGACAGGAACAGACTAATTTGCATACAGCCAAGTTCTGAAACTGGGATGGTGCAGTGAGCTAAAAAACGGTGTTGGATCTAGCCCTGATCTCTTGACTGGGTGAGAGTATTCTGCTTAATTCAGAGACTCTGTCCCTCACCACCCCTTGTTGTAAATATTTTTGTCCACCCTAAGCGTGGAAGGGTATACTCAGACATGAGTCCCTTGCTCATTGCACCATCAGGATTCAAGCAAGCCGGGCCGAAGACGGCTGTAATGCCAGAAACCGGTCCCCGGAAGCTTGTTTCCTTCCCAGTGTAAGAATTGGCTTTTGTAGTTTGGTTTGCCCTGTTCCCATCATGCACTGAGACAGGAACAGACTAATTTGCATACAGCCAGGTTCTGAAACTGGGATGGTGCAGTGAGCT
Organism: Lissotriton helveticus; assembly: GCF_964261635.1. NCBI lineage: Eukaryota > Metazoa > Chordata > Amphibia > Caudata > Salamandridae > Lissotriton > Lissotriton helveticus. The sequence goes on from NC_136067.1 coordinate 1,569,810,140, forward strand.
AAAAAACGGTGTTGGATCTAGCCCTGATCTCTTGACTGGGTGAGAGTATTCTGCTTAATTCAGAGACTCTGTCCCTCACCACCCTCTGTTGTAAATATTTTTGTCCACCCTAAGCGTGGAAGGGTATACTCAGACATGAGTCCCTTGCTCATTGCACCATCAGGATTCAAGCAAGCCGGGCCGAAGACGGCTGTAATGCCAGAAACCGGTACCCGGAAGCTTGTTTCCTTCCCAGTGTAAGAATTGGCTTTTGTAGTTTGGTTTGCCCTGTTCCCATCATGCACTGGGACAGGAACAGACTCATTTGCATACAGCCAGGTTCTGAAACTGGGATGGTGCAGTGAGCTAAAAAACGGTGTTGGATCTAGCCCTAATCTCTTGACTGGGTGAGAGTATTCTGCTTAATTCAGAGACTCTGTCCCTCACCACCCCTTGTTGTAAATATTTTTGTCCACCCTAAGCGTGGAAGGGTATACTCAGACATGAGTCCCTTGCTCATTGCACCATCAGGATTCAAGCAAACCGGGCCGAAGACGGCTGTAATGCCAGAAACCGGCCCCGAAAGCTTGTTTCCTTCCCAGTGTAAGAATTGGCTTTTGTAGTTTGGTTTGCCCTGTTCCCATCATGCACTGGGACAGGAACAGACTAATTTGCATACAGCCAGGTTCTGAAACTGGGATGGTGCAGTGAGCTAAAAAACGGTGTTGGATCTAGCCCTGATCTCTTGACTGGGTGAGAGTATTCTGCTTAATTCAGAGACTCTGTCCCTCACCACCCCTTGTTGTAAATATTTTTGTCCACCCTAAGCGTGGAAGGGTATACTCAGACATGAGTCCCTTGCTCATTGCACCATCAGGATTCAAGCAAGCCGGGCCGAAGACGGCTGTAATGCCAGAAACCGGTCCCCGGAAGCTTGTTTCCTTCCCAGTGTAAGAATTGGCTTTTGTAGTTTGGTTTGCCCTGTTCCCATCATGCACTGGGACAGGAACAGACTAATTTGCATACAGCCAGGTTCTGAAACTGGGATGGTGCAGTGAGCTAAAAAACGGTGTTGGATCTAGCCCTGATCTCTTGACTGGGTGAGAGTATTCTGCTTAATTCAGAGACTCTGTCCCTCACCACCCCTTGTTGTAAATATTTTTGTCCACCCTAAGCGTGGAAGGGTATATTCAGACATGAGTCCCTTGCTCATTGCACCATCAGGATTCAAGCAAGCCAGGCCGAAGACGGCTGTAATGCCAGAAACCGGTCCCCGGAAGCTTGTTTCCTTCCCAGTGTAAGAATTGGCTTTTGTAGTTTGGTTTGCCCTGTTCCCATCATGCACTGGGACAGGAACAGACTAATTTGCATACAGCCAGGTTCTGAAACTGGGATGGTGCAGTGAGCTAAAAAAAGGTGTTGGATCTAGCCCTGATCTCTTGACTGGGTGAGAGTATTCTGCTTAATTCAGAGACTCTGTCCCTCACCACCCCTTGTTGTAAATATTTTTGTCCACCCTAAGCGTGGAAGGGTATACTCAGACATGAGTCCCTTGCTCATTGCACCATCAGGATTCAAGCAAGCCGGGCCGAAGACGGCTGTAATGCCAGAAACCGGTCCCCGGAAGCTTGTTTCCTTCCCAGTGTAAGAATTGGCTTTTGTAGTTTGGTTTGCCCTGTTCCCATCATGCAGTGGGACAGGAACAGACTAATTTGCATACAGCCAGGTTCTGAAACTGGGATGGTGCAGTGAGCTAAAAAACGGTGTTGGATCTAGCCCTGATCTCTTGACTGGGTGAGAGTATTCTGCTTAATTCAGAGACTCTGTCCCTCACCACCCCTTGTTGTAAATATTTTTGTCCACCCTAAGCGTGGAAGGGTATACTCAGACATGAGTCCCTTGCTCATTGCACCATCAGGATTCAAGCAAGCCGGGCCGAAGACGGCTGTAATGCCAGAAACCGGTCCCCGGAAGCTTGTTTCCTTCCCAGTGTAAGAATTGGCTTTTGTAGTTTGGTTTGCCCTGTTCCCATCATGCACTGGGACAGGAACAGACTAATTTGCATACAGCCAGGTTCTGAAACTGGGATGGTGCAGTGAGCTAAAAAACGGTGTTGGATCTAGCCCTGATCTCTTGACTGGGTGAGAGTATTCTGCTTAATTCAGAGACTCTGTCCCTCACCACCCCTTGTTGTAAATATTTTTGTCCACCTTAAGCGTGGAAGGGTATACTCAGACATGAGTCCCTTGCTCATTGCACCATCAGGATTCAAGCACGCCGGGCCGAAGACGGCTGTAATGCCAGAAACCGGTCCCCGGAAGCTTGTTTCCTTCCCAGTGTAAGAATTGGCTTTTGTAGTTTGGTTTGCCCTGTTCCCATCATGCACTGGGACAGGAACAGACTAATTTGCATACAGCCAGGTTCTGAAACTGGGATGGTGCAGTGAGCTAAAAAACGGTGTTGGATCTAGCCCTGATCTCTTGACTGGGTGAGAGTATTCTGCTTAATTCAGAGACTCTGTCCCTCACCACCCCTTGTTGTAAATATTTTTGTCCACCCTAAGCGTGGAAGGGTATACTCAGACATGAGTCCCTTGCTCATTGCACCATCAGGATTCAAGCAAGCCGGGCCGAAGACGGCTGTAATGCCAGAAACCGGTCCCCGGAAGCTTGTTTCCTTCCCAGTGTAAGAATTGGCTTTTGTAGTTTGGTTTGCCCTGTTCCCATCATGCACTGGGACAGGAACAGACTAATTTGCATACAGCCAGGTTCTGAAACTGGGATGGTGCAGTGAGCTAAAAAACGGTGTTGGATCTAGCCCTGATCTCTTGACTGGGTGAGAGTATTCTGCTTAATTCAGAGACTCTGTCCCTCACCACCCCTTGTTGTAAATATTTTTGTCCACCCTAAGCGTGGAAGGGTTTACTCAGGCATGAGTCCCTTGCTCATTGCACCATCAGGATTCAAGCAAGCCGGGCCGAAGACGGCTGTAATGCCAGAAACCGGTCCCCGGAAGCTTGTTTCCTTCCCAGTGTAAGAATTGGCTTTTGTAGTTTGGTTTGCCCTGTTCCCATCATGCACTGGGACAGGAACAGACTAATTTGCATACAGCCAGGTTCTGAAACTGGGATGGTGCAGTGAGCTAAAAAACGGTGTTGGATCTAGCCCTGATCTCTTGACTGGGTGAGAGTATTCTGCTTAATTCAGAGACTCTGTCCCTCACCACCCCTTGTTGTAAATATTTTTGTCCACCCTAAGCGTGGAAGGGTATACTCAGACATGAGTCCCTTGCTCATTGCACCATCAGGATTCAAGCAAGCCGGGCCGAAGACGGCTGTAATGCCAGAAACCGGTCCCCGGAAGCTTGTTTCCTTCCCAGTGTAAGAATTGGCTTTTGTAGTTTGGTTTGCCCTGTTCCCATCATGCACTGGGACAGGAACAGACTAATTTGCATACAGCCAGGTTCTGAAACTGGGATGGTGCAGTGAGCTAAAAAACGGTGTTGGATCTAGCCCTGATCTCTTGACTGGGTGAGAGTATTCTGCTTAATTCAGAGACTCTGTCCCTCACCACCCCTTGTTGTAAATATTTTTGTCCACCCTAAGCGTGGAAGGGTATACTCAGACATGAGTCCCTTGCTCATTGCACCATCAGGATTCAAGCAAGCCGGGCCGAAGACGGCTGTAATGCCAGAAACCGGTCCCCGGAAGCTTGTTTCCTTCCCAGTGTAAGAATTGGCTTTTGTAGTTTGGTTTGCCCTGTTCCCATCATGCACTGGGACAGGAACAGACTAATTTGCATACAGCCAGGTTCTGAAACTGGGATGGTGCAGTGAGCTAAAAAATGGTGTTGGATCTAGCCCTGATCTCTTGACTGGGTGAGAGTATTCTGCTTAATTCAGAGACTCTGTCCCTCACCACCCCTTGTTGTAAATATTTTTGTCCACCCTAAGCGTGGAAGGGTATACTCAGACATGAGTCCCTTGCTCATTGCACCATCAGGATTCAAGCAAGCCGGGCCGAAGACGGCTGTAATGCCAGAAACCGGTCCCCGGAAGCTTGTTTCCTTCCCAGTGTAAGAATTGGCTTTTGTAGTTTGGTTTGCCCTGTTCCCATCATGCACTGGGACAGGAACAGACTAATTTGCATACAGCCAGGTTCTGAAACTGGGATGGTGCAGTGAGCTAAAAAACGGTGTTGGATCTAGCCCTGATCTCTTGACTGGGTGAGAGTATTCTGCTTAATTCAGAGACTCTGTCCCTCACCACCCCTTGTTGTAAATATTTTTGTCCACCCTAAGCGTGGAAGGGTATACTCAGACATGAGTCCCTTGCTCATTGCACCATCAGGATTCAAGCAAGCCGGGCCGAAGACGGCTGTAATGCCAGAAACCGGTCCCCGGAAGCTTGTTTCCTTCCCAGTGTAAGAATTGGCTTTTGTAGTTTGGTTTGCCCTGTTCCCATCATGCACTGGGACAGGAACAGACTAATTTGCATACAGCCAGGTTCTGAAACTGGGATGGTGCAGTGAGCTAAAAAACGGTGTTGGATCTAGCCCTGATCTCTTGACTGGGTGAGAGTATTCTGCTTAATTCAGAGACTCTGTCCCTCACCACCCCTTGTTGTAAATATTTTTGTCCACCCTAAGCGTGGAAGGGTATACTCAGACATGAGTCCCTTGCTCATTGCACCATCAGGATTCAAGCAAGCCGGGCCGAAGACGGCTGTAATGCCAGAAACCAGTCCCCGGAAGCTTGTTTCCTTCCCAGTGTAAGAATTGGCTTTTGTAGTTTGGTTTGCCCAGTTCCCATCATGCACTGGGACAGGAACAGACTAATCTGCATACAGCCAGGTTCTGAAACTGGGATGGTGCAGTGAGCTAAAAAACGGTGTTGGATCTAGCCCTGATCTCTTGACTGGGTGAGAGTATTCTGCTTAATTCAGAGACTCTGTCCCTCACCACCCCTTGTTGTAAATATTTTTGTCCACCCTAAGCGTGGAAGGGTATACTCAGACATGAGTCCCTTGCTCATTGCACCATCAGGATTCAAGCAAGCCGGGCCGAAGACGGCTGTAATGCCAGAAACCGGTCCCCGGAAGCTTGTTTCCTTCCCAGTGTAAGAATTGGCTTTTGTAGTTTGGTTTGCCCTGTTCCCATCATGCACTGGGACAGGAACAGACTAATTTGCATACAGCCAGGTTCTGAAACTGGGATGGTGCAGTGAGCTAAAAAACGGTGTTGGATCTAGCCCTGATCTCTTGACTGGGTGAGAGTATTCTGCTTAATTCAGAGACTCTGTCCCTCACCACCCCTTGTTGTAAATATTTTTGTCCACCCTAAGCGTGGAAGGGTATACTCAGACATGAGTCCCTTGCTCATTGCACCATCAGGATTCAAGCAAGCCGGGCCGAAGACGGCTGTAATGCCAGAAACCAGTCCCCGGAAGCTTGTTTCCTTCCCAGTGTAAGAATTGGCTTTTGTAGTTTGGTTTGCCCTGTTCCCATCATGCACTGGGACAGGAACAGACTAATTTGCATACAGCCAGGTTCTGAAACTGGGATGGTGCAGTGAGCTAAAAAACGGTGTTGGATCTAGCCCTGATCTCTTGACTGGGTGAGAGTATTCTGCTTAATTCAGAGACTCTGTCCCTCACCACCCCTTGTTGTAAATATTTTTGTCCACCCTAAGCGTGGAAGGGTATACTCAGACATGAGTCCCTTGCTCATTGCACCATCAGGATTCAAGCAAGCCGGGCCGAAGACGGCTGTAATGCCAGAAACCGGTCCCCGGAAGCTTGTTTCCTTCCCAGTGTAAGAATTGGCTTTTGTAGTTTGGTTTGCCCTGTTCCCATCATGCACTGGGACAGGAACAGACTAATTTGCATACAGCCAGGTTCTGAAACTGGGATGGTGCAGTGAGCTAAAAAACGGTGTTGGATATAGCCCTGATCTCTTGACTGGGTGAGAGTATTCTGCTTAATTCAGAGACTCTGTCCCTCACCACCCCTTGTTGTAAATATTTTTGTCCACCCTAAGCGTGGAAGGGTATACTCAGACATAAGTCCCTTGCTCATTGCACCATCAGGATTCAAGCAAGCCGGGCCGAAGACGGCTGTAATGCCAGAAACCGGTCCCCGGAAGCTTGTTGCCTTCCCAGTGTAAGAATTGGCTTTTGTAGTTTGGTTTGCCCTGTTCCCATCATGCACTGGGACAGGAACAGACTAATTTGCATACAGCCAGGTTCTGAAACTGGGATGGTGCAGTGAGCTAAAAAACGGTGTTGGATCTAGCTCTGATCCCTTGACTGGGTGAGAGTATTCTGCTTAATTCAGAGACTCTGTCCCTCACCACCCCTTGTTGTAAATATTTTTGTCCACCCTAAGCGTGGAAGGGTATACTCAGACATGAGTCCCTTGCTCATTGCACCATCAGGATTCAAGCAAGCCGGGCCGAAGACGGCTGTAATGCAAGAAACCGGTCCCCGGAAGCTTGTTTCCTTCCCAGTGTAAGAATTGGCTTTTGTAGTTTGGTTTGCCCTGTTCCCATCATGCACTGGGACAGGAACAGACTAATTTGCATACAGCCAGGTTCTGAAACTGGGATGGTGCAGTGAGCTGAAAAACGGTGTTGGATCTAGCCCTGATCTCTTGACTGGGTGAGAGTATTCTGCTTAATTCAGAGACTCTGTCCCTCACCACCCCTTGTTGTAAATATTTTTGTCCACCCTAAGCGTGGAAGGGTATACTCAGACGTGAGTCCCTTGCTCATTGCACCATCAGGATTCAAGCAAGCCGGGCCAAAGACGGCTGTTATGCCAGAAACCGGTCCCCGGAAGCTTGTTTCCTTCCCAGTGTAAGAATTGGCTTTTGTAGTTTGGTTTGCCCTGTTCCCATCATGCACTGGGACAGGAACAGACTAATTTGCATACAGCCAGGTTCTGAAACTGGGATGGTGCAGTGAGCTAAAAAACGGTGTTGGATCTAGCCCTGATCTCTTGACTGGGTGAGAGTATTCTGCTTAATTCAGAGACTCTGTCCCTCACCACCCGTTGTTGTAAATATTTTTGTCCACCCTAAGCGTGGAAGGGTATACTCAGACATGAGTCCCTTGCTCATTGCACCATCAGGATTCAAGCAAGCCGGGCCGAAGACGGCTGTAATGCCAGAAACCGGTCCCCGGAAGCTTGTTTCCTTCCCAGTGTAAGAATTGGCTTTTGTAGTTTGGTTTGCCCTGTTCCCATCATGCACTGGGACAGGAACAGACTAATTTGCATACAGCCAGGTTCTGAAACTGGGATGGTGCAGTGAGCTAAAAAACGGTGTTGGATCTAGCCCTGATCTCTTGACTGGGTGAGAGTATTTTGCTTAATTCAGAGACTCTGTCCCTCACCACCCCTTGTTGTAAATATTTTTGTCCACCCTAAGCGTGGAAGGGTATACTCAGACATGAGTCCCTTGCTCATTGCACCATCAGGATTCAAGCAAGCAGGGCCGAAGACGGCTGTAATGCCAGAAACCGGTCCCCGGAAGCTTGTTTCCTTCCCAGTGTAAGAATTGGCTTTTGTAGTTTGGTTTGCCATGTTCCCATCATGCACTGGGACAGGAACAGACTAATTTGCATACAGCCAAGTTCTGAAACTGGGATGGTGCAGTGAGCTAAAAAACGGTGTTGGATCTAGCCCTGATCTCTTGACTGGGTGAGAGTATTCTGCTTAATTCAGAGACTCTGTCCCTCACCACCCCTTGTTGTAAATATTTTTGTCCACCCTAAGCGTGGAAGGGTATACTCAGACATGAGTCCCTTGCTCATTGCACCATCAGGATTCAAGCAAGCCGGGCCGAAGACGGCTGTAATGCCAGAAACCGGTCCTCGGAAGCTTGTTTCCTTCCCAGTGTAAGAATTGGCTTTTGTAGTTTGGTTTGCTCTGTTCCCATCATGCACTGGGACAGGAACAGACTAATTTGCATACAGCCAGGTTCTGAAACTGGGATGGTGCAGTGAGCTAAAAAACGGTGTTGGATCTAGCCCTGATCTCTTGACTGGGTGAGAGTATTCTGCATAATTCAGAGACTCTGTCCCTCACCACCCGTTGTTGTAAATATTTTGTCCACCCTAAGCGTGGAAGGGTATACTCAGACATGAGTCCCTTGCTCATTGCACCATCAGGATTCAAGCAAGCCGGGCCGAATGCGGCTGTAATGCCAGAAACCGGTCCCCGGAAGCTTGTTTCCTTCCCAGTGTAAGAATTGGCTTTTGTAGTTTTGTTTGCCCTGTTCCCATCATGCACTGGGACAGGAACAGACTAATTTGCATACAGCCAGGTTCTGAAACTGGGATGGTGCAGTGAGCTAAAAAACGGTGTTGGATCTAGCCCTGATCTCTTGACTGGGTGAGAGTATTCTGCTTAATTCAGAGACTCTGTCCCTCACCACCCCTTGTTGTAAATATTTTTGTCCACCCTAAGCGTGGAAGGGTATACTCAGACATGAGTCCCTTGCTCATTGCACCATCAGGATTCAAGCAAGCCGGGCCGAAGACGGCTGTAATGCCAGAAACCGGTCCCCGGAAGCGTGGAAGGGTATACTCAGACATGAGTCCCTTGCTCATTGCACCATCAGGATTCAAGCAAGCCGGGCCGAATGTGGCTGTAATGCCAGAAACCGGTCCCCGGAAGCTTGTTTCCTTCCCAGTGTAAGAATTGGCTTTTGTAGTTTTGTTTGCCCTGTTCCCATCATGCACTGGGACAGGAACAGACTAATTTGCATACAGCCAGGTTCTGAAACTGGGATGGTGCAGTGAGCTAAAAAACGGTGTTGGATCTAGCCCTGATCTCTTGACTTGGTGAGAGTATTCTGCTTAATTCAGAGACTCTGTCCCTCACCACCCCTTGTTGTAAATATTTTTGTCCACCCTAAGCGTGGAAGGGTATACTCAGACATGAGTCCCTTGCTCATTGCACCATCAGGATTCAAGCAAGCCGGGCTGAAGACGGCTGTAATGCCAGAAACCGGTCCTCGGAAGCTTGTTTCCTTCCCAGTGTAAGAATTGGCTTTTGTAGTTTGGTTTGCCCTGTTCCCATCATGCACTGGGACAGGAACAGACTAATTTGCATACAGCCAGGTTCTGAAACTGGGATGGTGCAGTGAGCTAAAAAACGGTGTTGGATCTAGCCCTGATCTCTTGACTGGGTGAGAGTATTCTGCATAATTCAGAGACTCTGTCCCTCACCACCCGTTGTTGTAAATATTTTTGTCCACCCTAAGCGTGGAAGGGTATACTCAGACATGAGTCCCTTGCTCATTGCACCATCAGGATTCAAGGAAGCCGGGCCGAATGCGGCTGTAATGCCAGAAACCGGTCCCCGGAAGCTTGTTTCCTTCCCAGTGTAAGAATTGGCTTTTGTAGTTTTGTTTGCCCTGTTCCCATCATGCACTGGGACAGGAACAGACTAATTTGCATACAGCCAGGTTCTGAAACTGGGATGGTGCAGTGAGCTAAAAAACGGTGTTGGATCTAGCCCTGATCTCTTGACTGGGTGAGAGTATTCTGCTTAATTCAGAGACTCTGTCCCTCACCACCCCTTGTTGTAAATATTTTTGTCCACCCTAAGCGTGGAAGGGTATACTCAGACATGAGTCCCTTGCTCATTGCACCATCAGGATTCAAGCAAGCCGGGCCGAAGACGGCTGTAATGCCAGAAACCGGTCCCCGGAAGCGTGGAAGGGTATACTCAGACATGAGTCCCTTGCTCATTGCACCATCAGGATTCAAGCAAGCCGGGCCGAAGACGGCTGTAATGCCAGAAACCGGTCCCCGGAAGCTTGTTTCCTTCCCAGTGTAAGAATTGGCTTTTGTAGTTTGGTTTGCCCTGTTCCCATCATGCACTGAGACAGGAACAGACTAATTTGCATACAGCCAGGTTCTGAAACTGGGATGGTGCAGTGAGCTAAAAAACGGTGTTGGATCTAGCCCTGATCTCTTGACTGGGTGAGAGTATTCTGCTTAATTCAGAGACTCTGTCCCTCACCACCCTCTGTTGTAAATATTTTTGTCCACCCTAAGCGTGGAAGGGTATACTCAGACATGAGTCCCTTGCTCATTGCACCATCAGGATTCAAGCAAGCCGGGCCGAAGACGGCTGTAATGCCAGAAACCGGTACCCGGAAGCTTGTTTCCTTCCCAGTGTAAGAATTGGCTTTTGTAGTTTGGTTTGCCCTGTTCCCATCATGCACTGGGACAGGAACAGACTAATTTGCATACAGCCAGGTTCTGAAACTGGGATGGTGCAGTGAGCTAAAAAACGGTGTTGGATCTAGCCCTGATCTCTTGACTGGGTGAGAGTATTCTGCTTAATTCAGAGACTCTGTCCCTCACCACCCCTTGTTGTAAATATTTTTGTCCACCCTAAGCGTGGAAGGGTATACTCAGACATGAGTCCCTTGCTCATTGCACCATCAGGATTCAAGCAAACCGGGCCGAAGACGGCTGTAATGCCAGAAACCGGTCCCCGAAAGCTTGTTTCCTTCCCAGTGTAAGAATTGGCTTTTGTAGTTTGGTTTGCCCTGTTCCCATCATGCACTGGGACAGGAACAGACTAATTTGCATACAGCCAGGTTCTGAAACTGGGATGGTGCAGTGAGCTAAAAAACGGTGTTGGATCTAGCCCTGATCTCTTGACTGGGTGAGAGTATTCTGCTTAATTCAGAGACTCTGTCCCTCACCACCCCTTGTTGTAAATATTTTTGTCCACCCTAAGCGTGGAAGGGTATACTCAGACATGAGTCCCTTGCTCATTGCACCATCAGGATTCAAGCAAGCCGGGCCGAAGACGGCTGTAATGCCAGAAACCGGTCCCCGGAAGCTTGTTTCCTTCCCAGTGTAAGAATTGGCTTTTGTAGTTTGGTTTGCCCTGTTCCCATCATGCACTGGGACAGGAACAGACTAATTTGCATACAGCCAGGTTCTGAAACTGGGATGGTGCAGTGAGCTAAAAAACGGTGTTGGATCTAGCCCTGATCTCTTGACTGGGTGAGAGTATTCTGCTTAATTCAGAGACTCTGTCCCTCACCACCCCTTGTTGTAAATATTTTTGTCCACCCTAAGCGTGGAAGGGTATACTCAGACATGAGTCCCTTGCTCATTGCACCATCAGGATTCAAGCAAGCCGGGCCGAAGACGGCTGTAATGCCAGAAACCGGTCCCCGGAAGCTTGTTTCCTTCCCAGTGTAAGAATTGGCTTTTGTAGTTTGGTTTGCCCTGTTCCCATCATGCACTGGGACAGGAACAGACTAATTTGCATACAGCCAGGTTCTGAAACTGGGATGGTGCAGTGAGCTAAAAAACGGTGTTGGATATAGCCCTGATCTCTTGACTGGGTGAGAGTATTCTGCTTAATTCAGAGACTCTGTCCCTCACCACCCCTTGTTGTAAATATTTTTGTCCACCCTAAGCGTGGAAGGGTATACTCAGACATGAGTCCCTTGCTCATTGCACCATCAGGATTCAAGCAAGCCGGGCCGAAGACGGCTGTAATGCAAGAAACCGGTCCCCGGAAGCTTGTTTCCTTCCCAGTGTAAGAATTGGCTTTTGTAGTTTGGTTTGCCCTGTTCCCATCATGCACTGGGACAGGAACAGACTAATTTGCATACAGCCAGGTTCTGAAACTGGGATGGTGCAGTGAGCTAAAAAACGGTGTTGGATCTAGCCCTGATCTCCTGACTGGGTGAGAGTATTCTGCTTAATTCAGAGACTCTGTCCCTCACCACCCCTTGTTGTAAATATTTTTGTCCACCCTAAGCGTGGAAGGGTATACTCAGACATGAGTCCCTTGCTCATTGCACCATCAGGATTCAAGCAAGCCGGGCCGAAGACGGCTGTAATGCCAGAAACCGGTCCCCGGAAGCTTGTTTCCTTCCCAGTGTAAGAATTGGCTTTTGTAGTTTGGTTTGCCCTGTTCCCATCATGCACTGGGACAGGAACAGACTAATTTGCATACAGCCAGGTTCTGAAACTGGGATGGTGCAGTGAGCTAAAAAACGGTGTTGGATCTAGCCCTGATCTCTTGACTGGGTGAGAGTATTCTGCTTAATTCAGAGACTCTGTCCCTCACCACCCCTTGTTGTAAATATTTTTGTCCACCCTAAGCGTGGAAGGGTATACTCAGACATGAGTCCCTTGCTCGTTGCACCATCAGGATTCAAGCAAGCCGGGCCGAAGACGGCTGTAATGCCAGAAACCGGTCCCTGGAAGCTTGTTTCCTTCCCAGTGTAAGAATTGGCTTTTGTAGTTTGGTTTGCCCTGTTCCCATCATGCACTGGGACAGGAACAGACTAATTTGCATACAGCCAGGTTCTGAAACTGGGATGGTGCAGTGAGCTAAAAAACGGTGTTGGATCTAGCCCTGATCTCTTGACTGGGTGAGAGTATTCTGCTTAATTCAGAGACTCTGTCCCTCACCACCCCTTGTTGTAAATATTTTTGTCCACCCTAAGCGTGGAAGGGTATACTCAGACATGAGTCCCTTGCTCATTGCACCATCAGGATTCAAGCAAGCCGGGCCAAAGACGGCTGTTATGCCAGAAACCGGTCCCCGGAAGCTTGTTTCCTTCCCAGTGTAAGAATTGGCTTTTGTAGTTTGGTTTGCCCTGTTCCCATCATGCACTGGGACAGGAACAGACTAATTTGCATACAGCCAGGTTCTGAAACTGGGATGGTGCAGTGAGCTAAAAAACGGTGTTGGATCTAGCCCTGATCTCTTGACTGGGTGAGAGTATTCTGCTTAATTCAGAGACTCTGTCCCTCACCACCCGTTGTTGTAAATATTTTTGTCCATCCTAAGCGTGGAAGGGTATACTCAGACATGAGTCCCTTGCTCATTGCACCATCAGGATTCAAGCAAGCCGGGCCGAAGGCGGCTGTAATGCCATAAACCGGTCCCCGGAAGCTTGTTTCCTTCCCAGTGTAAGAATTGGCTTTTGTAGTTTGGTTTGCCCTGTTCCCATCATGCACTGGGACAGGAACAGACTAATTTGCATACAGCCAGGTTCTGAAACTGGGATGGTGCAGTGAGCTAAAAAACGGTGTTGGATCTAGCCCTGATCTCTTGACTGGGTGAGAGTATTTTGCTTAATTCAGAGACTCTGTCCCTCACCACCCCTTGTTGTAAATATTTTTGTCCACCCTAAGCGTGGAAGGGTATACTCAGACATGAGTCCCTTGCTCATTGCACCATCAGGATTCAAGCAAGCAGGGCCGAAGACGGCTGTAATGCCAGAAACCGGTCCCCGGAAGCTTGTTTCCTTCCCAGTGTAAGAATTGGCTTTTGTAGTTTGGTTTGCCATGTTCCCATCATGCACTGGGACAGGAACAGACTAATTTGCATACAGCCAAGTTCTGAAACTGGGATGGTGCAGTGAGCTAAAAAACGGTGTTGGATCTAGCCCTGATCTCTTGACTGGGTGAGAGTATTCTGCTTAATTCAGAGACTCTGTCCCTCACCACCCCTTGTTGTAAATATTTTTGTCCACCCTAAGCGTGGAAGGGTATACTCAGACATGAGTCCCTTGCTCATTGCACCATCAGGATTCAAGCAAGCCGGGCCGAAGACGGCTGTAATGCCAGAAACCGGTCCTCGGAAGCTTGTTTCCTTCCCAGTGTAAGAATTGGCTTTTGTAGTTTGGTTTGCCCTGTTCCCATCATGCACTGGGACAGGAACAGACTAATTTGCAAACAACAGGTTCTGAAACTGGGATGGTGCAGTGAGCTAAAAAACGGTGTTGGATCTAGCCCTGATCTCTTGACTGGGTGAGAGTATTCTGCATAATTCAGAGACTCTGTCCCTCACCACCCGTTGTTGTAAATATTTTTGTCCACCCTAAGCGTGGAAGGGTATACTCAGACATGAGTCCCTTGCTCATTGCACCATCAGGATTCAAGCAAGCCGGGCCGAATGCGGCTGTAATGCCAGAAACCGGTCCCCGGAAGCTTGTTTCCTTCCCAGTGTAAGAATTGGCTTTTGTAGTTTTGTTTGCCCTGTTCCCATCATGCACTGGGACAGGAACAGACTAATTTGCATACAGCCAGGTTCTGAAACTGGGATGGTGCAGTGAGCTAAAAAACGGTGTTGGATCTAGCCCTGATCTCTTGACTGGGTGAGAGTATTCTGCTTAATTCAGAGACTCTGTCCCTCACCACCCCTTGTTGTAAATATTTTTGTCCACCCTAAGCGTGGAAGGGTATACTCAGACATGAGTCCCTTGCTCATTGCACCATCAGGATTCAAGCAAGCCGGGCCGAAGACGGCTGTAATGCCAGAAACCGGTCCCCGGAAGCGTGGAAGGGTATACTCAGACATGAGTCCCTTGCTCATTGCACCATCAGGATTCAAGCAAGCCGGGCCGAAGACGGCTGTAATGCCAGAAACCGGTCCCCGGAAGCTTGTTTCCTTCCCAGTGTAAGAATTGGCTTTTGTAGTTTGGTTTGCCCTGTTCCCATCATGCACTGGGACAGGAACAGACTAATTTGCATACAGCCAGGTTCTGAAACTGGGATGGTGCAGTGAGCTAAAAAACGGTGTTGGATCTAGCCCTGATCTCTTGATTGGGTGAGAGTATTCTGCTTAATTCAGAGACTCTGTCCCTCACCACCCCTTGTTGTAAATATTTTTGTCCACCCTAAGCGTGGAAGGGTATACTCAGACATGAGTCCCTTGCTCATTGCACCATCAGGATTCAAGCAAGCCGGGCCGAAGACGGCTGTAATACCAGAAACCGGTCCCCGGAAGCTTGTTTCCTTCCCAGTGTAAGAATTGGCTTTTGTAGTTTGGTTTGCCCTGTTCCCATCATGCACTGGGACAGGAACAGACTAATTTACATACAGCCAGGTTCTGAAACTGGGATGGTGCAGTGAGCTAAAAAACGGTGTTGGATCTAGCCCTGATCTCTTGACTGGGTGAGAGTATTCTGCTTAATTCAGAGACTCTGTCCCTCACCACCCGTTGTTGTAAATATTTTTGTCCACCCTAAGCGTGGAAGGGTATACTCAGACATGAGTCCCTTGCTCATTGCACCATCAGGATTCAAGCAAGCCGGGCCGAAGACGGCTGTAAAGCCAGAAACCGGTCCCCGGAAGCTTGTTTCCTTCCCAGTGTAAGAATTGGCTTTTGTAGTTTGGTTTGCCCTGTTCCCATCATGCACTGGGACAGGAACAGACTAATATGCATACAGCCAGGTTCTGAAACTGGGATGGTGCAGTGAGCTAAAAACGGTGTTGGATCTAGCCCTGATCTCTTGACTTGGTGAGAGTATTCTGCTTAATTGAGAGACTCTGTCCCTCACCACCCCTTGTTGTAAATATTTTTGTCCACCCTAAGCGTGGAAGGGTATACTCAGACATGAGTCCCTTGCTCATTGCACCATCAGGATTCAAGCAAGCCGGGCCAAAGACGGCTGTAATGCCAGAAACCGGTCCCCGGAAGCTTGTTTCCTTCCCAGTGTAAGAATTGGCTTTTGTAGTTTGGTTTGCCCTGTTCCCATCATGCACTGAGACAGGAACAGACTAATTTGCATACAGCCAGGTTCTGAAACTGGGATGGTGCAGTGAGCTAAAAAACGGTGTTGGATCTAGCCCTGATCTCTTGACTGGGTGAGAGTATTCTGCTTAATTCAGAGACTCTGTCCCTCACCACCCCTTGTTGTAAATATTTTTGTCCACCCTAAGCGTGGAAGGGTATACTCAGACATGAGTCCCTTGCTCATTGCACCATCAGGATTCAAGCAAGCCGGGCCGAAGACGGCTGTAATGCCAGAAACCGGTACCCGGAAGCTTGTTTCCTTCCCAGTGTAAGAATTGGCTGTTGTAGTTTGGTTTGCCCTGTTCCCATCATGCACTGGGACAGGAACAGACTAATTTGCATACAGCCAGGTTCTGAAACTGGGATGGTGCAGTGAGCTAAAAAACGGTGTTGGATCTAGCCCTGATCTCTTGACTGGGTGAGAGTATTCTGCTTAATTCAGAGACTCTGTCCCTCACCACCCCTTGTTGTAAATATTTTTGTCCACCCTAAGCGTGGAAGGGTATACTCAGACATGAGTCCCTTGCTCATTGCACCATCAGGATTCAAGCAAACCGGGCCGAAGACGGCTGTAATGCCAGAAACCGGTCCCCGAAAGCTTGTTTCCTTCCCAGTGTAAGAATTGGCTTTTGTAGTTTGGTTTGCCCTGTACCCATCATGCACTGGGACAGGAACAGACTAATATGCATACAGCCAGGTTCTGAAACTGGGATGGTGCAGTGAGCTAAAAAACGGTGTTGGATCTAGCCCTGATCTCTTGACTGGGTGAGAGTATTCTGCTTAATTCAGAGACTCTGTCCCTCACCACCCCTTGTTGTAAATATTTTTGTCCACCCTAAGCGTGGAAGGGTATACTCAGACATGAGTCCCTTGCTCATTGCACCATCAGGATTCAAGCAAGCCGGGCCGAAGACGGCTGTAATGCCAGAAACCGGTCCCCGGAAGCTTGTTTCCTTCCCAGTGTAAGAATTGGCTTTTGTAGTTTGGTTTGCCCTGTTCCCATCATGCACTGGGACAGGAACAGACTAATTTGCATACAGCCAGGTTCTGAAACTGGGATGGTGCAGTGAGCTAAAAAACGGTGTTGGATCTAGCCCTGATCTCTTGACTGGGTGAGAGTATTCTGCTTAATTCAGAGACTCTGTCCCTCACCACCCCTTGTTGTAAATATTTTTGTCCACCCTAAGCGTGGAAGGGTATACTCAGACATGAGTCCCTTGCTCATTGCACCATCAGGATTCAAGCAAGCCGGGCCGAAGACGGCTGTAATGCCAGAAACCGGTCCCCGGAAGCTTGTTTCCTTCCCAGTGTAAGAATTGGCTTTTGTAGTTTGGTTTGCCCTGTTCCCATCATGCACTGGGACAGGAGCAGACTAATTTGCATACAGCCAGGTTCTGAAACTGGGATGGTGCAGTGAGCTAAAAAACGGTGTTGGATCTAGCCCTGATCTCTTGACTGGGTGAGAGTATTCTGCTTAATTCAGAGACTCTGTCCCTCACCACCCCTTGTTGTAAATATTTTTGTCCACCCTAAGCGTGGAAGGGTATACTCAGACATGAGTCCCTTGCTCATTGCACCATCAGGATTCAAGCAAGCCGGGCCGAAGACGGCTGTAATGCCAGAAACCGGTCCCCGGAAGCTTGTTTCCTTCCCAGTGTAAGAATTGGCTTTTGTAGTTTGGTTTGCCCTGTTCCCATCATGCACTGGGACAGGAACAGACTAATTTGCATACAGCCAGGTTCTGAAACTGGGATGGTGCAGTGAGCTAAAAAACGGTGTTGGATCTAGCCCTGATCTCTTGACTGGGTGAGAGTATTCTGCTTAATTCAGAGACTCTGTCCCTCACCACCCCTTGTTGTAAATATTTTTGTCCACCCTAAGCGTGGAAGGGTATACTCAGACATGAGTCCCTTGCTCATTGCACCATCAGGATTCAAGCAAGCCGGGCCGAAGACGGCTGTAATGCTAGAAACCGGTCCCCGGAAGCTTGTTTCCTTCCCAGTGTAAGAATTGGCTTTTGTAGTTTGGTTTGCCCTGTTCCCATCATGCACTGGGACAGGAACAGACTAATTTGCATACAGCCAGGTTCTGAAACTGGGATGGTGCAGTGAGCTAAAAAACGGTGTTGGATCTAGCCCTGATCTCTTGACTGGGTGAGAGTATTCTGCTTAATTCAGAGACTCTGTCCCTCACCACCCCTTGTTGTAAATATTTTTGTCCACCCTAAGCGTGGAAGGGTATACTCAGACATGAGTCCCTTGCTCATTGCACCATCAGGATTCAAGCAAGCCGGGCCGAAGACGGCTGTAATGCCAGAAACCGGTCCCCGGAAGCTTGTTTCCTTCCCAGTGTAAGAATTGGCTTTTGTAGTTTGGTTTGCCCTGTTCCCATCATGCACTGGGACAGGAACAGACTAATTTGCATACAGCCAGGTTCTGAAACTGGGATGGTGCAGTGAGCTAAAAAACGGTGTTGGATCTAGCCCTGATCTCTTGACTGGGTGAGAGTATTCTGCTTAATTCAGAGACTCTGTCCCTCACCACCCCTTGTTGTAAATATTTTTGTCCACCCTAAGCGTGGAAGGGTATACTCAGACATGAGTCCCTTGCTCATTGCACCATCAGGATTCAAGCAAGCCGGGCCGAAGACGGCTGTAATGCCAGAAACCGGTCCCCGGAAGCTTGTTTCCTTCCCAGTGTAAGAATTGGCTTTTGTAGTTTGGTTTGCCCTGTTCCCATCATGCACTGGGACAAGAACAGACTAATTTGCATACAGCCAGGTTCTGAAACTGGGATGGTGCAGTGAGCTAAAAAACGGTGTTGGATCTAGCCCTGATCTCTTGACTGGGTGAGAGTATTCTGCTTAATTCAGAGACTCTGTCCCTCACCACCCCTTGTTGTAAATATTTTTGTCCACCCTAAGCGTGGAAGGGTATACTCAGACATGAGTCCCTTGCTCATTGCACCATCAGGATTCAAGCAAGCCGGGCCGAAGACGGCTGTAATGCCAGAAACCAGTCCCCGGAAGCTTGTTTCCTTCCCAGTGTAAGAATTGGCTTTTGTAGTTTGGTTTGCCCTGTTCCCATCATGCACTGGGACAGGAACAGACTAATTTGCATACAGCCAGGTTCTGAAACTGGGATGGTGCAGTGAGCTAAAAAACGGTGTTGGATCTAGCCCTGATCTCTTGACTGGGTGAGAGTATTCTGCTTAATTCAGAGACTCTGTCCCTCACCACCCCTTGTTGTAAATATTTTTGTCCACCCTAAGCGTGGAAGGGTATACTCAGACATGAGTCCCTTGCTCATTGCACCATCAGGATTCAAGCAAGCCGGGCCGAAGACGGCTGTAATGCCAGAAACCGGTCCCCGGAAGCTTGTTTCCTTCCCAGTGTAAGAATTGGCTTTTGTAGTTTGGTTTGCCCTGTTCCCATCATGCACTGGGACAGGAACAGACTAATTTGCATACAGCCAGGTTCTGAAACTGGGATGGTGCAGTGAGCTAAAAAATGGTGTTGGATCTAGCCCTGATCTCTTGACTGGGTGAGAGTATTCTGCTTAATTCAGAGACTCTGTCCCTCACCACCCCTTGTTGTAAATATTTTTGTCCACCCTAAGCGTGGAAGGGTATACTCAGACATGAGTCCCTTGCTCATTGCACCATCAGGATTCAAGCAAACCGGGCCGAAGACGGCTGTAATGCCAGAAACCGGTCCCCGGAAGCTTGTTTCCTTCCCAGTGTAAGAATTGGCTTTTGTAGTTTGGTTTGCCCTGTTCACATCATGCACTGGGACAGGAACAGACTAATTTGCATACAGCCAGGTTCTGAAACTGGGATGGTGCAGTGAGCTAAAAAAACGGTGTTGGATCTAGCCCTGATCTCTTGACTGGGTGAGAGTATTCTGCTTAATTCAGAGACTCTGTCCCTCACCACCCCTTGTTGTAAATATTCACGAATGAAATAGCCAACCACACAAAGTCATTTGCTCCAACTTTTGTGGGTCGGGGGGCTTCGACTATTATCGATTTTAGTCGTTGCACAATTAGCTCTGCTGGAAGATTGATTAGCTCTAGTATAATGGACTTAGCACTAAGTGACCACTTTCCACAGGAAGTAAAAATGGAGAATCTATTTGTCCCACCCGAAAATGCAGTAAGCTCTAAGTACACGGTGCAGGATGTGAAGTTAGGTTCCCAAAATGGTTATACTCTTAAATGGAGCAAAGTGGTCCCGGATAACTTTTTGTCCAAAGTGATGACAAAGTGTTTGAATAGCTTTTTGATCTGTTTGAGTGAAGATGCAGAGAGTAATGATATTTTAGCCCATTTTAACATTATTGCTACCACAATTAAGGAGGTGCTGTGGGTTACACGAAAAAATTGCCTAAAGCTTACCAGGAAATGGTTCGATAATAAGTGGACTAAAGCCTTAACAAATCTTAGACACGCAATCCATCAGAGACCGCGGGACGTAATCTTAATTAGAGACTCAAGGAGGAATTACAATACAGCATTGAAGGATAGGAAGAACGTGATAAAAAGGGAAGCGTGGGATGAACTATGCTCGGCTTCACAATCGAAGGATTCAGACGCTTTTTGGAGGGTTATAAATACTCCGCTCCTGTTTGACAAAAAAGCATGCATAGAAATTGCTGTCACAGAAGAGGAGTGGGTGGCCCATTTTTCCTCCCTTTAAACAGCTGCTGAACCAGTGCTCGATATAGGTCATGATTCCATGATGGTAACTATAGATCTACCTAAAGCTCTGGTTGTAACTCTTCCTGAAGTCCTTGAGAGCTTGAAGGCAACTAAGGGGGGTAAGGCGGCTGGACCAGACGGTATACCAGCCGACCTTTATAAGGCCAATATTGACCTATGGGGGCCAATGCTAGTTAAGCTTTTTAATGCTGCCTTGGCAAAAGGCCTAATCCCTACTTGGTTTACATCAATAATAGTCCCGATTTTCAAGAAAGGTGATAGGCAGAACTGCACATGTTATAGGCCAATTTCCTTATTAGATTCCTCCATAAAAATTCTGGGTAGAGTGGTTTTAGTTAAGTTGCAACGCTGGGCAGAAGAAAATGGGGTGTTAAGCGATTTCCAATATGGTTTCCAAAAAGGTTTAGGGACCACAGAACAAGGGCTAAACTTATTTATCTTGCAACAGAAGTACATTAGGGTTAAAAAACAACGTCTATACCTCACTTTTGTCGACTTATCTTCGGCTTTTGATTGCGTGTCCCATAACAAGTTGTGGGTAATAATGGCCGAATTGGGGGTAGACAATGCTATTATATGCTTTCTGAGAGAACTATATTGTGGGGCCACTGCAACGGTCCGGTATGGGAAGGAGGGAGAATGTAGCAGACACTTTGGGATTGGTCGTGGTGTACGCCAAGGATGCGTTTTAGCACCCTTTTTATTTTTGTTGTACACAAATGGCTTGGAGCAACGCCTCGTGCATGAGGGCAGGGACATGCCTATGGTTGGTGGGAGGCCGGTCCCTGCCCTACTGTACGCGGAAGATGCAGTCCTGATGGCACGCACCCCTATGGCACTTCAAACTCTGGTTACAACTTTTAACACCTTTATGCTTAGTTTGGACCTGAAAATTAATTGTTCAAAGACATTTTCTATGTATTGTGGGACAAGAACAAGCAGGCATTTGAAGTCCATCTTCATAAATTCAAATCCCTTAGAGAAGACTCCTACTTTCCCATATCTGGGCATTTTGTTTCAGGAAAGTGGCTCATGGAGTAGTGTTATTAATGCTAGAACCTTGTTATTCTCCAAAACTATTATGGCTTTACAGTGCTTTATAAAAAAGTTAGGGAAAAAACCCATAAGGGAGATTTTAACCATTTATAACGCAACTTGTATAGCAGTAGCCATCTATGGTTCAGGATTATGGGGCTACTCAAATGTCAGTGCAATTCAAACCATGGAAAATAAGTTCTTACGGCATATTCTGTCCATTCCTGAAAGTACTGCGACCTTTATATGCCACGCTGAATTAGGTTTGGTGTTTTTTACTGACACAATCAAGACTCAGCCGATTTTGCTCTGGCACAGGGTTTGGACAAATGACGAGTGTGTGGTCAACCGGGCAATTTTAAAGGACGTCCTAGCATTGGATAATATTAATAATTGTAAATGGATATGTTATATTAGAAAGTTTCTTGAGGAACTAGGCTGTGCTCAATATTTTGAGAATCCATTATCTATGGTACACATCTCAAGAAAAGGACTAAAAAGATTGTGTATCGCTCACCTCATGGAAAAGAGACAATTGGAGGAGATGAAAAAGAAGACTGTTTCTGCCCATCAGGCAACTATAATTGGAGAGAAACTACAGCCATATCTAACTTTATACATGTCCAACCATGAACGTTTCCTTTTAAACTGGTTTCGACTTAACATCATTTTCAGATTATTATCCTTCCCTGTGATGAACTGTTGGTTGAAAGACTTATGCCCATGCCCATGTGATGATGTGTCCCTGCAATCCGATATCCATATTTTATTTTTTTGTAAATTTTATACTTCTTATCGGAAAAAACTAATTATCCCTATTCTTAAAGATTTGAATGTATACAGATGTCGCCTAGCGTTTTTAGAGTTTCAAAAAATGGAAACTGTTTTTTTGGTAGCGTCACTCTCTGAATTTCTTAAACTAGTTTTTAAGTGTCGTAAAACTCCAAACATGAATTAATTTTTTACTTATGTTTTTGAATATGTTCTTCTGTTGAGATTTTAAATAATGATCACCTGACCCACTGTAAATTGTATTTTTCATGCTACTTTCATGGTTATTCTCTGTTTTTAACCGAATAAAGTATTTTGAACTGAACTACTGAAGCCAGTTGGTATAGACATTCAGCATGACATCATTGCCTGCCAATTACCCTGCGGTAGTCTTGGTCATAAATTTGTGGTCATTCCTTCTCTGTTGTACCTCTGTCTGATTTCTTGAAGCATTTTGTCTCAGGGTGGCATGGCAATTCACAGAAGGAATAGCAATGCTTAAACTTGCATGTCCCAGGGATCTGGTGCAGGTTCTTTTGTTAAAATCCCAACAAGAGCCCTTCTTCCCGTCCCCATCTGAGCTGCTGCTCACCCCTGTACTCACCCCAAAGCGTTGACGTGGAGTGGCCTCAAGGCTCTGCAGTTTCATTAACCGCAGTCAGGTGTTTACCTCTATCTAATTCCATGCTAGCGTCGGCCTAGTGGCCTTAATTTTACAAAATTCCTTATCATAGTCCCTCCAAGCCGTATCCTCAAACTCATCATGTGCACACATTATCCTTTTCTGGTAGCAGGCCAAGTGAGCACCCATGTTTGGGAAACATTTCGCTATGATAGCTTGAAAAATTGTGAACTCCTTCACCTATTTCATTAGTGTCTCCTCTATCTTCTTTTTGTAACGCCAATGAATGCAATCCCTAGGATGAGAGCACTCCTTGCACTGCATACCCTCCTTCAGGCATATCGACAATCAGTTCACACATGTCAACATGAATCCCATTGCAATATTTAGTTTTTCTCCAATGGGATGTGTCTGCCCAACGTGTAATGCTCAGAATGAACATCCCCCAGCCCAGTGCTTGGCAAAAATGCCCCTGTACCTGTAACCAATGTCTCCTGATCCGGGGGTGGACCCCAGCACCGCTGGAACCATGGGAGACACAGACCTTGCCTGTGAGGTACCATCATTTGTCGTCCCCTGTGTTGCTGCACAGCATGACCAACTTGGGATAGGCAGCTGGCCACTACTGTTGAAAAAAAATGCCCATCTGAGCCTGCATGCCCAGCCCTCCAGAGCCATCAAGGTATGCCATCAACCTCCTGGCCCCCTCAGCATTATCACCCTCTGCCACACTGGCCAAAGCATCACACCATCATGGAAGAAGAAGACAACATCCCCACCTTGGATAGCCAGGGCAGGACACTTGCTAAATTAGCCACCAGATCAGGTTGGGTCACATTTCCCCACGGGTATAACCCAAGTGTTATGCAACTATTCCTATTCTGGACAATACTACCACTCGCTGCAGGCACTATCAGTGTCGAGATCCTCCCTTGCGCCACACTATTGTCAGTGCTGACGGAGGATGCAAGGGCTCTCTGAAGTCCCACTTTCCTCCCTCCTGGGCTCCCTTACTTCTACTCCCCCCTAGAGGTCCCTGACTTCTACCATGCTTCATAACAGGGGGAATCGCCACTCTAGGTGCCACTCCCATTCACCTAGCCCTCTCAGACAGAACCCCTCGGTTCACTGACCTTGCCCCAAGTAGTGCAGCTCTGCTGGCCGCCGCTTTAATCCTTGAAGTATCCTGTGGGGCTGGGGCCTCCCGCGCACCCAGAATGGAGGCAAAGATTGTACACATCTAGAGCCATCATCCGTTGCGATCTCCGCTAGGCGAAGCTGTCCCACTGATTCATTTCGTGGCGAACTCCAGAACCTGCTGGCATAGAAAATGCCAGAAGACCGGTGGATGAGCGCAGCCGTGACTGCGAGACGGGGCCCGATAGATGCCCAGTGTGCTGTGGGAGCCGCATTCAATTCTCCCTGGGAGCTGTGGGGCTTCCAGCTGCGCAGTCAGGGCTGAAGAACCAATCCCCTGTGCGGACAAAAGTGAGTGCTGAAAGGTGCGGGAGCCGATGGACGCTACTTGTTACGACCTCTGGGGGTGAGTCGCACGCAAGTGCCCGGCTCGAGGAGGTGCGCTGGGCCGCGCGGTGGTAATCGGCCGCCGGCGCTCAGCGGTGGCAAATTCGGAGGCTTTATTAGGCTGCGATTTGAAGGCGGAGAGACAGCGCAGCCACATTCAGGACCCTTCATTGGCTTGTTCCCCCCGTTACTGCATTGCATATATGGGCTCGATGTCTGTGATGTGGCATGCCCGAGGCCTAGTAGTGAGGCCAGGGCCATTCCCTATCAAACTCCAGTGACTGCAATCCACCAGTTGGAATCTGAACTGTCTGAATATAACCCCATGGTACTGTAGACTTCAGACTCCTCGCGAATAGCAAAGTGCACATAAAGGGACAGGGATGTCATTGGGGAGATCTACTGATGCCCTTAGCAGATGGAAATAGTAAGACGGCGCGCTCCCAAGCAGGAGAGTGGTTGATAATCGTGCGCCTTTGTGGAGACGAGTTTCACGCGAGGACCTGGCTTTGACAAAACTCTGCGGAGCCTTGTCGTGGGAACAACTTTGTCGGAGGCTATTGAGGAGGCATGCAGAGTTCTTCAAGAACATGACCACCCACAGACCTGATACTTGAGTGTAGGACAATAAAACACAGCGGCGCTTCAGGTTTTAGAGGACCAGCTGCGCAATACTCTGCTGTAGCGAACTGAGCTTGGTGAATGGGTGGCTTTACATTCATCTAGACCTGAAATTTTGTATTTACTCCAAGAGTTGGCTGCCTCTGTGGGCCGCTACATTGAACACAATGGGAAAGGCTGACAAGAACCAGTCTCGACTAAATTTCGAGTTGCGTAAGACCGACAAATCAATTCAAAATGCAGCATCGCACTCGGAATTGGACACGGCTGAGCAGGCCCCTACAGCACTAGAGAAGACTTTGGCAGCGATTCAGACCAGCTTGCAGTCCATAGACGGTAAGATCGAGGCATTGAATAGCCACATGGACACTATGTCTGCTAAATTAGATAAGCAGGCGGCACGACTGGGAGCGGCTGAACAAAGGATATTGGATGCTGAAGATGGTTTATAGCAAGTGGCTGTTAAAACAATGGACATCGAAAAGATACTGGCGTTGATCAAAGACAAGAATGAGGATATTGAAGCGCATTTGAGACACAATAATGTACGCATCCTGGGACTGCCGGAGTCAACAAATGTAGGAAGGCTAGAGGAATACATTGAAGCTCTATTTCGGGAAGTATGTGGGCCAGACACTCTTTCGAATATGCTGGTGGTGGAGCGTGCTCCCAGATCTTTGGCAGCGCATTCACCCCCGGGCGCTCCGCCTCAGCCCATTATTGCACGACCTCTAAATTTTAGAGATAGAGACACAGTGCTACGTGTGGCCCGCCAGAAAGGAACTGTGCAGTATCAAGGGAATGAACTCTCGTTCTATCCAGATTTTACAGCTTTGGTCCAAGCCACGGGAAAAGAGTTCCAGGGTGTAAAGAAAGTGTTGTTGAAGGAGCAGGTACCATACGCAATGCTGTATCCCGCGCGCCTGCGAATTGGAGTTGATAACGCAGCAAAAATCTTCAGCAATCCGAAACTGGATACTGACTATGCAAAGACTCTGAGGCGCAAAAAACAAGCACCAGGCAATACCTCAGACATTGATGAGTAATGTTGCATATCTGTATTCCCCTTTTTTTTCTTATTGGTTGCAGGTTCGGGGGGTGTTTGCAGTTGCATATTTGACTACCCGGCATTTGAGTATTGCCTAAAGCAAGTGGTTGCAAACGAAATATTAGCTCTCATTAGGAATGTTTTCGGAATTGCTGAAGAAGTATTTACTGTAGTATATTATGCACTGCTGAGCAGAAGGTTATAATGTTGACTTAGATAGCTACTGCGTGGAGAAGAATATTTGACGGATCTGGGAATTCGAGTAGAGTTAAGTGCTACATGGTCCCTCTGGGCGCTGGAGGGTTCTAACAATAACTGTGCATCCGGTGGCGGCCCTCTCCCTCTAGTAAGGGAGAGAGCTGTGCATCACTACGATCCAACTCTATGAGAATACCCATCTTGACTTGGGTGTATGAAGTTTTCTTTTGGGTGGGGAAGTTACCAAAGGGAATGTCTTTGGCGGATTGGGGTTGCCAAATTGGGTGGGGGGAGGGAGAGGGTTATTGCATAATGTTGGGGTTGTTGAGGTCTCGAACAAAATGGAAACAGACACAGATCGAAATAGGTTTTTGATGGGCTTGAAAGAATTAGCGCCTATGTGCAGACTCACACAACGTAGCAGTGGCAATGGGTGAGTGGTAAAACTGTATAACATGGAACATTCGTGGACTAAATACTCCTAAAAAGGTTAGATATGTAGTAGCGTATCTAGATAGGCACAAAATTCATATAGCCCTCCTGCAGGAAACACATTTATGCATGCAGAGAGAGAACAAAATTACACACAAATGGGCGGGGTACAAGATAACGTCCTCATTTTCTACATACGCCAGGGGTGTTCTTATCCTGATAAAGAAAGGTATACCGTTTTCCCCAATCCGGTCACAGACTGATAACAAAGGCCTCTGGGCACCAGTGCTGGGCAATTAAGGCAATACACTGATTACACTCATTTATGTATATGGTCCAGTAGTGGATGAGCCATATACTTTTATACAATTGTGGGGAGGTGACTTTAATACACACCTCGATCCGAGCCTAGACAAGTCCAACCCTCAAGGGGCGCGCACGACCAAAATTGCGCAGTGTGTACGAGATGCTATGGCGGAGCTGGGCTTGGTCGATGCCTGGCGGCTAAGCAATGCAACAGATAGACCGGGCACACATATAACGCCGGTGCATCAAACCTGGTCCAGGTTAGACTATTGGCTATTGAATGAAGAAGCTAATGGATGAGTAATAAATGTGCATAATTTGCCTCGCATACTTTCATATCATAACCCAATAATGCTAGAAATCCAAATACCAACTACCACGCACTTTCCTTTCACCTGGAGATGTAGAGCTGAGGCATTACTTGATCCTCTATATGAAGACACAATAAGGCAGGCCATTACGCAATGAATGTTGGGGCGGTGGATAGCCCGGCTGTCTTGTGGGAAATATTCAAGGTCACGATCCGAAGGGTTTGTATTAGCACCACTCCGGGTATTTTGAAAGATCTCAGGGGTCAGCTGACGAAGCTTGAAAAACAGTTGAGTGAACTTGAAACGCAATATATCACAGACCCGGCGACTACTCCCCTCGACAGACTCCACACTTTATTAAAAGAGTATGATGAGTTAGCGGACGATACAAGTCACGGCAACATGTGACCAGAGCCTATGGTGAGGCTGGACGCCCCGGTAGGAGGCTTGCTGAGAGCTAGAATTTAGAGCTAACCACCATCATGTTAACAAGATAGTGGATGGGAATGGGGAGGAACACTACAAACTTCATGACATAGTGGAAGAGTTTAGGATCTTTTACGGCGAGCTGTACGCCAAGCGCGGCACATGTGATGAAGCTGCTATCTCAGAATATCTGGAAGAAGTCGCTTGTGTGTGGCTTGCGGATAGACATCGCGAATACCTTAGCCAGCCTATAGAGGAGCCGGACATTAAGGAGGCAATTAAATCTTTACCTAATAACAAGGCCCCTGGCCCTGACGGGCTCACTTCGGAATTTCATAATCAATATGCAGACATCATCATCCCATATCTATTAGAGGTATAAGCGGAAGCTCGTGACTCGGGGATCCTGCCGACATCTCTCAGACAGGCGCTTATTATCACTCTTCTCAAAAAGGACAAAGATCCGACACTCTGTGAATCGTATCGCCCTTTGTCACTAATACACCTTGACGCAAAAATATTGGCCACCAGATTGCAACCGTTGCTTCCCCTCATAGTCTTACCAGAGCAGTCTGGTTTCGTGCCGGGGCGCTCTATCTCCAATAACCTCCGCACAATATTCGCCATGTATCACATTTTAAATCCTGATCTCCAAGCGGCGGCGGTCATGCTTGACGCCGCAAAGGCATTCAACTCCATTGAATGGGGTTATATGTTCCATATTCTTGGGAGAATCAGTTTTCCCAATGTTCTACTATGGTGGTTGCAAATACTCTACACCGACACATTGGCGAGAGTCAGAGTAGGTGGCCTAACCTTCGACCCTCTCCGAGTAGACCGTGGCACTAGGCAGGGATGCCCGCTATCGCCTCTCCTGTTTGCTATCATTCTCGAGCCACTCACCTGTGTAATCCGTCAGCATTACAGACAGACAGCGCTTAATTTTAATCATAGACTGGTTGGGATTTTCATGTACGCAGACTATATGGTTCTTTTCATACAGGAGCCGCAGACCCACCTTTCACCGGTGCTGCAAGAGTACAGTAGGTTTGGCCTTTTTTCTGGCCTTACGATCAATTGGGAAAAGTCAGTGATTGTTCCATTAACATTGTGCACTTGTCCTCCCCCGTAGAATATACTTTGATTTAGACAGCTGAACCTGTTATATATTTGGGTATTTGCGTTTATCGAGATCCAGAGATAGTTATAAAGGAGAACTACGGTAGAGCACTCCATCATTTGGAAGAGCAGGTAGAAAAGTGGATACATCTCCCTTTATCTTTGGCAGATCGGGTTGCAGTGGTCAAAATGGTAGTTTTGCCGTGTTTTTTTGTATCTTTCTGTAACATTCCAATTTTTTGCTATGCTTAAGACAC
This sequence comes from Lissotriton helveticus, assembly GCF_964261635.1. Lineage (NCBI taxonomy): Eukaryota > Metazoa > Chordata > Amphibia > Caudata > Salamandridae > Lissotriton > Lissotriton helveticus. The sequence continues at coordinate 1,569,839,074 of NC_136067.1, forward strand.
AACTTTTAAAACTACTGTGGGGAGGGAAACAGGTGAGCATCAACTGGGCCACATTGACGCTTCCATTTGCCAGAGGGGGATTTGGAACACCCGATCTATATCCTTATTATTTATGTGCGCAGGCTCAATGCGCCTATTATTGGTTCAGGCCACATGACTTCACCCCGCACATACCTGTGGAAGACGGGGATGCACATCCTATACCACTGTTGGGAATACTTACTCATGTCAACAGGGGTACACCTAAACAAGAGATTAACCCAAAAGATGTGACAGTGGGAGCGTGGCAGGTGATTGGTCGGTTGGCAGGCAAGCTCCCTCTATAAGCGCCGGCACTGCCGCTGGCTGGGCACACAGCCTTACCTGTAATGCAGGAGACTGGCCCAATTAGGGCTTTAAAAGATGTAGGAATAACGCACATGCAAGATCTATATTCAGAGGGCACATACACAAAGGACACTGATTTCGATTTCATCACTAATCCCACGCCGCTATTTAGTCATTAACCAACATTCCCGGTTGAACCACCGACTCTCCTTTCTTTGCAGTTACTGCTTGTAGCTCCCACAAAGAAGAAACGAATTACTAAGCTTTATAAATCGATTCAGGAGGAAGCGCTGAAGGGGGTGGATCGCTGCCTTGAGCATTTGAACTCCACGTTAGAAACCCCATTAACAGTAAATGACTGGGAACAAATATGCACCCTGACTGGGAAACTTTCGCCCAACGGGAAATTTACGAATTATTCATTTGAAGTTTCTTCATCAAGTGTACCATACTCCTCTCAAATTGCAAAGAATGGGACTTCGAGATTAGGCACAGTGTAGGAGTTCGGACACAAAAACGCAGACTTCTGTCACCTTGCGTGGAACTGCGCCGCAGTATTCACATGTTGGAAAGAGTTACTTAATCATATACATAAAATGACAGGCACCGAGATACAATGCACAATGCACATGTCTGCTTTGCCACTTACCACAATTAAAAGGGGTGACGGGCAGATGTGTGCGAATTGCGCTTTTGCTGGCCAAAAGGCGAATAGCTATGACTTAGGAGGGTCGACTAAGCCCCCAGATAAAGGACTGGAATAAAGACTTAGTATACTGCAAAGAAACTCTTGCACTATACGCGGAGGAGCTGCCTACTACATCTAGATCTAAATATATTTGGGAGCCACTTAGGCAATATTTGCTGACTTATACCACAACTGATATTACCTCACATTAAACTGTACATCATGGGCTGCCCTGATTGCTGTATTTGTGAAGGCCAGATGCAAGCTTGAAATTTGACTGAAGGTGGATGTTTAGATCTGTACTGTAAATCACATACATCAGGCATAAGCCTATAACTTGGGATTGTTTTACTTTTTTGATCCAAGCGCCCTGTGAGGCGAAATGTATGCTGTTTTCATTGACTCACTTTGAAACTCAATAAAGAGATTTTTAAAAAAAAGAAAAAAAGTATTCACACATGGAAATGAAATACCAAAACAACCTGTCCAGAGGGAAGTCAGCAAATTGCGATATTTTTTAGGCAGAAGAAATGGTAACTGATCAAGTAAATACTCAACTGTATGTTATCAAAAGAGTTTTGAAATTCTTTAACTATGCTTTGTGCTATGCTTTGTGTATAAACAGAGATTACGGTATTGTATTGTGTGCCTATTTTAAGTATATATAACTATCTTAGAATCTGTGATTATGAGCATATCTTATAACTATCCATCTTGTCATTTCTATGTTTTTGGGATATTACCTCTTAAGCCTAAACATATTAGACCATAACCTCCGAAGCAGAACTCACATTAGGAAATAATCTCACTATCATAAACCACAGTAGAGAATAACTCAGACATTACACAGTATGCAAAAACCTCATAATCATAAAACCACATTTAGAGGCATAAATCAGGGTGTGTAAATCATACTATATAAACCACATTTCCTAGCACCTATTAATTCACATTAGGGCCTGTCCCCCTACAAACTTAACAGTCCCCCTGGCCAACTGACCTTCTCACAGGGGCTCAAATGCCCTATGTCCAAAAGTCAGGGCTGCTGCCAATTTGCCCTCTGAACCAATGTGCGAAAGTGTTGCAGCTGCCCGCGCTGGTGCGGCACAGCTGTGAATTGAGTGAAGGGGCCCTGGCACATCTGTGCCTGGGGGGTCCACACTAAAAGACTCTCAACAAAGTAGTCCAAAACGTTGCAGCTTTCCACTCTCAGGCGGGGAAGCTGGGATTGCCCAACCACAGGCCCAACCCTCTGGGGCCTCTACAAACAAATCTGCCAGCAAGATGCAAAGATGGCACTGGCACTAAGCATGCTGTCTGAGCCCCACTCCGGAACTCTCAGGAAAAAGAAATGGCCCCCAACATTGGAGCAGCCCCCTATCAGGTGGGGGCGGTTCAAGACTAAGAACCCACACTGGACACCGATCATGGGGCAGCCCGCTCTCTCTCACGGTCCGCCCAGCCAAGAAGGACTGCCCTGGTGCTTTGTGTGCACCAAACACAAAGAAGACCATCCTCAGCCCCACTCACCAGGCTGCTGTCAGCAGGCTAATCTTTCTGCGGGGAAACTCTGCTCTCCTCTGGCGGTGGTGCGGAGCTCTGTTGGGTCGACCGACTGCAATTAACAAATGCTGCTTGGGGGCTTGGAACTTCTCTCTTTGGATGTGCGGGGTTCTCCCATGATCACAGGAGCCCCACGCAGACTTCTGGCTGGCAGTGGGAGCCTTCGCCCACAATCAGGCAAGGCCGCCTGACTTCTGAGTCACGCTGAGCAGTGGGCCAGAAAAGGTTTATTTTTGCGGCTCAGGCCGCAGTGGTGACCCCTCTATAATGCAGGTTTGGCACCCTCAATAAAAATAGCAAAATAAGCGGGGTGGGCTCCCATGATTAAAATAAAGAAAGTAAATGGGGCATCAAAGCTGGGTGGGCACCCGTGAAAGTACAGAAAAACGCTGGATGGGCACCCGCCACTGTAGGCATCACAGTGGAATCCCTGCGGTGGGGATTCCCTCTTAAAGGGGCTTCAGCTCAATGCTGCGCAACCTCATGCAGTTCCTTTTTTGGGGGAAAGTTAAAGTAAAGCATATCACTCATGAGGCGCTAGAAGCAGCACAAAGCCTGCCAGTCCTGGAATAAAAAGCAAAGTGCTCCCAGGGTGCAGGATGTCCCATCAAGTCCTTAGGGATCAAGAGAGTAATGCAGGGCCGAGGGAGGCAAGCCCTCATGGCAGCCCCCCATGTGCCCAGCAGCAGCACGCCCCAGCAGGATTCAGGAACAGTAACTGAACCACCTCATGGGGTCACAGCCCCTATACTTATACCCAGAATTCTTTTGTCTGTAGTGCAGGGCATGGGGGAACCAGATGGAACTGGTTCAGGTGTGTTTTGGAGGACTTTGTTTTTCAAGCTCCTCTTTCCCTTTGTCAGGTGGGGGCTAGGTGATCAGACACACGACAGGGGCGGAGCCAGCATTCACTAGGGCAGGCACCATCCTATTCAGAGTCAGGGTATTACCCCTCCCGCTACTCCCAGCCCAGATGTCCTATTCAGCCTAGTGCTGAGTCATCCTGCCCCTCCTGAGGCCACACACACCTCCCAGCTCCTGTCGCTCAAAAGCTAGATATGCAATTTACATCAGGCAGGCAGACACATAGCACACAGAAATGCCAATTTCTAAAAGTGGCATTTCTAAAATAACCACAATAAATCTGCGCACACCATTGCGCTGCATATATTCACACAATTTCATATATACCAGACTTGACCAGACTGCTTCTCTCATAACAGGAATTACCACTGACACACACTAATCAGGGAATCCACAATGCATTCCTATGGGAGGGCAAGCCAACCTTACAAATGTAACACCGAGAGCGCACACATTTTTCACTGGACCACAGTGCTAACGTGCCCAGAGGCCTAAAACCACTAATACCAGGTCACAGAAAAGGCAGAAAGTTTAGGGGTGAACCTGCCAAAAAGGGCCAAGTCCAACATAACCCCTAACAAATATATACCCATTCTCCAATGTTATATGGACTGGTGTTGGAATAATCAATTGTACATATCCAAATATATGCACTGACAACCAATATTTGTAGTATTGAAGTTAGAAATGTAAATGTGCCCCTCACTTGTATGATTTCCCTCAATAAATAGAACACTGGAGATGTAATGAATATGAACCCCCCTCAATATATGCCCTCTACCATGCGTTTTTAGATACAGAGTTAGAATTGCAAATTTTTCATCGGCCAAATTTATACATATGGACATCCCACAATTTTAGTGATTGGATTTCGAATATGAAATCTGACCCCCTCATAAAAGTGAAATTTGTACTAGGCTTAGAACAGTAAATGTCACCCCACATTAGGAATTGTTTAAAGTTTATTTAATTTGTTGGTCGAGCCCTGATTTAGTTTTAAATTGTATTTTCAACACACAGTCCTAATGAACAACTAGAGCTCTATCATTCTATTTTCATGATAAACATGTGGCACACCTGAATGTATATTGATGGAATCAAAGATGTAAAACTTGAAGCAATTCCTTTAAAAATTAACTAAATAACCACTATGTTGTTGAAATAGAAGCTGTTGGATTTAAAGCCTTTGCTGGGTTCCAGGTTGAAGTAATTGAATATTGAGATGTTAGGGCATGCGTGAAATTATTGGGTTAAAAATTTGAAAATAGTTAGGGGTATTCATAATGTATTTTTAGGAGGACTAAAAATAGTTGAAGAGACAGATGTTTCTATACATATACCATCCTCTTTCCACATCTGTTTACTCAGCCTACCAATCTTCTTAGTGGTTTAATTTTAAAATAGTAACATTTTGATAGACATATATATTACACAGTCACGGTCTCAAAAGTGTAATCATAGTTAGGTCAGAGTTTTCGTAAGAAGAGCATTTTTTGTTTTGCTAATAACTTTGACATAGTTTGATGAATCTGCATAAAGGATTCTAAAACCTTTCAGCCACCTCAGCTCCTTCCTTTAAAGTGTTTGGAGTTTTGGGGTGATCTATCACGCAGGAGCTGAGAAAAAAAAAAGTGGTGTTGAGGAGGGGGTGTTGTGTCCCAGAACACTGTTTCCCCATGTTAATTCCATTACAACATTTTTGGAAGTAATATGGATATTTTTGAGAAATTCATATTTAAAGTGGTTATATGAAGTTGTTAACATTTTTAATGATATCTGAGTGGTTAGTCCTGCAGGACTGCTGCAGGCCTCCAAATTGGGCCAACAAATGTTTTCAAAACAGCCTTTGATAGGCAGAGAGAGTTTTTATCTCCTGTCAGCCGACAAGAAAATTGCTCTCTCTGTCTATTTTTTTAACATAAAGAAAAATATAGCAGCCACCTGTACAGGACGCGGAGTCTTGGTCCCCTTGTCCTGAAATAGTACGAAAAAGTGGCAGGGTAGTGAAACCCTGACATCTTGACAGTAAACAAAGTGGGAAACCCAATATACCCTTGGAGGCTTCGGCAGTTAAATAATGATAAGTAAAGGTGCCTACAAGGGATTTCATTTAAGAAACTAAGGTGCAGTATTTGACAAATTACTTAAATAATTAGCCCAAAATCATGGCTAACATTAACCCAGGGCGAAGTACTACGCTACGCTTGCGTAGTTTGCGAAGTTTACGCTACTTCGCACTATGCGAATTGCACGTAGCACAGTGCAAACACGCATAGCGTAGCGGTAATTTTTTGCTTGCTTGCGTTCCTCAACGTCAAGTTGGTGACCGCGAGCGACCAAAATAACATCCCGGCAAGACTTTTTCCTCGTTCGCAACCAGCACCATCAAGTTGCTGATCGCGAGCGAGGAAAATAAACCTCCCGGCGAGATTCTCAAGGCGGGGAGGTCAGGTTTCTCATTGCAAGTGGTCGCGTATGCTCGCGAAAGCTTGCGATGAGTTACAGGTGAAAAATCTATGTAACAATTTACTCATTCAAATAATAATTAATATATAATAACTAATTTGAAAACACTGGTGTAAATTTCTCAGTTTAGGCTCATTTAATGTGAATAAACAAAATAAAGGGTACACAAACTGATAATCAAAACACAATGACAGAGGCAGATGGATGATATACACAAATAAAAACCTTCAAATCATTAGTGTAAATATCTATTCCAAATGAATAACAAGACAGAAAAATCTAAAGGCAGAAAGCAATTCCTGACAAGACAAATAACAAAGGAATTAGATGAACTTGTCAACGTTTTGGTCTTTTTTGGCATACAAGTCTGTCAGACCATCTTCAGGACGATGAATATATAGTTATAATTGACCCTTTTTGGATGATCAAATACTGAGATTGAATCAGGCGATTGGCTAAAGTTGTAGAAAGTTCCAGGTCGCAGACTCCGGAATAGCAAATTATTTGAAAACCTGATGAATGTCCAAACCAATTGAACAGACTTCCACACAAAATCAAAAAGGATTTGCTTAGGGTAACACTTGTTTCAATCAAGTGACACATACGGGGCGCAGTTCCTTGAGAAATACTGCTGTCATGGCAAACGACCCTGACTTCCTGGCACACATCAGTAGAAAACAGACGGTCCATGGCAGGGGCTAAAAATTGATAAAATTATCTGTTCATACTGTGGATACTGAAATAGTAACAACAGTACTCCTGCAGAACCAAGCCTGCATGTATCTGTAGTAGTATGTGGGAGATGGGTGGATGGCAAGACTACTGTACCATGAAAAAAATATATATATATATTTGTAATGTGGAGGCTCATGGGGGTCAGGGGTCCATGAAGGGTCGGGCAAAGGGCCTCCCTAGAGGCTATACCCTGTTTCCAAACCCCCCTATCCACAGCCAAAGGATGCATTCAGTGGGAGGTAAATGGCCCAACAAAGGCCATGCTCAGCGGACAACACCACACATTGCATGGTTGTAGTCCAAGCATAGTAAGGGCCAGGTACCCATGAAGGTTTGGGAACAGGACCTGGCAGAGTCCTTCTGCAGATGGCCAAAGGCCAAATTCAGTGGGTGTTGGGCACCCATGGGGATTGGGCAGTTGGGCATAGACCGAGCCTGGTTGGCAATCCAACGCTGCACAAAGCCACAATATGTGCCCGGGGGGGGGGGGGTGAGTGAATATGATTACAAAAAACAGGATTTAACTGAAAAAAACATAGGTTAAAATGACATTATTGTTTGGTACAGTAAAAAGAATTTACCTTACTTTAAAATAAATCTCAGAAATTCACTGAAAAAAACAAAGGTGAAAGTGACATAATAGTTAGGTAAACTAATAGGATTTAAGGTTACAATAAAAAGCCCTTGAACTTCCACAAACTCTGTAGGACCATGTCCCAATGATATTAAAATATCTTCAATGATGTCATCAAGGATGTACTTTGAGACATCATCTACGAGGTCATTTAATATGTCATGAGTGAAATAATATTTGAGGTCAAGTTATAGCTACCACAGTAAACAATAACTCCTAAATTTCAATCTTCTCTGGGGTTTTGTTTAAATATATAAACAATACCCCAGAGAAGATTGAAAAATATTCCTTGGTCCCGCGTCGCACTATTGTGGCAGTACCCATGGATCTGATAGTTCTCACTAAGCAGGGTAACAGAGACCAGACTTCACACTGGGCGAACTAGTGACTTATGAACATTATCATGCCTTGTGTTCAGTAACTTCATCTCAGCCAACACACACCCCCTTTTAGTCAGGAGCCCTCAACCAGACCAATGCAAACATGGTAATTTGACCCCAAGTACCAGCATGCAGTATACACCATAGATGTAAGTGAATACATTTGTCGACAAGCATCATTGAGGGCTACAAGCTCATGCCATCCGAAAACACCATGCACTGTTTGTTATCACACAGATTCTGGGTATGATGTTGTCATGAATCTTTCACAAGTTAAGTTGATTTAACTAATGCTCAAACAATGCAACAACAAAGATTTGACTATGTTGTAATGCAAATTTGCCACTTCCAAAATGGCGCCTACACAACTGGTGTATTGTGGTTCACGACTAGTCCTTCTTCCATGTGCATGTCAAACCTGGAAATGTATGTAAGGCTTTGTCACTTACACCGTTGTGTGAACAAGACCCTTGAGGGTAAAATGCATCACAGAGGGTTTATGAGGTCAATACACCCCCTTTGACTTTGGATTACTGGTGTCTTTGTGCAAGGACCTGCGAGCACGATTGGGACTCCGTTCTAAAATGATATTGAATACCTGCTCTCTCCGCCGGCATCGCACCACCCCTCAATGGGCTGCAATCTCCCAAAGGAGTAACTTTATATATTAATATATATATATATTCACTGAAAAAACCATAGGTTATAGACCATATATAGTTAGGAATTAGCATTTAAAAAACCTTTATTTTACTCACACAAAACCATTGAAATTCCATATATAGTTAGTTGTACTAACTATATATCGCGCACCCGCAATCCACTGCTGATCATGTCACATATTACATCATTCATGACATGGTCAGTGACATCACTGATGACATCACTGATGACATCTCAAATGACATCACTGATGACATCACTGATGACATCTCAAATGACATCACTGATGACATCACTGATGACAACATCCAGTGACTGTGTGTTTCTGTAAAGTTTAAATATGTTTTACATATTGAAGAATGAGTAGATGTAGAAGTGTCTGGATGAAGGATTTAGTAGGTGCGTGACTGACTGTATGAGTGAGTGATTAAATGTGTCTCACTGAATGCATGGGTTAGTGACTAAACTGTCTTAATTTGTGCATCATTATGTCTGTTGTTCTGTAAACTGCTGCATGTGTTGATCAGTAGCTATATGAGTAACTATATGGGTTATTGATTGGTTGCCCAAGCATTTGTATGGGAGACTGAGTGTGTGTGTGGGTGGCTGGGAGGTGTATGACTCTGTGCATATATGTGTGAGCAGTTGATTCACTAGATGTATGGGTTCAAAAGTGCATGTGGAAACAGCTGTATGGGCAGTTGACTGTGTGCATGAGTGTATTGGTGAGTGAATGGATATCTCAGTGCTACATGTCAAAGTAAGTACATATGTAAAATACAGTACATGTGAGAGTTGACATATATAAATAACTGTGCATAGGAGCCAGTGAATGTGTGAGTGGCTGTATGCATCATTGTGAACTTGTATCCAGGATTGTATAAGAGAGTAAATATGTTTTAGTATATGTTTGAATAAGTAAGGTGTGTATAACTGTATAGTTGAGAAAATGGAGGTGTGATTGATTCTTTGCATGACTGACTAGGTGTCTGAGTAACTCCATGGATGAGTGACAGTCTGTGAGTGTATGTTTACACTGAGTGTATCTAAGGTTATATTAGAGTCTGAAGAGGTTCATCGTATTATCACATGAATGATGTCATCAGTGATGTGATCAGTAATGTCAAATGAGATGTCATCAGTGATGTCATCAGTGATGTCATTTGAGATGTCATCAGTGATGTCATCAGTGATGTCATTTGAGATGTCATCAGTGATGTCATCAGTGATGTCACTGACCATGTCATGAATGATGTAATATGTGACATGATCAGCAGTGGATTGCGGGTGCGCGATATATAGTTAGTACAACTAACTATATATGGAATTTCAATGGTTTTGTGTGAGTAAAATAAAGGTTTTTTTAAATGCTAATTCCTAACTATATATGGTCTATAACCTATGGTTTTTTCAGTGAATTTTCAAGGTTTTGTAAATGCTAATTCCTAACTATATATGGTCTATAACCTATGGTTTTTTCAGTGAATTTCATTGGTTTTTTAAAAGCTAATATCTATAGCTGTAAAGTGTATTCTTCTTTAAATCCAAAAATATATTTTATATGTTTATTAATATTTTTTTTTTAATATTTTTTTTGTTTCGCTCCCGGTCCGCGAACCGGGAAGCTTCCCGTTAGCTCAATTTAATTCCGCGACCCGGTCCGCGAACCGGTAAGAAATCAACATAGTGACGGTATCGCGTTGCCGCGTAATGCGTCTTATGACGTACTGCGTTAGCGCACCCGGAAGTGCCCCGGGGCGCGGACCGAGGCGCGAAACGCAGCTCCCCGGAAGCGATCCGCGGCGCGAAAGCGCGACGTATCGCGTTGCCGCGAAATGCGTCTTGTGACGTATCGCGTTAGCGCACCCGGAAGTGTCCCGGGGCGCGGACCGGGGCGCGAAGCTTAGCGACCCGGAAGCTAACCGGGGAGCGTTCCGCAGCGCGTAACATGAGCGTGAGAGGTCATGTGACTTGTTAATAAAACTTTTCATTGGTTCATTTCACTTTTGGTTTCATAATGATGGAAGGCTAGGTCAGGTGACTTAAAAATAACACTTTTCATTGGTTGAGAAGTATTGATTTTCCCAAATGATGAAAACCCCTCCTTCTTTCCTCACTCTGACTTTCATCATTGTGAGAGGAAGACCTATTTTGCTTGTTGGAAGACCTATTTTGCTTGTGTGAAAATGGCTTCATTGGTTGCTTCAGCTGGTGCAGCCCCACCACCACCACCACCTCCTCATGGGAAGAGAGGACCACCTCCCCAGGTCCTTACCAACACTGAGGAGGAAGAGGAAGAAATGGATGAGGAGGGAGAAGAACCACAATTTTTAGAAGAGTTGCCCCGGGTTTCCAGAAAGAAAGCCAGTTTCATCTGGCAGTTTTTTTCAATGCCTCGTGGCCAAAAAAAGGTCAACGCAAGGTATGTCACCTGCCTGATATGCAAGGAACAATTGTCCAGAGGGACGGACAAAAAATATAGCTTTGGAAATCACACAATGCACAGGCACATGACGAGGAAACATCCCCTAAATTACAGCCGGGCAGAATTAAGGGATATGCACGACAATCCAAGACCAACTCCTGTGGCCAGACCAACAATACCGGTTTCTCTAACACCAGAAGAGGCACGGGAAACTGTGCCAAATATTCAAGAAAATTTTGCGCACATGATTCACTTATGTATGCACTGTCGTGCATTATTAGCTTGTGGCAACATGAGCATCAATGCACTCAACCTGGCATATGAACACCATGATTGCCCTAACCGCCCCCAGTAATTTTTTTTTGCTCCTGTTGAGCCATTTTCAATGCCTGTTTTTTGTTGTTTCCCCCCCCCCAAAAAAAACCAAAAAAAATATAAAATCGTTCAAAAAATACAAAAAAAAACAAAAAATGTTCAAAAAAAAATATATATATAAAACAACAAAAATGTAAAAAAAAAAGTTATTTTCAGAACTACCTTCCCTTTCCAAAAAAATTGCTAGAATGTTTAGCACTCTTGCAAGCTCTATTTCTTTTGGTTCGCTTCCGGGTTAGCTTCCCGGTACGCGGACCGGGAGCTAACCAAAAAAAAAAAAAAAAAAAAAAAGTGTAAGTATAAGGAAAGGAAACAGAGAGTGATGTTAAAAGAAAGACAGCTATAGGGAGTAAAGAAGAGATACTGTTTAATAGATCTATTTACCGAAGAAAAGACAGAAGAGGGTATAATTGTGAAAAACAAAATAGATAAGGAAGTGAAAGAAAAAAAAAGAAAGTATAACATTAACAAAGAAGAGTTTCTTGGAGAATGTGAGTGAATGTTCAAAATAAGATTAAAACATGAGGAATAACAGAGAGAAAAAATAGAAAACAGAAAACAAAAAATAACAGAAAAAGATTAATTGAAACAGCAAAGAAATGTAATTAACATAGAGCCATATCATCAACATAGGCAATAAAAGTTTTGCAGCTTTTATTGGCAGAAATGTGTCGCTAAAGCTGCTTTTGTGGCAGAAAACTGCCACTAAAACCACTTTTGCACCAGTTTTCTGCCAATAAAAAGAGCAATAATTTTATTGGCTGTGTTCATAATATTCCCCTTAGTGTGCTTCAACTACACAGAGAAAGCATTATGAACAAGTAGTGATAGACTGATCAGTCAAAGACAGTAAGAGTAATAGAGACGCAGTGAGTGAACAAGAGTGAGGAACTATGAGAAGAGAGGGACTGAGAAAAAGAGTGGAAGGAGTTGAGTAAGTAGTTAATAGAGAAAGGAATGAGGGAAGTAGCAAAGGCAGGAAACTGAGGGTTAAAGAAATGAAGCAGTGGAACTAATAGTAGTTAAATGTGATATAAATGTAACGAAAACAGTACAAAATATTTACCTTATAATTGTCGTTAAATTACTCACTTTTTCTTTTTATACTTTCAATCTGTGAAAGAGAGAACAAACATTTGAAAAATATTAAAACATGTATTTAAAAATTTGAAAAGACAAGGGAAAAGATTGAAGGACAAACAGTTTTTCAAAAACTTTGACACTTACAGAAGCTTCTGCTTCTCCAGGCCCCCTACACAGTCCTAAAGATATACATTTTAAACTAACAGTATCTTGATGCAGATGAAGTGAGGCCTATCTTAAAACATGGTGCATCTTTTGCATTGCTGTTGTTTCAGAAAAGTGTCGCAACACACTAAAATTTTAAATAATTGCTTCAGGATGCCAATAAGATGTCTACTATCCAGAGGTTTGTTTCAGGTGAGGCCTACTCAGGGTTGCAGATGACATTTCGAGTTGTTGAAGAGAATAGAGGACATAATACATGTGAAGGTCTACCAATGAAGTGAGTCATGTCCACTGCACTCTTCAACAAAGTCCAAAACTCCTATGTTTCCCTGGACAGACCTAAACTTGATCTGCACAATGTGATTCATAATGATAGGAAACACAGGTGATGTAATTGAAATACATGCAATTTATTTTGCTCATTTCACAATCACATCACTTGTGTTTCCTTTGCTTAGGTATCTCATTGTGCAGATGTAGTCTAGCATATGAAAGAATACGCAGAAGTGCAGCACTGCATGCAACAACTTTGACACTTACAGAAGCCTCACCTTCTCCATGCCTCCTACAAAGTTCTACATATACATCATAAATGCAAACAGTACAGAATTAATTATACATGTTAAATGGTTTATTTTTGCTGTTCTCAGAATGTATCAAAATTCACTAAAAACAGTGACTTGAAGGTATTCATCATGTAACAGCGGGGAAAAAAAAACACAATCAAAATGATTGTGTTTAAAAAACCCATACAACATCAGAAATCAAAATTCAGAACTCCTTAAAGTTTACTTACTTTCCATGACGTCCAAGGATGTCCTATGAACAGCTTACACTCTTTTGTGCTGTTATTACTTTCAGCCCGCCACTTTCTGAAAGAAAATCTCCATCGTTTTTAAAAACACGTTACATGCAATAAATGACTTCTTGCTCTCTACCACAATTTTCCACAAGGCCAAATCTGGTCAGAGCCATTTATAACTCTTGGATTTCTTGTAAGCCAATCCCGTCATTTGGCATTTCCGCAACTTTCAGAATTAAAATGTTGAAGATCATTTTCACAATCCTGGAATAGTAATATCTTCCCCTTCTTGCTCAGTCATGTTCTACTTTTCCTATGACACTGATACAAGCAGACTTACACTACCTCTATGACTACTACAATTATTTAATTCTCTACATCACTTTTAATCACAAAGCAATGTAAAACAGTAGACAGCATTGCAGACTTACATTCCCTCTACTCCATGTTTTGATTGGCTGCTTCAATTAGCTTATAAAAAGAAACAGTTTTTCTGAACTCATTCAAAGTGCACGTATTTCTCCATAATGTCCAGTCCTATGGTTAGAAGTTATGTCTCTGAACTACACTTATCCTCAAGGCCAAATTGTGTAGGAGCCATTAGAACTTCTTGAAATTCCACAGAGCACATCCCGAGATTATTTCCCTAAAATTTTGGTTTTAAAAACACCAGGTAAGAGTTTTTAAGGTCATACGGCAATTTTTTTGTGAAAATTAAAACAGAATCATTGCAGAATGACCAGCCATTTCTAGACTTTAAATAAGCTGTGTAATGTCCTGATGTTATTGAAGGGCCGTCATGATATATAATTGCTGCAGTTATAAAAGTCCTTCCTGATATTGACAACTGCGAAGCTACAACATTTTTAATTAAAGTTGTCAATTTTGTTCCATCAGGCCTACATCGTTGGAACATTAAAATGACATACTGGCCATATGTTCGTATAAATAATGTGGACATCATTTCAGATTTACATTGGCTACACTCCATGTTGTGATCAGCTGCTTTTACTAGCTTATTAAAGGAGACTGATTTACTGTCTGGCAAAGTTAAATATATAAATCTTTCTGAGTCTACACTAGTAGTACTTGATACCATACAGTTCTCACAGTCATGCTGCCATTGATAAGAAAGCCCAAACAGCTGATCTACATCTACACCTTCAGCATGCAATACATCAAGCATATACATTAAAAACTCCTGACAATCTTGCTGAATATTTTGAGAGAATTGTGTTTGGCCTGAACATCTGTCTAACAGATTTCGAATTTCAGACACACTTTCTATGTTTCTTCTATCAGTGGTACATTTCTCTAACACAGAATTTAACAAACTGCAAAATCTTTGATCAGAATTGACCACAATCTCTTCTTTTACATTTTTTAGAGAAAACAAAACATTAACCACTACATTAGCATAGCAGTTGACACCAGAACTGTTTTCAAATTGAAAACCAACAACATCTTCAACAGAATCCTTTTTGTTTCTGCTTGTAATTTTAGGTTCATCGACTTTTCGTCTTTTTGCTACAACCTCCCCAGTATTGGTCACATTTCTTCGTTTCCGGCCTACCACACGTTTCTCAAACAAAGGATATTGAGGCAAATGTGGCGCATACTCTCTTCTTAACCTATTGTATTCCTTAACACAATCTAGATCCGCACAAATGTTTGTGACATCACACTCAATCAAGTACAATCCCGATAAAGTTCTAACTCGTGACAATGCCACATATGCCATACCCTCCTTGAACACAGAACTGCCAATATTCACCAATGCACTGTCTACATTTAAACCTTGCGATTTATGAATTGTCACCGCACATGCCAAGCAAACAGGAAACTGCTTACGGCGAACATATAAGTCTTTTACAAGCAAAAATCTAGCAGAACAACGAGCAATTAGCTGTACTTCCTCAATGCCATCAAATTTAATTTTTAAAAATTCAATTCCATCTCTATTTCTGTATTTCACAAAATCAACAACATTACCCATTGATCCATTTACCAGACCTCTTTCAACATGTAAATTCCTTCTTAAAATTATACGGCAGTTCAAGCACACATTCAGAGTCTTTTCAAAACCTGCAGTTTTAGATATACTCTTCTCTAATGAATCCAATTTTGTTTTCAGATTCTCAGACAAAATAATTGTTGATCCCATATGCTCTACTCTATCAATAGCTTCCAGTTTCACAATCTCTTGCTTTTCTAAATGCAACATTTTGTTGTTAAATTTGGCACATTCTGCAAGAGTTGGCATCAAACATATTCCAGATTTCTTCTCAGTAATTTTCTGAAAAATATTCTCAGGCACAACATCTTGTTCTGGATATAAATTTGACAGTAATCGTGCATGTAAAGCTTCTTTCCCATGCTCGGTCACTTTTCCAATTCTAACATCTTGTAGAATAGTCTTGTAAACTTCATCCTTCGCCTGACGCATATTTTCATGCAATTCAGCATAATTGAAGTTTAACCATATATTGACGTTGCCAATGCTGCCTAGGCACTTCCTGGTATCTTCATGCGTGAGCATTTTGAACACAGGTTGCCCTTTCACTGGTGTCAGCTGCAGAAGATCTCCGAAAACAATGATGTGTTTGCCACCAAATAACACATCATACTCTGTTTTGAGAACTTCTTGCATCCTCAAATGCACAAAGGCAAGCATGACATTGGAAACCATGCTTACTTCGTCAATGATAAGAAGTTTCATTTTCCTCAAGATTCTTGAAACTTCAAAACAAGCATCTCCAGATAGCTTGTGATATTGTAATTTGTTGTCATGCTCCACTGGCAGCATCAGTAAACGATGTAAAGTAATCCCTTTAATATTATGTGCTGCCAGTCCAGTTGGAGCAGTGACAACACAAGACAGCGATGACTCTGTCCTTTCCTGCAAATAGCATGAAATTGCTTTAATGAGGAAACTTTTTCCAGTTCCCGCTTCTCCACTCACGTACAGTCGGACAGGCTTCAACGACGTACATGAGCACTCTTTCTTATCATGACTTAATCCATGATCAATTTGCATGGTAACTTCGTCATATATTTTCCTCTGCTCAACGTTGAGTTGTCTTTCCAACTCTTCTAAGTTAACCGCATCCTCTTGAGCATGTGCCATGGCTCTTTCCACTTCATTCATAGCAGTGGCAGCTTCATTTTCGATAACAGGTCCTCCTAGTGGATCCTGACTCAATGAAGCAGAACTCTGACTGTCCTGAGAACTGTCTCTGGCAATCTCGGCTGCAATCGTTGCTTCCTGCTCAATTTCCGCATTCAACATTTCTACATATTTGGGAAAAGCAGGACATTCTATGGTCTCCTTGGCGGCATTGAAAGAGTCTTCGTAACAGAGGAAATCTCCAAGCAGTTCCTCTTCTGCACGCCAAGGCTTGAAAAGTTGCAAAAGTGCTAAATAGAAAAACTCCTTTTTTTCAGGAGATTCACCACTCAATTTTCGATGGTTTACCAAGTGGCATTTTCTTTGCTTGACCAGACATCCCTCACTTCCTATTACAGCATACACTCCTTTCTCAGTATCTTCTTTGATGTTCCTCTTGAATATGTAATTTTGCAGAACCTCATACAGACAAACATTCTCGAGGTGACTGCTTCGATTTGGATAATATGTATCCAACATGTTTGTCTTCAAAATGTCGGTACTGTTTGGCTCCTTTTCTGCCAAATACTCAATTTCCCGCACAGGTTTGAGAACTCGATTACGCGTTGCTGCAAGACCAAGACTCGCCCAAACGATACTCCTGGACTTGGCATAGAGACTTGCTGAAGACAACCGGTCAGAACATTCGTACGCTCCGATTTCTCGATGCGACAACATCTTCAGACTGAAACTGTACAACTTCTTGCTGAGGCTCTTTTCATGGGAAATGTCCTCCCACATATCCTTCAATTCTGTCTTCTCTTTTTTGGTGATGTAAGACGTCACATACCGAGCCACAGCCATACAGTTATCAGCCACAAACTGTATATCCATGTTAGCATTCCACATGGACAAAATCACCGGGTTGTAGTCGTTGATGTACTTGGACTCTTGGTTCCTCTTCAAATTGTAAGTGTTTTTAGGTGATTTCTTCATGACATTGTGTCGCAGCGAAGACATCAAACTGTTTACTCTTCCTTTAGAAATCACCGGTCGTGGAAAGCCGAAACGACATTTAGTGTAGAACTTGTCCTTGTTTCGGAATTTACGACGGCAGTACTTTCCACATCGATGGCTTTGGAAACGCAGAACTTTTTCTCTTAGGCTTTTCTTCTCCTTTGCGTTTGGAACAGCACACGTAGAATACTGTTGGATGAAACTCATCACTGAGTCTTCTGGATCCGTTCCAAATTTAGGTGCATCCTTGATCCACAGCAACATATGTATATGAGGAGCACCTCTTGCTTGGTACTCCTTTCTCCAGAAGAAATCCAACACCTCTCCAAGAGGTGGATTCTTCTTATTCATGATGAAAGACATCATAGCTTCAAATCTATGATTGAAGTACCTACATACATTGACTGGATCCAAAGAGCACAGTTCTCCAGGTGTCTTGAATTCGATGTTATCTACGTTAGCATTTGCCTCTCGTAGAAATTCAAGTAAGTCTTCCCAGCCATACTTGGCACAGCTCAGAGTGAGGAACCATGTGGGAGTACCTAAGTTCCTCAGCATACATTTTAAATCACCATGACGACGGTACCAGTACTCATTAGTACCACGCTGACACGCCATGAGATTAATCAGGTGAGAATCCAAAATACTGTCTTGGACATTGACTTTATCCATAAAGTCACTTGCCGAGATGTTTTGCATGTGTATACCACTTTTCAAGATGTGGTTTACTGCATATGACAGTCCAGACAGATCGCTTTCAAACAGGAGATGAAACAAATAGGGAATGCATTGTCGAAACCTAGCATCTCCTGCATACAATCGCAAAGTCCGGTATTCAGAAGCAGGAATTTGATGAGGTCGCTCATCATATCTTCCTCCCTGACCTGTTGGAAAAAGCTGTGGGAAACACCGAGCTTCCAAACTTTCCTCCCAAACACTAATGGGACTCCCTTTGGCTTGTTTCATTTGAAACAACTCAATAGCATTCCCCATGACTTCCTTGGAATGCAAAGGATGAACACTATAATGTTCATATATTTCTTCACTAGTAGAGGGTTCTACTTTCTCAATTTGACCAGCACACACATCGCTATCCTCTTCCTCACTTACTTCCTCTTCTGCAACATATACATTCTTATAGTATTTATTATTTTTTTTCAAATACAATGTTGCCTTTTTAACTTTCCTAACATCTACTAAATCTTGCCATATTTTCTTATTCTTTGTCGGAACCCCATTAACTAAGATAACCAGAGGTTCCTCTTCCACTTTTTCTACTCCAATTGTGTTAATGTTTTTCTTCAAATCTAGAGGCAAATAAACAACTCTTCCCTTTAATCCTCTCTGTAAATCTGATGGAGGCAATTTCCCTGTCTTTGGCTCCATTCTTACAATAGCCTGAAAGGGATGGATACTTTGAATCAAAATAGATTCATAAGTATTTAAATCCTTCAATTCAGAAGGAATCTCAACCAATTCCAGATTATTATGAACTGCTCTAGCAGGCATCTGGTTTTGATTTAATTTGCAACAACAATAAGTACACACACGTTGATCCAATCCCAAATCAAAACAATTTTCTACCATCAAGTATGTTGCGAAATCCTTCCATTCACTATTATTTTCCCTTTCACTTTTTGCATATAAATCCACTAACTTAGTCTGATTCTTATAATAAGTGCGTCGACAACACACACAAGTGAAATTAGGCCTCTCACTTGATTTCACCTCAAATGTCGCAATTTCCCTCTGGAAATTATCTGTACTGGAAACCTGTACACTATCTTCCACATGACCCTCTTCTTCTTGCTCAATTTCAACATTCTCCTCTTTACTTCCAAAGTAACAAAACTCAATTTCTTCACATATATTCTTCACATCTATTTCAGAACCATGCAAAAGAGCAGCGCATAATTTTTTAAGCATAATTGCTGGACTCTTAGCATAATACAACATTCTAACTAATTTCCTCACTTTATTATGATGCACTGCTAGCATCCTGAAATGATGAAAAACACTCTGGCATACTCTCCTGGAAAGACAAGCCAGTGAATGACCATGCAAACCTGTCACTTCTCTCACTCTGCAAGGATCTAATTCTTGCAACAACCTTATTTTCTGCTTCAAACTTTTCTTATTAAATGACCGTACAAAATCACAAAGCAAATTGATGGAATCCTGTCGCACACTGCAAATACTACTACACTTCCAGGTGTACACAGGACCCTAAGCACGTCTTCCTAAAACCTCATTACCTAACACCCCTTCTGCCTCTGTTGTCACAAGTTTTTCTTTTTCAACTGGACAACCATCTTTCACTTCATAAGCACGACCACTGGTGTCAACTGCATGCACCAAATCATTATCCTGGAAATAACTCTCCTCATTAAAAAATGCCTCACAGCTTGAACTATGCATCCATTCTCCAGAAAAAACTTCACAAAAATTACTACGATTAACTATTCTCTTCCATCTACTATTTCTTTTGAAATCATAAATTGCCTTGTTTAGCTTCCTAATTCTATTGATTATCAAAATAAATAACTTACGTTTAATTTCAAATGCCTGATCAATAACTTTCTCAACTTTTTTTTTTCTCTTATAAAAAACCAGTTTCTGTTGACGTTTCTTAATATTTTTTAACAAATTGCCAATTATCCTGTTGCGGAACATTCGTTTACGAATCTCCCTAAACTGTTGTTTCCTTCTACTATCATGCACAGAGTTATCTCTTGCTCTAGCAGTAACATTTTTCATTGGCCTTTCCTTTCCATTTGATTTCCTTCTCGTTTTATGGACTGAAACATTTTCTGTAGTAATATTTTTTTTACTACACATATTTCTTATGAATTGTTTTGTGCTCTTACCCGGTGCTTTCTTCGTGACTTGACAAATCTTTTTGTTAGAGGACTGCTGCATATTTTTTTTCACCTGCTGTCTTTGACGTTTTGCAGCCTTTCTCTGTCTTTCTATTGTAGGCATGGTGAAATCTTGAAATGATCTGCAGTTGAATCTGTGGTAAAATATAATAAAAAATGTTATTAACCATTATTACCAAACAGTAAAACAATAACAGTGATCAAAAACTTAACACACTACTTGACATTTTAAATAGAAGATTTTTTAGTCCTTGCAAATTTACAATACAGAAATACCAGAAAAGAAATGACATTTATATTTATGTTACCTATGCTATTTTATATGTGAATCTGATCTAATTTTATGAGCATATTTTAATATTTTATTGAAGACACTACACATAACCTGCTTTTGAAGGTGTCTTTATTTTTAAATTAAACGGTTTACCTTTTTACTTTTTATTAATTATAAATTTTAAAAATAAATGTTTATATTTCCATAGGCTCAAGCAGGTCAGCTTCCCATCCTATTTCATATAATTCCGACAAATCTGCATCCTCATCACGCTCTTCTTCATCCTCAGGATTTAAATCATCCAAGGGATCAACATCCACTGATGTTTCAATTACAAGTTCAATGATGAGGTCAAAATCAACTGATTGCAGATTGTCGCTCATGTTGAGGTTGTCTTTATCTTTAAAGAAAGATAACAACAATGAGATGTTGCAGAGTAAGAGACAAATCTCAGAGATTATAATAGTAAAATTGTTTAACAAGAGTAAAATTTTGCAGCTATTATTTAGCCATGTCCAGCGATGCTGAGCAGGTGAAGCCTATGTCTAATTTTTCACTGAACAGGACTCATCTCTTCTTAACCTTGGATAAGCCTCACCGACTCTGTGTCCCCTGCACATACTTAAATGTAAAGGGGCAGATTTATGTTAAATGGCACATCCCCAGTCATGCACCAGTTAACGTGCACCACTGCTCTGCCACCCATGGTGTGCCGCATTTACAATCAGATAGGAGAAACCTGCGTCAAAACCCTGCGCCTGCTTTAAGCAGGTATAGGTCTTGACGCAACATTGTGGAGATGGTGCACCCTTGAGCGTTGCTGGAGCTGCATCGCACTTGCGATACAACTCCAGCAATGCGCCACCTTAACGGCACAGATGCGTCACGCATCTGTGCCGTTTTTGCCCCATGCTGCGCCGCATTGTAAATGCAGCACACCATGGGTGGCGGAACAGCAGCGCAGGATGACTGGCACATCCCTGGTGATGCGCCAGTCATCATAAATCTATCCCTAAGCTTCTTATCTTGTTAGAGATGAACTGCCATATGTATCATCAAAATATTTTGCATTTCCTAAATAGCGAATTTTAAGGAATAAATAGCGATTCTTTACCATTCCTAATTTGCGATGAGCAAATTGCTAATTGCAAGTTACCCATTCATTTCCATGGGCTAGGAGGCTCATAGGAATGAAGGTTTAATTTGCGATTAGCAATTTGCTCATCACAAATTAGGAATTTTTCCAAGGGTGCAGGGGTGTCTCAAGAACACCCTGCTGCACCCCTGAAAAAGAAATTTGGGGGCATATGGCACACATACATGCCCTAAGGGCATGTGTTGGCGTCATATGTGACCTTTTGTTTTTTAAAAAAAAAGCTTTTTGAAAAGAATTCACAAATTACCACCAATTTACCACAATAGTTTACAAATCCTTAATGTCATTTTTTACATATTTTTTGTTTGATACATTGCATTTAAGTAGTCTCAAAAAAATGTGCAAATCCTTCAGTGCAATTGCAAAATAAGGAATAGCAAATTTTGCTACTCCTTATTTTGCATCAAACTTGTTTGATACATACCATTTGTCTAATTAACATTCGCAAAGGCCGAAATTCGTAGAATTTTGATCTTTGCGAATGCTAATTAGCTTGATACATATGGCCCCAAGTGAGGCCTGTCTTGCGACATGGTGCATCTTTTGCATCACTGCTGCATCGGTTTCATGTGGTACGTTTTTTTTACACCATGACATATCTACCTAAATGCATCAATTTGTAATGTTGTCGCCTCATAGCAAATCTTTTCCACCGCCGCTGCATCATAAAAGTGACGCACAGTGGCAGAAAAGAGGCATACACCTTTCATAAATCTGTCCCTAGCATTTTAAATGATTAATCCAGGATGACAATAAGGTGTGGCCTATCCAAAGGTTTGTTTAAGTTGAGGCCTACTCAGGATTGCAGATTAAAGTTACGCTTGATGAAGAATACAGAGGAGATAATACATGTAAAGGCCTACCAATGAAGTAAGTAATGTCCACTTTATTGCGCCAGTCATCATAAATGTATCCCTAAGCTTCTTATCTTGTTACAGATGAACCACCATATGTACCATCAAACTATTTTGCATTTCCTAAATAGCAAATTTTAAGGAATAAATAGCAATTCTTTACCATTCCTAATTTGCAATGAGCAAATTGCTAATTGCAAATTACCCATTCATTTCCATGGGCTAGGAGGCTCATAGGAATGAAGGTTGCAATTTGCGATTAGCAATTAGCTCATCACAAAATAGGAATTTTTTCAAGCGTGCAGGGGTATCTCAAGAACACCCTGCTGCACCCCTGAAAAAGAAATTTGGGGGCATATGGCACACATACATGCCCTAAGGACATGTATGGGCGTCATATGGGACCTTTTGTTTTTTAGAAAAAA
This sequence comes from Lissotriton helveticus, assembly GCF_964261635.1. NCBI lineage: Eukaryota > Metazoa > Chordata > Amphibia > Caudata > Salamandridae > Lissotriton > Lissotriton helveticus. The sequence continues at coordinate 1,569,861,955 of NC_136067.1, forward strand.
ATGCTTTTTGAAAAGAATTCGCAAATTACCACAAACTAGAAGTTGGTGGTAGTTTCCAAATCCTTAATATCATTTTTTACATATTTTTTGTTTGATACATTGCATTTAAGGAATCGTAAAATTTGCAAATCCTTCAGTGCAATCGCAAAATAAGGAATAGCACATTTTGAATTAAGGACATTTTAAGTCATTTCCATATGTGCAGTGTTTTGAAATTATGATTTGAAAATCGTTTTTGGGGAAAAGTAATGGTTTGCAAATTTATGACAAGGACATAATGGTGTATGCTTCTCTATAAGGCATTTCAGTGTCTCTGATGTCATTTTTCCCATATTACATTATAAGACCTTTCCCCATGGAGCACATTCCTTGTAAATATGCTCCCACCTGAGCATGGCGAATTTAGATTTTGACTGTTTGAGTCACATAACCATGTTAAAAGTGACCCAAAAAAATTGCAAACGTTTTAAAAAAACACATTCATGTGTCTTAAGGACATTTTAAGTCATTTCCCCATGGACAGTGTTTTCTAAGTGGCGCAAAAGAGGCATACACCTATCATAAATCTGTCCCTAGCATTTCAAATGATTAATTCAGGATGACAATAAGATGTGGCCTATCCAGAGGTTTGTTTAAGGTGAGGCCTACTCAGGATTGCAGATTAAAGTTACGCTTGATGAAGAATACAGAGGACATAATACATGTAAAGCTCTACCAATGAAGTAAGTGATGTCAACTTCATTGCGCCAGTCATCATAAATGTATCCCTAAGCTTCTTATCTTCTTAGACATCAACCGCCATATGTATCATATAACTATTTTGCATTTCCAAAATAGCGAATTTTAAGGAATAAATAGCGATTCTTTACCATTCCAAATTTGCGATGAGCAAATTGCTAATTGCAAATTACCCATTCATTTCCATGGGCTAGGAGGCTCATATAAATGAAGGTGCAATTTGCGATTAACAATTTGCTCATCGCAAATTAGGAATTTTTCCAAAGCTGCAGGGGTGTCTCAATAACACCCTGCTGCACCCCTGAAAAAGAAATTTGGGGGCATATGGCGCACATAAATTTTAACAACATTCCTTTACCTCAAAAACGATTTTCAAATCATAATTTCAAAACACTGCACATGGGAAAATTACTTAAAATGTCCTTAAGACACATAAAAGCGTTTTTTGATTGCCTTTGCAGCATGTTTGTATCACTTTTAACATGGCTATGTAACACAAACATTCAAAATCTAAATTTGCCATGCACAGGTGGGAGCATATTTACAAGCAATTTGCGCCACAGACAAAGGTCTTACACTAAAATGGGAAAAATAACATCAGGGACAGTCAATTGCCTTATAAAGAAGCATACACCATTATGTCCTTGTCATAAATTTAAAAACAATTCCTTTTCCCCAAAAACGATTTTCAAATCATAATTTCAAAACACTGCACATGGGAAAATGACTTAAAATGTCCTTAAGACACATGAAAGCGTTTTTTGATTGCCTTTCCAGCATGGTTGGGTCACTTTTAACATGGCTATGTAACACAAACATTTAAAATCTAAATTTACCATGCACAGGTGGGAGCATATTTATAAGCAATTTGCGCCACAGAGAAAAGTCTTACATTAACCCCTTCCATGCTTATGACAGAACGGTTCCGTCATGAGCGACGGTTGAGCTGTGCTCATGACAGAACCGTTCCGTCATCGTTCCATTGGCTCAATGGAACGTTCAGCACAGCGCAGGAATCTGCGCCGCGCTGAAGCGGTTAAAATGGGAAAAATAACATCAGGGACAGTCAATTGCCTTATAAAGAAGCATACACCATTATGTCCTTGTCATAAATTTAAAAACAATTCCTTTACCTCAAAAACGATTTTCAAATCATAATTTCAAAACACTGCACATGGGAAAATTACTTAAAATGTCCTTAAGACACATAAAAGCGTTTTTTGATTGCCTTTCCTGCATGGTTGGGTCACTTTTAACATGGCTATGTAACACAAACATTCAAAATCTAAATTTTCCATGCACAGGTGGGAGCATATTTACAAGCAATTTGCGCCACATAATTCATAATTTTCTCCTTAAAGCACACTATTCTCTATCTAAATTAAAGAAATATTTTCTCACCTTAGCAAATACTTTGAGTTTGAAAACAGTCTCAGAAACACACCAATTTGTCTTCAGCAGAGCAAAAGGTATGCACTCCAGAGTCTGCAGCTATCAAAAGCACAGAAATGCTGTAATTCTTCACACATATTTCTCATGTCACCCAATCAAAACTCTTCCCTCACTTGTTTTCAAATGAAAACCCTTCCCCCCTCTGCCCTTTCTGTCTTTTCTGCATGGCAACCACCTCTTGGAAGACTTCTGGTGTTTGCAAGTTCACACAACTTTGTTGCAATTGAACTCTGAACTCTCAGTGCACCTGCATATCCAGTGCATTCTTTCATTTAATGATTTTTTATTGACCATTCAAAATACATCTTTCAAAGAACACATCCGTGCACCCTAACTTTCTGTTTTCAGCAATCAAAATCCACCAATCACTGTTACTGCTTCATGAACACAGAAACTCCACTGTTTTTTTCATTTTAAACTCTCATTTTTTCAACTGCCATTTCATTGCCACACTTCATCTGACTGCAGGAGAACCTTCTCTCACCATGTTTTCTGTCTGGATTGTTGGACATAGTTATATTCACTGGGCTCAAAGGTACGTTGAAAACAGGAAATTACCTAACCTCAATTTACAAGATGTGGAAATTAAGTGGTTTGGCCACAGAGGATTAAAATGTCACCAATTGATACCATTGGTGAAAACCTTTATGCATTTGCCCAAACCTGACCTGTTAATTGTGCACTGTGGAGGTAATGACTTGGGCACTTTGACTGGTGTAGGTCTGGAAATGCTTTTAAAGGACACCTTTGAGCAATTAATGGCACTTTTTCCTCAGACTGCCTTGGTATATTCAAATATATGCCAAAGACAGAAATGGAGGTGGTCAAACCAATTTTGTCCACAAATTGAGAAGTCGAGGAAGCATGTAAACAAATCTGTTTCAGCTTACATGAGAGACCATGGAATGGGCTCCCTGTACAACAATAACTTGCGTTACTACATGCAAGATATCTACAGAGGAGATGGAGTTCACTTCTCAGATGAGGGCAACAGAGTTTTCACTCTGAATTTAAGAAAGTGCATTGGTACCTACTTATAAGTACCTAAATGTACCATAAACCCAAAAGCTCTTCTCAGAGCTACCCTACATCTGATCACTCACAATTATTATTTTACTCTAACATTTTTCACTAATTTCCAACAAAGTACGCTCCCTGGGGCGCTACCCGGTACGCGAACCGGGAGCTAACCTCGCGAATTTTTTTGTAAAAATGTTTTTTTTTCGCACATATAAGCCTCCTCAGCCACCCTCAGAAAACCTAGGGGGTCAAGATAACTCTACCGTGCCCCCTTCTACCCATTCTGAACATTATTTGCCCTCCATCTTGTATCTTAATTCGACCGAAACACAAAATGGTGGACTCCCGGAACGCTTAAGGTTTGCGAACCGGGGCGCTCAACGGTTCGCGTACCGGGTCGCTCTCTGGGAAGCGCACCATCAAAAAAGGTGGGAAAGTAGTTCACAGAAAAGCCACTGGAGACAATTTCACCAAATATAGATTAGCTCATACTACATACCAATCCCTACCATTTTCACAAATTTGATTGGAATTCCATTTAGTAATTTAGCCTGTAGACCTCTCTAAATACCCTGAGGTAAATTACTTCACAAAACACATCTGAAGTGTTGGAATTGACAACCAATGAAAATGTTACTTTCATTTTCTATTTTTTTTACCTGACATTTCATTGGTTATATACCTGAATATATATAAAGGAAGAGAAGAAAACACAGCCATTTTGACTACTACTTCTTGCTGTACATTTCAATAGTATTTTCACTAATTCCTTCAACTTCTTTCTAAAGGTAAGTTTTTATTTTTAAAACTGAAGTATATTGTGCACTATAAGTTAATATGGTAAACTTTTTCTGATAGATATATACTATCCCTCTGTAGTAGTTATAGATTTAGAGAGACTTCTCTGTTATAGTTATGAATGGAGTTAGGCTTCTCTTGTATAATTATGAATTTACTTACGTTAAATCACATACACTTTTTTATATTCCTACTTCCACTCTGATACTATACACTGCCCAAAGATAAATTCACTGATAAAAAATGCCTATCTAAAATTATTCCCAACATTGCCCTATCTCTACTAATATATATTTTTTTAATCCAAATTTCAGGCAAAATGGAAGGCGAAAACCAAGTTTCTTTTGAAATGGACCTGCAAGAGAGCAGCCAAGAATTGATTGATACAATTGATCAAATTGACATTGAATTTTTCGATGAAACTTGGGACAATGAACTACTGCAATGTGTACAAGCAGTAGATAACCTCCTTGCAAATGAGGACATTTTACACCCTCAGAGACTACAATGTATATTCCATGATAATTATGAAATTTCTGACAATGAAATGTTAGAAAGTTTAATAAATTATGAAACACAATCACATTAAAAAAAATGCTTAAAAAATAAAGAAAATAAAAAATAATCAACAAAAACAACAATCAATTAACATACAGCATTTGAAAAGTCTATCATTCATTTTTCATTGCAGTACGCTGCCCAGAACGCTTCCCGGTTCGCGGACCAGGCGCTCCCCACGCAAAAAAAACAAATTTTTTTTATTGTTTTTTTTGCCCCGCGGGGCCCTTTTAAAACCTCCACATTAAACCTAGGGGGTCAGGGAGGATCTAGTATGCCCCCTTATGGTCATTTTCGCCTTTGTTTTGGCCTCCTCTTGTCTCTCAATCCTACCGAGAGACAAGATGGCGGCCGCTCCGGACTGTTTAGAATGTTGACAGACACCGGAGAGCCAATCAGCTTAGCTACGCGAAGTTCCGGTACGCTTAAGGTCCGCGGACCGGAGCGCTGCCCGGAGCGCGCTTACAGATATATATCTTTTTTTAAACGTTAATTTCTCAAAATCCACTGGAGCACATATATTGAGACCTAGAAAAGGCACATCGGGCTACCAGTCCCTACAATTTTGCCAAGTTTCATGGAAATCCATTCAGCCGTTCGGGCTAAAAGTGAGGCCAACCGCCCTATGGAAAACTCAATGTTAAAAACACGTTTTGGGACCCCCCTTTTTTCTCGGCCCCCCCTTGACGAAACCCCCCCAAATTTTAAAGGGCTGCTCAGAAACAAAATGTTCCATTTTCCAGAAAATTTCAGCCAATTCCGTCCACAAACGCCAAAGTTATTAGACATAGAATTTTCAAAAATCCCATAGGGAAAAAATCCTAACTATATATTACCTACTGGCGGTCGCCAGTAGGTATATATAGTTAGGATTTTTTCCCAATGGGATTTTTGAAAATTCTATGTCTAATAACTTTGGCGTTTGTGGACGGAATTGGCTGAAATTTTCTGGAAAATGGAACATTTTGTTTCTGAGCAGCCCCTGAAAATTTGGGGGGGGTTTGTCCAGGGGGGGCCGAGAAAAAAGGGGGGTCCCAAAACGTGTTATTAACATTGAGTTTTCTATAGGGCGGTTAGCCTCACTTTTAGCCCGAACGGCTGAATGGATTTGCACGAAACTTGGCTAAATTGTAGGGACTGGTAGCCCGATGTGCCTTTTGTAGGTCTCAATATATGTGCTGCAGTGGATTTTGAGAAATTAACGTTCAAAAAAAGATATATATCTGTAAGCGCGGACCGGGCAGCGCCCCGGTTCGCGGACCTTAAGCGTACCGGAACTTCGCGTAGCGAAGCTGATTGGCTCTCCGGTGTCTGTCAACATTCTAAACAGTCCGGAGCGGCCGCCATCTTGTCTCTCGGTAGGATCGAGAGACAAGAGGAGGCCAAAACAAAGGGGGAAATAACTATAAGGGGGCATAGTAGATCCTCGCTGACCCCCTAGGTTTAATGTGGAGGTTTTAAAGGAGCCCCGCGGGGCAAAAAAAAATAAAAACATTTTTTGTTTTTTTTCGTGGTTAGCGCCCGGTCCGCGAACCGGGAAGCGTTCTGGGGAGCGTACTACAATGAAAAATGAATGATAGTCTTTTCAAATGCTGTATGTTAATTGATTGTTGGATTTTTTGATTATTTTTTATTTCCTTTATCTTCCCAGGGAGCGACCCGGTACGCGAACCGTTGAGCGCCTCGGTTCGCGGACCTTAAGCGTTCCGGGAGTCCACCATTTTGTGTTTCGGTCGAATTAAGATACAAGATGGAGGGCAAATAATGTTCGGAATGGGTAGAAGGGGGCACGGTAGAGTTATCTTGACCCCCTAGGTTTTCTGAGGGTGGCTGAGGAGGTTTATATGTGCGAAAAAAAACATTTTTTTTAAAAAAATTCGCGAGGTTAGCTCCCGGTACGCGTACCGGGTAGCGCCCCAGGGAGCGTACTTTGTTGAAAATTAGTGAAAAAAGTTAGAGTAAAATAATAATTGTGAGTGATTAGATGTAGGGTAGCTCTGAGAAGAGCTTTTGGGTTTATGGTACATTTAGGTACTTATAAGTAGGTACCAATGCACATTCTTAAATTCAGAGTGAAAACTCTGTTGCCCTCATCTGAGAAGTGAACTCCATCTCCTCTGTAGATATCTTGCATGTAGTGACGCAAGTTATTGTTGTACAGGGAGCCCATTCCATGGTCTCTCATGTAAGCTGAAACAGATTTGTTTACATGCTTCCTCGACTTCTCAATTTGTGGACAAAATTGGTTTGACCACCTCCATTTCTGTCTTTGGCATATATTTGAATATACCAAGGCAGTCTGAGGAAAAAGTGCCATTAATTGCTCAAAGGTGTCCTTTAAAAGCATTTCCAGACCTACACCAGTCAAAGTGCCCAAGTCATTACCTCCACAGTGCACAAATAACAGGTCAGGTTTTGGCAAATGCATAAAGGTTTTCACCAGTGGTATCAATTGGTGACATTTTAATCCTCTGTGGCCAAACCACTTAATTTCCACATCTTGTAAATTGAGGTTAGGTAAATTCCTGCTTTCAACGTACCTTTGAGCCCAGTGAATATAACTATGACCAACAATCCAGACAGAAAACATGGTGAGAGAAGGTTCTCCTGCAGTCAGATGAAGTGTGGCAATGAAATGGCAGTTGAAAAAATGAGAGTGTAAAATGAAAAAAAAACTGTGGAGTTTCTGTGTTCATGAAGCAGTAACAGTGATTGGTGGATTTTGATTGATGAAAACAGAAAGTTAGGGTGCACAGATGTGTTCTTTGAAAGATGTATTTTGAGTGGTCAATAAAAAATCATTAAATGAAAGAATGCACTGGATATGCAGGTGCAATGAGAGTTCAGAGTTCAATTGCAACATTGTTGTGTGAACTTGCAAACACCAGAGTTTTTCCAAGAGGTGGTTGCTATGGAAAATAGGCAGAAAGGGCAGAGGGGGAAGGGTTTTCATTTGAAAAAAAGTGAGGGAAGAGTTTTGATTGGGTGACATGAGAAATATGTGTGAAGAATTACAGCATTTCTGTGCTTTTGATAGCTGCAGACTCTGGAGTGCATACCTTTTGCTCTGCTGAAGACAAATTGGTGTGTTTCTTAGACTGTTTTCAAACTCAAAGTATTTGCTAAGGTGAGAAAATATTTCTTTAATTTAGATAGAGAATAGTGTGCTTTAAGGAGAAAATTATGATTTATGTGGCGCAAATTGCTTGTAAATATGCTCTCACATGTGTATGGAAAATTTTGATTTTGAATGTTTGTGTTACATAGCCATGTTAAAAGTGACCCAACCATGCTGGAAAGCCAATCAAAAAATGCTTTCATGTGTTTTAATGACATTTTAAGTCATTTTCCCATGTGCAGTGTTTAGAAATTATGATTTGAAAATCGTTTTTGGGGAAAAGGAATTGTTTTTAAATTCATGACAAGGACATAATGGTGTATGCTTCTTTATAAGGCAATTGACTGTCCCTGATGTTATTTTTCTCATTTTAGTGTAAGACCTTTCTCTGTGGCGCAAATTGCTTGTAAATATGCTTCCACATGTGCATGGAAAATTTAGATTTTGAATGTTTGTGTTACATAGCCATGTTAAAAGTGACCCAACCATGCTCGAAAGGCAATCAAAAAACGCTTTCATGTGTTTTAAGGACAATTTAAGTAATTTTCCCATGTGTAGTGTTTTGAAGTTATGATTTGAAAATCGTTGTTGAGGTAAAGGAATGTTGTTAAAATTTATGTGCGCCATATGCCCCCAAATTTCTTTTTTAGGGTTGCAGCAGGGTGTTCTTGAGACACCCCTGCACCTTTGGAATAAATTCCTAATTTGTGATGAGCAAATTGTTAATCGCAAATTGCACCTTCATTTATATGAGCCTCCTAGCCCATGGAAATGAATGGGTAAAATAGCAATTAGCAATTTTCTCATCGCAAATTAGGAATGGTAAAGAATCGCTAATTATTCCTTAAAATTTGCTTTTTTGGAAATGCAAAATAGTTATATGATACATATGGCGGTTGATGTCTAACAAGATAAGAAGCTTATGGATTCATTTATGGTGACTGGCGCAATGAAGTAGACATCACTTACTTCATTGGTAGAGCTTTACATGTATTATCTCCTCTGTATTCTTCATCAAGCGTAACTTTAATCTGCAATCCTGAGTAGGCCTCACTTTAAACAAACCTCTGGATAGGCTACATCTTATTGTTATCCTGTATTAATCATTTAAAATGCTAGGGACAGATTTATGATAGGTGTATACCTCTTTTGCGCCACTTAGAAAACATTGTCCATGGGGAAATGACTTAAAATGTCCTTAAGACACATGAATGTGTTATTTTAAAACGTTTGCAATTTTTTTGGGTCACTTTCAACATGGCTATGTGACTGAAACAGTCAAAATCTAAATTCGCAATGCACAGGTGGGAGCATATTTACAAGGAATGTGCTCCATGGGGAAAGGTCTTATAATGTAATATGGGAAAAATGACATCAGAGACACTGAAATGCCTTATAGAGAAGCATACACCATTATGTCCTTGTCATAAATTTGCAAACCATTACTTTTCCCCAAAAACGATTTTCAAATTATATTTTGAAAACACTGCACATGTGGAAATGACTTAAAATGTCAATAATTCAAAATTTGCGATTCCTTAAATGCAATGTATCAAAAAAAAAATATGTAAAAAATGATATTAAGGATTTGGAAACTACCACCAACTTCTAGTTTGTGGTAATTTGCGAATTCTTTTCAAAAAGCATTTTTTTCAAAAAAAAAAAAGGTCCCATATGACGCCCATACATGCCCTTAGGGCATGTAGGTGTGCCATATGCTCCCAAATTTCTTTTTCAGGGGTGCAGCAGGGTGTTCTTGAGATACCCCTGCACGCTTGAAAAAAATCCTATTTTGTGATGAGCTAATTGCTAATCACAAATTGCAACCTTCATTCCTATGAGCCTCCTAGCCCATGGAAATGAATGGGTAATTTGCAATTAGCAATTTGCTCATTGCAAATTAGGAATAGTAAAGAATTGCTATTTATTCCTTAAAATTTGCTATTTAGGAAATGCAAAATAGTTTGATGGTACATATGGTGGTTCATCTGTAACAAGATAAGAAGCTTAGGGATACATTTATGATGACTGGCGCAATAAAGTGCACATTACTTACTTCATTGGTAGGCCTTTATATGTATTATCTCCTCTGTATTCTTCATCAAGCGTAACTTTAATCTGCAATCCTGAGTAGCCCTCACCTTAAACAAACCTCTGGATAGGACACACTTTATTGTCATCCTGGATTAATCATTTAAAATGCTAGGGACAGATTTATGATAGGTGTATGCCTTTTTTGTGCCACTGTGCGTCACTTTTATGATGCAGCGGTGGTGCAAAAGATTTGCTATGAGGCGACAACATTACAAATTGATGCATTTAGGCAGATATGTCATGGTGTAAAAAAAACGTACCACATAAAACCCAAGCAGCAGTGATGCAAAAGATGCACCATGTCGCAAGACAGGCCTCACTTGGGGCCATATGTATCAAGCTAATTAGCATTTGCAAAGATCAAAATTCTATGAATTTCGGCCTTTGCGAATGTTAATTAGACAAATGGTATGTATCAAACAAGTTTGATGCAAAATAAGGAGTAGCAAAATTTGCTATTCCTTATTTTTGCAATTGCACTGAAGGATTTGCAAATTTTGTGACTACTTAAATGCAATGTATCAAACAAAAACTATGTAAAAAATGACATTAAGGATTTGGAAACTATTGTGGTAAATTGGTGGTAATTTGTGAATTCTTTTCAAAAAGCTTTTTTTCAAAAAAACAAAAGGTGCCATATGACGCCAACACATGCCCTTAGGGCATGTATGTGTGCCATATGCCCCCAAATTTGTTTTTCAGGGGTGCAGCAGGGTGTTCTTGAGACACCCCTGCACCCTTGGAAAAATTCCTAATTTGTGATGAGCAAATTGCTAATCGCAAATTAAACCTTCATTCATATGAGCCTCCTAGGCCATGGAAATGAATGGGTAACTTGCAATTAGCAATTTGCTCATCGCAAATTAGGAATGGTAAAGAATCGCTATTTATTCCTTAAAATTCGCTATTTAGAAAATGTAAAATATTTTGATGATACATATGGCAGTTCATCTGTAACAAGATAAGAAGCTTAGGGATAGATTTATGATGACTGGCGCATCACCAGGGATGTGACAGTCATCCTGCGCCACTGTTCCGCCACCCATGTTGTGCTGCATTTACAATGCGGCGCAGCATGGGACAGAAACGGCACAGATGCGTGACGCATCTGTGCCGTAAAGGTGGCGCATTGCTGGAGTTGTATCGCAAGTGCGATGCAGCTCCAGCAAGGCTCAGGGGTGCCCCATCTCCACAATGCTGCGTCAAGACCTATGCCAGCTTCAAGCAGGCGCAGGGTTTTGACGCAGCTTTCTCCTATCTGATTGTAAATGCGGCACACCATGGGTGGTAAAGCAGTGGTGCACATTAACTGGTGCATGCCTGGGGATGTGCCATTTAATATAAATCTGCCCTTTAACATTTAAGTATGTGCAGGGGACACAGAGTCGGTGAGGCTTATCCAAGGTTAAGAAGAGATGAGTCCTGTTCAGTTAAAAATTAGACATAGGCTTCACCTGCTCAGCATTGCTGGACATGGCTAAATAATAGCTGCAAAATGTTAATCTTGTTAAACAATTTTACTATTATAATCTCTGAGATTTGTTTCTTACTCTGCAACATCTCATTGTTGTTATCTTTCTTTAAAGATAAAGACAACCTCAACATGAGCGACAATCTGCAATCAGTTGATTTTGACCTCATCATTGAACTTGTAATTGAAACATCAGTGGATGTTGATCCTTTGGATGATTTAAATCCTGAGGATGAAGAAGAGCGTGATGAGGATGCAGATTTGTCCGAATTATATGATATAGGATGGGAAGCTGACCTGCTTGAGCCTTTGGAAATATAAACATTTATTTTTAAAATTTATAATCAATAAAAAGTAAAAAGGTAAACCGTTTAATTTAAAAATAAAGACACCTTCAAAAACAGGTTATGTGTAGTGTCTTCAATAAAATATTAAAATATGCTCATAAAATTAGATCAGATTCACATATAAAATAGCATAGGTAACATAAATATAAATGTCATTTCTTTTCTGGTATTTCTGTATTGTAAAATTGCCAATGACTAAAAAATCTTCAAATTAAAATGTCAAGTAGTGTGTTAAGTTTTTGATCACTGTTACTGATTTACTGTTTGGTAATAATGTTTATTAACATTTTTTATTATATTTTTCCACAGATTCAACTGCAGATCATTTCAAGATTTCACCATGCCTACAATACAAAGACAGATAAAGGCTGCAAAACGTCAAAGACAGCAGGTGAAAAAAAAAACGCAGCAGTCCTCTAACAAAAAGATTTCTCAAGCCACGAAGAAAGCACAGGGTAAGAGCTCTAAATATTTCATAAGAAATATTTGTAATAAAAAAAATATTACTACAGAAAATGTTTCAGTCCATAAAACGAGAAGGAAATCAAATGGAAAGAAAAGGACAATGAAAAATGTTACTGCTAGAGCAAGAGATAAATCTGTGCATGATAGTAGAAGGAAACAACAGTTTAGGGAGATTCGTAAACGAATGTTCCGCAACAGGATAATTGGCAATTTGTTAAAAAATATTAAGAAAGGTCAACAGAAACTAGTTTTTTATAAGAGAAAAAAAAAAGTTGAGAAAGTTATTGATCAGGCATTTGAAATTAAACGTAAGTTATTTATTTTGATAATCAATAGAATTAGGAAGCTAAACAAGGCAATTTTTGATTTCAAAAGAAATAGTAGATGGAAGAGAATAGTTAATCGTAGTAATTTTTGTGAAGTTTTTTCTGGAGAATGGATGCATAGTTCAAGCTGTGAGGCATTTTTTAATGAGGAGAGTTATTTCCAGGATAATGATTTGGTGCATGCAGTTGACACCAGTGGTCGTGCTTATGAAGTGAAAGATGGTTGTCCAGTTGAAAAAGAAAAACTTGTGACAACAGAGGCAGAAGAGTTGTTAGGTAATGAGGTTTTAGGAAGACGTGCTAAGGGTCCTGTGTACACCTGGAAGTGTAGTAGTATTTGCAGTGTGCGACAGGATTCCATCAATTTGCTTTGTGATTTTGTACGGTCATTTAACAAAAAAAGTTTGAAGCAGAAAATGATGTTGTTGCAAGAATTAGATCCTTGCAGAGTAAGAGAAGTGACAGGTTTGCATGGTCATTCACTGGCTTGTCTTTCCAGGAGAGTATGCCAGAGTGTTTTTCATCATTTCAGGATGCTAGCAGTGCATCATAACAAAGTGAGGAAATTAGTTAGAATGTTGTATTATGCTAAGAGTCCAGCAATTATGCTGAAACAATTATGCGCTGCTCTTTTGCATGGTTCTGAAATAGATGTGAAGAATATATGTGAAGAAATTGAGTTTTGTTACTTTGGAAGTAAAGAGGAGAATGTTGAAATTGAGCAAGAAGTAGAGGGTCATGTGGAAGATAGTGTACAGGTTTCCAGTACAGATAATTTCCAGAGGGAAATTGCGACGTTTGACGTGAAATCAAGTGAGAGGCCTAATTTCACTTGTGTGTGTTGTAGACGCACTTATTATAAGAATCAGACTAAGTTAGTGGATTTATATGCAAAAAGTGAAAGGGAAAATAATAGTGAATGGAAGGATTTTGCAACATACTTGATGGTAGAAAATTGTTTTGATTTGGGATTGGATCAACGTGTGTGTACTTATTGTTGTAACAAATTAAAACAAAACCAGATGCCTGCTAGAGCAGTTCATAATAATCTGGAATTGGTTGAGATTCCTTCTGAATTGAAGGACTTAAATACTTATGAATCTATTTTGATTCAAAGTATCCATCCCTTTCAGGCTATTGTAAGAATGGAGCCAAAGACAGGGAAATTGCCTCCATCAGATTTACAGAGAGGATTAAAGGGAAGAGTTGTTTATTTGCCTCTAGATTTCAAGAAAAACATTAACACAATTGGAGTAGAAAAAGTGGAAGAGGAACCTCTGGTTATCTTAGTTAATGGGGTTCCGACAAAGAATAAGAAAATATGGCAAGATTTAGTAGATGTTAGGAAAGTTAAAAAGGCAACATTGTATTTGAAAAAAAATAATAAATACTATAAGAATGTATATGTTGCAGAAGAGGAAGTAAGTGAGGAAGAGGATAGCGATTTGTGTGCTGGTCAAATTGAGAAAGTAGAACCCTCTACTAGTGAAGAAATATATGAACATTATAGTGTTCATCCTTTGCATTCCAAGGAAGTCATGGGGAATGCTATTGAGTTGTTTCAAATGAAACAAGCCAAAGGGAGTCCCATTAGTGTTTGGGAGGAAAGTTTGGAAGCTCGGTGTTTCCCACAGCTTTTTCCAACAGGTCAGGGAGGAAGATATGATGAACGACCTCATCAAATTCCTGCTTCTGAATACCGGACTTTGCGATTGTATGCAGGAGATGCTAGGTTTCGACAATGCATTCCTTATTTGTTTCATCTCCTGTTTGAAAGCGATCTGTCTGGACTGTCATATGCAGTGAACCACATCTTGAAAAGTGGTATACACATGCAAAACATCTCGGCAAGTGATTTTATGGATAAAGTCAATGTCCAAGATAGTATTTTGGATTCTCACCTGATTAATCTCATGTCGTGTCAGCGTGGTACTAATGAGTACTGGTACCGTCGTCATGGTGATTTAAAATGTATGCTGAGGAACTTAGGTACTCCCACATGGTTCCTCACTCTGAGTTGTGCCGAGTATGGCTGGGAAGACTTACTTCAATTTCTACGAGAGGCAAATGCTAACGTAGATAACATCGAATTCAAGACACCCGGAGAACTGTGCTCTTTGGATCCAGTCAATGTATGTAGGTACTTCAATCATAGATTTGAAGCTATGATGTCTTTCATCATGAATAAGAAGAATCCACCTCTTGGAGAGGTGTTGGATTTCTTCTGGAGAAAGGAGTACCAAGCAAGAGGTGCTCCTCATATACATATGTTGCTGTGGATCAAGGATGCACCTAAATTTGGAACGGATCCAGAAGACTCAGTGATGAGTTTCATCCAACAGTATTCTACGTGTGCTGTTCCAAACGCAAAGGAGAAGAAAAGCCTAAGAGAAAAAGTTCTGCGTTTCCAAAGCCATCGATGTGGAAAGTACTGCCGTCGTAAATTCCGAAACAAAGACAAGTTCTACACCAAATGTCGTTTCGGCTTTCCACGACCGGTGATTTCTAAAGGAAGAGTAAACAGTTTGATGTCTTCGCTGCGACATAATGTGATGAAGAAATCACCTAAAAACACATACAATTTGAAGAGGAACGAAGAGTCCAAGTACATCAACGACTACAACCCGGTGATTTTGTCCATGTGGAATGCTAACATGGATATACAGTTTGTGGCTGATAACTGTATGGCTGTGGCTCGGTATGTGACGTCTTACATCACCAAAAAAGAGAAGACAGAATTGAAGGATATGTGGGAGGACATTTCCCATGAAAAGAGCCTCAGCAAGAAGTTGTACAGTTTCAGTCTGAAGATGTTGTCGCATCGAGAAATCGGAGCGTACGAATGTTCTGACCGGTTGTCTTCAGCAAGTCTCTATGCCAAGTCCAGGAGTATCGTTTGGGCGAGTCTTGGTCTTGCTGCAACGCGTAATCGAGTTCTCAAACCTGTGCGGGAAATTGAGTATTTGGCGGAAAAGGAGCCAAACAGTACCGACATTTTGAAGACAAACATGTTGGATACATATTATCCAAATCGAAGCAGTCACCTCGAGAATGTTTGTCTGTATGAGGTTCTGCAAAATTACATATTCAAGAGGAACATCAAAGAAGATACTGAGAAAGGAGTGTATGCTGTAATAGGAAGTGAGGGATGTCTGGTCAAGCAAAGAAAATGCCACTTGGTAAACCATCGAAAATTGAGTGGCGAATCTCCTGAAAAAAAGGAGTTTTTCTATTTAGCACTTTTGCAACTTTTCAAGCCTTGGCGTGCAGAAGAGGAACTGCTTGGAGATTTCCTCTGTTACGAAGACTCTTTCAATGCCGCCAAGGAGACCATAGAATGTCCTGCTTTTCCCAAATATGTAGAAATGTTGAATGCGGAAATTGAGCAGGAAGCAACGATTGCAGCCGAGATTGCCAGAGACAGTTCTCAGGACAGTCAGAGTTCTGCTTCATTGAGTCAGGATCCACTAGGAGGACCTCTTATCGAAAATGAAGCTGCCACTGCTATGAATGAAGTGGAAAGAGCCATGGCACATGCTCAAGAGGATGCGGTTAACTTAGAAGAGTTGGAAAGGCAACTCAACGTTGAGCAGAGGAAAATATATGACGAAGTTACCATGCAAATTGATCATGGATTAAGTCATGATAAGAAAGAGTGCTCATGTACGTCGTTGAAGCCTGTCCGACTGTACGTGAGTGGAGAAGCAGGAACTGGAAAAGGTTTCCTCATTAAAGCAATTTCATGCTATTTGCAGGAAAGGACAGAGTCATCGCTGTCTTGTGTTGTCACTGCTCCAACTGGACTGGCAGCACATAATATTAAAGGGATTACTTTACATCGTTTACTGATGCTGCCAGTGGAGCATGACAACAAATTAGAATATCACAAGCTATCTGGAGATGCTTGTTTTGAAGTTTCAAGAATCTTGAGGAAAATGAAACTTCTTATCATTGACGAAGTAAGCATGGTTTCCAATGTCATGCTTGCCTTTGTGCATTTGAGGATGCAAGAAGTTCTCAAAACAGAGTATGATGTGTTATTTGGTGGCAAACACATCATTGTTTTCGGAGATCTTTTGCAGCTGACACCAGTGAAAGGGCAACCTGTGTTCAAAATGCTCACGCATGAAGATACCAGGAAGTGCCTAGGCAGCATTGGCAACGTCAATATATGGTTAAACTTCAATTATGCTGAACTGCATGAAAATATGCGTCAGGCGAAGGATGAAGTTTACAAGACTATTCTACAAGATGTTAGAATTGGAAAAGTGACCGAGCATGGGAAAGAAGCTTTACATGCACGATTACTGTCAAATTTATATCCAGAACAAGATGTTGTGCCTGAGAATATTTTTCAGAAAATTACTGAAAAGAAATCTGGAATATGTTTGATGCCAACTCTTGCAGAATGTGCCAAATTTAACAACAAAATGTTGCATTTAGAAAAGCAAGAGATTGTGAAACTGGAAGCTATTGATAGAGTAGAGCATATGGGATCAACAATTATTTTGTCTGAGAATCTGAAAACAAAATTGGATTCATTAGAGAAGAGTATATCTAAAACTGCAGGTTTTGAAAAGACTCTGAATGTGTGCTTGAACTGCCGTATAATTTTAAGAAGGAATTTACATGTTGAAAGAGGTCTGGTAAATGGATCAATGGGTAATGTTGTTGATTTTGTGAAATACAGAAATAGAGATGGAATTGAATTTTTAAAAATTAAATTTGATGGCATTGAGGAAGTACAGCTAATTGCTCGTTGTTCTGCTAGATTTTTGCTTGTAAAAGACTTATATGTTCGCCGTAAGCAGTTTCCTGTTTGCTTGGCATATGCGGTGACAATCCATAAATCGCAAGGTTTAAGTGTAGACAGTGCATTGGTGAATATTGGCAGTTCTGTGTTCAAGGAGGGTATGGCATATGTGGCATTGTCACGAGTTAGAACTTTATCGGGATTGTACTTGATTGAGTGTGATGTCACAAACATTTGTGCAGATCTAGATTGTGTTAAGGAATACAATAGGTTAAGAAGAGAGTATGCGCCACATTTGCCTCAGTTTCCTTTGTTTGAGAAACGTCTGGTAGGCCGGAAACGAAGAAATGAGAACAATACTGGGGAGGTTATAGCAAAAAGACAAAAAGTGAATGAACCTAAAATTACAAGCAGAAACAAAAAGGATTCTGTTGAAGATGTTGTTGGTTTTCAGTTTGAAAACAGTTCTGGTGTCAACTGCTATGCTAATGTAGTAATTAATGTTTTGTTTTCTCTAAAAAATGTAAAAGAAGAGATTGTGGTCAATTCTGATCAAAGATTTTGCGGTTTGTTAAATTCTGTGTTAGAGAAATGTACCACTGATAGAAGAAACATAGAAAGTGTGTCTGAAATTCGAAATCTGTTAGACAGATGTTCAGGCCAAACACAATTCTCTCAAAATATTCAGCAAGATTGTCAGGAGTTTTTAATGTATATGCTTGATGTATTACATGCTGAAGGTGTAGATGTAGATCAGCTGTTTGGGCTTTCTTATCAATGGCAGCATGACTGCGAGAACTGTATGATATCAAGTACTACTAGTGTAGACTCAGAAAGATTTATATATTTAACTTTGCCAGACAGTAAATCAGTCTCCTTTAATAAGCTAGTAAAAGCTGCTAATCACAACATGGAGTGTAGCCAATGTAAATCTGAAATGATGTCCACATTATTTATACGAACATATGGCCAGTACGTCATTTTAATGTTCCAACGATGTAGGCCTGATGGAACAAAATTGACAACTTTAATAAAAAATTTTGTAGCTTCGCAGTTGTCAATATCAGGAAGGACTTTTGTAACTACAGCAATTATATATCATGACGGCCCTTCAATATCATCAGGACATTACACAGCTTATTTAAAGTCTAGAAATGGCTGGTCATTCTGCAATGATTCTGTTTTAATTTTCAAAAAAAAATTGCCGTATGACCTTAAAAACTCTTACCTGGTGTTTTTAAAACCAAAATTTTAGGGAAATAATCTCGGGATGTGCTCTGTGGAATTTCAAGAAGTTCTAATGGCTCCTACACAATTTGGCCTTGAGGATAAGTGTAGTTCAGAGACATAACTTCTAATCATAGGACTGGACATCATGGAGATATATGTGCACTTTGAATGAGTTCAGAAAAACTATTTCTTTTTATAAGCTAATTGAAGCAGCCAATCAAAACATGGAGTAGAGGGAATGTAAGTCTGCAATGCTGTCTACTGTTTTACATTGCTTTGTGATTAAAAGTGATGTAGAGAATTAAATAATTGTTGTAGTCATAGAGGTAGTGTAAGTCTGCTTCATATTAAGCAGTATCAGTGTCATAGGAAATGTAGAACATGACTGAGCAAGAAGGGGAAGATATTACTATTCCAGGATTGTGAAAATGATCTTCAACATTTTAATTCTGAAAGTTGCGGAAATGCCAAATGATGGGATTGGCTTACAAGAAATCCAAGAGTTATAAATGGCTCTGACTAGATTTGGCCTTGTGGAAAATAGTGGTAGAGAGCAAGAAGTCATTTATTGCATGTAACGTGTTTTTAAAAACGATGGAGGTTTTCTTTCAGAAAGTGGCGGGCTGAAAGTAATAACAGCACAAAAGAGTGTAAGCTGTTCATAGGACATCCTTGGACGTCATGGAAAGTAAGTTAACTTTAAGGAGTTCTGAATTTTGATTTCTGATGTTGTATGGGTTTTTTAAACACAATCATTTTGATTGTGTTTCTTTTTCCCCGCTGTTACATGATGAATACCTTCAAGTCACTGTTTTTAGTGAATTTTGATACATTCTGAGAACAGCAAAAATAAACCATTTAACATGTATAATTAATTCGGTACTGTTTGCATTTATGATGTATATGTAGAACTGTGTAGGACGCATGGAGAAGGTGAGGCTTCTGTAAGTGTCAAAGTTGTTGCATGCAGTGCTGCACTTCTACGTATTCTTTCATATGCTGGACTACATCTGCACAATGAGATACCTAAGCAAAGGAAACACAAGTGATGTGATTGTGAAATGAGCAAAATAAATTGCACATATTTGAATTACATCACCTGTGTTTCCTATCATTATGAATCACATTGTGCAGATCAAGTTTAGGTCTGTCCAGGGAAACATAGGAGGTTTCTACTTTGTTGAAGAGTGCAGTGGACATGACTCACTTCATTGGTAGACTTTCACAGATATTATCTCCTCTGTACACTTCAACAAGTGTAAATCTCATCTTGAACTCTGAGTAGGCCTCACCTCAAACAAATCTCTGGATAGGAGACATGTTATTCGCATCCTGAAGCGACACTTTTCTGAAACAAGAGCAATGCAAAAGATGCACCATGTTTTAAGATAGGCCTCACTTCATCTGCATCAAGATACTGTTAGTTTAAAATGTATATCTTTAGGACTGTGTAGGGGACCTGGAGAAGCAGAAGCTTCTGTCAGTGTCAAAGTTGTTGAAAAACTATTTGTCCTTCAATCTTTTCCCTTGTCTTTTGTAATTTTTAAATACATGTTTTAATATTTTTCAAATGTTGGTTCTCTCTTTCACAGATTGAAAGTATAAAAATAAAAAGTGATTAATTTAACGGCAATTATAAGGTAAATAGTTGTACTCTTTTCGTTACATTTCTATCACATTCACCTACTATTAGATCCACTGCTTCACTTCTTTAACCCTCAGTTTCCTGCCTTTGCTACTTTCCTCATTCCTTTCTCTATTACCTACTTACTCAATCCTTCCACTCGTTTTCTCAGTCCCTCTGTTCTCATAGTTCCTCAGTCTTGTTCACTCACTCCGTCTCTATTACTCTTAGTGTCTGTGAATTACTTTCCCACCTTTTTTTTGGACCGCTTCCCGGGAAGTGGCCCGGTTCGCAAACCAGCAGCGTTACGGGAGTCCACCATTTTGTGTTTCGGTCGAATCAAGATACAAGATGGAGGGCAAATAATGTTCAGAATGGGTAGAAGGGGGCACGGTAGATGTATCTTGACCCCCTTGGTTTTCTGAGGGTGGCTGAGGAGGACCATAGTTCTTCACTCTTGTTCATTCTCTCTGTTTCTATTAATGTCACTGTTTATGACTGATCAAAAAAAATTTTGAAAAAAAAGAACAGTAACTATAAGGGAAGGAAACTGACAGTTATGTTAAAAGAAAGACAGCTATAGGGAGTAAACTAAGGATACTGTTACCCGCAATCCACTGCTGTTGATGTTACTGACCATGTCATGAATGATGTAATATGTGACATCATCAGCAGTGGATTGTAGGTAACAGTATCTCTTGTTTACTCCCTAGAGCTGTATTTCTTTTCACATAACTGTCTGTTTGCTTACCTTATACTTACTGTTCTTTTTTTTAAAAAATATTTTTTTTGGTTAGCTTCCGGTACGCGTACCGGGTAGCGCTCCGGGGAGCGAACTAAGAGAAATAGAGGTTGGCAGAGTTCCAAATATTCTACCATTTTTTTTATAATGGGGAGGTAGTTCTGAAAAGAACTTTTTTTTTAATGTTTTTGTTGTTTTATATTTTTTTTAGTATTTTTTGAACATTTTTTTACTTTTTTTGTATTTTCTGAACGTTTTTAAATTTTTTTGGGTTTTTTTGGGGGGGGGGGAAACAAAAACGATCCATTGTAAAGGGCTCAACAGGAGCAACAAAAAAAAAAGAATTTATTCTTTGGGGCGTCTCGGACAAACATTAACATGATTTTGAATAGCTCTCATAATCAAAATGATGCTACTTTCCCTGTAGCAGATGAAATCGCCACAGTGCACGCACACTTGCTTGACGTGCCCAAACAACATTTGGATGTTTGGGATCATCTCCCTCGCCTCTGGTCCCGACACCTCTGGAACAACCGATCTTCTTGCCATTGGGAGGGGATTTTGTTGCTCATCACGTAGCTGGGCAGCACTATAATTATTTGGGTGCCACCTACTCATATGCCGATGCATAGTGTGATTGCCGTAACTGTATTTTTTTTCAGTTCCCCTTGACAATCTATCACCGCATATACGGCAAAACACGTAGCGTGCATTCACTTTTTTTTGCCCCTCAGGAATTCTATAGAATTGCCAAATGTAATTCTCCTTTCGATTGTACCTCCTGGGCTCCTCTGGCAAAAACCTTGGCTCTTCCTCCTCTTCCTCCTCTTCCTGTTCTTCCTCTTCTTGCAAAATTACTTCAGCAGGTGGTCCTCTCTTTCTTGGATTTGGTGGAGGTGGTGGGTTAGAACCAGCTGAAGCTACTACTGAAGCCATGTCAAAGTGTAAATAAAGTGTCTTTCTCTCACCAAGATGAAAGTCAGAGTGAGGAAAGAAGGAGGGATTTTCATCATTTGGGAAAAGCAAAAGTTGTAAACCAATGAAAAGTGTTCATTTTAGATCACATGACCTAGTATTACATCATTAGGAAACCAAAAGTGAAATGAACCAATGAAAAGTGTTATTACCGAGTCACATGACCTGCTGTGTTTACGTTACGCGGTCGGCGCCGCGCCGCGGATCGCTTCCGGTTCGCGTACCGGTGCGCTTCCGGGTACGCTAACGTAGCACGTAATATGACGTATTACGCGAGAACGCGAAACGTCATGCTGACGCGACGCGTCACGATGTTGTTTTCTAACGCGAGAGGTGCGCAAACGGAACGTTTACCGGTTCGCGGACCGGGTCGCGCCTCCGGATTGAGCTAACGGGAAGCTAACCGGTTCGCGTACCGGGAGCGAAACAAAAAAAATAATAACAAAAAAATTGTATTAAAAACATGTAAAAAATATTTTTCTATTTAAAGAAGAATACATTGTAAAGGTTTTGATATTAGCTGTTAAAAAACCAATGAAATTCACTGAAAAAACCATAGGTTATAGACCATATATAGTTAGGAATTAGCATTTACAAAACCTTGAAAATTCACTGAAAAAACCATAGGTTATACACCATATATAGTTAGGAATTAGCATTTAAAAAACCTTATTTTACTCACACAAAACCAATGAAATTCCATATATAGTTAGTTGTACTAACTATATATCACGCACCCGCAATCCACTGCTGATGATGTCACATATTACATCATTCATGACATGGTCAGTGACATCACTGATGACATCACTGATGACATCTCAAATGACATCACTGATGACATCACTGATGACATCTCAAATGACATCACTGATGACATCACTGATAAAATCTCATTTGACATTACTGATCACATCACTGATGACATCATTCATGTGATAATACGATGAACATCTTCAGACTCTAATATAACCTTAGATACACTCAGTGTAAACAGACACTCACAGACTGTCACTCATCCATGGAGTTACTTACACACCTAGTCAGTCATGCAAAGAATCAATCACAGCTCCATTTTCACAACTATACAGTTATACACACCTTACTTATTCAAACATATACTAAAACATATTTACTCACTTATACAATCCTGGATACAAGAGCACAATGATCCATACAGCCACTCACACATTCACTGGCTCTTATGCACAGTTATTTATATATGTCAACTCTCACATGTACTGTATTTTACATATGTACTTACTTTGACATGTAGCACTGAGATATCTATTCACTCACCAATACAGTCATGCACACAGTCAACCGCCCATACAGCTGTTTCCACATGCACTTTTGAACCCATACATCTATGCACAGAGTCATACACCTCCCAGCCACCCACACACACACTCAGTATCCCATACAAATGCTTGGGCAACCAATCAATAACCCATATAGTTACTCATATAGCTACTGATCAACACATGCAGCAGTTTACAGAACAACAGACATAATGATGCACAAATTAAGACAGTTTAGTCACTAACCCATGCACTCAGTGAGACACATTTAACCACTCACTCATACAGTCAGTCATGCACCTACTAAATCCTTCATCCAGACACTTATACATCCACTCATTCTTAAATATGTAAGACATATTTTAACTTTACAGAAAAATACAGTCACTGGATGTTGTCATCAGTGATGTCATCAGTGATGTCATTTGAGATGTCATCAGTGATGTCATCAGTGATGTCATTTGAGATGTCATCAGTGATGTCATCAGTGATGTCATTTGAGATGTCATCAGTGATGTCATCAGTGATGTCACTGACCATGTCATGAATGATGTAATATGTGACATCATCAGCAGTGGATTGCGGGTGCGTGATATATAGTTAGTACAACTAACTATATATGGAATTTCATTGGTTTTGTGTGAGTAAAATAAGGTTTTTTAAATGCTAATTCCTAACTATATATGGTGTATAACCTATGGTTTTTTCAGTGAATTTTCAAGGTTTTGTAAATGCTAATTCCTAACTATATATGGTCTATAACCTATGGTTTTTTCAGTGAATTTCATTGGTTTTTTAACAGCTAATATCAAAACCTTTACAATGTATTCTTCTTTAAATAGAAAAATATTTTTTACATGTTTTTAATACAATTTTTTTTTAATTTTTTTTTTTGGTTTCGCTCCCGGTACGCGAACCGGTTAGCTTCCCGTTAGCTCAATCCGGAGGCGCGACCCGGTCCGCGAACCGGTAAACGTTCCGTTTGCGCACCTCTCGCGTTAGAAAACAACATCGTGACGCGTCGCGTCAGCATGACGTTTCGCGTTCTCGCGTAATACGTCATATTACGTGCTACGTTAGCGTACCCGGAAGCGCACCGGTACGCGAACCGGAAGCGATCCGCGGCGCGGCGCCGACCGCGTAACGTAAACACAGCAGGTCATGTGACTCGGTAATAACACTTTTCATTGGTTCATTTCACTTTTGGTTTCCTAATGATGTAATACTAGGTCATGTGATCTAAAATGAACACTTTTCATTGGTTTACAACTTTTGCTTTTCCCAAATGATGAAAATCCCTCCTTCTTTCCTCACTCTGACTTTCATCTTGGTGAGAGAAAGCCACTTTATTTACACTTTGACATGGCTTCAGTAGTAGCTTCAGCTGGTTCTAACCCACCACCTCCACCAAATCCAAGAAAGAGAGGACCACCTGCTGAAGTAATTTTGCAAGAAGAGGAAGAACAGGAAGAGGAGGAAGAGGAGGAAGAGCCAAGGTTTTTGCCAGAGGAGCCCAGGAGGTACAATCGAAAGGAGAATTACATTTGGCAATTCTATAGAATTCCTGAGGGGCAAAAAAAAGTGAATGCACGCTACGTGTTTTGCCGTATATGCGGTGATAGATTGTCAAGGGGAACTGAAAAAAAATACAGTTACGGCAATCACACTATGCATCGGCATATGAGTAGGTGGCACCCAAATAATTATAGTGCTGCCCAGCTACGTGATGAGCAACAAAATCCCCTCCCAATGGCAAGAAGATCGGTTGTTCCAGAGGTGTCGGGACCAGAGGCGAGGGAGATGATCCCAAACATCCAAATGTTGTTTGGGCACGTCAAGCAAGTGTGCGTGCACTGTGGCGATTTCATCTGCTACAGGGAAAGTAGCATCATTTTGATTATGAGAGCTATTCAAAATCATGTTAATGTTTGTCCGAGACGCCCCAAAGAATAAATTCTTTTTTTTTTGTTGCTCCTGTTGAGCCCTTTACAATGGATCGTTTTTGTTTCCCCCCCCCCCAAAAAAACCCCCAAAAATTTAAAAACGTTCAGAAAATACAAAAAAAGTAAAAAAATGTTCAAAAAATACTAAAAAAAATATAAAACAACAAAAACATAAAAAAAAAAGTTCTTTTCAGAACTACCTCCCCATTATAAAAAAATTGGTAGAATATTTAGAACTCTGCCAACCTCTATTTCTCTTAGTTCGCTCCCCGGAGCGCTACCCGGTACGCGTACCGGAAGCTAACCCAAAAAAATATTTTTAAAAAAAAAGAACAGTAAGTATAAGGTAAGCAAACAGACAGTTATGTGAAAAGAAAGACAGCTCTAGGGAGTAAACAAGAGATACTGTTACCTACAATCCACTGCTGATGATGTCACATATTACATCATTCATGACATGGTCAGTAACATCAACAGCAGTGGATTGCGGGTAACAGTATCCTTAGTTTACTCCCTATAGCTGTCTTTCTTTTAACATAACTGTCAGTTTCCTTCCCTTATAGTTACTGTTCTTTTTTTTAAAAAATGTTTTTGATCAGTCATAAACAGTGACATTAATAGAAACAGAGAGAATGAACAAGAGTGAAGAACTATGGTCCTCCTCAGCCACCCTCAGAAAACCAAGGGGGTCAAGATACATCTACCGTGCCCCCTTCTACCCATTCTGAACATTATTTGCCCTCCATCTTGTATCTTGATTCGACCGAAACACAAAATGGTGGACTCCCGTAACGCTGCTGGTTTGCGAACCGGGCCACTTCCCGGGAAGCGG
This sequence comes from Lissotriton helveticus, assembly GCF_964261635.1. Taxonomy (NCBI): domain Eukaryota; kingdom Metazoa; phylum Chordata; class Amphibia; order Caudata; family Salamandridae; genus Lissotriton; species Lissotriton helveticus. The sequence continues at coordinate 1,569,887,742 of NC_136067.1, forward strand.
TCCAAAAAAAAAGGTGGGAAAGTAATTCACAGACACTAAGAGTAATAGAGACGGAGTGAGTGAACACGACTGAGGAACTATGAGAACAGAGGGACTGAGAAAAAGAGTGGAAGGATTGAGTAAGTAGGTAATAGAGAAAGGAATGAGGAAAGTAGCAAAGGCAGGAAACTGAGGGTTAAAGAAGTGAAGCAGTGGATCTAATAGTAGGTGAATGTGATAGAAATGTAACGAAAAGAGTACAACTATTTACCTTATAATTGCCGTTAAATTAATCACTTTTTATTTTTATACTTTCAATCTGTGAAAGAGAGAACCAACATTTGAAAAATATTAAAACATGTATTTAAAAATTACAAAAGACAAGGGAAAAGATTGAAGGACAAATAGTTTTTCAACAACTTTGACACTGACAGAAGCTTCTGCTTCTCCAGGTCCCCTACACAGTCCTAAAGATATACATTTTAAACTAACAGTATCTTGATGCAGATGAAGTGAGGCCTATCTTAAAACATGGTGCATCTTTTGCATTGCTCTTGTTTCAGAAAAGTGTCGCTTCAGGATGCGAATAACATGTCTCCTATCCAGAGATTTGTTTGAGGTGAGGCCTACTCAGAGTTCAAGATGAGATTTACACTTGTTGAAGTGTACAGAGGAGATAATATCTGTGAAAGTCTACCAATGAAGTGAGTCATGTCCACTGCACTCTTCAACAAAGTAGAAACCTCCTATGTTTCCCTGGACAGACCTAAACTTGATCTGCACAATGTGATTCATAATGATAGGAAACACAGGTGATGTAATTCAAATATGTGCAATTTATTTTGCTCATTTCACAATCACATCACTTGTGTTTCCTTTGCTTAGGTATCTCATTGTGCAGATGTAGTCCAGCATATGAAAGAATACGTAGAAGTGCAGCACTGCATGCAACAACTTTGACACTTACAGAAGCCTCACCTTCTCCATGCGTCCTACACAGTTCTACATATACATCATAAATGCAAACAGTACCGAATTAATTATACATGTTAAATGGTTTATTTTTGCTGTTCTCAGAATGTATCAAAATTCACTAAAAACAGTGACTTGAAGGTATTCATCATGTAACAGCGGGGAAAAAGAAACACAATCAAAATGATTGTGTTTAAAAAACCCATACAACATCAGAAATCAAAATTCAGAACTCCTTAAAGTTAACTTACTTTCCATGACGTCCAAGGATGTCCTATGAACAGCTTACACTCTTTTGTGCTGTTATTACTTTCAGCCCGCCACTTTCTGAAAGAAAACCTCCATCGTTTTTAAAAACACGTTACATGCAATAAATGACTTCTTGCTCTCTACCACTATTTTCCACAAGGCCAAATCTAGTCAGAGCCATTTATAACTCTTGGATTTCTTGTAAGCCAATCCCATCATTTGGCATTTCCGCAACTTTCAGAATTAAAATGTTGAAGATCATTTTCACAATCCTGGAATAGTAATATCTTCCCCTTCTTGCTCAGTCATGTTCTACATTTCCTATGACACTGATACTGCTTAATATGAAGCAGACTTACACTACCTCTATGACTACAACAATTATTTAATTCTCTACATCACTTTTAATCACAAAGCAATGTAAAACAGTAGACAGCATTGCAGACTTACATTCCCTCTACTCCATGTTTTGATTGGCTGCTTCAATTAGCTTATAAAAAGAAATAGTTTTTCTGAACTCATTCAAAGTGCACATATATCTCCATGATGTCCAGTCCTATGATTAGAAGTTATGTCTCTGAACTACACTTATCCTCAAGGCCAAATTGTGTAGGAGCCATTAGAACTTCTTGAAATTCCACAGAGCACATCCCGAGATTATTTCCCTAAAATTTTGGTTTTAAAAACACCAGGTAAGAGTTTTTAAGGTCATACGGCAATTTTTTTTTGAAAATTAAAACAGAATCATTGCAGAATGACCAGCCATTTCTAGACTTTAAATAAGCTGTGTAATGTCCTGATGATATTGAAGGGCCGTCATGATATATAATTGCTGTAGTTACAAAAGTCCTTCCTGATATTGACAACTGCGAAGCTACAAAATTTTTTATTAAAGTTGTCAATTTTGTTCCATCAGGCCTACATCGTTGGAACATTAAAATGACGTACTGGCCATATGTTCGTATAAATAATGTGGACATCATTTCAGATTTACATTGGCTACACTCCATGTTGTGATTAGCAGCTTTTACTAGCTTATTAAAGGAGACTGATTTACTGTCTGGCAAAGTTAAATATATAAATCTTTCTGAGTCTACACTAGCAGTACTTGATATCATACAGTTCTCGCAGTCATGCTGCCATTGATAAGAAAGCCCAAACAGCTGATCTACATCTACACCTTCAGCATGTAATACATCAAGCATATACATTAAAAACTCCTGACAATCTTGCTGAATATTTTGAGAGAATTGTGTTTGGCCTGAACATCTGTCTAACAGATTTCGAATTTCAGACACACTTTCTATGTTTCTTCTATCAGTGGTACATTTCTCTAACACAGAATTTAACAAACCGCAAAATCTTTGATCAGAATTGACCACAATCTCTTCTTTTACATTTTTTAGAGAAAACAAAACATTAATTACTACATTAGCATAGCAGTTGACACCAGAACTGTTTTCAAACTGAAAACCAACAACATCTTCAACAGAATCCTTTTTGTTTCTGCTTGTAATTTTAGGTTCATTCACTTTTTGTCTTTTTGCTATAACCTCCCCAGTATTGTTCTCATTTCTTCGTTTCCGGCCTACCAGACGTTTCTCAAACAAAGGAAACTGAGGCAAATGTGGCGCATACTCTCTTCTTAACCTATTGTATTCCTTAACACAATCTAGATCTGCACAAATGTTTGTGACATCACACTCAATCAAGTACAATCCCGATAAAGTTCTAACTCGTGACAATGCCACATATGCCATACCCTCCTTGAACACAGAACTGCCAATATTCACCAATGCACTGTCTACACTTAAACCTTGCGATTTATGGATTGTCACCGCATATGCCAAGCAAACAGGAAACTGCTTACGGCGAACATATAAGTCTTTTACAAGCAAAAATCTAGCAGAACAACGAGCAATTAGCTGTACTTCCTCAATGCCATCAAATTTAATTTTTAAAAATTCAATTCCATCTCTATTTCTGTATTTCACAAAATCAACAACATTACCCATTGATCCATTTACCAGACCTCTTTCAACATGTAAATTCCTTCTTAAAATTATACGGCAGTTCAAGCACACATTCAGAGTCTTTTCAAAACCTGCAGTTTTAGATATACTCTTCTCTAATGAATCCAATTTTGTTTTCAGATTCTCAGACAAAATAATTGTTGATCCCATATGCTCTACTCTATCAATAGCTTCCAGTTTCACAATCTCTTGCTTTTCTAAATGCAACATTTTGTTGTTAAATTTGGCACATTCTGCAAGAGTTGGCATCAAACATATTCCAGATTTCTTTTCAGTAATTTTCTGAAAAATATTCTCAGGCACAACATCTTGTTCTGGATATAAATTTGACAGTAATCGTGCATGTAAAGCTTCTTTCCCATGCTCGGTCACTTTTCCAATTCTAACATCTTGTAGAATAGTCTTGTAAACTTCATCCTTCGCCTGACGCATATTTTCATGCAGTTCAGCATAATTGAAGTTTAACCATATATTGACGTTGCCAATGCTGCCTAGGCACTTCCTGGTATCTTCATGCGTGAGCATTTTGAACACAGGTTGCCCTTTCACTGGTGTCAGCTGCAAAAGATCTCCGAAAACAATGATGTGTTTGCCACCAAATAACACATCATACTCTGTTTTGAGAACTTCTTGCATCCTCAAATGCACAAAGGCAAGCATGACATTGGAAACCATGCTTACTTCGTCAATGATAAGAAGTTTCATTTTCCTCAAGATTCTTGAAACTTCAAAACAAGCATCTCCAGATAGCTTGTGATATTCTAATTTGTTGTCATGCTCCACTGGCAGCATCAGTAAACGATGTAAAGTAATCCCTTTAATGTTATGTGCTGCCAGTCCAGTTGGAGCGGTGACAACACAAGACAGCGATGACTCTGTCCTTTCCTGCAAATAGCATGAAATTGCTTTAATGAGGAAACTTTTTCCAGTTCCCGCTTCTCCACTCACGTACAGTCGGACAGGCTTCAACGACGTACATGAGCACTCTTTCTTATCATGACTTAATCCATGATCAATTTGCATGGTAACTTCGTCATATATTTTCCTCTGCTCAACGTTGAGTTGCCTTTCCAACTCTTCTAAGTTAACCGCATCCTCTTGAGCATGTGCCATGGCTCTTTCCACTTCATTCATAGCAGTGGCAGCTTCATTTTCGATAAGAGGTCCTCCTAGTGGATCCTGACTCAATGAAGCAGAACTCTGACTGTCCTGAGAACTGTCTCTGGCAATCTCGGCTGCAATCGTTGCTTCCTGCTCAATTTCCGCATTCAACATTTCTACATATTTGGGAAAAGCAGGACATTCTATGGTCTCCTTGGCGGCATTGAAAGAGTCTTCGTAACAGAGGAAATCTCCAAGCAGTTCCTCTTCTGCACGCCAAGGCTTGAAAAGTTGCAAAAGTGCTAAATAGAAAAACTCCTTTTTTTCTGGAGATTCGCCACTCAATTTTCGATGGTTTACCAAGTGGTATTTTCTTTGCTTGACCAGACATCCCTCACTTCCTATTACAGCATACACTCCTTTCTCAGTATCTTCTTTGATGTTCCTCTTGAATATGTAATTTTGCAGAACCTCATACAGACAAACATTCTCGAGGTGACTGCTTCGATTTGGATAATATGTATCCAACATGTTTGTCTTCAAAATGTCGGTACTGTTTGGCTCCTTTTCCGCCAAATACTCAATTTCCCGCACAGGTTTGAGAACTCGATTACGCGTTGCAGCAAGACCAAGACTCGCCCAAACGATACTCCTGGACTTGGCATAGAAACTTGCTGAAGACAACCGGTCAGAACATTCGTACGCTCCGATTTCTCGATGCGACAACATCTTCAGACTGAAACTGTACAACTTCTTGCTGAGGCTCTTTTCATGGGAAATGTCCTCCCACATATCCTTCAATTCTGTCTTCTCTTTTTTGGTGATGTAAGACGTCACATACCGAGCCACAGCCATACAGTTATCAGCCACAAACTGTATATCCATGTTAGCATTCCACATGGACAAAATCACCGGGTTGTAGTCGTTGATGTACTTGGACTCTTCGTTCCTCTTCAAATTGTATGTGTTTTTAGGTGATTTCTTCATCACATTATGTCGCAGCGAAGACATCAAACTGTTTACTCTTCCTTTAGAAATCACCGGTCGTGGAAAGCCGAAACGACATTTGGTGTAGAACTTGTCTTTGTTTCGGAATTTACGACGGCATTACTTTCCACATCGATGGCTTTGGAAACGCAGAACTTTTTCTCTTAGGCTTTTCTTCTCCTTTGCGTTTGGAACAGCACACGTAGAATACTGTTGGATGAAACTCATCACTGAGTCTTCTGGATCCGTTCCAAATTTAGGTGCATCCTTGATCCACAGCAACATATGTATATGAGGAGCACCTCTTGCTTGGTACTCCTTTCTCCAGAAGAAATCCAACACCTCTCCAAGAGGTGGATTCTTCTTATTCATGATGAAAGACATCATAGCTTCAAATCTATGATTGAAGTACCTACATACATTGACTGGATCCAAAGAGCACAGTTCTCCGGGTGTCTTGAATTCGATGTTATCTACGTTAGCATTTGCCTCTCGTAGAAATTGAAGTAAGTCTTCCCAGCCATACTCGGCACAACTCAGAGTGAGGAACCATGTGGGAGTACCTAAGTTCCTCAGCATACATTTTAAATCACCATGACGACGGTACCAGTACTCATTAGTACCACGCTGACACGCCATGAGATTAATCAGGTGAGAATCCAAAATACTATCTTGGACATTGACTTTATCCATAAAATCACTTGCCGAGATGTTTTGCATGTGTATACCACTTTTCAAGATGTGGTTCACTGCATATGACAGTCCAGACAGATCGCTTTCAAACAGGAGATGAAACAAATAAGGAATGCATTGTCGAAACCTAGCATCTCCTGCATACAATCGCAAAGTCCGGTATTCAGAAGCAGGAATTTGATGAGGTCGCTCATCATATCTTCCTCCCTGACCTGTTGGAAAAAGCTGTGGGAAACACCGAGCTTCCAAACTTTCCTCCCAAACACTAATGGGACTCCCTTTGGCTTGTTTCATTTGAAACAACTCAATAGCATTCCCCATGACTTCCTTGGAATGCAAAGGATGAACACTATAATGTTCATATATTTCTTCACTAGTAGAGGGTTCTACTTTCTCAATTTGACCAGCACACAAATCGCTATCCTCTTCCTCACTTACTTCCTCTTCTGCAACATATACATTCTTATAGTATTTATTATTTTTTTTCAAATACAATGTTGCCTTTTTAACTTTCCTAACATCTACTAAATCTTGCCATATTTTCTTATTCTTTGTCGGAACCCCATTAACTAAGATAACCAGAGGTTCCTCTTCCACTTTTTCTACTCCAATTGTGTTAATGTTTTTCTTGAAATCTAGAGGCAAATAAACAACTCTTCCCTTTAATCCTCTCTGTAAATCTGATGGAGGCAATTTCCCTGTCTTTGGCTCCATTCTTACAATAGCCTGAAAGGGATGGATACTTTGAATCAAAATAGATTCATAAGTATTTAAGTCCTTCAATTCAGAAGGAATCTCAACCAATTCCAGATTATTATGAACTGCTCTAGCAGGCATCTGGTTTTGTTTTAATTTGTTACAACAATAAGTACACACACGTTGATCCAATCCCAAATCAAAACAATTTTCTACCATCAAGTATGTTGCAAAATCCTTCCATTCACTATTATTTTCCCTTTCACTTTTTGCATATAAATCCACTAACTTAGTCTGATTCTTATAATAAGTGCGTCTACAACACACACAAGTGAAATTAGGCCTCTCACTTGATTTCACGTCAAACGTCGCAATTTCCCTCTGGAAATTATCTGTACTGGAAACCTGTACACTATCTTCCACATGACCCTCTACTTCTTGCTCAATTTCAACATTCTCCTCTTTACTTCCAAAGTAACAAAACTCAATTTCTTCACATATATTCTTCACATCTATTTCAGAACCATGCAAAAGAGCAGCGCATAATTGTTTCAGCATAATTGCTGGACTCTTAGCATAATACAACATTCTAACTAATTTCCTCACTTTGTTATGATGCACTGCTAGCACCTGAAATGATGAAAAACACTCTGGCATACTCTCCTGGAAAGACAAGCCAGTGAATGACCATGCAAACCTGTCACTTCTCTTACTCTGCAAGGATCTAATTCTTGCAACAACATCATTTTCTGCTTCAAACTTTTTTTGTTAAATGACCGTACAAAATCACAAAGCAAATTGATGGAATCCTGTCGCACACTGCAAATACTACTACACTTCCAGGTGTACACAGGACCCTTAGCACGTCTTCCTAAAACCTCATTACCTAACAACTCTTCTGCCTCTGTTGTCACAAGTTTTTCTTTTTCAACTGGACAACCATCTTTCACTTCATAAGCACGACCACTGGTGTCAACTGCATGCACCAAATCATTATCCTGAAAATAACTCTCCTCATTAAAAAATGCCTCACAGCTTGAACTATGCATCCATTCTCCAGAAAAAACTTCACAAAAATTACTACGATTAACTATTCTCTTCCATCTACTATTTCTTTTGAAATCAAAAATTGCCTTGTTTAGCTTCCTAATTCTATTGATTATCAAAATAAATAACTTACGTTTAATTTCAAATGCCTGATCAATAACTTTCTCAACTTTTTTTTTTCTCTTATAAAAAACTAGTTTCTGTTGACCTTTCTTAATATTTTTTAACAAATTGCCAATTATCCTGTTGCGGAACATTCGTTTACGAATCTCCCTAAACTGTTGTTTCCTTCTACTATCATGCACAGATTTATCTCTTGCTCTAGCAGTAACATTTTTCATTGTCCTTTTCTTTCCATTTGATTTCCTTCTCGTTTTATGGACTGAAACATTTTCTGTAGTAATATTTTTTTTATTACAAATATTTCTTATGAAATATTTAGAGCTCTTACCCGGTGCTTTCTTCGTGGCTTGAGAAATCTTTTTGTTAGAGGACTGCTGCGTTTTTTTTTTCACCTGCTGTCTTTGACGTTTTGCAGCCTTTATCTGTCTTTGTATTGTAGGCATGGTGAAATCTTGAAATGATCTGCAGTTGAATCTGTGGAAAAATATAATAAAAAATGTTAATAAACATTATTACCAAACAGTAAATCAGTAACAAGGATCAAAAACTTAACAAACTACTTGACATTTTAATTTGAAGATTTTTTAGTCATTGGCAATTTTACAATACAGAAATACCAGAAAAGAAATGACATTTATATTTATGTTACCTATGCTATTTTATATGTGAATCTGATCTAATTTTATGAGCATATTTTAATATTTTATTGAAGACACTACACATAACCTGTTTTTGAAGGTGTCTTTATTTTTAAATTAAACGGTTTACCTTTTTACTTTTTATTGATTATAAATTTTAAAAATAAATGTTTATATTTCCAAAGGCTCAAGCAGGTCAGCTTCCCATCCTATATCATATAATTCGGACAAATCTGCATCCTCATCACGCTCTTCTTCATCCTCAGGATTTAAATCATCCAAAGGATCAACATCCACTGATGTTTCAATTACAAGTTCAATGATGAGGTCAAAATCAACTGATTGCAGATTGTCGCTCATGTTGAGGTTGTCTTTATCTTTAAAGAAAGATAACAACAATGAGATGTTGCAGAGTAAGAAACAAATCTCAGAGATTATAATAGTAAAATTGTTTAACAAGATTAACATTTTGCAGCTATTATTTAGCCATGTCCAGCAATGCTGAGCAGGTGAAGCCTATGTCTAATTTTTAACTGAACAGGACTCATCTCTTCTTAACCTTGGATAAGCCTCACCGACTCTGTGTCCCCTGCACATACTTAAATGTTAAAGGGCAGATTTATATTAAATGGCACATCCCCAGGCATGCACCAGTTAATGTGCACCACTGCTTTACCACCCATGGTGTGCTGCATTTACAATCAGATAGGAGAAAGCTGCGTCAAAACCCTGCGCCTGCTTGAAGCTGGCATAGGTCTTGACGCAGCATTGTGGAGATGGGGCACCCCTGAGCCTTGCTGGAGCTGCATCGCACTTGCGATACAACTCCAGCAATGCGCCACCTTTACGGCACAGATGCGTCACGCATCTGTGCCGTTTTTGTCCCATGCTGCGCCGCATTGTAAATGCAGCACAACATGGGTGGCGGAACAGCGGCGCAGGATGACTGTCACATCCCTGGTGATGCGCCAGTCATCATAAATCTATCCCTAAGCTTCTTATCTTGTTACAGATGAACTGCCATATGTATCATCAAAATATTTTACATTTTCTAAATAGCGAATTTTAAGGAATAAATAGCGATTCTTTACCATTCCTAATTTGCGATGAGCAAATTGCTAATTGCAAGTTACCCATTCATTTCCATGGCCTAGGAGGCTCATATGAATGAAGGTTTAATTTGCGATTAGCAATTTGCTCATCACAAATTAGGAATTTTTCCAAGGGTGCAGGGGTGTCTCAAGAACACCCTGCTGCACCCCTGAAAAACAAATTTGGGGGCATATGGCACACATACATGCCCTAAGGGCATGTGTTGGCGTCATATGGCACCTTTTGTTTTTTTGAAAAAAAGCTTTTTGAAAAGAATTCACAAATTACCACCAATTTACCACAATAGTTTCCAAATCCTTAATGTCATTTTTTACATAGTTTTTGTTTGATACATTGCATTTAAGTAGTCACAAAATTTGCAAATCCTTCAGTGCAATTGCAAAAATAAGGAATAGCAAATTTTGCTACTCCTTATTTTGCATCAAACTTGTTTGATACATACCATTTGTCTAATTACGATTCGCAAAGGCCGAAATTCATAGAATTTTGATCTTTGCAAATGCTAATTAGCTTGATACATATGGCCCCAAGTGAGGCCTGTCTTGCGACATGGTGCATCTTTTGCATCACTGCTGCTTGGGTTTTATGTGGTACGTTTTTTTTACACCATGACATATCTGCCTAAATGCATCAATTTGTAATGTTGCCGCCTCATAGCAAATCTTTTGCACCACCGCTGCATCATAAAAGTGACGCACAGTGGCACAAAAAAGGCATACACCTATCATAAATCTGTCCCTAGCATTTTAAATGATTAATCCAGGATGACAATAAAGTGTGTCCTATCCAGAGGTTTGTTTAAGGTGAGGGCTACTCAGGATTGCAGATTAAAGTTACGCTTGATGAAGAATACAGAGGAGATAATACATATAAAGGCCTACCAATGAAGTAAGTAATGTGCACTTTATTGCGCCAGTCATCATAAATGTATCCCTAAGCTTCTTATCTTCTTACAGATGAACCACCATATGTACCATCAAACTATTTTGCATTTCCTAAATAGCAAATTTTAAGGAATAAATAGCAATTCTTTACTATTCCTAATTTGCAATGAGCAAATTGCTAATTGCAAATTACCCATTCATTTCCATGGGCTAGGAGGCTCATAGGAATGAAGGTTGCAATTTGTGATTAGCAATTAGCTCATCACAAAATAGGATTATTTTCAAGCGTGCAGGGGTATCTCAAGAACACCCTGCTGCACCCCTGAAAAAGAAATTTGGGAGCATATGGCACACCTACATGCCCTAAGGGCATGTATGGGCGTCATATGGGACCTTTTTTTTTTGTTGAAAAAAATGCTTTTTGAAAAGAATTCGCAAATTACCACAAACTAGAAGTTGGTGGTAGTTTCCAAATCCTTAATATCATTTTTTACATATTTTTTTTTTGATACATTGCATTTAAGGAATCGCAAATTTTGAATTATTGACATTTTAAGTCATTTCTACATGTGCAGTGTTTTCAAAATATAATTTGAAAATCGTTTTTGGGGAAAAGTAATGGTTTGCAAATTTATGACAAGGACATAATGGTGTATGCTTCTCTATAAGGCATTTCAGTGTCTCTGATGTCATTTTTCCCATATTACATTATAAGACCTTTCCCCATGGAGCACATTCCTTGTAAATATGCTCCCACCTGTGCATTGCGAATTTAGATTTTGACTGTTTCAGTCACATAGCCATGTTGAAAGTGACCCAAAAAAATTGCAAACGTTTTAAAATAACACATTCATGTGTCTTAAGGACATTTTAAGTCATTTCCCCATGGACAATGTTTTCTAAGTGGCGCAAAAGAGGTATACACCTATCATAAATCTGTCCCTAGCATTTTAAATGATTAATACAGGATAACAATAAGATGTAGCCTATCCAGAGGTTTGTTTAAAGTGAGGCCTACTCAGGATTGCAGATTAAAGTTACGCTTGATGAAGAATACAGAGGAGATAATACATGTAAAGCTCTACCAATGAAGTAAGTGATGTCTACTTCATTGCGCCAGTCACCATAAATGAATCCATAAGCTTCTTATCTTGTTAGACATCAACCGCCATATGTATCATATAACTATTTTGCATTTCCAAAAAAGCAAATTTTAAGGAATAATTAGCGATTCTTTACCATTCCTAATTTGCGATGAGAAAATTGCTAATTGCTATTTTACCCATTCATTTCCATGGGCTAGGAGGCTCATATAAATGAAGGTGCAATTTGCGATTAACAATTTGCTCATCACAAATTAGGAATTTATTCCAAAGGTGCAGGGGTGTCTCAAGAACACCCTGCTGCAACCCTAAAAAAGAAATGTGGGGGCATATGGCGCACATAAATTTTAACAACATTCCTTTACCTCAACAACGATTTTCAAATCATAATTTCAAAACACTGCACATGAGAAAATGACTTAAAATGTCATTAAAACACATGAAAGCGTTTTTTGATTGCCTTTCGAGCATGGTTGGGTCACTTTTAACATGGCTATGTAACACAAACATTCAAAATCTAAATTTTCCATGCACATGTGGAAGCATATTTACAAGCAATTTGCGCCACAGAGAAAGGTCTTACACTAAAATGAGAAAAATAACATCAGGGACAGTCAATTGCCTTATAAAGAAGCATACACCATTATGTCCTTGTCATGAATTTAAAAACAATTCCTTTTCCCCAAAAACGATTTTCAAATCATAATTTCTAAACACTGCACATGGGAAAATGACTTAAAATGTCATTAAAACACATGAAAGCATTTTTTGATTGGCTTTCCAGCATGGTTGGGTCACTTTTAACATGGCTATGTAACACAAACATTCAAAATCAAAATTTTCCATACACATGTGAGAGCATATTTACAAGCAATTTGCGCCACATAAATCATAATTTTCTCCTTAAAGCACACTATTCTCTATCTAAATTAAAGAAATATTTTCTCACCTTAGCAAATACTTTGAGTTTGAAAACAGTCTAAGAAACACACCAATTTGTCTTCAGCAGAGCAAAAGGTATGCACTCCAGAGTCTGCAGCTATCAAAAGCACAGAAATGCTGTAATTCTTCACACATATTTCTCATGTCACCCAATCAAAACTCTTCCCTCACTTTTTTTCAAATGAAAACCCTTCCCCCTCTGCCCTTTCTGCCTATTTTCCATAGCAACCACCTCTTGGAAAAACTCTGGTGTTTGCAAGTTCACACAACAATGTTGCAATTGAACTCTGAACTCTCATTGCACCTGCATATCCAGTGCATTCTTTCATTTAATGATTTTTTATTGACCACTCAAAATACATCTTTCAAAGAACACATCTGTGCACCCTAACTTTCTGTTTTCATCAATCAAAATCCACCAATCACTGTTACTGCTTCATGAACACAGAAACTCCACAGTTTTTTTTTCATTTTACACTCTCATTTTTTCAACTGCCATTTCATTGCCACACTTCATCTGACTGCAGGAGAACCTTCTCTCACCATGTTTTCTGTCTGGATTGTTGGTCATAGTTATATTCACTGGGCTCAAAGGTACGTTGAAAGCAGGAATTTACCTAACCTCAATTTACAAGATGTGGAAATTAAGTGGTTTGGCCACAGAGGATTAAAATGTCACCAATTGATACCATTGGTGAAAACCTTTATGCATTTGCCAAAACCTGACCTGTTAATTGTGCACTGTGGAGGTAATGACTTGGGCACTTTGACTGGTGTAGGTCTGGAAATGCTTTTAAAGGACACCTTTGAGCAATTAATGGCACTTTTTCCTCAGACTGCCTTGGTATATTCAAATATATGCCAAAGACAGAAATGGAGGTGGTCAAACCAATTTTGTCCACAAATTGAGAAGTCGAGGAAGCATGTAAACAAATCTGTTTCAGCTTACATGAGAGACCATGGAATGGGCTCCCTGTACAACAATAACTTGCGTCACTACATGCAAGATATCTACAGAGGAGATGGAGTTCACTTCTCAGATGAGGGCAACAGAGTTTTCACTCTGAATTTAAGAATGTGCATTGGTACCTACTTATAAGTACCTAAATGTACCATAAACCCAAAAGCTCTTCTCAGAGCTACCCTACATCTAATCACTCACAATTATTATTTTACTCTAACTTTTTTCACTAATTTTCAACAAAGTACGCTCCCTGGGGCGCTACCCGGTACGCGTACCGGGAGCTAACCTCGCGAATTTTTTTTAAAAAAATGTTTTTTTTTCGCACATATAAACCTCCTCAGCCACCCTCAGAAAACCTAGGGGGTCAAGATAACTCTACCGTGCCCCCTTCTACCCATTCCGAACATTATTTGCCCTCCATCTTGTATCTTAATTCGACCGAAACACAAAATGGTGGACTCCCGGAACGCTTAAGGTCCGCGAACCGAGGCGCTCAACGGTTCGCGTACCGGGTCGCTCCCTGGGAAGATAAAGGAAATAAAAAATAATCAAAAAATCCAACAATCAATTAACATACAGCATTTGAAAAGACTATCATTCATTTTTCATTGTAGTACGCTCCCCAGAACGCTTCCGGGTTCGCGGACCGGGCGCTAACCACGAAAAAAAACAATTTTTTTTTTTATTTTTTTTTGCCCCGCGGGGCTCTTTTAAAACCTCCACATTAAACCTAGGGGGTCAGCGAGGATCTACTATGCCCCCTTATAGTTATTTCCCCCTTTGTTTTGGCCTCCTCTTGTCTCTCGATCCTACCGAGAGACAAGATGGCGGCCGCTCCGGACTGTTTAGAATGTTGACAGACACCGGAGAGCCAATCAGCTTCGCTACGCGAAGTTCCGGTACGCTTAAGGTCCGCGAACCGGGGCGCTGCCCGGTCTGCGCTTACAGATATATATCTTTTTTTGAACGTTAATTTCTCAAAATCCACTGCAGCACATATATTGAGACCTACAAAAGGCACATCGGGCTACCAGTCCCTACAATTTAGCCAAGTTTCGTGCAAATCCATTCAGCCGTTCGGGCTAAAAGTGAGGCTAACCGCCCTATGGAAAACTCAATGTTAAAAACACGTTTTGGGACCCCCCTTTTTTCTCGGCCCCCCCTGGACAAACCCCCCCCAAATTTTCAGGGGCTGCTCAGAAACAAAATGTTCCATTTTCCAGAAAATTTCAGCCAATTCCGTCCACAAACGCCAGTTATTAGACATAGAATTTTCAAAAATCCCATTGGGAAAAAATCCTAACTATATATACCTACTGGCGACCGCCAGTAGGTAATATATATATATATATACATATATATATATATATAGATATATTTTCAGAATGGCCACAGGGGTGAGGAACACGCGCCGAAAACCATAACAAAATATACATATATCCAAGATGTTGTCGGACATGGTACGAGAGAGCGAGGCAGCCGCCACTGAGATGTTCTCCAAAACCCCATCTGCCATACGGATATCAGGCGCAACGAAACAGCAGCTGCTTCAGATACAGACTCGGTAAAATATAAATTTAAGATGTTGGAAAAGAAAATGAGAATGGAACAGAGTTTAATGGTGGGAATCACGCTCACTACAATGCTACATCGAGGTGAGTCGAATTCCACGTGGCTTACATATTTTAATTACCCCGACATATGAGGATACGAATCCCGGCCTCATGCGCGAATGGGCAGAGTGTAACCTAGACTCTTCGCAGAAACTGACTTTGATCCTCATTAAATATGCGGATATTGATCGGGCCTGGCTATTAACGGAAATAAATGCCATTAATGAAGAACTTGAAACCCTGGGAGTGACTGAGGAAACAATAAATCTACGGTCGGAAATGCTCAGTAGATTGAAAAAAAGAGGAAGAAAAAATTGAAGAACAGAAAGCCCATAAGTTTCTCAGAGATAAAAATGATTATGAACTTGGGCAGATCTTCAGTTTTGCCAGAAAGTATGACACACTAAGAAATTCGAGATAAAAAAACACAACCAGTTCTATGTGCAGTAAACACAAAAAATCAGGCGCAAATAATGAAGCATCAGTCTCAGAGTTAAGCTCTGGGGCAGGAAGCGAATCCAAATCAGAAATGCGCGATCTTCAGGCTGTTGCACCTAAAAATAAACCCTCACCTGGAGAAGAGTTGAATTTTTCATGCGAGGAAAGGAGGCTCATCCTCAGACTGAGGCCCCAAGGAAATATAACAGGAAACTCGCAAACCTCAAATGAGGGCTAAGGCGCAAAGCCAACAGAAAATGTAGGAGCGAACAACAAAAGAAGGGGGCGTGGTTTCTGGAAGAGAAGGTAAACAATACTGTCATTAATCTGTCCACAGTTAAATTAACAGCAGAGGAAACGAAGATCTTAAGCTTGGGCCTCTCCTTCTTTCCTGCAAACATCTTTGATTATGCCAATACCAGGATGGATATTTATAAGGGAGTAGGAAAGCTCGAACTTAAAAAATATCATATCCTTAAGAATGCACAAGGTAAACAAAATCACAGTAACATCAGTGTTGATTTAGCAAGCCAGTGGGAGGTTTCTACGGCGGATCTCTTCCTTATTCGGGAGCTAGAGGATCTCTGGGATGATAACCCAAGTCAAGAACTCATATCTACTCCTGGTTTGAACACGACTGACAGTGTCATAGGAAAGAACAAATTTACCCATTTCAGTCCCTAATCCCCCTTCACACCTATTACATTACATGACTCCATCGATGCGCTTCATGAGATAGTGACTACCAAAATGAAAAAAACTCAATAAGACAGTACACATGGCTAAACGTCATTATTGTGAAACAGACCAAAAATATCATAAACTCATGACAAAATTGAAAACCAAAAAAGATCTGGTCATTCGCAACCACAACAAAGGGGACAACATAGTCCTGTGGTACCAGCAGGACTACAAAACGGAGGCATTTGGTCAACGAAATGATCGAGAGTGCTACACTCGCACGAACATGGCAAATCTTAAATTTACATATCAGATGTTTTATAACAAACATACCATGTGGAGGAAAAAGAACCTCATATGTGAAGATGAGTACAAATTTCTGAAGAAAGATAAACCAACGACTCCTTCCATTTACTTTATTCCGAAGGTCCACAAGAACATCACTAAACAGCCAGGTCGTCCTATCATCACAGATAGGGATGGGATTCTTGAAAACACTTCCATTTATGTTGTTTTCTTTTTGCAAGATTTTGTAAAAGCCTTACCCTCATACGTGCATGACACCAGTGATTTTTTTAGAAAGATCAGGAATGTTAAATGAACTACAGATTATCTGTTAATAACACTTGATGTACCTGCTCTCTACACGAGTATCGAACATAACGATGGCATTAATGCCGTTCAATTTTATTTGTCCCAAAGATCTGCACTTCATAGTTCACACAATGAGATGTTAATCTCCATGATTGACTTCTGCCTCCACAACAACATCTTCATGTTTAACAACCTCCTATAACAACAAACAAGGGGGTTGCTATGGGGGCCAGCTTCTCCCCCAGCAATGCCTATTTACACATGGGCTGGTGGGAGGAGCTGGTCCTGAAAGCACAGTACACTCACATTATGGAATACAATGTCAAAATGCGACTCCACTTCATTGATGATTTGTTTATAGTGTGTCAGGGGACCAAAAAACAGCCGAGCACTGAGGCCACATCCAAATGAACCTTGTCTTAATATTTGTGGGACCGCATCTGTCCATAGGGACGTCTGCGTGTAGAAAGTCTAATGCTGTCTAACAAAGGTGTCTGTACTGGACTGTCTACACTGTAGTGAGGTATCTGGCGACGTTCTGTGCTGCGATCTCTATTGCCGTCATTGCAATTTATTACAAATGTGTCAATGTGTGCATTCATTCCTGACCACCAGCACATCTCTTTTAATTCTAGTATAGTCTTAGAGATCCCCTGATGTATCAGACCCCCTCCCAAATGTGCTTGGTGTATCAAAGCTAATCTATGTTTCCTGTTTGGAATTACCTTACCCCCCACTCCAGGGATTCGAGCAAAAGGAACGGAGTTTGCATCAATTATGTATGAGTATTTGAGTGGAAACTTATTGGATAAAGCTGCACCACTGCCTTTGCTTGTAGCATTGACAGCTAGCATTACTTTGACTTCTATTTTCGTTTTTGAATAAGTGATTGCAGCTACGGAAGCCGTTTGCACAGCTGCCTTCGCTGCTTTATCTGCCAATGAATTACCTTCAACGAGAACCCCATCATGTTGATGACTCAGCGTATGTATCACGTGAGTGTTTTGTAGTCCTTGTCGTAACTGAACTACTTGTTCCGAAACATTTTATGCTTCATTGTGCCAACTTTTGCATCTTCGTAACCGTTTTGAATCCAGTTTTGCAAGTATTCATTGTAAGATTGAACACATTAATACGAATTGCACACTATGAGTGTGGGGAATTCGCGATCTGTATTTTTGAGTGCCAACTTGAATGCTTGTTGTTCAGCTCGCTGAGCTGTACAATCTCCTAGAGATTGAATTTTAGTGACCATTGGTCAGAATTTGCTATCGCGCCAACGACCTTTAATGATTGCGCATGCCGCACTATAGAATTATTTATCCTCCGTAGCGGGTTGAGCTGATCCGTCAGTCTAAATTATACATTCATACTGCTCTAGAGGCAGAATTTCAGTAGGTGGAGGACATTCTTGTTCGTATTGTAGAAATGCTTGTGTCTTCAAATATGGGTCAAAAAAGTATTCAACATCTGTTGCAGCAAGAGAATTAATCCATTGTATCCATCTCGGATGTAAAGCTTTAGCATTTGGAATGATTGGTTTTGTGACTGCCTCTTAGGCAGGTACAGGTGTAACAACCATAATGCACTTACCCTATGCGAGGGCTCTCTCTTTTGCTACTGCAGTTTGAACCGCTGTCGGAATTTTTTCTGTTGAAGTGAATTTCATTTCTGCTTGTGTATACAAGTGTGATTTGTAGCCTATTGGTACTTTTCACTTTCGTTAAAAGTTAAGTATGTGAATCCGCATTGTCCCGGAATGATTCGGATCACTAAGTGGCGTACGTTTATGAGTGTTTGCAAATGTTTTGTTGCTAACATGTCTGTTTGGAGTGAACACAAAATTTCAGTGAGTTTTCGTGTCCAATTATCTGTTTTGAAATCAGGTTTGATTATTTCACAGAGAGGTTTAACCCTTTCTGCGTAATTTAGAATGTAAGTTCTTCCGAAGTTCAGGAAACCTAGAATTGACTGTAAGTTTTTCAGCATTTTTGGAGGTTGGAGCAGCGCACATTTCTCTAGAAAGTTTGCTGCCAGGCTTTTGCCTTCATTTGAAAGTTCATATACTAGAAGGAGGATGTTTAAATGGGCATTCCTAGATTTTTTTAAATTGAATTCATACACTTCATAAGCAAATCGCAAAATAATGGTGTTCACTCTGTTCAAGTGCCTATCTAAGTCATCATCTGTCAGATAAATGTCATCTACATATGACAATGCTTCATCATCATATGTTTGTAGTAACTCTGTTACCCTTGCTGAAAATAACCCAGGACTATTCTTGAATCCCTGAGGGAGACGACAGAAGTGAAAGTGTGTCCCCATAATTGAGAAAGCGGTCAAATACCTACTTTCTGGTGCTATGTTTTGACAGAAGAAACCGTTAAAAATATCTAATGTGGTTTTATATTTTTTACGCACAATGTTATTTATTAATGCTGCACTGTGTGCATTTCGTACTGCAAAAGTTTTGCAACAAGAGTTTAGATGTCTCTAATCCAATACTAGACGATATGTATTGTCTGGTTTGGAGACAGGAAACAAAGGATTGTTTATTGATGAGGTGCATGTTTCAATCACCCCCTGGTATTCAAGTTGATCTAAGATCTCCCTGACCTGTTTTTTAGCTTCTTGCTTAACTGGATACTGCCTTTGTGCAGTTGGTTGATTTTTTAACTGGATCTTATGGTGAGGAGAATCCTCATCCAATCCTACATGATTTTTGTATAATGCAGGAGCCTGGGCTACTGCCCATTTCCTGGCATAGATATATTTTAAATGAATTGGAATGTGGTTGTAGAAGGCTGGCATAAAGATTTCTTTGCCATGTGGGTACTCTCTGACTAATTCTGGTGGCCAGTCTTGTTCAGCTAGAAGAATGTCATAACCCTTAGAAAGTCGCTCCCAAAAGAGTACTCTCACTTTTCTTGGATTGTCTCCCTCCATCCGAGTGTTTACTTCATATAACGTATGTGGAGAACTAACCCTGGTATCTGCAGTTTCAACTTGAATGAATTCATTCAAGTTCACTGTTTCCAAATGATCCTTCAAGTTCTTGCGAGCTATGGTGACTTCAGCCACGCTGTTCAACATTGTCTGAGCCCATTCCCCGTTCTTGAGTTGTGTCCTCAAAATCCTCGGCATGTCTGATTTTTAGACCTGCTGCCTTCTTTTTGGTGAATTGAGCTTTCTTGTTTTTCTGAACATGTTGATCGTCTTTGGACTTCACATGTTCTTCCTTGTGTTCTGACCCTCCTCTTCTTTTGGATTTCTGCGACGAAGTCTGTGAAAGGTACGAGAGGATCATGTATCAGTATCTTGATATCTATCAGGTTTTCTCAAATTATTCCTATTCCTGAGGTTATACCTCCTTTCAGAGGGCTTCTTTTGAGGAGACCTACCCCTGGAATGAGAACGCTTCTCTTTAGAAGTTTGTTTAGTGTTTTCCCACTTCTTTTTAGAAGGAGTAGGAGTGTTTTAGTCAAGACCTTCAACTGTATAACTCTATTAGAGTCTGTATATTACTAAGTAATTGTTCATCCCACATTGCTTCAATGTCAGGGTCAAGTCTGTAGCTGGCTAAAGCCAGCCATGTTGCTCCTGGTCTACCTAGTGGACCGAGCCTGGTAATGTGATTTATATGTTTTAGGGCGCCTTTAAACCAGAGCGCATGCTCTTGGTATGTTAGGGGATTTTTAATATCCTCGATAGGAAAGTATTCCGTTGGTGGTTCGTCTTCTTTGTAGAAGTGGTACACATGTGTTACTGCATTTGCTTCAGGGAAGACTATCCATGAAAAGAATACCTCTGTCTGGTGATATTCATGTGCCTCTATCACAAAAACTATCCTACCACCTCTCGTTGTTAGGCCATTTTTTATAAACTTTATAGTGATGACTTTCCTTAAATTTATAGGAATGATTATAGCGTCCTCGTCGGTTTCTTGGAAACCTGTTATGTTAAAAGCTACAGGATCAGCTCCACCGTTCTTGGTGTTGCTATCCGTCGTTTTGTTGATTGAAAGTTTGCAGAGCAAGTTTCAAGGAAACAAAGATAAGGTGCACAATATTTTGGAACACTGTATGCTTCAACATTGAACAAACCAAAAAAGCTAATACATAGGATTTTTCGTCCAACTCGGCTATGGTGGATATTATCCTTTTACCAACTCCAGACGTCTATTGGAGTATTTTATGGGAAAAAGGGGTCTCTGAGAAAAGCACGACTGAGTTTCTTTAGTATCTAGCATTAAATTAGTGCCTTACCAAACGTTGGGAGCCATGAAGTGTAGTTCCTATATTCCCAATAGGCTCTGCTCATTGGCATAATATATCCTATTGATGTGACATAGGAGTTAGGTCAGTAGGTCTCTATCAAATATACTAAACTTAATAGTGAGTGCCAGCTAGCTCAGAGGTCACTAAAAATGTTCTCGAATAAACAAGAACGGATTAGTTTCTGACAACCGCATAAACATGACAACTTTGTTTCCCTAGGACTGGAACAAATATCTTCAGAGTCGTGGAAACAATAGATTACTATTTTACTTAGTCATTCGTCCATGCTTCATTTCTACAGAGTTGCAGAGAAATAGTGAGACAGGTATTTTCAATAAAAGGTTTATTGAACAGTCTTCTTTCTCATGCAAGAGAGGTGAATTGCTACAGTCGTTAGACAGAATGCAAAGTATAATGCTTACAGCGAGAATAGTATTATAATATAATACTGTAATAGCATTGTATGGTCTCTAAGCCGTTTAAAAATACATACATAAATAACACAGCCTAAAATACTCAACTGATGCTTCTAAAATACGCCTACACCAATGTACCTAACCTAAGTCTAGTACGAGGGAAGAAGTAAGTGCTGTTTAGCATAGGTTTTAGTTCTGCCAAGAATTGCCAAAGGTTTCTCAAGGTTCTAATCCACTCAGTACCTTAGAATGAAGGATGTCTGGTATCTCTGTCTCAGAACTCGATTTCCCAACACGCCGCAAGGGGAGTCAGAAACACTAGAGCTGGAATCTCAGCAGAGGAGGATAGCTTCTTGTCAGTGCGCCAGCTGGAGTGTTGGCTTCCTTCGGCACTTGCTTTAGCGAGCTACGTCGGGCAAGTAGGTTGTCGAACTGCACCGAACCACACCATGCTTTGCTATAGCACGTGAAGGTATATTTATACCTTGAAGGTGTTTCGGAATGCCAGCTTTGACATAAAGTCAGGCATATGAACGTCATGAATGAACCCCTAAGGAATAGATGTTCATTGTAAAATGACTGAGTTCTTGGAGAAATCAATATTCAAGCAAGGGGAAGTCCCTAACGGCTTAAGAGTCTGGTTTCCAAGAAATCATTGTCATGTTGATTAATGGATGGAAGTAGCAATGCCTGTATTTAGGTAGCATGGGCTATGCCTAAATAAGGGCTTGATTTCTATGCCTCTAGAAGGGCAACGGGAATTGTACCTATATAAGGGCATGATTCGGGAAATTTCATTTAGAATCTAAAATGCAATACAACACTAGGGGAAAGAAATGTTAAATGTACGCAGTTATCGCAGTACCCATTGTGGCATTATGAACTACATGTCCCTGAATGCTGAGAGCCTGAAAACCCATTGGGGTGGGTCACATTGCTTTAAGTTCACTGAATCTGTGCAGCTGCGCTCATTGCCAGTGATCCATTGCTGTTAGCCCGAAACATGTTTGGCGCTTTGGAGTGGAGGAGCGAGCACGATCTTCTGCATCCACATTAAAAGATGGAGATACTTACCCATACGGTGTTTCATAATTAGGCAACTGTTTTTGTGAAGAATATATATATATATATATATATATATATATATATATATATATATATATATATATATATATATATATATATATATATATATATATATATATATATATATATATATATATATATATATATATATATATATATATATATATATATATACATACATATATATATATATATATACATATATATATATATATATTACCTACTGGCGGTCGCCAGTAGGTATATATAGTTAGGATTTTTTCCCTATGGGATTTTTGAAAATTCTATGTCTAATAACTTTGGCGTTTGTGGACGGAATTGGCTGAAATTTTCTGGAAAATGGAACATTTTGTTTCTGAGCAGCCACTGGAAATTTGGGGGGAGTTGGTCCAGGGGGGGCCGAGAAAAAAGGGGGGTCCCAAAACGTGTTTTTAACATTGAGTTTTCCATAGGGCGGTTAGCCTCACTTTTAGCCCGAACGGCTGAATGGATTTGCACGAAACTTGGCAAAATTGTAGGGACTGGTAGCCCGATGTGCCTTTTGTAGGTCTCAATATATGTGCTGCAGTGGATTTTGAGAAAATAACGTTCAAAAAAAGATATATATCTGTAAGCGCGGACCAGGCAGCGCCCCGGTACGCGTACTTGACGCGTAACGGAACTTCGCGTAGCGAAGTTGATTGGCTCTCCGGTGTCTGTCAACATTCTAAACAGTCCGGAGCGGCCGCCATCTTGTCTCTCGGTAGGATCGAGAGACAAGAGGAGGTCAAAAGCGAAGGGGCAAATGACCTTAAGGGGGCATAGTAGATACTCCCTGACCCCCTAGGTTTGATGTGGAGGCTTTAAAGGGGCCCCGCTAAGCAAAAAAAAAAAATTTTTTTTTTGTTTTTTTTCGTGGTTAGCGCCCGGTACGCGAACCGGGAAGCGTACTGGAGAGCGTATCACAATAAAAAATGAATGATAGACTTTTCAAATGCTGTATGTTAATTGATTGTTGGTTTTGTTGATTATTTTTTTTTTTTTTTAAACTTTTTTTATTGTGTTTCATAATTTATTAAACTTTCTAACATTTCATTGTCAGAAATTTCATAATCATGGAATATAGATTGTAGTCTCTGAGGTTGTAAAATGTCCTCATTTGCAAGGAGGTTATCTACTGCTTGCACACATTGCAGTAGTTCTTGGTCCCATGTTTCATCCATAAATTCAATCTCATTTGGATCAATGATTTCTGTGTTGGACTCTGGAAGGACAATTTCAAATGAAATGTTTTGTTCACTTTCCATTTTTCCTGAAATTTGCATAAAAAAAATATATATTAGTAGAGGTAGGGCACTGTTGGGATTAATTTTAGATAGGCAGTTTTTATCAGAGAATTTATCTTTGGGCAGTGTATAGTATCAGAGTGGAAGTAGGAATATAAAAAAGTGTATCTAAATTTATAAGTACTACAGAGGGATAGTATATAACTAACAGAAAAAGTTTGCCATATTAACTTAAACTGCACAATATACTTCAGTTTTAAAAATAACAACTTACCTTTAAAAAGAAGTTGAAGTTATTAATGAAAATCCAAATGAAATGTACACCAGGAAGTAGTAGTCAAAATGGCTGTGTTTCCTTCTCTTCCTTTATATATATTCGGGTACATAACCAATCAAATGTCAGGTAAAAAAAGTAGAAAATGAAAGTAACATTTTAATTGGTTGTCAATTCCAACACTTCAGATGTGTTTTGTGAAGTAATTTACCTCACGGTATTTAGAGAGGACTACAGGCTAAATGGCTAAATGGAATTCCAATCAAATTTGTGAAAATGGTAGGGATTGGTATGTAGTATGAGCTATTCTATATTTGGTGAAATTGTCTCCAGTGGCTTTTCTGTGAACTACTTTCCCACCTTTTTTGATGGTGCGCTTCCCAGGAAGCGACCCGGTACGCGAACCGGTGAGCGCCCTGGTACGCGAACCTTAAGCGTAACGGGAGTCCACCATTTTGTGTTTCGGTCAAATTATGATACAAGATGGAGGGCAAATAATGTTCAGAATGGGTAGAAGGGGGCACGGTAGACTTATCTTGACCCCCTAGGTTTTGTGAGGGTGGCTGAGGAGGCCCATATGTGCGAAAAAAAAACACATTTTTTTTAAAAATTTCGCGAGGTTAGCTCCCGGTACGCGTACCGGGTAGCGCACCAGGGAGTGTACTTTGTTGAAAATTAGTGAAAAAAGTTAGAGTAAAATAATAATTGTGAGTAATTAGATGTAGGGTAGCTCTGAGAAGAGCTTTTGGGTTTATAGTACATTTTGGTACTTATAAGTAGGTACCAATGCACATTTTTAAATTCAGAGTGAAAACTCTGTTGCCCTCATCTGAGAAGTGAACTCCATCTCCTCTGTAGATATCTTGCATGTAATAACGCAAGTTATTGTTGTACAGGGAGCCCATTCCATGGTCTCTCATGTAAGCTGAAACAGATTTGTTTACATGCTTCCTCGACTTCTCAATTTGTGGACAAAATTGGTTTGACCACCTCCATTTCTGTCTTTGGCATATATTTGAATATACCAAGGCAGTCTGAGGAAAAAGTGCCATCAATTGCTCAAAGGTGTCCTTTAAAAGCATTTCCAGACCTACACCAGTCAAAGTGCCCAAGTCATTACCTCCACAGTGCACAATTAACAGGTCAGGTTTTGGCAAATGCATAAAGGTTTTCACCAATGGTATCAATTGGTGACATTTTAATCCTCTGTGGCCAAACCACTTAATTTCCACATCTTGTAAATTGAGGTTAGGTAAATTCCTGCTTTCAACGTACCTTTGAGCCCAGTGAATATAACTATGACCAACAATCCAGACAGAAAACATGGTGAGAGAAGGTTCTCCTGCAGTCAGATGAAGTGTGGCAATGAAATGGCAGTTGAAAAAATGTGAGTTTGAAATGAAAAAAACTGTGGAGTTTCTGTGTTCATGAAGTAGTAACAGTGATTGGTGGATTTTAATTGATGAAAACAGAAAGTTAGGGTGTACAGATGTGTTGTTTGAAAGATGTATTTTGAGTGGTCAATAAAAAATCATTAAATGAAAGAAAGCACTGGATATGCAGGTGCACTGAGAGTTCAGAGTTCAATTGCAACATTGTTGTGTGAATTTGCAAACACCAGAGTTTCTCCAAGAGGTGGTTGCTATGGAAAATAGGCAGAAAGGGCAGAGGGGGAAGGGTTTTCATTTGAAAAAAAGTGAGGGAAGAGTTTTGATTGGGTGACATGAGAAATATGTGTGAAGAATTACACCATTTCTGTGCTTTTGATAGCTGCAGACTCTGGAGTGCATACCTTTTGCTCTGCTGAAGACAAATTGGTGTGTTTCTTAGACTGTTTTCAAACTCAAAGTATTTGCTAAGGTGAGAAAATATTTCTTTACTTTAGATAGAGAATAGTGTGCTTTAAGGAGAAAATTATGATTTATGTGGCGCAATTTGCTAGTAAATATGCTCTCACATGTGCATGGAAATTTTTGATTTTGAATGTTTTTGTTATATAGCCATGTTAAAAGTGACGCAACCATGCTGGAAAGCCAATCAAAAAATGCTTTCATGTGTTTTAATGACATTTTAAGTCATTTTCTGATGTGCAGTGTTTAGAAATTATGATTTGAAAATCGTTTTTGTGGAAAAGGAATTGTTTTTAAATTCATGACAAGGATATAATGGTGTATGGTTATTTATAAGGCAATTGACTGTCCTTGATGTTATTTTTCTCATTTTAGTGTAAGACCTTTCTCTGTGGCGCAAATTGCTTGTAAATATGCTCTTACATGTGCATGAAAATTTTAATTATCAATGTTTGTGTTACATAGCCATGATAAAAGTGAACCAACCATGCAGGAAAGCCAATAAAAAAACGCTTTCATGTGTTTCAATGACATTTTAAGTCATTTTCTCATGTGCAGTTTTTTGAAATTATGATCTGAAAATCGTTTTTGGGAAAAAGGAATTGTTTTTAAATTCATGAGAAGGACATAATGGTGTATGGTTCTTTATAAGGCAATTGACTGTCCCTGATGTTATTTTTCCCATTTTAATGTCAGACCTTTCTTTGTGGCGCAAATTGCTTGTAAATATGCTCCCACCTGTACATTGAAAATTTAGATTTTGAATGTTTATGTTACATAGCCATGTTAAAAGTGACCCTACCATGCAGGAAAGCCAATCAAAATACGCTTTTATGTGTCTTAAGGACAATTTAAGTAATTTTCCCATGTGTAGTGTTTTGAAGTTATGATTTGAAAATCGTTTTTGAGGTAAAGGAATGTTGTTAAAATTTATGTTCGCCATATGCCCCCAAATTTCTTTTTCAGGGTTGCAGCAGGGTGTTCTTGAGACACCCCTGCACTTTTGGAATAAATTCCTAATTTGTGATGAGCAAATTGTTAATCGCAAATTGCACCTTCATTTATATGAGCCTCCTAGCCCATGGAAATGAATGGGTAATTTGCAATTAGCAATTTTCTCATCGCAAATTTGGAATGGTAAAGAATCGCTATTTATTCCTTAAAATTCGCTTTTTTGGAAATGCAAAATAGTTATATGATACATATGGCGGTTGATGTCTAACAAGATAAGAAGCTTATGGATACATTTATGATGACTGGTGCAATGAAGTAGAAATCACTTACTTCATTGGTAGGCCTTTACAATAAATTATCTCCTCTGTATTCTTCATCAAGCATAACTTTAATCTGCAATCCTGAGTAGGCCTCACCTTAAACAAACCTCTGGATAGGCCACATCTTATTGTCATCCTGATTTAATCATTTATAATTCTAGGGACAGATTTATGATAGGTGTATACCTCTTTTGTGCCACTTAGAAAACATTGTCCATGGGGAAATGACTTAAAATGTCATTAAGACACATGCATGTTTTTTTTTAAAACGTTTGCAATTTTTTTGGGTCACTTTCAACATGGCTATGTGTCTGAAACAGTCAAAATCTAAATTTGCAATGCACTGGTGGGAGCATATTTACAAGGAATGTGCTTCATGGGGAAAGGTCTTATAATGTAATATGGGAAAAATGACATTAGTGATACTGAAATGCCTTATAGAGAAGCATACACCATTATGTCCTTGTCATAAATTTGCAAACCATTACTTTTCCCCAAAAACGATTTTCAAATTATATTTAGAAAACAGTGCACATGTGGAAATTACTTAAAATGTCAATAATTCAAAATTTGTGATTCCTTAAATGCAATGTATCAAAAAAAAATATGTAAAAAATGATATTAAGGATTTGGAAACTACCACCAACTTGTAGTTTGTGGTAATTTGCGAATTCTTTTCAAAAAGCATTTTTTAAAAAAAAAAAAAAAGGTCCCATATGACGCCCATACATGCCATTAGGGCATGTAGGTGTGCCATGTGCTCCCAAATTTCTTTTTCAGGGGTGCAGCAGGGTGTTCTTGAGATACCCCTGCACGCTTGAAAAAAATCCTATTTTGTGATGAGCTAATTGCTAATCACAACTTGCAACATTAATTCCTATGAGCCTCCTAGCCTATGGAAATGAATGGGTAATTTGCAATTAGCAATTTGCTCATTGCAAATTAGGAATAGTAAAGAATCGCTATTTATTCCTTAAAATTTGCTATTTATAATATGTAAAATATTTTGATGATACATATGGCAGTTCATCTGTAACAAGATAAGAAGCTTAGGGATAGATTTATGATGAGTGGCCCATCCCCAGGGATGTGACAGTCATCCTGCGCCACTGTTCCGCCACCCATGGTGTGCTGCATTTACAATGCGGCGCAGCATGGGGCAAAAAAGGCACAGATGCGTGACGCATCTGTGCTGTAAAGGTGGCGCATTGCTGGAGTTGTATCGTAAGTGCGATGCAGCTCCAGCAAGGATCAGGGGTGCCCCATCTATACAATGCTGCGTCAAGACCTATGCCAGCTTCAAGCAGGCGCAGGGTTTTGAAGCAGCTTTCTCCTATCTGATTGTAAATGCGGCACACCATGGGTGGTAAAGCAGTGGTGCACATTAACTGGTGCATGCCTGGGGATGTGCCATTTAATATAAATCTGCACTTTAACATTTGAGTATGTGCAGGGGACACAGAGTCGTTGAGGCTTATCCAAGGTTAAGAACAGATGAGTCCTGTTCAGTGAAAAATTAGACATAGGCTTCACCTGCTCAGCATCGCTGGACATGGCTAAATAATAGCTGCAAAATGTTACTCTTGTTAAATAATTTTACTATTATAATCTGTGAGATTTGTCTCTTACTCTGCAACATCTCATTGTTGTTGTCTTTCTTTAAAGATAAAGACAACCTCAACATGAGCGACAATCTGCAATCAGTTGATTTTGACCTCATCATTGAACTTGTAATTGAAACATCAGTGGATGTTGATCCATTGGATGATTTAAATCCTGAGGATGAAGAAGAGCGTGATGAGGATGCAGATTTGTCCGAATTATATGATATAGGATGGGAAGCTGACCTGCTTGAGCCTTTGGAAATATAAACATTTATTTTTAAAATTTATAATCAATAAAAAGTAAAAAGGTAAACCGTTTAATTTAAAAATAAAGACACCTTCAAAAACAGGTTATGTGTAGTGTCTTCAATAAAATATTAAAATATGCTCATAAAATTAGATCAGATTCACATATAAAATAGCATAGGTAACATAAATATAAATCTCATTTCTTTTCTGCTATTTCTGTATTGTAAATTTGCAAGGACTAAAAAATCTTCTATTTAAAATGTCAAGTAGTGTGTTATGTTTTTGATCAGTATTACTGATTTACTGTTTGATAATAATGTTTAATAACATTTTTATTATATTTTTCCTCAGATTCAACTATGCCTACAAAAATAAGAGAGATGAAGGCTGCAAAACGTCAAAGACAGCAGGAGAAAAAAAAAATGCAGCAGTCCTCTAACAAAAAGATTTCTCAAGCGATGAAGAAAGCACCGGGTAAGAGCTCTAAATATTTCATAAGAAATATTTGTAATAAAAAAAATATTAGTACAGAAAATGTTTCAATCCATAACAACACAAGTAAATCAAATGGAAAGAAAAGGACAAATGAAAATGTTACTGCTAGAGCAAGAGATAAATCTGTGCATGATAGTAGAAGGAAACAACAGTTTACGGAGATTCGTAAACGAATGTTCCGTAACAGGATAATTGGCAATTTGTTAAAAAATATTAAGAAAGGTCAACAGAAATTAGTTTTTTATAGGAGAAAAAAAGAAAGTTGAGAAAGTTATTGATCAGGCTTTTGAAATTAAACGTAAGTTATTTATTTTGATAATCAATAGAATTAGGAAGCTAAACAAGGCAATTTTTGATTTCAAAAGAAATAGTAGATGGAAGAGAATAGTTAATCGTAGTAATTTTTGTGAAGTTTTTTCTGGAGAATGGATACATAGTTCAAGCTGTGAGGCATTTTTTAATGAAGAGAGTTATTTCCAGGATAATGATTTGGTGCATGCAGTTGACATCAGTGGTCGTGCTTATGAAGTGAAAGATGGTTGTCCAGTTGAAAAAGAAAAACTTGTGACAACAGAGGCAGAAGAGTTGTTAGGTAATGAGGTTTTAGGAAGACGTGCTAAGGGTCCTGTGTACACCTGGAAGTGTAGTAGTATTTGCAGTGTGCGACAGGATTCCATCAATTTGCTTTGTGATTTTGTACGGTCATTTAACAAGAAAAGTTTGAAGCAGAAAATGAGGTTGTTGCAAGAATTAGATCCTTGCAGAGTGAGAGAAGTGACAGGTTTGCATGGTCATTCACTGGCTTGTCTTTCCAGGAGAGTATGCCAGAGTGTTTTTCATCATTTCAGGATGCTAGCAGTGCATCATAACAAAGTGAGGAAGTTAATTAGACTGTTGTATTATGCTAAGAGTCCAGCAATTATGCTGAAATAATTATGCGCTGCTCTTTTGCATGGTTCTGAAATAGATGTGAGGAATATATGTGAAGAAATTGAGTTTTGTTACTTTGGAAGTAAAGAGGAGAATGTTGAAATTGAGCAAGAAATAGAGGGTCATTTGGAAGATACTGTACATGTTTCCAGTACAGATAATTTCCAGAGGGAAATTGCGACATTTGACATGAAATCAAGTGAGAGGCCTAATTTCACTTGTGTGTGTTGTCGACGCACTTATTATAAGAATCAGACTAAGTTAGTGGATTTATATGCAAAAAGTGAAAGGGAAAATAATAGTGAATGGAAGGATTTTGCAACATACTTGATGGTAGAAAATTGTTTTGATTTGGGATTGGATCAACGTGTGTGTACTTATTGTTGTAACAAATTAAAACAAAACCAGATGCCTGCTAGAGCAGTTCATAATAATCTGGAATTGGTTGAGATTCCTTCTGAATTGAAGGATTTAAATACTTATGAATCTATTTTGATTCAAAGTATCCATCCCTTTCAGGCTATTGTAAGAATGGAGCCAAAGACAGGGAAATTGCCTCCATCAGATTTACAGAGAGGATTAAAGGGAAGAGTTGTTTATTTGCCTCTAGATTTGAAGAAAAACATTAACACAATTGGAGTAGAAAAAGTGGAAGAGGAACCTCTGGTTATCTTAGTTAATGGGGTTCCGACAAAGAATAAGAAAATATGGCAAGATTTAGTAGATGTTAGGAAAGTTAAAAAGGCAACATTGTATTTGAAAAAAAATAATAAATACTATAAGAATGTATATGTTGCAGAAGAGGAAGTAAGTGAGGAAGAGGATAGCGATTTGTGTGCTGGTCAAATTGAGAAAGTAGAACCCTCTACTAGTGAGGAAATATATGAACATTATAGTGTTCATCCTTTGCATTCAAAGGAAGTCATGGGGAATGCTATTGAGTTGTTTCAAATGAAACAAGCCAAAGGGAGTCCCATTAGTGTTTGGGAGGAAAGTTTGGAAGCTCGGTGTTTCCCACAGCTTTTTCCAACAGGTCAGGGAGGAAGATATGATGAGCGACCTCATCAAATTCCTGCTTCTGAATACCGGACTTTGCGATTGTATGCAGGAGATGCTAGGTTTCGACAATGCATTCCTTATTTGTTTCATCTCCTGTTTGAAAGCGATCTGTCTGGACTGTCATATGCAGTGAACCACATCTTGAAAAGTGGTATACACATGCAAAACATCTCGGCAAGTGATTTTATGGATAAAGTGAATGTCCAAGATAGTATTTTGGATTCTCACCTGATTAATCTCATGGCGTGTCAGCGTGGTACTAATGAGTACTGGTACCGTCGTCATGGTGATTTAAAATGTATGCTGAGGAACTTAGGTACTCCCACATGGTTCCTCACTCTGAGCTGTGCCGAGTATGGCTGGGAAGACTTACTTGAATTTCTACGAGAGGCAAATGCTAACGTAGAAAACATCGAATTCAAGACACCCGGAGAACTGTGCTCTTTGGATCCAGTCAATGTATGTAGGTACTTCAATCATAGATTTGAAGCTATGATGTCTTTCATCATGAATAAGAAGAATCCACCTCTTGGAGAGGTGTTGGATTTCTTCTGGAGAAAGGAGTACCAAGCAAGAGGTGCTCCTCATATACATATGTTGCTGTGGATCAAGGATGCACCTAAATTTGGAACGGATCCAGAAGACTCAGTGATGAGTTTCATCCAACAGTATTCTACGTGTGCTGTTCCAAACGCAAAGGAGAAGAAAAGCCTAAGAGAAAAAGTTCTGCGTTTCCAAAGCCATCGATGTGGAAAGTACTGCCGTCGTAAATTCCGAAAGAAAGACAAGTTCTACACCAAATGTCGTTTCGGCTTTCCACGACCGGTGATTTCTAAAGGAAGAGTAAACAGTTTGATGTCTTCGCTGCGACATAATGTGATGAAGAAATCACCTAAAAACACTTACAATTTGAAGAGGAACGAAGAGTCCAAGTACATCAACGACTACAACCCGGTGATTTTGTCCAAGTGGAATGCTAACATGGATATACAGTTTGTGGCTGATAACTGTATGGCTGTGGCTCGGTATGTGACGTCTTACATCACCAAAAAAGAGAAGACAGAATTGAAGGATATGTGGGAGGACATTTCCCATGAAAAGAGCCTCAGCAAGAAGTTGTACAGTTTCAGTCTGAAGATGTTGTCGCATCGAGAAATCGGAGCGTACGAATGTTCTGACCGGTTGTCTTCAGCAAGTCTCTATGCCAAGTCCAGGAGTATCGTTTGGGCGAGTCTTGGTCTTGCTGCAACGCGTAATCGAGTTCTCAAACCTGTGCGGGAAATTGAGTATTTGGCGGAAAAGGAGCCAAACAGTACCGACATTTTGAAGACAAACATGTTGGATACATATTATCCAAATCGAAGCAGTCACCTAGAGAATGTTTGTCTGTATGAGGTTCTGCAAAATTACATGTTCAAGAGGAACATCAAAGAAGATACTGAGAAAGGAGTGTATGCTGTAATAGGAAGTGAGGGATGTCTGGTGAAGCAAAGAAAATGCCACTTGATAAACCATCGAAAATTGAGTGGCGAATCTCCTGAAAAAAAGGAGTTTTTCTATTTAGCACTTTTGCAACTTTTCAAGCCTTGGCGTGCAGAAGAGGAACTGCTTGGAGATTTCCTCTGTTATGAAGACTCTTTCAATGCCGCCAAGGAGACCATAGAATGTCCTGCTTTTCCCAAATATGTAGAAATGTTGAATGCGGAAATTGAGCAGGAAGCAACGATTGCAGCCGAGATTGCCAGAGACAGTTCTCAGGACAGTCAGAGTTCTGCTTCATTGAGTCAGGATCCACTAGGAGGACCTCTTATTGAAAATGAAGCTGCCACTGCTATGAATGAGGTGGAAAGAGCCATGGCACATGCTCAAGAGGATGCGGTTAACTTAGAAGAGTTGGAAAGGCAACTCAACGTTGAGCAGAGGAAAATATATGACGAAGTTACCATGCAAATTGATCATGGATTAAGTCATGATAAGAAAGAGTGCTCATGTACGTCGTTGAAGCCTGTCCGACTGTACGTGAGTGGAGAAGCGGGAACTGGAAAAAGTTTCCTCATTAAAGCAATTTCATGCTATTTGCAGGAAAGGACAGAGTCATCGCTGTCTTGTGTTGTCACTGCTCCAACTGGACTGGCAGCACATAATATTAAAGGGATTACTTTACATCGTTTACTGATGCTGCCAGTGGAGCATGACAACAAATTAGAATATCACAAGCTATCTGGAGATGCTTGTTTTGAAGTTTCAAGAATCTTGAGGAAAATGAAACTTCTTATCATTGACGAAGTAAGCATGGTTTCCAATGTCATGCTTGCCTTTGTGCATTTGAGGATGCAAGAAGTTCTCAAAACAGAGTATGATGTGTTATTTGGTGGCAAACACATCATTGTTTTCGGAGATCTTCTGCAGCTGACACCAGTGAAAGGGCAACCTGTGTTCAAAATGCTCACGCATGAAGATACCAGGAAGTGCCTAGGCAGCATTGGCAACGTCAATATATGGTTAAACTTCAATTATGCTGAACTGCATGAAAATATGCGTCAGGCAAAGGATGAAGTTTACAAGACTATTCTACAAGATGTTAGAATTGGAAAAGTGACCGAGCATGGGAAAGAAGCTTTACATGCACGATTACTGTCAAATTTATATCCAGAACAAGATGTTGTGCCTGAGAATATTTTTCAGAAAATTACTGATAAGAAATCTGGAATATGTTTGATGCCAACTCTTGCAGAATGTGCCAAATTTAACAACAAAATGTTGCATTTAGAAAAGCAAGAGATTGTGAAAGTGGAAGCTATTGATAGAGTAGAGCATATGGGATCAACAATTATTTTGTCTGAGAATCTGAAATCAAAATTGGATTAATTAGAGAAGACTATATCTAAAACTGCAGGTTTTGAAAAGACTCTGAATGTGTGCTTGAACTGCCGTATAATTTTAAGAAGGAATTTACATGTTGAAAGAGGTCTGGTAAATGGATCAATGGGTAATGTTGTTGATTTTGTGAAATACAGAAATAGAGATGGAATTGAATTTTTAAAAATTAAATTTGATGGCATTGAGGAAGTACAGCTAATTGCTCGTTGTTCTGCTAGATTTTTGCTTGTAAAAGACTTATATGTTCGCCGTAAGCAGTTCCCTGTTTGCTTGGCATATGCGGTGACAATTCATAAATCGCAAGGTTTAAGTGTAGACACTGCATTGGTGAATATTGGCAGTTCTGTGTTCAAGGAGGGTATGGCATATGTGGCATTGTCACGAGTTAGAACTTTATCGGGATTGTACTTGATTGAGTGTGATGTCAGAAACATTTGTGCAGATCTAGATTGTGTTAAGGAATACAATAGGTTAAGAAGAGAGTATGCGCCACATTTGCCTCAGTTTCCTTTGTTTGAGAAACGTCTGGTAGGCCGGAAACGAAGAAATGAGAACAATACTGGGGAGGTTGTAGCAAAAAGACAAAAAGTGAATGAACCTAAAATTACAAGCAGAAACAAAGAGGATTCTGTTGAAGATGTTGTTGGTTTTCAGTTTGAAAACAGTTCTGGTGTCAACTGCTATGCTAATGTAGTAATTAATGTTTTGTTTTCTCTAAAAAATGTAAAAGAAGAGATTGTGGTCAATTCTGATCAAAGATTTTGCAGTTTGTTGAATTCTGTGTTAGAGAAATGTAGCACAGATAGAACAAAAATAGAAAGTGTGTCTGAAATTCGAAATCTGTTAGACAGATGTTCAGGGCAAACACAATTCTCTCAAAATATTCAGCAAGATTGTCAGGAGTTTTTAATGTATATGCTTGATGTATTACATGCTGAAGGTGTAGATGTAGATCAGCTGTTTGGGCTTTCTTATCAATGGCAGCATGACTGCGAGAACTGTATGGTATCAAGTACTACTAGTGTAGACTCAGAAAGATTTATATATTTAACTTTGCCAGACAGTAAATCAGTCTCCTTTAATAAGCTAGTAAAAGCTGCTAATCACAGCATGGAGTGTAGCCAATGTAAATCTGAAATGATGTCCACATTATTTATACGAACATATGGCCAGTACGTCATTTTAATGTTCCAGCGATGTAGGCCTGATGGAACAAAATTGACAACTTTAATAAAAAATTTTGTAGCTTCGCAGTTGTCAATATCAGGAAGGACTTTTGTAACTACAGCAATTATATATCATGACGGCCCTTCAATATCATCAGGACATTACACAGCTTATTTAAAGTCTAGAAATGGCTGGTCATTCTGCAATGATTCTGTTTTAATTTTCAAAAAAAAATTGCCGTATGACCTTAAAAACTCTTACCTGGTGTTTTTAAAACCAAAATTTTAGGAAAATAATCTCGGGATATGATCTGTGGAATTTCAAGAAGTTCTAATGGCTCCTACACAATTTGGCCTTGAGGATAAGTGTAGTTCAGAGACATAACTTCTAATCAAAGGATTGGACATCATGGAGATGTATGTGCACTTTAAATGAGTTCAGAAAAACTGTTTCTTTTCATAAGCTAATTGAAGCAGCCAATCAAAACATGGAGTAGAGGGAATGTAAGTCTGCAATGCTGTCTACTGTTTTACATTGCTTTGTGATTAAAAGTGATGTAGAGAATTAAATAATTGTAGTACTCATAGAGGTAGTGTAAGTCTGCTTCATATTAAGCAGTATCAGTGTCATAGGAAATGTAGAACATGACTGACCAAGAAGGGGAAGATATTACTATTCCAGGATTGTGAAAATGATCTTCAACATTTTAATTCTGAAAGTTGCGGAAATGCCAAATGATGGGATTGGCTTACAAGAAATCCAAGAGTTATAAATATCTCTGACTAGATTTGGCCTTGTGGAAAATAGTGGTAGAGAGCAAGAAGTCATTTATTGCATGTAACGTGTTTTTAAAAACGATGGAGGTTTTCTTTCAGAAAGTGGCGGGCTGAAAGTAATAACAGCACAAAAGAGTGTAAGCTGTTCATAGGACATCCTTGGACGTCATGGAAAGTAAGTTAACTTTAAGGAGTTCTGAATTTTATTTTCTGATGTTGTATGGGTTTTTTAAACACAATCATTTTGATTGTGTTTTTTTTTCCCCGCTGTTACATGATGAATACCTTCAAGTCACTGTTTTTAGTGAATTTTGATACATTCTGAGAACAGCAAAAATAAACCATTTAACATGTATAATTAATTCTGTACTGTTTGCATTTATGATGTATATGTAGAACTGTGTAGGAGGCATGGAGAAGGTGAGTTTTCTGTAAGTGTTAAATTTATTGTATGCAGTGCTGCACTTCTACGTATTCTTTCATATGCTGGACTACATCTGCACAATGAGATACCTAAGCAAAGGAAACACAAGTGATGTGATTGTGAAATGAGCAAAATAAATTGCACATATTTCAATTACATCACCTGAGTTTCCTATCATTACGAATCACATTGTGCAGATCAAGTTTAGGTCTGTCCAGGGAAACATAGGAGGTTTCTACTTTGTTGAAGAGTGCAGTGGACATGACTCACTTCATTAGTAGACTTTCACAGATATTATCTCCTCTGTACACTTCAACAAGTGTAAATCTCATCTTGAACTCTGAGTAGGCCTCACCTCAAACAAATCTCTGGATAGGAGACATGTTATTGGCATACTGAAGCGACACTTTTCTGAAACAAGAGCAATGCAAAAGATGCACCATGTTTTAAGATAGGCCTCACTTCATCTGCATCAAGATACTGTTAGTTTAAAATGTATATCTTTAGCATTGTGTAGAGGACCTGGAGAAGCAGAAGCTTCTGTCAGTGTGAAAGTTGTTGAAAAACTATTTGTCCTTCAATATTTTCCCTTGTCTTTTGTAATTTTTAAATACATATTTTAATTTTTTTCAAATGTTGGTTCTCTCTTTCACAGATTGAAAGTATAGAAATAAAATGTGATTAATTTAACGGCAATTACAAGGTAAATAGTTGTACTCTTTTCGTTACATTTCTATCACATTCACCTACTATTAGATCCACTGCTTCACTTCTTTAATCCTCAGTTTCCTGCCTTTGCTACTTTCCTCATTCCTTTCCCTATTACCTATTTACTCAACTCCTTCCACTCTTTTTCTCAGTCCCTCTGTTCTCATAGTTCCTCAGTCTTGTTCACTCACTCCATCTCTATTACTCTTAGTGTCTGTGAATTACTTTCCCAACTTTTTTTTTTTTGGGACCGCTTCCTGGGAAGTTGCCCGGTTCGCAAACCAGCAGCGTTATGGCAGTCCACCATTTTGTGTTTCGTTCGAATCAAGATACAAGATGGAGGGCAAATAATGTTCAGAATAGGTAGAAGGGGGCACGGTAGATGTATCTTGACCCCCTTGGTTTTCTGAGGGTGGCTGAGGAGGACCATAGTTCTTCACTCTTGTTCACTCTCTCTGTTTCTATTAATGTCACTGTTTATGACTGATCAAAAAAATGTTTTTTAAAAAAGAACAGTAACTATAAGGGAAGGAAATAGACAGTTATGTTAAAAGAAAGACAGCTATAGGGAGTAAACTAACGATACTGTTACCTACAATCCACTGCTGTTGATGTTACTGACCATGTCATGAATGATGTAATATGTGACATCATCAACAGTGGATTGTAGGTAACAGTATCCTTAGTTTACTCCCTAGAGCTGTCTTTCTTTTAACATAACTGTGTATTTCCTTCCCTTATAGTTACTGTTCTTTTTTAAAAAATATTTTTTTGGTTAGCTTCCGGTACGCGTACCGGGTAGCGCTCCGGGAGCGAACTAAGAGAAATACAGGTTGGCAGAGTTCCAAATATTCTACCAATTTTTTTATAATGGGGAGTTAGTTCTGAAAAGAACTTTTTTTTTAATGTTTTTGTTGTTTTATATTTTTTTTTGTATTTTTTGAACATTTTTTTACTTTTTTTGTATTTTCTGAACGTTTTTAAAATTTTTATGGTTTTTTTGGGGTGGGGGAAACAAAAACGATCCATTATAAAGGGCTCAACAGGAGCAAAAAAAAAAAAAGAATTTATTTTTTGGTGCGTCTTGTGCAAACATTAATATGATTTTGAATTGCTCGCAAAATCAAAGTGATGCTACTTTCTCTGTAGCAGATGAAAGCGCCACATTCCACGCACACTTGTTTTACGTGCCCAAACAACATTTGGATGTTTGCAATCACCTCCCTCGCCTCTGGTCCCGACACCTCTGGAACCACCGATCTTCTTGCCATTTGGAGGGGATTTTGTTGTTGGTCACGTAGCTGGGCAGCACTATAATTATTTGGGTGCCACCTACTCATATGCCGATGCATAGTATGATTGCCATAACTATATTTTTTATCAGTGCCCCTTGACAATCTGTCACCGCATATGCGGCAAAACACGTAACGAGCATTCACTTTCTTTTGCCCCTCAGGAATTCTGTAGAATTGCCAGATATAATTCTCCTGTCGATTGTACCTCCTGGGCTCCTCTGGCAAAAACTCATGTTCTTCCTCCTCTTCCTCCTCTTCCTGTTCTTCCTCTTCTTGCAGAATTACTTCTGCAGGTGGTCCTCTCTTTCTTGGATTTGGTGGAGGTGGTGGGCTAGCACCAGCTGAAGCTACTAATGAAGCCATCACAAAGTCTCAATAAAGGGTCTTTCTCTCACCAAGATGAAAGTCAGAGTGATGAAAGAAGGAGGGGTTTTCATCATTTGGGAAAAACAAAAGTTCTAAACCAATGAAAAGTGTCCATTTTAGATCACATGACCTTGTATTACATCATTAGGAAACCAAAAGTGAAATGAACCAATGAAAAGTGTTATTATCGAGTCACATGACCTGCTATGTTTACATTACGCGGTCGGCGCCGCGCCGCGCCGCGGATCGCTTCCGGTTCGCGTACCGCTGCGCTTCCGGGTACGCGAACGTAGCACGTAATATGACGTATTACGCGAGAACGCGAAACGTCATGCTGACGCGAAGCGTCGCGATGTTGTTTTGTAACGCGAGAGGTGCGCTAAAGGAACGTTTACCAGTTCGCGTACCGGGTCGCGCCTCCGGATTGAGCTAACGGGAAGCTAACCGGTACGCGTACTGGGAGCGAAACAAAAAAAATACAAAAAAAATTGTATAAAAAACATGTAAAAAATATTTTTCTTTTTAAAGAATAATACATTGTAAAGGTTTTGATATTAGCTATTAAAAAACCAATGAAATTCACTGAAAAAACCATAGGAAATATAGACCATATATAGTTAGGAATTAGCATTTACAAAACCTTAAAAATTCACTGAAAAAACCATAGGTTATAGACCATATATAGTTAGGGATTAGCATTTAAAAAACCTTATTTTACTCACACAAAACCATTGAAATTCCATATATAGTTAGTTGTACTAACTATATATCACGCACCCGCAATCCACTGCTGATGATGTCACATATTACATCATTCATGACATGGTCAGTGACATCACTGATGACATCACTGATGACATCTCAAATGACATCACTGATGACATCACTGATGACATCTCAAATGACATCACTGATGACATCACTGATGACATCTCAAATGACATTACTGATGACATCACTGTTGTGATAATACGATGAACCTCTTCAGACTCTAATATAACCTTAGATACACTCAGTGTAAACACAGACTCACAGATTGTCACTCATCCATGAAGTTACACACACACCTAGACAGTCATGCAAACAATCAATTACACCTCCATTTCCTTAACTATACAGTTAAACACACCTTACTTACTTATTCAAACAAATACTAAAACATATTTACTCACTTATACGATCCTGGATACAAGTTCACAATGATCCATACAGCCACTCACACATTCACTGGCTCTTATGCACAGTTATTTATATATGTCAACTCTCACATGTACTGTATTTTACATATGTACTTAATTTGACATGTAGCACTGAGATATCTATTCACTCACCAATACAGTCATGCACACAGTCAACCGCCCATACAGCTGTTTCCAACATGCACTTTTGAACCCATACATCTATGCACAGAGTCATACACTTCCCAGCCACTCACACACACACTCAGTCTCCCATACAAATGCTTGGGCAACCAATCAATAACCTATATAGTTACTCATATAGCTACTGATCAACACATGCAGCAGTTTACAGAACAACAGACATAATGATGCACAAATTAAGACAGTTTAGTCACTAACCCATGCACTCAGTGAGACACATTTAATCACTCACTCATACAGTCAGTCACGCACCTACTAAATCCTTCATCCAGACACTTCTACATCTACTCATTCTTCAATATGTAAAACATATTTAAACTTTACAGAAACACACAGTCACTGGATGATGTCATCAGTGATGTCATCAGTGATGTCATTTGAGATGTCATCAGTGATGTCATCAGTGATGTCACTGACCATGTCATGAATGATGTAATATGTGACATCATCAGCAGTGGATTGCGGGTGCGTGATATATAGTTAGTACAACTAACTATATATGGAATTTCAATGGTTTTGTGTGAGTAAAATAAGGTTTTTTAAATGCTAATCCCTAACTATATATGGTCTATAACCTATGGTTTTTTCAGTGAATTTTTAAGGTTTTGTAAATGCTAATTCCTAACTATATATGGTCTATAACCTATGGTTTTTTCAGTGAATATATATATATATATATATATATATATATATATATATATATATATATATATATATATATTCACTGAAAAAACCATAGGTTATACACCATATATAGTTAGGAATTAGCATTTAAAAAACCTTATTTTACTCACACAAAACCAATGAAATTCCATATATAGTTAGTTGTACTAACTATATATCGCGCACCCGCAATCCACTGCTGATCATGTCACATATTACATCATTCATGACATGGTCAGTGACATCACTGATGACATCACTGATGACATCTCAAATGACATCACTGATGACATCACTGATGACATCTCATTTGACATTACTGATCACATCACTGATGACATCATTCATGTGATAATACGATGAACCTCTTCAGACTCTAATATAACATTAGATACACTTAGTGTAAACAGACACTCACAGACTGTCACTCATCCATGGAGTTACTTACACACCTAGTCAGTCATGCAAAGAATCAATCACACCTCCATTTCCTCAACTATACAGTTATACACACCTTACTTATTCAAACATATACTAACACATATTTACTCTCTTTTACAATCCCTGATACAAGTTCACAATCATCCATACAGCCACTCACACATTCACTGGCTCTTATGCAAAGTTATTTATATATGCCAACTCTCACATGTACTGTGTTTTACATATGTACTTACTTTGACATGTAGCACTGAGATATCCATTCACTCACCAATACACTGATGCACACAGTCAACCACCCATACAGCTGTTTCCACATGCACTTTTGAACCCATACATCTATGCAGAGAGTCATACACCTCCCAGCCACCCATACACACTCTCAGTCTCCCATACAAATACTTGGGCAACCAATCAATAACCCATATAGTTAATCATATAGCTACTGATCAACACATGCAGCAGTTTACAGAACAACAGACATAATGATGCACAAATTAAGACAGTTTAGTCACTAACCCATGCACTCAGTGAGACACATTTAATCACTCACTCATACAGTCAGTCATGCACCTACTAAATCCTTTGTTCAGACACTTCTACATGTACTCATTCTTCAATATGTAAGACATATTTTAACTTTACAGAAACATACAGTCACTGGATGATGTCATCAGTGATGTGATCAGTAATGTCAAATGAGATGTCATCAGTGATGTCATCAGTGATGTCATTTGAGATGTCATCAGTGATGTCATCAGTGATGTCACTGACCATGTCATGAATGATGTAATATGTGACATGATCAGCAGTGGATTGCGGGTGCGCGATATATAGTTAGTACAACTAACTATATATGGAATTTCATTGGTTTTGTGTGAGTAAAATAAGGTTTTTTAAATGCTAATTCCTAACTATATATGGTGTATAACCTATGGTTTTTTCAGTGAATTTTCAAGGTTTTGTAAATGCTAATTCCTAACTATATATGGTCTATAACCTATGGTTTTTTCAGTGAATTTCATTGGTTTTTTAAAAGCTAATATCTATAGCTGTAAAATGTATTCTTCTTTAAATCCAAAAATATATTTTATATATTTATTAATAATTTTTTTTAAATATTTTTTTTGTTTCGCTCCCGGTCCGCGAACCGGGAAGCTTTCCGTTAGCTCAAATTGATGCCCCGACCCGGTCCGCGAACCGGTAAGATATCAACATAGTGACGGTATCGCGTTGCCGCGTAATGCGTCTTATGACGTACTGCGTTAGCGCACCCGGAAGTGCCCCGGGGCGCGGACCGAGGCGCGAAACGCAGCTCCCCGGAAGCGATCCGCGGCGCGTCGCGAAAGCGCGACATATCGCGTTGCCGCGTAATGCGTCTTGTGACGTACCGCGTTAGCGCACCCGGAAGTGTCCCGGGGCCCGGACCGAGGCGCGAAGCGCAGCGACCCGGAAGCTAACCGGGGCGCGTTCCGCAGCGCGTAACATGAGCGTGAGAGGTCATGTGACTTGTTAATAAAACTTTTCATTGGTTCATTTAACTTTTGGTTTCATAATGATGTAAGGCTAGGTCAGGTGACCTAAAAATAACACTTTTCATTGGTTGAGAAGTATTGTTTTTCCCAAATGATGAAAACCCCTCCTTCTTTCCTCACTCATCATTGTGAGAGGAAGACCTTTACTACTATATGAGAAATGGCTTGATTGGTAGCTTCAGCTGGTGCACCTCCACCACCACCTCCACCTCCTCATGGGAAGAGAGGACCACCTCCCCAGGTCATGACCAACACTGAGGAGGAAGAAGAAGAAATGGATGAGGAGGGAGAAGAACCACAGTTCTTAGAAGAGGTGCCCCGGGTTTCCAGAAAGAAAGCCAGTTTCATCTGGCATTTTTATTCGATCCCTCGTGGCCAAAAAAAAGTCAATGCGAGGTATGTCACCTGCCTCATATGCAAAGAACAATTATCCAATTATCCAGAGGGACGGACAAGAAATATAGTTACGGAAATCACACAATGCACAGGCACATGACAAGGAAGCATCCACTCAATTACAGCCGGGCAGAAATAAGGGATTTGCAGGACAATCCAAGATCAACTCCTGTGGCCAGACCAAGAATACCAATTTCATTAACACCAGAAGAGGCACGGGAAACTGTGCCA
The DNA here is from genome assembly GCF_964261635.1 of Lissotriton helveticus. NCBI lineage: Eukaryota > Metazoa > Chordata > Amphibia > Caudata > Salamandridae > Lissotriton > Lissotriton helveticus. The sequence goes on from NC_136067.1 coordinate 1,569,931,635, forward strand.
AATATACAAGAACATTTTGGCCACATGATACACTCTTGTATGCACTGTCGTGCGTTGTTAGCATGTGGCAACATGAGCATAAATGCTATAAACCTGGCGTATGAACACCATAATTGCCCTAACCGCCCCCAGTAATTTTTTTTTTGCTCCTGTTGAGCCCTTTTCAACGCCTGTTTTTTGTTGTTTCCCCCCCCCCAAAAAAACCAAAAAAAATATAAAATCGTTCAAAAAATACAAAAAAAACAAAAAAAATTCAAAAAAAAAAAATATATATAAAACAACAAAAATATTAAAAAAAAAGTTCTTTTCAGAACTACCTTCCCTTTCAAAAAAAATTGCTAGAATGTTTAGCACTCTGGCAAGCTCTATTTCTTTTGGTTCGCTCCCCGGTTAGCTTCCCGGTACGCGGACCGGGAGCTAACCAAAAAAAAAAAAAAAGAGTAAGTATAAGGAAAGTAAACAGAGAGTGATGTTAAAAGAAAGACAGCTATAGGGAGTAAAGAAGACATACTGTTTAATAGATCTATTTACCGAAGAAAAGACGGAAGAGGGTATAATTGTGAAAAACAAAATAGATAACGAAGTGAAAGAAAAAAAAAGAGAGTATAACATTAACAAAGAAGAGTTTCTTGGAGAATGTGAGTGAATGTTCAAAATAAGATTAAAACATGAGGAATAACAGAGAGATAAAATAGAAAACAGAAAACAAAAAATAACAGAAAAAGATTAATTGAAACAGCAAAGAAATGTAAGTAACATAGAGCCATATCATCAACATAGGCAATAAAAGTTTTGCAGCTTTTATTGGCATAAATGTGTCGCTAAAGCTGCTTTTGCGGCAGAAAACTGCCGCTAAAACCACTTTTGCACCAGTTTTCTGCCAATAAAAAGAGCAATAATTTTATTGGCTGTGTTCATAATATGCCCCTTAGTGTGCTTCAACTACACAGAGAAAGCATTATGAACAAGTAGTGATAGAGTGATCAGTCAAAGACACTAAGAGTAATAGAGACGGAGTGAGTGAACAAGAGTGAGGAACTATGAGAAGAGAGGGACTGAGAAAAAGAGTGGAAGGAGTTGAGTAAGTAGGTAATAGAGAAAGGAATGAGGGAAGTAGCAAAGGCAGGAAACTGAGGGTTAAAGAAATGAAGCAGTGGAACTAATAGTAGGTGAATGTGATAGAAATGTAACGAAAAGAGTACAAAGCATTTACCTTATAATTGTCGTTAAATTACTCACTTTTTGTTTTTATACTTTCAATCTGTGAAAGAGAGAACAAACATTTCAAAAATATTAAAACATGTATTTAAAAATTACAAAAGACAAGGGAAAAGATTGAAGGACAAACAGTTTTTCAACAACTTTGACACTTACAGAAGCTTCTGCTTCTCCAGGCCCCCTACACAGTCCTAAAGATATACATTTTAAACTAACAGTATCTTGATGCAGATGAAGTGAGGCCTATCTTAAAACATGGTGCATCTTTTGCATTGCTGTTGCCTCAGAAAAGTGTCGCAAGACACTAAAATTTTAAATAATTGCTTCAGGATGCCAATAAGATGTGTCCTATCCAGAGGTTTGTTTGAGGTGAGGCCTACTCAGGGTTGCAGATGAAATTTCGAGTTGTTGAAGAGAATAGAGGACATAATACATGTGAAGGTCTACCAATGAAGTGAGTCATGTCCACTGCACTCTTGAACAAAGTCCAAACCTCCTATGTTTCCCTGGACAGACCTAAACTTGATCTGCACAATGTGATTCGTAATGATAGGAAACACAGGTGATGTAATTGAAATACGTGCAATTTATTTTGCTCATTTCACAATCACATCACTTGTGTTTCCTTTGCTTAGGTATCTCATTGTGCAGATGTAGTCTAGCATATGAAAGAATACGCAGAAGTGCAGCACTGCATGCAACAACTTTGACACTTACAGAAGCCTCACCTTCTCCATGCCTCCTACACAGTTCTACATATACATCATAAATGCAAACAGTACAGAATTAATTATACATGTTAAATGGTTTATTTTTGCTGTTCTCAGAATGTATCAAAATTCACTAAAAACAGTGACTTGAAGGTATTCATCATATAACAGCGGGGAAAAAAAAACACAATCAAAATGATTGTGTTTAAAAAACCCATACAACATAAGAAATCAGAATTCAGAAATCCTTAAAGTTAACTTACTTTCCATGACGTCAAAGGATGTCCTATGAACAGCTTACACTCTTTTGTGCTGTTATTACTTTCAGCCCGCCACTTTCTGAAAGAAAATCTCCATCGTTTTTAAAAACATGTTACATGCAATAAATGACTTCTTGCTCTCTACCACAAGTTTCCACAAGGCCAAATCTTGTCAGACCCATTTATAACTCTTGGATTTCTTGTAAGCCAATCCCGTCATTTGGCATTTCCGCAACTTTCAGATTTAAAATGTTGAAGATCATTTTCACAATCCTGGAATAGTAATATCTTCCCCTTCTTGCTCAGTCATGTTCTACATTTCCTATGACACTGATACTGCTTACTATGAAGCAGACTTACACTAACTCTATGACTACTACAATTATTTAATTCTCTACATCACTTTCAATCACAAAGCAATGTAAAACAGTAGACAGCGTTGCAGACTTACATTCCCTCTACTCTATGTTTTGATTGGCTGCTTCAATTAGCTTATAAAAAGAAATAGTTTTTCTGAACTCATTCAAAGTGCACTTATTTCTCCATGACGTCCAGTCTTATGGTTAGAAGTTATGTCTCTGAACTACACTTATCCTCAAGGCCAAATTGTGTAGGAGCCATTAGAACTTCTTGAAATTCCACAGAGCACATCCCGAGATTATTTCCCTAAAATTTTGGTTTTAAAAACACCAGGTAAGAGTTTTTAAGGTCATACGGCAAATTTTTTTTTGAAAATTAAAACAGAATCGTTGTAGAATGACCAGCCATTTCTAGACTTTAAATAAGCTGTGTAATGTCCTGATGTTATTGAAGGGCCGTCATGATATATAATTGCTGCAGTTACAAAAGTCCTTCCTGATATTGACAACTGCGAAGCTACAAAATTTTTAATTAAAGTTGTCAATTTTGTTCCATCAGGCCTACATCGTTGGAACATTAAAATGACATACTGGCCATATGTTCGTATAAATAATGTGGACATCATTTCAGATTTACATTGGCTACACTCCATGTTGTGATCAGCTGCTTTTACTAGCTTATTAAAGGAGACTGATTTACTGTCTGGCAAAGTTAAATATATAAATCTTTCTGAGTCTACACTAGTAGTACTTGATACCATACAGTTCTCGCAGTCATGCTGCCATTGATAAGAAAGCCCAAACAGCTGATCTACATCTACACCTTCAGCATGCAATACATCAAGCATATACATTAAAAACTCCTGACAATCTTGCTGAATATTTTGAGAGAATTGTGTTTGGCCTGAACATCTGTCTAACAGATTTCGAATTTCAGACACACTTTCTATGTTTCTTCTATCAGTGCTACATTTCTCTAACACAGAATTTAACAAACTGCAAAATCTTTGATCAGAATTGACCACAATCTCTTCTTTTACATTTTCTAGAGAAAACAAAACATTAACCACTACATTAGCATAGCAGTTGACACCAGAACTGTTTTCAAATTGAAAACCAACAACATCTTCAACAGAATCCTTTTTGTTTCTGCTTGTAATTTTAGGTTCATCGACTTTTCGTCTTTTTGCTACAACCTCCCCAGTATTGGTCACATTTCTTCGTTTCCGGCCTACCACACGTTTCTCAAACAAAGGATACTGAAGCAAATGTGGCGCATACTCTCTTCTTAACCTATTGTATTCCTTAACACAATCTAGATCCGCACAAATGTTTGTGCCATCACACTCAATCAAGTACAATCCCGATAAAGTTCTAACTCGTGACAATGCCACATATGCCATACCCTCCTTGAACACAGAACTGCCAATATTCACCAATGCACAGTCTACACTTAAACCTTGCGATTTATGGATTGTCACCGCATATGCCAAGCAAACAGGAAACTGCTTACGGCGAACATATAAGTCTTTTACAAGCAAAAATCTAGCAGAACAACGACCAATTAGCTGTACTTCCTCAATGCCATCAAATTTAATTTTTAAAAATTCAATTCCATCTCTATTTCTGTATTTCACAAAATCAACAACATTACCCATTGATCCATTTACCAGACCTCTTTCAACATGTAAATTCCTTCTTAAAATTATACGGCAGTTCAAGCACACATTCAGAGTCTTTTCAAAACCTGCAGTTTTAGATATACTCTTCTCTAATGAATCCAATTTTGTTTTCAGATTCTCAGACAAAATAATTGTTGATCCCATATGCTCTACTCTGTCAATAGCTTCCAGTTTCACAATCTCTTGCTTTTCTAAATGCAACATTTTGTTGTTAAATTTGGCACATTCTGCAAGAGTTGGCATCAAACATATTCCAGATTTCTTCTCAGTAATTTTCTGAAAAATATTCTCAGGCACAACATCTTGTTCTGGATATAAATTTGACAGTAATCGTGCATGTAAAGCTTCTTTCCCATGCTCGGTCACTTTTCCAATTCTAACATCTTGTAGAATAGTCTTGTAAACTTCATCCTTCGCCTGACGCATATTTTCATGCAGTTCAGCATAAGTGAAGTTTAACCATATATTGACGTTGCCAATGCTGCCTAGGCACTTCCTGGTATCTTCATGCGTGAGCATTTTGAACACAGGTTGCCCTTTCACTGGTGTCAGCTGCAGAAGATCTCCGAAAACAATGATGTGTTTGCCACCAAATAACACATCATACTCTGTTTTGAGAACTTCTTGCATTCTCAAATGCACAAAGGCAAGCATGACATTGGAAACCATGCTTACTTCGTCAATGATAAGAAGTTTCATTTTCCTCAAGATTCTTGAAACTTCAAAACAAGCATCTCCAGATAGCTTGTGATATTGTAATTTGTTGTCATGCTCCACTGGCAGCATCAGTAAACGATGTAAAGTAATCCCTTTAATGTTATGTGCTGCCAGTCCAGTTGGAGCGGTGACAACACAAGACAGCGATGACTCTGTCCTTTCCTGCAAATAGCATGAAATTGCTTTAATGAGGAAACTTTTTCCAGTTCCCGCTTCTCCACTCACGTACAGTCGGACAGGCTTCAACGATGTACATGAGCACTCTTTCTTGTCATGACTTAATCCATGATCAATTTGCATGGTAACTTCGTCATATATTTTCCTCTGCTCAACGTTGAGTTGTCTTTCCAACTCTTCTAAGTTAACCGCATCCTCCTGAGCATGTGCCATGGCTCTTTCCACTTCATTCATAGCAGTGGCAGCTTCATTTTCGATAAGAGGTCCTCCTAGTGGATCCTGACTCAATGAAGCAGAACTCTGACTGTCCTGAGAACTGTCTCTGGCAATCTCGGCTTCAATCGTTGCTTCCTGCTCAATTTCCGCATTCAACATTTCTACATATTTGGGAAAAGCAGGACATTCTATGGTCTCCTTGGCGGCATTGAAAGAGTCTTCGTAACAGAGGAAATCTCCAAGCAGTTCCTCTTCTGCACGCCAAGGCTTGAAAAGTTGCAAAAGTGCTAAATAGAAAAACTCCTTTTTTTCAGGAGATTCGCCACTCAATTTTCGATGGTTTACCAAGTGGCATTTTCTTTGCTTGACCAGACATACCTCACTTCCTATTACAGCATACACTCCTTTCTCAGTATCTTCTTTGATGTTCCTCTTGAATATGTAATTTTAAAGAACCTCATACAGACAAACATTGTCGAGGTGAATGCTTCGATTTGGATAATATGTATCCAACATGTTGGTCTTCAAAATGTCGGTACTGTTTGGCTCCTTTTCCGCCAAATACTCAATTTCCCAGACAGGTTTGAGAACTCGATTACGCGTTGCAGCAAGACCAAGACTCGCCCAAACGATACTCCTGGACTTGGCATAGAGACTTGCTGAAGACAACCGGTCAGAACATTCGTACGCTCCGATTTCTCGATGCGACAACATCTTCAGACTGAAACTGTACAACTTCTTGCTGAGGCTCTTTTCATGGGAAATGTCCTCCCACATATCCTTCAATTCTGTCTTCTCTTTTTTGGTGATGTAAGACGTCACATACCGAGCCACAGCCATACAGTTATCAGCCACAAACTGTATATCCATGTTAGCATTCCACATGGACAAAATCACCGGGTTGTAGTCATTGATGTACTTGGACTCTTCGTTCCTCTTCAAATTGTATGTGTTTTTAGGTGATTTCTTCATGACATTGTGTCGTAGCGAAGACATCAAACTGTTTACTCTTCCTTTAGAAATCACCGGTCGTGGAAAGCCGAAACGACATTTGGTGTAGAACTTGTCCTTGTTTCGGAATTTACGACGGCAGTACTTTCCACATCGATGGCTTTGGAAACGCAGAACTTTTTCTCTTAGGCTTTTCTTCTCCTTTGCGTTTGGAACAACACACGTAGAATACTGTTGGATGAAGCTCATCACTGAGTCTTCTGGATCCGTTCCAAATTTAGGTGCATCCTTGATCCACAGCAACATATGTATATGAGGAGCACCTCTTGCTTGGTACTCCTTTCTCCAGAAGAAATCCAACACCTCTCCAAGAGGTGGATTCTTCTTATTCATGATGAAAGACATCATAGCTTCAAATCTATGATTGAAGTACCTACATACATTGACTGGATCCAAAGAGCACAGTTCTCCGGGTGTCTTGAATTCGATGTTATCTACGTTAGCATTTGCCTCTCGTAGAAATTCAAGTAAGTCTTCCCAGCCATACTCAGAGTGAGGAACCATGTGGGAGTACCTAAGTTCCTCAGCATACATTTTAAATCACCATGACGACGGTACCAGTACTTATTAGTACCACGCTGACACGCCATGAGATTAATCAGGTGAGAATCCAAAATACTGTCTTGGACATTGACTTTATCCATAAAGTCACTTGCCGAGATGTTTTGCATGTGTATACCACTTTTCAAGATGTGGTTCACTGCATATGACAGTCCAGACAGATCGCTTTCAAACAGGAGATGAAACAAATAAGGAATGCATTGTCGAAACCTAGCATCTCCTGCATACAATCGCAAAGTCCGGTATTCAGAAGCAGGAATTTGATGAGGTCGCTCATCATATCTTCCTCCCTGACCTGTTGGAAAAAGCTGTGGGAAACACCGAGCTTCCAAACTTTCCTCCCAAACACTAATGGGACTCCCTTTGGCTTGTTTCATTTGAAACACCTCAATAGCATTCCCCATGACTTCCTTGGAATGCAAAGGATGAACACTATAATGTTCATATATTTCTTCACTAGTAGAGGGTTCTACTTTCTCAATTTGACCAGCACACAAATCGCTATCCTCTTCCTCACTTACTTCCTCTTCTGCAACATATACATTTTTATAGTATTTATTATATTTTTTCAAATACAATGTTGCCCTTTTGACTTTCCTAACATCTACTAAATCTTGCCATATTTTCTTATTCTTTGTCGGAACCCCATTAACTAAGATAACAAGAGGTTCCTCTTCCACTTTTTCTACTCCAATTGTGTTAATGTTTTTCTTCAAATCTAGAGGCAAATAAACAACTCTTCCCTTTAATCCTCTCTGTAAATCTGATGGAGGCAATTTCCCTGTCTTTGGCTCCATTCTTACAATAGCCTGAAAGGGATGGATACTTTGAATCAAAATAGATTCATAAGTATTTAAATCCTTCAATTCAGAAGGAATCTCAACCAATTCCAGATTATTATGAACCGCTCTAGCAGGAATCTGGTTTTGATTTAATTTGCAACAACAATAAGTACACACACGTTGATCCAATCCCAAATCAAAACAATTTTCTACCATCAAGTATGTTGCGAAATCCTTCCATTCACTATTATTTTCCCTTTCACTTTTTGCATATAAATCCACTAACTTAGTCTGATTCTTATAATAAGTGCGTCGACAACACACACAAGTGAAATTAGGCCTCTCACTTGATTTCACCTGAAACGTCGCAATTTCCCTCTGGAAATTATCTGTACTGGAAACCTGTACACTATCTTCCACATTACCCTCTTCTTCTGGGTCAATTTCAACATTCTCCTCTTTACTTCCAAAGTAACAAAACTCAATTTCTTCACATATGTTCTTCACATCTATTTCAGAACCATGCAAAAGAGCAGCGCATAATTGTTTAAGCATAATTGCTGGACTCTTAGCATAATACAACATTCTAACTAATTTCCTCACTTTATTATGATGCACTGCTAGCATCCTGAAATGATGAAAAACACTCTGGCATACTCTCCTGGAAAGACAAGCCAGTGAATGACCATGCAAACCTGTCACTTCTCTCACTCTGCAAGGATCTAATTCTTGCAACAACCTTATTTTCTGCTTCAAACTTTTCTTTTTAAATGACCGTACAAAATCACAAAGCAAATTGATGGAATCCTGTCGCACACTACAAATACTACTACACTTCCAGGTGTAGACAGGACCCTTAGCACGTCTTCCTAAAACCTCATTACCTAACACCTCTTCTGTCTCTGTTGTCACAAGTTTTTCTTTTTCAACTGGACAACCATCTTTCACTTCATAAGCACGACCACTGGTGTCAACTGCATGCACCAAATCATTATCCTGGAAATAACTCTCCTCATTAAAAAATGCCTCACAGCTTGAACTATGCATCCATTCTCCAGAAAAAACTTCACAAAAATTACTACGATTAACTATTCTCTTCCATCTACTATTTCTTTTGAAATCATAAATTGCCTTGTTTAGCTTCCTAATTCTATTGATTATCAAAATAAATAACTTACGTTTAATTTCAAATGCCTGATCAATAACTTTCTCAACTTTTTTTTTCTCTTATAAAAAACCAGTTTCTGTTGACCTTTCTTAATATTTTTTAACAAATTGCCAATTATCCTGTTGCGGAACATTCGTTTACGAATGTCCCTAAACTGTTGTTTCCTTCTACTATCATGCACAGAGTTATCTCTTGCTCTAGCAGTAACATTTTTGATTGGCCTTTCCTTTCCATTTGAATTGCTTCTCTTTTTATGGACTGAAACATTTTCTGTAGTAATATTTTTTTTACTACACATATTTCTTATGAAATATTTTGTGCTCTTACCCGGTACTTTCTTCGTGACTTGACAAATCTTTTTGTTAGAGGACTGCTGCTTATTTTGTTTCACCTGCTGTCTTTGACGTTTTGCAGCCTTTCTCTGTCTTTCTATTGTTGGCATGGTGAAATCTTGAAATGATCTGCAGTTGAATCTGTGGTAAAATATAATAAAAAATGTTATTAACCATTATTACCAAACAGTAAATCAATAACAGTGATCAAAAACTTAACACACTACTTGACATTTTAAATAGAAGATTTTTTAGTCCTTGGCAAATTTACAATACAGAAATAGCAGAAAAGAAATGACTTTTATATTTATGTTACCTGTGCTATTTTATATGTGAATCTGATCTAATTTTATGAGCATATTTTAATATTTTATTGAAGACACTACACATAACCTGTTTTTGAAGGTGTCTTTATTTTTAAATTAAACGGTTTACATTTTTACTTTTTATTAATTATAAATTTTAAAAATAAATGTTTATATTTCCATAGGCTCAAGCAGGTCAGCTTCCCACCCTATGTCATATAATTCGGACAAATCTGCATCCTCATCACGCTCTTCTTCATCCTCAGGATTTAAATCATCCAATGGATCAACATCCACTGATGTTTCAATTACAAGTTCAATGATGAGGTCAAAATCAACTGATTGCAGATTGTCGCTCATGTTGATGTTGTCTTTATATTTAAAGAAAGATAACAACAATGAGATGTTGCAGAGTAAGAGACAAATCTCAGAGATTATAATAGTAAAATTGTTTAACAAGAGTAATATTTTGCAGCTATTATTTAGCTATGTCCAGCAATGCTGATCAGGTGAAGACTATGTCTAATTTTTCAGTGAACAGGACTCATCTCTTCTTAACCTTGGATAAGCCTCACCGACTCTGTGTGTCCTGCATATACTTAAATGTAAAGGGGCAGATTTATGTTAAATGGCACATCCCCAGGCATGCACCAGTTAACGTGCACCGCTGCTCTGCCACCCATGGTGTGCCGTATTTACAATCAGATAGGAGAAAGCTGCGTCAAAACCCTGCGCCTGCTTTAAGCAGGCATAGGTCTTGACGCAACATTGTGGAGATGGGGCACCCCTGAGCCTTGCTTGAGCTGCATCGCACTTGCGATACAACTCCAGCAATCACTACCTTTACAGCACAGATACATCACGCATCTGTGCCATTTTTGCCCCATGATGCCCCGCATTGTAAATGCAGCACACCATGGGTGGCGGAACAGCGGCGCAGGATGACTGACACATCCCTGGTGATGCACCAGTCATCATAAATCTATCCCTAAGCTTCTTATCTTTTTACAGATGAACCGCCATATGTACCATCAAACTATTTTGCATTTCCTAAATAGCGAATTTTAAGGAATAAATAGCAATTCTTTACCATTCCTAATTTGCAATGAGCAAATTGCTAATTGCAAGTTACCCATTCATTTCCATGGGCTAGGAGGCTCATAGGAATGAAGGTTTAATTTGCGATTAGCAATTTGCTCATCACAAATTAGGAATTTTTCCAAGGGTGCAGGGGTGTCTCAAGAACACCCTGCTGCACCCCTGAAAAAGAAATTTGGGGGCATATGGCACACATACATGCCCTAAGGGCATGTGTTGGCGTCATATGGGACCTTTTGTTTTTTTGAAAAAAAGCTTTTTGAAAAGAATTCACAAATTACCACCAACTAGAAGTTGGTGGTAGTTTCCAAATCCTTAATGTCATTTTTTACATATTTTTTGTTTGATACATTGCATTTAAGTAATCGCAAAATTTGCAAATCCTTCAGTGCATTCGCAAAATAAGGAATAGCAAATTTTGCTACTCCTTATTTTGCATCAAACTTGTTTGATACATACCATTTGTCTAATTAACATTCGCAAAGGCCGAAATTCGCAGAATTTTGATCTTTGCGAATGCTAATTAGCTTGATACATATGGCCCCAAGTGAGGCCTGTCTTGCAACATGGTGCATCTTTTGCATCACTGCTGCATCGGTTTCATGTGGTACGTTTTTTTTACACCATGACATATCTGCCTAAATGCATCAATTTGTAATTTTGTCGCCTCATAGCAAATCTTTTGCACCGCCGCTGCATCATAAAAGTGACGCACAGTGGCGCAAAAGAGGCATACACCTATCATAAATCTGTCCCTAGCATTTTAAATGATTAATCCAGGATGACGATAAGGTGTGGCCTATCCAAAGGTTTGTTTAAGGTGAGGCCTACTCAGGATTGCAGATTAAAGTTACGCTTGATGAAGAATACAGAGGAGATAATACATGTAAAGGCCTACCAATGAAGTAAGTAATGTGCACTTTATTTCGCCAGTCATCATAAATGTATCCCTAAGCTTCTTATCTTGTTACAGATGAACCACCATATGTACCATCAAACTATTTTGCATTTCCTAAATAGCGAATTTTAAGGAATAAATAGCAATTCTTTACCATTCCTAATTTGCAATGAGCAAATTGCTAATTGCAAATTACCCATTCATTTCCATGGGCTAGGAGGCTCATAGGAATGAAGGTGCAATTTGCGATTAGCAATTAGCTCATCACAAAATAGCAATTTTTTCAAGGGTGCAGGGGTATGTCAAGAACACCCTGCTGCACCCCTGAAAAAGAAATTTGGGGGCATATGGCGCACATACATGCCCTAAGGACATGTATTGGCGTCATATGGCACCTTTTGTTTTTTGGAAAAAAATGCTTTTTGAAAAGAATTCGCAAATTACCACAAACTAGAAGTTGGTGGTAGTTTCCAAATCCTTAATGTCATTTTTTACATATTTTTTGTTCGATACATTGCATTTAAGGAATCGCAAAATTTGCAAATCCTTCAGTGCAATCACAAAATAAAGAATAGCAAATTTTGAATTAAGGACATTTTAAGTAATTTCCACATGTGCAGTGTTTTCAAATTATGATTTGAAAATCGTTTTTGGGGAAAAGGAATGGTTTGCAAATTTATGACAAGGACATAATGGTGTATGCTTCTCTATAAGGCATTTCAGTGTCTCTGATGTCATTTTTCCCATATTACATTATAAGACCTTTCCCCATGGAGCACATTCCTTGTAAATATGCTCCCACCTGTGCATGGTGAATTTAGATTTTGACTGTTTGAGTCACATAGTCATGTTAATAGTGACCCAAAAAAATTGGAAACGCTTTAAAAAACACATTCATGTGTCTTAAGGACATTTTAAGTCATTTCCCCGTGGACAGTGTTTTGTAAGTGGCGCAAAAGAGTCATACACCTATCATAAATCTGTCCCTAGCATTTTAAATGATTAATTCATGATGACGATAAGGTGTGGCCTATCCAGAGGTTTGTTTAAGGTGAGGCCTACTCAGGATTGCAGATTAAAGTTACGCTTGATGAAGAATACAGAAGAGATAATACATGTAAAGGCCTACCAATGAAGTAAGTGATTTGCACTTTATTTCGCCAGTCATCATAAATGTATCCCTAAGCTTCTTATCTTGTTACAGATGAACCACCATATGTACCATCAAACTATTTTGCATTTCCTAAATAGCGAATTTTAAGGAATAAATAGCAATTCTTTACCATTCCTAATTTGCAATGAGCAAATTGCTAATTGCAAAGTACCCATTCATTTCCATGGGCTAGGAGGCTCATAGGAATGAAGGTGCAATATGCGATTAGCAATTAGCTCATCACAAAATAGGAATTTTTTCAAGGGTGCAGGGGTATCTCAAGAACACCCTGCTGCACCCCTGAAAAAGAAATTTGGGGGCATATGGCGCACATACATGCCCTAAGGACATGTATTGGCGTCATATGGCACCTTTTGTTTTTTGGAAAAAAATGCTTTTTGAAAAGAATTCGCAAATTACCACAAACTAGAAGTTGGTGGTAGTTTCCAAATCCTTAATGTCATTTTTTACATATTTTTTGTTTGATACATTACATTTAAGGAATCGCAAAATTTGCAAATCCTTCAGTGCAATCGCAAAATAAGGAATAGCAAATTTTGAATTAAGGACATTTTAAGTCATTTCCACATGTGCAGTGTTTTCAAATTATGATTTGAAAATCGTTTTTGGGGAAAAGTAATGGTTTGCAAATTTATGAGAAGGACATAATGGTGTATGCTTCTCTATAAGGCATTTCAGTGTCTCTGATGTCATTTTTCCCATATTACATTATAAGACCTTTCCCCATGGAGCACATTCCTTGTAAATATGCTCCCACCTGTGCATGGTGAATTTAGATTTTGACTGTTTGAGTCACATAGCCATGTTAAAAGTGACCCAAAAAAATTGCAAACGCTTTAAAAAAACACACTCATGTGTCTTAAGGACATTTTAAGTCATTTCCCTGTGGACAGTGTTTTGTAAGTGGCGCAAAAGAGGCATACACCTATCATAAATCTGTCCCTAGCATTTTAAATGATTAATTCATGATGACGATAAGGTGTGGCCTATACAGAGGTTTGTTTAAGGTGAGGCCTACTCAGGATTGCAGATTAAAGTTACGCTTGATGAAGAATACAGAGGACATAATACATGTAAAGCTCTACCAATGAAGTAAGTGATGTCCACTTCATTGCGCCAGTCATCATAAATGTATCCCTAAGCTTCTTATCTTGTTAGACATCAACCGCCATATGTATCATATAACTATTTTGCATTTCCAAAATAGCGAATTTTAAGGAATAAATAGCGATTCTTTACCATTCCAAATTTGCGATGAGCAAATTGCTAATTGCAAATTACCCATTCATTTCCATGGGCCAGGATGCCCATATGAATGAAGGTGCAATTTGCGATTAGCAATTAGCTCATCGCAAATTAGGAATTTTTCCAAAGGTGCAGGGGTGTCTCAAGAACACCCTGCTGCACCCCTGAAAAATAAATTTGGGGGCATATGGCGCACATAAATTTTAACAACATTCCATTACCTCAAAAACGATTTTCAATTCATAATTTGAAAACACTGCCCACAGGGAAATTACTTAAAATGTCCTTAAGACACATGAAAGTTTTTTTTAAAAGCCTTTGCAAGTTTTTGGGTCACTTTTAACATGGCTATGTAACTCAAACAGTCAAAATCTAAATTTACCAAGCACAGGTGGGAGCATATTTACAAGGAATGTGCTCCACAGGGAAAGGTCTTTTAATGTAATATGTGAAAAATGACATCAGAGACACTGAAATGCCTTATAAAGAATCATACACCATTATGTCCTTGTCATAAATTTACAAACCATTCCTTTTCCCCAAAAACGATTTTCAAATCATAATTTGAAAACACTGCACATGAGGAAATGACTTAAAATGTCCTTAAGACACATGAAAGTGTTTTTTGATTGCCTTTCCAGCATGGTTGGGTCACTTTTAACATGGCTATGTAACACAAACATTTAAAATCTAAATTTGCCATGCACAGGTGGGACCATATTTACAAGCAATTTGCGCCACAGAGAAAGGTCTTACATTAAAATGGGAAAAATAACATCAGGGACAGTCAATTGCCTTATAAAGAAGCATACACCATTATGTCCTTGTCATAAATTTAAAAACAATTCCTTTTCCCCAAAAATGATTTTCAAATCATAATTTCAAAACACTGCACATGGGAAAATTACTTAAAATGTCCTTAAGACACATAAAAGCGTTTTTTGATTGCCTTTGCAGCATGTTTGTATCACTTTTAACATGGCTATGTAACACAAACATTCAAAATCTAAATTTTCCATGCACAGGTGGGAGCATATTTACAAGCATTTTGCGCCACATAATTCATAATTTTCTCCTTAAAGCACACTATTCTCTATCTAAATTAAAGAAATATTTTCTCACCTTAGCAAATACTTTGAGTTTGAAAACAGTCTCAGAAACACACCAATTTGTCTTCAGCAGAGCAAAAGGTATGCACTCCAGAGTCTGCAGCTATCAAAAGCACAGAAATGCTGTAATTCTTCACACATATCTCTCATGTCACCCAATCAAAACTCTTCCCTCACTTTTTTTCAAATGAAAACCCTTCCCCCCTCTGCCATTTCATGCCTTTTCTGCATGGCAACCACCTCTTGGAAGACTTCTGGTGTTTGCAAGTTCACACAACAATGTTGCAATTGAACTCTGAACTCTCAGTGCACCTGCATATCCACTGCAATCTTTCATTTAATGATTATTTATTGACCACTCAAAATACATCTTTCAAAGAACTCACCCATGCACCCTAACTTTCTGTTTTCAGCAATCAAAATCCACCAATCACTGTTACTGCTTCATGAACACAGAAACTCCACAGTTTTTTTTCATTTTAAACTCTCATTTTTTCAACTGCCATTTCATTGCCACACTTCATCTGACTGCAGGAGAACCTCCTCTCACCATGTTTTCTGTCTGGATTGTTGGACATAGTTATATTCACTGGGCTCACAGGTATGCTGAGAACAGAAAATTACCTAACCTCAATTTACAAGATGTGGAAATTAAGTGGTTTGGCCACAGAGGATTAAAATGTCACCAATTGATACCATTGGTGAAAACCTTTATGCATTTGCCCAAACCTGACCTGTTAATTGTGCACTGTGGAGGTAATGATTTGGGCACTTTGACTGGGGTAGGTCTGGAAATGCTTTTAAAGG
Organism: Lissotriton helveticus; assembly: GCF_964261635.1. Taxonomy (NCBI): domain Eukaryota; kingdom Metazoa; phylum Chordata; class Amphibia; order Caudata; family Salamandridae; genus Lissotriton; species Lissotriton helveticus. The sequence goes on from NC_136067.1 coordinate 1,569,947,464, forward strand.
ACACCTTTGAGCAATTGATGGCACTTTTTCCTCAGACTGCCTTGGTATATTCAAATATATGCCAAAGACAGAAATGGAGGTGGTCAAACCAATTTTGTCCACAAATTGAGAAGTCGAGGAAGCATGTAAACAAATCTGTTTCAGCTTACATGAGAGACCATGGAATGGGCTCCCTGTACAACAATAACTTGCGTTACTACATGCAAGATATCTACAGAGGAGATGGAGTTCACTTCTCAGATGAGGGCAACAGAATTTTCACTCTGAATTTAAGAATGTGCATTGGTACCTACTTATAAGTACCTAAATGTACCATAAACCCAAAAGCTCTTCTCAGAGCTACCCTACATCTGATCACTCACAATTGTTATTTTTCCTCTAACTTTTTTCACTAATTTTCAACAAAGTACGCTCCCTGGGACGCTACCCGGTACGCGAACCGGGAGCTAACCTCGCAAAATTTTTTAAAAAAATGTTTTTTTTCCGCACATATAAGCCTCCTCAGCCACCCTCAGAAAACCTAGGGGGTCAAGATAAGTCTACCGTGCCCCCTTCTACCCATTCTGAACATTATTTGCCCTCCATTTTGTATCTTAATTCGACCGAAACACAAAATGGTGGACTCCCGTAACGCTTAAGGTTCGCGAACCGGGGCGCTCAACGGTTCGCGTACCGGGTCGCTCCCTGGGAAGCGCACCATCAAAAAAGGTGGGAAAGTAGTTCACAGAAAAGCCACTGGAGACAATTTCACCAAATATAGATTAGCTCATACTACATACCAATCCCTACCATTTTCACAAATTTGATTGGAATTCCATTTAGCCATTTAGCCTGTAGACCTCTCTAAATACCCTGAGGTAAATTACTTCACAAAACACATCTGAAGTGTTGGAATTGACAACCAATTAATATGTTACTTTCATTTTCTACTTTTTTTACCTGACATTTCATTGGTTATATACCTGAATATATATAAAGGAAGAGAAGAAAACACAGCCATTTTGACTACTACTTCTTGGTGTACATTTCAATAGTATTTTCACTAATTCCTTCAACTTCTTTCTAAAGGTAAGTTTTTATTTTTAAAACTGAAGTATATTGTGCACTATAAGTTAATATGGTAAACTTTTTCTGATAGTTATATACTATCCCTCTGTAGTAGTTATAGATTTAGATAGACTTCTCTGTTATAGTTATGGATGGAGTTAGGCTTCTCTTGTATAATTATGAATTAACTTACGTTAAATCACATACACTTTTTTATATTCCTACTTCCACTCTGATACTATACACTGCCCAAAGATAAATTCACTGATAAAAACTGCCTATCTAAAATTAATCCCAACAGTGCCCTATCTCTACTAATATATATTTTTTTAATCTAAATTTCAGGCAAAATGGAAGGCGAACAGAAAGTTGAATTTCAAATTGTCCTGCAAGAGAGCAGCCAAGAAATCATTGATGAAAATGATATTGAATTTTTCGATGAAACTTGGGACAAAGAACTACTGCAATGTGTACAAGCAGTAGATAACCTCCTTGAAAATGAGGACATTTTACACCCTCAGAGACTACAATGTATATTCAATGATAATTATGAAATTTCTGACAATGAAATGTTAGAAAGTTTAATGAATTATGAAACACAATCACAATAAAAAAAAATGCTTAAAAAATTAAAGAAAATAAAAAATAATCAACAAAACCAACAATCAATTAACATACAGCATTTAAAAAGTCTATCATTCATTTTTCATTGCAGTATGCTGCCCAGAACGCTTCCCGGTTCGCGGACCGGGCGCTACCCACGCAAAAAAACAAACAAAAAAATTTTTGTTTTTGCCCCGCGGGGCCCTTTTAAAGCCTCCACATTAAACCTAGGGGGTCAGGGAGGATCTACTATGCCCCCTTATGGTTATTTCCCCCTTTGTTTTGGCCTCCTCTTGTCTCTCAATCCTACCGAGAGACAAGATGGCGGCCGCTCCGGACTGTTTAGAATGTTGACAGACACCGGAGAACCAATCAGCTTCGCTACGCGAAGTTCCGGTACGCTTAAGGTCCGCGGACCGGAGCGCTGCCCAGAGCGCGCTTACAGATATATATCTTTTTTTAAATGTTAATTTCTCAAAATCCACTGGAGCACATATATTGAGACCTACAAAAGGCACATCGGGCTACCAGTCCCTACAATTTTGCCAAGTTTCATGCAAATCCATTCAGCCGTTCGGGCTAAAAGTGAGGCCAACCGCCCTATGGAAAACTCAATGTTAAAAACACGTTTTGGGACCCCCCTTTTTTCTCGACCCCCCCTGGACGAACCCCCCCCAAATTTCCAGGGGCTGCTCAGAAACAAAATGTTCAATTTTCCAGAAAATTTCAGCCAATTCCGTCCACAAACGCCAAAGTTATTAGACATAGAATTTTCAAAAATCCCATAGAGAAAAAATCCTAACTATATATACCTACTGGCGACCGCCAGTAGGTAATATATATATATGTGTGTGACCAAGCTCGCTGTGCGAGCGAAACACGTAACCTGGAATAAATCACCATCACTGGTGTTTGTCTACTCTGAGTGATCACTTTATTGCAATTTGATATATATATATATATATATATTACCTACTGGCGGTCGCCAGTAGGTATATATAGTTAGGATTTTTTCTCTATGGGTTTTTTGAAAATTCTATGTCTAATAACTTTGGCGTTTGTGGACGGAATCGGCTGAAATTTTCAGGAAAATGGCACATTTTGTTTCTGAGCAGCCCTTGAAAATTTGGGGGGGGTTCGTCCAGTGGGGGCCGAGAAAAAAGGGGGGTCCCAAAACGTGTTTTTAACATTGAGTTTTCCATAGGGCGGTTGGCCTCACTTTTAGCCCGAACGGCTGAATGGATTTGCACGAAACTTGGCAAAATTGTAGGGACTGGTAGCCCGATGTGCCTTTTGTAGGTCTCAATATATGTGCTCCAGTGGATTTTGAGAAATTAACGTTTAAAAAAAGATATATATCTGTAACAGCGGACCGGTTAGCGCTCTGGTTCGCGGACTTTTCGCGCAACGGAGCTTTGTGAAGCGAAGCTGATTGGTTCTCCGGCGTCTGTCAACATTCCAAACAGTCCGTAGCGGCCGCCATCTTGTCTCTCGGTAGGATCGAGAGACAAGAGGAGGTCAAAACAAAGGGGGAAATAACTATAAGGGGGCATAGTAGATCCTCGCTGACCCCCTAGGTTTGATGTGGAGGTTTTAAAAGGGCCCCGCGGGGCAAAAAAAAATAATAATAATAATAATTGAACGGCTGAATGGATTTGCACGAAACTTGGCAAAATATTAGGGACTGGTAGCCCGATGTGCCTTTGCTAGGTCTCAATATATGTGCTCCAGTGGATTTTGAGAAATTAACGTTCAAAAAAAGATATATATCTGTAACAGCGCTCCGCTTCGCGTAACGGAGGTTTGCGAAGCTGATTGGTCATTCTGTCACTGGGCTATAGTTGGGCTACATCTGGCTGATATTTGGGCTACATTTGTTTTTTTGTGTGTCTGGCGGCCATCTTTGGGCTACATTGGGCTTCATTGGGCTACATTCGGCTAATTAGCAAATAGCTCATCGCAAACTAGGAATGGTAAAGAATCGCTATTTATTCCTTAAAGTTCGCTATTTAGGAAATGCAAAAAACTTTGATGATACATATGGCGGTTCATCTCTAACAAGATAAGAAGCATAGGGATACATTTATGATGACTGGCGCATCACCAGGGATGTGTTAGTCATTCTGTGCCGCTGTTCCGTCACCTATGGTGTGCTGCATTTACAATGCGGCGCATCATGGGGCAAAAACAGCACAGATGCGTGATGTATCTGTGCCGTAAAGGTGGCGCATTGCTGGAGTTGTATCGCAAGTGTGATGAAGCTCCAGCAAGGGTCGGGGGTGCCCCTGTCGCAGGGTTTCTGTTCTCACACAGAACTGTGGACAGAGGATTGGAACCTCGGCGAATTAGGGTGTCCCAAAACTCACGTTAGTAATCAAAAACTCCTTAGCAAGCTAGGTACAGTGTCACATTGGATATAACAAACTCTCAATGTTTAGACAATCCAGAATATGAACTTATAGTACCTCAGGATACGTGGAACTCATGAACAGTCGGTCGTTATATATTTCTTAGAAACCAGAACATGGAGTTAAGAAGAACACATGTGTATTTGAAATGTTTATTTACTAATGCCGTCTTCTCAGGCGTAGTACCTTAGATAATAAAAGTACACATATTATCAGTAGCAAAATTACCAGCATAGTTACTAGTACATAAAAAGTGAATGGTGATAGTATGTTAACATGCTGTAAATGAATAAGAGTTAGCAACACTTATAAGCAGCCGCGGGCCGTGGAGGGAGTTACGGTGAGGCAGGGAGGCGGGGAGGGGGAGAAGCAGGGTGGAGAATACAAGTACACATATTATCAGTAGCAAAATTACCAGCATAGTTACTAGTACATAAAAAGCGAATGGTGACAGTATGTTAACATGCTGTAAATGAATAAGAGTTAGCAACACTTATAAGCAGCCGCGGGCCGTGGAGGGAGTTACGGTGGGGCAGGGAGGCGGGGAGGGGGAGGGGCAAGGTAGAGAGGGCTCCACCCTGCTTCTCCCCCTCCCCGCCTCCCTGCCTCACCGTAACTCCCTCCACGGCCCGCGGCTGCTTATATCTCACCCTCCCTAATACACATATTATATTATTTGCTAAGAAGGTCTCTTTGTGTTGGTTTAGGGCGTGCCCATACTTTAGTGTCTTAGATTTGAAGGAATCACATCAGCATACACCAGCTCTCTCTTCATGTGAACCGCATCAACTGTTGTGTATGTGTGTTCGGCAAAGCAATATAAAACCCGCCTCATGCCCAGAATTGGCAGAAGTTGCACTTATGTTATGAGTATGAAGTCGTGGAGATCAGACCTCATAACAATTCTGTATCGTGTTGTTCTTGAAACTTTAGCACTCGCTGTACAGATATAGTTTAACAAGTAAAGCAGATAGTAGACCAATAACATATTATTCTCATGTAAACCACGATGAACTACTAGGTGGAAAGCTAAAGCAACAACTAAATGTCGTGTGCAGAAGTTGCAAAAAAGGAAAAATGGCGTTTAAACCGGTAATGAGCCCATGCTAACTTAACACGGTGTAAAGATATCCAGGACCTAGATGACACCTCCTCATGATCCGGAAACGAACTGAATAAGATAATAGAAGTGCCATCTCATGAGAGCAGATTGCAAGTTTATATGTGGACGGTCCGCAAGGTAAAGCATTAAAAACTAGGAAAATTCAATGCTAAAGAAAAATAAAACAGCCAAGTACTTTATCGAGTCTTAAGCCAATAGGCAAGGTAAATAATAAAAACTTGACAATTAAGTCAATGAATTGTCAATGAAATGCTAGTACTCAGCATATGAAACATGAAAAAGGTCTATGACATAACTGTGTATGCAAAATAAGCTGCAACAGCCTCCAACAGGAAGTCACCGTCTTCATCCGAAAACAGTTCAGCCATCCAATTTAAAAGCGGAAAAGAACATACGTGCTCTCCCAGCACCGGATCCTCTATCACCATCAGAGGACAGCTCGGTGGGTTTTCAAGAAAGCTGTGTTCCAAGAAAGACTGTGCTGCCGCCAGTAAATTCCAGGGACCAAGTAGTCCATGCATCAATGCCACAGCCATAATCCTTTCGCCAGGACAAATCAACTCGTGAGTAATGATAGGAGTCATCAGCTGATTAAAGTCGACGTCAGGAGAAACCGGTCCGCAGAGACACAAATCAATGGCCCAATCGAAATCACAGGTCAGGCAGTGAAATACAGGCTGGACACAGGTGAAGTAGGAGAACCGAAAAGATAATCCATATGCCGTGCTTAATATCGCCAACGGCATTGTGCCATAATATTCTAGCATGCGATTGCGGAACAGTGTCAGCAGCTGCAGGGTCGGAGGTTGCATAGGAGGGACATCCATATTTAAAAATGTAAAAAAGCACAAGAGCGTCCGCTGGTAATGCAAGTAAAAATGCAATCCACGAACCAGAGTGGAGAAAATGGAATGAAAGGGAGCAGGGATGACTCCAAAGATTTTCTCAAATGAAGTCACGAGACCACTGGTAACAACTTTAAAAAAGTGTGCCAGGGATTTTGTGGAGGATGCGTTAAAGATAGTCGGAAACATGTTGCTGAAATTGAAAGGCAAACCTGTGTACGGGTGTTCGCTATGTGAAGTACGAAAGTTTCACGGGCCGAACTCAAGGCCACCTCTCTGTGAGACAAAAGAGCTCTTATTCTTGTCATGCCGTTGAAACGTGTCCCAAGGTTGGTATTTGTGGCCAGATTGAAAACTCCCTATGTTCATGTGTGGGAGGAAATAGAACATTTCTGCAGCAAATAACCCGTTCACTTACTGTTACGATAAAAGGAATACTTTTAATTAACTCAGAACAATCTTCATTATTGAGCATCAAATAACTACCATTTTCCAACAACTTGAACGTGGGGATGATAGCAGGAACTGGCGTGCCTTGCAACACGCAAGCCATATTTGGTCGGTGTTTGTTGCATGAATCGTGTAACTGTATGTGCCTACACATTAGTGAATGATCTGGCGTCTCAGTGCATTCCTCTCCATTCAGATAAACTTCTTGATCATCTTTGAAACATCTGTATGTGTATGGAAGCGACCAGACCTCATGAACAAAAGCACTACCTAAAGGTTCATAAAGACCTATTGGTATATATTTCATACAATTTGAAAACTTATATAAAGCAAAAGGCAGCGTTATTAAACCGTGGATAAGGCATGTTGCCAAAAAACCCGCAATCCTCTGCTGATGATGTCACTGAGCATGTCATGAATGATGTAATATGTGACATCATCAGTAGTGGATTATGGGTAATAGTATCTCTAGTTTACTCCCCTATAGCTGTCTTTCTTTTAACATAAGTGTGTGTTTCCTTCCCTTATACTTACTGTTTTTGGTTCGCTTCCAGTTCGCGTACCAGCGAGCGAACTAGGAAGCGAACTAAGAGAAATAGAGGTTGGCACAGTTCCAAATATTGTACCAATTTTTTTAATAACGGGGAGGTAGTTCTGAAAAGAACTTTTTTTTTTATTTTTCTGAACATTTTTTTACTGTAAGGTTCCCGATTCGCGAAGCGGGAACGAAGAAAAAAAAATATTTAAAAAAATAATTATTCATAAACATATAAAATATATTTTTGGATTTAAAGAAGAATAAATTTTACAGCTACAGATATTAGCTGTTAAAAAACCAATGAAATTCACTGAAAAAACCATAGGTTATAGACCATATATAGTTAGGAATTAGCATTTACAAAACCTTGAAAATTCACTGAAAAAACCATAGGTTATAGACCATATATAGTTAGGAATTAGCATTTACAAAACCTTATTTTACTCACACAAAACCATTGAAATTCCATATATAGTTAGTTGCACTAACTATATATCGCGCACCCGCAATCCACTGCTGATGATGTCACATATTACATCATTCATGACATGGTCAGTGACATCACTGATGACATCACTGATGACATCTCAAATGACATCACTGATGACATCATCTAGTGTCTGTGTGTTTTTGTAAAGTTTAAATACGTTTTACATATTGAAGAATGACTGGATGTATGGAAGACTGAGTGTGTGTGTGGCTGGCTGGGAGGTGTGTGACTCTGTGCATATCAATGTGTACTTGTATCAGTGATTGTATAAGAGAGTAAGTATGTGTTAGTATATGTGTGAAAAGTATGGTGTTCTGTGTTTAACTATAGATGAGGAAATCGAAGTGTGATTGATTCTTCACAGGACTGACTAGGTGTATGAGTGCATATGATAGTGTTCTAATAATAAGTGACTGTATGTATGAGTAATTGTATGGGTGAATGAGTGAATGTGTGTGTAGACGTACGAATCAGTGAGTGTGTATGTAGTAACTGGTATTGGTGTGTCATGATGTCATCAGTGATGTCATTTGAGATGTCATCAGTGATGTCATTTCAGATGTCATTAGTGATGTCATCAGTGATGTCACTGAAGTATGGTGTTCTGTGTTTAACTGTATAGATGAAGAAATGGAAGTGTGATTGATTCTTTACAGGACTGGCTTGGTGTGTGAGTAACTCCATGGATGAGTGGCAGTGTGTGACTGTCTGCATAGGTGTATGAGTGCATATGATAGTGTTGTAATAATAAGTGACTGTATGTATGAGTGATTGTATGGGTGAATGAGTGAATGTGTGTGTAGACGTAGGAATCAGTGAGTGCTTATGTAGTAACTGGTATTGGTGTGTCATGATGTCATCAGTGATGTCATTTGAGATGTCATCAGTGATGTCATCAGTGATGTCATTTGAGATGTCATCAGTGATGTCATCAGTGATGTCACTGACCATGTCATGAATGATGTAATATGTGACATCATCAGCAGTGGATTGCGGGTGCGCGATATATAGTTAGTGCAACTAACTATATATGGAATTTCAATGGTTTTGTGTGAGTAAAATAAGGTTTTGTAAATGCTAATTCCTAACTATATATGGTCTATAACCTATGGTTTTTTCAGTGAATTTTCAAGGTTTTGTAAATGCTAATTCCTAACTATATATGGTCTATAACCTATGGTTTTTTCAGTGATATATATATATATATATATATATATATATATATATATATATATATATATATATATATATATATATATATATATATATATATATATATATATTGCCTACTGGCGGTCGCCAGTAGGTAGTTATAGTTAGGACCTAGTTTCCATAGGAAATCCTCAACATTCTATTTGGATTAACTTTGGCCCTGGTGGATGAATCTTTGCGAATTTCTCAAAGAAGATGGCTCGGTCCGCTGCGCTCCTTCCCTGAAAGTTTGGGGGGATTGGTGAAGTGGGGGCTGAGATAAAAGGGGGTCCCAAAACGTGTTTTCTCCATGTTATTTTCCATAGGACGTTTAGACACGGCTACAGGTCGAACGGCTGAATGGATTTATAAGAAATTTGGCAAAACTGTAGAGTCCGGCTCGCAGATTACGCTTTTTTTTAGAATGGTGTAAATCCGTTCAGTAGTTGCTGAGAAAATTAAAGTTAAAGTCAATTATATATCTATACGCGCGCACGGGTGCGCGCACTCAAGCAGCTGCGCGCGAGCGGAATTTTTTTTTTGCTGCGTGACGTCTGTTAACGTTCGATTCAAAGGAAATCAGGAAGTGTTGACCGCCATTTTGTCACTGCGAGTAAATATATTGTTCATTTCAAAGCGTTGGAACATGGAAAGGGGAGAAGGTAGAGATTGTTTTGCTGCGTAGGTTTTCTCAGGGTGTGCAGTAAGGTCCTTAAAGGCGAAAATATATATATATATATTTTTTTTAAGTTGCGGGGTGCGCGCACTGGGGCACGCACACCTATTTATAAGAGTGTGAAAATGGAGATAAATCAGAAGTTTGAGTGCTTAGATATAAGGTGGCTCTGAAAAGAGCCCTTGTGTTAATTGAGTTTTTTCTGCATTTATAAGTAAGTAGCGATGCAGAGCCGGATGTTGCAGAGGAAGATTCTGTTTCTGCCTTCCTTCTTACTTAGTTATGGTTTTTTCACTCCCACTCCAGGCTTTTAGTCTGTGGATGGAAATCCATGAACCTAGACTCTCCTATGAAAATCATACTATTGATGCTTGACTGAGGCCAAGGAGATCAGAGTGCATGTGTGTGTAAGGTGATGTCCCTCTGGGGAGATGATGTTACGTTTAAACGTAGCCCCTGAGTGCTTAGTTCGGTTCTGTTCTCTGTCACTGTTGTTGATTTAGAGCCCCAAATACAAAGGCTTGTTGTTGCTTGTGAATCCCCAAGTGTATATTTGCTCATACTGATCCATAACGCCCCGGCGTATTCATGTCGTAGGCCGCAAGAGTGGGCGAAACTCAGCTGGCCGAGCAAGACTTGGGGAGGGGGCAGGAGCCAAGAGGAAACAAGGAGGGGTTTTCATCATTTGGGACAAAAAATATTTCTAAACCAATGAAAAGTTTTATTAACAAGTCACATGACCTGTTATGCTTACGTTACGCGCTCCGCGCCGCGCCCCGGATTGCTTCCGGGAAGCTGTGCTTCGCGCCTCGCGCACCGGAGCACTTCCGGGTGCGCTAACGCGGCGTGTCATATGACGCATTATGCAACAACACGATACGTCGTTGGGGCTCCACCGGAACTGATTGAATTGGTAGTCTACAGTGTTTCTGGAAGTTTCAGACTGAAGCTGGCGTCAGCATGAGAGCACCCCGTGGCTACGTCGTGGCCATTCTGGGAGCAATCATGGCAGAAGCTCCCCACCGGAACTCTGCGGGAGTCGGGGGCCCCGGTGACTCTTGTAGAATCTTCAAGGCTGATGGGACGCTTTTGGGAATGGGGCCCATGCCGTAGCAGTCAAGCGTCCGAGTTCCAGGGTTGTCCAGAGCCATCCTTGCAGGCCAGGCCCAAGTCTGTGGAGCCGACCGCCATTTCCTGAGCTCCGTGGCAGCCGCCTGTCGCTGTACCGCAAGAGTGGGTGCAATTCAGCCGGATGGCGGGTGAGACGCTGTAATAGCAAGAGCAGGCGTAATTCAGCTGGCTGAGCGAGGCAATGTGCCGCAGGAGCGGGCGCAACTCATCTTGTAGAGTGAAGCGCTGGGGTGCAGCTGAGAAACCTCCACCTGGGGAGGTGGGGGAGGCTTGTTCGCACCACCTCTCCCTTCCAGTGCACCCACGCCGTCTCCTGGCGCAGGTATATGTGATGGTTGGACCAGGGCACCGCAGGACGTGTCTTCAGGTCAAACGGATTGTGGGACAAGGTCCAGAATGGAAGAGTCACCAAAAGGCTAAAAGTTCCGCCGGACCCCGGGAGCCGGCCGCCTATGTCGAGTGAAGTGCTGGGGTGCAGCTGAGAAACCTCCACCTGGGGAGGTGGGGGAGGCTCGTTCGTGCCGCCTCTCCTTTCCAGTGCACCCCACGCCGTCTCCTGGCGCAGGTATATGTGATGGTTGGACCAGGGCACCGCAAGACGTGTCTTTAGGGGTATAGCTGAGAAACCTCCACCTGGGGAGGTGGGGGAGGCTCGTTCGCGCCGCCTCTCCCTTCCAGTGCACCCCACGCCGTCTCCTGGCGGAGGTATATGTGATGGTTGGACCAGGGCACCGCAGGACGTGTCTTTAGGTCAAACCCTCAAGTATGGCACCGAACATCCAGGACTTATGCCATTTGTGGAAGGCAGTGACATCGAAGAATCTCAGGGACCAAGCATATCCAGAGTCCTCCCCGGGGTATTTGCACAACGGTCCTCCACCCCTAGGCCGCCAGCTATGCTACCTTGACAGGAACAGTGTCATGCATTTGGATCGATGTTGCAGCAGGCTGCCATGTAAATAGTTATTTAATGAAACGTTTTACCCTGTTACTTTGTTGGTGTGTTGTATATATTTATAATATTTGCATAGGGTTTGTCGTTATTTTGGGCGGGGTGGGCGGCGGAGCAAATTCACTGAAAAAACCATAGGTTATAGACCATATATAGTTAGGAATTAGCATTTACAAAACCTTGAAAATTCACTGAAAAAACGATAGGTTATAGACCATATATAGTTAAATATATCAAGTCCATCTCTGCACTCGATGGAGATACAGGTCGTCGATCAGAAAATGTGCTGGCCACCTCTAATGGTAATAGCGTGGCCAGGGCTTTTGTCGATGCCTCTGCAAATTGCACAGGGTGCACTTGTTTGACATGCCGCACCATGGTATGTATAGAAAAGGAATATTTTTTTTGTTGGATTTCCTCTTGAGAGAAACAAGTCACATATCGTGCAGGTTACTTTTGGTGCATTTACTTTCTTTTGATCTTCAGGATAAGTGAAAAATTGCCAGATGAAAGATTCTTTTTTTCTTCTTAAAGGTAGTCGATCATTTTGTTCAGATTCGGAAGATGAATGAGATACGGTAGCCATTTCACCAAAGTCTTCCGAAAAATGTAGGACGTTGTTCTCTCTTGAGAGTAGAAAAGATAGTGAGAGAAGTGGGTGGAGTGCTGCGTGTAAATTCCAGAATAGAAACTAGTAAGAACCAATTGGAAGTGTTGTTTTCATGTTGCAGCAGGCTGCCATGTAAATAGTTATTTAATAAAACTTTTTACCCTGTTACTTTGCTGGTGTGTTGTATTTATTTATAATATTTGCATAGGGTTTGTCGTTATTTTGGGCGGGGTGGGCGGCGGAGCCGAGCTATCTTGCAGCCATCATGGCGTCGAGCTCGGTTTCTCTCACTAGTTTCATATTTCTCATGAGGGGTTGTTCCTAATGTTTCTATTTTAGCGAGGTCAAAAAGAGATCCTATCAGTGGCCTACTGATTTTGCTCGATTCCTTTTGTTTTTTCTAACGATTTTTAAGTTAAAGTTTGCTAGCACGATACAGCGGCTAGTCCGCATTTTATATATATGTCTTTTTTTATTAGGGGTGTCCTCCGGTGGAGTCGGACGATCTACCTCTAATAAACGGTAAGTGTTCCTCTGAAGGAATGCGTCTTGAAAGTGGCTGACTGTAATGTATGATATTTCACTCAGTGACTTTCAGGCCCATGCTGTTTCAAAACTGTGCATGTGCTTGAAGCAGGCGTAGGTATTGACGCAGCATTGTGAATATAGTGCATTGGTGAGCCTTGCTGGAGCTACATCACAGTTGCGATGCAACTCTAGCAATGTATTACTTTTTCAGCACAGATGTGTTACGCATGTATGGTGTTTTTGTACCATGGTGCGCCACATTTCAAATGTGGCACACCATGGGTAACGGAGCACTAGCATACTGTGGTGCACATCTGGGTATGAAGTAGTTAACATAAATCTGCCCCATAGGTTACAAATCCACGTTTAGTAGACTGTTTGGCCTTTGCAGTTTTATGTTTTTTCTGTTATTCTATGTAGGTATGTAATATTGCAATATTTTTGTCACGAAAAAGAAGCCATGAGTATTGGGTTTGTGAAAGATTGCAAGATTTTTAAAATTAAAAAGCAACAACCATGGCATTGTTTAATATAGTATTGTAAATACTTATCTTTAACAATGATGAGAGAGTAAAAAAAGGTTAACCTGATGTTTTAAAGTTATTCACAGGCTTCTTTAGAGGAAGTATTCTATATTATTGTAGCGTGGGTGTTTCACTTTTTTATAGGTAATAGAATGCATTCTGCAAGCATGTAGTACTCCTCCTGCTACAGCATAAATATTCTTCAGTGCTTATTTTCATTTCGTAAGTGGTATTGAGACCGACACAGAACTTCAATGGATCGGAGGGGCTGTTTCTGTGCATCTGGAGGACTGCCAAGCCGTTGCAGCAGTGGGAGTGAGGCCTCTTACAGGGGCGTAGCGCAGCTCCTTTTGATGTTCACAATTGCAGATAACAGGGTAGAGATGTCCGTGGAATTTATGGATGGTTAGTCACACTAGAGTGTGCGCGGCGCCCCTAGCACCTTATTACGGCACACAGGGGAGCCGCGTTGCACAGTTTGAGAATCAGAGACTTAGGAGATAAACCTTCATAATAGGAAGGCTTCTAAGTGATAAAAATCGCCGGTGCTCGGCGTTAAAAATATCACTGCTATCGGTGGAATTTTCCACGGTGTTAGTGCTTCAACAGAAATGGGAACACATATCTGATAGAAAATCATGTAACAATCTCAGTATTTCACATTATCGCGTGAAAAGAAAGTCTTTCGAAAGATGTTGAACGTTGTTCTCTTTTGAGAGTAGAAAAGATAGTGAGAGAAGTGGGTGGAGTGCTCCGTGTAAATTGCAGAATAGAAACTACTAAGAACCAATTGGAAGTGTTGTTTTCAAGTCACATGACTTCACATGCGCTTCTCAGGATGTGTACGCGGTGATAGTATCTGGTCACGTACGCCATTTGGAAGTAGCGGTCTAATTCAGCGAAGTTTCAAAACGTGAAAAGGAGTAAATCCAAACATATCCGGATTTAATATATCTTCTGAGCTCGATTCAAGCATACAATTGTTAAAGTATAAAACCTTTTATATATTTTTTTAAAATACCAAGGTGTGTACATTCGGTCACACACGAAAGTTTAAAAAGACATTCGGCTCCATTTAATGAAAATTTTCATAATATTAAAAAAGAAGCCTAGGTTTAGTCTCTTTGACGTATTATAAGTTCTTTGATGGGTCTATGAAGAAATTCAATAAGTTCAGATTGCAAAGTTTTCACGAAATATATAGGCGGGTGCGCGCAGTCGGTCGCGCACGAAAGCCTGGAAATGCGCTATCCATTTTATTGAGAACTGTTGCCGAGAGTGCGCACACCGGGTCGTGCACGAAAGTTTAGAAAGGCTATTTTTATTTACAGACAAATTTTAATGCGTTGAAAAAAAGGCAAGGTACAGACTTTCTAATTCTGTATCGCTTTACAAGGAGTCTCTATGCAACTTGAACAGTGAATAAAACGGCTTGTTTCCGAAAAAAATATTGCCAGAACTTTATTGACAAAAGTATAGGTTGTATACACGAGATATTTCTGAATTAGCATTTTAAAAACCAATGAAATTCACTGAAAAAACCATAGGTTTTACACACGTTATAGTTAGGAAGTAGCATTTACAAAACCTATGAAATTCACTGAAAAAACCATAGGTTTGACACCAGTTATAGTTAGCTGGAAATTTTACTGATATAAAACCAATGAAATTCCACGTTATAGTTAGTTGGACTCACTATAACTTGCGCGTGTAATGCACTGCTGATGACGTCACATATTACATCACTCATGACATCACTGATGACACCATCCTTGTGACACAGTGACAGACCTCCTTTCACTGTAATCTAACCCTTGAAACGCATATTCAAAAATAATAACTAAAATTTTCAAAAAAATGGAGATACCCATACCAGTTACAACAACCAATTCAATAATTCCACCATCTATATACACATGCACTAATTCACCATCAGTTCTATATAGTCACTCATACATATATTCACTAATCATATGTAGTGATACACCTACACATCCTGTTACACACCGACAATCATCCAAAGTGTATTCACACACATACTCACACATGCAAATAAACTATTGAACATCCATTTATTTGCATAAACAGCTATACACACACTACCACTTTACTTCTAAGGAAACTTACACATACTTACTCTCTTAAAAAATTACTTATAGAAACACATACTAATTTAAACAGGAACTCTTACAATCCCTCACTCTCACATATAGTCACTTATATACATCAATATTCACATATACTACATTAAAACACATGTAGTTACTGATAAAGACACTAATAAGACAGTCATTCACTCACTAACACAGACATATGCACACTAATCCACCCATACAGTCCTGCACATATGCTGTCTTCAAAACACATACAAACAGAGACTCAGTCATTCTTGCATCTAAGTAATACCCCCACCAAACCATGCAAACACTCATACTGATACTAAGAAAAACATCTAATAACCTATATACATACACATGTACCTACTCATCAACCCATGCAGCCACTTATACACAAAGTGAAACACTAATACATATATTTAAATATTTAAGCATTACTCAGTAATATATGTATTCACTAAGATATTCAATAATATATACATATATAACACATATTTATTTTTCAGAAAGACACACATTCACTGGATGGTGTCATCAGTGATGTCATGAGTGATGTAATATGTGACGTCATCAGCAGTGCATTACACGCGCAAGTTATAGTGAGTCCAACTAACTATAACGTGGAATTGCATTGGTTTTATATCAGTAAAATTTCCAGCTAACTATAAATGGTGTCAAACCTATGGTTTTTTCAGTGAATTTCATAGGTTTTGTAAATGCTACTTCCTAACTATAACGTGTGTAAAACCTATGGTTTTTTCAGTGAATATATATATATATATATATATATATATATATATATATATATATATATATATATATATATATATATATATATATATATATATTACCTACTGGCGGTCGCCAGTAGGTATATATAGTTAGGATTTTTTCTCTATGGGATTTTTGAAAATTCTATGTCTAATAACTTTGGCGTTTGTGGACGGAATTGGCTGAAATGTTCAGGAAAATGGCACGTTTTGTTTCTGAGCAGCCCCTGAAAATTGGGGGGGGGTTTCGTCCAGGGGGGGTCGAGAAAAAAGGGGGGTCCCAAAACGTGTTTTTAACATTGAGTTTTCCATAGGGCGGTTGGCCTCACTTTTAGCCCGAACGGCTGAATGGATTTGCACGAAACTTGGCAAAATTGTAGGGACTGGTAGCCCGATGTGCCTTTTGTAGGTCTCAATATATGTGCTCCAGTGGATTTTGAGAAATTAACGTTTAAAAAAAAGATATATATCTGTAACAGCGGACCGGGCAGCGCTCCAGTTCGCGTACTTTTCGCGCAACGGAGCTTTGTGAAGCGAAGCTGATTGGTTCTCCGGCGTCTGTCAACATTCCAAACAGTCCGTAGCGGCCGCCATCTTGTCTCTCGGTAGGATCGAGAGACAAGAGGAGGCGAAAGCGAAGGGGCAAATGACCATAAGGGGGCATAGTAGATCCTCCCTGACCTCTTAGGTTTGATGTACCATTTTGCCAAGTTTGGTGTAATTCCGTTCAGCCATTCAGGCTGTAGACGTATCTAAATGTCAATAATCGAACGGCTGAATGGATTTGCACGAAACTTGGCAAAATATTAGGGACTGGTAGCCCGATGTGCCTTTGCTAGGTCTCAATATATGTGCTCCAGTGGATTTTGAGAAATTAACGTTCAAAAAAAGATATATATCTGTAACAGCGCTCCGCTTCGCGTACTTTTCGCGTTACGGAGCTTTGCGAAGCTGATTGGTTCTCCGGCGTCTGTCAACATTCCAAACAGTCCGTAGCGGCCGCCATCTTGTCTCTCGGTAGGATCGAGAGACAAGAGGAGGCCAAAGCGAAGGGGCAAATGACCATAAGGGGGCATAGTAGATCCTTCCTGACCTCTTAGGTTTGATGTACCATTTTGCCAAGTTTGGTGTAATTCCGTTCAGCCATTCAGGCTGTAGACGTATGTAAATGTCCTATGGAAAATTGCATGGGGAAAACACATTTGAAAGTGTTGAAATTTAGAACCAATTAAAATGTTACTTTGGTTTTGTATTTGTGTGTGATGAAAGTTAATTGGTTATGTATATATGTCAAATGAGAGGAAACCACAGCCATTTTGTGATACTACTGTCTGAGGTACATTTGTGAGGAATTTTTGGTGGTGAATTTCTGGTGTTTGATTTACACAGTACTAACACTTCTCCTACTTTTAAAAAGGTGAGTTGTTAATTTGTAAGGGGAACTATGTTGTACACTTGAAGATAATTTGAAAAATGTTTTCTGTTATTTATTTGCAGTCCTTCTGTTATACTAAATACTTGATAAAGTTAGTTTTATATTATGGATTACTAAAAACGATAAATGAAAGTGATTATTTTTTTCTGCAATTTACAGCAAGCAATTTCAAAATAAAATGGCTCACAATGAAGAGACCGTGGCAATTTCTTTTGAATTGTCCACTACATTGATTGAAATTGAGAGCACCAATAATGAAATATTGTCACAAGGAGGAGATGACGTGTATGATTTCATTAGATTTATTGAAATTGACAGCACCAATAATGAAATATTGTCACAAGGAGGAGATGACTTGAATGATTCCACTACATTGATTGAAATTGAGAGCACCAATAATGAAATATTGTCACGAGGAGATGACTTGAATGATTCCACTACATTGATTGAAATTGACAGCACCAATAATGAAATATTGTCACAAGGAGGAGATGACTTGAATGATTCCACTACATTGATTGAAATTGACAGCACCAATAATGAAATATTGTCAGAAGGAGGAGATGACTTGAATGATTTTTTTGATCAATCTGTTGATGGCGAATTTATCGAATGTTTGGAGACCATAGAGTTACAAGAATCATCATTGCAGACTTTTCATGAGGAAATTGCTGATGAAGACATGTTACTAGTTCTTTCAAATTTAGAAAATTCTGAAGAATAAATTTATATTTAGAAATCAAAAATTGTTTGAGACATTATTCATTTTTATTTTTAATTTATGAGGTTGTAGCGAAGTGATTGTAGTATAAAATGAGACTTATAGTATAGAGTGCAACATTTTTATGTTACATGGTAAGTTTACTCATATTTACTTCCCTTCTGCCACTATATTATCTCCAATGTGTATTTGACATCTCTTCTTCATCTCCGGCCTCCTTTCTCTCACTGTGTGTCTCCGATGCATCTTATCGCTGCTATTTTGTGTAATTACAGAAGAGAGTAAAATAAAATAGTTCGGAACGTGAAAAGGGGGCAAAGTAGAGTACCCCTCACCCCCTAGGCCTTTTCAGGCGGTCCCAAAAGGATCAGTTTCTGCTTTCCTGAGAGATTATGGTATGAGTTCCATATACCACAATAATTTGCATTACAACATGCAAGATATCTATCTCCTATTACCAACTTTTGGAGATATTCGCGCTAAGCGCGAATATCTCCAAAAAGTAACACCTGCCCTGAGCAGTTCTTAGCCATGTTATCCAATGGGAGGTGGATAACATGGCTAAGAGCATTAGCTCGGTAATGCATGAATATCGCTGACTTTTTAGCGATATTCCTGCATTGCGGCCGTTTTTTATCGCATTTGCGATAAACCTTGATAATAGCAAGGTTTATCTTCGATAATTTCTGACGATGCTTAGCGGTAAAAAATTCGTTGGTAAGCATCGTTAGCGATAAATATCGCTTAACTTTGGTAATATGCACCAACGTCTGTTAACGTTCGATTCGAAGGAAATGAGGAAGTGTTGAAAAACATTGTTTGCGCCATCTTGCCTTTTTTGAAATGCCACACTTTTGTCGTGCACGGCAGCCATTTTAGATGCCTTGACCAGACCCACTCTCTGCACGCTGTCGATTCGTAGCATGGCCCCCCACCCTCGCAAGCATCTTCCCCAGGCACTGGTCACCCCCGCTCTCTGTCTTATGCATGGGCAATAAACCTCCCCCCATCTGCGCTGCTCTTCCCTGAGAATCACACTCTGTGCCCGCCCGACACCTCCCTTTCGCCCTATTCACTACCGCACCCTCTGACACTCCTCTTCCTCTGTGTCCGATTGTCCAGGCTATCAGCTAGCCCTGCAGATGTAGTTTATGGCTCCAGCTGTAAAGAATCACCCCTCTTCAAAGGAGTTATAGTAGATCAAGGCCCACACCCGATGAGATCCGTCACACCACACGTGTTCCTACTATCTGAAAACCATCCTGTATTGTGATTGGGGAGGGGACCGAGCCTGAAGCGGAAGATTCCAGGAATGACTCTTTGTACATCAAAGTTTTTACAATTATGTGTCACATTAAAAATATATAGCACTCCAACAAAGTAGTAGGAATATAAAACTTTAATAACATATAAATATATACAACAAAACAAAAACAGTAAAAACATTTAAACAACGAAGAGACCGTGGCAATTTCTTTTGAATTCCTGATGAGGACATGTTACTAGTTCTTTCAAATTATGAAAATTCAGAAGATGTTGCCTGGGGGTGGGTCGTCAGTAGCAGTCTGTTGTGCGAATAGTTCCAAGGCAGCAGAACGCGCTGAAATCTAGATGGCACGAAAGTGATGTCTAGTAAGTTGCCGCCCAGCAAATAACGGCGTGGGGCGCCGCGGGGGTGAGTGAGTCCAGTAGGCACCACAGCTATTCTTACCGGCATTGCAGAATTACTGCTGGGGACAATGCCTGTGCTGTAGCAGGGTCACAGCAGAAACAAAAAGGATTCTGTTGAAGATGTTGTTGGTTTTCAATTTGAAAACAGTTCTGGTGTCAACTGCTATGCTAATGTAGTGGTTAATGTTTTGTTTTCTCTAGAAAATGTAAAAGAGGGGGAGGCAGTCCAAAGTTCCGTTAAAAGGGCAAAGGAAAGGATCGGTGGTTTGAACTATCAGTCAAAAAGGGGAGGGGGTGCAACAATTTTTCCTACCGGGTCACACTGTGCTTTCACCGGAACTGAGGTCTGCAGGATTCTAGTAATTCAAAGTGAGGCTGGCGCCAGCATGGGAGCGCCGACGTCCCGCGGATACAGTTTCGTCACTCCACGGGCGATCATGGCAGTCATTCCCCATCGGGGGTGTCTGCGGGGGTCGGAGACTCCCGCGGCTCCTCTAGAATCTTCAAGGTCGTGGAGGACTACGGTGGTGGAGTCAACCAGTGACCGGGCCATTTCTTTATGCTGGGCCCGCTCTTGCCAGGTCGACCGCCATTTTGAGAGTTCGGTAGCTACTGGCGATCGCGGGGTCAAATGAGCGGACGGGCTCCACCCTGCCGGGCGAGACGTTGCAGCATCGCCACAGTGGAAGAACCCTTTTCCGGGCGCTTGGAGCGCTGAGGGTGCAGGTGGGAAGCCTCCACTGGGGAGGCGGGAGAGGCCTGTTCGCATCGTCTCTCCCTCCCAGTGCACCCCACGGCGTCTCGCTTGAGATTTGTTATGGCCGGACCAGGCGATGAGGACGAGGGGGGGGGGTCGGAGGCATGTGCAAGACATCCCCCCCCAGTGTTGTCGCAGCCATTATTCAAGAAAGAAGAAGTGTCCCGTCCATCTTCGGGCCGGGCTTCCGGTGGATGTCGGCCGGACGCCCCTGGCTCTGGCCCCATGAACGGGTTCCTTGGTTTATCGGCTGCAGCCGGATCCCGTCGGCCTCTGCCCCCCGACCGTTGGTGGCCGGACCGGAAGAGCATGTGGCGGGACTACCTGAAACTCTCAAGGGCCACCGCGGCCGGACTGGGAGAGAGAGGGGAGGGTCGAGGAGACATTCCCCCCCTGCAACTCTTCAGCGTTGTAAAGGCAATCCCCTGGCCGGGTCCCGCTGGCCTCGGCCTCTCCTCCGGCTACACCCTACGTTAGGATCTCCTGGCCGAGGCATGGCAGCAGGACCCGCCTTATATGGGCTGCTCCCGGCTGGGCGTAGCCGCAACCCTGCCCCACCTTGGAAGTTTCCAGAGTGGGGGCGGATGTTCTACTGACTTGCATTTTCCCTAGTCTATCGATTTTTTTGGCGTGGCAGGCGGTGGGACAGCGAGGGGTGATTTGGTTTCTCTTACTGTTTTTCTGGTCTCTCACCACTGGCATATTTCTAACGTTTTCTTGTTTATCATTACGTTATGTTATTGTTTCTTTGTTCGTTGTTTAATAAAAGTTCATGTTCATCAGTGGCCTACTGATTTTCGTTTTCCTATTCTTTTCTTTCCAGGTTGTTTCATGCTAAAGTTTCTGTTAACAGGATACAGTGATCACTTCGTTATTATTGCATATGTCCTTTTCACTAGGGGTGCTCTCTGGTCGGGCCAAATGACGTATCTCTAGTAAATGGTCCGGGTGAAACAGGTGCATCAATCAGTGGGGAGTAGATAGGCATGACAGATTACAACGGGGGAGAAAGGTCCGCATTACGTACCCTTTCACTATTTGCAAAGATTTTCCTACGTATATTTGCAAACAGGGAATACCTCCAAAAAGAACCAATTCCCAAACAGTCAATGTTTGGGGAAACAATCAATCAATGAGGAACAAAATAGGCACGACGTGTTAAAGGTTTGCGTTACCTACCCTTCACTATCTGCAAAGGGAGAGAGAATATTCCTATTCTTCGTCGTTTGCAGGCAGAGAAGATTCTTAAGAGAACCAACTTCGAACAATTCAATGCTCGATTCAAACAATCAAGAAGGGGTACTGTGAACACAAATGAACGCCGCTTATGTACATACACATTGGTATTATCAACAGGTTGTTCCTAATGTTTCTATTTTAGGGAGGTCAAAAAGAGATCCCATTAGTGGCCTACTGATTTTGCTCGATTCCTTTTGTTTTTTTACACAATTTTTCGCTATCTGCAAAGACTAAACAGAGTATTGCGACTCTGTGCTTGTTTGTAAATAGAGAATGAACCAAAGAGAACAATCAATCAAATGGAGAGAGAAGCAGGCACGACGGATTACAACGGGGGCAAAGGCCTGCGTTAACTACCCTTCACTATCTGCAAAGAGAGAGTACTCCTAATAGAAATGAGGGGTGGGGGGCAGCATTCAAAGCAGATCAGTGTGCATAAACACGAATTTTTTTTTACTTACCACGTACTTGACATTCGACAGCTTATGATATTTGCTATTAAAAAACCATTGAAATTCACTGAAAAAACCATAGGTTATAGACCATATATAGTTAGGAATTAGCATTTAAAAAACCTTATTTTACTCACACAAAACCATTGAAATTCCATATATAGTTAGTTGCACTAACTATATATCGCGCACCCGCAATCCACTGCTGATCAAGTCACATATTACATCATTCATGACATGGTCAGTGACATCACTGATGACATCACTGATGACATCTCAAATGACATCACTGATGACATCACTGATGACATCTCATTTGACATCATTCTTGTGCTAATACGATAAACCTCTTCAGACTCTAATATAACCTTAGATACACTCAGTGTATACAGACACTCACACACTGCCACTCATCCATGGAGTTACTCACACCCAGTCAGTCATGCAAAGAAACAATCTCACCTCCATTTCTTCAACTATACAGTTAAACACACCTTACTTATTGAAACATATACTAACACATATTTACTCTCTTATACAATCCCTGATACAAGTTCACAATGATCGATACAACCACTCACTCATTCAGTGGCTCTCATGCACAGTTATTTATATATGCTAACTCTCACATGTACTGTGTTTTACATATGTACTTACTATGACATGTAGCATTGAGATATCCATTCACTCATCAATACACTCATGCACACAGTCAACTGCCCATGTAGCTGTTTCCACATGCACTCTTGAACTCATACACCTAGTGAATAAACTGCTCACACATCTATGCACAGAGTCACACACCTTCCAGCCACCCCCACACAAACTCAATCTCCCATAGAAATACTTGGGCAACCAATTAATAACACATATAGCCTCTCGTATAGCTAATGATCAACACATGCAGCAGTTTACATCACAACAGACATAATGATGCACAAATTAAGACAGTTTAGTCACTAACCCATGCATTCAGTGAGACACATTTAATCACTCACTCATACAGTCAGTCACGCACCTACTAAATCCTTCATCCAGACACTTATACATCCACTCATTCTTCAATATGTAAGACATATTTTAACTTTACAGAAACATACAGTCACTGGATGTTGTCATCAGTGATGTCATCAGTGATGTCATTTGAGATGTCATCAGTGATGTCATCAGTGATGTCACTGACCATATCATGAATGATGTAATATGTGACATGATCAGCAGTGGATTGCGGGTGCGCGATATATAGTTAGTGCAACTAACTATATATGGAATTTCAATGGTTTTGTGTGAGTAAAATAAGGTTTTTTAAATGCTAATTCCTAACTATATATGGTCTATAACCTATGGTTTTTTCAGTGAATATATATATATATATACCTACTGGCTATTGCCAGTAGGTACTTATAGTTAGGACCTAGTTTCCATTATAAATTTTTTTTTTGACTTGGCTATTACTTAGGTGTTGTTTGACTAATCTTCATGAAATATTCCCAAAAAAATGTGAACGCGGGTTATATTGTATTGGAAAGTTTGGGGGCGATCTGTTCAGTGGGGACTGAGAATTTGGGGCGCAAAATAAGGTTGTGTTTGTAATGTCAATTTCCATAGGAATCTTTAACCACACCTACAGCCCGAACCGCTGATTGGACATACACCAAATGTGTTGGGGAGGTAAATGTTGGTACAAGGAAGTACCTGTTGCTTATTTGGTGTACATCCGTTCAGTAGTTGCTGAGAAATGCAAGTTTAAAATTATAGTGATACCTCTGGCCGCTGGCATTTGGCGGTGGTTTCGCCATGAATCACAAATACACGCGCCAACGAGAATGCTCTGATTGACTGGACACAATCTGAACAGAAAGTTGCAGCCTTCATTTTATCTATCGGGAAAAATTCCTAGGGCTGTAAATTTCTGAAAAAGCAAACATAAGTAGTCAGAGTAGAGGTACTCTGATCCCATGTTCGAGAAATGGGGGTGTTGGTGACAGTAGTTATGAGTCCAAAATTGATTTTATTAATCGTGCGTGATATCGACAGTGATGCTGCGACTAACATAACGGGGACATCGTGACTATCAACGTCGTCAGGAATATTGGTGAAAATAGAAAAAAATATATCAGTGAATCTTTAATACATATTGTTATGAGATTTTGAGGAATCTTTTTATAGAGTTATTTATATAGTGAGTTATCTAATGTTATGGTTAAAAGTAATTATTTATTTTTTAATGTGGTGGTGAGTATTGATGTCCTGCTTTTGCTTTCTGCTTTTGTGACGTAACCAGCGATCATGAGTGTTGATGTCATGATAATCTCCTGCCTCACAGCAAAAACTGAAAATAGGTTTTAGAGATGGTTGTTCTAGTGATACACTACAAAAACATGAGTTTCAAGTGTACAGTAACCCCTAGTGTGTAAAATACTGTAATGTGTGTGCATATATGTATTTATGGAAACGGCATGATCGTCACGGTAAACAACATCGTTTTGATGTCTAGAATAAACATGAAAACAGAAATTAGGTCTTAAAGATGGCTGCTAAAGAAACGTAGTACAAAAATATGAGTTTAAACATGCTTTGAAAGAAGTATGTATATAGCAATATGTGTAGGGCAATGTTCAGAATGGATTTTTTTACATAATATTTTTGGATATGTTGGGGGTCATTGAATGTCCGCTTTTGTTTTCCATTTTTACCACATGTCCGTGAGGATCATGATTACCGTCATTGCTGTCTCTGGAGACAACGCAAAAAGTTAAAACAGGTTTTAGAGATGGTTTTTATAGAAACTCTCTAGAAAAACATGATTTTAGAGAATTCTGTAAGAAAAACCTAGCGTGTAAAATACTTTAATGTGTGTGGATATATGTGTTTTACAATTGATGGAAGAGGTGCGATCATCACAGTTAACGTCATCACATTGTCCCGAATACCCATGAAAATGGAAAATAGGTCTGAAAGTTTTTTAAGAAACTTAGTAGAAAAATTGGAGTTTAAACATGCTTTGAAAGAAGTATGTATATAGTAATATGTGTAGGGCAATGTTCAGAATGGATTTTTTCACATATTATTTTTTTATGTGTTGGTGGTTTTTTAATGTCTGCCTTTGTTTTCTGTTTTTGTGACATGTCCATGGGAATCACGATGTTGTCACGAATGTAAAAAATGTATAAAGAAAAAAATAACGCTTATTAATCTACTGAAGAAAATACAAGCTTATAAAAATACCTCTAATAAAGCCATTTTAGATAGAAAATACAATTTGAAAGCCTTCAAAATTCAATAGAAAAATAGTAGGCGACATCGACATTGTAGTTGGGAAATAGTATTTGAAAAACCTTAGAAATTCACTGAAAAAATCAAAGGTTACATGGACATTATATTGAGGATTTAGCATATAAAAAGCCTTGGGAATTCACTGAAAAAAACAAAGGTTATAGAAGCGTTATAGTTGGAAAGTAAAATTTTAAATAACTTAGAAATTCAGTGAAAAAATGAAAGATTACAGGGACGTTATAGTTAGGCTGATATTTCACTCACACAGAACCGGTGAAATTCAGCAGTTATTGTTATCTGAGCTAACTGTAACGCACACCTCCGCAATGCCCTGCTTATGACCTCACATATTATATCACTCATGACATGGTCAGTGACATCACTGCTGACATCACTGATGCCATCTCAAATGACATAACTGATGGCATCATCCTCAGAATCTTTGACACACCAACTCACACGCTCATATAACTTTCATACAACAACTCCAACTTCCACAAAACCATTCTCAAAACCATTGACACACCATAACCAGCACCTACACACTAACCCTCTTATTCATAAGTCTACACAGACATCCACTCAGGCAGCATACACCAACTTGCTCATTAATACATCCACTGGTATATCTAGTAATACATCTATACAGCCACTCACACACTATCAGTCACTCATGGAGCTACTCACATACCTACTCACTCATATAGAGAGTCACTCACACAGCCATTTACTCACTCTTACAGTTATTCAAACTCACTCACTTATTCATACAGATACTAACATATACTCACTCACCTATACAGTCACAAGCACACACTGGTATATCTAGTAATACATCTATTCAGCCACTCACACACTATCAGTCACTCATAGAGCTACTCACATACCTACTCACTCATATAGAGAGTCACTCACACAGCCATTTACTCACTCTTACAGTTATTCAAACTCACTCACTTATTCATACAGATACTAACATATACTCTCTCACCTATACAGTCACTGACACAAGCACACACTGACAAATACAGCCACTATCACAATCCCTCACTCACACATACAGTAATTCATATACTCCAACACTCACCTATACCACCTTTCACATATCAGGGATGTGCCTTTTCATTATTTGGTGCAAATCCATTCCCAAGTTTTGGAATTATCTAAAGAAATTTCTAGTTTTACATATAGGGATGCAGAGGATCTGCAACCCCTTGTGATCTCGTTCTGAGACCTGATTGGCTTCCACCACTTCAACCATGAAGAGTTGGCAGCCATTTGGGATTCAGCTTTATGAAGAGACCCAGAAGAAATGCTAACAAACAATAGAAAGAAGGTAGGGTAGGGTAGGAATACCCTGATCCCCTTGGAATGTTTGTGGGGTACCTGAGAGACACCTCCAGACAATAAAAGCATTTTCTTTGTCAATTTTGCCATTAATGTGCACTGGATCTGCGAATCTGGTCATAATTGACCAAGACAAGGATGTGTGGTTTCCCACACGTCTAAATGAGGAGGCCCCCAGATGGGCCTAATCCCAGGGGTGTGTTCAAATCATAATTAAAGGATGGGGGGTCCACCGGGCCCTCCTCCCAGGGGTTTATTACCCTACAGGGGGTCATGCGGGTCCTCGGGCCCCAAGGGACCGTTACATCCTTGGGGCCATTTTAAATGAATTAGGGGAGCCTCACAGAACCCCAGGCCCTGAGGCCCAATACCTCCCCAGGACTTAAATATTTGTACTGAGAGGGCCTCAAGGATCCTTCAGGGCCCGGGGGCCACCACCTCCCTGGGAGCCTAAATACCAAAATGGGAGGGCTTCAGTAAACTCAGCAGCCACCAAGCACCATAAAAAAACTAGTAAGGGCTTGATTACGATCTTGGCATATGGGATGCACCATCACAAAAGTGACGGATATGCCATCCACCAAATTACAATTCCATTATACCCTATGGAACTCGTAGTATGACAAACAGGATATCCATCATGTTTGTAACGGAGTATCCCATCACCCAAGGTCGTAATCAGGATCTAAGTCTCCTGGTCATTGATGCATAACCCCAGGGGAGCTTACGATATTTTGTCAAAGCACACTAAGCTGGAGCAGTATGCTCTTCACCTGGAGTGCAGGGGACACTTGTGGTTAGCTCCATGCCTACAACTAGTGGCCTGAAATGTTTTGAAAACAGACATTTTTTTTAAAATACTTAATTGAAATTATTTTGTGACAATCACTAATATTAAACATTACAATGCACAAAATGATAAAATATACATTTGATTACACATATTGGTGGCTTTTTCACAATGCCAATAATGCTGCTTTATATGCGCTGATGTGCTCACCCCTGAATAAAGCTGGTCTCTTTTTATTTTTTGGTTTCCCGACCCTTTGACCAAGCCATGCAGTCTGCCTTACTTAAAATGACATCCTTTATATTATTACCTGACATAGCGTGTGTAGGCCATATGAGGTGGGTGAGGTGGGTGCCTAGGGGGATTGGGCCAAGGACTGGTCCTACACCCAACCCCATTCCAGACATCGCTATGGGGTTGAGGTCCATGGGGGACTGGTGTCTAAAAGTGGTTAGGCACATGGGCTGGCTAGAAGTCACACCCTGTGTCCAAACTTCTCTGTGCACAGCCATAGGATGCATTTAGTGGGGTGTGGGGCTCCCATGGGGTGTTGGGCACAGGGCATGGTATTTAACATCCTGTCTGTTGATTCTCCAGTGTTATATTGCACCTTCACGACTAAGTTCTAATGAACAACTGCAGCTTTAACATTTTGTATTTATTACAAAAGTGTGGCACACCTGAATAGCTTTTTGATGGAATCCAGGCTCTACATCCTAAAGCGTTTTCTTTATATACCTTTATATATGAAGAAAATGATGAAGGCATTTTGTCATATAAATTATGGTTGGAGCTCTAGCAAACTCAGGTAATGACACATTTTCTATGAGTTTTCAAATATCCTTATCAATGTCAGTTGAGAATTGTTTTATGCAGAGTGAAACGTAGACTTCCAACAACAGCAGATGCTGTCAATTACTCCCTAGTGCTCACTTGCAGCTTCACAGGAGTGCTCTAAAGAACACCTACAGTGTTTGGATTGTATGTAAAAAGACAATATAGCATTCCTGAATATTGTTTTTGGAATAGGCAGTGCTGAAATAAAGCCTTTCCTGAAGAGCAGGCTAAATTAAATGGCCATCGAGATGTATGTGTTTTTAGTAATGCGAGGATTCGAGGCATAATATCATTTTAAAGGGGACACAACAGTAAAAGAGGGAGATGTCTGCATAAGTGCTGCTTTCCACATCTGTTTCCACTCCCTACATATCTTCTCCATCACTGAACAACCTATTACATTTAAAATAGTAAACAATTTGCTAGATAAGCTTTGTGAGCAGCAGCAATTGGGCACACACAGAGGGATGCCTTCTGAGAATTGGGCACAGTGACTTATCAGGTTTATGCTAGAAAACAAGACAAATATCTGAAAGGGGAACATCTAAAAGGAGAGTCTAAACCTTATCCACTCAAAACATATGAGGTCACAGAAGCTAATGAACATTTGCCACACTAAATTGTTTTTTCACACAAGAGGGTCTCAATTATGAAGCCAATTATCAAGGCAATTACTCGGGCAAGTAAGGTGCCAGCCAGCTGAGGCTCTACCATAGTTCAGTTATTTAAAAAAAGGGAATGGTGCAACACTCTACATTATTTATTGCATACTAAGTTCAGTTTGATGAGCAAAATTCAGCCTAAAATAGAGCGTCATTATATTTTGAATTGGTCAAATGGGAATAGGTGTATTGCCAAGCAAAGGTATATATTTCTGAAGATTATGGTGCAGGTCACTACAGCAAGTCACCTTGCTAAACTACCCTGCATCACAGGGAAGGAGTAGGAATGTGCCGTATTTAAGGAATACAGCACATTTCTGTCCTCTCCCCTTTGCACTGGTGCCCTTTTGGGAGCCTAGCACCAACACAGGCACCCTTGCACCAAGGGTGTAAAGGTGCCTGAGTTGAATGCAGGATTGTATTTATGCAAGAAGGGGAACCTTCCTTCAAAAAAATTTAATATTCCTCCATCTATGTGTGCTACAGAATGCAGCACATGTAGAAAGAGGAATGAATAAGGAGAAATAAAGATATTTCTATTTGTTACATCTCTCCTGGAGAGGTGAGCCTTTTGACACATTCCCAGCTTTACAGGGTCTTGTAAATCAGGAAATGTGTCAAAAACAGTGGGAGTTGCACGAGAACACCCACACAAGGCCCATGGAATGCTTTCCTTGCTCAGAGTAATGCAACAAAGCTACGTTCCCATACTACAGATTTATGAAGCTATTCAAAGACACACAAAGTGTCCTTGCTTGGCTTCATTAATCATACTTATAGGTTTGTGTCATGCATGTAGCACATTTCGTGGTGCAAGCATGAAGCAAACCTCTCATAAATATGTCCCGAAATTTTGAAAATCCTACTCTAATTTGAACAATTCCTTTAGCATGCTTAGCTGGACAGTTAGACCCTGAAATATAGTTCATTTCTCTAATGCAGTGGTGTTGACTTTGAAATCATATTTAATAAAGCTTTGCGATTGTTCCAACTCAATGGCATAGTAATAACAAAAATGTACTATGATGTGCACTTATCAGGAGACGTGGGAGGTAGTGCAGACATATAGTGACGATCCAATATCTAGGGAGAGTGGCTTTGAGATGATGGTTTTGGGAAGTGTCCTCTTTAACACTATTTCTATTTCAGTCAGAAAAACTTTATTTCGGTCTTTATGACCATAAAAGTATACAGAATAGATGACAAACAATTCATTGACATGAGAGTATAAAAAGGTAAAATGACATCCAGCCCAGAGATTCAATATAGTCACAAATCCCTATCAAATGGGCTCAATAAAGTGCATATGCAAAATGTTTACTGTGCAGAAGGCAATAGCTAATAGATACAAACACTATGTAGGAGTTTCAATAAAATCAAAACAAAAACAGTTAATTAATTAGTTTTGGGCCGGATTAAAATTAAAAATCTTATAAATACTCATACATTGGTGATTGGATTAAAATTACATCCTAAACCAACAAATAAATAGAAAATGTATACATGTATTAAAAGAATAAAAATTAATTTCATTTTGAGGTTAAAACAATAAAATAAAATTGAAGCCCCAGAAAAATTAGGGAAGATATGCTGCTTATGGCTGGGCTAACAATTTTACAAAAGTCCACCACCTACACCACATTGAAATCAAAAATCGTGTAACAGCAAAAACAATGGGCTTGTGAGTATCAAACTTCAGAACTCTAAATACCTCTGCACAGTGTACAAATCCTAGGTTCCTACAGATTTGGAGAAGCCAGCGCTTCCTTGCTGGTTTATAGCCAGAACAA
This sequence comes from Lissotriton helveticus, assembly GCF_964261635.1. Classification (NCBI taxonomy): domain Eukaryota; kingdom Metazoa; phylum Chordata; class Amphibia; order Caudata; family Salamandridae; genus Lissotriton; species Lissotriton helveticus. The sequence goes on from NC_136067.1 coordinate 1,569,978,444, forward strand.
TAGAAAAACAAATTCTGGGCCCGATTCACAGAATGAACTTAAGACTAAATCCTAAACTTACTACTATTTGGTATTCACAGAATGCACTTACTACTTTCGGGATTCACAGAGTGAACTTACTACTTTCGGGATTCACAGAATAAACTTACTACTTTCGGTATTCACAGAATAGATTTAAGACTACTAACTCTAAGTCCGAAATCGGGGAGTAAATTCCGGCCCGGAGGCGGAGCTTCAAGCTTGGGGTCGTGCATTTTTGGATGGAATACCTCCGCCAGCTTAGAGACCAGACCAGCATGTAGGTCTGCAACTTTCTCAATGAGGACAGTGTTGGTCGCCGCTGCAGCTACTTCTCCCAGTTCTACTAGTACCGGGACGACTGCTGCATATAATGCAGACAGCTTTTCTGGACACTGCTGGATTGCCTCCCATTTGATTCTTCTCCTATTATTGTAGAGGATTAATCAATTGTCTACGGGGGTACTAGTAGCCAAAGTGATTATTAGATCCAGCAACTTCAGTGTTAGAGATAAAGCATTATGATCACTGTCATGCCGTGGAAGAACTACAAAATCAAGAACTCTGTGCCAAAGCCTAGTCTCGACTAGAATATAGTCCAGGAGAGATGCTAGTCCTTTTTATTGAATGTTAAATTCCCAGGAATATCCAAAGGTATATGGCCATTGCATGCTCTCAAAGAATGCATTAATGTAAGTGCATTGATCTGAATTGCCAGCAGGGACCAAGCTTTGATTGCTGGAATTTGCGGTTCTGGAATTAACCATTGTAAATCCTCCTCAGTGGGAATTGTACCAGAGATATCTGTTAGAGGCTTGAATTGACAATTAAAATCTCCCCCCACTATCAGCCTTGTATACATCACGAATTAAGGAATTCAATTGGTCAAAAGTCGGGGAATCCTTACTTGTACTCACAGGATGAGAATAAATGTTGACAAAAGCCAGTTCCAGCTTAGTAGGAAAACTGAGTGCAACGCATAGAAAGTCGTTGGACAAGGAAACTGAATGTTTGGCTGTGCAGCCCAAGTGTGAGCCTAACCAGATGCATAATCCTACTGACGGTTTACCCCTGCCTCCCGAGGTCGCTAGAATGGTGAACGACGCAAGCCCCACCCTAAAAGAGTCTGCCTGCGCCCATGTTTCCTGGAACAGGCAGATGTCTAATTGGTCCACGAAAGGCCCCCAGTCAGAACAAGGCAGTTTGCTTTTGAGGTTGGCAACGTTCCACGATAGGGTCTTTAGGCTCCTTCCCTGGTTCTGTTTATCAATGGAGACCTCGGGAGCATGGAAGTCAAGGGTTTGGGTGCCCCCTGGTAGGGCAATATGGAGGATGCCAGGTGGACAAGCTGGTTGTTCTGTCACCATAGCACTGGGTTTTAAAATATTGATAGTTGGGAAGGCTAGCTGATCAAGGGACTCTACCCATGGCTTAATTGTGTCACCGTCTATCAGCTGAAATTGTATATCGAGAGCCAGTATGTTTGTTCCTAGCCCAGGGCCAATGGGCTGTCTTGATTGGACATGCCCAATCTCCCCAAATTCTACATGGGTCCTTACAGTTCTCTTCCAAAATTTCTCTGCATGTCAATCCACTGCCTTAAGGCCCTCAAATCTATTCCCTAAAGGTACATTAAAAAATAGGGGTCTGAAGGTGGAGTGTCAACAGCCAATATTCTGATGATTCATTGGCCATCTGTCAGGATTTGAGGTGGTGCTAACACTGGCTAACACTAGTGTAGGGTAGCGGGGATAAATGTGGTCTAGTGGTAGTGCTTGGATCTATGTGTGGTGCTCTGGGAGGCTGGGATTCTGGCTAAAAAAAATTAAAGTTTATAACTACACAGTCTCCTTGCTTTATTTTTGGGCTATTTCCCTCCCAACCAACTCTGCTTATCATTATAAGTTCTCCTGCCCTGTCGTAAGGGAACTGTCTGTAACTTGCCATCCAAAACAGGCATTCGTTCCCGAGACCCAAATGTGTCTCTCGCTGGCCCTGTTAAGATGACCACATAGGGGGATGATGCTGGAGGCAAGTTTGTAGTGGGCTGGATTATTGCTTCTAAGCTATCCACTGTTCTCTCACCCTCCCCAAGCCCTTCTCTGCTCTCAATGGGCCCTGTTTGGATGATGGTATTTTTACCTGGGCTCTGTCCAATGGGTGCTCTCTTCTCATTCCTAGCCCCACAATTGGAGTCCCTGCGCGTAGTTGGCCTAGCAGCCTGATCGTTATTACTGGCATGATTGTTGGGCCATCTAGAACCACATAAACTTATGGAGTCTTGTCTCCTTTGGGTCCCTAGCTTGTCTGCAGTAATCAAGCCTGAAATATCTACCTGGCACCTAAAATCGGTGTTCCTCGACGTAGATTGTGTTGAATTGTTTCCCCTGTGTGCTTGCCTATGATTCCCCAGTATTTCTAGTTTGTGTATGAAGTCTAATAGAGGGTCAACCTCATCCATCAAAATTTCTCTAAATTGAGCCAAAACGTCTCTAATCATATTCTGTGCCCAGGGTGGATAAGATAGATCAGTTTGAGCATTAACAGAACTCACTCTTGAAGCTTTAGAGATATCCCGGGGTTGAGTGCTAGTTATTGTGCCCCCTTTGGCCTTCTTGCTCTTTGGTGCCACCCACTTACTTGCTTGCACTTGCCATTCTTCCGCAGGGTAACAGTAGAGCTTCCCCTGTGAGTTTTTAATACAGGTGTAACTTCTTGGCATGAGGAAGGTGTGGGCACAACAACCAGGGATGAAGGAGGAGGGACAGAATTTCTAGAAGTAGATGGTTCTGTCAGCGAGAGGCGAAGATCTGGGGTTAATGACAAGCACCTTTCAGTGTTACCAAAATCTTGTTTGAAAATTATTCCTATTAACAAATGACTCGACAGTGCACTGATATGATATAATTTACAAAGGCGAAACAGTTATGAATGTTGATAATCACACTTTTAGAATTTTGAACAGACTTTATCATACTTTTGCACTTATGCTGCAATATGTCCCCAAAAACAAAGGTGTTTCTAAAGATAAGGGATGCAGGACAGCCTAGTTACTTCCTAGCTTTCGCTTTTATTAACCTTCAAATGCACGTTTGATGTTAATACAATATCTCTTCAATGTTATTGTTGTGTTGAGTTAACAGTAGCCCAGTGTTGCTGTTGCCCAGGAGGCAGCATGAAAAAGTCAGAAGGGCCACATGCACCCCCTAGGACATACATTGAATATCACTGATCTATACTTATGACATATACATGTTAGATTACTACCATCATCCTTTGTATTGAAATATGGCTATGCATGGCACATTATAGCTGCTGTCAGAACTTCCTCAGAGATCAAGACAACACCTTCCAGGGGTTTGGCAACCATTTTGGCTGTATTATTCAAACCCACTATCATCCGTCCATCAGGTAAATGTGGCATATTGTGTTGTAAACTATTGAGTCACAAGTGTGCACAATAAACAACTCCTTGTGAAAGGATATTAGCAGATATTGCTATTGTTATGTAGAATCCGAAGTTGGTGTGTAGTTTGTTCCCAACATAATCAGTGATGTCTGTATTTATTTTGCATGTTCAAATATAAATCATGCGGCACAATAATTATGGTGTCACTTCCTACTGAAGCTGCTGGATTGAGCACTACATCTTCTGTAACACACTCAAGGAGCCAGGTTCAGCATCTGACATCACAGAGTATCTCAATACCACACAGAGATATGGATGGAGCTAGTGAGTTAGAATTTTCATTGCACATCTACATTCAGCATCTCATTGATACAGTGTGAGCTGTCATGTGCAGCGGTACACAAACCAGGTCACATGTGGAACATAAGTTGATGCAAAGATTATTTGTCGAACCTTCTTGTTGTACCACATAATATACTAAGGCAAATTCTTATCCTGTTGACCACAATCCTCATCCAAGTGGCTATGTCAGCTGGAAGAAAAGCACAAGAAGCGGTGGGTGAGAAGGACGAATAGGAGAATGAGGAGGAAATAGAGAAGGATGGAGAAGACAATCTGGTGACCAAAGGCCAGAATTGTGCCTCCCATTCCACCTCTGATGCTTGCCCTTCCCAGCAGCCAGCCAACAAGCCCCAGCATTTACCTACCCCAACACAACCATCAACACCTCCCAGTCTCCACCTCCTGATGTGAGGAAGGGCATTCATGCCCTAGGGGCTCCTCTGGCTGACATTTCAGATTCACTGCAGGAAATACGCCAAATCCCTCAGATGATTGACAAACAGACCCGTTTCTTGGACAGGCTTGAAAACTCGTACCAAGAAATAGCAAGGAAGCAAAATGGAATCATAGCCATCTATAGGGAAGATAGTGTAAGACACTATACCTTGGACATGAAGAGGATGGAGGGCAGACTGAAACTGTTTCAAAGTCTTCCTTCACAGTGAACATATGGAGGGAACTCAAAATACCCAACTTCACCCCACTTCACCCAGCCACCTGTGCCACAATCTGCACAAGCACACCTCTTATGTACACAGGCAACACCCTGCCCATGCCCCAACTGCACAGTACTGTCCCCCCTTTCCCAGTCACACCCACTAACTGTACAGCAAATACCACCTGTACATGAACCTCTCCCATCTGTACAGGCACCCTAATCCCCAGTATCGGTACCTCTCTCACATGTACCTGCACCCTCTCCCTCCATACAGGCACCTCACCCACCTATACAGGCACCCTCACCCTCTGTACAGGCACCTTCCCCACCGGTACAGGTACCTTCATTCCCTGTACAGGCACCTTCCCACCTGTACAGGCACACCTACCAGCTGCACAGAGAGATGCACCATACCCACCCACACATTGGCACCAACACAATAAACACACTTACTCAAGAGAACCTTTCTACCACAACTGCGAAGTTGCAAGTAAGATGCCCCCAAAATAACTGTAAAATATAATACCCCAATATTTGTAAATATAAAGTTCTTCTTCACAAGTCAATACTAAGTTGCATAGTAGTTGATGATGGTCAATTGATTACCCTGGTTGTGGGCCATGAATGTCTTGATAAATGCGTGCAAATGAGCCATGTAGATTTGTAGGACCATCTGTGTAACAAGGTATCATGTTGAAAGCATAGATAAACAACTACCAATGTTGACTTACATAGTTTGAATCTAGCATATACAATGACCTACACAAGAGAGACATATAGTTAAAAAGAACTTTTCTATTTTTTTGCAAACAAATGAAATTAAAAACTGTTCATTGGAAAGGGAAAAAACTAAAGAAATAATGATCTTCAGGCAGAATGAGCAAGGGGACTTGGAGGGGGTTGGACAAAATAAATAAACACATCGTGAAGCTTTAGTGGAACCAGTCTATCCACATGGAGAAAATAAAAAGTCCTCAGTCCAAACATAGTTCAGTCACTGGTCTTGCTCACTGTCCTCCTTTTCCAAAATGTGGAGATATAATTTGCTCCTGTTGCCTCATCCGGGCTGGCAGTTGCAGGACCATACACCCCACAGGAGAGGCAAATATGAGGAGTACAAGGGGTAGCAGGTGGAGTAGCATAATTTTAGCTTCATCCTTCTGTATTCAGTTAGTACACATTTATTTGTATTTACATTTGGACTTATTTTCTCGTGTAACACAATAATACTAAAGAGATATGGTGCACTTAAATGCATCTATTGTGCATGCATACTAATGTTTTCCTTTTCAGAAACTTCTAGACTGCTGATACTAATCTTTTATTGGTTTAGTTTATAAGGTGGTACGCTAAAATACATTTAATACAGTGCATTCGCCAGGGATTAGTGACAATGAATTATATGTGCGTTTAATGCTTACCTTTCAAATTGTGACTATTTTTCATTTTACATAATTAAATGTATTAGTTATTGTTACACATATTGGAGTACCGCATGATGTAGAGAGATTCAATATTAAAGATTTCATTTTTTGGTTTATATGTAGGTTATTGAACTAATATGTTTTAACAAGAAATGTTAAATTAGCGTAATTCTGGGCCTTAAGTTTAGTTGAAACCGTTAATACTAAAGTTGTTTTTCTACATGTTTTTCTCCTTTGCAGGTGCAGACCAAAGGTATTAGTTAGTTAGTGAAAAGCAAATTTTATTTCAGAGATAGAGAGGCGAGGAAAAGCTGGTAAGGTCAAATGATTTTAATGAAGAACAAAGAGAGTGTTATCAGTTTGTACATTTCAGAAGAAGGTGTAGTGTATTTCCTATATTCCCAATAGGCTCTGCGCATTGGAATAATATAAACAGCAGTGTAGACGTAGGACTGAGGTCATCTAGGTCTCTACTGACTATATTAGACTTAATTCGTTTTGCCAGCTAGCTCGGAGGTCACTAGAAACTTTCTCGAATGTTCAGGAAAGAGTTAACTCTCCTGATTTAGACAAGAAGGGATTAGCTTCTGACAACCGCATAAACATGACAACTTTGCTCCCTCAGAATAAAGAGTATATCTCTAGAGTCGTGTGAAAACAACAGACAACTATTTCACTCAGTCAATCGTGCATGCTTAATTTCACCAGGAGTGCAGAGAAATAGAGAGACGGGCGTTTTCAATAAAAGTTGTTATTTATTGAGCTGTCTTCTTTCTCATGCAAGAGAAATGAATTGCCACAATTGCAATACTTATCATAAAGTAAAGTGTGTACAGTAAAAAGAGTATTATGAAATAATACTGTAAAAGCATTGATATGGTTTCTTAGCCATATGATACTTTAAAATGGATAAAATATGTACATACATAAAAACATTGACTAACGTACTCAACTGGTGCTTCTAAGATACGCCTACCCCGGTGTACCTGACCTAAGCCTAATACGTGGGCAGGTGTAAGTAAGTTGCTGTTTAAGTTAAGTTGGTTTTTGCCAAGGATCTGAATCAAGAAATCTCTTAAGGGTTTAGTCTTCTCTGTACCTTGGTTCTAGAATGAAGGAGGTCTTGTATCTCGTGTCTCAGGACTCGATCTCCCAGCAACCCGCAATGGTGACTGGAAACACCGGAGCTGGATTTCTCAGCAAGAGAAAATACAGCGTCTCTCACAGTGCGCAATGGGAGGGTCGGCTTCCTTCAGCTCTCGCATCAGCTGGGCTTCGGGCAAGTAACTAGCCGCTCTGCTCCAAACCACCGTGTGTTTTCTTAAGGCAACATTGGTATATTTATACCTGAAAGGTGCCGTGTTTGACGTAAGGGTGGACATAAGACGTCACTAAGAACTAACAGTTCTTTCTGGACTCCAGGAGTTCTTGTGCAAATCAAAACAAAAGCAGAGGGAATTCCCGGGCTGCTGGAGGCTTGGTTTGTTTAAAGAACACGTTGTGCTTTCTAGGAGTCTATGGGAGTAGCCTTACCGTATTTGGACTGCATGGGCTATGACTACATATGGACATGATTCCTATGCCGTTTTAAGGATATGCTTTGTTATAACCACATAAGGGCATGAATCGGGGATATCTAATTAGGGTCCTAGATAGATTCACAACACCCACTCCACGTATTATGTCAATCATTACTAAATACTAAGCAATACTAAACATATAACGATGCATGTGTTTTCCAACCCACCCCAAAATACATTACTTGCATTTGAAATGGTGTATGGTATATACACGAAAATGAGTATTGGTACTGTACATTTTTTTAAGCAGTGGTATCATTCAGTTAATTGCATATATAAATGGCTGAATGAGTTGCGAATGAAATGAAATGAAATGAAATGAAATGGCTCTAAATACTGAAAAGAAGTTCGAGACCATTTCATCATATATTTATACAATACTGTACATGTGCTAGAGGGTGAGGTAAAATATTGTCTCTAGTATCTCTAAAAATAGAAGCTCTGTTCTCTAAGAATAGTTCTACTTTAAGCAGAGTACCATGTGCCATAAAAAAGGGTAAATATTTTGAAAAATTTAATAATTATAATTTCGCTTTCAGGGGAAAAAATAGTTCAAAATGTTTTCAGTAGTTTTGTTTATCAGAATTGAAGGCCGAATTCAGAGTTCAGGGAACGCTGTGTGCTCGTTGTTTTGAAAAGTTATTCTTTTTGTTCAGGGGAGAACATCATATCAGACAGGCTTGCGAAAAATTGGTCTACAACATCAGGTGAAAGTTCGACCAAGTTCGAAAATGCTGAAATTGTGCATATGTGAGAATGATTGCTATCATCGATGTCGGGATCAGCAATGCTCACAGAAGTTTGTACCTGTTTGGTGCTGCTTTCCTCTCGTACTTTACTGCCACCCACTCGTAGTGGTGAAGTCTCAATGAATGCCGTCATCAGAATAGGTAGCCGCTGGGGACAACGCGTTGCATGAGTCGTTACCGGACCTAGAAAAGTATCGATATCCATTGGTACTGCTGATGGTAGTGTAAGACAGACGTCCAACACGCATTCTTCTCTGCATAGCAGACATCGAAGCACAGGTAAGATGCAATCTTGCCAGATTGGTCTGAATGAAAGAAACCATGTTGCACTCAGATCTCTTAGCGGGGCTAATCCGAGGACTCTAGTGATTTGGTCTCGGTAGCGTATTGCTAGGATGGTCTCTTCCATTGTAGCTGGAGTTCTGTCTGTGGCTTGGCTTGCCATATCGGAGCAGAAGGTTCAAAAATAAAATTCCTGTTACGAGTCCGAAAAGAAGAGGCAGGCCGCCGAAAAAGGAATGGACAAAATTCGGGAAAATGCCACGAACTGTTTCAAAGGGTGCTAACAGTCCCGAAAAAATTGTCTTAAATACATGTGCGATGCCACTGGTATCAGACATGTTTAAGATTTGACCTAACATTTCTACGAAATGCACGGGGCAATTTGTTGATAATAGGGAATGTATCTCTGCTGCTGTCCTTGCAACTTGCAGATCATACGTCTCTTTGGACGAGGTTAAAGGCACAGTTGTTTGTAAAAGAATGGACTTCATTCTGCTTAAAGTATCAATTCGAATAGAAGAGATAGTCAAAGAAGGCCATATTGCCGCCTCCATGTCTGGATTGCTGTTTGGATACAATACTTGCATACAGCAAGTGACCATGGAACTAACGCTCACGAGATAGGCTTTTCCTGGCACCATGCCACAACAGCTGTGGTCATTTATTAGAACGTAACTGCCGGTGGAAAGTTGTCTGAAAAATGGCTCTATCTGTGTTGCAGGAGTGCCGTGCAGGTGACATGAAAGGTTATTTGATGAACCTTCGCAGGCTCCATGCAAGTTAATACCTTGACACAGAAGTGTACCGCTTAGTGATTTTCTAAAATTGTTACCACTAAGAAATACCTCTTTTTTCCCTTCACTATAACATTTGTGTGTATAAGGTAAATTCCATGTTGACTTGATGTATCCTTTACCCAACCTTTCATACAGGCCTGTTGGTATATATTGTTGGCAATACTTAAACTGGAAAGTTGTTATTGGGATTGTAATCGTTCCATATATTATCCATTCAATGACAGGTCTCTCTGACATTGTCAATGGTAATCTCTCAAGTTTTTCAATGCTCAGAATCGTATAGTCTGCTCCTTTTTGTGCCAAACTGATTTGTTTATCAGTAAGGTTAAAGATAGAGAATAATGACGTTATGTTGATTAGATGCCATGGCACGTAGCCTGAATGCAGATTTTGCAACGTCCAGCCAAGTTGTACAATAGAACGCAATTGGGACTGACCATTTTGTAGCATTAATAAGTCCTGCTCTATTATATCAACAGCAGATGATACAATGCTGTCCAGTGAATATATTCTGGAGGACAGAGTCGTTAACCCATTGTCCACTACAGAAAGTGATTTTTCCAAATTAATACGATCAATTTCTCGTATTTTTTCAGCTGTTTCAATTTGTGTTACTTTCCAAGCTTCGTTGTAAGCAGCGTGTATTCCGGCGTATATGAAACATTTTTGACGCTGTTTGTGTGGTCCCAGTATGAAATCACACAAGTCAGCACCGTCTTTAAGTAAATTCAAGTGTTGCTTAATTCCAGCCAGTGTGGATTTCTGTAGCCATTCGAGGCATATTTTCCCTACACTGTATGTTGTAACTATCCCTGGATGTTGTTTCTGGGAGTATCTAGGGTCTAGCCTGGTCTGTTTAAACCCTGTGTTTTGTTCAGGAATCTATCTTGACAGTTATTTGTGTCTGTGGGCCAGATCAACCATTTTTTCCAATCAGGATTTGTTCTGTTTTGGTGTAAAATATGGGATACGTCTTTCTCCACATCTGTAGTGCTATTACTATCAGGTATGGGCTTTGGAATAGACGGTTTGTTTAAGTCTTTTATCTTGGCTAGGCCAAGACAGGTTGTCTGTTGAATGGTGTCATTCAAGAATATTGTTTGTTCTGGGATCATGCAGGCTCTAAATAATACTTCTAGACCTTGTACCTGCCAGTCTTTTGAACCCCAGATGTTTTTTGTTTCAATGTTGTTTTTCCAAAATTCAACACCAAATGTAGACATTTTGTCATAAAATTTTTCAGAATAAATCAATTTAGTATTTGTAAACATTGTTTTCATTCCTATCTTATTTAACATTCTAAAATAAAACGTTTCTGCATCACTTGTGTTAAACCCTGAGAAGTATGTGAATTTCTCATAAAATGTTTTTGAGCTGCCTTTTGGCGGTGTTGGACAATGTTCCCATTGATTATAATTTAAAACATTTCTAGGTTGAGCAGTTTTATGCAAATAGTGATGACCATAATGATTATAACAGTACATTTCTTCATAGTTTGATGAACCCTGCAAATAATCATGTTCTGTGAATTTGGCTGACATTACTAAATCTGACATCATATTATTAATATTTTCAAAGTCCCAATCATCAGAGAAAGTTCTTGGTGTCACAAAGTCACTTAAGGAAACCCTAAATTGGTGTGGATATTTCAAGAGCTCAATCGGGTCATAGATTTCATAATCCGTTTTGTCCCATGCTACCCCATTGGATTGGATTGGCTGTGATGTTCACTGATGAATGTTCTCATTTCTCAATGTGAGAGGATCTGTGAGGCTTGAGGACCAAGTTGATGTTCTGACTTGCTGTGTCCATTGTACTGTATTTTCCATCAATAAACCTACCCAAACATAAAACCATGATGAGCCAAAGCAGGAGGAAACACAATCCAAAATTCAATCCATGGTGAAATCAGAAAAGTTTCTTTTAGTTGGTGAAAAAGTTCAGTTACTTTGTCTTTGAAAGTTTTTGTTGCTGGTGTTTCTTCATGCTCGCTTGGATCTTCCGAAAAGTCATAAAAATTGATGAAGTAGCCAGATGCAGTTCTGTCAATTGTTGCAATTGCTTCCGGGTTTTCATTAGTCTTTGCATTTTTCTTTGTGTCATTAGCATAGTCTGAGGCTACATCGTTGTAGACAGGTGTTTCTTGACGAACTGTTGCAATTTGGGTTTCAAGAGGCACAAGTTCCATGGCTTTGTTGCATAGTCCTTTTTTATTCACTGCAGGTTTATCAAATGTGATTAGTCTCTCAGTTTGAACCTCTTGGATTGTAGCAAGATTTAATCTTCCGCTACTTGCTGGGAGTCCACTGGGTCTACTACTTATTATTGGCCACATGATTGTGGTTTTACCAGGTCGATGGATACAACTCTGTTCTCCTTTTTACCAGCAAGGGTCGGTAGTACTACTGATCTTGTTCCGCTGACAGCTAAAACAGGTACTGCTTTTCTGTAAGAAGGCCCAAATTCCTTCTTCACCGCGATCTTCTCTCTGACTGGATCCCCAATCTTTGGAATCCAGACAGGTCTTGCTGGGACAGGTGGTTTCTCTTCAGTGGCTGTTGGCTTTAACTTTGTGTTACTAAAACTTCTTCTTGTTTCATTTAAGTCCTGTAAAACAGCCAAACGGTCTTTGATATCAAAGGCTTTTTCTTTCACCACTGAAGTGTGACAATCTAAGTCCTGGATGTGCATTCTAGTGCCAAACAATAGTTCGTAAGGAGTGATACCTTTTAGAGAATTTCTTGGCAGATTGTTAAGACTACGTTGGACACTTGTGACATGTTTGACACACCCATCACCCGAACCTAATACCCTCGCCGTTATAGATTGCTTTATGTCACAGTTTTTTCTTTCCACTACCGCATTTCCCTCAGGATGGAGGGGAGAAGAGTACCGCAATGCAATGCCCATGCTGGTCATGGCCTCTTTTTAAGCTCGAGAGCTAAACGCAGGACCCTGGTCAGAATGTAGCATGCCAATTGCGTATGTGCCGATAAAGACTCGCAAATCTTTTATAAGAGTTCTGGCGTCAGCCTAGCGCTGGGGCCTACAGTTTAAGTGAATCTAGTCTTAATATTTATGGGAATGCCTTTCTCCGGCTGGATTTCTGCGTATAGATAGCCTGATGCTTTCTAATAAGGGTGTCCTGGCAGTAGTCTGGTCCGGTTCACAACTGCAATCTCTGTTGCAGTCTGGACAATCCATTGCAAATTTGTAATTTTGCAGGCTCATCCCCGGCCACCAGTATTCTGATTGTAATTTTTTTAGAGATTTCACGATCTCTTGGTGCCTTAGCCCCAATCCCATGTGTGCGTCTTCAATCAAGAAGACTCTGCGGTTCATGTTTGGAATTGCTCTATCCCCACTCCAGGGATTTGAGCAAAAGGAACGGAGTTTGCATCAATTATGTATGTATTACTGAGTGGATAGCCGAGAGGTAATGCTGCATAGTCGCCTTTTAATGAGGCTTTTACCGCCAGCATGGTTTCTCCGTCTATGTGCTTGTTTGTGGCTACGGAAGCCGGTTGAACCGCTTCCGCAGTGGCTCTGTTAGCCAATGAATTCCCTGCAACGTGAACGCCATCACGTTGATGACTCAGTGTATGTATCACGTGAGTCTTTCGTAGTTTTTTCTGTAAAAGAACTACTTGTTCCCAGAGCTTTTTATGCTTTATTGTGACACCTGTGTCATCTTTGTAACCGTTTTGAATCCAGGTCTGCATGCTCCTATTGTAAGACTGGACGCAGTAATGCGAATCGCACACTATCAGTGTGGGGAATTCGCGATCGGCATTTTCAAGCGCCATCTTTAAAGATCTTATTTCAGCTCGCTGAGCTGTACAGTTTCTGAGTGATTCAGTTTTTGTAATTATCGGTCTGAATTTACCTAAGCGCCAGCGACCTTTAACAATTGCGCACGCAGCATTGTAAGTTTGTTTTCCCACAACGTAGTGTTGTGCGAATCTGTCTGTGTAAATCACACAGGTGTATTGTTCGGGAGGCAGAATTTCGATTGACAGAGGATATTCATGCTTGTATTCTAGATCTTCTAGTTTTTTCATTTTCGGGGCAAAATAGTGCTTCACGTTTTCTGCAGCAAGAGAATTTTCCCATTGTATCCATTTTGGATCTAGTGCCACAACATTTAGATTGCGTGGGCTTGTTAATGCCTCAAGGGCTGATTCTGCTGTTAAAACAGATATGTTTCTGCCTTGGACTAGGGTTCTTTCTTTTGCTACAGCAGTTTGAACCGCTATTACAATTTTTTCAGTTGAACTGAATTTCATTTCAGCTTGTGTATACAAGTGTGATTTGTAAGCTATTGGTACCGTTTCTCCCTCATTAGAGGTTAGGTACGTGAATCCGCATCTTCCTGGAATGACTCGGATTACAAGGTTGCGTTCATTTGCGCGTGTTTGCAATTTTGTTTTAGTTAACATGTCTGTTTGTAATGATCTTAAAATCTCTGTGTGTTTCTGAGTCCAATTAATTGGTTTGAAATCTGGTTTAATTAATTCATAGAGAGGTTTAACCCTCTCTGAATAATTTAGAATGTATGTTCTTCCGAAATTCAGGAAACCTAGTATTGATTGTAAGTTCTTCAGAGTTTTTGGAGCTTGGAGTACAGCACATTTCTCTAAGAAATTGTCTGCTAGGCTTTTGTCTTCACTTGATAAATCATATCCTAAAAACAGGACAGTTAGATGAGCAATTTGTGACTTTTTAAAGTTGAATTTATACCCTTCATCTGCGAACCCAAGTATTATGGTTTTCACACTTTTTAAGTGAGTCTCCAGGTCGTCGTCTGTAAGATAGATGTCATCGACATAGGATAATGCCTCATCATCATACATTTGTAGTAACTCTGTTACCCTTGCTGAGAATAATCTTGGGCTATTCTTTAATCCCTGTGGGAGTCGACAGAATTGTTTTTGCGACCCCATTGTTGAGAAAGCGGTCAAATACCTGCTTTCAGGTGCAATGTTTTGACAAAAGAAACCATTTGAGATATCTAATGTTGTTTTATATTTTTTGCGCACAATGTTATTCATTAGTGCTGCACTGTGTGAGTTGTGTACTGCAAATGTTTTGCAGCAGGAGTTTAGGTGTCTGTAGTCCAAAACTAGACGATATGAATCGTCTGGCTTGGAGACAGGAAAGAAAGGATTGTTCATTTGTGAGGTGCATGTTTCAATCACCCCCTGATATTCAAGTTGATCTAAGATCTCCCTGACTTGTTTTTTAGCTTCTTGCTTAACAGGATACTGCCTTTGGGCAGTAGGTTGATTTTTTAACTGGATTTTATGGTGAGTAGAATCCTCATTCCATCCTAAATGATTTTTATATAATGCAAGAGCTTGGGCCACTGCCCATTTTCTAGCAAATGTGTATTTTTTATGAATTGCAATTTGATTTGAGAAGGCAGGCATAATCATTTATTCGCCATGAGGGCACTCCCTGACAAACTCTGGTGGCCAGTCTTTTTCAGGTAGAAGGATATCATAGCCTTTAGAAAGGTTATCCCAAAAGAGACCCTTTATTTTCCTAGTTTTGTCCCCCTCTATACACAATGTTATTTCTCATAGCGCGGGGATGCCTCCGGGTCACCAGGCGCTCTATAAATCGCTAAATAAATAAATAAAATAAAATATTTCGTATAATTTATGGGGTTTGCCAACTCTGGTGTCTGCGGTTTCCACTTCAATGTACTCATTCGTGTCCACTATCTCCAGAAGATTCATCAGGATCTTGCGAGCTATGGTCACTTCTGCTGCGCTGTCTAGCACTGTCTGGGCCCACTCTCAGTTTTTCAGTTGTGTCCTCAGAATCCTCGGCATGTTTTATTTTAATACTAGCTACCTTCTTCTTTGGAAATTGTAATTTTTTACTTTGATGAGCAGGTTCCTTGTCTTTGGACTTGACGTGCTCTTCATTGTGTTCTGACCGTCCTCTTATTTCCGATTTCTGTGAGGAAGTCTGAAAAGATCGAGAGGGACGTGTATCAATATCCTGATATCTGTAAGGTTTTCTCAATTTATCCCTATCTCTAAGGTTGTATCTTTTCTCAGAGGGCTCCCTCTGGGGAGACTTGCCACCTCATTCTGGAGATCTATCTCTTCGTTGAGGAGACCTTCCTCTGGACTGGAATCGTTTTTCTCTCGGAGTGGATTGTTTATTTCCATCCCAACTCTTTTTTGGAGTTTTTAGGTCATTTTTAATGAATGTTTTTTCAGGATTTTCAATTAGTTGGGGTTTTATTGGTTTCCCACCCAAGCTATCTCTTTCTAGTTCTTCATAGGATTTTTCTATGATTCTGGCAAGTTCAAAAGGTTGTTCTGCTATATCTGTTTCTTTCAATTTCTGGCGGATCGCCACAGATGCTGCTTCTCCTTTTATGTTGGCTAATAATATAGCCGAGACCTGCTTGAAGTCTTTCAGTAATTCCATACCCAGAGTTAAAGCAGGCTCTGGACCGTATTCATTTTGAATCTGTCTTAGTACGTCTGGTATAACCGCCATGGACGGAACACCATGTGATTTTGTGTAAATTGAAGCAAAGACTCTGCCCCAAGTGTCACAGTCCTCCACATGTGGTGCGATCCCCATTGGAAGACAGATCGTCAGAATTCTGTGTTTCTCATGAAGTGTAGTATCAGGAAATACCGCCTCTATTTGAGTGATTTTCTGGGCTAACCAGAATGGAATTTGTTCCCGTTTTGCGGGTATTTTGCCAATGGCTGATTGTATATTCTGTGGTGTTATTTTATTTGTGTTCCCCTGGTGAGGGGTGGTCTGTGGAAATATTATTGCTGGTTGGACTGTTGAAGTCCGCATGACATATTGGACCAATTGTCTATGTATTTTAATTAGTAGTTTTAGCTGTGCTAAAAGTTCCCGGTCTGACATTTTTTCAATGTCTGGATGTGGTGTGTAGCTGGCTAGCAGCAGCCACGTGACTCCTGGTCTACCTAGTGGGCCTAGCCTGGTGATGTGATTTTGATGTTTTAGGGCACCATTAAACCAGAGCAGGTGCTCTTGGTAAGTTAGTGGGATTTCAACGTCCTCGAAAGGAGCGTATTCATCCGGAGATTCCTCTATTTTGTAATAGTGGAATTCGTGTGTCACAGTGTGTGCTGCTGGAAAATGTATCCATGAATAGAATACCTCTGTCTGCCGATATTCATGGGCCTCTACCACGAATATGACTGTACCACCTCGTGATGATACTCCATTTTCTATAAGTGTTTTAGTTATAGTTTTTCTTACATTTACCGGAATGATTATAGCATTCGGGTCATTTTCTTGGAGGCTTGTGTCATCCGCTAGGAGTTGAGCTGCTAATCTAGCTTCCTCCCTTTCGTCTACACTTTCCGTCATTTTTACTAACAGAAAGTTTGTGTTGCAGATCAAGTTTCAAGTCAAACAAAGATGAGGTGCACAATATTTTGGAACACTGTATCCTTCAACGTTAACTAAACCAAAAACTAATACATAGGATTCTCATCCTACTAAGTTCCAGTGGATATTAACCTTTTACCCACTCCAGATGTCTTTTGGAGTATTTACGGGAAAAAGGGGTCTGTGTGAAAAGCAGGACTGACTCTAGCGTCTTGCGTTAGATTATTGCCTTAGCAAACGTTGGGAGCCATGTAGTGTAGTTCCTATATTCCCAAAAGGCTCTGCGCATTGGAATAATATAAACAGCAGTGTAGACTTAGGACTGAGGTCATCTAGGTCGCTACTGACTATATTAGACTATATTAGACTTAATTAGTTTTGCCAGCTAGCTCAGAGGTCACTAGAAACTTTCTCGAATGTTCAGGAAAGAGTTAACTCTCCTGATTTAGACAAGAAGGGATTAGCTTCTGACAACCGCATAAACATGACAACTTTGCTCCCTCAGAATAAAGAGTATATCTCGAGAGTCGTGTGAAAACAATAGACAACAATAGACAACTATTTCACTCAGTCAATCGTGCACGCTTAATTTCACCAGGAGTGCAGAGAAATAGAGAGACGGGCGTTTTCAATAAAAGGTGTTATTTATTGAGCAGTCTTCTTTCTCATGCAAGAGAAATGAATTGCCACAATTGCAATACTAAAGTAAAGTGCGTACAGTAAAAGGAGTAATATGAAATAATACTGTAAAAGCATTGATATGGTTTCTTAGCCATATGATACATTAAAATGGATAAAATATATACATACATAAAAACATTGACTAACGTACTCAACTGGTGCTTCTAAGATACGCATACCCCGGTGTACCTGACCTAAGCCTAATACGTGGGAAGGAGCAAGTAAGTTGCAGTTTAAGTTAAGTTGGTTTTTGCCAAGGATCTGAATCAAGATATCTCTTAAGGGTTTAGTCAGCTCCGTACCTTGGTTCTAGAATGAAGGAGGTCTTGTATCTTGTGTCTCAGGACTTGATTTCCCAGCAACCCGCAAGGGTGACTGGAAACACCGGAGCTGGATTTCTCGGCAAGAGAAAAGACAGCATCTCTCTCAGTGCGTCAATGGGAGGGTCGGCTTCCTTTGGCTCTCGCATCAGCTGGGCTTCGGGCAAGTAGATAGCCGCTCTGCTCCAAACCACCGTGTGTTTGCTTAAGGCAATGTTGGTATATTTATACCTGAAAGGTGCCGTGTTTGACGTAAGGGTGGACATAAGACGTCACTAAGAACTAACAGTTCTTTCTGGACTCCAGGAGTTCTTGTGCAAATCAAAACAAAAGCAGGGGGAATTCCCGGGGTGCTGGAGGCGTGGTTTGTTTAAAGAACACGTTGTGCATTCTAGGAGTCTATGGGAGTAGCCTTGCTGTATTTGGACTGCATGGGCTATGACTAGATATGGACATGATTCCTACGCCCTTATAAGGATATGCTTTGTTATAACCACATAAGGGCGTGAATCGGGGATATCTAATTAGGGACCTAGATAGATTCACAACAAAGGGGGGATCTAAGGACGCATTGGAAGAAGAGACTGAGATATGGGAGTAGTGCTCAAGGTGGCCAGTTCTTTTCTGGGAACCAATAAACATATTATGATATGTATGAGGTCATGTGTTCTCAAATGTTCTTAGTGCATTTTAATTTGTGAACCCACCTTGGCTTTAGTCAGATTCTCTTGAGTCTGGAGAGGTACAGACCTCTCTAGACATTTCTGATTGTGTGGTTTTATGCTATACATGATTCTTTACATATAGAACTTCTACATAGGTTCTGATGGTGACACCTTTCTTGCCACCTTGCTTCAATAGGGGTTCCCTTATCCTCAGGTAAGGGTAGGGTTAATCGATCCTGCAAAGCTTTTCCATGTACGTGGAAAAGGATCAAAACCATTTGACGAGTTGCCAATTTTTTTTCTTATTTCCTGTATCACATCTACTGAGATACTTATATGTTCTTTTCTGTTGAGGGTCAATATTGTAAGACCATTTGGTTATTCCATACTTTTATAAATAAAATTAGATTGATTGATATTAGTCTGGCATTGAGTTTGTAAGGAACCTTTTAACAACAAATTACTGATTCAGACTTTTATTGGATGGTACTAATGATCACACTGTACCTTAAGATTTAAATTGCCATTAACCTATTGTCCTCTTAGGCTGCTACAAAGGTCTATTTACCAGAGTTGAATGGAAGAAGTGTCCCAGAGTGTTCTCAGATGGTAGCATACCGAGGATGGTTAGCACTTGAAGTATAGGGGTTGGAAAACTGTTACTTTAGAGTAGTCTTGATTCAACATCATTCCCTAGTGCCCATGTTTCGACTTACAGAATCAAAGTCGGTGATGTTCCAGTGGTTCAATTGCAAATTGTAATAGCAGAGGAGTGAGTATCAGTAGGGTTGTTTGAAACAGCTGATGCTTAGCTTGCCATATATGTGGTAATTGTGTGGTGTCTAGCAGAGATTGTGTCATATGATGTGATAAAGCTTTAGATGATTGTGTGAGTGCAGCGCTTATTGTGGAAATTTTGTTTTTGGGTCCAACGTGACCCATGCTTCCTGGATTATATTAAAAAGTGTAGAAGACACTATATTGTAATTGTCTGTTGAGGTTTTGTGAGGTTTGTTGTGATTCGTCGTTCACAGCCCAATTAAGACAGGGAGGTATATCTTTTATGTGAAAGTGAAGTATGAAAGAACTTTGGGCAGAGGAAAGCTGCACCTATCAAATTGATTTCCAACAAATTGAATATATGTTTGTGTTACTTTTGCATGACTAATTTCTATTGATCCTTTAGTAAAGCAGGCAAATTAAATTTGTTAATATTACATTGCATTTAGTTGCAAGTGTGTTGCTGAAAAGAGTGCATGTGTGAAAATTGTAACGGAGGGTGAGATACTGCAAAGAGTGAGATAGTCCTCTCAGTGTGCCACGCTGGTACAGGTTAGTTGTTGTGAAATTGTGATGTTTTTGCCTGCGTTTGTCACGAGGTGCTGCACTGTGATTGGTTGATGATTTGGAATGAGATCTTAAACAAAATTTTGATTTCTGTGTCAAAACGAACACATTTTAATTCAAAATGAAATGTTACAAAATTGTAGGAGATTTGTTTTGAGGGGATGTTCAGATACCTCTTGGGGGGGAGAAGCCCCGCCCGAAGACACCACTGATCATTATATGACAATAAATGTAGGGTCACACACATGTATTTGGCGATGTTCCCACGTAGGAAGAGAGGATGATGGCAGGCGCGACTTTAAAGAATAGAGGGATCATATTTGTCTCGTGGAATGTCAATGGGTTAAGGAGCCCCCGGAGGCAGAGGCTAATCCTTAAACACCTAGAACTTTCAACTGCACAAATATGTTTGTTACAGGAGACACACCTGAGTTATGAAGAAAGCATCTAAATTTTCTATAAGGTTATGTGGGTGAAGTGCTTTGGTGCCTCAAAACAAACAGCTCAAAACAGAGGGGTTGCCATATTAATTAAACAAGGGACGCCCTGCAATATAAAAAAAAGCACAGTCAGACTCCTCTGGTAGGTGGTTGACTGTTCTATTAGCATTTGAAGACTATGATATGGTCTGTGCCTCTTTTTACGGTCCAAACACGGACGATCCAGCCTATATCCACGAATTACAATCTGTGCTGATGCTGGAACCTCCACCAGACGTGATAGGGGGAGATTTTAATGTCTTGATGGACCCCCTTAAGAATAGATCCAATTTAAGTCACTACAAAGGTGCAGTGAAGGTACGTCGGGCATTAGTTAACATGATCCACGATATGGATTTAGTCGATCTATGGAGGGAAATAAAAGGAGATCAGAAGGGTTTTATCTTTTATAGCAAAAAGCACTGTCATTCCTCAAGGATTGACTATATATTTTTAGATAGAGGCTCAACAGCCAATCTAGGGGTGGTTTCAGTTCTCCCGAGTCACTTGTCTGACCACGCACCCCTGCAATTTGTATAGCAGATTAAGGAGGTACAGCGGCATGCATCAAGGTAGACCCTTAGCATGGCCAAGTTGTTGGACCCCGAGGTGATTGCCGCTGTGCCGGCCCCATCCTTGTAGTTTTTCTTGCTGAACTCAGGCTCTACAACACCTTATGTAGTTTGGGACGCCTATAAGGCCTGGCTTAGGGGGAAACTCCACGGAATTATCTGTCATAAGAATAAGATCGAAGCTGAGGTATTAAAAGGTATCGAAGGGAAGATAAGTGGTTTGGAGAGAGAAAGAGATGGTGTTAGCAACGGGGACCGGGAGCAACTCACTCAGACCTTGAGGAAGTTGGAAGAGGCAAGATCAGAATACAGAGGGAAATTAGAAGCTAAGTGTAGGGCGCAGTGGGATACCAAAAGGATGCAGAATTACGAATATGGGGAAAAGGCTGGCGCCTTATTGGCATGGAAAGCCAGAACTGACCGAGCCAGGAATGATATAAAAGAACTCAAAATCAACGCCAGCGGGGACATTTCAAATAAGATCGAGGATATACAGTCCTGTCTTCTTTCCATGTTCTCAGAGCTGTATAGGGAAGACCTGGCTCCCCTGCCGAGTTTGATTCAGTCATTTCTTAGCAATAAACAGCTCCCTGTACTTTCAGAAGAAAGCAAAAACAACTTAGATGCCCCCTTTACGTCGGAGGAGATAGCAGCTCAGATAAATAAATCTAAGAACAAAATAGCTGCTGGTTCAGATGCACTCCCGAGCGAAATATATAAACACCTTAAAGTGGAGCTTTTAGAAGCATTGGGGGATACCTTTAATTCAATTTATAGTTTAACTGGAAAGGTTCCCAATACTTGGAAAGAGGCAATAATAGTTTTGATATTAAAACCCGGCAAGGATCCAAAAAAGGCAGACTCTTATCGTCCAATCTCCCTGTTGAATGCCGATTATAAGATCTTTATGGGCATTTTAGCAGGGAGATTGGCCAAACTGATACCAAAGTTAATACGGGACATTTTTAATACCATCATAGAGATTAATATGCCACTGGTGTTCTTTGGAGATGATGGTCGCATGAGTCAGACCCTCTCTCAGAAGGATAGGGGTTTATTATTATATTTGAGATTATTGGCCAGAAGGGAAGTGTGCAAGAGGTGGAAAGACCCCCTACCCCCGCAAAGGGAAGATTGGCTCAAAGCTGTATTCTCTATGGCACGATTAGAGTACGAGGGCGTGGAGGACAAGATATCGAATATTTGGCACCCCCTCGTGAGCTGGGGCAAGAATCTAAGATTACTGTAAACATCATTGGTCTTATGATTACACCAGGGTCCCTTACAAAAAAAAAAGGGATCGGTCGGATGACCCAAGCGAGTGCGGTAAGCCGTAGGGGCGACAGATCACGAAGGCGGCTTCAAAAGACCCGCAGAGGCTTGAAAGGTGAGATGAGGACCAAAAAAACCAAAAAAAAAACAAACATGTATTTGGC
The DNA here is from genome assembly GCF_964261635.1 of Lissotriton helveticus. Lineage (NCBI taxonomy): Eukaryota > Metazoa > Chordata > Amphibia > Caudata > Salamandridae > Lissotriton > Lissotriton helveticus. Next base: position 1,570,000,601 of record NC_136067.1, read on the forward strand.
CAGAACAATGGCGCAAGATAACTTCGGAAGAAGGTGCACAGACGTTTCTTCATTAAGGTTAATTTCATTTGAGAATTATAGAAAGTTTGAAGAGAATTTTATAGGAGATGAAACCACAACCTATACCTTCACAATTTGGATAGAGAGAGCAAAACTATAACCGTTATCACAAACCAGAGAAGTGGAAAGAAATACCTAAAACAGAAAAAAGGATAACATACGAGAATCTGGAGAGAAAACAGTTACGAAAACAGTTATATTGATACTTGTGATAGTCCTTTAGATATACTAATGCCTAACTGACCACCTCCAGAATGGAGGGAGGTGGAAGGGATCACTGATGCAATACTGAAACTGAAAATATCATTATACAGAAATATCATGTCAAAAATATTGGTGTTCTATACTTCTAATGGTAAGTACAAAATAAGGTGTATCACAAGGTGCTACCTCCCACTGGATTGACACAGACACTTACTCCAGAAGAATATTTTTTTGTTGTCCCATGAATGTCATTATACATTTCAGATACTGCCTACAGCCTTGATCACATAAATGCAGCACCGCCATATTGCCTATTTTTAATTACATTTCATCATGGAAACAGAAATCAGACTATGTAATACGTACGTCTACTTTTCCCCAAAATATGCATTTCAAATCATTTGAATTTTGAAATTATAAATCATACACTTTTATCCCATTTCATTTTAACTGTTTTGCGCTATTATTTATACATAACATTCAAAAGTACTTATTTTCCTTCTTAAGGAAACATCTATTCTAAATTACATTATGCTGAGCAATTATAGAATTGAAAATCAAACAAGTAAGTTAAAACTGCATAGTCAAAAATGTTTTTTTCTTATTAGAAATCCTTATTGGGCATGTACTTTCTCCTGTCATAATTGACCACATAGTGGGTCAACATTAAATCCTTAAAACAACTTATCAATTTAGTTTTCACAGGTATAATGGGTATGGGGTTGCCTCTATTCTGACAAAATAATGCATTGCAATACACCAAAATCAACAAATAACTTCTATGCATTTTGTCTCTCTCTCATATTCATACTGTCAATTCTCAGTAGGGTTGTACTATGTGCAGTTAATACATTTTGTAAATCTTCTTCACAGTTCAAACCATTAGGGAACTTAGGGGGCTCATTATGATGTCGGTGAGACTGACACCGACGGCACATCAGTGTCAGTCAAACCAACATCTGAGGCAGTAGTCAGACCGCTGCATTACAATGTGGTGGGTCTGACCGCATGTGTGAGGATTTGACCGCTGCGGTTGGAATGTAATTCCTACAATGAGGGTGGTGCCTGCTTAGCCATCACTGTAGGCATTACAATGTCCCTTTCCGACCACCTTTCAATGGCGGTCCGACCATAGGGTGCAGGGATGTTTAAAAACATGCCTTTTGGCATTGGGGCTTGTGCCGGGCCCTTTTCCAGTCCACAGCACAATCCTTAATGCCAAAAGGCAAGTTTCCAACCGCCTCTAATGAGGTCGGATCCTAATTAGGCAGGACTGCAAACTACCTATCAGACACTCCCTTTACCACAACGATGTTGGTCAGACGCTCGTCCACTGGTATCGTAATTAGGACCTTAGAGTCCATATTCAATATATACATAGTTTCAGAGCGTCTTCATTTTGTTCCTTGGTCCCCATCCCTCTTATAAAATATGACTGTGTCAATCACAAAATATGTCAACTATGATGCTCAGCTGCTGTGGTATCAGCACAGTGATTGGCAACTGGGAAGGTAATATGTAGTATATGTTGTAATATACGCTTGTGGAATATGTGACGTTACAACGCGATCATTTACATCGCTGTATAATAATAATAATATTAAAAATACTGAGCTTATAAAGCGCCTGGTTACACTTGCCAGTGTGTCCCCGCCCTGTGCCGCTGAGAAACCCGTCCTGGCCTGTTCCTGTGAGGTGCCCACTCCTGGGCACCCCAAGGTGAAGCCAGGCATCCTAGCGGTAGGGCCGGTGTGGAGATTAAGCAAGCTATTGCCCAGAGTTGCAGAGTGGGACCCATGATTAGAGTAGGCACCGAGGCGAGAGAATTATCGGGTCCGAGGACATTGAGCCAAAGACCCTGCCACGATGGGAATTGAACCCTGGTCCGGGCCAGACCTCTGCATCAGAATCTGCCGCTCTAACCAGTGAGCCACACTTCTCTATGTTACATTGTGGTTATTACGATGAAAGCCAAACGACTTGCGCTAGAGGCGCTGGACTTAGGATTAGTATTGCTTACTATTCCAACGCCAGTGTGTGTAACAGTAGGGAAGGTCTTGGAATAGTAAATCATACTATTCCTTAGTGTAGAGCACCATCCAGCGCAAGCCATTGTAACGACTTGCGTTGTAATGACCACGATGTAAATGTCTCACGGTGTACCGACCACATTGCAAAGATCGTTCACCACGCTAGTGAGCCTGCAGTACTTTGCTGCTAAAGTACATTAACCCCTTCTGTGCTCCCATCAGCCGTCGCAAGCACTACCTCCCTGGTGCTACGAACGGCCGACGCAGCCCCGCCCACTCCGTGGAACGCCCGCACTGCGGTGAAATATTCGCCGCGGTAAACATGTTAAATTGCAGCTGCAAGTCATCACATACACTGCATGAGCAGTTTTTGAGGTGAGGATTCCATTGATCTACACCGGTGTCTCAATGAAGGGTGTTTGATTTTCACTGGTATTAATACTGATGGTACATGCCTTGCATTTCAAGCACTTTTGCAAACCATCTTCTACCTGCCCTGCCTGAAAGCCAGTTCTTGGATTTAGTGAATTCAGTGCTTGCTTTTACCAGGGTGTTCCTCATTGATACCACTCTATGATATGCTAGCCGTGGATTTCGGGGAACCAATGCCTCTATTACTGAATCAGATTGTATAATGTGGAAGTTTTTTCTCACTAATGTCCTCAATTCATGGCCCGGATTACTAAAGGGAGTGATGAGTCTCACCATCCATTACTCCTTTTGTTTCCTTTTAGGGTTAAAGAGAATGTTCTCCCTAGTTATTGTGTTGAGCCTTGCTTGTGATTCTTTTAAAACGTTACCCTTGTCTGCTCTTTGAACTGGCTAATCATTTCATCCTAACAAGCTATTGCATTAGTGTTCAAACGAAACTTACAATTGGCCCTTAACATTGCTCCATACAGGATGCTTGCTATAAGATGGTTCAGGTAGAAACTTGTTGTGTTTAGCAACATGTTCCCCAACGTTTGCTTCGTATGTAGTTTTATTTGCATTGTGTTGGTTGGTTTTAATGAACACTTTAAAATAAAAAAATCACTCTTTCCACGACTAATTTCACATGTAAATTCCAAATTTAAGTTGTTGACATTGTCAACAACTTAAATTTGGAATTTACATATGAAATTAGTCGTGGAAAAAGTGATTTTTTATTTTGTTCATAGGTTCATAGGTTTTATGAACATCAGTTCCCTTAAGATTGTGCTTACTACCAACATTCAAATGCACCACAGCTACGAGATCACAAGCTTCAGTGGGGATGACACTGCACTGAAGAATGGACACACTAGAGCATTATTTTAATATTAAGTCCCACCTAGATTTTTGGACAGGTGTGACTTAGAACTTTGTTTCCCACAGAGTGGGGCCCCCTTCCCTGAGCTGTCTCCAGGTAGAGGTGAGGTGTTTCATCCTACAATTGAGGGTAAGTTGGACTACATGTAAATACTATATGCATGTCTATTGACAATAGGATTCATTATAATATGTCACAAGCATGGCACGAGATTTTACAGTGTGTGTTGTTTGTTTTTCTCTCAAATTTTTTCACAGATATTCCCAGTAATACCTGACATCGCTACGCAGGATTACTGGTGTTGTATCTTTTTCTTCTTCTTTTTATTATCACTAATATAAATAGCAGCCGCAGCTTTAACAAACATTTCTCTTATCCTGAAGAAAGCCACTGATGCAAAGTATTGATCACTAGGCTGAAACATGACGACCTGATTTAATGAGTAGTTTTAAACTTATACTGCTCACCGCACTGCTTTTTGAACCCTGCCAGTGAGAGCAACACAATAAAATTTATTTTTCTGCATCTTCTTAGGCAGTTTTATATTACTATTAGTCTTATTATTATTATTTTTGCGCTGCACCAACACTACACCATACCTTCACATATGGGATTTTAGCATCCTAGTTACACTAGTGAACATCTGTTGAAAAAATCCTTCCTCACAGTGAGGGAGTTGTAGCCCCCAGCAGGACTAGGATTTCCTGCTGGGAGGAGGAACCCATATGATGAAGCATGTCACCTTCGGTTGAGTGAGGGTTCTAGTTCTTAAGGGATAATTCCCCCTCATTGGTTATATCTTTTTCACAATTCTTTTGAGAGTATCTGTACATTCATCACACACAATCCACGTGCTAAAATATAGACCCGAGGTAGTATTGTGTTATTGTTTATGTGTAGGGGAAGTTCTCCTCGTTGGTCTTGAAACTAATTTCCCTAGGACCCCACCCGACCTTTTTGTTGTTACAGTCTGTCAAATCTAGTCATCCAATCCATTATCGGGGCCCAAATAAGTTTCCCTATTTTCCTAGCTTTCCACCCTTTCCTCTCATATAGACCCTTTTCCTAATTATGCATGGCTAAAATCTGTGACACCCATTGTTGAGAAGTAGGGGGGTTAGAGTCATTCCATGCAGATGCCACGCAGATTCTAACTACCGCCATGGCAAGAAATATGAATTCCAGGTGAGCTACCAAAACATCATTTCTAGCAACACCTAAAACCACTAGCTCATTGGTAAATACTATTTGAATCGTCAGAGTTTGTCCCATGAAGTACTCTATTGCCCTTTTCAAGGGATCCAAAATGGGGCAGGAGGCGAACATATGAACTGTATCTGCCTCATCGCTGTGACAGCGGGGACAGCAAATACCCATAGTCCCACCCCATTGAGCTATTCAGGCAGGGGTATAATAGAGGGGTTTGATGGTGTTGTCTTCTCTTAATCTCTACGCAAAGGGCTCTATATAGAGATCAAATAGGAGAGGGGATAGAGGGCAGCCCTGCTCTTGTTACTGCAAAGGGTTCAGACAAAGACCCATTTACCAGCACGGCCGCTGATGGACAGTTATACAGCGATTTCACGGCTCTTTGAAAACCCTCTCCCACGTTAAATTTTGTCAAGGCCCCCGACAGGAATGTCCAATTGAACCTGTCAAAGGCCTTGGTGGCGTCCAACGTAAGGATAGACAAAGGCATGGAGTCTTTAATCGCTATGTCTATGGCACCTATAAGATCATAAGTGAGTTTGTGCAATTGGCGACCCCTCACAAAACCCTTCTGAGTAAGATGTAGGATATCAGAGGCCACCTGGCCCAGCCTGTTTGCTAAAAGGGATGCGAAGATTTTATAACTCGCATTCAGGATTGATATGGGATGGTACGAATCACAGTTGTTGGCGGGTTTGCCAGGTTTCAAAATGAGCGTGATGGACGCACCATTCTAAGATGTAGGTGGTAAAGCCCCCTCCTGTAGTATGTGATTAAAGAGCACAACAAGGAAGGGCGATATCTCAGCTGCCAAATTTTTGTACATTTCAGCTGGCAGGCCATCTGGGCCTGCTGCCCTGTTGCTCTTACTTCCCTGGATAGCTGATGTAACCTCCTCCTCGGTAATCTCCCCATCCAAAAAAGCGCTTTGTTCCATGGATAATGAGGGGAGGGAGACACCATCTAACCATCTGTCTACATTTTCTACGGTGATATTTCTGTCCTCCTGATATATTTTTTTAAAGAAATCCTTAAAAACTGTTCTGATTTCTGTGTCCGAAGAGAGGGTGCCATTACTCGTAGCTACCGAGGCAATGATGTTACGAGCCTGGTCAGTTTTGGTCTTCCAGGCCAGCAACTTACCGGCTCCCTCCCCATATTCAAAATGGGATAATTTGCTACTCTCCCACCTCTGGAGGATCCGCTGATTCAAAACCGTGGCCATTTTCTCTTTCAGGGCAAGCAGGCTATTTTGTAGTAATGCAGAATCCTGGTTAGGGACACTGTGAACGGCTTCTAGCCAGCCATTCAGCCCACAAGGCCTTTCTGTGAGCAGGAGCAGGGGGGTCTGCGCAGAGCGCCTCTCCAGTGGGTCAAGAACTGAGTAAACCATCCTCATATCTAATAGCTGAGGTTAAGGCTAAGCGCTCATACAGGGGGAACAGGACAACGAAACCTGCACTTATTCCTAGTTCTAAGATTACGCCCTCGTTACGCTGTTTTTTTTAAAGTAGTTCCCCAGGTGTTGGATTTAGTCCAAGATAATCTTCCACCTGCATGCGACTTCTCCCCCTCTATTTCGGGCACCTCAGGCCTCTTTAGTACCTCGAAGCAGTCACGCTCTCTGGAAGCTTTTAGCTACCTGTGCCAGCTCCTCTATTTCTCTCTGTGGTAGACCTATTGGCCTCTGAACCAGCTACCCCTCTACCTTTAAACATGGAGGGGGCCTCATCATCCCCCCAGGTCTTGGAGAAGAGCGTAGTATCAAACCACAATGATCGAGACAACCATACTATGGGGTCGATTAGGATGGCGGACGGAAATGGGTACTGTCCGCCATGGTGGGGGAAATTTTACTCCCGGCTGCGCCGCGGAGATTCCGCGGTTGGGATTAGGATAATCATGTCACGAAACTCCGACCGCGGCGGACGTATCATAACCAACACCGTCCGCGGTGGACGGAACACATCTAACTCCGTCCGCGGCGGACGGAGTCCAATGAACAACCACTGCCGCGGACGGAAATGACAGCGGAAAATAACACATGTACCGCCACACCTGTGAATACTCCGTGGCCGCAATTAGGATAAATCCGCCCGTACCACGGAACTCACAGCCATCCACGTCCGCGGCGGAAAGAATGCTACGATAACCACAGCATCACTGCGGAAGGCCAACACGCACAATATCCCTAGCGGCAAACAAATGTTAGAAAGTGTACCGCAAGTCCAAAGCAAACATACGAACATTGACAACGCCCCCCCCACACACCAACACCAAGCACAAGCCACCATGACACGTCCCAATTATCCAATAATGCACACTAGTCAACACGCCCACCTACCACCTGACTGCCAACAACCATTGAGACACGACTATAAAATGACACCCACACACTACCACAATCCTTTGCATCACAGCATTGCTGCCAGCAAGAGGCCCAATTCGAGATACTGCAAACTCACATAGAAGACACCGACCCACCACCCTACCACACCCACCACACAAACACCCACCACACAAATCCTACACATCACACACCACACACCTGCACCCCCCAACTCACTCAACTCACACACTGAGCACCACACACCATGGCACCCAAAAAAAAACCTAAATTCACGGAGACAGAGTTGAGGGTAATGGTAGATGAAATAATCCGTGTTGAGCCCCACATCTTCGGGGCCCAAGTCCAGCAGACGTCCGTGGCGCAAAAGAACCACATGTGGGACAGGATCGTCACTCGCATGAATGCGTCTGGGACTGTGCCGAGGACGAAGCATGACATTCAGAGGCGGTGGCATGACCTGAAGACCAGGGTGAAGGGCATCCGAGCTAAAAACTTTGCTAGAGCCAATCATACTGGCGGTGGCACACCCCCGGAGCCCATACCCTACACCGATTGGGAGGAGAAGGTGCTGGTGATACTACACCCAGAGAGCCTAGACGGACTTGACGAAGGAGAAGAGGCCGGTGAGTACAAACCAAGCACCACGATCAGCACGACATGGTCAGGCTCACACAACTGAGAAGAAACATCTCCTACGCCCCAACCCATGCACGTTGGACACCAACTCACTAACATGTCCATGGCTCCCAACAGGCCCCCATGTTCACGGGGAGGGTGGTGGTGGTGGAGGGTGGGGTGTGTGAGAGGCCCAAACTACAACTCCCAACAGGCCCCCATGTGCACGGGGAGGGTGGTGGTGGTGGAGGGTGGGGTGTGTGAGAGGCCCAAACTACAACTCCCAACAGGCCCCCATGTGCACGGGGAGGGTGGTGGAGGGTGGGGTGTGTGAGAGGCCCAAACTACAACTCCCAACAGGCCCCCATGTTCACGGGGAGGGTGGTGGAGGGTGGGGTGTGTGAGAGGCCCAAACTACAACTCCCAACAGGCCCCCATGTTCACGGGGAGGGTGGTGGTGGTGTAGGGTGGGGTGTGTGAGAGGCCCAAACTACAACTCCCAACAGGCCCCCATGTTCACGGGGAGGGTGGTGGAGGTGGAGGGTGGGGTGTGTGAGAGGCCCAAACTACAACTCCCAACAGGCCCCCATGTTCACGGGGAGGGTGGTGGAGGGTGGGGTGTGTGAGAGGCCCAAACTACAACTCCCAACAGGCCCCCATGTTCACGGGGAGGGTGGTGGTGGTGGAGGGTGGGGTGTGTGAAAGGCCCAAACTACAACTCCCAACAGGCCCCCATGTTCACGGGGAGGGTGGTGGAGGGTGGGGTGTGTGAGAGGCCCAAACTACAACTCCCAACAGGCCCCCATGTTCACGGGGAGGGTGGTGGTGGTGGAGGGTGGGGTGTGTGAGAGGCCCAAACTACAACTCCCAACAGGCCCCCATGTTCACGGGGAGGGTGGTAGAGGGTGGGGTGTGTGAGAGGCCCAAACTACAACTCCCAACAGGCCCCCATGTTCACGGGGAGGGTGGTGGTGGTGGAGGGTGGGGTGTGTGAGAGGCCCAAACTACAACTCTTAACAGGCCCCCATGTTCACGGGGAGGGTGGTGGTGGTGGAGGGTGGGGTGTGTGCGACAGGAAACAGAAATGTCTACAAATCTATATAACCATGTAAGGTCCACATTACTGACCAGCTCTATCTTGTCCCTCAGGTGATCGTCAACTGACTGGGGAAACCAGTACCCGGCCGCCAGCCTCGCCTCCCACACCTACAGGACTCTCTGGTGACGAGGACACAGGCAGCTCCGGTGCGGAGGATGGAGCGGGACCAAGCACGCAGCCAGGGCCTTCTGGCTCACAGGGACTCCCGGGACCGACCAACGTCGCATGTGTGACTCCAGCGACACCTGTCTCTGTGATCTGCACAGTCCCCACCACCACCAGTACCACCAGTACCACCAGTACCACCAGTACCACCAGCACCACGACTCCTGCCGGTGCCACCCAGCATAACCCAGCGCACGACGCTGGTCCATCGGCCTCACACACAAGCAGGGTGAGTGGGCCACAAACACAGGCAACGGGACATCAGCCAATCAGGCGAGCCACACACCGCCGTGCAGAGGAAGGACAGCTACCCCATCCAGTGGCACAGTCCCTACAAGCCCTTGCCAGGTGCCAGGCGTCATACGACCGGTCCCAGGCAAACACTGATCGTGCACACCAGGACTCAGTGGACAACACCAACATCCAGCGCGAAATCTCTGGCATCCTTGGCCAGATGTTGCAGATCATGGGCCAGCAGGCAACGATGTGGAGGGAATGGGTTGGCCGGAACAACCCCCCCCCTCCACCAAGTGTCGTAGCGCCACCGCCACCGTCACCTCCGCCCCCACCGCCACCTCCGCCTCCCCCGCCACCGTCACCTCCGCCTCCACCGCCGCCACCACCACCTGTGCCCCTGGCGACGGATGTGGCCCATCAACAACCTGCCCTCCCAGCTGACTCTGTTCCACCTCAGAGACGGAGGGGCCGGCCGAGGCAGGAAGTGGCTGAGAGCAGTGTTGGAGCGCCATCCACACGCTCCAAGAGGGGACGACCATGACAATGTCACAGCCTGTGCCAGACATTCACCCAGCTAAGTATCCTGTCCCACAGACAATCATTCCCACTGGTCTGCTGGACTACCCTGACACCCCCCAATGTGGTGTCAGCACGGACATTTCATCTGCCATTACCTTCCACTCCAACTCCCTCCACCCCACTTACTTGTAAATATTCACCAGCACAGAAGCACAACCTGTAAATAAATTGCACTTACCCACACAATGATGTTTTGCCTCCATGTTTATTCACATGATTGCCTTCAGAAACAGACGTAAACAGGTTCAGGGATCATAGTCGTACATGATCATGGCGCTGCGGGAGTGACCTAGAGAAAATCAGAGACAGCAAACACACGTCAGGAAACAGATTCACACACATCACAACACAATGCACAGCAACATTACACAAACGACAACCATCACAAAAGCATGGGATGAGAGCACACACATCATGGAGACTTGTATGTCCAAAGACATGAAGACACACATATGCAACCATCACAAACAACACCCAGCTGATGAACCCCACATCCACACAACACCAGCAAACATACATGAGGCATTGTCAACCGCCACTAGAGGTAGTTACTCACATTCAAGGGAAGTAGCGATCTATGAGCTGGCGCCTCTGGTCCACACCTTCCTCCTCACCACTATCCTCATCAGTCGACATGGGTGGGATGGGAGGCCGAGGAACTTCTTCGTCTTCAGGGTCCAACAGCAGTTCAATGTCATTGCGTACTGCCAGGTTGTGGAGCATGCAGCAGGCAATCACGATCCTGCATACTTTTCCTGGTGAGTAAGGCAGGGCCCCTCCGGTCTTATCGAGGCACCGAAACCTAGACTTTAGCAGTCCAAAGGTACGTTCGATGACTCTCCGTGTCCTTCCATGTGCTTCATTGTACCGCATTTCACCCGCTGTTCTAGGATTACGTAGGGGACTGAGGAGCCAGGGCCGGTTTGGGTACGCCGAGTCGCCTATGTAGGGGGATGACAGACATAAACATCACAACAAGATATGGTGGGTACCCCATGCAACACAGAGATCACAAGAGTCCCCACTGCACACTCACCAACAAGCCACGCTTGACCGGGTCGCAGATTTGCCATGAGTCGTGGGACAATGCTGCTCCGCATGATGTGGGCGTCATGTGCTGAGCCAGGAAATCTTGCACACACATGGGAGATGATGTTGTTTGCCAGGAAACACCACCTGCACGTTCAGCGAATGGAAGTGTTTGCGATTCCTGAACACTTGTTCCCGTGCCCGTGGTGGAATGATAGCGATGTGTGTGCCATCAATTGAGCCCACAACGTGAGGTATGTGGCCCAGTGCATAGAAGTCAGCTTTGACAGCTGCCAACTCTTCCGGCCGTGGGAAATGTATGTAGTCATTCTTGTACAGCATCATAGCTGTTAAGACATCCCGAAGAACCGTGCTGAACATGGCCTGTGACATCCCCCCGGCATGTCCAACTGTGTACTGAAATGTGCCAGTAGCAAAGAAATGTAGTACCGCCATGACCTTTGCAGTGGGTGTAATAGACCCAGGATACGTCCTACGTGGCTGCAGATGAGGAGACAATTGAGCCACAAGCTCCAGCAACCGACGTCGATCCAGCCGGAATTTCCGAATCACCTCCTCGTCAACCATATCCTCCAGCACAGTGTATGGCCGATGCACATTTGGAGCCCTCCTGTGTGGGAGAGAGATGTAACTTAGGTCAACTTACAAACGACGCATACGTGTACAACTCCATCACATGTGAACCTTACTGACAAAACTTCAGTCTTCACCCTAATGTTTAGTAGCCACATCACAGACACACATGCAACTGCATGCACACAAACAATAATTATACACACGCCATGTCATCAAGCACAAATGCCAACACCAATAATGATGTGCATACGGTAATTACATGCATGGTGACACAACGTCCAAAACACATACACGGAATGCATGTGTACCACCACCACTGTAGTCACCTCGCCAGAACAAGACACTGACAACAGATGCATAATTTGGCCATACAGCCGTGATGTACTGTGTAGTTGTGAAGATGTAAGAACGTCTGTAGGGTCACACCCGACGTCAACACGTACAAATGCACATCTGTTGCCCATTGTGTGCCGACCGATGGGCATTGTATGGACACACATGCTATATTGTATGACATATGACCTTTCCCTATCACGCTCACATCCCTCATGATGCAACTGCACACAACACATCACGGTGCAGCGTCTGACAAGATAACATAATTGGCGCCGCCATGGCGGTGCTCAACTTCCGCTACTTCCCAAAGGCCATACGCGGCCAGCGTCCCTCTTCCCATTGGCTGCATGTGCAGGGACCGTCACGGGCACACATCGGCAACCGCACGTGCAAGCCTCAGGCACGGATGCTTCAGTTGCAACAATGTTCTATCACTGGCGCCTCCATGGCGGTGCACGTACTCAGCGGGGGAGGTGCAGGCCTATACACCCTGTAGATGTACTCAATGGACATGCCAGTTCATGACCCCCCTTACAGTCACCTTGCATCATCCACCGTACACCGGCCGGAGCGGCCGGGCCTAGGACGGCCGTGCCCGGCCATGAACACAACCGCCGTGCCCGGCCATGTACACAACCGCCGTGCCCGGCCATGAACACAACCGCCGTGCCCGGCCATGAACACAACCGCCATGCCCGGCCATGAACACAACCGCCGTGGCCGGCCATGTACACAACAGCCGGGCCTGGCACGGCGGTTGTGGTGCAAGGTGACTGTAAGGGGGGTCCTGAACTGGCATGTCCATTGAGTACATCTACAGGGTGTATAGGCCTGCACCTCCCCCGCTGAGTACGTGCACCGCCATGGAGGCGCCAGTGATAGAACATTGTTGCAACTGAAGCATCCGTGCCTGAGGCTTGCACGTGCGGTTGCCGATGTGTGCCCGTGATGGTCCCTGCACATGCAGCCAATGGGAAGAGGGACGCTGGCCGCATATGGCCAATCGCAAGTAGCGGAAGCAGTGCACCGCAACAACAGGGCCAGTCATTGGCCCATTTCACGATCACGCTTCCAGGGCTGACCAATTGCTGGCGACGTATGCCACTGACACGTGCTGAGGGCCCTATATATGTGTGTTGGCCAAAATGACACTTCCTACCCTGGGGACCAGTGCTGCCTGTTCACCTCGACCTGCTGCTGCTGCTGAGCTGACCACCGACTGCTGCCTGTGACCATCACCTCGACCTGCTGCTGCTGCTGAGCTGACCACCGACTGCTGCCTGTGACCATCACCTCGACCTGCTGCTGTTGCTGAGCTGACCACCGACTGCTGCTCTAGTGCCATACTCCGTGATCTTGCCATGTCGAGAGGCAAAGAGATCCGGTCTCGACCCTTCACCGCCGCGGAGCTTGATGTCCTCGTGGACGGTGTAATCCGCAACTATGGACGCCTCTACGGCGCACCAGGACGGGTGGTAAGTGCAGTGTGGGACATGTTGGTGTGCATGAGGGGGCCAAATAATCAGGCCTATTTCTATCTTAGCTGTGTAGTGTGGGCTAGACATATGTTCCTGATTGTGCATGGCTGCTGACAGTTACGTCTTGCCCCTATGTGTGTGACAGGCCACCTGTCCACTGACTTAAACCCTTTTGTTATTGTTATTGTTAGTTCCGGCTTTTATAGCGCCAACTCACCGGCAGGTCTCAGGGCGCTTGTGACCGAAGGGCAACAACTACATCATTATCGGAAAGAAGGGAGCAACAGGAAGTTTAAGCTGAGCTTAGCGCATCCCTAAACAGGAAGGTTTTCAAACTTTTTCTGAAACGAAGGAGATTACCTTCTTTTCGGAGGGTCTCAGGAAGTTTATTCCAAAATTTTGGGATCAGAGCAGAAAAGGATCTCCCCCCTTTTGTGGCCAGCCTAAACCGGGGGCACACCAACAGCTGTGCGTCTGAAGACCTTAATCTCCGTTCTGGTTTGTATATCTCCAACCTTTCCTTTATGTAAGCGGGAGCTTGCCCGTAGATTGCCTTATGGGCTATACACAAACTTTTAAAAACAGATCTTTGCCCAATAGGCAACCAATGAAGGTTCTGCAGCAATGGAGAAGCATGAGATCTTCTTGGAAGTTTAAAAATAAGACGTGCGGCGTCATTTAGGACCACCTGCAATCTACTGATCAAGGACTTTGGAAGGCCCAAGTAAAGGGCATTTCCGTAGTCCAGCCTTGAGATTATCGTGGCAGAGACTACAGTGCGAAGCATAGACTGGGATAGGAGAGGGACTAACTTTCGCAGTTGTCTAATTAGCCCATTGCAGGTGCCGACTATAGAGGAGATCTGGCTACACATTGACAGTTCGCTGTCAATCTTAATCCCCAGGCTTTTCACCTTGTCCACTGGTGTAGGTGTTGGACCTAATTCCTGGGGCCAGTACAAATCACTCCATGGGGAACCTATAGATGATACAACTAGAACCTCTGTTTTTTCAGGGTTGATTTTCAGAAGGTTCATAGTCATCCAATTCACTGTGAATCTTAGAACATCTTGCGCATAAGTCTGCGCCAGCGCTGTGTTCTCTATGCTCAGCAACAGTTGGGTGTCGTCAGCGTAATTGAATACGCGACATCCCATCTTTGCCAAGGAGCTTATCAGTGGTTGCAGGTATAGGTTGAAGAGGAGTGGAGACAATGCGGAGCCTTGAGGGACCCCGCATGTCAGATTTCCCACCTCCGATACCTTATCGCCCAACTGAATCCTCTGTGTTCTCCCTACTAAGAAAGATTCCAGCCACCTATAGGCCGTGTCTCGAATCCCGAAACTAGCCAATCTGTCCAGGAGCAGGGTATGGCTGACAGTATCGAACGCCGCCGACAGATCTAAAAGTATCAGGGCGCTCGGTTTCTTACTGTCAGCCATCCCTCTAAGCTCATCCAGCACCGAGAGCATCACCAGCTCGGTGCTGTGATGTGCACGAAACCCCGCCTGCAGATCGTTGTCTCCCATCATGGTAGGTCAAGCTGCACCTTCGCAAGGACCTGTGGAGGAGCATAGCACGGGAAGTACGGGCATTGGGGGTGTGCAACAGACGACATACACACTGCCACAAACGCTGGGACGACATTTCCAGGCTGAGCAAGAATGTAGCGGAAGTAACACTGGGCCTGATTCCAAGGACGCCCCGTCTGGCCCGACGCTCCATGACCCCTCTCATGCACCGTATCATTGCAGTGACGCATCCTGAACTGGCCGAACGTCTGAGTGCCGATCAACAGCAAACTAGCGGTGAGCATACTGTCTGTGTAGGAAACCTGTGAGTGCTATGCATGTATTGGTGCACAGACACAGTATTGAGTTCCGTGTTGCGTATGTATGTCTGTGATGCCATTTTGGTCCCATTGGGTGGTTCTCATTTGACATCCAGGTCCGCCATGTTGACACGCCACTTGCTTAGTAGTTGAGTGTTGAAGCACATCCCCTAGTGGTCCATGGCCCCATGGCAGGAAATGTGAGGATGACTGGTAGAGGTGGGCCGTGTGCAGGATGAGGGCTACAAAATCTTTGTCAGCTATGTAATTTGGCAATCCTGGTCCTTCTGTACGTCAGTCTGCCCATGACTCACACATCTTTTATGTGCATTTCAGCTATGACAGAGGACACTCAGCCACAGACGGCGGAGAGTAGTCGAGGAAATGAGTCCGGCTCAGACTTCGCACACACGCAGACTGACACAGAGGAGGCCAGCGCCGGAGAGGGGGACAGGACCGTCCCTGAGGACTCGCATGTGGAGACACCATCGTCCTCCTCGTCGGACACTCTTGGTGAGCCTGCACTGTTGTCACAGACTGGGAGTGGGCACTCATCACCTTCTGTCGGAAGACAGCACACAGGGCCCACACTTCCGCCAACTGCACCATGTACTGTTCGTGGCCGGAGGAGTAGGGGGAGCAGAGTGGCGTTCGGTGCAGGCACCGCTGCCCCTGCCACGGTGAGCCAAAATGCACTGTGTGCTGAGGCCGTTGATCTGCTGCGACAGCTGTGTGTGGGGCAGACCAATATGACTAATGCTTTCCAGGACCATGATAGGAAGTTGGGGCAGATGGTGGCATTCATGGAAGGGATGCATGGCGATCTTGCAGGTCTACACAGGACAGTGCAGTCATTGGCAAGCAGTGTGTCGTCTGCAATAGTACAGTCGCATGAACAGGGTGCTACTTCTGTTTCCCCATCTACACCACTGGATGTCTCAGGGGGTAGTGATTATTCTGAGCAGGACTCAAATACAGGTTATTGCACTAGAAGCAGCGTCAGACAGCACGTCAGGGCACGCAGGGCACAGACCCCATCCCCTAGATCAGCTAAATCTGTTCACGTAGACGACGTCAGATACACTGGAGTACACACACAGGATCCACAAGTGTTGTTGGGGGACATGCCTTCAGGAGCTACACAGGCATTCAACACAAAAGGTACTCCCAAGGCAAGGGATACTCACATGTCCATGGACTGTACCTTGGACAAGGCCAGTCAGAAGACAAAGGCACCTACTAAGAGCAGGGAGACTCCCAAGGGCAGGCCCACAGCAGAGGAAAGGGACACTCCCAAGGACAGTGACAAGACAAAGGCACCTCCTAGGAGCAGGGAGACTCCCAAGGGCAGGCCCACAGCAGAGGAAAGGGACACTCCCAAGGACAGTGACAAGACAAAGGCACCTCCTAGGAGCAGGGAGACTCCCAAGGGCAGGCCCACAGCAGAGGAAAGGGACACTCCCAAGGACAGTGACAAGACAAAGGCACCTCCTAGGAGCAGGGAGACTCCCAAGGGCAGGCCCACAGCAGAGCAAGGTCCATCTCCCAAGGGCAGGGACACACACAGAGAGCAGGTGTCTACTGGAGACAGGTGCACCACAGATGACAAGTCTGCTGGCAGGAACAGGGCGGCGACCAGGGCACAGGCTACATCCAGAGACAACACTCCACCTAAGGATAAGGCACATCCTACGGACAAGGCATCTAGCATGGACAATGGCGCAATCAAGGACAGGCATACTTCACCCCTGGCTGCACTGAGGCTGATGTTTTCTACTGAACGCCAAACAGATGTCTCCGCGGCGGAGTCCCCCCATACCTCCACTCCCATCCAGGCCAGTCAGAAGCAGAGGAGGGTGTCCCCTGTAGTTGCATCCCCCATTACACATGATTCCGAGTCCAGGCGGCAGGCACAGAGCAAACGACAAGCAGGCTCCAGCACGTCCCCAGAAACCAGATCCCCGGCTGCAGATGCTCCACCTATGGTGGGTGGTCATTCTTTGGAGTCCCCACCACTTGGCAGTCCTGTCCTGTCCAGGGTGCACTCACACATCCCTAAGAAATGCAGACACACACCATTGACACCTGCCAACCCCGATTTGGCTCTAGGTCAGCTATCCCCAGCTCCCAGGCCCACCCTGCCTCATGGCCCATACAGCCCTGTGGCTCATCATTTCAGTTGTCCCAGTGGCGCTGGTGCAGTTGACTCTCATGTATCAGATGGTGGCACAGTGTCAGTTGTGCCCTCTCTTGTTGCAGGTCCTGGCAGTGTATCTGGGTCTATGGCTCACGTGTCAGTTAGAAGATCTGTGGCTGTGTTGCACACTCCTGTTTCTGGTGCTGGCAGTCTGTCTGGGTCAGTGGCTCACGTGTCAGTGACTACATCTGTGGCTGTGTCTCACACTCCTGTTGCTGGTGCTGCCAGTGTGTCTGGGTCCGTGGCCCATGTGTGTGTCACTCGGGCTGTGGCTGTGTCTCACACTCCTGTTGCTGGTGCTGCCAGTGTGTCTGGGTCCGTGGCCCATGTGTGTGTCACTCGGGCTGTGGCTGTGGCTCACACTCCTGTTGCTGGTGCTGCCAGTGTGTCTGGGTCCGTGGCCCATGTGTGTGTCACTAGGGCTGTGGCTGTGTCTCACACTCCTGTTGCTGGTGCTGCCAGTGTGTCTGGGTCCGTGGCCCATGTGTGTGTCACTCGGGCTGTGGCTGTGTCTCACACTCCTGTTGCTGGTGCTGGCAGTGTGTCCGAGGCAGGTAGTTCACGCAGTCCCCCTGATTCTGTGATGTGAGGTGCTGAACACTTCACTCAAATGTTATTTCACATGGTGTGTCCATTGAGAACTGCGTGGCACTCTTGTGGTTCCTGTGACGGGTTGGTAGGGACACGTACTTGTGCAGCCTCTGATGTACCTGTTCTGTACTGCACAATGCCCTGTTGATGCTCCGATACTGCATTCTGCCCTCTCGTTTACTGCCTATGATGTACCTGCTCTGTACTCTACAATGCCCTGTTGATGCTCTGATACTGCATTCTGCCCTCTCGTTACCTGCCTATGATGTACCTGCTCTGTACTGCACCATGCCCTGTTGATGCTCTGATACTGCATTCTGCCCTCTCGTTACCTGCCTATGATGTACCTGCTCTGTACTGCACAATGCCCTGTTGATGCTCCGATACTGCATTCTGCCCTCTCGTTTACTGCCTATGATGTACCTGCTCTGTACTCTACAATGCCCTGTTGATGCTCTGATACTGCATTCTGCCCTCTCGTTACCTGCCTATGATGTACCTGCTCTGTACTGCACAATGCCCTGTTGATGCTCTGATGCTGCATTCTGCACTCTCACGTGCTGCCTTTTATCAACCTGTTCTGTGCAATGGACTGTTGATGCACTTAGCACCTCTCACGTGCTGCCTCTGATGGACCTGTTCTGTGCAATGGACTGTTGATGCACTTAGCCCCTCTCACGTGCTGCCTCTGATGGACCTGTTCTGTGCAATGGACTGTTGATGCACTTAGCCCCTCTCACGTGCTGCCTCTGATGGACCTGTTCTGTGCAATGGACTGTTGATGCACTTAGCCCCTCTCACGTGCTGCCTCTGATGGACCTGCTCTGTACTGCACAATGCCCTGTTGATGCTCTGATACTGCATTCTGCCCTCTCGTTTACTGCCTATGATGTACCTGCTCTGTACTCCACAATGCCCTGTTGATGCTCTGATACTGCATTCTGCCCTCTCGTTTACTGCCTATTATGTACCTGCTCTGTACTGCACAATGCCCTGTTGATGCTCTGATACTGCATTCTGCCCTCTCGTTACCTGCCTATGATGTACCTGCTCTGTACTGCACAATGCCCTGTTGATGCTCCGATACTGCATTCTGCCCTCTCGTTTACTGCCTATGATGTACCTGCTCTGTACTCCACAATGCCCTGTTGCTGTTCTGATACTGCATTCTGCCCTCTCGTTTACTGCCTATGATGTACCTGCTCTGTACTCCACAATGCCCTGTTGATGCTCCGATACTGCATTCTGCCCTCACGTTTACTGCCTATGATGTACCTGCTCTGTACTCTACAATGCCCTGTTGATGCTCTGATACTGCATTCTGCCCTCTCGTTTACTGCCTATGATGTACCTGCTCTGTACTCCACAATGCCCTGTTGATGCTCTGATACTGCATTCTGCCCTCTCGTTAACTGCCAATGATGTAGCTGCTCTGGTGCCCACTTTGCCCATGCTCACGCATACACTGTGATTATACCCCTATTTTGTACAATAAAGGTAGTCTATCAAGTCTCGTGGTCTGTCGTTGTCATTCCTGCTTGCGTACTACAAATGTGTATTCGTATATGCTTCTCATCAGTGGTTTCGGTAACATGACACTCCCCCTCCCTACGTCACGACCTTTGCTGGTATTCCCCTCCAGACAGCCAATGGTTTGTGCCTTACCTGCGTCGTCGTCCATAGTGGGCCATGACTAGGACGTGGTGGATCGCGAAGAGCATCGGGAAAGCGTGTAGCGCTGGGTCCATGGTGGTGGTCAGCTTGCGGTGGGTATCTCTGCTATGTCACCTATGTTCGCTGTGGGGATTCCGCCGTGTTCAGACAGGTTGTTTTTCCGCTGCGGTTTTATGTGTGTTTTCCGCCATCTTGATTTGGGGGACGGTCTTTGACGTCAGTACGTACGGCGGGGCCTCCGGATGTGTTCCGTCCGCCACGTGTGTAGTTCGGCGGCGGTGCGTGCTTTTCCGTCGCGGACGGAAATTTAACACGTTTTCCTATCCTGATATGGCGGACGGAGTATCCGCGGCAGGCGGACACGGAAAAGGCTTTTTCCGCCTACTCCAGGGCCGCGGTGGCTCTTCCGTCCGCCATCCTAATGAGCCCCTCAGTCTCCTTCTGTATCAATAGAGCGTGGAGCTCTTAACCGAGAGGTTGAGGAGGTCAACTGTACTTCCCTTAGCAGCAATAATCAGGGTTCTTCTAATTTATTAGAAGTTGATTCTACTCAATCCACTCTAACTTTAACCTTAATTTCTAGTAAGAGCCCAGGAGGAGACCAGGCAGGTCACAAGGGGGAGACTTTTGTGGAGCACCTAAACCCAGGTTGCTTGCTGCAACCAACTTCCGATGTGGTCCCGACCACAGATGATATGTTAATATCCAGCGGCCACACTGTTCCAATCATGGATCCTTCCTCAGGTATCTCAATGGCTTCCCTACAGCTCATGTTTTCAACCTTGTCAGCTGACATCAAGAGAGGTTTTGAGGAGTCCGCATCAATCCAGAGAGAGATCAGAAACTACTGCGAGTCACTTGATAGTAAGATAGATGGTCTCACAGCAAGACCGGAGGCTCTGGAGGAGACAGTGGGCGGGTTATCCCTGCATCTAGATGACGCTAAGGATGAAATATCTAAACTCAAGAGAGAAGATCTGTCACTAGCAGAGAGGATGTAAACATTGGAGAATAAAGCTAGGCGCTGTAACATCAGAATTCTAAATGTGCCAGAGGGAAGTGAGGGAACAGTTGTTAAAAGCTTTACCATCTCGCTTTTAAAACAGTCCCTCAACCTCGACACGCCGGAAGAAGAGCTCCGTAAGGATATCCAAAGGATCCATAGAGACCCCTTCAGGCGGAACCCCCAAAGAACTAAACCTAGAAAGATTTTGGTGAATTTTCACACTTACGCTTTAAAAGAGCAGGTCCTTAATTTGGCGCTAAGGCAAAAATCTCTACCAGGCAAAGGTTTGACCTTTCAAATACGATCAGATCTAAGTAGGATCACCCTGGAAAAACAGTGGGAACTAGGGAGGAGGATGGAGGCATTTCGAGGTTTGGGCGCAACGGTCCAAATGGGCTTTCCTGCAGCTTGTTGAATAACAAGATGTATAGCAAGATGTATAACGTTCGCTCTGTTCAGGTGGCAGACGAGCTGTTGTTGTCCCTCGGAGGGAAAAAGGGGGCCCCTGGTTAAACTAAGAGTAATTTTATCTCGGACCAATAACATCATGTCCGGTAAAGCTTGCTGTTTCCCTTTGTGGCATTCCTCCAATCTTCCCATAGTGCCTTAGTATTAGGGTTTATTGTCAATATCAGGTTCTTAACATCTTACCTCTCCAGCATGAATGTATACGTTAGGTTGAAAGAGGAGCTAAAATTAAAAAAAAAAAGGGGGGCAATTGAAACTTAAAAAAAGGGAGCAATCAATTTAGAGCCCTTGTTCATATGAATAGTGGAAACCAAGCTATTTAATTATAGCAGTAGGCTGTGGATAAAGGGAGAAGGAGAAAATTAATGGGGGTATAATTGGAAAAGAAGGAAAAAAGAAAAAACATCCATAAAATAACGATAAGTAAAATAAAATAATAAATAAATAAATAAAATAAATAAATAAATAAATAAATAAACCTAATGTCACTCTGCAGGGGTTCGGGTAGGGGAGGGAGTGCCATCTGCCGGACTTGCTCCGGTTTGATAGCACAAGGGTTCCTCAGGGCGGGGGGGGTAGGATGGGGCACTGGGGGGGTAGGGGGTGGGCAATAAACACAAAATGTTCTCCTTCACGTTTAGGTTTTTGGCTACACCTTTTTTATTTTGAAAGATGGGTAGTGAATCTAAAAAGGGCAGATGTGTGTGTTGACTCTTGTCCTATTAAATCCAGTGGATTTACAGCTATGATAGGTATGATTGGGTCTTTGAGCCATGAGTAGTCTCAGGATTCTCTCCTGGAATGTTAATGGCCTGCGCACCAAGCCAAGAGCAAATAAGATCTTGCAATACTTACGTGACATAGATGCGCAGGTCATTATACTCCAGGAGACACACCTAATTGAGGCTGAGATGCTTGAAGTGATTAAGAAAAATAGGTGGATTGACATCTCTGTTTCCTCTTCTCAAACCTTAAATACAAGGGGGGGGTCCATTCTCTTCAAAAAACCCTTAAATGCAAGAATCATCTCACAGGAGGTTGATTCTGGTGGGAGATGGGCTATTACATCTATTGATATAGGTGGATTACGTTTAACTCTTGCAGGCTACTATGGGCCTAACCAGGATGATCCCTCAGCTCTTGAATTATTATTTTCTCACCTTTTAAATTTCCCAGAGCCTATTATTATAGCAGGGGACTTTAACATCGTGTTGGATCCCTTACTCGATAAATCCCCTAGTAGCAGGCAGCAAACTTTCTCAAAAACTAGAGCTTTTCTTCTTAACTGCATGAGCCAATATGGTCTTGCGGACATTTGGAGGGTGAGAGCTGGGTTGGATCCTGGATTTTCGTTTAGAAATTTCAAATATCGGCATCAATCCAGAATTGATTTTTTTTAATTAGCCGCAACTTGGTTGATTCAGTAAAAAACGTAAGATACCAGCCCTCACATCTGTCTGATCATTCCTCAGTATTACTGACTTTTTATGGAATAACTACACCACCTTCCAGATCATGGTTATTTGATTGTTCTTTCCTTTCTTCTTCGGATTATATTTTATCTATTAAAACTGATAGCCGAGAGTTCATGCAAGTAAATATCGGCTCAGCGGATCATTGTACAGTATGGGACGCATATAAAGCCTTTCTTCGAGGGGCAATTAGAAATAAGGTTGTGTTCCGTAGGAAACAATATACTCAAGAAATAGTATCCATCGAATCCGACCTTCTTAGAGTACAGGCAGGGGTATAATGGAGATCAAAAATAGTTTTAAAATGTTGAGCTTGATGGTTGTCCACCTTTAAAACTGTACATCCTAACTTAAGTGAGGCCCTGAACTCGCCCCCTTCAATGCTCAGCTTCCGCTGCCACTTCTTGGAGTATTTTTCAAAATCATCGTTTTGTTGTTGGCTCAGCTCACCATAAATCTGGTTAATGGTACACCCATCAGGGTCTTGCACCCTTTCCATGACTGCGTCTCTACAAAATGCTCTTGATCCCCCCCTTTTCCTTACAAAGGCAGACCGGATCTGCAAACATATTTTAATTCCCTGCGCTCCAGATTAAACAGGGTTTGAGCTCTTTCAATTGTGATAATACTATCGCAATCAGTATGATCACCAATTGTTTTATTGCCCAAAGCATCCCACCGCCTCATGACACCATCATGAAAGACCTCAGGTAAATATGTATTCCTAAATAGAGGAGCATAATAATTAATTCTACCCAATCCCAACTTTTTCCTAATAGCTGTCCAAACCGATATTGCTGCTCTCAGAGTCTTGAATTTACCTTTTTTGTAGTAGCTAGCTTCACTACACTTCAGAAGCCAGTTACAGGCTTCACCTTCTAAAAGTAGCTCATATACATCTGGAGGAGCATCGTCTTCCCTCCACCGGTCAGTAATCTTACCACCCAGTAGCCCACGAATGTATTGCATCACTGCGGCCCAATAATATACTCTTAAATCGGGTACCGCCCAACCCCCTCTCTCCCTAGGGAGAGACATAAATCTGAGTGCCCTTCTTGTCTGGAGTGATATTCTTCTCAACAACTTTAGTTAAGTCTGAGGTTATTATAACCCCTAAATAAGTAGCCGAATCAGTCACTCTTGGATCTGCCAAGTTAATCTTATCGTTGACTAGGATTTGTGTCTTCCCACAAATTTAAACTGTAACCAGAGACTGCACCAAAACATTCTGCCTCGTGTTCTATTTCTTCTAAAGCTACGGACGGATTTGTGGCCATTAATGCCAGGTCATCTGCATAACCCAAGATCTTTGTTTCAAAGCAGTTGAGCCGTTTTGGGAGGATATCCCTATTTGCCTCAATTCTACTAATAAAGGGTTCAATATAGAAAGCGAAAAGGAAGGGAGAGCAGGGGCACCCCTGCCTCATTACTCGCGTAATGTCTATTAGATCACTCTGTTCCCCCATCACCCGGAGTCGAATCTTCCCATTCCCATACAGTGCCTGTATAGCTTTTATACACCCCTTACCAACGTTTACATTCTCAAGTATAGAACAAAGGAAGCCTCACGAGACCCTATCAAACACCTTCTCCGCGTCCAGCAGTATAAGCGCCATAGGGTCTCGTGTGACTGAGGTGCCGTCAAACAAGGTGCAGACTCTCCTGATATGCTCAGCCCTGCCTATTTCTGGGATGAACCCATGCAGACGAGGCAAGATCACCTTCCCTATGATAGTACTAAGGCGATTCGCAAACATTTTTGAATAGATCTTTGCATCACTATTCATTAGGCTAATCAGCCTATAGGATCCGGGTTCATTAGGGGGCTTCCCTTTCTTTAAAAAGATAATCATACTGGCTTCTGCCCATGACTGTGGATGTGTTTGCCCCCTCTGTACCAGGTGCATTACAAAGCTTAAGTCTTCTCTCAGAACTGAAAAAGAAATCTTGTAGAATTCTAACGGGATTAGATCCGGCCAACCGCCTTGCCTTATGGCAAGTGTTTGATGGCTCCCTGAATTTCTTCATCTAAAAATCTATCCTCCGTGGCCATTGAGTCTTCTATTGAAAATACCTCGACTGACTCTAAATCATCCTTTACAACTTTAATGTCACTGACAGTATCCTCCCTTTAAAGATTTTGATAATACTTATGGAACACGTTACAAATGTCCTAAGGAGTAGTAACTACTGCCCCTTTAAAGTCTTAGATAGTTTTGTTGAACAATCACTCTAACTTGATTTTGCTATTTGCACAGGTGAAAACCGGAAGAGGAGTCTTTCTAGCTACTACATTCCATCTAAGGTTTAGATTTCAACATAGAAATGGAAGGTTATCCTAATACTTGTAGCTGTTGATACGTCATAGTAGGCTCACTAATGGCCTATAAATGTAGTAGTAGTTATAGTGCATATAGGGATACATTCAGCTACCAATAGCCCATTAGAATCTAAGTCTACTACTGCCCCTACCACGCCACATTCTTCTGATAATAACATGCAGTTGTGGGACGTTAAGAAATTACACTCAGATTTATCAAGATTAAACTATTTCTCTAATGTCTATTTTTAGATTGCATTATGAGTATAAAGATACAATGAATGCTAAAAGTTGCTACTGTACCCAGTTGCCTGCTTCTGCTTCAGAGGGAATTACCTATCATCAACTCCCTGTGACATATGGTATTTCCTGTAGTCTCCTATTAAGTATATTATTTTTTGTAATTATGATGTAGTTCTTCCAAAAGTCTCCCTAATCAAACATTTGAATAAGAATCCATATTTTAAAGATGTAGAGATTGCAGCCAAATATTTTGTGTCTCTTAGGTTTCTTGACAGTGTGTATGCAGACAGACATAATTTGACTAGTTTGATGTCATATGTGGAAAATACATCTTTGCATTTGGTAGAAAATAGATGGAGGGAACTAATAACTCAAAATAAAACTGATAAGGAGCCTTTAGTTTTTACCCTGGAAACACAATAGAACGTTTGAATGCATGTTGATCAGAGTTATATAGAACCGTTGGTTCTAGGGGAGAGCGAATGTGAACACAATTTTGAAGTGAGAGGGAAACATTCTCATTTTCTGGAGGGACAGGATCCTGTGATTCCTAGAGTCTATTTTATTTGCAAACAAAAAGCATATTTCAAATTGCCACATGGATCATGTTATCGGAGCATAGTTTAACCGAAGATTTATCATGTGGAACGTTTTAATGATCTTGTGTGGAAAGAGAAATCTAGAACCAAATCAGGTGTTAGTGCAGCAGTAGTAGTAGGAGATATTTTGGTGCCATAATCCTATCTGTAGGTGTGAATCTGAATGACCTGAAAATTAGAAGTCTGTCTACAACAGTGGACACATTGGCTACTAGTACTGCAAATTACCTGTTATATGTAAATACTGAGATGAGTGCGATAGGATCTATAGTTTTACAGAACTGACGTGTGTTAGAACTTCTGCTCACAAAAGAGGGTGGCGTCTGCTAAATGATGAAGGTTCAGCAATGTGGATTTATAATTTGGATGAAAGTAAGGATCTGGAGAAAATATACAAGGGAACGTATCCGGATTGACGAATGATTTGAAAGAGTTGGAAGCAACAAGTGCTTGGGAAGCTATTGGAAATGGGTTTGCTTCAATAGACAAATGGTTTTGAAGGGAAACAGTTGGAACACCACATTCTAAACCACAAGTTTTCCGACTCCGCAAGCCCTACCACACTTGCCTTAATCACACATAGGCCTTAACCACACATGCGCAGGATTAAGGCAATGTGTGGTCTAGCTGCTGGCTGCTGCAGGCAGAAGCAGGAAGAACTCACAGGAAACTGTTAGGTAAGTGGGGCTGGGTGTTGTTCAGGCTGGGGGCATGTTAGGGGTTGTTTTGTGCTAGTTTAGTAGGCTGGGGTGTTGGGGTAGTTTTATTGTCTATGGTTGGTCAGGTTTTGTTTTTTTGGCTGGGGTGACTCGGGGCTGTTTTGTGGCCTGGGGGTGGATATGGGATTATTCTGTAGGCTGGGGGTGTCATGGGTTTTTTTGTGGACTGTGGTGGGTCAGGTTTGTTTAGTTGCCTGGGGTGGGTCAGGGGATGTTTTGTGGGCTGGGGCGGGATTGTTTTGAGGGCTAGGGGTAGGTCCGGCTTGTTTTGTTGCCTAGGGGGTGGGACAGGGTTGTTTTTTTGGGCTCGGGTTGGGTCGGGGTTGTTTTGTGTCTGGGGGTTGATCAGGGTAGTTTTGTGGGCTGGGAGTGCGTCGGAGTAGTTTTGTTGGCTGGGGGTGAATCGGGTATTGTTTTCTAGGCAGGGGGTTGGGGTAATTGTGTGGGCTGGGGTGGGTTGGGGGTTGTTTTGTGAGCTGTGGGCTGGTCAAGGGTTGTTTAGTGGGCTGATGCTGGGTTGTGGGTTGTATTGCGGGCTGTGGGTGGGTTAGGGGTAGTATTGTGAGCTGGGGATGGGTCAGGGGTAGTTGTGTGGGCTAGATGTGGGTCTGGGGTAGTTTTAAAGGGCAGGAGGGTTTAGAGATCATTTTCAGGTCCAGGGGTTGGGGCTAGTTTTCAGGGCTGGGGGGTCAGGGCAGTTTTCAGGGCTTTTGGGTCGGGGGAAGTTTTCAAGGCTGGGTGGCTGGAGGTAGTTTTCAGGGCTGGGGTGCTTCGGGGATAGTATTTCGGGCCAGGGGGTAGTTTTCAGGGCTGGGGGTCAGCAAATAGTCTGCAGAGCTGGGGGGATCAGGTAGTGTTTAGGGCTGGGTGGGTCAGGGTAGTTTTTTTTCTTATGGATTAGGGTATGAGCCCTCAGGGCAGGGGAGGGGAATGGGTAGTTGGGGTAGTTTTTAGGGCTTAGGGGAGGGAGGAAGGGGTATTTTTTAGGGCTGGGTCAGGGCTGGGCTGGGTCAGGCTAAGGGAAAAGTTGAAGGGACAGGGTTTTAGGCCTCAGGGCAGGGGAATGGGAATGGGTAGTTGGGGTAGATCCCAGGGCTTAGGGGAGGGTATAGTCGCTATTAGGGCTGGGGTGAGGGTAGTTTTTAAAAATAGGGATGTGCATAAGGGCAGTGGACAGGGTTGGGGTAGTTATAGGGACAGCACAAGGGGTTGGAATGGGGTTGAAGTAGTGTTTAAGGGTTAGGCACAGCATGGGGGTTGGGAGGGGTAGTGGTATTTGGACCTCAGGATGGGAAGGGTGGCAGAGGGGTTGATTGTAGCTTAGGGCAGGGGAAGTGGGGGTCATAACCTTAGCCACACATACCACTTTAACAACCATGCCTTTACCATGAGATTATGTGGTAAAGGCATGCGTGGTTAAAGAATGCATGGTTGAGAGGCATTATTTGTTTAGTTTACGTGGTAGCGCATGTGTGGTTTGTTCACTCCTGGTTTTATATTGCAACCACTTTCGAAACTTTGGGTTATTTTATGGGCTGGAGGTGTGTCATGGGTTGTTTTGTGGTCTGAGGGTGGGTCAGTGTTTGCTTTGTTGGCTGTGGGTGGGTCAGGGGTTGTTTTGTGGGCTGAGGTGGGAAGGGGGTTGTTTTGTGGGCTGGGGGTGGGTCTGGGCTTATTTTGTTGGCTCGGGTGGAACAGGGGTTGTTTTGTGGACTGGGGTAGATTGGGGTTGTTTTGTGGGCTGGTGGTGAGTTGGGGTACTTTTTTGGGCTGGGGGTTTGCAGGGGTAGTTTTGTGGGCTGGGGTGGGTCGGGAAAGTTTTGTGGGCTGGGGGTGGGTCATGGATCGTTTTGTGGGCTGGGGTTGGGTCTGGGGTATTATTGTGGGCTGGGTGGGACAGGGTTGTTTTGAGGTCTTGAGGTACGTCTGGGTGGTTTTGTGGCTGGGTGTAGGTCGGGATAGTATTCTGGGCTGGGGGTCGCGTAGATTTGTGTGCTGGGGTGGGTTGGGGATTGTTGTGTGGACTGGGGTGGGTCAGGGGTTGTTTTGCTGGCTGGGGTGGGTCGGGCTGCTTTGTGGACTGGGGTGTGGAGGGGGCTATTTTGTAGGCTGGGTGATTGTCATGGGTTGTTTCGTTGGCTGGAGTGGGTCGAGGTTTGTTTTGTTGGCTGGGGGTGGGTCAGAGGTTGTTTTGTGGGCTGGGGTGGGGGTTGTTTTATGGGCTGGAGGTGGGTCAGGGCTTGTTTTGTTGGATGGGTGGTGGGACAGGGGTTGTTTTGTGGGCTGGGGAAGGCGATGAGTTGTTTTCTGGACTGGGGTTGAGTCGAGTCAGTTTTTAGGCGGGGTGTGTCAGGGTAGTTTTGTGGGCTGGGGTGGGTCGGGATAGTTATCTGGGCTGGGGGTTGAGGGAGATCTGTGGGCTGGGTGAGTTGGGATTGTTTTGTGGGCTGTGGGGTGGGTCAGGGGTTGCTTTGTGGGCTCTAGGGTGGGTTGGGTATTGTATTGTGGGCAGGGGTTGGGCAGGGGTGGGTCTGGGGTAGTTTGGTGAGCTGGGGGTAGGTCAGGGTAGTTTTGTGGGCTGGGGTGGATCGGGGTAGTTTTCGGGGCTGGGAGTTGGAGGTCGTTTCCAGGGTTGGGGGTTTGGGGCTAGCTTTCAGGGCTGTGGGTTGGGGGTTGTTTTCAGGGCTGGGGCGGTTGGGGGAAGTTTTCTGGGCTGGGTTTGTTGGAGATAGTTTCCAGGGCTGGGTTCTCCAGGGATAGTTTTCAGTGCTGGGGCTCGGGATATTTTTCAGGGCTGGCGGTCAGGGGCAGTCTGCATGGCATAGGGTTCGGGGTAGTTTTTAGGGCTGGGCATGTCTGGGAAGTTTTTTTATTAGGTATTAGGACTCAGGGCAGGGGGAGCAGAATGGCTAGTTAGGGTAGTTCATAGGGCTTAGGTGAGGGAGGGCTAGTTTTTAGGGCTGGAGAAGTGCTGGGCTAGGTCAGATTAAGGGACAAGGTTAAGGGACAGGGTTTAGGACTCAGGGCAGGGGGAGGGGAATGGGCAGTTGGGGTTGTTTTTAGAGCTTAGGGGAGGGAGGGCAAGGTTTTAGGGCAGGGGGGTCGGGGTAGTTTTCAAAAATAGGGGTTTGCCTAAAGGTAGTGGATGGGGTTGTGTTAGTTGTAGGGACAGCGTAATGGGGTGGAAGGGGGTCGAGGTAGTGATTAAGTGTTCGGGACAGCATGGGGGGTTGGGAGGGGGTAGGGGTATTTGGACCTCAGGGCGTGGAGGAGTCAGGGGGCGTTGTTTGTAGCTTAGGACAGGGGAGAGAGTGGCTACCTTAGTCACGTGTAACGCTTTACCATTCATGCCATTACCATAAAATGACATGGTAAAAGCATGCGCGGTAAAAGAATGCATGGTTAAGATGCATTTGTTGTTTAGATTGCATGGTAGAGGCCTGTGTGACTTAGCCACTCCTTGTTCTATCATACAACCAGTTTTGAGACTTGGGAAGTGGAATTTTGGCTGCCATTTTAAAACCCCTTTTGATAATCATTCTTTGTTCGATATTCCTGTATTTGATCTTGAAGGGAAATCAGCATGCACAAGTGAGACAGGTAGTGAAGATAAATACAGTAGATGTAGAGTTAGAAGAAGGCCAGTACAGGTATTATGATGATATGAAGCTTCTGGAGGAGTTTAGACAAAAGATGTTCAAGACCAGTAGTTTTTGATTGGCCTAATCCGATAATGTCCTGATTGCAATCTGTGATGGAACGATCGCCATCAGTGCTTATTTATGCTTGGTCATGTGTACCCGTGTGCCACAATAATACAAAAGAGATATGGTGCACTGAAGACATAAAAGTGCATCTATTGTGTGTTTTGATAAATATGGGTGTGCATTTTACTGTTTTCCTTTTCAGAAAGATCTGGACATCTGGACTGCTGATATTAATCTTTCATAGATTTACATTGTAAGGTTGTGTGCGCTGAAATACATTTAATGCAGTGCATTTACCAGGGATTAGTGAGAAGGAATTGTGTTTATCGCTATCCTTATAAATTGTAACAAGTTATCATTTTTCCTTAATAAAATGTAGTAGTTATTATGCCACATATAAGAGTACTGCACGATATAGCTTGATTTAATATTAACAATTTCATTTTTGGGATTATATATAGGTTTTAGAACTAATATGTTTTAAAGAAAAATTGGAAGTTAACAAGATTGTTGGCCTTAAACTACCAGTCGAGACAGTTATTACTAATGTGAAAGTTTAAAAAAAAATGTTTTTCTCTTTTGCAGGTGCAAATGAAAGACATTTAAGTTCATTTCACCTCCTTTTTGCTATAATGGAGATGGTACTGATCAAGATTCATGACATTAGCATGGCTCAACTGCAGAATCTTTGCAAGAAAAGGGCGATGAATGCAGGAAAGAAGGACACAAAGGTGGACATCTCGATAGCCCTCCATGCCTATGAGGATGTAAAAAGGATGCATCCACCCCAGAGAAGCCAGACCATGACACCACTGAGGAGGGGTAAGTGGACTTACAAAAGGAGAAGGGGGAGGGTCTGACCATATACCATGAGCTAAAGCTTTCAGAAGAACAGGTGGTATGATGGGCACAAAATTATGGATTAGGATGAGCCCAAGCGAATGCCAGTGACTGATATTAATTCAAGCATTCCATCCATCACCTTGTTATTTTTACATTTAATGCCCTAAATGTGCTGGG
Organism: Lissotriton helveticus; assembly: GCF_964261635.1. NCBI lineage: Eukaryota > Metazoa > Chordata > Amphibia > Caudata > Salamandridae > Lissotriton > Lissotriton helveticus. Next base: position 1,570,031,726 of record NC_136067.1, read on the forward strand.
TATGTCCAGACTTGTTTCCCAGGTCGCCTGTGTCACGTGAAACAAAGCTATACCTTGATGAGGAGCCATAATAAGGCAGCAGTCCATCCTGGGTAGCTCACATTTCAGTTCAGGGTGAAGCTGGCTTGACTGTTTGGGCTGTGATGAGGAGGATTAAGGCTGATTTGCATTTGGCTGGGTCCAAATTGAGGTGTTGTTTTTGCATTTGATGCCCTAAGTGTGCTTGGTATGCCCAGACATGAGCCCTGGGCTAACTATGACACTGGAGCTGAGCTATACCTGGATGAAAAGCCCTAATAACATCTAAATCAGTCCTGGTATGCTTGGAGGAATAGGGTCAAGACTGATTTGTATATGGTTGTATCCAAACTGAGGTGGCATGATGGAAGAAAAATAATGGTTTGGGACGTGGGCCCAAGCTATTACCAGTGGCTGAGATTAATTCAGGTTCCCACTACATTCTTCTCCATAGCAGCAAATGCTGTTCAGTGGTTCCTTGCAGAAGGGGTATCCGGCCTTGAGGAGTACTCGTCGGCTACAGCCGGCAACTTCGTCCCACCAGAGATTTTCAACTTCCCAAAAAAGTGACTAAGACCGACCGTGAATATCTTCACCGCTATTTTGTCTAGTGGCTCCCCAAGGAGAATGCCTCCTCCTTGGACGCTTCCTGCTGCATTGCCCTGATGAGCTTTACCTTCCCAAACATTTTTTCTCAAACTCTGAAGGTAAGCAGAGACTGAGCCCTATCCACCTTCTTTAGTCAAACCATGCTCTATCATGGTAAGCCATAACGTTTGACTTTGGTCCAGTCTTGCACGACTAGATGGCCTTGATATTGATATTTTAGGTGATATTTTATAAATCTTAAACTTTAAACATTCATGACGCTGGTTTTACTGATTTGGTTTGTGTTGATTTGGTGTCAAATAATTAATTACATGTTATTCTATTTTTCTAACTGGTGTGGGATTTGTCCTGCATTGTGTATTTTTCAGTCTATGTACTGTGTAAATACTTTACACATTGCACATTACACGTTGCTTTTAAGTTAAGCCTAGGTGCTTTTGTGCCAAGCTACCAAAGGGTTAAGCACAGATTAATCCAGCAACTTTTTTTGTGGTTCACCCTGACAAAGATTGTGGCTGTTATTTAGGAAGGAGTCACCCTCCCCTCAACCAACAACCACATTTCTCACACACATTATATACCTACACTGCATAAGTCAAGATGTTACTGCACGATAGACAATCTGGATTTAGACTGGGGAGATAGTCAACAATCATTGATAATAATGTAAATTTGCAAACAGAGCAATAGGAATTTCCCATATGATATAGTCCACAAAAGTCTCCTGAAAAGCTGAAAAACGGTGCCAGGATAACTGAAAGTGAATTCCAATTGTTTCACTAATTGCAGATAAACAGATGCCAAGCAATTGGAATTGATTTGCATTCTTCTATATTGAAGCAACAGGGATCTCATCTGTAATATGTGTTATTTTATAGCTATACTAGCAGCCCGTCCCGACGTTGTCCGGATATGAAACAGAATGTGTGTATTCAGATACGGTCATTCGTGTGTTCCCCCGCTTGAGGTCCAGCTGCGGACCTGGTTAATGTTAGCAGGCAGGTGTCCCCCCGCTTGAGGCCCAGCTGCAGCCCTGGCTTTGTACCCCTTTTGTACCACTTTGTTCGCCATAAGTTGGCAGGGTGTGCTCAGATGTGAGTCCCTTGCTCACTTTGCCACTGTTTCAAGTTCAAGTTTCAAGTTTGTTTATTTGTTTGATTAATTAAAATCTTACAAAAATGTGACTTTAGAGAAAGTATCAACATCAATACACATTTATACTCATTCAAATAGTAAATGTCATAAAAAAAAGAAAAAACTAATAAAACTAGATAAAATTTTCCTTAAGACATTTGCCAATCACATTTAAAATTTTTACAAAAGCAACATTCATTGGTAGGTCATTCGGGTTTAGACACGCCATTATTGCTTGTCTATAAGTTCTTATATCATGTGCATTAAACAACCTCCTGAGGATTAGTCTCCTTTCTGAGGCTATGGCAGGGCACAGACATACCAAGTGCACAATGTCTTCTTTTCCCCCCTTGCAGAGTCTGCATAACGTATGGCCCTCATTTGATTTCCAGGGTGGAAGATGACACAAACCCGGCCATAGACCAAATCGTGCTCCTATAAATGTTCGCTTACTTTGGACTGACATGCCGTATGGAGGTAACTTTGGACTTGTTTTTTTTTGTAGCCGTTTATGATTGGCCATGAGTGCTTACGTTTTACTAATAAAGCTTAGTCTTTTAGCAGCGATTGGTGAGTAACCAGCTTATTGATTGTTTTTTTTAAAGCTTTCCTGCGTTATTGTGTTTTCCCAGATTGCTGATATTCCAAATTCTTCTTTTGCGTTGTTTAGGTATTTCCACGCTTGTAATTTCTGGTTGTCTTTAACCTCTCTCCACAAAGCTATAGACAATTGGTTCACCTGATCATTTTTTACTCTATTCCAAACTTTTAATATTTGGCCTTGGCGGGCATATAGCTGATTGTTCATACCGAATTCCATCCTTATTTGCGCTTGTGAGGCGTTACATGGTAGGGTAAATAATATTTTATAGGTTTTTGCTATAGCATTGTTGATGAGCACAGCATCCTTCCCATTTAGCACTTCAGCACCGTATGTTAAGGATGGTAGTAGTTTAGCAGCTATGATTTTTAACAGTGGCCCGTGTGACAGTGCAGATAAATTCTTTTGTAGGGTTCTAAATGCCGCAATCAAGCTATTTGCCTTCCTTGCAATATCTTCCCTTTGTGGTACAAAGCTTCCGGTCTCATTAAAAAGGACACCGAGATATCAATAACTCTCCACTTGCTCTAGTTGTGTTTGTCCCAACAACCATTTCATCTTTTGTCTTTTTTTCCTGTCACAACCATTATTTTTGTTTTTGTCTCATTTATTGTCATTTGGTTATCCTTTGCATATTTAAGTGTACAATCGATCAGTCTTTGCAGTCCCACTTTTGTGTGGCTCAGCAACACCACATCATCTGCATATAGCAAATTAGACATTTGTTTTCCGGCTACCCTAGGTGGATGTGAGTTTACCTTGTTTAATGAGTTGGTAAGATCGGCCACAAATAAATTGAAAAGTAAAGGTGCAAGCACACATCCCTGCTTTAAGCCACGAGTCACCAGTATTTTATTGGTCAATGCTCGGCCGTCGCCTATCCTCACCTTGACCCAATTATCAGAGTATAATAACTTAATAAGAGTCAGTAGTGAGCCTGGGATTCCGTAGCCCTCGAGTTTTTTCCATAGGAGGGACCTGTTTACTAAATCGAAGGCCGATCTGAAATCGACAAAACAAAAGTAAAGTGACTGTTTAGAAAAAAGTGTCTTATCCATTAGAACTGATAAAATTAACAAGTTGGTTGTGGTGCCTAAGCCCTTAATGAAGCCGGTTTGGTTAGGGGGTAGTATTGACTTTTCCTTGACCCAGTCTGTCAGAATTGATAATAAAAGACCTGCGAATAGCTTGGCGTCCGTATCTTGCAGGGTGATCAAACGGTAATTCTCTGGTAATTGCCAATTACCCTTTTTGAACACGGGGGATATAAGTGATCCTCTCCAGGATTGTAGTATTTTCCCTGTATGGATAATTTCATTGAATACCTTTGTCAGATAGGTAGCCCATAATAGGGGGTCCTCTTTATAGAGGGCAAAAGGAATACCGTTGGGACCCGGAGCTCCATCCTTTTGTCTTTTTATTATGTTTGCTACCTCAGCAATTGTGAAATTTATCACCGGATCCATTTCAGTTGGTCTTTCAGTGGGCTCTTTGTAGCCCCCACCATTGGTACATAATTCTATTTCGACGAAAAGGTTTTTTTTAAGGAACCTTACCCAGTCCTCTTCTGTTATTGGCGAGGCTATTACATGCTTGTTTGGTCTGTTTATTTCATTAAAAATTTTCCAAAATTCTCTAGAGTTTGCCACTGGATTCAAGCAAGCCTGATTGAAGACGGCTGGAATGCCAGAAACAGGTCCTAGGAAGCTTGTTTCCGGTCCAGGGAAGGCATGGCTTGGCAGTTCGGGCTGGACTGTTCCCATGAGGCACAGGGTCATACTGATTGGCATATGGCCATGTCTGAACTGGGGTGGCAGAGTGGGCTAAAGAACGGTGATGGATTAAACCCAGATCTGTTGACTGGGTGTGAGTGTTTGATTGGTTCGGATGCTCCGTCCATCACCACCCCTTTTGTACCGCTTTGTTCAACATAAGTTGGCAGGGAATGCTCAGACGTGAGTCTCTTGCTCACTTTGTCACTGGATTCAAGCATGCCTGGCTGAAGACGGCTGGAATGCCAGAAACCGGTCCTAGAAGCTTGTTTTCCGGTCCAGGGAAGGCATGGCTTGGCAGTTCAGGCTGGACTGTTCTCATGAGGCACAGGGTCAGACTGATTTGCATATGGCCATGTCTGAACTGGGGTGGCAGAGTGGGCTAAAGAACGGTGATGGATTAAACCCAAATCTGTTGACTGGGTGTGAGTGTTTGATGGGTTCAGATGCTCCGTCCATCACCACCCCTTTTGTACCGCTGGTTCATGTTAGCAGGCGCATGTAATTAGTGTAGTGATCTGCCTCCTGAGCCCGGCTCCAGCCCTGGCTGACATTAGTAGGCGCGTGTAATTTGGTTTAATGTGATAGTTCAGTAACAGCGCGCATGAGAGGCTGCAGTAATTGTCCCCGCAGACACGCTCAGTCGCGTGTGCCCCCGCTTGAGGGCCAGCGCTGACCGTCTAACAATTAGAATTGTGTGAGTCTTGAATGATTGTTTCCCGCTGTTCCTATTTTCTTATGACCCACACCGACGCTCTTCGGCCCCGAGTGCTTTTTAGACGCACCCAGGCCAAGCCACACACTGCGTTCAGCCCTTTCAGACGCACCCAGGCCAAGGCACACACTGCATTCAGCACCCCCAGTATGTGTGAGACAACGGCAGTCCCCCAAATGAGTCTTGCAAATGGTTACTTACCACGCTTCGAGGTGAACACCTTTGTGACGCCCCCAGCACACGGCCACAGCAGACGATCTGATTAATGTACGACCTTGATGGCATGAAGTGTGGAACGTAGCACACGCCCCTATCGTTTGTCATGCCCCCAGTGTGCCCCTTGATGCGGCGCAATTGCGTAATTGGTGCTGCACATGGCATGAAGGGTGGACACACACCCACAGCGCAGACACACGCCCACAGCGTTTGTCACGGCCCCAGCATGTCACACCTCCAGCGTGCCCCTTGATGCGGCGCAATTACGACTCACATGGCATGAAGGGCGGAACGTACCACACTCCCCCAGTGTTTGTCACGCCCCCAGCACACGCCCACAGCAGAACGCAGACACGCCCACAAGGGACAACTTTGCTGGCACAGTTCTTTTACCTTTTACATGTATATGGTGGCCGTCTGCATAGCCTATGTCCTTTTGCTGTAACTGCCCTTTCCAACGCTGTATTGGGTGTTGTGATTGGTGCTGTGGTTACTGAGATTACCCGCCTCAAACGTTTGGGCTCTCTCTTTATAATATTAGTATGGATAACTCTATTGTCTCAGATGTTGTCACAGACCAATACTCAGGTATTGAATGCATGCAGATGAAATCAACTGCACATTCAGTTCGACAGAAATGAAACTAAAAATGTATATATTTCTTTATGCCTGATTCTCATATGCTGCTGAATGAAAACGAGATAATTCGAATTACTCAAAGTCTGAAATAGTAGGCAATCATTAATATAATAGATCCCCATTCAGCTTGCCAAACGAGCTAGGAGTCATGCCAACTCTGACCAATGTAATCCTGAACTGTGGAGTGTGGCTAGATGGGAAACTTTCATTTAACCACTAAATAATCATAGTGGTCAAAAAAGTCAATTCAGTTTGATTGTTATTAAGAAAGATCATGTCACAGCTCTAGTAGCCACAGCATTGAACTTGCCTATGCCAGAGCTCCAAAGAAAGATATCATACCGTTTTACACAGTCTACAGAATTAAACAGCTTAATGTAAAGCAGTCAGTCAACGTCCCTCACCTATTTTCAACTGCTTACGGAGCCACAGAGCAGAATCAAATTTATTTTGCTGCCTTCCGGGCATCTGATGAACTTGATCCCAAATACGTCAAGCCTTTTTTCAACCTCATGTGCCCAATCGTATCATGTGCTCAAGGAAGGCAAGCATGGCCACCCAAACTTGCTATAAATACAAGGGACAGGAAGAATTGATAAGGATGATGTCTGCTCAGATTTGGCCATCAAACCTCAGTAACTCTTCCAGCCTAGCTTAGTCAAAAAAAGTTGAGAACAAAGCTATTTGAAGACGAGTTATGATACTTGCTTGACACTCCCATAATTACGACTCCGCTAACTGAGAAACTGAGACTAGAAGGGACGCATCTACCATCAAGGAAGGTTACAAGTGAGTAAACGTGAGTTAACCGCAACCAGCCACTGACATGGATTCATTTTGTTGGTAAGGTTTTCACACAAACTACTTTTGCAAACTGTAACAGTGCTACACTGTAGGTTCTGTCACAAACCTGTATTACGAAACATTTAAATAAATCTCAGTAGCCAGTTATATCTATAGATTGCATACGTTCATCTACAGACAGTGTTGTGCCATGTTTTCAAAGGAAATCAAATTAATCACTTCTCTGACATAAACGCAGTGAACAATCTAACTTATTTAACACTGTTTTTAACTCATAGCAGTGAAAAACTGTACTGAATATTTGATTGTTAGATGGTGATAAGCCACATCCCTTGGTTATCCAGACACTTTGGGGCCGATTCACAGAACTAATGTGAGATAAACTCCTAAAAGTACTACTTTTAGGAATTCACTGAAGGCATTTATTAGTAGTAAAGTTAGGAGTCCTAACTTTACTACTACTAAATGCCTTCTGTGAATACCAAAAGTGGTAAGTTTAGGATTGTATCTCAGTTTAGTAGTAGTAAAGTTAGGAGTCCTAACTTTACTACTACAACTAAATGCCTTCTGTGAATACCAAAAGTAGTAAGTTTAGGATTGTATCTCAGATTAGTTCTGTGAATGGGCCCCTTAATGAGATATAAGGTGGTGGGTGCTGAGGAAGACCACATTGTTCTATGAGATGACACATGGAAGAAACTTCCAGCTTCCTAGGGACCTTAGAGAACTTCATCACATCAACCATAAAGACAAAGTCCCTTGGTAAAAGTGTTTTCCAAATGAAGACCACAAAAACAAAGAAACAACAGCATTCATTTTGATTTAAAAAAAAAAACTGACCTTACCACCTTTTCAAACATATTTTTTCTTTTTTGAACTTAAGTAAACAGGGATGTTGTTATTTAATCGGGTATGAGACTAATAGATATCTTAAAATTGTAAATGAGTTGTTGTCAACAAGCTCAATATTTTTCGACCTAGGGTTTTGTATGACAGCATAGACTTCGGACAGATTTTCTAGACTATGATGTCACTTGGAACTTCTCAGTGGAAAGCACCTGTGTTTTCACAGGTATATGTTTAATTATTCTCTACCTGTCAACCATGTGAAGTATTGCTAGAATAAGTACAAAACAAGTCTTTGGATACATCATTTTAAATTCCACAGACACCTGCATTATTAAACCTGACTGTCTCTCGTGCAGAATGATTTCTCTGTATTTCACAGAGATGCTGTAAAGATATAAGGACATGCTTTAGTCTGCGGTCCAGCGTTATTTAAACATTAATTTGCACACAACCATATTGATTGTCTTTTACAAGCAGTTTCAGGGATACAAACATGTCACACTGCTTGCATAGCTCAAATCATGAAAATAATGAACATATTTAAATTTATGACCAAGTCACGCAATCTGATTGAATTTGCTGCCTGACTGGCTGCAAATTGGCTGATGGTAAATAGGGAAGGCAGAGGTGACGGTTCGTGCTTAGCGCAGCATCTGAATGGGATCTTAAAACTGGGACACGGAGGGCGGGAAGTCTTAATTAATAGGTTTTTCTAACTCATATTCCTAATGCATTACATTTGATAGAACTCTTAGAAATAATAAAAACAAACTTTAATCAAATATGATTGACCTTTGGCTCATTAATCAAAAATAAGGGAAAAGGTCGTCTAAGAATCGCTCTGCCTCGTTATTCTTTTCTCGTCAGTATTTAAACACGTCTGTTTCGATCAGTATAGGTTTTAAGGCTACCGTTTTCTAATATGTTCAAATCACACAACCCCTAACAGGTACTGCAGGTGGCACTTTATGTACTGGGAAATATTTATTTTAATGAGCACTGTTATCAGTACCTGCTATGCCCCCCATAATGCCTTTAGATGTTTTATTAGCGAAATATTTAAGGTGATAATTATAATTAACACGTCTTTTTTAAAACTTTCAGTTCCCTTAGAAACCACAGGTGTAATAGTAACCTGTACAGATAACTGTATTTTTTTGTATAATCCAATTGTTCCCATGAGGGTTGCAACATGCATATGTTTGACCAATTTATATTTTATTTGTTCTCATTTCCGATCTACTTAACGAGGAACACAAAACAGAAATCTAGATGACACTGTGCAAAACATAAAGGGGCAGATTTATGATGGGAATGCGCCACGTTTGCGTCACGCAACTGCGGCGTAAACATGGCGCATCCCTACGACCCATTTACAACGTGACGCATCTAGGCAGATGCGTCACGTTCTAAAGCCCTGCGCCACTTGTGGGCGTTCCGGTGCAGGGTGGGCGTTCCGGGGCAGGTGCGCTTCGCAAAAGTGGCTGAGTGAAATCTATAAGATTTCACTCAGTCACTTTCAGGCCAATGCTGCGTCAAAACCCTGCGCCTGCTTGAAGCAGGCGTAGGTCTTGACGCAGCATTGTAAAGATGGGGCACCCCCGAGCCTTGCTGGAGCTGCGTCGCGCTTGCGACGCAACTCCAGCAATGCGCCACCTTTACGGCACAGATGTGTCACACATCTGTGCCGTTTTTGCCCCATGGTGCGCCGCATTGTAAATGCGGCGCACCATGGGTGGCGGAGCAGCGGCGCAAAATAACTGGCGCATCCCTGGGGATGCGCCAGTTATCATAAATCTGCCCCAAAACATCTAAAGTGAGGTGAGTCAGGAAATACTCCTATACAATAAGGGGCGTATATATATTAACAAACCACGCAGCCCAGCGCAGTAAGTCACCATGCTGTGCTACGCTGCGTGACAGGGAAAGGGCAGGAATGCGTGGTACTTAATATTGTGTGGCGCATTTCTGTCTTTTCCCTGCGCTGGCGCAAATGTGCTGCCTAGCGCTAACGCAGGCACCCATGCGTCATGGTGCAAGGATGCCTGCATTGTTAGGAGGATTGTTATGTGCTGGAAGCAACTTCTTCCTGCACAAAAACAATCCTAAGTGGCATTTTCCTCTTTCTATGTTTGCTGCATAATGCAGCACACGTAGGAAGATGAAACAAAGAGGATAATTAACGTTATTTCTCTTTGTTGCACCTCTGTCAGGGAGGCTTACAATTCTGATGCATTCCGAGGTCTACCGTTCTTAGTAAATCTGGGAATTAAGCAGAATGCAGGGGTGGATGCAGGGGAATACCCATGCTCCATCCATGTAATGCCCTCACCACTCAGTGTAATGAAAGGCAGCGACCTGCTTTACCTTACGTTACACTATATATACCAGTCCATGCAGGGCCTCACATTGTAGGTTTTGCACCGCAGTGCGTCACTTTGTGTGGCGCAGGGCAATGGAAATCCTATCATAAATATTACAAATTATAAATACGCCCCTAAGTGTAAATAGAATCTGCGCTACCCTCTTTGCATTTTTACTAAAAGGAAGTTGAACATTTCTTGTTAAGACTACGAAAAGAGAGCTGATTCAGGAAATATTCATATACAATCAGTAGAAATAAAAACAACTGTGCCCTTGTTGCACTTTTACTACTAGATGGTTGAAGGTCACATGTTACAGTTCCAAAATCTTAAACTGCACCGCAGAGCATCATATGCTGTTTGGAGCTGTATGCAGACGTGGTCCATTCAGGTAACAGCGATGAGGCGGTGGGCTCACGTGAGGGGGTGATTTCGAGGGACGAGGCAGAGCGAAAATTATTTATTTAATTTTCCCTCTGCAACGTCCCTCAACATTACCCCTCACGCGGCTCCACTGCCCCACTGCTGTTACCTGCACTGACCGCAGATGGCTGTATCCATCTATCATGGCTGACCAAATTCTTTCACCTTCACATGTTGGTGCCTTGAGATATAGTACTAGTTCAGGGACAAATAGTTACACTGAAGTCACTATTGGTGTTTACATTTATGTAGCTCCCAGCCAACAAAACAGAAACATCTATTTTGATCATTGCCTTTATACAAAGAAAACCATATTAAAATATTTGTTTTCAATATGTAGACTAAATTAGATTTAGCAATAATCTGGATGGATCATAAAACAGGTAATCCACCATTAGGTATGGATATTACAGACAAAGCAAGCGCATTGGTGAACTATAGCAACAAAGGTTTATTTAGATGGTAGCTATGGAAGAGCTTTCTTTAACCCCTTCTGTGCTGCGTTAATCATAGTTGTCCCATCCTGGGCCCTTTTCTGCCATTTATATTCTGTGTATAGTGAGGTTTTCACAAGACACAGCTGCCTTATTCTTTCACCTTGCTGAAAATAGATAGCTTAAGCCTTGATCAGGTGTTTCTACTACAAGTTGCATTACTTTTTATAGTATCTGCATCACCCTCCTCATCCCAGTATTTTCCTACATGAGGCTCTCCTGCCTCCCTTATGCAGCTCTTAGTATCCAAGTATTCCTTTTCTTACCAGTTCTTCCCACCGAATTTCCATCAAGATCTTTTTCTGTGCATGCAGTCAGTGCTCAGCTAAAGCTCTGACAGGCTTAGAGAAATTGCAGGTGGAGTGTAAGAGAGAGAGTCCTAGATGCTCTTACCACATCATTTAATGGATTCCATGCTGCCCCTCCTCATCAGCTTTTCCTCTCTTTTCAGGAGGATCTCCCTTTCATATGATGGCCTCTTGAAGAACTCTTGCAGTGGGATGCTTGAAATTTGAGCTTCTCTGAAGAAGCTCCTGGCATGGATTGTGCTTCTGAATCTGATGTCCAGAAAATAAGGATGAAGCCTTTCTCGGAAGGGTTGGAATTACCTTATATGTTTAGTTTTATGTATGAAGAGATGTTGAAAAGGGTCTTCCTTTCCTCAAATTTTACCTGACTCGTTTTCTGGGTGGTTCATGTCCTTACAAACTGTTATTTTTGTTATGGAGACATTTGCATGTGTCAGTTTGAGGTGGCCAGTAGCAGTAGTGATCAAACAGGAATCTAACTAGACGACTAAGCGTCTGTATTATTCTTTCTCTGGTGCAAAATGGGCAAGCACATGCACAAATTCCACCATGCATCTCCTTCTCTGTTCCAGAGCATTGAGATATATGGTAGAAAGTGGGGACATTATTCTTACATCGGTCTCCTATATCTCTTGTTGCACATCAATTGCAGATATTGCCCTAGCATGTCTTTCAGCTTTAGACAGATGACAGAGAGACATAGAAGAACATTTTACCTCTTTTTCAGTCTCCTTGACGGTTACTATTTCTTCTTCTGGGACATCATCCTGTCCTTCCTCAAAGTAAGAAGTTTAGAAGCGCAACACTATTACTAAGAATTCAATTCCCAGAGACAAACACACAGAAAGGGAATTTGCATGATATGGTCAATTACTTGTTTTCAACCTTGACTTAACTCCTGATGAAGAGCAACCAGGACTGAGCTGTTGTGAATAAAAGACGCCTGGTCCATGTAGATTTTAGGTTGTTTTATTTAAGATGGATGTTATCATCTAGAGCCCCACCAGGAGCAGACTTCCTGCTGCTCAGCCCATCCTCCAACTGACTCTCTCACTCACCAACATTACACAGCCACCTCACACACCAACATTCCACCACCACAGTTACACTGGCTGAGCAGCAGGTATAACACATCTCCTTTCTTTGCACAAAATAACACCGAAACTCTTGAAAGTATGACATTAGAAGTATTGCAAGCATATAAACAATGTAGCAAAGAACTAATGCGAATGCATGAAAAAAATAGGTGGAAACATTTCACCCACATCAAGTCGTAACACAATATTATCAAAAGTGCATACAAAGGCAGATAGAAAATAATGAATGAAATATGCACAGCATGTGATAAAATAATACATGCAAAGAAAAAACAGGAAAATAGTAATACGAATACACTCAAATATCTTCTCCCTTTCTAACAAAACAAAAGACACACCCTCTACCACACCACAAACCCTCAATCCAAACCCTGATACCACAAAACATGCCAGCTGGCCAGGCTAACGTAAAAGTAGTACATAGGGAACCGACCAAAGTGCACTGTACAAAACCATCCAAACAACTGCAAAAAAACAACTTAGTAAGTGTGGAACACCACTCCACAACAACCATATAGCATCTAAACTGCCCGTCACCCAAACCCGTAGTAAGGGTTGTAAGTGTGGAACACACTCCACACCAACCATATTGCATTTACACAGCCCTTCCCCCAAACCCGTAGTAAGGGTGGAAGTGTGGAAGACCACACCACACCAACCATATGGCATCTACACTGCCCTTCACCCAAACCCATAGTAAGGGTGGAAAAACACTATAATCTCAAAGTCATCGCAAACAAAACCTAGAGGTGGGGGATGATACTGCTTCATCCCACAAACATGTAAGTGTGGTAAACCTACATGCCTTCTACTAATAAAGTAATTGCAAACAACCTTCAACAGTGGTTGATATTACTACACCATCCCACAACCATGTAATGGTGGAAGACCTGAATGACTTCTCCTCTTACAGTCATCACAATTCAGCAACAAACACCACTACAAAACGAGAGACTAACACCTCGTTGTGATCCCAAAGACACATCACTAATATTATTAATGTGCCTATTTTAAAAGGAGAACAAAAATTGATAAAATGACAAACACAGAGCAGCACATATAATCTGTATCTACCAAGCCCCTGTCAAGTTCAATGCATCCATACAACCTTACATCATACATAACACAACACATAATGAAGTACTTCACATCATTCATAACAGCGCACTAACCATTAACATAGAAAACCCTGTCAGAATACTCTGACAAACCCATCACAACATGAAGTCATAAATGCCCGTAAAATATTTTCAATATGGGAAACCATTAGAAAGCACACCATAATGACCATATGCAGCACAAATACAAAAAACACAATACATTGGTGAGCGACCTCTCACCCGAAACACCACTTAGATCTCAATGCAGTACATCACAAATCCATCCTTACAGCCCAAAAAAATACAAAATAACAAAACAAATAAAATGGTCACCGTGGTCTGCGCCAAAGGAAAGTTGAACATGTTGCCAAGTTCTGCAGTTAACCCAACCCAAATCTCTCACTCACCAACATTCCACAGCAATCTCACACACCAACATTCCACCACCGCAGTCACACTGGCTGAGCAGCAGGTATAACATGATCAATGAGAGATTCTGTCACTTTCATGGTCAAACTGTCTCAAAGCTTCTAGTCAATAATTTGGTGCTTTGTGTCCATCTGCAATTGCAGTGGAACAATCCTGATAAGACATAGATGACAAGGCTCATGAGTCATATTTAGTTATTAAAAGAGAATGATCTGGTCTTTTCACAGTACCTTATCATAGATAATATATTGACAAACTTGAGAGGTCATTCAGTAATGCTCATGGAAGAAGTTATTCTTGGTGATGCAGTAAACAGAAGAGTAGAATCTGCCATGAAACACCCATAAAAGGTAATGATTTTGACTTGGCATTCTGGATAAATAAAGGTAATGTGTCACAATCAATAGTGAAAGACTTTCAGGCATTATCCTCTGCCATTAATAAGGTGAAGATTGTTTATGTCCTCATGGAACACATAAAACTCTGCTGACACATGGAACTCTGTTGACTATGGCATTTCATTATGTGAAGTGTCAGCATTTGCAAGAGGAGAACTTGAGTCTTCTTGTAGCCATCTCTATTTGTATGCCTGGGGGGGCTCTTCAATCACAAAAGTCATGCCTTCTGAAAATCACGTTCATGAACTTGAATTAGTCCGCCATAAATCTTTAAAAAGTTAGATGTCCAGATAAAGATAAACATCCTCAACAGCATTCTTGCTTCACCTGTTTCAACCTGCTACTATCCACTCTCGCTTTCAGCAAAGATGCCTGCATGGTCCTCCCCAAGACTTCAGCAGCACTCTACAGAAAAGAATAAGCAACTGTCATGACTATTTCAATCGCCTGTGGATGGAGGATTCAGAGGTGTGGACTGTTTCTTTTTCATTTGCTATACCATTACTCAGTTAGTGATAATTTGGTTCAGGAAGTTGTAACTTCCGATATTCCATTACCTTCTCTTCCATGCCCACTGTTTCTAGTGTCATTTGCACCACAAAGAACAGGGATCATTAGAAAAGATAGCCATTGATACAGATCATCAAAACTGTGGTAATCAATACAGCAGTCTCTCTCATCTCAGCTGGGAAGGTGGGTCAGGGTTTGTATTCAGTAGTTGGCCAAGAGTGTAATTTACCTGAGATTATATACTGAATAGTGAATTTTAAAAAAAAGACAGTACAAAACATACTATTTCCGATTTCCAAAGGTGAATTCTTAATGTCTATCAATCTCTAAAATGCACATCTTCCTTTTCCCAGTCAGTATCCATCATCAGCTGTCTTTGTCAAGAATCAGCACTGACAATTCCAGGGTCTATGCTTTATACCTAAATCAACCCCTTATCGGGGGCCAATTCAAAAATAAAATCGAAGTATGGCAAGTAGCACTACAGGAAGTTTCTTTTATATGCTCTTACTTGTTTTTATGAACCGATTTCCAAAACATCCAACTTCCTATTAGAAAAAGTACCAGAAGGGTACACTGTACAGTATTTGCACTAACTGTTTATATAGCTTATTTCCTGAGTATTCCGATTGAATACCCAATTTTGGTGCCCTGGTGTTAGTCACAAAGGCAAGTAAGAGCACATAAAAGAGTAATACAGAAGTACCACTTTCATACTTCAAAATGACGTTGTGTTATCCTCATTGGTAGCTATTCTCCACAAGGATGCGTGCACCTTGTCAAGATCAAGTGCTTCACAACACAGAGTGGATGGTTTAGTTTCTTCAACAACAAGTCCCATCTCAAATCAGGAAATAATCTAATATTTATGGGTGCAAGGATACCATCAGGTTCAGGAATAGTTTTCCTGCCTCCCGCTCTAGCAGACAAACAGAGGTCTCATGTGCTGATTCTTTTGAGAAAATACTATGTCAAGGCCTGGGAGTAGGTTCAAGGTGACCTATTGAGATGGGTTGTAGCCACTGTAAAATGATTCCTTTATAATATTATAACCCTTACCTTTACCTAATATTTCCATGAAAGGGACAACCAATGCAGCTGTCATTATCAATCATTTAATCTTAGATTCATGCTGAATAATTCTTGTTTGCTTCCTGGTTTATTTAGCCAACTTGAAAAAATCCACAGACACATTGACATATAACAATGTATAACACATGTTTGGCATTGCAATTTGTGAACTTTTGTGAAGGACTTTAACTCTATTGAAATGTAACACGGCTCATCACTTTATTGCTGGAAGAAACGTTGCCACGTTTATGATGCCTTCTTACAGTTTGTATGATTTCGACTGCCATGATGGTATGTTCTGAGTGTGATTCCTAGCCAGGTCTGCCTTAATTTAGATCTTTAGTCCAAGACACAACTGCATGCATTTAACACAGAACATTTACCATCAATAAAAACGAGGGATTGCCATATGATCCAAACCAACATGTTTTATCAATCTTTAATGTTGAGCGAATTGTACAGCAGCATTCACAATTGACTTAATTGGAAGTACTGGTATTACACCAAACACAATGTGCCTTAGAAATCAATTTTAAACTGGAAAAGAGTTGCTTTGTGTTTCATGTTCAAAGGAGTATAATTCATTGAAATCAAAGTCACAGCAATGAGTTGCACCTTATCCTCGGAGAAGGCGACTCTTTTTATGGCACAGTATGAAAATAAAAATGGGTAATTAATAAATACCAACAATCCGCTGTGAAAGTACAATATCATGTAGAAATTCTAAAATAATGATATCATAATACTTTGCAAAGGAGATGATATACATCTTGGATCATTTCATGAATGAATTGACACCAGGTCAAGAGGGATACCTTCCTGCTTTGAAACATGGATTGAACACTAGTAGACAATGACAGAAAATGATATACAGCACTCAAAACCTACAGACACAAATACACTTTTTTGTGATCAAAGTTACCATCTAGGAAGATTAAACAGCAACCTGCCCAATGTGCAATCCATGAAAATCAGCAGGAAGAGCTAGAAGAAGTAGGATAATTTTATAAATGTGGAAATGTTAGCTCATACATTGCAGTTCAGAGTGTACCCAAAAAACTCATAAAAAGATTAATGAAAAGGTATTTTATCTCACAGAGAACGACTTTTATGATTTAGAAAATATAGAATCAAAATTCATCTCTGAAGTGTGTAACATCATTTGGCAATTCCACCCACAGATAAAGAAAATATTTTTTGTGACATAATATGAAAACTTTAGGACTGAAAGCAGTGTCTTGTGGAAAATATCACCACAGAAAAAAACTGCTCAGAGTATTCAACGAATACCGTTAGATTTTACCTATCAACACTGCTTTACATAAAAAAAGAAACAATATAAAAGTGGCGACTTCTTGCAAAAACATGGTAAATATTTAAAATAAATCAGAAAAGCATTTAAACAAACCCACATATATTTAATGAAAACGCTTTCTTTCAAGAAGTATATAGCCTTTTACATCACTATAAAAATAGGACATTCCTTGAACAAAAGAAACTTTTAGAGCATGTTATGAAAAACCTTGAATCCCCAAGTATTACTTTTGATAATAAGTGGAGTTATCCAGTATTTTGATAACAATGGTGGGCGGACTGGAGTCCGCCCACCATCCTAATAGACCCCTTAGTTCTTTGGAAGTACGTGTTGCATGACTACCTCTTCTGTGTTATATGACTATTTTATGGATTTTTATACTGTATGTATTTATGCTAACTGTATTTATTTATTTTGTTGCGTTTACGATTGTTTGTACTTTGATGGCATATTGCCGAATAAAGTTCTTGATTCATTGAAAGTATCAAATGCATGCACTTACTCTGTATATCTGAGATTTGCTCAGGTGATCTTGAAATCCTAAATAGGAAACACAGCTTGGCAACAATTGCTGTATATTGGAAGGCTACGCTTTTAGCTGCTAATTCACTAACTTGCAGTACTACAAAGATAGGAACTGATTCATAAAATCATTTATCAGTGTGATATGTAATACAGCATGAGTACTATTTTATCTACTCTTACTTGCCTTTAGGAATCTGCACCGAAACATCCAACACCCACTTAGTGAAAGTGCAAAGAAGGCACAGGTCTCTCTGCTTTTACTAATTATATATAAACACTACATAAATATGCCCATTTATTCCATCTTTAGATGCCTGGTGGCACTCTCCAAAGGCATATAGGAGTACCTGAAAAAGTACTGCAACAGTAATACTTTAAATACTCAAAAATGCTCTTGTGAATAGGCCGCAGTGTGATTTTCTTGTTTAGCGCAGTTTCCACAAAAACGTGTGAACAGATAAATTCTGCACCATGCACAGAGTTCATGGTACGGCCCATGGAGATTAAAGTTGCACCTTGTATTTCTTCATGTCATGAGTGCATAATTTTAAAGATGAATTCATAAGGACTATTGTTGAAATTCCTTATGTGCAGTTCACAACATGACAGCCACTGTTGATTTTCTGTTCAAAATGTACAAAACAAATTTCCTGTATGGGACATGTTTTTCTCACATTCAATCACTTAATTTTAACATTGGCTCTAGCCTTTCTTCACCATATTGTGGAAATGCTATTTTCCATATGTTTAGCCTAGTAGAGCTACTTAAAACACCAAAATGCCTGCAACTATAATTGCGAACAAATAAACTGTAGCTTTTAAGTGATTCTGCAGCAGAAATTGCAGTAAAATATCACACCAGGAATAGCATTAAAATCCTACAATGAAATAAAAAGAACTGAAAGTATCATGCCATGCATTATGGCACCCAGGTTTCCACTAGGTCGACCACAGCGCCTCAACAGCCCTTGCTAAATTAAAACAGTTAAAATAATGGCCTTATTTTGGGCTGGTATGCCTTTGCTGGTTGTCCACCCCAGTCCCTTCTTCAATTGTTTGTACCCTACTAATCTCTATGGAATAGGGTGAATCTATGCTGAATATAAAGCAATGCATGTTTTCTGAAGGTAGTGCCCACACAATGAGTATGGGCCTTATTTAGAGATTAGTGGGCAGTCCATCTGCAGGCTAGGTCAACAAGAGAATGTCATAGCTCCCCTGGCAGAAACCTAACCAAAATATCTAGAAATACCCACCAGGCAGACAGGGATGTATGCGCAATTTGTGGAGCTGTTGCCACCACAGCTCTGTTGAAGACAATGATGCTTTGCACATGTATTGGCACCATGTTGAATGTGCCCAATCAGCGTAGGTTTTCGTTTTTCAACAACAGACCCTCAAATGGTATTTCCTTTATTGAAAATAAAATACAAATGATCTATTGGGTGGGGTTTTGTACATCAGAATTTCTACTTTAATTAGAATGGACAGTCTAATGTACATTCACTCACAGCCCAAATCCAGGGGGCAGTCCATCAACACACAATCTGTCAGCAGACCACAGGGTCTGCTGACAGATATGGCAGTTCTGTGACACCAAATAGAGCAGTTTAAACACAAATTTGGCAGCTGGGACATGCACACCAAAAATGTAATTGAGCTTCTATTTCGATTGACCTAGGATACATTTTAAATGGCATTAATTGAAATCAAAATTAATTATTTTGTTTGGGGCCATCTGTTGTTTAGTGAACACAAGCTGAAATAGAAATAAGAAAAAGATGATCTTCTCAGGCTTATTAAAACAGTTACAATTATATAAATTCCAACAATTCTGACTATTTCATCAAATCATTTTAGCTCTTGCCGGGAATGCATCAGAATTGAGGGTCCCAAAACTATCTTCAATTTATGGTCACAACTATTAAAGACTATTTTCTAATAAACAATGATACGGCCTCTCCACAAGTAGTGTGGGATTCTTTTAAATCCATTGTACGGGGAGAGACAATTAGTTTTGCAAACTATAAGAGGAAAAAAATCCAAACAGATTTTAAGGAGAGGTTAAACAAGATTAGGATAGCCGAGATGGACTTATCTACTGCATGCAAAAATAACATAGGCATAGAGGATGCACAACTACGTCTAGTTACTGAACGATCTGGTCTGCGTATTCATATTGCTGATGAAGTAGCAGCAAAATTCAAGCAATATAAAACTGAACGCTATGAATACAGTGAGCGTACCGGAAAAATCTTAGCACAACGCCTACGACAAAAATCTTCCATTAACGAAATACAGGGTGTTAAAGATATGAATGGTGTTTTTCACGAACGTAGGGAAGAAATATTAGAGTCATTCCATGATTTCTACAAGACATTGTATAACGACCTCAATAATGAAGTTGATAAGACTCTTAATCCCGCAAATTATCTTCATTGTGATAACCAACTTTCATTATGTCCCGAAGAGACAGATTCATTTACAAGGCCAATAAGCGGGGATGAGATTGAAAAAGCCATTTTGAGTCTCGCGGCAGGTAAAGCTATGGGGCCCGACCAGATACCTCTTGAATTTTATCGCACATTTAGACACATGCTGAAACCAGAGCTATTAAAAATTTTCAATTTAGCTTTTCACGGTAAATCTCCTGACTCTTGGTCTACTGCTACTATAGTTGTTTTTATAAAAAAGAATAAGGACCCAAAAGAATTAGGTTCCTATCGTCCTATTTCTCTTATCACCGCAGATAGTAAGATCTACTCTAAAATCCTTGCAAATAGATTAAATATTGTAATGGCTGGCTTGGTTTCTCACATCCAACATGGTTTCATTAGACATAGGGATACTACAGATCATGTCAAACGCGTTATTACATTATTGGATTGGGCTCAAGCAAAGGAATCCCCAGTTGGGGTGATTCTACTCGATGCTGAAAAAGCGTTTGATAGAGTAGACTGGGGATTCCTTTGGTCTGTATTAGAATGGAAGGGCTTCCCATCACAATTTATTAAAGCTGTACAGTCACTTTATTCTAATCCCAAGGGTGTAATAAGACTAGGCACTGACAATTCTAGACCTTTTTTAATCACTAGAGGGACCAGACAAGGTTGCCCTTGTTCCCCGCTCCTATTTGCTCTCTACTTAGAGCCCTACCTGAATAGATTAATTATGGAACCTGGCATCCCATCAGTCCGACTTCATGACGTTGACCATAAAGTTTTAGCGTACGCAGACGATGTGGCCATTGTAACCTCCGACGCTTCTTCTGCGCTACCTAAAATAATTGATCTAGCTAGTGAGTATGGTAAATTTTCCGGATACAAGCTTAATATTTCAAAAACCCAGATTATACACTCTGAAGCTGGTAAACCCACTGATATACCATTAAATTCTACTGGTACATATCTTGGTGTAATTATATCTCCTAAAATTGATGACATTGTTGGACTAAATTTGGATCCTTTACTCACATCTACCAATAGAACTTTAGAAAGGTTAAATAATTTACACTTATCTTTATATGGACGAACCAATGTCATCAAGATGATGATTTTTCCAAAATTTCTTTATTTTTTTCGCACTATTCCTTTATTCTTTTCAATGTCTCTTTTTAACAAAATAGACAGGATGTTGTCCAGGTTTTTGTGGGGGTACCGTCGCTCAAGAAGATCTTTAAAGTGGTGTACTCTTCTGCAAGAATGTGCTGGGCTGGGATTTCCGAACTTTAGAATGTACTACTGGGCTATCACTCTTAAAGCAATCAGGGTCCTACTATTTCATGATCATATTACCGAATCCTCTATGGCACCTTCCATCTTTGAAATGCTTTTGGGCGCTCATGCGCGTCAATGTTTATTGAAATTCATGGAACCCAGCTACTACAAAAAAACAAAATTTAAGGTGTTTCTTTCTGCTTTCTTAGTTTGGAGACAAATTAACAAGACTCTACGGATAACTCCAAAACTTAATTTTTACACACCTATTTTCCGTAATATTTCACTATCAGAGATTTTTCAAGATATAGCTATATATCGATGGCTTATGAAACAGATCCATTCAATTGGGCAACTGTATCAAAATGGGGTTTTTATGTCCTTTTCTGAACTTCAAGAGACATTTGGCCTTTCCAGGAATGAATTTTTCAAATATTTACAGATCCGCAGTTTTTTGGAAAAAAAAACCTGTTATATAGTGATGCTATGGAGACTATCGATATTTTAGAGAGCTGTAAGAAGAATAACCGTATTGGCATAATTTACCAGTTAATGGTTAATAGGCTGCATGATGATCTCGACCATCAAACCCAGAAATGGCAAAGAAAATTGTGTATAGAAGGGATAGACCTGGTAAGAGCTTTTGAGATGAGTAATAAAACACTAATCAATAGCTCTCTTAAAAGCCAACATTATATGTCTACTTTAGACCTTTATGATACACCTGCTAAGTTGGCCAAATGGAAAGCTACAAAAGGTATTAATTGTAGTCGCTGTGGAACTCTAGCAGCGGATTCATGTCATATGTTCTACAGTTGTTCTAAATTGGTGGTATATATAGATAAGATCGAAAAGTTTTTGACTAATTTGCTCAATGTTAATATCAAGCTCTGTCCTTCTGTGATTATTTTTGGTATTTATTTTCCTTCTGAGAATCTATCTGCTGATCAAGAATACTTTCTGTTTATTGGAATGTCCGTATATCGTTTTTGCATTACTTCTAGATGGCTGGATATAGATCCACCAACATTTGAACAATGGCTGGGAAAGTTGCTAAATGTTTACAGAATGGACAAAGCAGTTTATAAATTGAAGGGACAGAAAAAGAAGATTTTTGCCCGGAAGTTATGGTCCCCTATTGACAATTGGATCTAAATGACTGTATTTGTAAAGAAATATTTTATATTCTGTTTCGTCCTTGTATGTTTTATGCCTCTGCCACAAAAAAATAATAAAAATATTTTTTTTAAAAAAAGAATTGAGGGTCCCTTGGAAAGCAAAGGTGCAGCCTATTCTGTCCAGCGAATTCTTCATGAGAGGGATGGCACGATAGGTGGGTTGTTGGACGAAATTGGATCTGAAGAAGGTTATTTATGAGAGCCATGAGAGGGGTCGACCTCTCTTTGACCCAAAACCCCATGCTGCTAAGTAAAAAAGTCTTGGGGTGTTTTATTTTTAGTTTTAGGCCAGTGAATCTATGACTTTGGTGTGGCTATGTCAGGAGCCGAGCAGGCAGGAGCTGTGAGGGCTGCTCTGAATATCCTCAGTGAGGCTGGACAGGCCTGGTGTCCTGGACCAGTCCTGGGTCAGTATGGAGCGTCCTAAGAGGGGTGCATCAGTTGTATTGGCAGTGGCAGTGGTGGCATGTGTGTCCATGTGAGGTAAGCCTGTTGCCAAACAATCAATCAATCAATCAATCAAT
This sequence comes from Lissotriton helveticus, assembly GCF_964261635.1. Taxonomy (NCBI): domain Eukaryota; kingdom Metazoa; phylum Chordata; class Amphibia; order Caudata; family Salamandridae; genus Lissotriton; species Lissotriton helveticus. The sequence continues at coordinate 1,570,054,534 of NC_136067.1, forward strand.
CAATTTATAGAGCGCGCTACATACCCATGAGGGTCTCAAGGCGCTGGGGGGAGGGGGGGCCGCTACTGATCGAAGAGCCAGGTCTTGAGGAGTTTTCTGAAGGCCAGCAGGTCCTGAGTCTGTCGTAGGCTGGTGGGGAGAGCGTTCCAGGTCTTGGCGGTGAGGTAGGAGAAGGATCTGCTGCCAGCGGTGGTTTTCCGGATACGAGGAACTGTGGCGAGAACGAGGTTGGCTGAGCGGAGGCTTCGGGTGGGGGTGTGGAAGCTGAGTCGGATGTTGAGGTATGTAGGTCCGGTGTTGTGTAGGGCTTTGTGTGCGTGGATGAGGAGTTTGAAGGTGATCCTCTTGTTGACGGGGAGCCAGTGCAGGCCCCTCAGGTGGGGTGTGATGTGGCTGCGTCGGGGGACGTTGAGAATCAGTCGTGCCGAGGCGTTCTGGATTCGTTGTAGTCATCTCAGTAGCTTGGTTGTTGTTCCTGAGTAGAGGGCGTTCCCGTAGTCGAGTCTGCTGGTGATGAGCGCCTGGGTGACGGTTTTCCTTGTACTGAGGAATCTGCTGGTCGGGGACTCAGCTGTATATAGCTATAATATGTTTTATATACACTTGAAGATCTCAATATATCCAAACTATCCAGGGCAACAAGCCTCAAGACAGTGCTGATTAGAGATGTCAGGAATTTATTGGCGAAAAGGATGCCACACTTAAAATCTTGATCCCTACCTGATCTGTTGGAGGTAACTAAATGCAGGATCTCTATAGTTTATTATACTCTCTTTTAAGCACGGGAGTATCTACGTCGTATCACTGCAGCTAAATAATTAGGATGATTATCTCCTTCTGCAAATAGGTATTGGAATTCCCAGCACATGTACCATTTGGCTGTTTGTATTTGGAGGCTGGTTACGCCCTTTTGATACATCGGTTAAGGTAAAACATAATTTATTCCATCTAATCTTTAAGATCACTGTAGAACTGGTAACATGGATGTAGGATGGTCAGAGTATTAGACATGAAAAAGAGGGTATTGTGTAAGCATGGGCGTAAAATTTGTTCCGCTCTCGGATTTTGCGGATTTTCCGCAATTTCGCAATCCGCGAATCGCACGAAATCGCGGCAAAATCTGCGTATCCGCAAGCAGGACGAATTTTGCTCAGGAAGCACTTACAGGGTTAAAGCAGGTGCCCAAGTTGAAGCTAATTTCTTTGTAACCATGTACAAAATGGTTACAAAGAAATTAACTTCAACTTGGGCACCTGCTGTAACCCTGTAAGTGCTTCCTGAGCGGCGCCTCGTTGCCTACTTGCAACTATTCTCTGACCCTGCTCTGACCCTCGAAGCAGGGTCAGAGAATAGTTACAATTAGGCAATGAGGCTCCTGTCACTAAAATTAAACCTAAGCAGGAAGCACTTACAGATAACAGGTGCCTGAGTTGAAGCTCAAACTCAGTAACACATTATAATCAGCCCAAGAATCTAGTGAGCACGGTCGATGCTAGGCAGGTGTGCTTCCTTCCCGGATCTACCGTCTACAATTAGCTTTATTCCGTGATGGGGGTCTAGGCATCCACGAGTTTCTCGAGCGCAATCCCCCTGTACTTCCAGTGACCAGGAGGCTGCTTTCTCCTCATCTGCTGCGCTGATCGGCCTCTGACCTTTATAAACAAGAGGCATGTGAACTCGCACAGAAGCCCGGCCCCACACACACTGGGCTATGCAACCTCTTCCCGCCCTTTCCTCCACTGTGATGGACAGCTCACTCGAGGGACCTCGGCGCCTACGGACGCGGTGGCAAAGTTACAGACACACGGGTCACTGGAGACAACTCTTCTGGGCCTTTACACAGCTGTAGTGCAGGAAAAGCACAATACATTTACCCAACGAGGTAGCACTTACTGCTTTCTCCTCACTTGCTGCTCTGATCGGTCTCTGACCCTTTATAAACGAGAGGCATGTGAACTCGCACGGAAGCCCGGCCCCGGCCCACACACACTAGGCTATGCAACCTCTGCCCGCCCTTTCCACCACTGTGATGGACAGCTCACTCGAGGGACCTCGGCACCTATGGGCACAGTGGCAAAGCTACAGACACACGGGGTCACTGGACACAACTCTTCTGGGCCTTTACGCAGCTGTAGTGTAGGAAAAGCACAATACATTTACCCAACGAGGTAGCACTTACTGATTAGCCAGTAGAAAGTACTCCAGTTAAGTATGGTGCAAATCGCAAAAAAATCTGCGATTTCGCGGAAAAATCAGCGGATTTGCTGATTTTTTTGCGATTTCGCACGAATTTGCAGACCGCTGATTATCAAAATTCGCCCATACTTAGTATTGTGTCCCCTTTAATAGAAGTTGTGGTTATTGAACCCTTTCTTTGTATCAGCTGTATGGAATTGTGTTTGTATGTTGAAAGATGAAAGTTAACTTAGTATGGATGTGGAAACCTCTTCTTTGTCACTAGTGTGTTAAACTTTTGGACAATGAGATGATGAATCAAGGAGTATTGGGGTTAATGTTTATTTTTATCTTCATTTCTTACAGATTTTAATATTGATATTGGGAATTAAATGTGTTTTTCCTGAAGAAGGTGATGGCCATAAACTAGTTCCCACCGAAACGCGTCGATGCACAGAAGAGCAGTCTACTTTAAATCTGTGTGAACAATTGTATCAGACAGGATATATAAAATAATGTTTTCAATGATTACAATTGATTTGCTGTTGATTTAGTAGCACTTTTCTGCGATGTGGAATTATTTTTCCTACTTATGTTTCCAATTCTGTGTATTACTGTGATAAGGTTTTTGTTTCTACAAGGTCTACTTTGATGTTTTTAATGTCCTATGTAGTTTGGAAAGGGACAGTTAACACTTTAAAAAATAAACGTTTTAACACATTACATGGTTTTTGATTGATGACTGTGATTGATAGATACTTGTAATTTTGCTATTGAATAACTTTGTATCTTTTAAACTATGTATATTTTTTTACTACATTGTCCGTTTGTCCATTGTCATCATACTGGTGATTAGAGGTTCCATGTGCAAGAATGGTATGTTAGTGTGAATTGACCCAAAGGTTTTTTTTCTGTGACCTAGGTCTTTGTTGGTACCCTTCTCCTTTGGTTGTTGGGTCTCTCTCTCTTTCTTTGAGACATATTCCCCTACGGGCAAGCAATATTAAATAGAATATCAATTTTTTTGTATTTTTGAACAAGGATTCATGATTTCCTGGAATCCCAAAGAAAATCAAAGTTTTGCTTACCTGGAGCATATCTCCAAGTATTAAAATGAGCGTCTTACTCACATCCAGCGAGAACACTTGGATCGCCGGGCATTCCAAGAATTTATGTATATCATCACATTTTTCTTTACTACATTTGGGACATCTTAGAATATCTTCTTTCCCCAGTTTTGATAATTTATGTGGCGTCCAATGAACTCTGTGGTGACAAAAAAGTGGTTCTGCCTTAAATTGCGGCACGCACCGTGGAGTATAGCATTTCACAAGATACTTTCCATAAATCTTCCATCTGTTCTCCTGGCAAGTTCTTTTCCCACAGTACTGTTGGCAACTTGAAATCTCCGTCTGATATCTCCATTAACAGCCAGTACCATTTTGCCACCTCTTTTTTCCGTATTGCACCACTTGTCATGCAAGCTTCCAATTCATTAGACAGTCCCGCACCAAGACCATCCATAAGGCTCAAGCTCTTTATTTGAAGATACTTAAATCTAGACAGTCGACCACTAGCTAACTCTTGCCATTCTGCCCAGGAAATTAAAACTCTGTTCTCCATCAGTTGTCTCCATACTGTTATTCCTGCTTCTTTTAATGGAAGGGCCAAACAGTCCTTGGACCATTACGGAGATCCCAGAGAGTCAAAAATAGGAGCCATGGGGGCGTGGCCAAGATGGCGACCGAGACAGACGTGGGTCTGTGAAGCTCCCGGCCCGAGCCCTCGCGCAGACCTATTACAAGCACCTGTGACCCCCAAACAGGGCCGGCGGGGCTACTAAGGTTCTGGACACGCTGGCCTGACTAGATGAAACAGCGAGTGGAGGCCCCTTAACTGCCGTGCTGTCCCGCCAGACACGCAACGCAACCAGCCCGCAGTGTCATGGCGGCCGGGGACGCGGAGTGACTGGCGCGGTTCCCCACTGGTGCAGCGGACACACGCAGGGAGGCAGAGGAGTGGCTGCCGGGGGCTGAAGCGGGACAGTGTGGTGGAAGCTGCCCCAAACGACGACAGACCAGTGTGGGACACCCTCCGGTGGACCGAGGAGGCGCCCGCCCGGAAGGCGCGAAACTAGAGCCCCCAGCTTACGGGCCCAGCGGGGGCAGTCACACACCCGCCCTGACCGGGAGACTAACCCGGATGCAACAACATCACGAGCGACAGCCCAGGGGGCATAGTGAGAGGCAGGGGTCGGCTGCAGTCACCCGCGGACCGCTGAAACCAGGTCAGCCAGCACCAGCGCGACAGCGTGAAAATTGAGCCCCGGGATTTGGGGCCTAGCTAGCGGAGCTTGCCTATGGGCCGAAGACTCCCAGGGGCTGAAACCAACAGGTCATTCGACGCCAGTGCTGCAACACAGCACCGTGCCTCGGGCTTGGGGACCCGACAACAGAGGCAGCGGTCTTGGGTGACGATGGACATTGGCGGCACGCTCCCCGGCGGGCTACGACGGTGCCCTGCTGGGAGCCGCAAAAAGTGAGTCCCAGGCTTCAGGGCCTCCAGGTGGAGGTCGCTGGTGGACCCAGGTCGGAGCAAACACGCAAGATGCGGCGGGAGTGGGCAACAAGAACCACTTTGGGCCGCCCGTCCCAGAGATAGATGCCAGTGAACTGAGTGTGAGGTGGGACGGCCGGAGACGCCTGCGAATGACAGCGAACAGGTCGGCAGACACCGGCACAGCGGCGTCCGATTGAGCCCCAGGCTTTTGGGCCTAGCGAGGGGAGCCCACTTTGCCCATGATCCTTGACCGGCCCTAGCTAGGAGGGGCTGGAGGAGCACCCGACGAGGATCCACTACCACTATCAAGGTGCCCAGACGCCCAGCTGACACGAGTCCCGGGAAGGGGAGCGGCGAGGGGGCCCAATCCGACCGGGCCTGGGTAGCGCCAGCGAAGACGCGTTACCCTTGCTCGGCCTCAACTAGAGCCCCACGGTTTCATCGAGTGGGGTGCACAACCTGGGGAGCCTGACCTCGGCCGTCAGGAGAGCGCGCCATCCCAGGGACAGCTTCTTCAGCGGGGGTGAGCAATTTACGGCCCCCAGGGTTGACCGACGCGGACACCATGTAATCGGGGCCACGATCATGGACATGCTGGCTAAAGGCGCCCATAAGGGAGAGAAGAGCCCAATGACCCTGGCGGATGGGAAGGGCGCAATGGGGCAAGAAGAGGACGGGGCCCCATCACCAAATCATTTTTGGAAACCCTATTTAACACACTGCGCGAAGACCTCCAGACATTAAATCAGGACATGGCTGGCGAGTTTTGTGAGTTGCGTCGTGATGTGGATGGCCTGGGGGAGCAAGTGGCTGCGGTGGAAGACGCCGACCACACTAGAAGTGAAGAGGTAGAGCAGTTGCAACAAGAAGTGGTACGTCTCCGAGAACAACAGGTAGACCTACATGCGCACGGGGAGGGACAGTTCTGGGGGAAGAAGGGGAATCCGGTGTGGTACATCTAAGACAGGGTAACAGTGTCCTTGGAATCCAGAGGCCTATTGACATACATCACAGTCTTCACATCCTCCACATATGGCGGAATCCACGTTAAGGGTCCTCACCTTAAATGTTAAGGGGCTTAACAACCCCATCAAGCGCAGGGCCGTCTTGTCCTACCTGGAGAATTCTGAGGCAGAGGTGTGCCTACTTCAACAAATGCACTTGCTCCCCAAAGACTGGCACAGGATGTGCTCCAGGGCCTTCCCGTTCCAGTATTACTCCTCTACACCTGGGAAAAAGGCTGGGGTGGCCCTTCTAGAGGCACGACACTTCAAGGGGCAGGTTGGAGATCGGGTTGCCGAAATTAAAGGGAGATTCCTAGCTTACAACATCCAGATAGGTGGGTTAGCGGTGGTCGTGGGGTCACTTTATGCCCCAAAATCCAAACAAGTACCATTTCTTAAAAGAGCTTTAGCAGACGCCTTGGCGGCCAATACGAAATCCATACTGGTGGGTGGAGACACTAACTTAGTGATGGACTCTGACAGGGCCAGGTCAGGCCGACGATTCGGGTTTACAGGGGCGATCTCCATGGAGGGGGGACAGTGGCTAGCGAGCAGGGTGCTTGTAGATCTATGGAGAAAGAACCATCCCACCACCCCGGGGTACACCTTTAATTCACACGTACACCACACGTATGCTCGAATAGATCATTTCTTTGGGAACACATAATTGGCCCCTTTGGTCGAGGACATCGAGGTCCTGCCGGCAGCACTCTCAGATCATGACGCTCTCATGATACACATGCAAGTCCCATGAATCACGGTGCAGAAAGGTAGATGGCGCCTCAAGGAAACCCTCTTGCAGCGCAAGGGGGTCACACAACAGCTCCACGACCGTATCACAGAATACCTGCGCATGAACGATACCACTGAGTTCCCGCTGACAGCTGTGTGGGGGGCGCTTAAAGCGGTAGTGCGGGGAGACTTAATCCCAGTGGCCGCTGCGGAAGCCAGGGAACGTAGAGAAAAGCGGCAGTCACTTTCCGATCAGGTGCTCGAGTTGGAACGGGCCCATAGCAGAACCGGGGCCCCCAGGATTTGGTGCAAGCTTAAGGCAGCCAGGGCCCAACTGACAAGCCTGGACCTGGACAGGGCAGAATACACGGCATTACGCTTACGCCACACTTACTACGTGGGTGGGGACAAAACGGGGCGTTTGCTAGCAAGCCGACTTAAGGCCAAGACCCTACGCTCCAAAATCTCTTCCATTCAAAACCAAGAGGGGCAAACAACCCATGGGGATGAACGGATCGTGGAGGTGTTCCGGGCATTTTAAGCCTCCCTGTACGCGGCAGTGCCCACCCCTGAACGGGGGCTGTAGAGGCCTACCTCGAGGAGGACGCGATTACACCTCTCAACGAGGCTAACCGGGGCTCTTTGGATGCGCCTATCAGAACGGAAGAAGTAATCACAGCGATTGCGCGCCTTAAACCGCTCAAAGCTCCAGGACCTGATGGCTTCTCTGCGGGCTTTTATAAAGCATTTTGCCCCCTACTAGTGCCGCTACTGGCTAGACTGTTCAACTCCTTCCAAGGTCAAGGCTCTATTCCCCAGGACATGCTGGAGGCGGACATCACGGTCCTACCCAAGCCGGGCAAAGACTTTTCCCGATGCGGGGCTTAGAGGCCTATTTCACTACTTAATCTGGACCTCAAACTATTCACTGGCATACTGGCGGCGCGATTGGGTCCCTGTTTACCAGGCATCATCGAGGCTGACCAAGCGGGATTTATCCTGAACAGGCAATGCGCGGACAATACCAACCGCCTGCTCCACGTTATTGACAAGGCCCACTTTAACGACTCTGATACGGCCATACTATCGGTTGACGCGGAAAAAGCGTTCGATAGAGTGGATTGGGGGTATCTTGATAAAGCCTTGATGCGGTTCGGGGTAGGGGAACGCTACCGCATGTGGGTCGCCAGTTGCTACGCAGCTCCCCAGGCGGTGATCAGAGTTAACGGGGTGCGTTCCCAACCATTTGACATCCAAAGGGGTACCAGGCAGGGGTTCCCACTATCGCCCCTGCTAGTCGCTCTCTACGTAGAACCCTTCGCGCAGAAGGTCAGGGACAACCCGGCCATTTTCAGAATCCCGTTTGGCGGGGAACCGCAGACCATTAGACTTTACACGGATGATATCCTTGCAGCGATAGAGGACCCTGTGAGGTCGGTACCGGTGTTCCTGGCAGAAATGGAGGCGTTTGGAAAAGTGTCGGGTTTCAAGATGAATGTCGAGAAATCGGTGATCTTACCTTTGGGGCGAAATGCCCGCACAGCTGGGCGCAGTCCCCGCTGCTACGGAGGCCTCTCGTCCCATATGTCGTTGCCATACCTGGACATATCCTTGACACCCAGCACAGCCCAAACGGTCGAGCAGAACTATACGAATCTGCTCACTCAATTGCAGGGTGATCTAGCACGGAGGCATCAGCAGCCACTCTCGTGGCGGCGATCAAAATGTCACTGTTGCCGAAAGTCCTGCATTTGTTCCAAACCATCCCAGTGACGCCGCCGATAGGACTACTCAAAAAACTACAAGACAGCATTAGGCAGTTCGTCTGGGCTGGTAAAAGCCGCGACTTCGCAGGGACCTGACCACGCGCGCCACTTCGGAGGGCGGCCTAGGGGTTCCCGACTTACTTCTGTACTTTCAAGCATCGCAACTTCGGTACCTTCTGGAGTGGAGCCGACCTGATTCAGAAAAACGATGGCTATTACAGGAACGAGCAATGGCCCAAATGTTCTTATGGAAGGTCCCATTCCTGAAACATATCGAAAGGCCCTCATACCTCAAGAAATCGCCCATTACCCGCACAGTGATGCAAGTGTGGGACAAGGTAGCGGTTGCAAATGACCTCACCTCCTTTCCACCGCCATTGACACCCCTGTTTGATAATCCGGCCTTTGAGCCGGGAACGGTCCCTGGGTCGTTCCCACAATGGAGGTCATCGGAGTGCAAGTCGGCTGGTCATCTCTTCGTCCTCGACGGCATCATGCAAATACACACCCTACAAGACTTCTACACTCTCCCCCAGATTTGGCGATTCCACTATTTCCAGCTCAGACACTGGCTTACCGCAAGAGAGGTACTCCCCCACGTGAGTAGACATCTCACCGCTTACGAAAAGTGGCTCCACACGAAACGGACGGATAGACAGGTGATCACGGATATCTACAAATTGCTACGCCCGCCCTCTTCAACCACACGCTCCGCGGGCCAGAATGCTGGGAGCGAGAACTGGATCGCTCCTTTACGGACAAAGAGTGGCAGGACATTTACTTCAGGGCCCACCACACTGCCCTAAATGTAGCTAGCAAAGAATCAGAAGTAAAGATAGCGTATTACTGGCACCTGACACCAGCACGGCTACGCCAAAGTAATCCACGCCACGACCCGACATGCTGGTGAGGGTTCCGCCAAATAGGGACAATGACTCACATACTGTGGGAGTGTGCAGACGTAAAGGAATACTGGGAACAGGTGCTTCGTGACATTGATAGACACTTTGAGACGGAGATCCCCCGATTTCCGGCATACACACTATTGGCCTCCCCAACAAAATCACATTCCCCCTCAAGTCACTCAGAGGGAAGCAGATGGGGTTGGCAATGGGGGCGGCGACACAACATATCCTATCACTATTGGGCACCAAGAGAACACCCACACACACGGGGTGGCTCCACAGGCTTTGGTACACAATGGGCATGGAGCGGATACAGGCCTCCCTTACTCAAACAAGGGACACCTTCCTGGATACGTGGCAGCCCATGGTCTCTCTCCTGTCGGAAGAATTTAATGAGCTCACATGCCCGAAATACCTCAAGGTGCTTCGCTTGGCAGACGAATTCAAGCGGGACAAGGAGGCTTCGAACTACGGCTCACACTGCGTATATACTACATGATGCTTGGTAGCTGCATATGGACCACACCGGGGGGAGGGATACGGGATGTAGAGGGGCAGGGGGGGTTTGGGGAGGAGGGGGAGTTTGTTGTTGTTGGGGTTTTTGACTGCATTGCTGGCCGGCGTCAGGCCCTTACCCACTTTCATGGACACATTCTCATACATCGCCGAGGGGTTTGCCCTCGGGGGGGAAGGGAGGGAAGCCGAGTAGAGGCTTCGGGTGTTCTTTGCACTATTCATTTGCCGACTTGTCATATGTTTGATGACACAAAATTCAATAAAAATGATTTAACCCAAAAAAAAAAAAATAGGAGCCATTCCACTATAGTAGTTAATTTTAGTTCTCTCCTGACTTTAAACCCTGTAGTTGCAAAGCCTTGTAGGGATTTCAGACACACCTTTTTAAAATATTGTGGCTCTCCATATTTATGTACAAAGCCATACTCGCCCCCTTATATGCCACTAAGCATTGCTGTAAACATCTTCCCAACTTCCGAACTATCTGGTATATTAAACAAACATTTCCCTCCTTTTAACAAAAAGACCGTGACACCTGGCATAGTAGGATAAGTCAGGCAATCCTAGGCCCCCTTTGTCATATTGCCATTTTAACTTTTTCCATGATATTCTTTCACCCTTAGAGGCCCAAATAAAACTAGTGATTTTTGACTGGATCTTTTTAAGCCAATCTTCCTGAAAGGCCATGGGGATATTTTGAAATAGAAAGGTAATCTTTGGAAGGATTGACATCTTAACAAGATTAACCCTTCCATAAATAAACAGAGGCAAATGAGACCAACCAAGTAAACGTTTCCCCACTTCATTATTGATCTTCAGGATGTTGGTTTCAGGTATTTGCTCTATTTTTTTAACAATTCTAATACCTAGGTATCTCATTTCTTCTTTAACACAGATCAATTGTGTAACAATATTCCATGCCATTATGACCTTTCTGCTTTCATTTATCTGGTAACATGAGATCCGCCCAAAACAAGCTGCCAAATCATATACTACTGGTAATGCAAGAACAAGATCTGATGTGTATATGACCAGATCATCCGCATATAATACCACTTTCTTTTCCCAGCCTCAAATTTTAAAGGGTATTATACTTTCATGTTTTCTTATTTTCTGTGCTAAGTGTTCAATATAAAGGTTAACAATTAAGGGGGACAGCAGGCACCCCTGTCTTGTCCCCCTGTGAATATTGAAGGCTTTAGATATATTCCTATTTACTAGTATTCTTGCTTTATATAGTCGGTTTATTGCCCTATGAAAGTTCTCCCCTAAGTTAGACAGTCTTACAATTTCCTGCAGGTAAGTCCAGTTTATGCGATCAAAAGCTTTGATTGCGTTGACTGTAATGACCGCTAGTGGCTTATTATAGGTGGATGCTATATTTAAAGCTCCAATTAGACTATAGGTTAGGTCTTTAGTACCTCTACCCCGCACAAAGCCTTTCTGATCTTCACGGAGGAGTACTCCCACTGCCCCATTTAACCTACCTGCTATTATTTTCGTGTAGATCTAGTAGACCGAGTTTAGCAGCGAGATAGGTAATAGGACTCACCCACAGTCAAGCGGTTTATCAGGTTTAGGTATCAAAGTGACAGTGGCTTCATTCCATGATGGGGAAATCTCTTTTCCATTTTTGAAAACCTCTGAGAACAGCTTAACAAGAACCGGCACTAGATACTTTCCTAACTTTTTGTATATTTCAACCGGAAGACCATCTGGTCCTGCTGGCTTGCTCATTTTCCCTGCTTTGATGGCATTCCCAATTTCCTGAATGGTTATTGGACTGTTAATAGCTTCTTTTTGGAGCTCAGAGATTCTACAGGGGGCTTCTTAGCCTAGCCAATCTTCTACCTCCCTTCTTGTCGTACTTAGATCTTATGAGTACACTTCCCCAAAATATTTTAGTAGAGTATCCTCTGTACTATCCCCACTTTAATAGGGCAGCCTGACCCTTCATATTTTAGTTCTTTTATAAAACTTCTTGTCTGATTGTTTTTTACCTTTCATGCAAGTAACTTGCCACAGACTTCCCCATAATTAAAATGGGCCATTTTACTTGCTTGACACCTTTTCTGTAGACGTCCTTCCACTACCGTCAAACGGTTCATTTTAAGAGGCTGAATAGATGAATAACCCACCCCATATTCTACCTCATTATTTTGTATTTGTTGTTCTTCCTTTTGAATTTTGTTTTCAATATTCGCTATCTCAACCCTTCGTTGTTTATTTTTATAAGTCTGAATTAATGTAATTGTACCCCTTAAGAAGGCATTATAAGTATCCCACACTATACCAATCAGTGCACTATCCAAATTGTTTTTAAAAAACTCCTGAGATTCCAACCCTAGCTTATCTATCATTTCTTCATAGGACAATATTGTGTGGTCCATAGTCCATCTCCTTTGTATTACAGTATTTGGAGGGACCAAAAGCATAGTTATAGCTGAATGATCTGACATATGTGATCCCACATGATTGGCATCTGTAACCTGATCTTTTATATTTTGATTAACTAGAAACGGATCTATTCTGGATTTGTGTCCATGTTTGTTGTTATTAAAAGTAGAGCTCTTTAGAGATCCCTTCCTGTCTCTCCAAATATCACACCATCCTAAATTCTTTATTGAATTTATTATCAGAGATCTTGATTTATTATGTACAATGCCTCTACTTTTAGTGGAACGATCTAGACTTTCATACAAAATCACATTAAAGTCCCCTGCCATTATAACAGGATCTGGGAAATCCAAAAGTTCTGAAAGTAGATTACCAAATGGGATAGGATCATCAAGGTTAGGCCCATAATATCCAACTACAATAAGGTTGATCATAGAGTCTTACCTTAGCAATCACCCATCTACCAGCCTTGTCCACCCTGCTTTCCACTATTATTATCTGAGGGCTATTTTTACAAGAATCGCCACCCCTCTTATAGTAAGTTGCTGCTCTGTATATACCACTTTCTGTAGCCATTTTCTATTCTTGAGCACCTCAATCATTTCTTTACGGGTTAGATGAGTCTCTTGAAGGGTTATAATTTGAGCCGGGCGTCTTTTAGATACTGCAAAATCCTTTTTCTTCTGTGTCTCACCCTAAGGCCATTAACAACCCACAATAGAAATTCTATTGGTGGCTTTTGACTAGTTGTCATTTTTTATTTCTTAACCTCATAGCTCTATTACATCCTGAGTTCTGACTTAGATTCCTTAATCGTAGTGTTTGTTTCAGACTTGCTTTGTATACCCTTCATAACAGTTTTCCCTCTTCTTTTCTACTGCCCCTTCCACTTTTCCTAGGCATTGAAATTCCCCTGTTTTTTGCTCCACTCCTTTTTTATCTGGGAGATCCCTCTGTTTCTTCTTTGGTGCACTTAAATGACCATTGATTTTAACCCCAATGTTGTCTCTCCCTGCTAACTTTCCCTCAGCACCTCCTTCCACATCCTCTTCTTTTCCAACAATCCTCTGACCAGTACCTGCACAGTCCGATGTCCTCCAAAGCTTTCCCTTTGCCTCCAAATTGTCCCAAAATACATGACCTGCATGGAGTACTGGCTCTTGCTGTATGCCTGCTCTGGGTATGCATTCACCCTGCAAGCCTTTCACACTTGTACTGACACTGCCCAGACCTCCGTGGCTGGAGCGCTGACTCACCCCCCTCCGGCCCCTGCTCAGTTCCCGAGCAGCTCGAGCCCATCAGTAGTTCTGGATTGGGAGCCATGCGAACTCCACCAACGTCTGCAAGCCGTCCAGGTCTTCCGCCTCCACAGCCAGTCATACCAACCCCGAAAACACAGAGAGTGCCAGAAAGACACCAGTACACCAAAGCCCAGCTCCACACAGTAAACAAAAAAACGGTTCAGTTATACCTATTCTCCTCGAAGCTTTTCTGCACTCCTCACATGTTATTTCAACTAAGCATGGGCGGATTTTGCGAATTGGCAATCCGCGAAATTGCGTATTTACGGATTCACAATCCGCAAAATCCACGAACTCTCGCGAATTTTGCGGATTCCTTTTTTTTTTGTGTTCGCAAGTCTTTCTGCCATTTCGCAAGGGTTTTTTACCAGTTTGCAAACACAAACTTACTTGTCGGGTAGCAACGGTCGCGACCATGTTGTTTCTACGTCTGGTTTATCACAGCACCCTCTGTTTCACCACTGCCACCCTCTGTTTCACCACTGCCACCCTCTGGCTCACCCATGCCACCCTCTGGCTCACCCATGCCACCCTCTAGTTCATCACTTTAGATTATGGGGGGAAAAGCACACCTGCCCTGCCTCAACTGACATGAATGAATTAGGGGCTGATTAATGTGTCACTGAATTTGAACTTCCAGGCTGGCACCTGCTTCCTTATCTGTAATTGCTTTCTGTTGCAGTGTAATTTTTTTAACAGGACATTTGTTGTATACTTGTAGCTATTCTCTGAGCCTGCTGTGAGGGTCAGAGCAGGGTCATAGAATAGTTGCAAGTAGGCATCTGAACTCTGAAGGGGCCCCTCAGGAAGCACTACAGGGAATGGTTACTAATGATAAGATTGAACTTTTGCACCTGCTGAGTGCTTTCAGTTTTGCAAAAATCCAAATATCCAGCAGCATCCACAAAAAGTAATCCTTCCAGGTCAAGATCCAAATCAAAGTGACCAGCACATGAAGAAAGCACTGGGAGGAGCCTGCTGGACATGAACAGGAAGTTGGAGACTGTGGGGCACTTCCTTCCTCCCACCCCCCCCTCCCAAAATGGACTCCTTGCAAAAAAAAAGTACAGGCAAATGTCAACCTGAGGAGTTATTCTGATAAAAATCATAATTTTCAAGGTTTATGCTGCCTGCTGGTGGATTTCTTGTGCGAAATTGCAAATTTTGCAATCTCGCAAATGCGAGATTGTCGCTGCCCGCCGCATCTACGTGTTCGCAAGTGTTTACTCCCGCGATGCGTGATCACGGGCCTTTATGACGTACTCGCGTTGCCAAACTCTCGCTGTGCAAGGTAGGCAAGCCGCGATTACGTCGACAAACTCCCGCGGGATCACGCAGCAAGATCCGAAATGGCGCAGCACACGCAAACATGGAGAAAAACAACTCTGCAAACGCTGAATGACGGTAAGTGAATGCTGCACGCCGCAAAATTGTATAGTATTCTAGTTGGCAAGTGCGACCAAGCAAAAAATCCGCTTCGCGCGGATTTGCGAATTTTCGGCAAATTCGCGAGAGTTCGCGGATTGCGAATTTGCCGAAAATCCGCAAAATCCGCGAGCGGAACGGATTTTACGCCCATGCTTAATTTCAACATTTTAAACTCTTGTTATCATTTCGGGCATTAGCTCACGCTAGATCTCTGTGTTTCGGAAGCCTCCGAAACCACGTCCTAAGAGTGCGCCATGTTTTCCCCCACCCTCTCCTTGAGAAAAATTTTGCAATCTCATATGTTTTGTGGGTCAGCTGTATTTCCTAGGTTTCCAGTCTTGTAGTCTCCTTATCTTATGTGTTAGCGGTGGCTTAGTGGGAGTATGGGCTCTGGGATAGGAAATGATTGATGTGTTTGCTTGTAGCTAGTTATTGATGTGTTCTTTTTTTCTGAAACATCTTCAGACTAATGTGAACCACAGTGATGGATTTTTGTCACTTGCCTGGATCATGGTAATGTTATTACAGATAATATTCATGATATTATTTTAGACACAGTTATTTCCAACTACATATAGGGCTAGATGTACGAAGTGATTTTGCATGTGCGAACGGGTTTGTGAACCCGTTTGCGTATGCAAAATTACTGTTAGCCACGTACAATTCCTAAATAGTGAGTCACAATTCATTTGCAATTCGCTATTTAGGAATTGTGAGTTGCAATTAGGAAGGGGCATTCCCTTCCTAATTGCGTCTGCAATGCAATGTGTGAATGTTTTGTGACCGCTATTGTGCAAAAGAAATGCAAATGACCACCCTCTTCAAGAGAGTGGTAATGCAGTTGCAATTTGGAAGGGGGCCGCAGGGGACCCTTTCAACTGCGTGACTGTCTCTAAAAATATTTTTTATGGGCAGGCACTGGTCCCAGGGACCACTGCCTGCCCTTAAAAAATGAAATGAAATGAAAACGTTACATTTTTTTTCAAATGCGTCCCTTTTTCCTCTAAGGAAAACAGGCTGCATTAAAAAAAAAAGCTGCTTTATTAAAAAGCAGTCCCAGACATGGTGGTCTGCTGAGCCCAGCAGGCCACTATCCAGGGGAGGTATGGCATTCCCAATGGGCTCGCAAATTGCGAGAGGCTCATTAATATGAATATGCCTCGCAATTTGCGACTCCATTGGGAATCTCAAAACAGTGTAATAACACTGTTGCACATTTCAATTAGCACCTCACAAGTTATTGTTTCCTGCCAGGAAAGGACAAGTAAGGAGACCACACGAAGATGCAGGTTCTCTGTGGTTTCTGAAGAATAACGAGACAGCTGAAGCAGATTGGCAGTACCTACAAGGTGAATTTTCTCCATTACAGCTCTGAAGCTGCACTCCTCCGAATTCCCTACATGTTTACTGCAAAAAA
The DNA here is from genome assembly GCF_964261635.1 of Lissotriton helveticus. Classification (NCBI taxonomy): domain Eukaryota; kingdom Metazoa; phylum Chordata; class Amphibia; order Caudata; family Salamandridae; genus Lissotriton; species Lissotriton helveticus. Next base: position 1,570,070,734 of record NC_136067.1, read on the forward strand.
TATTAAATGAATCAATTTATTTAGAGCCACAATCATATACCTGAACAAATCTGTGTATTTAATTCTGGAGTGCCTGTTCAAAACTGCCTGCCCCACCTCGCTCTGAACAATGGGCTGGAAACCAACTTTCTGCAATGTGATGCACATTCCAGGGCTTACCTTTCTAAAGCTCTTCTGTGCCATAATAGTCTATGTAAAAACAATAGTTGATGGACAGAATGCAGAATAATGTCATACATTCACCTCAGTACAGAGATCTGGGCCTAAATCCATCATTTTTTTGCTCACCATGCCATTCCAGTTTGAACCCAGCTATATAAAAATCAGTCTTGACCCTGTGCCTCATGGGAACAATTGTGTGTCTTTTGCTTTCTTGCCCTAAGTGCGCCAGGTATGCACAGACGTGCCCAGATCTCTTGACTGGGGGTGAATGTTTTGATTTGTTCTGCATTCCGTGCATCAATTGTGTGTCTTTTGCTTTCTCGCCCTAAGTGCGCCAGGTATTTCCAGTCCAGGGATGACCTGGCTTGGCAGTTCGGGCTGGACTGTTCCGGCACAGGGTCAAGATTGATTTGCATATGGCCAGGTCTAAACTGGGGTGGCATGGTGAGCAAACGAATGATGAGTTTAACCTAGATCTTTGACTGGGGGTGAATGTTTTGATTTGTTCTGCATTCTGTCCATCAATTGTGTGTCTTATGATAGTCTATGTTGGCATTCATTGTGGGCCAGTGACGCAAGGCCAGACATCTGTTATTCATTGGTATAGATCCCACCCTTTCTCATCTGTCACAGGGTAGGACTGGATATGAGCGATGTATGTAAAATTGAACACCTTGCCCCCTGTAATGGTAAGTGTTGTAATGCCAATCTTGTATTGGATATATTTAGCTGAGATGCCTGTCATGCTGACCTCCCCCACTGTAACACCCCAGGCTATAGCTGTAGGTCATGGGCCACTTTAGAGGAGGGGCGGCTGTATTTGGTACCCGTCAAAGTTGATCCAAAAGATCAGCAGGGCTTTTGTTCACTTCAAAAACTGATCTAAATAGCTGAGCCAAGTGCAAAGGAAGAACTATGTGCTTTTAGTGTCCCGATGTGTGGAATACCAGATAAATGTAAAAATAACATTATATGCTATGAATATGTATGCCTAGAACACTGCACGCATACTTGCTGTTTATTAATCCTATTAAGATCCTCTTTCATTTAAACTGTTTGACACAATAGTTCTAGAATGTATTATCCCCCCTACAAAGATGTTTGGATTTTGAAGATGGTTGCACGTTGTACAATGCTTGATGTTTGTGAATGCATTATTCTGGGGATCTGGCTCTGACATATGGCATTAACACAGACCCTAACTTCATGCCATTGGCATTAAAGCCAAAAAACATGGATTGATTTCTGTACAATGTATGTTAAAAACGTTAATGTAATTCATGTCAGTGATTTAGTTCCCCTTTCATTTCACATATTTTACTTAATCTTGCATTCCCCAAGAGTGTTAGCTATTCTATAATGTTGTTTTTCTGTATTTTTGGTACATCTTATTACTCTGGTATAGTGCATACTTTGTGACATTTCAGGTGCTTATGAGAGGCTGCTATTTAGCACTCTGGCACTAAGGCTGAAGGCAGTGTGAGTTTCACAATGTGCCTGACAGTGGGATGTCGTCTCTGCAAAAGACACAGCGCAATGGTCACATATTCCAGTTGCAATTGAAATTCTCTGTAGATGTGTGTTAAGGGGCTACACAGTTGTCAAAATCTTTACAAGGCAAAAGTAAAAGAAAATAAAGTGCTTACATTTGAGAGAGTTAGGTGTATGTTTTGGGGCGGTGAAGTGAGGCAGCTACTAGGAAGTGCATCCGGGGCAGAGTGAAAAGAAGGTGCTGAAGAGGAAAGAATTGAAGTTGAAGATGTGCAGATTTACGGATGTGAAGAGAAAAAGGACATACATAAAGCACACATAACTGATTACCAACACTCCTTCCACAGGCCTCAGTAAAAATTAATTCACAGTCTCACAATTTCATAATTGAAAGATTTTCAATGTTAATTATTTAGGACAAATGATTGTTGTTACTCATTTATTAGGTCGAGCCAATGGAAGATCTGTTGTATGTACTTTGTGGGATCTGGATTGTTCAACTGCCTCTCTTTAACTGTCTTGATGGAAAACGACCAGTAAAGGTCAGTAAAATACCAGAATTGCTTTCTGCTTGTTCAACTGCCTCTAATTAACTGTCTTGATAGAAAACAACCAGAAGAGGTCAGCAAAAAAGCAGAATTGCTTTCTACTTAGGGACTTTCTTTTTTTAATTATTCTGGCAATTGCCTCTATTTCATTTTCTTGATTGAAAACAACTAGCGGAGGTCAGTAAAATACCAGAATCATTTTAGCATTCCACAGATTCCAGACCATAGAAACTTGTATTTAACGAACACCGTAGACAATAGTATTTTGTTCAAATCTTGTATTTTTAATTAAAAACAGAGCTTTGGAAAATAAAATTTCCCACTGATAGGCAGTATTTCTCTCCCTGTGCTCCCATACCTGGCGTGTTCCGCAGTTTGGTGCTTACTTTCCCTCCATGTTGAAGAACAGTAGATTCTCCAGTACCCAGGCTAATTTGCTCCGTAGCTAAATACAGATAAGGTCCCAAAGGAGAGACCGATGGCATTGCAAATGCTTTTCTTAAAGAGCTAACAACCACCGTGGCGGCAGCCACAAATAAAGGGTGGTGGTCGGGTGGAGGGAGAGTGGGAGAGGGAGTGCAGGGGGTGTTAATAATATATATTTTTTAATTACCTTAAGCTGCAGCCACCTTCCATGTAGCACCTCCTGTGCTCTTCATACTCCCAGTAGATACTTGGACAGACTCCCTCAGCAATCCCTGTGCTGCTCTCATTGGCCTGAGAGGGCTGAAAAGACGTTCTGATCAGGACAGGGAGTCTGTGCAGTTTCTCTAGCCCAGCTGTACAATACAGCGGGGTTGGAGAAACCAAGGTGTGCGTGTGTCTTTGGCTGACCTGAGACGGCCGACCAAACACACATGCGCAATTCGAAGTGCGCATAGCACTCTTCCTCCCCCTCGCGTGTCCCGGTCACACCACTTCCTGCATGCTGGCTCAGAACTGGCAAATAAAAAATAAAATGATGATAGAACATTGTTTTATTTTTCACTTGTTCGCTCTGGGTCAGTGGGGTGATGCTCTTCCACCACGGCAGAGAAGCCACACCTGAATAACCATTGACAAAGCCAATAGTCCTGGCAGGTGGATGCAATGACAGCTCTGAGAGAAACCGAAATAGTGGTTAGGTGGCACACTGTGGGAATCACAGACATTTATTTTACATTTCCCTATTTAGAGTCACCCCACTTTTTTCATCCCACTTCAATACCCTTCTGCACATATTTCTATATGACTAATTGCAGCCAGCAGCTGTGGGTACTTCGCAAAGCCATGTTAGAGCAGTTTCACGAAAGTAAATGCTGCAGGCAGTGCAAGACACTGGGCAAGCACACACTTTAAAGGTCCTGAAGTTGTCATGCTGTACAATTTATACACTACAGAAGCTGTTGAACATGTTAATGCTGTAAGTTATGAGGTGGTTTTTATTTGTTTAAATTAAAGGAGGAGTACTCCCTCCCCGAACTCCACATTTGTCCCTATGAGCGTGGGTGCTTCGTGCACCACATAAAAGCCATACCCAACTTTTTCGCACGCCACTTTCAAATGGCACCAGCCGCTACTGCGACCTACTCACAAGTGTAATGCTAAGCACTTAGGGATAAAGGTGAATTTGCTTGTGCTGGACTACTGGCTGTTGTATTAGGACTGACACTGGCTTTAACTGCTTTGGAGAAAATCCTAATAATTCAACCGCTCCTCAAATAATGACAGCTGAATGTGTAGCTACAGGCTGGGTAATGCACCATTTATTTCAATTGCTAGATGGACAAATATTTTTTTACTGAGTATAGCCAACATTCACCAGTACCATACCTCTTTTCTATGAAGGATATATTTAGTGACTCTTGGCATATCAGCATTTTCCATTTAGCTAATGAGAACCTAAAGGAGGGTATGAACTGGAAACAACAGAAAGTGTGACTGTCTCTCCTTTCGGGACCCTTGAGCTTTGGCAGTGCCAGGAACACCGAAGAACAAAACAAGGGTAGCAGCTTCTCCAACCTCGCCACTTCTAATTGACCTGCTTGACTTGTTGCCTATAAGGTATGAAGGATTGGATATCCACACTGAACTGAGCTCAAAATAACCTGAATTCTTCCCAATTTTAGTGAGCTACCCGTTCTTTCATATGTTTAGTAAAGGGTGACTTTACTCCGAAAACAGAACCAGGTGTAAAATCTTACATGCATTTTCCATTTAAACAGAATATTGCCTATTTGGACAAACATACAACATATGGAAAATTTTAGATAGTGTATTCGTCCATGAAATGATGAATTAAAGCGGGAGTTAGTCATTTTACACATGGACTAGGCAAACAGATTGCCGACTAAACTAACACCAACTACTTTAATCCCTATTAAATAGACATTTCATGGTGCAGCATATTTGGTGAGGTGACAGGGAAATTTACATGACCACATTTCATCACTCGCTTCACAGCTTGCCGTAAAAAGCAAGGTTTGCATTTAAATACAGCTCCCTAGTGGGAAAGTCAGCTACTCAGAGCAAATGGCTCAAAAGCATAACAAGTCTTGCACTTTACGTCGTATTTGCAGATAAACTGTGACATTTCTGTAAAGTGTCATAATGAAAAGTGGTCTCCTTTTAAACGTTTGAAATCGATGTGTAATCAACGCGAACTATCTAATTCGCTTTCAATTGTTATCTCATGAAACTTTAAATCGCTATTTAGCACTCTTCTTCTCTTTAATATTTGAGTAATACCAGGAAAAATAAGCAGCTGCAAAAGTGTGAAATTCGGCAGAAAATACTTATTTATTTAATAATTTAAATTGTTTGGGTGCTTTTTTCTAAGCAAGTGATATACGAAGTACCCACATCCACTTTTTTTTAACTGCTATCGTTTTAGATGTGTTAACGTATATTTTTTAATTGCACACGACTGTCTTTGAAACATCAAAAGCGCTGGTTGACATGCCTCTGCTCTTAGAATTTGAGTAATTTCAGGAAAAGAGGCAATACAAATATCAAAAATTTCAGTTGCAAATTGTGAAATTCGGAAGGAAATAATATATGTTATTTTTATTTATTTGTCCATTTGCGTCTAAGTGAACGGTACACATAGTACAATATCAGTTGTTCTTAATGGTTAGCTTTTTAAATGTCGAAATGGTTAAGCCAGTATAAATAGAAATAACCCTGACCTCTATTGGCTGATAACAGGGGGGCATATTATCAAGGGGGTTTATCTCCGCTTTTTGGCTTTAAAAGCCAAGAAAGCGGAGATAAAATTATCTCCCTATTACCAAGCTGTCGCTAACACCAGTTAGCGACAGCTAATAGGAGATAGCGACCATCTTGGGCCCCGCTTTGCATGTCAGTGATATTTATCACTAATGACATGCAAAGTGGGCGTGCCAAGATGTTAGCGACTGGAAACAGTCGCTAACATCACTATCTCCTATTACCAACTTTTGGAGATATTCGCGCTAAGCGCGAATATCTCCAAAAGCTAACACCTGCCCTGAGCAGTTCTTAGCCATGTTATCCAATGGGAGGTGGATAACATGGCTAAGAGCATTTGCTCGATAATGCATGAATATCGCTGACTTTTCAGCGATATTCATGCATTGCGGGAGTTTTTTATCGCATTTGCGATAAACCTTGCTAATAGCAAGGTTTATCTGCGATAAAAATCGCCGATGTGCGGCGAAAATTTTTGTCTCTAAACAAGTTAGAGACAAAAATTATCGCTAGTTGTTGGTAATATACCCCAGGATTCTGTCTTGATGGGGGTGAATTTGTCCTTTTGAAAAATGGAAGTCATGATGTCTTGTATGACAAAGAGCGCGGGGCTTTCTCTTGTAGTAAAACTGCAGTGATTCAAAGTTTCAACCAAAGAGAAAAATCTGCAAGACTTTTCAAGCAACAATAGTGTCTATTCTATTTCCTGCTCTTGAGGTGTTAAGCTTTCGGCACATTCATGTACTTAAGGTTGATGTGTGTATAAGATGGGAATTGTCTCATTGTCAGTGAAATTGCTCTCCCTCCCTCGCAGCTCCACCATTACTGGGGCCTTTCCCCAGCCCGTGCACTCTTGAGTGTTGGTGTTCGAGGCCCTCCTCCACCCGCAGGTTTTACCTGCGCCTCATTCCTGGTGGTCCAGTGGCCCTCTGTCTCCTTTCTCTCGCTCCGCTTTTTCTCTCCTTTTTCACCTGTTTTTTTCCTCGTTTCTATCTCCCCCTTTCACTCTCCTGTGCCTTTCCTCCGTTTTTCACTCAATTTTCACCCTCATCTCAATCTCCCCCTTTCACTCTCCTCTGTGTCCTCTGTGTCTTTCCTCCACTCTGGTTGCACTATGCTGCCTTATTTGCACTTTCCCCTCTCTTTTTGACTTTTTCCTTTGCCTTTACCTGGCCGTTTCCCCCCGCTGCTGCTGCCCCCGGGGCGCCTCCCCCCCAGCACGACCAGCGCGACCTTCCCAATCCAGCTTCCCTACCCGCTCCTGCCTCCCAGCTATCCAGCCCTCCCCGACCCCTACTTAATGGCAGCCGCTGCAGGGACAGGCGAGCAAGAACACTTACTCATTGTCAGTGAAATTGCTCTCCCTCCCTCGCAGCTCCACCATTAAGTCAGTCCTTCCCCCGAGCCCCTGCACTCTTGAGCATTGGTGTTCGAGGCCCTCCTCCACCCGCAGATTTTACGTGCGCCTCATCCCTGGTGGTCCAGTGGGCCTCTGTCTCCTTTCTCTCGCTCTACTTTTTCTCTCCTTTTTCACTTATTTTTTCCCTCGTTTCTATCTTCCCCTTTCACTCTCCTACTGTGTTTTTCCTCCTTTTTCACTAGTTTTTCCCTCATTTCAAGCTCCCCCTTCACTCTCCTTCTGTGTCTTTCCTCCGTTTTTCACTCATTTTTCACCCTCATTTCAATCTCCGCCAAAAGCAAGCCCGTCTGCGACCCGACCGCAACCAGCGCCAGGAACCCTGGATCTCTGCACCACCAACCCTACAACCTAACAGCACTCCATGCACTCAACCCAGGCCGCTACAACAACTGCAAGCTAGCATCACCAGCCGACACCCACGGACCCTTCAGCTGTCACCGCTGCCGGCACACCTGCAGCACCACCAAGATCGCAGACCCAGTGCATCCACCTGCAAGAACACAACGAACCGAAGACCCTGCAATGCATCCTCCTTAATGTCCGATCCCTCCACAAACACGCTTCTGAAATCTGGGACCTCCTCGACAGCACCACCCTGGACGTAGCATTCTTCACCGAAACCTGGACCAACACCACCTCAGGACCGGACATCGCAATTGCCATTCTCCCAGGATACAAGATCTCCAGGAAGGACCACCCCACCCACCCAGGAGGCGGAATCGCCATTGTCCACGAATCCATTTTCCGACAGAGCACACTCCCCGACGAGCCCACAGACCTGATGGAACACCTTCACTTCAAGATACTGGCCATCCCCACCTCCACCCTCCGAGGAACCTCATCTACCAACCCCCTGGACCCCGGGGACTTTTCGCCAACTCTATCACAGACATCATCTCCTGCATGCCATCGCCTCCACCAACTACACCCTACTGGCAGACCTCAACTTCCACCTCGACAACCAACTGGACCCCAGCACCACATCCCTCCTGGACAACCTCCACAACATTGGACTCCACCAAATCGTGACCGAACCCACGCACTCAGCAGGACACACCCTGGACCACCTCTTCGCAACAGGAAACTCCATCACCTTCAGCCCCACCACCGAACTCCCATGGAATGACCATTGATGCGTCCACTTCACGTTCAGAACACCCACCATCCACAGACACCAGCACCTGCTCCCACAAAGAAACTGGACCAGAATCACTGACCACCAGCTAACCTCATCCCTCAGCAACTCCTCCCCAACCATCGGGGAAAACGACGACCCCTACACCGCAGCCTGAACCCTGCACAGATGGACCTCCGACAACTCCAAAACCATAGGCCCCCTCAAGAAAAACAACAACTCCCACACCAAGAAAGCTAAATGGTTTGCTACTGAACTTCGAGAGTCCAGACGCACTTGCCATTGCCTCAGAAAGTCCTGGAGGAACACCAAATCCACGGAAGCCCACAACAACTTAAGAGCCGCCACCAATGCCCACCACCAACTCATCAGAAAAACAAGGAAAAAAGCGATTGAAGACAGAATCTCCACTCATGCACACAACATCAAAGAACTCTTCAACATCATCAAGGGGTTCGCCCAACCCACTAGCGAGTCCACTGACATCCCTCCGTCACAAGACCTCTGCGACGAACTCGGCACCTTTTTCCACCACAAAATCAAGTGCATCTACGACAACTTCGATGAAGACAACCAACACACCGAACCCTCACCAACCACACCCGACACCATGAAGCCAGTGATCTACAACTGGGCAGCCCTCACCACGAAGACACACTGAAGGTGATGAAGTCAATCCACTTCAGGGCCCCCACGGACCCAGGCCCCCACCACATTTTCAACAGAGCCGCCGACACCATCACACCCATGCTCTGCCACACCATCAAGCGATCCCTGGCAACCGCCTCGTTCCCCGACGACTGGAAACATGCCGAGATCAACCACCTCCTGAAGAAACCCTCGGCGGACCCAACCGACCTAAAAAACTACAGACCCATCTCCCTGATAACTTTCCCAGTGAAATTCATTGAGAAAGCCATCAACAGCCAACTCGCCACATTCATCGAAGAGCACAACATCCTTGACTCCTCCCAATCCAGCTTCAGAAAAGACCACAGTACGGAAACCATCCTCCTCGCCATAACAGACTACATCTGCACCCTACTGGACAAAGGAGAAACTGCAGCCTTCATCCTCCTTGACCTCTCAGCGCATTCAACAGAGTCTCTCATCGCACCCTAATACGCAGACTCCACGTAGCAGGGATCCAAGACAAGGCCTTCGACTGGATCCACTCCTTCCTCTCCGGCAGAGCACAGCGGTTGAGACTCCCCCTTTCCTCTCGACCCCACACCAACCACCTGTGGAGTCACCCAGGGATCCTCCCTCAGCCCTACGCTCTTCAACATACACATGGCTCCATTCGCCCCCATCGTCAGAACCTACGGACTCAACATTGTGATAGGCAGACGACACCCAACACATCCTCTCCCTATCCAATGAACCCAACACCGCCAGACACAACTTTCGAGAAGGCATGGAAGCCGTCGCCAAATGGATGAAAAACAGCTGCCTACAACTAAACAACAACAAAACGGAAGTACTTTTTATGGGCCCAAACCCTGATGCTTGGACCGACACCTGGTGGCCCCCCACCCTTGGAAGCCTGCCCACCCCCACGGACCACGCACGCAACCTGGGAATCATCCTGGACTCAGTGCTCAAAATGGACCGCCAGATCAACTCTGTCTCGTCCTTCTGCTTCCACACCCTCTGCCTCCTATGTAAGACCTTCAAATGGATCCCCTCAAACACAGAAAGACCGTCACTCACACCCTGGTCACCAGCAGACTCGACACACTCGATGCCAAAACAGACAAAAACCTCACCCACAAGCTACAGAACGTCCAAAACACTGCCACAAGACTGGTCCTTAACCTGCCAAGACACTGCCACATCTCCAGCACCTGTGCACACTCCGCTGGCTCCGCCTAGAGTCAAATACCATGTGCCCCAAAGGACCCTACGATCAGCCCAGCTTTCCTACACCGCAGTCCCCCGCCCCAGAAAGACAAGATCGGGAGGCCGCTCCTTCTCCTTCCTCACGGCTGGAGCCTGGAACGACCTTCCGCTCCACCTCAGACAGACAACATTGCTCCCCATCTTCGCAAGAAACCTTGAAACCTGGCTCTTTGACAGACCCTCTCCTTGATGGACTGGAACCTGCATAACCCCCTCCTCCAGCACCTTGAGACCCTTATGGGTGAGTAGTCCCGCTTAACAAACACATGATTTGATTTGATTTTGAATCCAGATGCAACAACATACGTTTCTTAGTTCGAAGAAACTCTGTCTTTTTTATGGTCTTCCAACTTCTAGCCAAATAGCTTATATTTCAACAGATGTGCAGAATTATATGTTGAACACACAGCCCTATCACCATCCTACTTAGAGGAATGAGAAAGGTGAACTTATTTGAGATGTTCTGTTCATTTCACCACCCAGCGATCACAAAATGAAGGATTACAAGGATGTTTCACACAGGATGCCCCACCCTCTCCCTGATCCAGCACTTATAGAACGAGAACAGGAGTATAATGCTATAGGGCGCGTGCCTGCGGCGTGCTATGCCTCCCTTTACCATCCAACATATCACTCACTGACACATACAATCTGGGATTGAGGACACTGCTCCACAGAGGAAAGCAAAATGCATATATCAGAGGCCTCTGTAGGTCAAAATCCATTGTTACAAAAGTTTATTCTTAAACATAGAAGTCATATAAGTCTGCCCGCATACAGATGCATTCCTCAACTAACTAATAGATGACAGGTGAAACTTGTCCTGGTGCCCCCTTACAGCATGTTAACAGAACATCAGAAAAATATAGTACAATGTTTGTGCCCTCAACAGCACTTTCTAACACAATGCAAGTTATACATGAAGGAATGCAATGGCAGATGAGGCTACGGAATCCCACAAAGTTACCTATTGTGAGGAATGTGGACTCTACATTTATTGATTGACCAGGCACAAGATGGTGACCCTTGTACCATGACCAAATCAGAGAATTGAGAGCAAAGTCCTTGGAGTAGACACTGGGGAGGGGAAATAACTCATCTAAAAAAACAAGGAGGCCACAACTTCCTCTTAACTTGACAGTCTTAGGAAGTGATGTGGATACTCCAATATATCAACAACCCTCAGGGCAGGATAACTGCTCAATAGGTGTGACTCTAGTGGGTTGAGACTTCTGCCAGAATGATAGGCCATTCAGTGGAAGAGGGGGTTCATCTGTAAAAAAATGTTTTGACTTAATTAGAAAAAGGGCGAAATGGTATAGATCTTCCCTACCCTCAAGAATTAGAGAGGTATGTAAGCATTACAATAAAATGAAAGCTGATGGACAGAGCCAAGAAAACAATTCTTGAGAAATTTGAGAAATAAAACATGCTCACAAGAGTCATGAAAGGAGACAGAAACAAGTGAATATTAAACAGGTAAGTATGACAAAGAAGAGCCTGATGGTTGGATTTAGTAATTATATAATTGTTAGGTTGGAGGAGGCAGCCTTATTAAAATCTATTTTCTGGTGGAGACGGCAGCACGTGTGAATCAAGATGGCCGCCGCTATTTGGGCTCCCTGCTCACCTGCTTAATTGATGGTCTTCTTTCACCGATAGAGGAGCTTCTGATGAGCGGTTTGCAGTGGCAGACCTTTTAATTTGCAGGTAGAAGCTGCAGGAGCATTTTTGAGACAGTTCCTGAGGGTGTGCGAAACGCGGTAGGCTCTTTTCTAATCTCCTCAGCTTGAGTCTCCTTCCATCTGCTGGGCTATATGTGAGGTGAGGTGGAGGCCGGCATTTCAACTTCAACCCCTCCCCTTCTGAGAAACTTACCGCCACCTTAAAGGGATTTTATTCAACCTGGATTCCTGAATCCCTTACTTATTACCTTTAAAGGGTATTTTTCCTTATTCAGTACTGGAACTTCATTTAAACTATTTTTGCTGGTCATTTCCTCACCTTATGTTGATAACTGTTATAATAGCCATAACTATCTCAAGTTTGGTCTATTGATAACTATTTCAACATTCAATCCACTTATTTCTACTGTATATCTCTCTGTATTACAACATGGAATCCAAATCGATATCTAACCATTCAAATAAACAAAAGTGTTAGACCTGGCATCATTGGCATGGGTCCCCCTTCCTCTTTTCTCTTCCTCTCTTTTATGTGACTGAAGTTTGGTGCTCTGGGCACCGTGCCACTGCTAATCAGTGCCACACCGCGAATGCTCCCTGTGTAAAGATGACTGAATGAATTAAGGATAACCAGAATGCCTAGATCAGTAAAGCATATTCTAATAGTGAGTTACCCTCCCTTTCACTGTCGCTACTGTGAAACAATCCATCTCAAAGGCCAGATTTGCCGGTGGATGATTACTTTCTTTCATCCTAACAGACCCCAGGAACCTCATAGGAACTTCAAGTTTGATTTATTTATGCTCAGGACATTGAGAGACACCTTTTAGTAAGGACCGTTTATATATCCCATCTTCTGAAAATGCGGTTGTTTCTTGCTGAGCTTTGCTGTAGGCTTTGCTAGTGTGTCTATTGACCATCTGGTTTTGGAGCAGCAGGGCCAGCTGGGTCAGAATTGGCTGGAGAAAAAGATCGGTATTTAGAGCATGGGGAGAGGTGACTGTTTCATCTGAGCAAGGCCAAGCCTGGCAAGGTGAATGATGGCTCCACCTCCCATGGGGCTTCTGATAGCAGACCCCCTCATTCTGAAAGGGCAGGATGTCGCCTCATAAACCAAGTGCTCCCTGACCCCACCGAACTGGTTCTGACTGGACTGAGTGATTTGTGACTTTAGAGAACAACATTTTTAGTTATAAAACGCTGCGCTGGAATTTTGTCCAAGTGTGTTCCTTCTGGATGTCAAGACGAAACTCCGTCCAAGTGAACAGAGGAAAGGACTTTGAAACTTTCAACAAGCTTGTCGAAGAAACTACCCGAGGGCCAGAATCGAGAGTGCCTCGTGCAGAAGTCTCAGGGACATTAGACTTAACTCCGTCAGCCGTCGGAAATTCTGTGAGAGGAATTCTGCTTGCAGGTCAGGCCTTCATCGAGTAATCCGGAGCCTCTAGTTCTACTGCGAGGACTGCGGACTGAACCTTTGAAACTTACGATGAACCTGTGCGGGCCGCTGCAGCTAAGAGAGAGCTGCTGCCGCTGAGAGCCTGCCTGAATTTGAACCTTGGAAACTTGCGCTGAACTTGTACAGGTTGCTGCAGCTAAGAGAGAGCTGCGGCCGCTGAGACCCCGTCTGAATTTGAACCTTAGAAACTTGCGCTGATTCTGTGCGGGCTGATGCAGCTAAGAGAGTGCTGCCGCCACTGAGAGCCCGCCTGAATTTGAACCTGCGAAACCTTCCCTGAATCTGTGTGGGCCGCTGCAGCTAAGAGGGAGCTGCCGCTGCTGAGAGACCACCTGAAGCTGCACCTTTGAAACCTTCGCTGAGCCGTGTGGGCCGCCGCAGCTTAGAGAGAACTGCTGCCGCAGAGTGCCCGCACCTTTGCCAACGTTGCATCACCCTTCGTCCTGTGGTCCACCGCAGCTAAGAGAGACCTGCTGCCACTGAGTGCTCGCACCTTTGCCAACTTTGCATCACTCTTCGTCCTGTGGGCCGCCGCAGCTAAGAGAGAGCTGCTTCCGCTGAGAACCCGCACCTTTGCCACCTTTGCATCACCCTTCGTCCCGTGGGGGTTGCCACAGGTAAGAGAGAGCTGCTGCCACTGAGTGCCCGCACCTTTGCTAATTTTGCCTCATAGTGATTTGTCCTGTGGGCTGTCGCAGCTGAAGAACCGCGTTAACCCACTTACTGGGTCTTGGCGGTGGGGGGACCGCCCAAGTGTTCTATACCTTCCATACTTAGTAAAAGGAGACACAGGAGCCTATGTCTGCAGGAGGAACCCAGATTTACTTCAATAGCCCGGGCTATGGAACAGAGTCCCAAGCTAGTCGGAGACAAGACAGAGGAGGCTGCTACTTCACTCTGTAGCTTACAAGCCTTTTATACATTTTTCATCCCAGTCTATTGGTTGTTAGTCCATTGTTCAATCAGGGCAGTGTTTGCAGTTGATAACCATATCCAGACGATGTTTGTAGTTGGTGAGCTGGTCAAGGCTTGGAACACAGATCATTGTTCAATCGGCTTGATCAAAGCCGGTCTTTCAAGTCATTGTTTAATCACCCTGATCAGGGCCCAACAGTCAGACCATTGTCCAGATAACCTGATCACGGTGTCAAGGATGTTTACCAGGCTGGGAGCAGGAGATGGAAAACAAGCTTGTTTACACAGGGCGTGGGTGTCTCATGGCTTTCTGTTGAACAGGGGGGTTGGGTGTGTGACAGTTCCTGGGCAGAAATGCAGGCTGCAAGATGGTCTCTGTCGTGTCAGTTTAGATTTTTCTCAGGCCTCAGCAGAAACGACCAGGTGGGTCGTGTGGAAGTGTTTGACACAAGATGGCAATAAAAAAACTGTGGAGTCCTGGTACAAATGATGCCGATCAGAAAAACTCTTTTCCTCAGACCCTCCTTTTGCCATTGAGTAGCAAATACTTTAAGAAATGTCAATGTTCATAAGACCATCTGTTTCTTGTTGGAGCATCATCATCATATTGGCGTTGTAAATGTTAGAGGGCGGAGGCTTGATGGTCCGGACACACATTGTACAGAGCAATGGCAGGCACTGAAAGCACAAACAGCAGGAGACCAGGACAGCTACTCCCAAGGCAAGGAAGATGAGGTCCCTCCAACCCCACTGGGAAAGAAGACCCCAGATCCAGCCTGTGAGGGACCAGTTGCCTTCATCCAGATGAATTTCAGAAGAAAGGCGATGCAGACATTGGATGGCATCGTACACTGTAGGTGCGTTGTCTTAGATGTACACGCAGCAGCTGGAGCCGATCAATTTACACACACCACCACGATCAGCAAGGATGACGTCGAGGACCATGCGGTTTTGGAGCATTATAAGTTGCTACCTACCTAGCTCTGCAGTGATGTTGGAGAGGGCACCAGCTGTTACTTCGATGGTGGCCTCAAGGATCCTGGTCAGTCCTCGTACAGCTCGACTGTTTGCCATGGGGCCCCAGAATGGAAGGAAACCTTTAAAGAAGTCCCCGGCTTCCTGGCCCGCTTTATCCTCGGCTGATATGACGCCCCTACGTGACAGGTGGTAACCTCCATGGGTGGAATACATTGGTGGAAGGAGGAAGGCCAGATAGAAGGTACCAGATCAGTTATGCGGGAGCCAAGTGTAGGCGGCAGTGCCACTTATAAAATAGGTGTTGGGGGATGCCACCAGCTTCGGAGGAGATGTAGAGTTTAAGGCTTTAGTGATATCACACGCACTGGTACCAACTTTCTTAGTCCCTAGGCCATGGATGCAGACACGGCCTTGCACATTTATGACATTCAGAGTGTTTCGTTCATCAGGCAGTATCCTTCTGGTGCCGAATCTAGAAAATGTTTGTCGAGTGGTTGAGCTGAATACTACCATCTCACCGAGTTCATCTGGTGGTAGTAGCAACGTGGATGAGCTGGGCTGGCAAAAAGAAGCATTGGCATTGCCAGATCTGTTCCGCCAGAAGTCATTCCGAAATGTTCCAAGGACAGAATTGGCAGTACCATTGACAGTGTAGGCCTCCTGTATCAACATCCACCATGCAAGACAAGATCCAGAGACGGAGAAAGGATAGGGAAAGAAGGGGACAGGGTGTATCATGGAATGCAGCATCAGTCCACAGGCCCAGCAGTTGGAAGTGTTCATGATCAGTTGATGATGATTCAACATTTGGATGAAAGTGTTATTGAAGAATTCTGCATGGCAGGGTAATTCGTGGGCTGGTAGCGTGTAGTACTGGTGTTCTGCAGGAGTCGGGGTAGGAGTCGGTGGGGTAACAGGATGGAAGATCAGTAACAGCCAGGATGAGGGAGACAAACAGCTTCACCATGGTGACCATGATGCATCTACTATGTCGGAGGCTGACATCTTGTTTCTGAATTCGGGTGTTTTGGACGGTGGCCATTGTGCTAAGCCAGGGACCTCTAGTGGCTGTCTGTGATTGGTGGCTGCTTCACTGGGCGCAGGTGCCAAGGAGCCATATGGCATACCTTAGTCTGACACACCAGCACTACTCTCATCTGGGAAGATCACAGCCCTACAGCCTATCAGTACTTGGCGAAGTCAAGGGCAAGCCTTCCCTCGGGGCACAAGTTATATCGGTCGGAAGTAGGGACAGTATGGTCGGGAAACAATTGTTCTTGGTGTTGAGCAGAGTTAAGGGAGGGTTCCACCCTTCCTTTCAGTATGCTGTCACTCTCTGCTTCCGTAGATGTACCGTTTCTGTTTCTGAGTCTCCTAGTCCTTCCCTCACCCACTGATCATAGGGGAAGGGCAGAGGCACACGCCGGCAGTGAGACAAATGAACCCAATTCTTCCGACCTTCTACTTTCACGGCGGTGCGGGTGGCCAGTAACACCTGACGGGCTGTGTCCAGCGGGGCTCGAGGCTCCTAGTCCGTTGAAAGTTCCTCACTAGGACCCAATCGCCAGGTTGGATAACATGTCCTGGGCCCTTGCTTTTGTCAGGTATGGCCTCGTGCACCTGGTGATAAAGAGTTCGAAAGGTATTAGTTAGACTGTACAGATAATCAGTTAATACAGGGTATTTAACGTCAGACAGTTTCTTAGGTCGTGGGACACCCCAGACATTGGCAGGCCTCCCGAACACAATTTCGTGGGGAGATTACCCTATCCTGGTGTGGGCCGTTGTTCTTGTGGACACTAGGGCCAAGGGCAGAGCATCAACCCAAGTGACACCTGTCTCGGCTACTATTTTGGTCATTTTGGTTTTTAGGATGCCATTGTGTACCTCCACTAGACCTGCTGACTGGGGGTGGTTAGCAGCATGAAATTTTTGTTTTATACCCAATGCTGTACAGACATATTCCATAATTTGAGCCGTAAAGTGTGTCCTGTTGTCACTCCAGACCATGCGGGGCAAACCGAATCGTGGGAGGTACTCTTTTAGTAGCACTTTGGCAGTAGTGATAGCGGTGCAGTCTTTGACGGGGTAGGCTTCCATCCATCGGCTGAATGTACAGACCACCACTAGGACATATTTCAAATTGTTACACCTTTCTATCTGGATGTAATCCATTTGAAGGACTTCAAAAGGGAAGGTAGGAGGAGCAAATCATCCCTTAGGAGTAACGGTGCCTTTTCCTGGGTTATACATTAGGCAAATCATGCATGTTTTAACCAGCTTTTCAGCATATGCTGGTTCTTAGAGTTGTACCATGTAGGTTCCAACAGTTTACAAATCCCTTTTGCACTAATGTGGCAGGACCATGGGCCATCGTAACTACTGCTAGCACATGACTGTCAGGTAACATCCGTTGTCTTTCCATAGTTGTACGGACCCAGCAACCATCAATTCCCTCCTTTGCTAATTGATCTTTCCACACCCATAGTTCCTCAGGAGTAGTATGGGACTGAATATCAAGCACACTCTGTACTGTATTTTCAACCATGCCCTCATCTGCCACCCACCTAGTGGGACCTTCCACATACATTCCTTCCCTTTTCCTAAGAGCTGTTTGTCTGGCCGTCTGGTCAGCCAGAGCATTGCCTTTCCCAACATCATCTGTCACTTTCTTATGGGCCTTACATTTTATAATGGCGACCTTTCTGGGGAGTGTCAGGGAGTCTAACAGTCGGTGAATTAGGGGGCCATGTTGAATCTTGGTCCCATGGGAAGTAAGGAAATTCCTTTCTTTCCACAACCTCCCGAAGTTATGGGCCACCCCAAAGGCATACTGACTGTCAGTATAGATATTTACTGTTTTTCCCTTGTGTAACTCACAGGCTTTAGTGAGGGCCACTAATTCTGTTGCCTGAGCAGAGCACTGCAGAATCTGAGCCGTTTCTACTACTTGCCCCAATGTCGTGAGCGCGTAGGCGGCTGAGGTGTTACCATCTGGCCCTCTGAGACATGATCCGTCCACATACTGTGTACCTTCTGGTTCAGCTATCGGGGTATCCTGTAAGTCAACCCGTCCCATTGTCTCCTCTGTCCTCAATATACAGTCATGTGGGTCTAAGCGGGCATCCTGAGTATCCAGTGGGAGTAATGTGGCGGGATTTAGTGCAGTGCATCTTTTGATGTTAATGTGGCTGGCAAAGAGTGTCAGTTCATATCCTGTAAGTTGTGCGCTAGTGAGGTACTGTGTCTTGGTATTATTAAGGAAGGTATCTATAGAATGGGGGACCATCAGAGTCCGGGGGGAGTTCATGATGATTCCCGCACTCTGACGGACAATGAGGGCGGCCGCAGCTGTCGCCCGTAGGCCTACTGGGAGAGCCCTTGCAACATGATCTAAGGTGGCAGAAAAATAGGCACATGGCCGTTGGTGACCTCCAAACATCTGGGTAAGGACAGCGCATGCACAGCCATCTGTCTCATGTTCAAAAAGAAAAAATTGTTTGCTATAGTCGAGGACTGGAGCAGTACACAGGGCCCTCTTCAAATCTAGGAAGGCCTGCGCATGCTCTGTAGCCCATGGAAAGGAACTGTCTGATATGTCTTTAGTGGTGAGGGCAAGAAGAGGTTTGACCATGGCTGATAAATTGGAAATCCACTGTCTACAGTATGAGGTTAGGCCTATGAAGGCTCGCACCTGCTTTTGTGTCCGTGGAGCCGTCATAGCATTGATAATGGCTACACGATCAGCGGTGAGCTGCCTTCCCTCCTTCGAGAGGAGATGACCTAAGTAGGTCACCTTCTCTTGACAAAACTGAAGCTTTTTCAAAGAGACTTTGTGGTTATGGAGGGCAAGGTGGCGTAACAGACAGAGAGTAGCTTCTTTACATGTTAGGGCAGAATTTGCAGCAGTGAGGAGGTCATCTACATATTGTAATAGTGTGGAATTATCAGGGAGTTCCAAGGAATGTAGTTGACTTTTGAGGGCTTGACTATAGATACTGGGGCTCTCGGTGAAACCTTGAGGGGCTTGGCAGAATCTAAAGCTCCGCCCACCAAGGGAGAAACCAAAAAAAAGTCTGCTGTCAGGATGTATAGGAATACTGAAAAAAGCATTCTTCAGGTCTATGACAGAGAAGTGCGTGGCGTCAGAAGGGACCATCGTTAAGAGGGCTGTAATGTCTGGGACAACAGGATATTGGGAGATAGTTATTTTGTTAAGGGCTCTCAGGTCGATCACAAATCGGTATATTTTAGGGGAGAGAGCATTTCCATTGGTCTTTTTAAGAACAGGAATAATGGGACTGTTACAGATATTGCCACACGTTTCCTCCACCACGCCCTTGTCCATCAATTCAGATATTATTGTCAACAGGGGCATTTCTTGTGGTACTGAAAATTCTGGACCCGTGTTATGAACATCATCGTAGCAAAACGATTTTGATATCGGAAGACCGAGAATGGCTAGTAGTCTATGTACAAGCATTTTCGCTATGTTCGAGTGACGATTTCACCCTGAAATCGTAGTTTTCGTCCTGAACCCTCGGCTTCCATTTTGTGTACGGCAGCCATTTTGTGAGTTGCCCTCACATAGGCCAATGACTAAGGACAAACCCGCTCCCGTAGGACACGTACACCTTTGCTGACTTCCCTGTGACCTGTACGGGCTGAGTCCACTGCCCGAGGCCAAACCTGCTCGGTCAGTTCCTCTCCGAGTGGCCGAACGAGATAGCATCAAGGCGCAACATGCCATAAACCTTTCATCGCACACGAACCATGCCTAATCTTACACACACCTGTCCCTGTTTCCTACTTTATGGCTTGCTTTACGAGGAGGAGGTGCCCGTTTTTATTGGGGGTCCTCCGATATCTGATGGAAGTTCTGGGCCTTGCCGGGTAATTAATTGTAGGCTGGACAAACTGAAATGTGGGCTTGTCATCATGACTCTGCTTTTTCTTTCTTTGTAGTGAAAATATGTGAATGGTCAATTGTAAACCAAAGAATGTTTGCCTAAAGCGTAATATTGTGTATAAAAAGAGAAGGCTGGCTTTGTAAGATTGAGCAGTCTCCTGAGAATATACTTCTAGGACGTCTGTTACTTGGTTGCAGCCAATAAATTCGATCTTTGACTTCACCTAGAAGACTCTGAGTTTCTGTAGTCTGAAACAGGAAGTACCCGAAGTCTTTGGGTGTTATCCCTGGCACCGCTGGGTTACCGGTTCGGTACCGGTTCTGAAAAACCCAGTACTTCAGTTGGCGCCTAACGTTGGGCGATTTCAGCGGTACCGGTCCAAGCCAGAGGTTCGGGAGGAGCTTCGTGTGAAAATTCTGGAGGAAGGCCGCCACTTCATCGACCCCTGCATGTCGACGTGGTCCGAAAGTCTTTGCTGCGAGGTTCCCCGCTTCCCGACGGCTACGAAGGACTGCTGCCCTGACTATCGCCCTGTTGTGGACCCTTGATGTTTGGTAGAGCGAAACGATAGACGAGTCTTCTGGTGACGTCATCGATACCTCAGTTAAGTATAAGTGGAGCGTCTCCCAGTCCTTAGTTTGGTTCTTAGTTTGGGTATCCCTTCGGGATCTTTGATTTGGAACTTGCAAGTACCAAAGCCGAAGGACTCGTGTATTCACGAGAATATCGTATTCGATAATCCTTTGAAGTTTGAAGCTAGACTAGAGAGCGAAGATGCCTGGTCTTAGCAGACTTGGAAATTTGTTTTGTCTTGGTTGTAGTAGGGATTCCCGATTGGAGGACTCGTGTCCGGTTCCTCCGATTGGAACTCCAACCTATGGACTGTATGTGAAACATGGAGTAGGCCCCATCACATACAATGAAGTGTGGATCCAATACACCCGCAAAGATGGTGTTTTAAAATGGCCCCAATATGGTAGCTTTGACACGGAAATCCTAGATAATTTAGAAGTTAAACTTTTCAAGAAGAAAGCCCGGCCGGCGATGTTTGACTCTTTCCGCCTATGGCGTAAGGAAGCCAAACAGAAAGAAATTAAATTAGAGAAGAAAAATAAGAGAGAAAGGGGTATCTCGATAAGGCAAGCTGCTATGCAGTACAAAGATAACGAAGAGGAACAGATGAGTGAGCAGTTGCACAGGCAACGTAAAATGATAATCGATAAATGCTATCCAGTTTTGCCGCCTCTTCAGCAAGATTCAGCAAAAGAACTTGAAAAAGACCCCCTAATGTCGCATTTATTGAGTTCGCCACCCCCCTATGCGCAAAATGCTACGGCACCTCCGCAACCTTTAGTTGCGCAACCTTTAGTTGTTGTGCCTCCTGCTCCTCCACAGCCACCAGCTGTTCTCCAGTTGACTCCTACTCTTCCGGTGTAGCCTCCTCAAGGGCCACCGGCTTTGACATCTGCTTTGCCTTTACTTCCTACAACTTTAACCACTATATCAACTCCCACTCCTGGTATTCCTTTTGACACTGCCTCTGCATCTGCCTCGCCTCACCCTGCTTTTCCGCTTGTCTTTTCATCAACTTCTCCCTCTGTTCGACAAAGAGTGACTAGCACGGTCACTAGTCTTCTATATCCCTTCTTTGGGGCAACAAGTACGACCCCTACCTCAGATTGTACACAGCTGCGTAGTCAACTGCCTGATTCTAGAGAGAAGGAAACTTTGAATTATTTGGCACGTAAATGGGTTACTGACTCAACGGGTTATGACCTAGAGTCTGTTATGGATGTCTTCCATCAGTGGGAAGCACCGAAGCAGAGATACGTTTATGAGAAAATGTGTGTTTTTCTGTGTGAGGATTTAGAGGACAATGATCTAGAGCCTAATCCGCCCGAGTTGAGTCGTGTGCGGTTCGAGTTTTCAAAAGGCGCGATTGTGGGTTCAGATGTTGAAAAAGCGGTTGCGACATTGTTATCCTTCAGGAGTGAAGGCGTTTCCCGTTCATTGTTTGTTTCCTCTGTTAAAAAGAAGGTAAGACAATATCCCATGAGAGAAGTTCCTCCGGTATGGAAGGACGCCGTTGCGGCTGATCTAGCTAATCAGGTAGATGCTGTTCCAGCACATTTTCAGCGTGTTTGAGTTCACGTTCCTTGGAAGCGAGCTGAAGTCTTGGCCCTTAAGCAGACATTGCCTGATCCCCGTAAGAATCCTGCAGGGTATTACAAAGAGTTGTCGCAAACTGCAGGTTCATGCATTATGAATTTAGCGGACATCGATATGTTGTTTGGGAATGTTGTTCCACAGCCTTTATGGGGAAAGATTCGTCATGCGGATCATGATCAGGAGTTAGGTGATTCATGGGCTAATATTACTGCCGCAGATGGCCGACAAGTTGGTGGTGCTAAACCTGAGCCTTTAGTAGCAGACCTCCCTGGTAGGATCATTAATTACATGAAAACTTTAAGGCCTGCGATGCGTGTGAATTGGGATAAATTGTCTGCGTGTAAGCAGAAGAAAGATGAAACGGTGTCTGATTTCTTCACCAGGTTTGAAGAAACGTTTGTCGACCACAGTGGTCAGGATATGAGTACAGAAGGTGGTCAACGGTTGTTCGTTGACAAATTTGTGCACAATTTGTTACCAGAATTATGTAAGAAATTAAAAGATTCTGAGAGTTCGTGGGCCGTCTCCTCTTCAGCACAGATATTGGCTACTGCACAGTATTATGAAAATCGAGATAAAGATGAGAAAGATAGAGCAGAGAAGAAAACTAAAGAGTTAAAGACAAAGGTTGTGTTACAGCAAGCGTATCCGCCACGTGGTGGTGGTGGTCAGAATAACTATCAGCAACCACAACAGTATCAGAGAAATTTGCAAAGAGTCGAGTTTTCTCAACCACGTGTTCCTATAGGTCCTAATCAGTGTTCGTATTGCAAAGAGGAGGGTCATTTTAAATACGGTTGTCCCATCTTGTTACAGCGTACAAATGGTGCTTCTGGTGTAAGAGGTCGAGGTGTTCAGCAAGCGCATAGAGGTAGAGGACATGGAAATTTCCCGCAGAATGCACGTTCTTTCCCGCCTCAAAATTCAATGAATAGGTTTGATCAGCAGAATAATGCATCTGATAGGACAGCTCAGTACTATGCTGACGACTACTATGCAGAAGATGAGAATATGGAACGTAATGATTGCTAGGACAGCCATAGACAAAGAGAGGGAGTTGTTTCAGTTCCAGTAGATCAGAGTGGACCTTATGTTGAGGTGATTACATCAGGTGTGTCAGAGCCTTTTCTGTTGGATACTGGTGCTACGAAGAGTTCTTTTATGCACTCTAAACTCCCTGGCGCACCTTTGTCTGGCGAAATGAATGTTTCAGTAGGTTTTTCTGGCGCCCCGGTTAGGAACCCGATTTCTAGTCCTATGTCCCTTTCTGTTGGACCTTGTGAATTCGAAGCACCCATAATTCTGACGACAGGTTGTGGTGAAAACTTGTTAGGATTGGATTTATTGAAAAGATTATATGCGACTTTGTATTGTTCTCCTTCGGGAGTGCAACTTACACTGGGTAGGAAGGTGGTCTCTTCAATGTACTTGTCAAAGGATAAACTTTCAACAGAGTTGTCATTTCTTCCTGATATTCTTTGGGCTACTGGCCCTAATGATGTGGGTCTGTTGGAAATACCGCCATATGTTGTGACCTTGAAAGCCAATGTTAAAATGCCATGCATTCCCCAGTACAAGATTTCTAGCGAAGGTGAAAAAGCATTACTAGCGATCATTTACGATTTGATTGAAAAAGATGTAATTGAAGAGACGAGAAGTAACGTTTGCAATAGCCCTGTTCTGCCTGTCTTGAAACGTACTGATCCTTCTCAGCCACCTGTCTACAGGTTCGTGATTGATCTTAGAGAGGTAAATAAAATAGTTGTACCACAATTTCCAGTTGTTCCTGACATCACTGCCCTATTGACCATGATTCCGGCTTCTGCTACTTGGTTTTCGGTGATTGACCTGAAGAATGCTTTCTTCAGCATCCCGATTGCCGAGGAGAGTAGGGATATTTTTGGTTTCAGTTTAGGAGGTCGAAGTTTCCGCTTCAAACGTGCCCCCCAGGGCTACTGTGAAAGTCCATCAATATATAGTCAAGCTTTAAAGACACAGCTTGATACGATTGTGTTACCTGAGGGTGCTACCCTTGTTCAGTACGTTGACGATTTACTAATCGCTGCAGACACTGAGGAAATTTGTAAAGAAGCCACGTTGTCATTGTTGCGTCATTTGTGTGATTTGTACCACAAAGTGTCTCTTTCAAAATTGCAATATTGTCGACAAGAAGTGACCTACTTAGGTCATCTCTTATCGAAGGAGGGAAGGAAACTGACCCCAGAAAGAATTCAGGCAATAGCGAAATTGAGTGTACCTAGGACACAGAGAGAAGTACGTGCTTTCTTGGGTATTACGTCCTATTGCAGACAATGGATACCAAATTTTTCTCTATTGGCCAAACCTTTGGTGGCATTAACTTGTAAAGATACACCGAATCCCCTTCCGTGGTCTGAAGAGTGTCAGAAAAGTTTTTCCGAATTGCGCAATGTATTATGTTCGGCTCCTGTGTTGGGTACCCCGACTACAGCAAGCCCTTTACATTGTATGTCCATGAGAAAGAAGGTTGCGCATTATCGGTGTTGACACAGTTGTTCTGAGACAAGCAGCATCCATGCGCGTATTTTTCGTCGACTTTGGATCCGGTAGCTAAAGCGTTGCCGAGTTGCTTAAGAGCCACAGCGGCAGCAGCTGTTTCTATTCGACAGTCTGCTGGGTTAGTGATGAATAATACTCTAATTGTGATGGTTCCACATGCAGTGGACACATTGTTAAACAGAACCAAGACACAGCACTTAACTAGTGCTCGGTTGTCAGGTTATGAGTTAACCCTGTTAGCGAGTCATGTGCACATAAAATGATGCAACACACTTAACCCAGCTACGTTGTTGCCGATTGTAGCAGAGTTAGATGCCTCTGAAGGGCATGATTGTTTTCTTTTTTTTTTTTATTATATTTTATTTTTTCCATGTTGCACACACTTTGTACATTATACATTTTTCAGCATTAATACTTCATGCTTCATAACTAAATAAACAAATTTTTACAAGATATACAAGCTTTTCGTTACACATTTCCACAAACAGTGTTTATAAAGTTCTTATTTAACCACGATTAAATCTTAAACCCTTCTTGGGACTACCTGCGGTCCAATTCCTTCCTTCCAAATACTTATGGATTGCCATATTCTTAGGCCTAATGTCCTTCCCCTTTTCCCTTTTCGTGCATAAATATTCTTCTCCATATTATACGCATTCAAGAGATTAGCCAGCCAGGTTTGCAGTGCCGGTGGGTTTGTGTCAAGCCATGCCCTTGCTAAGGTCAATCTGTATACTGCCATTGCCACAAACAGAAATTCCTGATGTTTGTCAGCCCCTTCCAAACCCAGACCTAAAATTATTCTAGCTGGGCTGAGATTAATTTGAATCCCCAGGGATCTATCTAGAAAACCCTCGATGTCCCTTATTAGCGTATGTAGTTGAGGGCATGTAGCAAAAATGTGAATACTATCTGCTTCACTAGCATTGCACCGGGGACAGTATATACCCCTGCTCCCTCCCCATTTGGCTATCTTGGCAGGGGTATGATATAATGAATACAGAGTTTTATAGTGATGTGACTGCATGGAGGATGAGCACAGTATAGTACGGCCCAGGTCCAATGATTTTTTAAACCACCCTGCGTCCACGCTAAGTTTTTCCGCCCATTTATTGCCCACCTTTCGTAAGTCATCAGTTTTCCCTTTAACCAAACAAGCATAAAAAGACCTAATGGTGCGATCCCCCAAGAGTCTAATTTTTTCCAGTATCTCATTCCTGCCTACTCCCACAGACCCCCCTGCTTTATCATTAAAAAAACTCCTGACCTGGAGATACTTGAAAAAATCTCTATTATTAATACCATATATAGTTCTTAAATCTGCAAACTGTACGATCCCCTCTGTATCAAATAAGTCCCCGATCTGGATAATCCCACTGTTTGCCCATTCTAACATTGCTTCATCTGCAAAGATTGCTTGGGGAAACGACCTGTTTCTAAAGAGTCTGGTGTATCTATTATACTTCCCAATTTTGCTTCTTTTCAAAAAGGCAGTCCATATCTTAACAGCAGTTGAGACTGTCTTGAACCTTGTTCTTTTAAAGTAGCCATAATCAATACAGTTTAAAAAGCAGTTTCCCGCATCTGTGCCTAGGACCGTAGCATACACTTTCATAGACAGGTTATTAACTCTTTCATCCAGGCCATTTCCTCCTATTAACCCTTGCATGTACTGTAGGGCAGCTGCCTCATAGTATAACCTGAAGTCCGGTGCACCCCACCCCCCCTTTCTCTTGGGAGCGTCATATATTTATATGCCCTACGCGTCTTTCCATGGGCCCAGATAAATCTGTTGCATAATGTCTCTAATGTATTAAACCAACTATTCTCAAAGAATAAAGGAATCGATCTAAAAAAATTAAGAAATTTGGGGAGAATCAGCATCTTAATGACGTTAGTGCAACCCATCAATGAGAGGTGTAAGTTATTCATCCTTGTTAGATCTATTTTTACTCTTGTCATCAGAGGAGCCATGTTTATCTCTACCACCCTATCCAGATTTGCTGATATAGCCACCCCCAAGTACATGGCTGAACCAACTACCCTAGCGTCATTACACCCTGAATATCTATTTTCAACAATCTGTGTCTTGGGATTGTTCAATTTATATCCCGAGATTTGACCGAAGCGTTTCGCCACTGCCTCAATTTCCCTAATGGCAGTGGAGGGGTTGGGTGTCAAAATAGCGACGTCATCCGCATATGCAAGAGTTTTTATTCCACAGCCATTAATATTCATCGGGACAATCTGTGGATTCTGTTCCAACCTGCGCAGATAGGGATCCAGGTATAACGCAAACAACAGGGGGGATGACGGACAACCCTGTCTAGTCCCTCTACATATCTTGACTGCTGCCGAGTAGCCCCTATTGACCCTAATCTTAGCCATTGGATTGATATACAAGGTCTGAATGGCCTTGATGAAGCCCTCCCCGATTCCATTCCGCCTCATGTCCGACCATAGGTATCCCCAGGAGACCCTATCAAATGCCTTCTCTGCATCTAGAAACAGTGCTGCCATAGGGTCTCCTAGGGTACCTGCTGCATCAAACATGGTAATAACCTGCCTAACATGCTGTGTGGTTCCTTTACCTGGGATGAACCCATGCTGGGAAGGACTGACTAAACCCTCAACCACCCCTGCTAATCTTTTAGCTAATATCTTTGAGTAGACCTTGACGTCAGCATTCAACAGGGTAATTGGGCGGTATGAACCTGGTTCGGTTAATGGTTTACCTTTTTTTGGTATTACGATTATATTGGCTGCACCCCAGGACTCAGGGACGGATTCACCCTTTTGTGCCATTGCCATGATGTTAAACATGTCCCCTATAATCGCTGTTTGAAATATTTTAAAGAATTCCACCGGGATCTGGTCCGGCCCTGCTGCCTTCCCAGAGGGCAAACTGCCAAGAGCAGTAAGTAGTTCCTCTACCCGGAGTCCAGCATCTAACTCTTCCTTTTCCATTATAGAGAGTACCGAGGGAGGCACCTCGCTCAGATATGTTTCTACCTCTTCTGTACTTGCTGTTATGTCTGAGGAGTAGAGATCTGTGTAAAACTGTTTAAAAACCTCCTTACCTGTCCTAACTCTGTTACCAAATTTCCTTGTGTATCAGCTATTTCTTTAACGTCTGCTGTTGCAACTCTCTGCCTGGTCCGCACGGCTAAGATATGTCCCACCCTTTCACTAAGCTCGTGTGCGTTCTCCCTGTTCGCCATATATTTCTCAGCCATTTTTTGGGTAACTCCTTCCAGGGCATCTGCTCTCAGCGACATTAGTTTAAGTATATTTTGTTCTATCGCAACCTGTTGTTGTATAGCTACTACTAGTTCTTCTTCAGCCTTTAATAGATTTAGCCGTATTTCTTCTAACTTCTGTTTCTCTTTTTTTTGTGCTGACAATACAAAGCTTAACGTCTCCCCTCTAACAGCAGCCTTAAACGCGTCCCAAAATATCCCTGGGGGTGCTGTCCCTCTATTCATATCCCAGAAATCCTTGATCCATTTTCTCATATACTCCCTATATACGTTATCTTGCAGCAGCGACCTTTCAAAAGTTCATTCCACCTCTTTTTTATTAAAGTTCCCTAATTTTATTGTCAAAACCAATGGGCTATGATCGGATATAATTCGGGGTTGTTTTTCAATTTTTGATTCGCCAATTAATCTATTTGAAATTAAAAAGTAATCAAGTCTGACCAGCACCTGGTGAGGTGATGAGAAGAAAGTGCTACCATCTAAGTTTGAATGCCATTTTATCCAAGGATCTTCCAAAGAGTTGTGGGTCGCCATATCAGACAGTGCCCTATACACCTTCCTTTTCCTGCCTCGATATTGTGAGCCTAACTGCAAAAATGAACTAGTTGGGTCATGCAGATTGAAATCGCCACAGCATACAATTGGCTCAGGCCATTGTGCTAATTCCCCATCCAGATAATGAAATACATCTGGGTCGTCCTCTGTAGATCCGTATACTGTAACTAAGTTGAATGTCTCCCCCTTAAAGGCTATATCGGTCAACACCCACCTACCCCATTGATCTTCTTTCTTCCTCCTTATAATTGTGTCCCTACTCCTGCCCAGCACAGCCACCCCTCTAGTTTTGGTCCCTTGATTTGATTTTGCCATAACTTCAAACCCTAATTGGCCCAACAAGTGTACGTTGCTGCCCTCTATATGGGTCTCTTGCAAACAAACCAAATCAACATGCAGTGTTCTAAGTAGTGCTGCTACCTTAAACCTCTTTTTTTGCTCATTGAGCCCACACACATTTATCGAGGCTATTCTACATGCCATATAGCTTTAGTACTATTAACCATATGCTGATATTTGTCTGTTTTATCTTTGCTTTGCTGTATATCTTGTGTTCTTTTCCCTACCCAAGCTTGTAATGCCAATAACAAAACACCATACCCTTGTGCAACATTTCTGCCCTTTCCCTTCCGATCCCCTCCCACCCCTGCTATCCCACCCTTCCTCACACCCCGTGCCCTACCCTCTCTATTCTCCCCCCACCCACCTCCCCCCTCCCCAATGAGACATCCTGGGTACAACATTCCCAGGTGTGGTTGTCAGTTAGGGCAGTACGTGTCAGACGTGCCCCGTGGCCCGGAATCAAACATATGTATTCCCTACATTTCTATAGTACGTAAATAGAAACCTCTGCTTTACAAAATAATTAGAGCCTCTGCTTTACAAAATAATTAGAGCCTCTGCCTTACAATATAAGTTCTGGTCAATATCTACTTATTTTGCTGTCATATTTGAATTTTGTCCCAAGTTTGATTTGTTGTTTTTTGTTTATTCATTCCCAAAAAACTTTCAGGACTACTGCTATTTGCCAGCTTTTTGATTAGTATTCCCCCCGATTTCATTCAGGTAGGATTCTGCTTGCACTTCACTGGTAAAGGTTTAAGTTGTGCCTTTATAGATTATTTTTAATCTTGCTGGGTTTTGAAGAAATATCTTTGCTCCCTTTTGTTCGAAAGGAGTGATCAGCTGCCTCATCCTCCAACGGCGTTCTACAGTCGCATGGGCAAAATCTGGGCGCACGAAGAAGGAAAAGTCGTTGAATTCCTTTTTCCTTGTGGGCCTCGCGATATCATAAATGGCTTCTCTTAGCCTAAAATTACCTATGTTGACCAGCATGGCTCTAGGATACTGTGCTGGGTTCTGACTACGTTTTGGAAGTGCCAGGGGGAAGCGATGTGCCCGTTGAAGTTCAATATTCATATCCCAGCTTTCAAGCTCCGGAAAGGCTGTCTTTACCAGGTTGATCATATACCCCCTTGGGTCATCTCCTTCAACTCCTTCGGGAATACCAAGGAAACGAAGATTGTTCCTCCTGCCTCTGTTCTCTAAATCTTCGACTTTTTGCATCAGATCCCTGATAACTCCTTCGTGTTCTGTCCCTTGCTTCTGGAGTTTACTGAAGTTAGTCTCTAAGTTTTCAGTGCGAGACTCTACAGAGGCCATTCTATTCGAAATTTCTGAACATGTTTGGTCCACTTTTTCAATGGCTCCTCGCAGTTCCTGGATAGCAGCATGATTCCTGTTACTATCATTCTTAACGTCTCTATGAAAATGCTTAATTGAATTTAGAACTTCACTTAAAGAGGGCTCCCTCATATTTTGTACATCGCAACCCTCTTCATTTGGCAATCGACTACTTTTCAGTGGCTCTTGCCAATGTTGGCTATGTGATTCTTGTGCTCTTGATTTCCTTGCGCGGCCACTCCTATGTTTGCCATATTTGTCATGCTCCGTATTGCCTCCGGGATCTGTGGTTTCTTCGCCGGTTGAAAGGCGGTGCCTTCTATTTCTTGTTCTTCTTTTTCCCCGTTCCTCTTTTTTACCCCCTTTAAGAATAGTATCTTGGGTTAATGCCTGAGGCGCACCCATTACTGTAATGTTCGAAGCCTCCAAGATTGTTGTCGATAGTTTGTATATTGTATTCCTCTCTCCAACATCGGGACCCTCTCCTTCCTCTTCTTTCTCTTCTTTCTCTTCCTCCTCATTTGAGCTGCTTGTTGCACTAGAGATAGATACTCCAGTCTCATAAATATCTGAGCCAGAATCTCCACTTAAATTTTCAGATTCTAAAGGTAGCTCATTTGGGGAGGATGTCTGTTCTTCCGATGGGAGACGTTTGGTCCTTGGGGTTTGATTTAGTGGTGGGGGCAAGGATTCTCTCCTTTCGTTCATTGTTTCTTTCATTAATTCAGTGCCAACTTCCGCAGTTTTTGCGGCGCTGTTTGTATTAATAATAGAATCCATGCTGTGCCTTCGTGCTTCCTGGTGGTCATTCTGATGTTCATTCTGATTCCTATTGTCTTCAGGAATCGCCAGGTTGTGTTATTGTTTTTTACTTATTTTACTTGTTGTCTCTTGATTTTCTTTAGGGATTGGGCTAAATATATTTGATATCCTCGGCTGGGAATCTGACTGCTGCCCAGTGCCCTTAGCAGATGCCTTTAGGTTCTTTATCGTCTGCAATCTCCTTGCTTTCTTTTCCAACAGGTTCTCACTGTCTTTATCCAGCTCATCATCATCTTCATCCCCCTTGTTCTTTTCCTGGTGTTTACTTTTCGCTTTCCCTTTCTCCTTTGCCTTGTCGGATTCTCTTTCCGCCTCCTGCTCTGTTTTTTTCCCTTTAGTTTTGTTGGATTCCTTGACCGCCGTTCTTTCAGTACTACTCCTGTCGCTCTTCTCCCCACTCAGATTGCACTCTTTGGCTTTAGTTGCTCTTGTTTCAGGCCTTCGATTAGGTCCCTTTGTTGTCTTAGGGGGTTTATTTATAGTTTGTTCCTCTATAGCATCCCCTGTAATTTCTTGTCCATCCCGAATATCCTGAAGACCTTGATATTTCTCTTGGATCCGACCTAGATCTTTATCCTGGTCTTTATCCTGTTCCATATCTGCTGGACAATTGTGTAGGTGATCAACTATTTTTCTGATCACACCGGGCATAGCCGGTTCTACTCCCGTTTCTGTTGCCATTTTATTTGGGTCACTCTCTACAGGCCGAGGATGAGCCAGCTGCAGATATATACCTACTCTAACGTGTATTTTCAGAACCCACCGCTTCGCCTTCTTAGCTGCAGGGAGCGAAGTTTTGACACTCGATTTTAAATTTGAAGTGCAGGCAGTGTAGGTAGTGTAGGTAGTGCTGTCAATGCCGTCAATGCCGGCTGTACGAAGATTTTTAGTAGCCTTGAGAGCTTTGAAGATATTGTAGGCTTCTCTGCTTTTTGTAATTGTTGAATCGGTAGCCAGACTGATATCCAGACTGCCTTGTCCCCAGTCCCCACTCTCCTCTCCTCTGCTGCCAGCTCTCTCTAAGTAGGCGCTGTTGAGATTCTGAGGGATCGTCACCGTTGTTGCAGCCCCTTGCTCAGCAATTATTGGTGCATATGTAGCCCCCTCCAGCATGGCCCCCCTTCCTTTTTTATTCCTAGTTCAGCAGTTCAACAGTTCAGCAGTTCAACATTTTCAACAGTACCATAACTACCACCTATTATCATTTTTTTTTGTTGTTGTTGTTGTTGTCAGTATTCAGGCAGTATTTCTGAGAATACTCAGGTAGTAATCTGGAAGTATTTCTGATAGTATTTTAGTACTACTCTGGTGCTATTCTGGTATAGTTCGGCAGCTAACAATTGTCAGCACTGTCAATAACAGTCATATGCATATGCAATAGCGTTAGTACAAAAAGACAGTTTTTTTTTTTTTTGCTGTTGTGAACAAGCGCCCAATACCTGCCGGTTGGCTTCCTACCCTCTGTCAGCGCTTCGATCGGTCAGCAGGTTACACAAGCCGTTTAGCCGTTAGCAAGCCGCTCTGGACAGCTGCCAAGAATGCCGTCATCACCAAAGGCCAGAGGCTGGGAGCCAGGGAGACCAGGAGAGACAAACAGAAACAGAAGGCCACGAGACCGCGTTATCCTACCAGCCGCTGCCGCCTGCCGCCTGCCGCCTGCCTTTTCTCACGGAGCGCAGCCGATGGGTCTGACAGACTTTTGGGGGAGCGGCAGAAAGCAGCAGATGCAGACGCCGTTTTCAAATCCGAGGCACAGATTTCCAGGCACAGATTCCAGGCACAGATTCCAGCTCCAGCGTCTTTTCCAGGTTAGTGACCTCTGATAGCTGATAGCTGCCGCCGCCGCCGCTGATAGTTGCTGCCGCCGATGCTAACCGCTAGTACCTGCAGCTGACAGCCGCTGCCACAGAAACGAATCACCGCTATGTTAATTTTTCCATCCACTGCAATAATCCTCCAGAAAACCTCCAATAATCCTCCAGTTCGTGGTAGAATGATGATGCAAAAGCGATGCTCAGATGCTCAGAGCCACTCAGACCTCCAGGCCGCCGACTGCAGGCTACGAGATGCTCCTATCGTTCACGAGGGGTTTCACCTTGATCGCCCCAAATAACAGTTTAGCAGTTTAGTGACCATTCTTCAGATGGATTGCAGAGATTTCCACCCCCTCTCCGAGCACACCAAGTCCGGGCTCACGGAGCGACTTCTGACTAGTCTGCTCACACTGACGCCATCTTGTCTCAGCCTCGGCAACCCAGGGCATGATTGTTTTCTAAGGACAGAAAAAGAAACAAAAGGGAGAATAGACCTCCAAGACTCTCCCCTTGTGAAGTGTGATGGTACCTTATGGGTGGATGGTTCGTGCTTCAAGCTTCCGAATGGTGACACGACTGCAGCATATGCTGTCACGACCTTGCATACGATTGTTGAAGCTGCACGTATCCCACATAATTCAGCTCAAGCAGCGGAGTTGATTGCACTTACGAGAGCGTGTGTGTTGTCGAAAGGAATGAAAGTGAACATATATACCGACAGCCAGTATGCCTTTGGTGTGGCTCACAGTTTTGGACGATTGTGGAAAGAACGTGGGTTTCTGACTTCGCATGGAGCTAAGATACAGCATGGTCAGTTGGTGAATGAGCTTCTCGAGTCACTTACGTTGCCGTTGCAAGTTGCGATTGTAAAATGCAGTGCACACAAAAAGGTTACTGACGATGTTGGTCGTGGAAATGCATTTGCTGATGAAGTCACAAAAGAAACAGCAAGGAATGTGATGAGTCGAATGTATAATGCGGGCCCTGCAAGATGGATTGGTGACGTTGGAATGTGTGAAGATACGATAGAGAGTGTGAAGTCTATTCAAGCTGAAGCTACAGAGAAAGAGTTGAGTATGTGGAGAGAAAGTACAGGTAAACTGGATGCAAATGGTTGCTGGATTGAATTGTCAGAACATCAGAGATGGTTGTTACCAGATGCGTCTGTGCTTGCAGTAGTTACAATGGCTCATGGAATGGCTCATATCAGTGTGAAAGGGATTTGTAAGTTGTTGGCCCCAGTATGGCAAAATGCTGGAATTCCTAAGTGTGCAGAGAATGTTGTCAAGAATTGCATGGTGTGTCTGAAGTACAATCCAGGTAGGGGAACCCCAACTCCAGCTGGTCATTTTGCGCCTCCTACGTATCCGTTCGAGGTTTTGCAGCTAGATTTCATCCACATGGAAAGGTGCAACAATTTGAAATACGTACTCGTTGTTGTTTGTGCCTTTTCAAGATGGATAGAAGCATACCCCCTAAAAGACAATACTGCCTTATGCACAGCTAAAGCCCTTGTGAAAGAGTTCTTCCCTAGATTTGGAATGCCGAGAATGGTCTGGAGTGACAATGGGAGTGAATTTGTGGGTCAAGTAATGAAGAAAGTATGTGAAGGGCTTGGCATCCAACAGAAATTCCATGCTGCAAATCACCCTCAATCAGCTGGACTAGTAGAATGCTACAACGGCACGTTAAAACTTAAATTGGCCAAGATTCAAGCGAGCTCTGGCCTTAAATGGCCTGACGCTCTGCCTTTAGCACTCCTATCAACCAGAATGACTGTGCATTTGCGAATGGGACTTAGTCCCTACGAGATAGTATTCGGCCGTCTGGCCAACATATGGGGAGTGCCAAGGCCTACGAAATTCAGTGAAATGGAACACCCTGTACTGCTTGACTATTTGTACAAATTGACGGCTAAATTGCGTGTTTTACACCAACAGGTTCATGAAACACTGCCTCAAGTCTCTGAAGCTCCAGGACATCTGATTGATCCTGGATCCTTGGTGCTGGTAAAAATATTTCAGCGAACGAAGAACGACCAGCCCCGGTGGACCAGCCCACACCTCGTCCTTCTTTCAACAAGATCAGCTGTTCGAGTGGAAGGAAAGAAGCACTGGATCCACGGTGTACATTGTAAGAGGGTACCTTTGCCTCTGCCGTACGACCGGTGGGTCCAGGAGGGTGTCGCCGACTCAGAGACTGAAACTGTGCCTCATTTTCTGCCTTTTAGTGATGCACGTATAAAAGGAACAATTACTGAAAAAGAAAGCGATAATCTTTTGCAAGCAGCTGTGCCACCGTCAATTCGATTGGACACTACAGAACCTGAACTCCTTTTCCAAGACCAGTCAATACCTGGAAAAAGAAAATATAATCTGAGGCCGAGAACTATGAACTAATAAAAAAATATTCCTTTCTACTGCTATTTTTGAAAGTGCAGCCCTCCCATCTGAGAAACTTTTTTATTTTTGTTTTTCGAACCACCATCCGGGTTCCGCTGTAGGGTCGCGGTTGCCCAAAGTCTTTGGGGTGCAGCTGGAGACGTTAGGTCGACAGTTCTGGTTGGTCTAAGGGAGTTGCCCTGGACTGACAGAAGCATTCCTTAGCATAGAACACCCAACCATCGCGAGCAGCATATTAGAGAGGATGGAGTTTTTCGAGATGGAGAAGCCTGCCAAACCAATGAACTTTAAAACCAGAATATGTAAAATGATTACCACGAAACGCTTTTTGATACTATGTATTTTTATGTTATTGAGTACACTGATGTTTTTTATAGGATATGTTTTAT
This sequence comes from Lissotriton helveticus, assembly GCF_964261635.1. Lineage (NCBI taxonomy): Eukaryota > Metazoa > Chordata > Amphibia > Caudata > Salamandridae > Lissotriton > Lissotriton helveticus. Next base: position 1,570,106,178 of record NC_136067.1, read on the forward strand.
TCTCTTTTCAAGTGACATTTGCACCGACTACATCGCCCACACCTCCTCCTTCCACTGTTTCCTCGCATTCTTTTCAACCCCTTCCCGAACATGAATCCGCTAGGAGATTAGAGTTTATTAATAACTCCTTCGTTCAGCTTTTGCACCAACACCAACTAGTAATAAACACAACTAGCTGTTGGGTGTGTGGTCTTATGCCCCACACCACAGATAAAGGTATTCCTTATCTGGTCCTGCCTTTCAGCCATAAGGGTTCTGTGTGGGCATACAGGACGATGTTCATCTACGCACATGAAGTCTACCCCCTACGTTCCATAACAGACAACCCTAAGAATAGTGCTCTGGTTAAGGGTATAGTGGACATGATTAAGGAAGATATTTCCTACGAGACTATCCCGAGAGATGAGACACTAGTGTACATAGGTTGGAACGTGACCGGATATGGAGCTACTCTGAGTGAGAAACAGCAAGCTAAGAGATCTTCCCCGATTTGGATTGTACCCCATCAGGGTCACCAATGTCTGCAAGGTAATGGCAAGAATCCCAGAGCTCAGCTAGGGAAGAGTATCTGTACTGAAACATATGTTTTCACATCCCAGACTTCCCCTTCGTTCCTAGCAGCTAAGGGTACCTATTTCAGCTGCCATGATAGAGCCTATACATGGTTGCCCCCTGACTTCTCGGGCACATGTTTTATTTCGTTCCTGTTGCCTCCCACCTACACAGCTGCGGCAGATTACCATAAGACAAGGATAGTTAGAGGTGTCTTCAGCGAAGAAGACACTGCAGGACAGGAATTTGGGGACTTCGTAAAAGGTTTTCTGCCGTTCTGGGGACCAATGGTTAACAGCAGGAACATAAGGCAACTGACAAGGGTGGTTGAATCCACCGTAATTGAAACTGCCGGTGCCCTTAGTAACTTGACTGCTGAGCTCCAGTCGGATCGGCTTATGACCCTTCAGAACAGGGTCGCGTTAGACGTCATCCTTGCAGACCGAGGTGGGGTATGTAAATTGATCCAATCGAGTTGCTGTGTTTTCATTCCAGATAACGCTCCAACAGTGTACCAGGCCATCTCGAAACTGCATAAGATTTCCGAATCTATTCATGTGGGTAAAGGAGATTGGTCGTTGGTGGGATGGTTCTGGTAACTGATATCCGCCTGGGGATGGAAAATTCTGATGGTCGTTGGGGTGATCTTAGCTATCCTTTTCCTGTTCTGTCCGTGCATACAGTGTGCTCCTGCAATATGTGGCCTCTGTGCTACATCATGTGTGAGGAAACCTGTATCGAGGGACGAGCTAAGTAATAGGATGATGCTACAGCAACATCTCAATGACTTTAGGAATATAGACCTGGACTCAGATTAGCATGAGTATAGGTTTATTGCCAATGTAAGAGCAATAGGAGGGTCTGTGGTACTGAAAATTCTGGACCCGTGTTATGAACATCATCGTAGCAAAACGATTTTGATATCGGAAGACCGAGAATGGCTAGTAGTCTATGTACAAGCATTTTCGCTATGTTCGAGTGGCGATTTCACCCTGAAATCGTAGTTTTCGTCCTGAACCCTCGGCTTCCATTTTGTGTACGGCAGCCATTTTGTGAGTTGCCCTCACATAGGCCAATGACTAAGGACAAACCCGCTCCCGTAGGACACGTACACCTTTGCTGACTTCCCTGTGACCTGTACGGGCTGAGTCCACTGCCCGAGGCCAAACCTGCTCGGTCAGTTCCTCTCCGAGTGGCCGAACGAGATAGCGTCAAGGCGCAACATGCCATAAACCTTTCATCGCACACGAACCATGCCTAATCTTACACACACCTGTCCCTGTTTCCTACTTTATGGCTTGCTTTACGAGGAGAGGTGCCCGTTTTTATTGGGGGTCCTCCGATATCTGATGGAAGTTCTGGGCCTTGCCGGGTAATTAATTGTAGGCTGGACAAACTGAAATGTGGGCTTGTCATCATGACTCTGCTTTTTCTTTCTTTGTAGTGAAAATATGTGAATGGTCAATTGTAAACCAAAGAATGTTTGCCTAAAGCGTAATATTGTGTATAAAAAGAGAAGGCTGGCTTTGTAAGATTGAGCAGTCTCCTGAGAATATACACCGTGTTGTACTTCTAGGACGTCTGTTACTTGGTTGCAGCCAATAAATTCGATCTTTGACTTCACCTAGAAGACTCTGAGTTTCTGTAGTCTGAAACAGGAAGTACCCGAAGTCTTTGGGTGTTATCCCTGGCACCGCTGGGTTACCGGTTCGGTACCGGTTCTGAAAAACCCAGTACTTCATTCTCCTTCCGCGGGTAGTTGATACTGCCGGAGGCGGGGGAGAAGTGCACCTGGCTGGATGCATACCACATGAGGGGGTATGTTGAGACACCCTAAATCAGTGTCTGATAATGCCCAGAGGGAGGAAGGTAAAGACTGCAATTCTGGTGGGAGGGGACCGGACAGATACATGTAGGAAGCTGCGGTGGGAGAAATTGTTAGGGATACACCTTGGGGACTACATGATATGGTCGCATACAGAGCTTTCAGTAAATCCATGCCTAACAAGTTTTCACTGCAACCTGTAGTAAGGACCAAGGGAGCGTCAACATGTGCAGGGCCAATATCGAGAGGGAGGGGTTCAGAGAAAGTACTGGTCATGGGTGTCCCTGCAAAACCGACGGAGACATTCATATTGCCAGAAAGGGGTGCCTCCGGGACTGACTGACGTGCAATAGAAGACCTGGTGGCCCCAGTATTCAAAAGAAAATTCTTATTGTTCCCCACAACTGACATTTGAACATAAGGGCCCCTTTGATCCACTGGAATTTGCACTCTGGTAATACCCCTTTCCTGGCTGTCCTATGCTTGGTAGGATCCTGTCACATCAACTTCGTCATAATCATCATTGTAATAAGTGCGTGTTGCTTCGTACCCATGAAACCTATTGGCCGGGCGTGGCCGGGCGTGATCGTCATCCCTGGGCCTACGTTCTTTATCCTGTGGATGTGGCGGGCCATGGTCCCTAGTCAGCCTTGCTTCCCTAGGAGCGCGAGGCCGAGTCTTCCCTGTTCTTATGTTTTCAGCTAACACGGGACACTCATCTATCCAATGGCCGTACACCTTACAATAAGCACACAGATCTGTTTGGAGGTCTCCCGTACATTGAGGGCTGGAGGGGGTAGACTGGCAAGCCCTCGGAAGGGGTTGGAGTTGAGGTCTAAAATTCCCACGGGCATCGGGACCTCGGGGAGGGTAAGCCTGCTGCAGAAGTGCCCTAGTCTTAAGATCCCTAACCTTCTTACTTGCCCTGTCTCTATCTTCATTCTCCCTATCCTCGTGATATTGTGCCATAGTCAAGATACCAGACATAGTTTGGGCAGACCACGTACTTTCAACTTTCTTAAGCCTGGCGGAGATCTCAGGAAGCAGGTTGCCGACAAACTTATCGACAAACACTGGGACAGAACCTGGGGTCCGGGGATCCAAACCACTATATCCCTTGTATTCTGTCTCAAAACGGGTAAAGAAGTCAGCCACATTCTCATCTTTTCGCTGCCTACAGGCGTTTATTTTATCCCAGTTAATGACAGTTTCCGGCAAAAGTGTTTTCATAAACGTCATTATTTTCTGGGCAAAGTCAGGATGGCAGCTTCTGGTTTAGTCCCTCCTACCCTTGCTTCTTCCATAGCCTCTAGGTCAGCCCATTTACCTCCCAATGCCACTTCATGGTCAGTATGTCGAATCTTGTCCCAAATTTAGTGGGGACAACCATACCAAAAAGTAAATCTATATCCTCAAGAACGAGAGTAGCTGTAGATATAATCTGACCTAATTCTCTGTAAAAGGCAGTCGGATTCTTTTGGGGATCTGGTAATTGTCCTTTTAACTGCATTACTTCTGACCTTTTCCAAGGAACATGAACCCTTAGCCTGCGCCAGTGTGCTTCAACAGCTCCTCTGCCATTATTATGGGCATCGGTAAGTGCGTTAACAAAGACAGGAGCCGCCTTTCTCATTGGCATAGCTGTTTCTAGAGGGGTGTTGGAAAAAGCGGTCATATTACGGTAAGCCATTAAAACAGATATAGCGCCAAACATCCCCTCTCCCTGAACATCGCATCTTTTTATTTGCGACCTAAGGTCCATCAATCTGGTGGGTATATGCATAAGCGCATTCTCAAATTTTTGCATGACCAAAGTACACATGTATTCAGCCCAGGTGGTCTGTTCCATAATCATCCAGTGAGAAAAGGTGGACCATATTTCTTTAAAGGTATAAATATTCCTGTTATTTATCCAACATTCACACTGTTTCCTCTGTAGGTCATTTTCTCGAAGGGACGAAAAGCTGACTGCAGAGCGCAAGGAGGCCAATCGGGGGGAATTCAACAATATATATAAATATTGCTTAACTGTAGACCACGGGGAAGTAGGAAAAGGGCGGGTAGGGGTAAAGCTGCAGGGGTTGGGAGGATGGAGACTTGTTGTCATTCCCTCAGCGAGGATAGGGTTAACGGGCGTGGTCGGTGTCATAGGAAAAGTCGGGAGGGACGGTGTGACAGATAGAACAGTAGGAGGGGCAGTGCGGGCAGGAGTGGGCTGTGGAGGGGGAACATGCGGGGTGTGAGGCGTCAGGGTAGGGTACATTGGGGCATATGCAGGAGGGCTTTCTAGCATGGTATCAAGCAAGGAATCACTTTTTTCTCCCCCTTCCATATGGCCCTTTCCTTTCTCCTCACGGGCTGGATAACATTTTTGTACCCGGGCCCCCTGCTCCCTATCGGCTATTTCTACTGATTTTGTCATTTGATTTTGTAAATGTTCTCATACCATTAGTTTAGAATGAAGCAGGTCTGGTACCTCAGTCTCGGGACTCGATTTCCCAACAACCCGCAAGAGGAGCTTGGAAACACTGGAGCTTGATTCTTGCCAAGTGAAATGCAGCCTCTTGATCAGTGTGTCAGCTGGAGGGACGGCATCCTTCGGCACTTGTTGTAGCGAGCTGCGTCAGGCAAGTAGATAGTCAAACTGATCCGAACCACTGTGTCTTGCTAGAGCAAGTGAAGGCATAGTTATACCTTGAAGGTGTTGAGTTTGAGTCGGGCATAATAACGTCAGGAAAGAACCCCAAGGGAATAGTAGTTCTTTGTAAAGTACAAGAGTTCTTGGACAAATCAATATTCAAGCAAGGGAAGGTCCCTGACTGCTTAAGCCGATTTTCCAAGAAATCATTGTGACGTTTTGGTACGGGTGGAAGTAGCCATGCCTGTATTTGGTCTGCATGGGCTAAGTCTAAATAGGGGAAAGATTTCTATGCCTATATTAGGGCAATGTGAATTGTACCTATATAAGGGCATGAATCAGGAAAATTCACTTGGATCCTACAACGCCATACAACAGTACCTTTGCTAACTTTGCCTCATGGTGATTTGTCCTGTGGACCATCACAGCTAAGGGAGAGCTACTGCCGTTGAGTACCCGCATCTTGTTCTCCATAGTTGAGGATAGTCGCTATCGTCTCATGGGCCGCCACAACTAAGAGAGAGCTGTTGCTGCTGTGAGCCCACCACGGAGCTGCAAGATGAGAATCATTGCCACAACCAACCCGGGCCACCGCAGCCTTGTGCTGCTGCCGCTGAGAGCCCGCCTGTCCCCAAGTGCCTGAATCAGTGTGGGTACACACTGCGGACCTCTTCAGCCCCGTCTTGTGTTCACTGGGAGTCCACCTGTCAACGTCTCCACTTCTTCGAGAAGCTGCATGCTGTGTCCCCTTTCAACGACAGGTATCTTGTGTACAACAGGTCGCCTAGGCCCATGCCTTGAACTCAGTCATTGTTATGTTCTGGTGAACATGTTATTGCCTCTTTTTGAGTCCCTACTAGTTTGCGTGCATTGTAACTTGGTGAAATGCTTTGAGAGTTCTGAGTTAAACTGTTAGCTGAAGATATTATTTTTCTATACCTACCTGAGTTGTGACCTTTTGTGGTGTCGTTACTGCATTGTTGTACATGGTCATAAATGCTTCCCACACTGCCTCTGGGATAGGCCTAACTGTTCTTGCTACGTTACCACAGTGTTGAGCAAAAGAGGTAGCCTACTTGCCCTGACTTAGGAAGAAGGGTCCCTGTTTGGACATTGGCGCCAGCCATTGCCAACTAGAGACCTCCCTTTCCAACAGAAAGCAAGCTGTTTCTTCGCCTCTTGCGAAGTCTAAAGCTATACACAACAAGATTAAGACTTGTGACAATTCTAGAGCTATTACAAATATGGCTCCACTTATCCCCCAGGTTGCATCTATTCAACGCTCATTACTGGATTTGGAAACCAGATATAGGCAATACAACTTACGCATACTTAATGTTCCTGAAGGAGTTGAGGGACAAAGTTGTCGTCTTTTCTTGGAAAATGTTTTACCCAAGCTGTTAAACTTAAAGTTTTCAGATCGGTTTGAAATTGATAAAGCTCATGGAATCCCCTCTTTTCAGAATCCCCATGAGGTTAAACCTGCGACAAATCATATTTAAAGTCCTGAGGCATCATCATCTACTTTTTATAAGGAAAGCTGCACAAGAGACCTCATCTCTTTTGATAGAAGAAAATAAAGTGTTTATACATCGAGACTTTGCAAAAGAGACAGTTAAAATGAGACGTCAGTTTTCTAATCTAAGACTATGTCTGTGTGAAGCTGGATACAAGTATGGCCTCTTCGACCCTTCTGTTATGCACATTTGGAAGAATGATGTTTCCAAATATTTCTCCTCACCTCCAGATTTAATACAGTTTCTGGACCAACACAACCCCTTTTTCATGGACTCTCTATGCTCCGCATCTGCAGGCTAATGTGTTTTCCTCCATTTAAAAGATGTTACTTTGTTTATTATAACAGGTGTACACAAGGTGGCTACTTTTGCTTTGTACCTCCGTCTCTACTGCTCTACTTGATAAAGAGTTCCTGGAGGTTGACCTCTTTATATGTTGTCTGTCTTATTTTGCCGTCCGTCTCTCTTTTTTCTCTATTTGTCGTCTCTCTCTTAAAACTTGTTATAGCCACACCGCATAAGTTAGTTGTTGTTTCTTTTAATGTTAAGGGGCTGAGGCATCCTGTAAAAAGACGTAACATTTTAGAATATGTAAAGAAGTTTTACGCTGATATTTGTTTCTTGTAATAAACACATGTGGATGATAAAATGTTAAATACTATGTCTAAGGGATGGGTGGGAAGCATGGTTCCATTTCCTGCTGAAAAACGTAAAAATGGTATAGCTATATTTTTCTCCCGTAAAGCACAAATACAGCTAATGTCTCACCACCACAACTCGGATAGTAGGTTTGTTTATGCTCAAGTCAAGGTTCACAAACCTTATTTTAAACCGTGTCATTATATATACTCTTACATCACATGGCCCTTCTTTTTGGTTGTACGTTTCTACTGAAATATTACATTCAGGCAACTAGTCCCTTATTGTGGGTAGTGATTTTAATCTCATCAGAGACCCCTTACTAGACCGTTCCTCTCTATTTAAATTTCATGCTATCAAATAATTTTTTGCTTCAAAATCATTGTTCTCTGTTACGAAGTGGCTGATTTCTGGAGACTAGAACATCCTACTGACAAAGAATTTACTTTTTCTTCTAATACTCATTCCTATTTTTCTAGGATTGATTATCAATTGACTTCACAAAACCTATGCCATTTGATTAATGAATTGGTTATTTACAATATTACAATTTCTGATCATGCGCTAATCTCTTTTCATTATTTCTTTCAGATCCTCAAACTCCCCATAAATGAAGGAGAATGAACTCTGATATAGTTCTTAATTCAACTAATTCTAAAAAACATTACTCGGCCATTAGTGAGTATTTTTTGCATAATAATCCATGTGATACCTCTGAAATGTTCCACTGGGATGCTTTAAAGGACTACAATTGATGAGTTACAATCAATCATTTTATGCTCACCTTTCCAAATTAGAAAAACACATAGCAACCTTGGAAAGACTCTTTATTCCATCTTGTGATCTGCAAAATCAGTGCCAACTTCAGAAATATAGATATGAATACAATTGAATGCTTAGTAAAAGAGCAGGATTACTTATCTCGAAAGAAAAAGCAAATTTTCATTTTAACTCAAACAAATCTGGCCAACTGTTAGCTGATTATATACACATTAGGCGTGATAAAATTCAACCCCCTGTCATCTAAACAAGTAACAGTACATTAATGACAAATGCTAAAGACATTTTGAAAGAGTTTTTATCCTTCTGTTCCTCCTTATACCATCCCCATTCCGTTTATATAGAGGCACGCATCAAGGTTGCCCACTCTCCCCATTGTTATTTCTTACTACCTTAGAACCCCTCTTGTGTTCCCTCCGCATTAGCGAAAAATATACTGATGTTGCTTTGAAGAATACTTCTAATAAAGTGTCTGCATATGCTGATGATGTGTTATTATATGTTAATGATCTTCTTCTTTCCTTACCTATTATCCTTAATATTATTTATAGTTCTGCTGTAGTTTCAGGATACTCATTGAATATTAACAAGACAGAGGTTTTCCATTAAATTTTCTTTGTATATCTACAATGTTGGCAGATACTAATATACAATGGTCTCCAAAATCACTCAAATATCTAGGCATAACTTTTACCAATTCAATTAAAAGTGCAGTTGAAACCAATTGTTCTACATTATTAAACAGTACTAAAGAGAAACTGGATAGATGGTCCAATCTTCATTTAAATTGGGAGGGGGGCGCATTGAGGCAATTAAAATGTCTATAACTCCACAAATTCTTTACTTGCTCTCTATGTTTCCCCTTTCTTTTCCTTCCACTATTTTTGTAAACCTTTATAAATTATTTACTAAATGTATCTGGAATACTAGGCCTTGTATGCATTAGTTTCAAGACTTTCCAAATGTGAAGGAGGAGTTGGTCTTCCAGATTTTAAAAGATACCATGTATCATTTCTTGTAGCGCAATGTTTGTTGTGGTTCCATACTCCCTCTCCTTCTAAAGCTCCTAAATGGCTCACTCTGGAGAGAAATATACTGGCTCCATATCCATTACTTGCATTTCTTACCATGGCCAATAGTTCAGTTGGTAAAATATCACCCATTATTCCGACTTCTAAAATTGCCCTTTGCTCATCTGATGAAAAATTCTCTATAGCCATTACATCTACCAAGAAAGTTTCTCTTTTGTTCAATCCCAAACTCCAATATCATAAACATATTACTTTCTGGAAATTGTGGATTGTTGCTAGTGTTTTCTTTGTTGCTGATATATGTCATTAGATATTTTTTATACTTTTGAAGATATTAAAGCCAAATATAAGTTACCTGTGTCTGAATTTCATAAATATACATTACTATGTAATACCATTCTTAAAGCGTATCCTCAAATATTATCTATGACCCAACATTCTAATATGTAGCTTTGTATTAACATGTTTAATCAAGAAGGAGACATAGCCTCTAAAGTATATAAAACGCTTTCTACCCCATGCCCTCCTTTATATATTTTACTCAGAAATGGTCATCATATATAAATATCCCCTTTTCAAGTATAGCATGGAAGGATATCTGGAAGTCTAACAATGCTGGCCATCTCCCGGCTACCCTCAAACGAATATTTTTTTACTATACCAATGCTTTTGGACTCCAGATAAACTATTTAAAGCTAAACTCTTAGATACCGTGATTTGTTACCATTGTAAAACCATGACTGGAGATTTACAACATTTATCATACAAATGCCCTGTAATTTCTCAATTTTGGTCTGTTGTATGGAACATTATAATTCAGATTCTTAATATTAAAACACTTTTATTATTGTTTATCTTACTTTTTAAGCCTTTTCCCCTTAAACCTGTATTATCTCCTACGGATTACAAACTTTTGGACTTCCTTATTTCTATTACCCTGAAATCTATAACTTCCAATTGGAAAGATGCTAAGTTGCTTTCAGTCAAGGCTTGGTGGGAATTGATTCTTTTTTTAAGACTTGGACTCCCCTCTTTTTTAAATACTCGTACTGAACCATCTTCTTCCAATTCTAACATGTGATCTAGTTTGGATTCCTATGTTACTGCTTGTTCTTCAGTTTAAAATAAGTATTATAGTTCACGTTCACCTTTATACCTTCAATGTAGCCCTTCTAGGTATTTTTTTTATTCTTTGGTACTTGACATTTTATTGTTATAATATCATATTTGGATGTAAACTGATACGTTAAATTTCCTTATAATTGCATTGTTTTTATTCTTTATAATCTGGTGTTATTTTTGTATTGTGTTTATGTATGATGAAATATACTTAATACAAATTTCTGAATAATAAAAGCTATTTTCAGATACAAGCATCTCTGACTAAAAGTCACAAAAAGACAATGCCAATCCATGTGAAGTGCTTTTGTAATTTGTTGTGATTTGCTTCGACAAAGTTAAAACAAAATCAATACATGTCCATATTTCACAGTAACTAGAGCAAGATTTTATAAGCACATCAAAACATTTGCATTTCAAATAATTGCTGGCAATATATGAATAGGCATTCTAATGCATACAATGCACACAGAGAGGTGGAAGGGACAAAAAAGATGGAAAAGAGGGGGCCAAGGGGTAGAATTGAAGAAACAGTGAGAGGAGGAAATGAGAGGAGGCAAATAAAGGGGGAGAGATAAAGAGAGGGATAGAGAGAGAGGGACAAAAGACAGAAAGCAAGTAAAAGAGAGAGGAGAGATGAAGGATGAGGGAGAGAAATAGGAAATGTGGCAGGAGAGGCAGGGGAGGAGTGGGAGAGGAGTTGGAATGGAAGAGCAGAGGGAAAGAAAGGAGAAAGTTGAGGCAAAGCAAGTGGGAGGGTAAGTCTGGAAGTGTGAAAGAGTTCGAGGAGAAAGCGGAGAAAGAAGAGATGAGAGAGAGAAAAGGAAGAGAAAGTGGGGGATATAAAGAAGAGGAAAGACAAGAGAAAGAAAAGTGAATATGTCGAAAAAAGAACTGGAGTACAGGGGATATGGGGAAGGAGAAACGTGAAAGATAAAGAGGGAGGAGAGTTGAAGAGACAGGGTAAGAGGAAGAGAGTGAGAGTGAGGAAGATAAAAAGGGAGAGAAGAGAGTAAAGACAGGAAAGAAGGAAGAAAGGGAATCAAGGCTTAGAAGGAGGTGAGACAAGAAGGGAGACAGAGGAGAAGGGAAAAAGAAAGATAGAGAACGAGTAAGAACTGGAGAGAGAAAATTAAACAGACTGTTTGAAATTGAGGTTTCTGATTGGTAGAGTATACACCCTGTACAAGCAGGAGCCACAACCCTAGGCAGGGTAAGTCAGATACACAACCTAAATTAACCTGGGTTCAACCTCTGGTATCTTGTAACTGAGTAGTCAGGCGTAACTTAAGAGGCAATGTATAAAGTGTTTGTGCACAATTTATTTACAGTAACACAGTGAAAACAGGACAGCATGACTCCACACCAGTTTAAAAAAGAGACAATATTTATCTGTCAGTAAAACAAGAGCAAAATGACAAAAAATCAAAAATGTGAAAACAGTGATTAGAATTCACTAGCAGTCCAAAGGTTACATGAGGCCATAAGGGAACGGTATCAATCCAAGGTTCAGGCTGTCTGCGATGGAGGGCAAGCTGGGTACAGAACCCACACAGGGTCCACTAATAACGTACCTTGTATAGAGTAAAGTGTCGATGTCAAGCACACTATGTGTCAGAAATGCATTGTAGATGTGCCTCGCAGATGCGGCGTTGAAGAATCAGCAATCCATTGTCATCGATCCTTGCCAATGGTGTTGACGAATCAGCGCTGCGTCATCATCACACCCTGCAGTCATGACCCATGTTGTTGTTGATTCGGCACTGTGTCCGCATCAAGGAGTGATGGATCATTTTTTTTATGCAGTCGGGTGAATGCGCTAGTGTTTTCAGGAAAACAGCTGCAGAACCCACTTCTGAGGCCCAGGACTGGAGGGGGCACCTCGAACGAGGGTAGGACTCACACATGGCAGAGTTCAGCAGCACCAGCAGAGTTGCAAGAAGTCTTTTGTGTCCCTGAGACTTAAGAAAGCATGAGGCAAGCCAACAAGCCTTTGGTGAATCTTAGGTTCAAGGATGTAGAGAGCCGGTCTAGTCCCTCTCCCTCCCAGGCAAAAAGCAGCAGGCAGCAAACCAACACAACAGAGCAAGTTGCACAGTGGCAGTCCCTCCTACAGCACAGCAACTCTTCTTTCAGGCAAAATGTCCTTGGTTCCAACAACGTTCTGATTTGGTGGTGTCAGGGGTCAAGTACTTATACCCAAATGTGCCTTTAAGTGAGTGAGACATCAAAGGGGACTTTGAAGATGACAAGGTCCCTGCCTTTCCTACCCTGGCTCCTGACACACTGCAGGGGCATATGCGGCTCTTTGTGTAGGGACAGAAACAGCCCTATTCAGGTGCAAGTGTCAGCTCCTCATTCCCAATCTACCTCAGAAAGGCCCATCAGCCTGGTGTTGGGCCATCAGGATATAATTGTCACACCCCTTCTCCCTTTTTGTGACTCTCCTGAGAGAACGCACAAAGCCCAGATAACATCCAACCCAGATGTGTATTTAGAGACAGGCAGAGGCACAGAAAAGCTAAAGTAAGAAAATGCTACTTTCTAAAAGTTTCATTTTCAGACTTAAAATTTAAAATCCAACTTCACCATAATTTGTGATTTTAAATTGTGAGTCCAGAGACACCAAGATCCAAATCCCTATATTTTCCCAATTAGAAATTACACTTAAAAGATGTTTAAAGGCAATCCCAATGGTAACCTATGGGCGAGATATGCCTTGCAGTAGTGAAAAACTGATTTAAGAGTATTTCACTACCAAAACGTGTAAAACTTAAAAGTACATGTAAAACATTAGAAATGCACTACACCCTGCCCATGGGGCAACGTAGGGTCTATGTTAGGGGTGACTTACATGTAATAAAAAGGAATGTTTGGACGTGACAAGTAGGTTACTTGCCAGATAGGAATGGCAGTTTAAACTGCACACACAGGTTCTGCAGTGGCTGGCCTGCACCATGTTTAAAGGACTACTGAAGTGGGGGGAAAAAGCAGTGCTAGAAGCCCATTAGTAGCATTTATTGTACAAGTCCTGGGCATATAGTGCACTATACTAGGGACTTATAAGTAAATTAAATATGACAATTGTGGATAAGCCAATGTTCCAATGTTTTGAGTACAGAGCATATGCACTATAGCACTGGTTAGCAAGGGTAACGTGCCCAAAGTTCTAAAGTCCACAAAAACAAATTCAGCAAAAAAGGGAAATAGGAGGGCAAAGGGTTTGGGGGTGACCCCGCAGAAAGGGCCATTTCAACACAGAACCAAAAATATGCATGTAACCAAGTACAAGTATAGGATTTGGTGACTGTTTTAAAGTTGTAGAGCCTGGTTCACAATGATACGTTTGCTTGTATAAATCTACTCACATGTGGAACTACTACTACACCTAAGAATAACTCAAACACCTTTTGCTATCCACCGTTTCACAGATTAACAACTAAGGGGTCTATTACAATAGCGGGCGGATCGCCACCGCCCTGCCATTTCTCCCCGCCCACCTCCCATTTCCCCCCTGCCATATTACAATGGCGGGGGGATCCGCGTGGAAGCTGAATATGGTGGCGGTGTCTGCAAGACACCGCCATCCATATTACAATGCAGGAGGAGGTGAGCCTCCATGGCAAGGCCTGCAGTTCCTGCATGTGGGGGCCCGTTCCAGGCCCCTGGAGTGTGGGGGGGTGGGGTACACATGGGGGGTACCTATGGTACCCTCGTACATTGACATGGACAAGGTGGCAGGCACTGCACAGTGCCTGTCACCTTGTGCATGCCAATGCACATATTGCAGCCACAGCATTGTGGCGGGGGTGCTGTTTGCACTGCCCGCCACAATGTTGTGGATGGGGGATGCCACCGTGGCGGTGGCATCCTAATTACCGGTGTGTTACTGCCACACCACTGGCGGCCAGTCCCAGCACCGCTAGGGTGGCGGACAGATGAAAGTCCGCCCGCCATCCTACTAGACCCCTAAGTGTAGACTTAGGCATCACCCCACCGTCAAAAATGTGTTGAGGCTTCTACAACGGAATTTATAAGTACAAAGTAAATTTATTTTATTGATTTAATATGTTTTAGAAAGCACAAACAAGCCCATCATGGTATCAGAGTGCTGCACAAAAAGAGAGTTGATGAGAGTTGCAGTACTGTAAGAACACCAGTCACTTAAGATACGCTGTCCCTTGAATTAGAAGAGCAAGGGTTGAAATGGCAGTTTCAAAATAATTCTCGTATGACATGTTTTTCTAGTACCATGGCTTTAGCTTCCTTCTTGAAGATCCTGAGTGAGGTAATTGCTCTCATTGAGGGTGGCAGGGAGTTCAATATTTTTGTTGCCAATCCGGCAAAGGTTTCTCAGTGAGGTTTCCTTTTTGTGAATCTGGGTAGTTCTAGTATGAGGGATTTAGCACTTCTAGAATCCATTCCAACTCCTGATAGCCTTTTCCTATTAGCCAAATCACTGACATTATATCGACAGACACAATATCGACCTACCATATTATCAACACAAACATTTTGATTACACTAACATCGACAACCTATACTTAGTTAAAAAATACACTAGTATTGACACAAAAATATTGTCAAACATTTATATCAATATCTGTATTATTGAACACTAAAATATCCTAACGAGCATAGTTAAAAAATATAGAACATATAAAAAATATTGATTACAATATTATAGACAGCAATGATATTGTTCACAAAAAAATCAACACAGTAAAAACAGTTAAAACAATCAAAACTTAACATTAAAAATATGTTCTTATCAATAAACATACACACATACAAAATAAATCAAATACAACCTATTTAAAATATATTTATATATATATATATAATCCTAAAATATATTATAAATACACTATTAATAACTACTTAAACATTAAAAATAAATAATATGCATACATTATTCAACATCAAATACAATATAATACACGTTTAACAGACAAAATCTGTTTTAAAAAAAAGCACTAACTGATTCTTAATTAGCGTTTTTGATGTATGGAGAACAACAACCAAAACAATGAATACAGTAAATAACAACCAATGAAATACACACAATATTAACATAAACCAATCACATTAAATAAACATTTATTGAACACTATATAAAGAACGAAAAAAAAAGTATTTTGCACCTCAAACCAAAAAGAAACAAGAAGGCAAAACTCTGCCAGATTGCTGCCAGAACACAACACTTTGTTCAAGAAAAATCTATTTTCGACTTTAGAAAGTAAATAAAATGCCATGTATAATCTAACACTACTGCTAGTCTTCAAAAATAACTATTTATCATGGATAAATAATTGATATATAAATTTTACATGTATGTCTCCTCTACAGACAATTCTCAAAACATCCAAACAATTACAGAACAGTGTGAAGAATCTACTGAGAAATAAAGTAAGTATTAAAGGAAATTAAATGAAAACAATTACCCAAAATACCCAAACAAACCCCGATGTTATCCCAAATTCCCCCACTCATGCACAATTGAGCAACATTATTCAAATTATCTATTTTTCTACCAACAGAAACATCAGCAACAAAACTGAAATCAAACAACCAAAAATGACATCAGCATTAAGAAAGACATCAAATTCAACATTGTAAGTATATAAATACCAATGCATAACTATTAATTTAAAAAACCTGTAGACTATTCTTTTTATTAATTTTTATATACATTTTTCTTAGCATTTAAAACATCACAATGACTGAAGGCACCCAATTCATAACTTCACAGAAAGGAAAGTTTTTACTATGTTTTATGGGGTATGTCTATACCCAAAAAAAGTGGACGGAAAATAAACTGGAAATGTAGTAATTACTATTTTAATGGGAGGGCTAAAACTAAAGAAACAACTGTTCTGTATGTCAGGGAGCATAACAACCCCCCAAATGTCACTGAAATAGAGGTTAAGAATGCCCTAGACGAGGTAAATGAAGCTAGCACTAGCTCACAGAATTCTACCACTGAAATACTGAAGAAAACGCTGCCCAAAATACCCCAACATGCTACTGGCCAAATGCCCTCTATTTCTTTCTTGAAAAGAACTATAGCTCGAACGAAAAAAACCACTACCACCACCGCACCTGCCCCAAAAACATTTGAAGAAGCAGAAATTTCCCCCGAACTATGAATTACACACAATGAAGAACCATTTCTTCTTTATGACAACAAATCTAAGGATAAAAGAATAATTATGTTTGCAACTGCTAATAATTTACTAAAATTCCAACAGTCAGAAACTTGGATGACGGATTGGGCTTTTAAAATATGTCCCAAACCATTCTTTCTATTATATACTGTCCAATATTAACATCCCTTTTCTCTTCGCCTTACTACGAAATAAACAAAACTCCATCTATATGAAACTACTATCTAAAATTAAACAAGAAACCAATAATTATTTTCCCCAAAAAATAATTATTGATTTTGAGCAGGCAATGATAAATGCAATCCTAAAATCCTACCCACACACAGCAATTCAGGGTTGTTACTATCATTTTAATCAATGTATATGGAGACACCTTCAGAAATCAACACTAAGGGCCCTATTCCAATGCCGCTCTGAAAACCGCTCCAACTGATATGAACCGGAAATATGTTCCGACGACATGTATGCATGCTGTATGAGCTGCGGAGTATGATGCAATGTGTGTCAAATACAACAGACTCGCACGAAGCACAATACGGACAACCGCCTCGTACAGGAATCAAGCCGTCCAGATGAATCGGCTGGAAAAGAGCCAGACACGACTGACTCGTACGCGAACGCTGCAACATAGCTTAACGTGAATGGGACAGACTCGGACTACCCTGCAAATGAGGATAAAAAATCCGTTGTGGTCAAATGAATGTCTCCATCATGCTCAACGAAACACAACAGAAAAAGACAAAACATGCATTGTCAAAGCCAAACCAAAATTCAAATATGTAAGACACACTTACGACTCTACCGACATAAAGGGCCAAAATCCTTACCATGACCCTTTGCAAATTCAACAGACCTGCCAGAAGATTCTATCACTACACTGCACTGGGACATAGACTCACACCCCACACATTACACAACCTGTACACCACTAGCACCTGTCAATTACCACACTCAAAAACACACACCTTCACTCACCCTCACTTTCGCACTCACCCACACATCCATCTCCACCACCACCTATCACCATGCCCCCAAAGAAGAATCCAAAGTTCACAGACAATGAGTTGGAAGTCATGGTAGATTAAATTATCAGAGTAGAGTCACAGTTATTTGGCACATTGGTCCAATGACCCCCTTGTCCCAGAAAACCAAGATGTGGGAGAGGATTGTCAACAAGGTAAATGCACAAGCACTTTCCCTGCAAACTATGGACGACATCAGGAACAGGTACTATGATGTGCGAAGGAGGGTCAAAAAGCTGATTGGCAGAGACCATGCCCTGAGCCAGTGGACCAGCGGTGGCCTTCATGCAAAACCTATGCACTTCACTTCCTGGGAGGAGAAGGTGCAGGCCATCCTTCCACTGGAGGGCATCCATGGATTATCAGGAGTACCAGAGCCTGGTGACTGCATAACCAACTAGCTAAAATTGTGAGCCAATACACACCCGCAGACATCACTGTCAAGTTGACAGTGATACCAATCACTGTTAGCAAAGCCATATCAACATTAAGCAAATGAGCCTGTGATATGTATACCACTCACAGAAACAAAATACCAGCAATCTCAGAGTAATCTGTAAATATTTCATAACATGTACAAACTTATTAACAAACACAGCAAGGCTTTGGCCTCAAAACACCAACCACCACTGTCAGCCATCTTGCCAGCACTGTTAAACTCATTCTCAGGGAAACTGAGTCACAGAAAGGAAGGTTGGGATTGCTGGGAAGGTGGGTGTAGCAAACGTATGATGGGAGTTGTAGTTATAGCTAACAATCCTCCTCCCACATGGCCCATCAAGCCCACCTTGAACTATGCTCAGCACACAGGGAGTGGAAAAGTACTGTTAAGATGGCTGACACTGAGCTCTGGTGTGGGGAGCACAAGGCCTGTTGGCAGTTGTACACACACAAACACCAGGACACCACTAACTGACATCATGAATTTAAAGTTTGACTCACTGTCATGGAAGCATGGTTCATGGTGGCCTAGCTGGGCTGTGGGAGAAGAGGAGTGCTAGCGCTGACTACATCTACCAGAAGGCCCTGTCACACACCCACCCCCCTCCCACCAACACCAAACACCACACCTGGATCTATGCTGTCCCTGAGAGTTAATAAAAATGCACTGCCAAGATGGCTGACATTGAGCTCTGGTGTGGGGAGCACAGGGCCCTATAGGGAGTATTGCTCAAACAAACTTCAGGCCACTACTGTTAGCCATATTTCCATCACTGTTTCACTCACTCACAGGGAAGATGTGCCACAGTAAGGAAAGTAGCGTTTGCGGGGAAGGTAGGTGTGGGCAAAAGGATGATGGGAATCATAGTCACAGCTAACAATCCTCTTCCCACCTGGCCCATCAAGCCTACCTTGAACTATGCTCAACTCACAGCAAGCATTGCCAAGATGGCTGACACTAGGCTCTGGTGCGGGGAACACAAGGCCCTATTGGGAGTTGTACACAAACAAACATCAGGACACCACTGTCTGACATCTTGAATGTAAAGTTTGACTCACTGTCATGGAAGCATGGTTCATGGTGGCCTATATGGGCTGTGGGGGAGGAGGATTGCTAGATCAGACTACATCTATCAGCAGGCCCTCTCACACACACACCCTTCCCACCAACACCAAACACCACACCTGGAACAACCTGAGAGTCAAGATCAATCTACTCCCAAGATACTGGACACTGGGCCCTGGTGTGAGTTGCACCAGTCCATGATGGGATATCTGATCAAAGTTATATTGTAACAAACAACACGCCTACAATGTAACAGCAAAGCACACAATACAAAAATAATTAAAAACTTAGCACTAACTCACAGCAAGGCAATGTGATCTAAACACCAGTCATATACAGCAGCTATCTTGTTTGCACATAGTCTCCCACAGGAAAGCAGAGTCACAGGAAGGGAGGTAGGGATTGCTTGGAAGGTGGGTGTAGCAAAGGCAAGATGGGAGATGTAGTGACAGATAACAATCCTCCTCCCACATGGCCCATCAAGCCCACCTCACAGGGAGTGGAATAGTACTGCCACGATGGCTGACACTGGGCTCTGGTGTGGGGATCACAAGGCCCTGTTGGGAGTTGTGCACAAACACCAGGACACCACTGTCTGACATCTTGAATGTACAATTTGACTCATTGTCATGGAAACATGGTTCATGGTGGCCTATCTGGGCTGTGTGGGAGGAGGAGGTTCCTCAATGATTTCAACTAGTATCAAGGCTTGCCTACACACATCTTCTCATCCAGAACAAATAGCATTCTTGGGGCTAGTCAATCCATAACACTGAAAGTAAATGTACCAGCAAGATGGCTGACACATGGGCCTAATGTATGAATTGGCCCCAAGTCACACCTAGGGCCAGATGTAGGTAGCCTTTACCGGTCGGAAACGGCCGAAAATACAGATTTTCGGCCGTTTCCGACCGGTAAAGGGCTATGGAGATGTAGGAGCTAGAAAAACGTACATTTTCGGTAATTTTATCGAATGGGTAATTTTACCGAATCGGTAAAATTACAGAATCGGTAAATTTACCGATTCTGTAAATTTTACCGATTCGGTAAATTTACCATTCGGTAAAAATACCGAAAATGTATTTTGAGATGTAGGTAGCACTTCTAACAGTGCTACAGGGCCTTTAGAATTCGGTATTTACCATGCAATACAATTGCATGGTAAATTACGAATTCTTGTGTACATGCACATCTGTGCATGTACACCTGTGCCATGTGGCACACAGACATGCCCTAAGGGCATGTCTGTGTGCCACATGGCGCTAACGCCAGTTACAGGGGTGCAACAGGGTGTCAAAGTGACACCCTGTCCCCCTTAGCAATTCGGTAAATACCGAATCGGTATTTGCTATTGAATCCTATGGGCTTCAAGGCCCATAGTATTCAATAGCAAATACCGATTCAGTATTTACCGAATCGGTAAATACAGAAACTTACCGATTCGGTAAAAAATACCGATTTTTTACCTACATCTCATTTACAGATTCATAAATACCGAATCGGTAAAATTTGGTATTTATGAATCGGTAAATGAGATTTACCTACATCTGGCCCCTAGGCTCTTGCCCTCTGACCCACGTTCATACTCACAGCCATCTTAACTGTACATTTCCACTCAATGTCTAGAGATGTTTTGTCCCAGGAGTGCCCCCTTGGCTGGCTGTGAAGGTGTGTGGAGTATAGGATAAGTGGTGAGATGCAGACATAGCACACATCAATACACACACCATATACATCATTGACAAGGGATACCTGACAGTGAATGGAATGGCCACAGAAAGATAGCTGACACTGTTGCATGGTGTCATTTACACAAAGCGCTGTTGTGAGCTGCATTCAACTCCTTCATCATGCAACGTTGTCAGCATCCTTGGCACTACACTTCCCGCACTGTCATTGACAATTTCAACACACCGAGTAATCTGGACTGGGTGGGAGGAGGGGTACAACATACAGCTGAATAACCCAAGCACACAAACCTCTGCACCTCACAGTTATCACCATGGAAAAACAAGAACGCAGCCTTAGTTAACTCATCCGTCCATGGAGGACAAGGACAATATAAATGATGTTATCACACACAAAGCTCAGCAGCAACAGCATTTGCTACGGTAACACAATCACATGTGTGCAATGAGATGAGAACTAGGAACACATATAACAAAATAGTATATCTCAAATGGTCACATACATACAGGACTGTGACTATGTTGTTAGACACACCAATGTGACTCATAAAAGACATGCACAAATGCTAGCACACATGCACAAATCTTCCCACACATCGTAAGAGGAAGTGCACGTATGTCATCATAAAAGCACACATGTGGTAAAGAACAATACACCTGTATCAGGCACAGGGCGCCACTTGAGTTTCAATGGTTATGTACACTCAAAGAATCAATACATGAGCTGTTCATGCACAAAGCTCTACCTGCTCAGCAAAACACATCTAGTTAAAATTACAGTGTTCTTAACCAATATAGGCCTCTGTGCTTGACAATTGAGGACAATGCAATGTACATTGTATTGTACAGTCATCATGATGTACAATAGCAAATGTAATGTGTGGGATCCATTGAGCTGTGCAAAACCACAACATACCTTGTGTTTTTCTTCTACCCACAGGGCCTGCTGGGGACACTGCAGAAACAGAACAAGAATCCTAGTCCCAGACTCAGTTTGACCCTGAGCTCTCCAGTGTGGATGTCTCTCAGTCCTCTTCGGATGATGATGACCGACTTGGCCCCTCTGAGGGTGGATCAGCATGCAGCACCGGCAGCTGTAACTTCGGCACCCCCTGTGACCACTCCAGCAACATCTGCCAACACCCAGATGACCTCTACCAACACGGACAGACCAAGGCAAGAAATCACCAACAGCACAGCTACACAGGGCATTCTGGAGTTGGCAGACAACAGCACCAGTGTCAACAATGAAGGAGGCTCAGTGTTGTTTGTGTCTGCGATGGCAGGTCCTCCTCATGTGGGTAGGAGTGGTGTGAGGGTCTGCAGGGTGAGGCCACGTCCTTGAGATGGTGCTGCTGAGCAAGATGACCCACAGTTAGGACGCATTATATATGCATACCGAGAATGCACCTGAGACTTTGCCAGGTAGTTGGGATCCTCAAGGACATGCAACATCAGCAGACTGCCCATTATGCCAAAATGGACTCACACATGTCCAGGATGGGCTCCTAAATGTCCAGGATGGAGACCCATATGTCCAGGATGGAATGGATAACATGGATAACCTCACTGGGGTGCACAGAGACATACTCACATGCCTCTGCAAGATTGCTGACAACAGGACCACACCTCCCTGTGTGCCCACTACATATGTTGCCACTACATCTGCAACAGCCACAGGGAGGGATGAGGACTCAGGTGGAGAGTCCCCTGCAATGCAGCTGCCTGCACCTGAGGATCCCCCTCAAATGAAGAAGTGGGGTAGTCTGAAGAAGGACAAATGAGAGACAGATGGCCACGCATACTCCCCATGAAGTAAAAACCTGCTCCTTATATTCTCCATTGTGTGCGAAGCGTTGAACTTGTTGACTGTCACTGAACTCTCCCACATAGGATGGAGGGTCTAAGTTTGATCAATGACTCTTTTCAGTAGTCCAAATGTCCGCTTTATCACTTGCCTGGTCCGCCCATGTGCCTCATTAAAGCGAAACTCAGCAGGGGTGACAGGGTTCCTGAGTGGTGACAGCAACCACAGCATGTTGGGGCATCCGGAGTCACCTAAATTGAAACAAAAATATATCTAATGTGTGTGAGGAGAAGGTACAACCTGACATACAAACAACACATAACATGTAAATGTAAATGTAAATGTCATGGTACTTGTAGAGCGCACTGTCACCAGACGGTCACCTTGCGGTGTCGCCTATTCGGCTTCCTGGCGCTTATACTCATACCGCTGTGGAACCCCTCCTGGCTTTCCCTGTGAAGTGTCCACTCCTGGGCACCCACAGGGTGAAGCCAGGCATCCTTAGCGCTGTTGGGGCCGGTGTGGACGCTAAGCAAGCTATTGCCCAGAGTTGCAGCGTGGGGCCCGTGATTAGAATAGGCACCGAGGCGAGAATTAACAGGTCCGAGGAAATTGAGCCCGAGACCCCGCCGAGGTGGGAATCGAACCCTGGTCCCTGGCCAGAACTCTGCATCAGGGTCTGCCGCTCTAACCATTGAGCCACACTCCTCCATAAATAGACATTACACACCAACAAGCCAGGCATGCTGATTTGGGAGCTGTGACATTATCTGTGGGATACTACTATTCCGCATGATGTATGGTTTGTGTGCTGATCCTGGGAAACATGCTCAGACATGTGAGATCATCATGTCAGGCAGACATACCAACAGGGCATTATTGGAGTGAAAATGTTTCAGATTCCTCTATGTTTGTTGATTTGCCTGTGGTGAGACCAAAGCCACATGTGTACCATCAATGGAGCCGATGACATCTGGCATTCTTCCCAAAGCATAAAAGTCACCCCTGATGTCAGCAAATTGTCATGGTATTGGGAATTTGATGTACCGGTTCAGAAAATGCAACATTCTCTCCCCAAAAAAATCACAATGTACACGGCTAAATGTTGTGGATCACTGAAATTATATCGACTACCTAAAATATCGAGGAAAAAATATCGAGGGACATAATATCGAGTTCCTATCTTTACAAAGGTAAGTACAAAAATATCGAGTTTAAAATATCGAGTATTAAAAATATAGACTGTCAAAATATCGTTTTTTTTATGTCTTTAAAATAATTTGAAAAGTATTATAATAATAAATATATTTAATATAAACATTATTAAAAATATTATTAAAAAATGTAACATTATTAAATATTTAATGTAACTTTAAAAAAAATATAAAAAATATAATACATATATATATATATATAAATACTTATTTATATGCCTTTAAATTAAATTACAACTAATATATTAATAAATATATTTAATATAAACATTATTAACATTATTAAATACATGTAACATTATTAAATAATTAATGTAACTTTAAAATATATATATAAAAAAATTAATACATATATAAATAAATACATAATAATTAATATAACATATATAATAAATTTACTGTAGCATAGCAAAAGGTTTAAATTTAATGTAACCACTCCAGTGGGTGCTAAATTAGGGAGATCGTTGGATAGCGTAGGGGTAAAGATTACTATTCCCACTCCAGTGGGTGCAAGAGTAGGGAAAGCGTTGGATAGCGTTGGGGTAACAATTACTATTCCCACTCCAGTGGGTGCAACAGTAGGGAGAGCGTTGGACAGCGTAGGGGTAAAAATTACTATTCCCACTCCAGTGGTTGCAAGAGTAGGGAAAGCGTTGGATAGCGTAGGGGTAAAAATTACTATTCCCACTGCAGTGGGTGCAACAGTAGGGAAAGCGTTGGATAGCGTAGGGGTAAAAATTACTTTTCCCACTCCAGTGGGTGCAACAGTAGGGAAAGCGCTGGATAGCGTAGGGGTAAAAATTACTATTCCCACTCCAGTGGGTGCAACAGTAGGGAAAGCGCTGGACAGCGTAGGGGTTAAAATTACTATTCCCACTCCAAAGAGTGCAACAGTAGGGAAAGCACTGGATAGCGTAGGGGTAAAAATTACTATTCCCACTCCAGTGGGTGCAACAGTAGGGAAAGCGCTGGATAGCGTAGGGGTAAAAATTACTATTCCCACTCCAGTGGGTGCAACAGTAGGGAAAGCACTGGATAGCGTAGGGGTTAAAATTACTATTCCCACTCCAAAGAGTGCAACAGTAGGGAAAGCACTGGATAGCGTAGGGGTAAAAATTACTATTCCCACTCCAGTGGGTGCAACAGTAGGGAAAGCGCTGGATAGCGTAGGGGTAAAAATTACTATTCCCACTCCAGTGGGTGCAACAGTAGGGAAAGTAAATACTTCATATATATATATAATTAATAGAAATATAAATAGCAATTAAAATTATTTACCAATACCAATTAATTTGTATTACCAATTATATTTTATTTAATTAACAATTATTAATTAATTAACAGTTATAATTAAGTCACATATTTAATTAATTATAATTAAATTACTTCCCACCCTATTCCCCTAAAAACCCACAACCCACTACAGAAAATTATTTACTAAAAATTAATTTTTTATCAATTATTCAATTATAATTAATTACCAATTATATTTTATTTAATTAGCAATTATTAATTATTTAACAATTATAATTAATTTACATAATTAATTAATTATAATTAAATTACTTCCCACCCTATTCCCCTATAAACCCACAACCCGCTATAGAAAATAATGCACTAAAAATTATTTATTTATCAACTATTCTATTATAATTAATTACCAATTCGATTTTAATTAATTAACGTTTATTAATTAATTAACAATTACAATTACATTACATGATTAATTAATTATAATTAAATTACTTCCCACCCTATTCCCCTATAAACCCACAACCCGCTACAGATTTATATTACACAATTATTAAAAAATATTAAAAACTTACCTTATTTTCTATCTAGTCGATATTATGTCTAGTCTATATTTTTGATTCGATATTTTGGCTAATATTATCGATATTACTCGATATTTTTGTAGTCTATATTATGTCTGGTCGATATTTTGAATAGTCTATATTTTTTACTCGATATTTTGTCCAAACGATATTTTGGAATCGATATTATGTCTGTTTACCAAATGTTGTCTGTGACATCACACCAGCTGTAGCCACAGTGTACTGGAAGGTTCCTGTTGCAAAAAAATGTAGGGCTGCCATCACCTTCACCTTTGAGGTCAGTGCAGATGGATATGTGTGTCCAGGTAGCAAATGTGGGGCAAGCTGCTTTGCCAACTCCTTAATTAGTGGTCTGGTGAATCGGCAACATCAGATGCTGCCACGTTCAACCATGGTCTCTAGGTCGGGAAGGGTCTGTGGACAGCTTGTCTCCTGGGGTACATAGGTGACAAAGAAACATTATCATTTCCCTTTCAAATATGGCAATGAACATGCTAAATATCATATGCAACATCAAAGCAAGACTCAATGAAGTCAGGTGTGTACTGTTGAGCATTGACACAAATGCCAGCTATGTGGCCCTCATGGAACATTTAATGTCCTGGTGGTTTTACAACACGTGCAAATATTTGCTGTAACCAATCAATGGTGTCTGTCACAGTCCATCTTAACAAATATCACATACTCAACACACACCTCAGTAACTAGCAAAGATAGATGTGTGGAACAACTGACATGTTAGAAAGGCACACACAGGGATCATGTAATGCCACATGGACACTGTCATGAGGTAACATCTGGCATACATGTACCATCACACACTTGAAGCACCCATGATGTGTATCACATTTTGTTTGCATGAGAAACAGATATGTCTATGACAGAAAGACACAACAGCAACTCACATGCTAAATACAGATTGATGTTCAAAGTGATTTTCATCAACTACACAAACAATGGTGTGTTTGCATTGCACAATACTCAGATACTGTTACTGTAAATCCACTCAAAAATACTGCATCCAAAGCACTTTGTGACTCAGTCCATTACAGCTCTTATTCTGGGCATATGTAACTCGTGATTACACAATGTGCCCCTGGAACTGTGTCCATGCCTAGGACGGTGATCTGTAAAGTTGTCACTGACAGTTGTGATGTGTATCACAAACAACGGATTTGATCCCCATGAAGGTTGGCTCATCATGGGAGTGTGAGCTAGGTATAGCTCTGTCTAATATGACATGTGAAGCTATATATCCACATGTCATAAAGCAGGAAATGAGGTTTCCTATACTGTCTGACAGGCTTTTTGATTGGTGTAGGGCACTTGAGACTTAGCCAACATACTGTGGATTGCACCCATTGGCTGTTGACTGTAATTAGGAAAGACAAAGGGTGAGTATTCAAAAGACTTGTTGTACACTTCAAAACCAAGCTGGTCGCACACATTGTCTATTGGTCGTCATGGGGACAAATGCAGGTGAGTATTCAAAAGACTTGTCGTACACTTCAAAACCAAGCTGGTCGCACACATTGTCTATTGGTTGTCATGGGGACAGACACGGTGAGTATTCAAAAGACGCGTTGTGCACTTCAAAACCAAGCCAGTCGCACACATTGACTATTGGTCGTCATGGGGACAGACGTGTTTTTGCTTCGTGTACGAATCGCGTGCAAACAAATTCGGTTGGATCACAACAACAATGTATCAAACTCAATAGTATTATGATGCAGAATATTTGAATGACACGGTAGGCGTGTCCAATGCGTGCAATGTTATGGATTGGCCAAATTCGGATAATGCGAACGTCTTGGACCTATCTCTTTGTACCCATGGAACAGAATCTGCCTCTGCTGCGCAGATATAAAGCTGTCTGTTCCCAAGAGACTTCACTTGCCTGCACTACATGCTACTTGCCTCCATCTCAACCTACCACTGGTGCTGTCTCTGCATCCTCTGGGGTCTGCAATGCCACGTACTGTGGAGAGAGCACCAGCTTTCACAGAGGAGGAGAACCAGGCCCTGTTGGACAGCCTCCTTCCACAGTACAGCAAGCTGTATGGTAAACCATGGGAGCAGGTGAGTTTTGATTGCACTGACTTTTCAATAGTTTATTGATAAACTGTGCGATTATTTAAAATCATTACAGTGTATAAATATGCAGTTTGATTCAGATAAAATACAATAAAATACAGTAAAATACGCCCCCCCCCCTGCTCGACCTACACCGGTCGGGGACCATTGGTGCAGCTATGTGGTCTCGATACTGACTGTGTTCACTGGTACTATACATTATTAATATTAAAAAGAATTAAAGTTTTTATTGTCATCATGAGACCTTGCTACTAGAGTCTGGAAGGGGAGTAAAAGTTCGACATCCTCAGTTGCACTGTGGGCTTTATCGGCCCCTGAGTCGGCCCCAGCTTTTCGGCGACTCCCTGTGTTATCTGTGGATTACCAACTTTAGGGCGGCGGGTCACAGGGCTCTTCGGGATGGTGTCCTTTAGTTGGTTTTCGAGTGCCATTTTAACTTGATGGATGAACTTGCCTAGCCTGGCTAATAAACATGTTGTGGTTTCAGAGAAACACCAATCCGAGGCCTCTCTGCAAGTTCTGAGACCCAGGATACGTAGTGCTGGACGTAGCAATCGCTGTCGGTCACTGGCCAGCTTAGGGCAGCAACATAGCAAGTGTAGCCAGGATTCTCTGCGATATTTGCAAAGTCGGCAGGCAGTGGCTCCGTCCGAGCATGCCCAACGTGGGTTAAAGTCCATTATCCTGAGGGCCAAGAGGCGCATAAACAGAATTTTTTGTCTTGCTTCGATTGTTAGTGAGTCTTGGAAGTATGGTTGAGGTTTACCAGGAATATAGGACTTGTCCAAGGCCAACGTTAGCGGGTTGGGCCGGAGCGAAGAAAGATCTAGCTCAACGGAAATAGACTGGACTTGGCGCTTGATTGCTTTTGCCCAGGCGGAATAAGGGATTTCGTGTAAGTGCAGATTCCGCCCATCGATCTTCAGAAGGTCAATGGCCAGTTCCACCTTGGCTTGCCATGGGGAGCCCTCCTCCCCAAAGATGGTTTTTAGCGAGTGCTTCAAGGTGTTTTCGGGCGACTTCAGAACTCTGAAAGACAAAGGGTGAGTATTCAAAAGACTTGTTGTACACTTCAAAACCAAGCTGGTCGCACACATTGTCTATTGGTCGTCATGGGGACAAATGCAGGTGAGTATTCAAAAGACTTGTCGTACACTTCAAAACCAAGCTGGTCCCACACATTGTCTATTGGTTGTCATGGGGACAGACACGGTGAGTATTCAAAAGACGCGTTGTGCACTTCAAAACCAAGCCGGTCGCACACATTGACTATTGGTCGTCATGGGGACAGACGTGTTTTCGCTTCGTGTACGAATCGCGTGCAAACAAATTCGGTTGGATCACAACAACAATGTATCAAACTCAATAGTGTTATGATGCAGAATATTTGAATGACACGGTAGGCGTGTCCAATGCGTGCAATGTTGTGGATTGGCCAAATTCGGATAATGCGAACGTCTTGGACCTATCTCTTTGTACCCATGGAACAGAATCTGCCTCTGCTGCGCAGATATAAAGCTGTCTGTTCCCAAGAGACTTCACTTGCCTGCACTACATGCTACTTGCCTCCATCTCAACCTACCACTGGTGCTGTCTCTGCATCCTCTGGGGTCTGCAATGCCACGTACTGTGGAGAGAGCACCAGCTTTCACAGAGGAGGAGAACCAGGCCCTGTTGGACAGCCTCCTTCCACAGTACAGCAAGCTGTATGGTAAACCATGGGAGCAGGTGAGTTTTGATTGCACTGACTTTTCAATAGACCATGTTTCCTAACAGGCACTACTAGCATTGTGATCCCCAAGGGCAAGCATGCACACATAGTTATCGTACGTCTCACAGTGTGTAGATTCATGTACTGGACAGGTACAGTGATGTAAAAGGGTATTTTGTGCAATTTATTTTTATGCACTGTTCTCATGTTGTTAAGGCAGCCTTGCACACAGAACAACTGCCCCTGCTGATACTTGAACTACCTCAATACATTATCTGCCCTTCTAACAAGGACCTATATGTCCAAGTGTGTGATGAACAAACATGTAGAATGTGTAATAATGGTGTGTTACTATGTTATCCTTACAGGTTGATACCCATCAGAAGCAGGAAATCTGTCTGAACATTGTCCAGGCTGTGAGATCTATGGGGGTCTTCAAACGCCGTATCCGTGGCTGGACTCGGAGGATTGCAGGGAGTCCAGCTGAAGCAGTCAGCTCCTCGCAAAAGGAGCGAATAACAGACCCTGACCGCCCACAAGCTCTAGATACTGACGGTGGTCTTCCCTGACCTTGATGGGCAGTTGAAGGCCAGCCAGCAGCAAGGAGGGGGTGAGAAAACACTTATGTGCCAATATGTAATTATGGCCCATTCTCATCTGATGCCAAGGTGTGTCTCTTTCTATCGGTGACATGTGTCACTTGGGTCCTGTGTATTTGCTGTAGTCTGAGGTTACTGTAAAGAGCACCATATACAACAGGTGCATTGAGTTGACCATCATGAGTGAGGTGATTGTCTGACATGTGTCAACACATTGACAGAAACATGACCTGTACTCTGTGTGGTACATACATAAATGTACAATTTGCTGATCGTGGTCAACACAGGTTTGTGAGATATTCATTCTACACACACGTGCAGCAGGTAAGACCAATGTTGATGCCTCAGACAAATTAAATGGATAAGCTTTCAAAATTGGTAGTAACCGGCCTAGTGCTCCGCCTAATCCCATGTTTCACATGTACCAAGGACAGGTATGTCAAATCAGGCCATCTGAGACACTGTCACATCCTATTTTTTTGTCAGGCAACACTCTAACCATTGTAAATTTAAAATCATGTGTCTGACTCTGTGTCAGAGTGTACAGGCCAAACTATTTTGATTGCACATGTGGCAAATATATAGAATATGGACAGACATTTCATGTATTGAAATTGGCTCAGGTGCACAGGACTAAACATGTGTGTCTTATCTCTTGGCTGTGCATAATGGTGGCTTCCACATATTTTTGTATATTGTATTACCTTGTTCTTGGGAGCTTGCAAAATGTTCAGGTATACAGATTTGTAATTTCATATACTCCAATGTCTCAGTAGAACAACGTGAGCTTGTCCAAGTGTTCAAATTGTGTGTAGCATTAAGGGGTCATGTATACTTGACCACTACAAATGTTGCTTGAACAGTGAAAACATGAGTGTGACACGGTGCTGACTGTAAAGTCTGGATTCAGTGCCCCTGTAACAAGAGTCAGTACAGACTGTTTAGCCAGAAAGGCCTGTGGCATAATGTGCCACATGAAAAAGCTTGAAGATGCAGTATTGGTACTTGTCAGTTGTCCTGCATGCAGACCATTTTAGCATTGAAGTTCAAGACATAAGCCCATCATGGTGACAGGGGATGGAAGTATGTTCATTATGTCAACTTAGAAATATGTCCATCCCATTTGCATGGCCACTTTCAGACTCCCTTGCAAGAGATGAGACATGTTCGTGATGAGACCTGACATTCAGGAGCATTACAGATCAGACAACAGGCAAAACAGTGCCTTGTTGGCCATGTATTTAGTTTAATTTGAAATACATCTAACTGATGGTTCCGTTGCCATCATGTGTTTGGTAACCATGATTCGCTGGCAGAATGACAAGAGACATGTTCACATATGTGTGATGAAAATGAATAGTGGCAATAACGTTATGCAAGGACTTGCCCCGTGATGTGTTGTGAAAAGAAATCATGTGTCAAGTATATGCAGAGGACTGATGTGAATCTGTTTCTTCTTCTTGTACACAGCATCATCTACGGTGACTGGAGAAGACAGTTCCATGGACCAGGAGGAAGCAGCTAGCCGGACATGGTCCACTTTGGAGGAGGAGGAGGGATCCAGTGGCACAGAGGTTGAGTGGAACCACACTGAGGGCCGCTCAGAAACCTCAACATCAGCTGATGAACAATCCAACTCCAGTGATGACTCCCTGGTGGTGGTGGGTGTTACCAGAGCAAAGGCCACAAAACAGATTCTGTCCCTGCTACCACAACCACCCCACCCTCCCAGCTGCACCTATTCCAAAGGTCTGTGGACACTCATGTTTAAGGGAGCATGTCTCCTTTGGTACAGGCACCACACCCCCTGCATATGTCACCCCTGCTGCCCTGAGTTTGGAGTCTGTGGACTTGCCAAAACAGTTACGTGTGGGGCAGACTTCCATGCTGAGTGTCCTCCATGCACACACCAGTCTATTGACACAATTGGTGTCATACATGGAGGGCATGTCATCAGACATGTCTGCCCTACACCGGACAAATCAGTCCATGGCCTCCTCAATGACAGCAGCAGTGTCCCTCCTACTACAGTCCCTCACCCCTCCTATCTCTGCCCCATCCAACGTCCACACTTATCTACCTGACCAAAGCACACTCCCACAGGCACATGCACACTCCCCAACAGACAGAAGCAGCACACAGCAACCTAGTCCAAACACATGCGCACACTCAGGGGACTGACATCGCACACACAGGGGATAGGGCAAAAACACACATGCACACATCCATAACCACCATGCATTCCTCAGCTACCTCTCATTCCAAAAGCCTTACAGTTGACTTTCCTGCAACACCCCCTTCTCAGGGAGTCTTCCTCTGTGACATTAGCCTCTTCCCCACAGATATATCAGACCAGAGTTGCAAGGGGAAGAGGAAATCACCACGCACAGAGAGGAGATCCCCGCCGCACGCACAATCCCCTAAGAGTAGGAACACTGAGGCCCCTACCCGTATATCCCCCAGGACAAAGAAAAGCAAAACCCTACCACCATCCCACACTTCCCCCACGAAATCTACATCCACCAAAGCCAAGACCACCCCTCCCAAAATTCACACGTCACCAGCCAACCCAGGTTTACCCACACACCATTACACCATCCCCAAGATGATAAGGCCCTTCCCCTACCACAGGCACTTCAACTTCCACAACACCACACCCTCAGTCACTGCAGTGGAGCCCCCACCACCTCAGTCCAACATGTCCACTGCAGTGGAGCCCCCACCACCTCAGTCCAACATGTCCACTGCAGTGGAGCCACAACCCCCTCAATCCAACATGTCCACTGTATTGGAGCCACAACCCCCTCAATCCGACATGTCCATTGCAGTGGAACCACAACTCCCTCAATCTGACATGTCCACTGCAATTGATATGGACACTACAGTAGCCCCCATCCCTCCCATAACCCATCCTGGTAAACTCTAATTCTGTCCCTGGGGTGCTTGGCCTGCCCCAAAAGATGCCCCTCCTTGGGGAGTTGTCCACTGGTTATGTCAGTGCAGGCAAGCAATGGATGATGATTCATCATGTTTATTCCCTGAAGGACTCGATCACATGGACTAACCATTGGCCTTATTTTTCTTCATGTTTTGTGATTTCATAGCTGAATAAAGAAAATTTGTATTATTTTGGTGAACATCATTTGGTATACATAATGTTGCTTATTAGTGTGCTTAAATTGCTGTTGAAATATTGTTCAAGCAAAGAACATAATATAGTGTTGTGATGGACTGCCTGAGGTCCATGGTATATGTGTCCTATTACAGTCGTCGTTGACTACAATTGGTGGTTGTCAGGATCCACATTGTTTAGGACAAGGAGTGTGCCATTCTTTTCACAACTTCCCATCTTTGGCTTACACTTTAGCACATATGTCAGGCTGACATTTGTACTCATTTTAAATGTTTGGAACGGTACGCACCTCTCCAATAGACATGCAGATTAGCGCATTGATGATAAACAAGTCATCTGTCCCATTAGTGCCACTGGGTAAACATGGATTATGACTATGTGCTGATGACTTGGGAGACACCTGTACACTGGCTGATGGGACCAAAGTATTCTGTGTGTTGTAATAGTTTGATCAATGTCCGAGTCTTTTTCTGACATGGCAGACCCATGCCAAGACCAATCTTGACACAACGGATCTTCCACAGTAGTGAAATCACATCATGGCAGTGTGTTAATCTGTAACATTCCCTGAGGCCATGGTGTGTGTTCTGTGATGATGACTCTCTGTGTTCAAAGCCATTTTTCTACAAAGACTGTAGTCCCTGCAGATGTTCCTGTCTGCGAAGCTTGCCAAATTATCCAGTGATTTGTCATGTGAGTGTCGGAAGTGGGCGCATGGGACATATTGAGTAATTATTGTGTCATCCCTGGTTGGGTTCCTATGAGTGCCTGCACTGTGGGTAAACTCACATTAGACATATTTAGGAATCCAAGAATCACATATATGCTACCAACATCAGTGTGTTTTTAATCTTTTTTATCTTTCATCTGTTTTTTGAAGTTTGGCACTTGTATGTGTGTATGACTGCTCACACTCAGCAGATTCTTCCCTTCCCTGTCGCATGATGGCATTGTGTCTTATTTGTAGGTTTCCTTGTGTGTTTCATTGTTCTGGGACAGTGTTAAATTTCACAATGTGTCTGATAAATGTCATGTTATGCGCATGTACTTTATCCTATACGGTGTGACAAATTTCACCATTCTGGGGGATGGACATCCACCCCCATGGGGTGGACAATGCTGGTGGGATACTGGGTGGATGGACATCCATCCCCTGTGGGGTGAACAATGCTGGGGGATGGACATCCACCCCCTCTGGGGTGGACAATGCTGGGGGGATGGACAATCACCCCCTCTGGGGTAGACATTGCTGGGGGGGTGGACATCCACCCCCTCTGGGGTAGTCAATGCTGGAGGGATGCTGGGTGGATGGACATCTACCTGCTATGGGGTGGAGATTGCTGGTGGGATGGACATCTGCCCCCTCTGGGGTGGACAATGCTGGGAGGATGATGGGTGAATGGACATCTACCCGCTCTGGGGTGGTCAATGCTGGGGCATGCTGGGTGGATGAACATCCACCCCCTATGGGGTGGACATTGCTGGTGGGATGGACATCCATCCCTATGGGTGTGTTGGCTTTCACGGGATCATGATGTTATTGTGTGTGGTAGGTGTCTGACTTACCGTCTGTGATGCATGCGTTGGTTCTGATTGTTGATTCGACCATAGACGTACAGTATTGGGATGACATGGGCGATCAGATACATGGCTGCTTCATCTCGTACACAGTGGTCCTGTTGTGGTGCGATTCGGAGCTGATATACAGCTCTTCCAGGTGCTGTGACGTGCTGGAGGTGGTGACCTGTTTGGCATGTTGGAAGTACGCATCGTACTTGCCCGGCAAGAAACTACTATAGAAATGGGTCCGGGCGAGTCCATTCAGCATTTACTGAGCTGGCTCGTACAGAAAATGTTGCTAGAATCGGAGCATGCGTGTAGTTAGGGAAATGCAAACATTAGCGCATCTTACTTCCTCGTTTGCACAGACCAGCTCCGGGAATTAGTTGGTCGGACAGTAAGGCTACGGATGGCTCTGGGAGGGTCATTCGAGCGAGATCGGAATCGACCTCTAAGTGTTGAATATGCGACAAATAGCTCCTTCCCATACCAAATTAAAATGTGCCCCTCCTGTGGTCTCCCATGCACAATAACCAGCCAGGTGAACCCACACCCTGCAGCACACACCAAACAACTAGGGAGACAGCCTCAGCAGGTGTGGCTGCAGCACAACACACAGCACAGAAGGACGGGGCCAGGGCAACCCACACACCAATACAACACCACACTCATGGCAAGAAAAATTAGTCCAAACGCAAAATAAACACACACACAGATAATGAACAAACACTCAACTGGACATACAGCCTGCCAAGTCACACAGACATATCAATCAATCAATAAATCAATCATTTGTAAAGTGCACTACATACCCACGAGGGTCTCAAGGTGCTGAGGGCAGCTACTGATCAAACAGCCAGGTCTTGAGTATCCTCCCGAAGGTCAGCAGGTCTTGGGTCTGTCGTAGGCTCAGTGGGAGGGTGTTCCATGTCATGGCGGCGAGGGGGTAGAAGGATCTCCCACCAGTGGTTGTTTTTCGTATGCGTGGGACGGTGGCGAGTGAGCAGCTGGTGGTTTGGGATGCAGAAGGAGAGCTGTCTGTTGAGGTAGGCTGGGCCAGTCTTGTGTGGAGTGCCTTGTGTACGTGGGTGAGGAGCTTGAAGGATATCCTCTTGTTGATGGGGAGCCAGTGAAGGTTTCTCAGGTAGGGGGTGATGTGGCCGTGACATGGTACATCAAGGATTAGTCGTGTCGAGGTGTTTTGGATGCGTTGTAGTCGTTTGATGAGCTTGGTCGGGGCTCCCGCATAGATGGCGTTTCCGTAGTCGAGTCTGCTGCTGACGAGGGCCTGGGTGACTGTCTTTCTTGTATCTGTCGGGATCCATCTGTAGATCTTGCTGAGCATGCGGAGGGTGTTGAAGCAGGAGGAGGAGACGGCGTTGACTTGCTTGGTCATTGAGAGCGCTGAGTTGAGGATGATTCCCAGGTTGCTTGCTTGGTCGGTGGGTGACGGGGCTGCCCCAGTGCCGTTGGCCACCAGGAGTCATCCCAGGCTGAAGGGTTGGAGACGAGGATGAGGACCTCCGTCTTGTCCGAGTTCAGCTTCAGACGGCTGGTCTTCATCCAGTCGGTAACGGCCTTCATTCCTTCGTGGAGGTTGACTTTGGCTGTGATAGGGTTCTTGGTGAGGGAGAGGATCAGCTGAGTGTCGTCAGCGTAGAAGATTATGTTGAGGTCGTGCTGTCGGGCTACGTGTGTGAGTGGGGCCATGTAAATGTTAAACAGCGTCGGGCTGAGGGAGGATCCCTGGGGTACGCCGCAGATGATCTCGGAGGCTTTGGAATGGAATGGGGAGGTGAACACTCTGGGTTCTTCCAGAGAGGAAGGAGGTGGTCCAATCCAGAGCATTGTCTCGGATCCCTGCGGCGTTGAGGCATGCGAGTAGTGTGCGGTGACAGACGGTGTCGAAGGCAGCAGAGAGGTCTAGGAGGATGAGTGCTGTGGTCTTGCCGTTGTCCAGCAGGGTCCTGATGTCATTGGTGGCAGCTATGAGGGCAGTCTCGGTGCTATGGTTGCTGTGGAACCCTGACTAGTTGCTGTGGAACCCTGACTGGGAAGGGTCCAGGATTCAGAGCAGAGAGATTGGCCGGAAGTTCTTGAGGTCTCTTAGGTCTGCCTTAGGTTTGTTGAGTAGGGCGTTGATCTCGGCATGTTTCCAGATCCCTGGGAAGGTCGCGGTCTCAAGGGAGAGATTGATGACGTTGCGCAGGTGGTGTGTGATGGTGTTGCTTGCTCTGTTGAAGACGTGGTGCGGGAATGGGTCAGAAGGAGAGCCGGAGTGGATTAAGCGCATGGTCTTGATGGTGTCATCGATGCTCACGCTGGCCCAGGCTAGCAGGGGGTCGTGATCGGTAGTGTACGGAGGGTCTGTTGTGTTGCTGTCTGTTGGGGCTGTCTGGGTGTTGATACCTTCAAGGGATTTTACTGCTATTGGATTTTAAGCAAAGTTTCAAACAACAATTAGCGGCTTTACACACTTGGTGCCGATAGTGCAAAAACTGCAACAGTAAATATTTGATGAATGTTAATAAGCCACCATAGGTGGTCTAAATGAGAATGAGAGCAAAAGAAGGTGTATATGAAAATTTTTGTATTTAATACTTCAAAAGAAATTTAAAGGGTACAAAATAAATAACAATGTTATAAGAAGTACATTTTATGTATATAAGTCAAGGAAAACCTCTTTATAACAATTGTAAGCGCTTTTCTACCTATTTACAATTAGTTTACTGATTGGATAGAAAAAGCGTATGTCGACGTTTCGGTCTCTATTCTTGAGTTGTTGAGACCATCTTCAGGACATGAAAATCATATCTTGAGAACCCTAAAAATAACAGAGTTATTATTAAAAAAACATTCTCTTATCTCTAAAAATGAGACTTCAATTATCTATACATATAACACCCTAGCTCTCTATAGAACCCAACAGTAATTTAATGACTGAGATTTATACAAAACTTAATATAAGCTTTAATTACACAAATTTTGCATCGAGATTTCGTTTAGAACTTGAAAGGTCAACATAAATTCTTTACCTGTACATAATTGCAAAACTTAATGAATGTGCCATTTCTGGCAATGGTTTTTAACATGGCCGGATCTGTTGACATTATGTATGGCAATACACGAGGTATTTGAACAAAGGAGCCATAATATATTCATATATGTACCTTCAAATTTTGGAACGAGAGTAGCATAGATATTGCGGCAATCCAGTCTTTATCGTGTTCAATAAATAGAAAACTAAAAAACACACGAAAGACATCTTTTAACTTACTCCAATATTTACTCAAGAATTGCTGTAATATTTCCATTTTTAGGAGCTTTATCTACTCGAGGGTTGATTTTGGCCATCAACATAGTGTGCTACTAACTGCGCATCCTGTGTAGAACTTACATATAGCGTCAGGTAAGACCCTTTTGAGATTAGAAAGACTTAGTGTTTTTTAATTAACCTTAACATTGTGGTAGCCAAACCCGCACAGTTCTATACCTTGATTGAAAGATGAATCTAAACAGCAAAGCGGTCTACAGACGTTTTAACCAACCAGAACAGTGTTTTATTCTGATCTATGCATAAAAATAAGAATAGCACATTGGCAAGTGATGTATCTGCATTTATTTAGCTGCACAAATATATGTTTGACTAATCTAACAAAGGAGACCGATCTTTAGAAACTGGTGTTGTTAAGCCAGTGGTGGATTACATCATTAAGCATTGACTAGCCTAATATCTCAATCATTCAGGTTGATAGATGTACCTGTCGAATTGTCGAACTGCTATTTAATTTACATTGTGTCATGACTTCGCAATGAATTTTGATTCGAGAATTATGGTAACAGAATTATACCTATGCCGAACATTAGGGTTAGTCTAATGGTATACCTATATACTAAATGACAATGTGGTCGTCGCTGTTCTTAATTACATCAGAAATTAACTTTTATTGACCAATTTTGAATATGAATGCTGTTAAACGTTTGCATGGGCACGTAATTAGTCCAATTTGAATCTAGTAACATTCTAGTTTCTTAATGTATGTACATTCCAAGATGGCTGCCGAATGACTTAGAACTCGCCATAGAGGTCTGATATGAGCGCAATGTCAGTCCCATCTTGATCTCCAAACATAGGGCTTTAAAACACGGCTGAGAGTTTGCCTCGGTCTCTGCCCTGCAATCAACTCATGCTGTTGTGAGGATTCTCTGAGCACTTTGAGCCAGGTGAGAGACTCTACCCACATTTAGGCTAGAGTCAACATGACATCTATTCAACTATGCCGATTATATTGTGAGACAGACTCCTGACGGATTTCTGTTGCTCCTTTATCTACAGATCTGCCGTCTTCTTTAAACAAACAAACAAATAGCTTAAGACGCCCTGCGACGCTCTTTGCGCAGTAGGTATTTATCTCATTAAGTAAATTGCTAACTTTATCCCCTCTTGATTGAAATGAGTGCTGTCTGTGATATTTATTTTGAGACATGAATGATCGTCTGTTTAAATCATTAATAAATATCCGCATTTGGGCTAAAGTCAATAGGACAGTTATTTGATCGTGCCGATTATATTATGAGACAGACTCCTAATGAGTTTCTGTTTCTCCTTTATTCACAGATCTGTCGTCTTCTTTTAACAAACTAACAAATAGTGGAAGACGTTCTGCGACTTTCCTTGCGCAGTAGGTATTGACCTGACAAACTTTATTGTTAACTTTATCGCCTCTTTACCGAAATGAATGCTGACTGAGATATTGCATTTTCTTTTAGGACACTATTGACCTCTTTTAAAATCCACCAATAAATATCCGGGAAGGCAGTCACATCCATATTCGACAGGTACATCTATCAACCTGCATGATTGAGATATTAGGCTAGTCAATGCTTAATGATGTAATCCACCACTGGCTTAACAACACCAGTTTCTCAAGATCGGTCTCCTTTATTAGATTAATCAAACATATAGTTGTGCAGCTAAATAAATGCAGATACATCACTTGCCAATGTGCTATTCTTATTTTTATGCATAGATCAGCATAAAACACAGTTCCGGTTGGTTAAAACGTCTGTAGACCGCTTTGCTGTTTAGATTCATCTTTCAATCAAGGTGTAGAACTGTGCGGTTTTGGCTACCACAATGTTAAGGTTAATTAAAAAACACTAAGTCTTCCTAATCTCAAAAGGGTCTTACCTGACGCTATATGTAAGTTCTACACAGGATGCGCAGTTAGTAGCACACTATGTTGATGGCCAAAATCAACCCTCGAGTAGATAAAGCTCCTAAAAATGGAAATATTACAGCAATTCTTGAGTAAATATTAGAGTAAGTTAAAAGATGTTTTTCAAGTGTTTTTTAGTTTTCTATTTATTGAACACGATAAAGACTGGATTGCCGAAATATCTATGCTACTCTCGTTCCAAAATTTGAAGATACATATATGAATATATTATGGCTGTTTTGTTCAAATACCTCGTGTATTTCCATACATGTCAACAGATCAGGCCATGTTAAAAGCCATTGCCAGAAATGGCACATTCATTAAGTTTTGCAATTATGTACAGGTAAAGAATTTATGTTGAGCTTTCAAGTTCTAAACCAAATCTCGATGCAAAATTTGTGTAATTAAAGCTTATATTAAGTTTTGTATAAATCCCAGTCATTAAATTACTGTTGGGTTCTATAGAGAGCTAGGGTGTTATATGTATAGATAATTGAAGTCTCATTTTTAGAGATAAGAGAATGTTTTTTTTAATAATAACTCTGTTATTTTTAGGGTTCTCAAGATATGATTTTCATGTCCTGAAGATGGTCTCAACAACTCAAGAATAGAGACCGAAACGTCGACATACGCTTTTTCTATCCAATCAGTGAACTAATTGTAAATAGGTAGAAAAGCGCTTACAATTGTTATAACGAGGTTTTCCTTGACTTATATACATGAAATGTACTTCTTATAACATTGTTATCTATTTTGTACCGTTTTATTTTCTTTTGAAGTATTAAATACAAAAATTTTCATATACACCTTCTTTTGCTCTCATTCTAATTTAGACCACCTATGGTGGCCTATTAACATTGACCAAATATTTACTGTTGCAGTTTTTGCACTATCGGCACCAAGTGTGTAAGGCCGCTAATTGTTGTTTGAAACTTTGCTTAAAATCCAATAGCAGTAAAATCCCTTGAAGGTTTCTTCACCCTACCATATTTATTGCCCAAACCCTCAAGGGTATATTGGGCTGCTCACTTTTTTGGTTACCGTCTGGGTGTTGAAGCTGTCATGAATGTCCGCTATCTTGCGATGGAAGAAGGTGGCGAGGGAGTCGCACAAGGCTTGCGACGGCGGGATGTTTTTGGTGTTGGAGTTGGGGTTGGAGAGTTCCTTCACGATGTTGAAGAGCTCCTTTCTATTGTGTGCGTTGTTGTCGAGGCGGTCTTTGAAGGATGTACTCTTGGCCACCCTGATGAGGTGGTGGTGGTTGCGGATGGCATCCTTATGTGCTGCGTGGCTGTCCAGAGTTTGTTCACTGTGCCATTTCTACTCTAATTTCCAGCAGGCTTGCTTGGGGGCTAGGAGTTCTGGGGTGAATTAGCTGACCCTCTTACTGGTGTCTCTGTGGGGGGTTTCTTCAGCGGGGTGAGGGTGTTTGCGCAGTCCTCGATCCAGCGTCTGAGGCTGTAGGCAGCATCGTCGGTGATGGAGGGTTTGGTGGGTGGGCTAAGAGTGAGTTTTGCGTGTAGTTGGTCTTCGGTGATTTTGCTTCAG
The DNA here is from genome assembly GCF_964261635.1 of Lissotriton helveticus. Lineage (NCBI taxonomy): Eukaryota > Metazoa > Chordata > Amphibia > Caudata > Salamandridae > Lissotriton > Lissotriton helveticus. The sequence continues at coordinate 1,570,147,383 of NC_136067.1, forward strand.
CAGCGGTGGGGGATCTGTTGGGTGTGGTGGGTTTCTGGAAGGTGAAGTGGATGCAGCGGTGGTCGGTCCAGAGGAGTTTAGTCGTGTGGCTGATGGAGACGTACGGGCTTGAGGAGAAGATTGGGTCAAGCGTGTGTGCCGGTGGAGTGGGTGGGCGTTGTGACGAGTTGCTTCAGTCTGGGGTTGACGAGGTTATTGATCAGGGTTGTGGAGTTGTTGTTGTTGTTGTTCTCAAGGTAAAAGCTCAGGTCTCCGAAGAGGATGTAGTCAGTGGAGGTCAGGGCGTGTGTGCTGATCAAGTCAGCGATGGAGTCGCTGAACTGGGGGCGGGGTTTGGGGGGGTCAGTAGACGAGGGTGCCACTGAGGGTGGAATTAGGGTCTGTGTGGATCTGGAAATGCATGTGTTCGGCGGTGCTGAGTGCGTCATCAGTGCTAGTCGAGACCCTGATGCTGTTCTTGTGGACAGTGGCGATTCCTCCTCTGACTCTGTTGGTGTGGTCTCTGTGGGTGATCTTGTAGCCCTCTGGGATGGCTATGGTGATGTCAGGTGCGGAGGAGTCGGTAAACCAGGTCTCTGTGAGGAAGGCGACGTCCGGGGATGTTGTGTCGAGCAGGTCCCAGAGCTCGACGGCATGCTTGCGTGCGGAGATGGTGTTCAGTAGTATGCATCGAAGGTGGTTGGGGTCTTTCTTGGCGGGTGGTTCGTCGGCTCTGAGGGTGGTGTAGCTGCAGTTCTGGCAGGTGAAGGGGCCTTGTGTGCGTTTCGGGGTGGCCTTGAAGCAGGTTTGGCTCTGTCCGGAGTTGAGAGCGTGCAGAGTGCTGACATCGTAGTGGCGGCGTTCATCGTGGAAGGCGCGGGGGCCAGGGGTTCTGGTGCTGGGCGCGGTCCAGGCACGAACGGGCACAGACGGGCTCGCCTTAGGCGCGCCTTCTGCACACCAGCGGCACTGCCACACAGCGGCTGGCATATGTGGGGAGGTGGGAGGGAGGAGCAGCTGGGAGGCGGGGGCAGCAAATGGGCAGTGGGCAGTCAGGGGGCGGGCCCCAGGGCATGCAGCAGCAAGGCGATGAGGGACAATGAAAGTAACAGAAGGAAATGGGGCACAAAAAACGAGGGAAAACGAGTGGCAGAGGGCAGAAGGGCACAAAAATCGAGTGGAACAGAAGGCAAAAGGGGCACAGAAACGAGGGAAAAATAATTAGCACAGAGTGCAGAAGGGCACAAAAAAAACGGGTGGAACAGAGGGCAGAGGGGCACAAAAAATGAGAGAAAAATGAGTGGAACAGAGGGCAGAAAGGCACAAAAAACGAGGGAAAAACTAGTGGAACAGAGGGCAGAAAGGCACAAAAAACTAGGGAAAAAAACAAGTGGAACAGAGGGCAGAAAGGCACAAAAAAAAAGGGAAAAACAAGTCGCACAGAGGGCAGAAGGGCACAAAAAAAACGAGTGGAACAGAGGGCAGACGGGCAAAAAAAACAAGGGAAAAACTAGTGGGACAGAGGGCAGAAAGGTGCAAAAAAATAGGGAAAAATGAGTGAACAGAGGGCAGAAAGGCACAAAAAACTAGGGGAAAACGAGTGGAACAGAGGGCAGAGAGTCACGGGGGCAGCAAAGGCAACTGAAGGGAAAACCGGGCAGAGACACAGGGGCAGCGAGGGGAACAGAAGGAAAGACTGAGCAGATAGACCATGGGGACAGGGAGTCAAACAAAGGGAAGAAAAAGGGCACGGACCACCTACAGGCAGGGGGGAAGACAGACAACAGCAGTCACAGACACAACAATGAAAATACAGGCAATACAATAAAAGCAATAAAGCGGAGGATGAACAAACCTACATACTGCCTACCACTGGCCACCAGGGATGAGGCGCATGTGGTAGCCTGCGGGTGGTGGAGGGCCTCGAACTTCTTCAGCAGTGGCAGCGAGACACAGACGGTGCTTTGCGGAGGGGGAGCGACCTACCTGGTGGGGTCAAGGGTCGCTGGCACACAGCTACATACACAGACCACATGCCAGCAGCAATGGAGTACAACAAATAGGAAACCTAAAGTGAGGCACACACAAATGATAGGCCAAGGAGCAAACCACCAAGCATGTGTACATCACATGCAAGATAAGGAACATATAACAGCAACCTAAGCTTTTCAAATCACACATGGCACGCACAGTGAGTGAAGTAAAACCACAGTCACCTCAGTGCAATAACTCAGGGAGACAGCAAGGCAACCCATGTATAGGCAGAGGGATGAAAGGAAGGGTATGAAGTCAAACAGTGATTAGCCACACATCTGTATCCAAGTACATGACAGGAGTATGTCAGCAGCACAACACACAGGGCCCATTGCAGCACTCCATGACTGTCAAACACAAGTAGGAACCTTCACACATACCCTATCACACCGGTAGCACACAACACCAGTGTCAAACACACAGAAGGGTGCCAATAATGTCCAAGCAATACACTGACAAACAATCACACACCATGGGGGCTCCACAAACATCACACACACAGTGAAGCCTGAACCAATGTTTGCACAAAAACAACAGCCAAACAACTAACTCAATTAAAACACATACACAACTACAACACAACCAGACATGACCTGAGCTGCAAAACTGTGGAAAGGCACTGGGAGCACAGTCACAACAGGAGTACACAACCTCATCAGTCAGGAACAATACACAGACCACATACCACAACACAAACAAGAAGTGCATCTTCACAAAACAATCATGGACACAAACTGGGAGAAATGGTCTACAATGACACACAGACAGACATACCACAAGTCAACATGGTGTCATAGTGTACCACATGCCTGCACATGCACAAGAATGACAAGAGACAACTCAAATTTTGAGAGGAGAAAACACCAAAAACGCACCTAACACAACCACACGAACTAGAATAGACCTAGGTTCATGTGACAGACACACAAGTCGAAAACTGCACACGAACGTGGCGGACTCCCCTGGATTCAATCACCTTCACACAGCACATGGCTGTGGCGGTGCAACCTTCAGTGCTGCGTTGTTATCTACCTATTAGATAGGACACAATCGCTGATCATTTCTACTGACCTGCTGCACATACCGCACACGAACGTTGCGGCCCCCCTCGGACTTTATCTCCTACACACCGCACACAGCTGTGGCGGTGCAACATCCCCGCTGCTTCAAACTCTGCCAATTAGAAAGGATCCGACCAACAAGTTCCTAACGCCGCCGAAACCCCGCCGGGACACAGCTTCCCGATGTCTCCATAGCACTATAACAATTTTTACAACCCTGTCCTGATGATGATCCGTAGTAACTGGATCGAAACGTCATCGACACTTCAGTGCAACTAAAGGCGCAGCCTCGGTGGATCCACGGAATCATTACCAATTCTTTCACCATCTTTGAATCTATGTCTGAACCACCCTATTCACTGTATATATTTGCTCACATTAGCACATTGGGCCGTTATCGTCTGCGGACCACAAATTGTCACTTGCATCCCCACTTATTGTGTCACCTAGACACACAGCACCAAATCCAATTCGGGTTGTACACTCATTTTTTTATTACAGTGCTAATATAACTGTATGTTTATTTATGTCTATTTCGTGTTCTTAAATACATGATGCTTAATGCACTTTCTAAAAAATAAATCTAGAGTCTCCTGTCCTCTCCTTTCGTGTAAAGTACTGTACTTGGATGCCTAACCGTCCTCCTTAAAGTATACCAATTGAATTATTGTTGTTTACTTTACGTACCTACCCTAATCTCATTGCAAACACAGTAGTACATCAGGGGATGCACACCAGGCAAGAATAAGGCACGTACACTCACAGCACTGCATGCACACCAACCAGTTCCACAGAGATATGAGTGACACAGCATGAACACCCACAACAACAGCACACAGACAACACCACACCCAGGAAGTTAAGCAGTCATTCATCAAACACACAACCCAACACCCAAGGATGCACAAGTCTGGGACCCCAAAGTGGATAAAACATGTTCAGAGGAAACAAGCCATTGGCAATGTTGAAGTGGCATATAGAGCAAGTGTTACAGTAAACCATACCCACACAGAAAACTCTTTATTTAGCAAGGACACTGACAAGGCAGACACAGGAGTAACTGTTTTAATTCACATGTCACACAGATAGGCACCAAAAGTAGACAAGAACTAGGCCAGTGTCCAGGACATAAGATCCTGCGCAGGGAAGGGGCAAACTCAGTCCCCTGAGCACGTAGAAAGACGGGAGAGGTATCGTTGGAAAGGGGAGAATCTCCCATTTGCAATGCTACCCATCCCCAGTGGATCCCTGCTTGGGGATCGCCACAGGAGGGTAGTCCCCAAGCAGGGATCCACCCACTAGACATCAGGGAGGGGTGAGCGGCCCCTTGGGCAAGGGCCTTTGCTCCCCCTAAGGTTAATTTGAATACATTTAGTCTTTTTGCTCCCCACCTGGGGAGCGAATGGGGGCAGTAGCCCCCAATCTGCCTCCCAGGTGGGAAAAAAGCTCACCAGAGATTTAAAAAAAAAAGTAAAAATAAGGGTGGGGGCTGCCCAAAATGGGCAGGCCCATTCCCCCACCCCCCAATTATTACAGACTTTCTGCCCCCCTCCTGGGGGGCAGATGGGGCATTGGCCCCTAATCTGCTCCTTCGGGGGGTGGAAAGCCCACTAGACACCAGGGATTTTTCTAGAAAGTAAAGATAAGGGTTGGGGCTGCCCAAAATGGGCATGCCCATGCCCCCACCCCCATAATCATTACAGTCTTTCTGCCCCCCCCTGGGGTGCAGATAGGGCATTGGCCCCTAATCTGTCCTTTCGGGGGGCAGAAAGCCCACTAAACACCAGGGATTTGTTTTTAGAAGTTTTTGGGTGGAGGCTGCCCGAAACTGACATGCCAATGCCCCCACCCACCCTCCACCATTACAGCCTTTCTGCCACACCCTGGGGGGAATATGGGGCATTGGCCCCTAATCTACCCCTTCGGAGGGGCAGAAAGCTCACTTGCCGCCAGGGATTTTTTTTCTTGTGCAATTCTTTTTAGGGTGGTGGTTGCCCGAAACGGGCATGCCAATGCCCTCACCCCCGCCACCATTACAGCCTTTCTGCCCCTCTGGGCGGCAGATGGGGCAGTAGCCTCCAATCTGCCCCCCGGGGGGGCAGAAAACCTACTAAATGCCAGGGATTTTAGTTTGCACAATCTGTTTTAGGGTGAGGGCTGCCCAAAATGGGCATGCCAATGCCTCCAACCCCCCGCCACCATTACAGCCTTTCTGCCCCCCCGGGGGGCAGATGGGGACAGTAGCCCCAATCTGCTCCCGGGGAGGGAAGAAAGCCCACTTGACGCCAGGGACTTTTTTTTGCGCATTTGTTTTTAGGGTGGGGGCTGCCCAAAATGGGCACCCCAGTGTCACCACCCTCACCACCATTACAGCCTTTCTGCCCCCCAGAGGTGCAGAAAGAACACTATCTGCCATGGATTTTTTTGGGCGCAATTGTTTTTAGGGTGTGGTCTGTCCGAAACGGGCCCGCCAAAGCCCCCACCCTCCCCTGCCCACAAAAATGACAGTCATTCTGCCCCCCAGGAGGCAGATGGGAGCTGTAGCCCCCAATCTGCCACCACTTTTTGTTTTATTAGTGTAGGGGTAGGGGCTGTCCAAAATGGGCATGACAATACCCCCATCCCACCCCAGAGAAATTCCAGTCTTTCTGCCCCCCAGGAGGGCAGATGGTGGCAGTGGCCACTGATCTGCCCCCCCAGGCCCAACAGGTGCCAGCGAGTATCCAGGCTTTTTTTATGCGTGGGGTGGGAGCTGCCCAAATGGTCATACCAATGCCCCCATCTCCACAAAAATAGCCACAGTCTTGTTTACCCCTTTAGGGGCATATCGGGATGAAACTCCATCCCCCAATTCTCCCCCTGGGCGGCAGAAAGCCCACTGGGCTACAACTTTTCTGTGGTGGAAAGTTCTGGAATCTGCGTAGGTCCACAAAAATTCCCCCACCCCGCGTTCCCCAAAGTCTTCCGAGAAAAATGGTACCTCACTTGCTTGGGTAGGCCTAGTGCCTGCGACAGGCAAGGGCCAGAAACCTATTGAGGAGACATCAAAATGACCTATCACAAAACAACCAGGTTTTGCAAGTTGGGTCCATTGAGTTTTTGGCCCTGGGCTTGGCGGCCATCTAGGGAAACCTACCAAACCCACACATTTCTGAAAACTAGACACTCGGGGAGTCCAGAGAGGTATGGCATGGGTGGATTCCTCAGATTTTCCTTACCCAGAATGCCCTGCAAACCTCAAATTTAGCTGAAAAAAACACTTTTTTCACACATTTATGTGTGCGAAAGTTGTGCCATCCCCGGGCTGACACAAATTATCTACCACCCAGCGTTCCCCCTGATCTCCCGATAAAAATGGTGCCTCATTTGTGTGGGAGGTCCAAGTACCCGTGACAGGCAAGGGCCCAAAACATATTGAGGCAACATCAAAATTGTCCATCTCAAACTGACCTAGTTTTGCATGGGGGTCCCCTGGGTTTTCGGTCCTGTGCTGGGCGGCCACCTAAGGAAACCTACCAAACCCACACATTTCTGAAACCTAGACACCCAGGGGATTCCAGGGAGGTATGGCTTGCGTGGATCCCTCAACGTTTCCTTACGCAGAATGCCCTGCAAACCTCAAATTTAGCTGAAAAAAACACTTTTCTCACACATTTTTGTGAGGGAAAGTTGTGGCATCACCGGGCTTACAAAACTTTCCTACCACTCAGAGGGGCATATTATCAAGGGGGTTTATCTCCGCTTTTTTGGCTTTAAAAGCCAAGAAAGCGGAGATAAAATTATCTCCCTATTACCAAGCTGTCGCTAACACCAGTTAGTGACAGCTAATAGGAGATAGCGACCATCTTGGGCCCCGCTTTGCATGTCAGTGATATTTATCACTAATGACATGCAAAGTGGGCGTGCCAAGATGTTAGCGACTGGAAACAGTCGCTAACATCGCTATCTCCTATTACCAACTTTTGGAGATATTCGCGCGCGAATATCTCCAAAAGCTAACACCTGCCCTTAGCAGTTCTTCACCATGTTATCCAATGGGAGGTGGATAACATGGCTAAGAGCATTTGCTCGATAATGCATGAATATCGCTGACTTTTCAGCGATATTCATGCATTGCGGGCGTTTTTTATCGCATTTGCGATAAACCTTGCTAATAGCAAGGTTTATCTGCGATAAAAATCGCCGATGTGCAGCGATAATTTTTGTCTCTAAACAAGTTAGAGACAAAAATTATCGCTAGTTGTTGGTAATATGCCCCAGAGTTCCCCCGGATCTCCCGATAAAAACGGTGCCTCACTTGTGTGGGAGGCCCAATTACCAGTGACAGGCAAGGGCCCAAAACGTGTTGAGGGGACATAAAAATTGTCGATCTCAAAACGACCTGGTTTTGCAAGGGGGGTCACCTGGGGTTTTGGCCCGGTGTTCGGCGTCCACCTAGGGAAACCTACTAAGCCCACACATTTCTGAAAACTAGACACCAGGGGGATTCCAGTGAGGTATGGCTTGCATGGATCCTCCAATGTTTCCTTTCCCAAAATGTCCTGCAAACCTCAAATTTAGCTGAAAAAAATTACTTTTCCCACACATTTTTGTGTGGGAATGTTGTGGCATCACTGGGCTGACACAAATTTCCTTCCGCCCAGCGTTCCCCGGGTAACCCGATACAAACGGTGTCTCACTCGTGTGGAAGGCCCAAGTACCCGTGACAGGCAAGGGCCCAAAACGTATTGAGACAACATCAAAATTGCCCACCTCAAAACGACCTGGTTTTGCAAGGGGGTCACCTGGGATTTTGGCCCGGTAATCGGCGTCCACCTAGGGAAACCTACTAAGCCCACACATTTCTGAAAACTAGACACCAGGGGGATTCCAGTGAGGTATGGCTTGCATGGATCCTCCAATGTTTCCTTTCCCAAAATGTCCTGCAAACCTCAAATTTAGCTGACAAAATCACTTTTCTCACACATTTTTGTGTGGGAATGTTGTGGCATCACTGGGCTGACACAAATTTCTTACCACCCAGCGTTCCCCTGATTGTCTAGTTTTCAGAAGTGTGTGTGTTTGCTAGGTTTCCCTAGATGGCCGCCAAGCCCGGGGCCAAAAACTCATTTGACCCCCTTGCAAAACCAGGTTGTTTTGTGATGAGTGATTTTGATGTCTCCTCAATAGGTTTTGGGCCCTTGCCTGTCGCGGGCACTAGGCCGGCCCACACAAGTGAGGTCCCATTTTTCTCAGACAACTTTGGGAAATGCGGGGTGGGTGGAAATTTGTGGATCCACGCAGATTCCCAAACTTTCTACCACAGAAATGTGGGGAAAATGTGTTTTTAAAACAAAGTTTTTAGGTTTGCAAGGGATTCTAGGTAACAGAACCTGGTGGGAGGCAGTCAAGTCACTCCATCATTAATTCCCCTGGGTGTCTAGTTTTCAAAAATGTATAGGTTTGCTATGTTTCCCTAGGTGCGGGCAGAGCTATTGTTCAAAAACTACAGCTAGGCCCTTTCCTGAAAAAGGGTAATTTTTTACTGCGAAATTGAGGTGTGTCCACATTGCGTTTTGCGCCGTTTCATGTCGCAAGCACTAGGCCGACCCACACAAGTGAGGTACCATTTTTCTCGGAAAACTATGGTGAATGCAGGGTGGGTGGAAATGTGTGGATCCACGCAGATTCCAGAACTTTCCACCACAGAATTGTGGGGAAAATGTGTTTTTTTTGGCAATTTTTTATGTTAGCGAGGGATTCTGGGTAACAGAACCTGGGGGGTGGGCAGTCAAGTCACCTCATCCTGGATTATCCTGGGTGTCTAGTTTTCAAAAATGTATAGGTTTGATAGGTTTCCCTAGATGCTGGCAGAGCTATGGTTCAAAAACTACAGCTAGGCACTTTACCAAAAAAGGGTCATTTTTCACAGCGAAATTGAGGTGTGTCCACGTTGCGATTTGTGCCGTTTCTTGTAGCGGGCACTAGGCTGACCCACATAAATGAGGTATTATTTTTCTCGAAAGACTTTGGGGAATGCAGGGTGGGTGGAAATGTGAGGATCCACGCAAATTCCAGAAGTTTCCACCACAGAAATGGGGGGAAAATGTGTTTTTTTGGGCAATTGTTTAGGTTTGCAAGGGATTCTGGGTAGCAGAACCTGATGGGAGGCAGTCAAGTCACCCCATACTGGATTTCCCTGTGTGTCTAGTTTTTTAAAATGTATAGGTTTGCTAAGTTTCCCTAGGTGCCGGCAGATCTATGGTTCAAAAACTACAACTAGGCACTTTGCCAAAAAAGGGTCATTTTTCAGTGTGAAATTGAGGTGTGTCCACGTTGCATTTTGCACCGTTTCCTGTCGCGGGCACTAGGCCTTCCCACACAAGTGAGGTACAATTTTTCTTGGAAGACTTTAGGGAACACGGGGTGAGGAGAAATTTGTGTATCCACATAGATTCCAGAACTTTCCACCACTGAAATGTGGGGAAAACGTGTTTTTTGGGGCAATTTTTTAGGTTTGCAAGGGATTCTGGGTAACAGAACCTGGTGGGAGACAGTCAAGTCACCCCATCCTGGATTTTCCTGGGTGTCTAGTTTTCAAAAATGCATAGGTTTGCTAGGTTTCCCTTGGTGCCGGCAGAGCTATGGTTCAAAAACTACAGCTAGGCACAGCAGCTGTGTCCACGTTGCGTTTTGCACCGTTTCCTTTCGCGGACACTAGGAAAACCCACTCAAGTGAGGTACCATATTTCTCAGAAGACTTTTGGGAACGCGGGGTGGGTGGAAATTTGTGGATCCATACAAATTCCAGAACTTTACACCACAGAAACATGAGGAAAATGTGGGTTTTTTGTACAAACGTTTAGGTGTGCAAGGGATTCTGGGTAATAGATCCTGGTGAGAGGCAGTTACGTCACCACATCCTGGATACCCCTGGGTGTCTAGTTTTCAAAAATGTATAGGCTTGCTAGGTTTCCCTAGGTGCCGGCAGAGCTAGGGTTTAAAAACTACAGCTAGGCACTATGCTAAAAAAGGGTAATTTTTCTGTGTGAAAATGTGGTGTGTTCACATTGGGTTTTGAGCCATTTCCTGTCGTGGACACTATGCCTACCCACACAAGTGAGGTCTCATTTTTATCGGGAGACTTAGGGTAATTCAGATTTGTAAAGGAACTGTTATTACCTATTGACTTTCGATGTATTTCTGCCTTCCAAATGAAAGACATTGTGTAAAAAAAAAGTCATTTAAAAAAATGACCGATAATTCTCATGCTAGTATGAGTTTTCCCAATTTTGGAAATGTGCAAATATCCACTGTTTCTAAACTCTATATTTTGTTCCCATTTCAGAAATACATGGGTGTCTTTCATACCGATTTTTCCATGTACACATTTTTCCAGAATAATTGCCATATACCCAGTACATAATAAAAAACTATTGCAAGTTGCTGCTCAGTTATTGGCTCTGAGTTCGTCGGGTTCTTGATGAACCTACAAGTCCTTTATATCCCCACAACCAGTAATGTCCAGCGGATGTAACGGTATATTGCTTTCAAAGAGCTGTCATAATTAGAAGGAGTTACAGGTGAAAACGTTGACACAAAAGGCTGTTTTTTTCAACTAATTTTCAATTTATCCTATATTTAACTGTTAGTTTCTATGAAGAAACCTTGATGATCTACACAAATGACCCCTTGCTAAATTCAGAATGTTGTCTACTTCTCTAAAATGTATAGCGTTCCAGGATCTATTATTGCTTTTGTACCCATTTCTACCATTAACTGGAAGGAGGTCGAAAGCACAAAAAATAGCAAAAATAGGCAATGTCCCAGAAAAATGCCAAAACTGTGTAATTAATGTTGGGTTTCTGACAAAAGTCGGGTGTCCCCTAAGAGCTGGGAAAATGGTTATTTCTGCCCCATAAACCCTTTTTGATAACATTTGCAGGGAAAAACCCAGACGCTTTCATTTGCAGCCCGTTTTTCCCATTTTTCACCAATAAAACACAATTTTTCTGTATTTTGGCTCATTTCTGTAACCCCTCTAGGGGAATCTACAAACCCTGATTACCTTTAGAATCCCCATGATGTTGGAAGAAAAGGACGCAAATTTGGCGTGGATACCTTATGTGGTTAAAAAGTTACAGGGGCCTCAGCACGCACTACCCCAAATAGCCAAAAAAGGCATGGCACAGGAGGGGGAAAAGGCCTGGCAGGGAAGGGGTTAATGCTCCCTTTAGACCTATTTTTAAATTGTCTAACAGAACTATGCTGTCCGCATACTGCAATATTGTGATCTTAGTTGTGCCTATTTTTGGAGGGATTAGGTTTGCATTGTTGAGAGCCCTTGACATGTATAGATTAAACAACTTGGGTGCAAGGATGCACCCTTGCTTTAGCCTTTGGTTGATGGGGATCTTCCTGGTCAACGCAATATCTGACAGCTTGACTCTCACCCAAGTGGAGAAATATAAGGAAATAATGGCGTTAAGCAGACTGCTTGGAATTCCCCATACCTGGAGTTTTCTCCATAAGATACCTCTGTCCACCAGCTCCAATGTTGATGAATAGTCCACAAATCATGCATCAAGGACTGAAGATTTCTGCCTGATTGCCTGGTGGGCAAGATAACATAGGGTAATTATGTTGCCCAGTGTGGAGGAGTTGGGTCGAAAGCCTGTTTGGCAGAATGGAATAATTTCATTTGAGTCCCCAACTCATTTAGAAGTGTTGCTGCAAAGATCTTTTCCTCAATGTCCAATAGGACTATTAGACGGTAGTTAATAGAATTCTGTCTGTCTCCCTTGTTAAATATTGGGTGCAATATTGAACCTCTCAAAGTGTCGGGCACTTGATGGAATTTGACACAGGTGGTGAACAATGGGGAGAGTATTGCAGGCCATAGGGCTAAATCTTCTTTAAATAGTTGAGCCGGGAGACCATTTGGTCCAGGTGCACCTGAGGCTCTTATTTTGCATAGTGCTTTTTGAATGCTGTTGTTTGTATACATGGAGACACAGTGTTTTGTGTCATCAGTGGAGTCTGGATGTTCAAACGGGAAGATTATAGGATGATCAACTACTTATAGCTTTTTTACGTGCGAGGACCACAGGGCTTCATTGATAGTGTTGCTCCTTGCAACTTCCTGTCGAGTTTTGGTTTTGATATGTCTCCATAAATCGGCCTAGTTATGCTTGCTCTTTATAGAGTAGATATATAGCCAATCCTTTTCCCTCTGCTTGTTTTTCTCTTGCCAAATCAATTGTTTAAGTTCCAATAACTACACGGCATTGGCTTGTTCGTTCCGGGTTATCTTACGTACCCTCGTCAACTTTCGGATGCGCCGGGAGCTAGTCAGTATAAGTTAATTTTAATCAGTGGATTTTAACAGATGGCACCCTTGATCTGTGTGGGAGTTCATTGTTTCATGGTTGCCCCTGGTAATTGATCCCTAATGCTTTAGTAAGTATTCACCACTTTGGGCCTGCAGGGACTGTCCTGTGTTGGCTTTCCATATTGCTAGTTCCCGAAGGTTGACATGTCCCCATTTTATTTTCCGAATTAGATGTACTGATTTGTCATTACAAGAGGTGCCCAAAACCATAGGCTTTTACATTTAGGTAAGTGAAGATTAAGGGGCCGATTCTGATTTCAGCCGGAAGGGCTCTGAACGGTCAGTGCTGGCTGGATTCCTTTCCGACCTAGCCGTTCCGATGGGCTTGGTCGGAAAGGAATCTGACTCGGATTTCCGGAATGCGGTCGACAGGTTCGGAAAGCCTGTCCGCAGTCCGGAAATCCCTCAGTACTCCCCCGGTCGCCTCTTTATGACCAAGGGAGTACAATGGCAGCTTTTCACTGCCTTTTCGTGCTGGTCTGTCTGGCTGCACTCCTGCTTTCAGCATTGCAGGCATGCATTCCTCTCGGAATGCATGCTTGTATTGCAAAGTATACAAATGCCATCGTACTAACTGGGCTGCAATCGAAGACCGCAGGTCGGTCGGTTACAGCTCCTGGCTGATGACGGACAGACTCAGGTCCGTCCGACATCGGAATAGGCCCCAAAATGTTGTGCGAAGAGGGAGGTGATCACTGTCGTTGGTAGGATTTACTTCAAAACTAACAAGATCGTTCATGAGTTTTTCAGAGGCAAACACGTAGTCAATAGTGCTTATTACCCTATAGGTTTTTATAGTCTGAGTTGGTACTTCAAAGTTATTAGCTGTGGACTGTGCAGATTTTAGCCCGTGTTAACTTAAGGTTTTGTTTATTTGAGTACTTAGGGGATTTGAGGCTGGACTGATGTTGTCAGATATTCCTAGGTATCTCAAATTGAAATCTCCGCAGATTATTATTTCATGATTAACGTGATAACAGAGGATTTGATCCAAATTATCACTCAGCTGGCTTAGCCTTGTTGCTCGTGATGGTCCAAAGCTATTGAAATAAACGTTGATCCGAAGGATCTTAATTTGTTGCGCGGATGTCTTGGAGCTATGCAGTACGAGTGCTTGAGGGATATGCTTCTCTTTTTTCAAAGCGAGAGTAGTACTCATGATTATTGCATGATTTATTCCTTCATTGCATGGATGGTTCACATGCCGGCAAAGCATGGCAACTCTGGTTGAATAGAGATGAACTGTCTAGTGGGGTGGAAAATAATTATGAAACCCCTTTAGATATAATGTACTCTTAGGTGCATTCTTGTGAGATTGAAATAGAATTAATGGGTCTTGTTAACTAGCAGGATTTTCCGCTCACATGATTGCTGTGATGAAGGCCACTAAACTTTAAATGTCATTTTGGACTTAGTCACGATTATCTCTTTTGCAGCATACAGGTGATGCATGCACTCATAGTATGTCCAGATGGTCTGGAATTGAAAGAATCACTTTTGTGTGTTGTTGATAGTATATATTTATCACTTCCACTCTCCCATTCGGTTACCAGTATTACCTAGGAATTTCGATTGACAATTATAAGCAGTGGACCCTGTTTTTGTACGGAAACTGTGATGAATACAACAAAGGTCAAATGAAGTTATTACAAGATTCTCTATTTACATTCATTGGTGAGTGATAGTCTGAAGAGTAGGCTTTAAACCCACTGTGTCTTAGTTGAGATATACTTAATAACTCACATGTGGCTACTGGGTTTCTGTCTCCTGGTTCTTATAGGTCCTAAGTTTCGTCCTGAGGAGACTCTTACATGGCCACGGCCTGTGCAGGTAAGCGCGGTGGGGCTGGGTGAGGGGGGATTTCGACGGATGACGACGGTGGAAATTAAATAAATAATACATTTCCCCTCATCATTGTCCATCAAAATCCCACCCCCCACGACCCAGCCCCACCGGCTTCCCTTACATTCAACCAGGGTTGAAATGTAGATATCATATCCTTGCCTCACATTTCTGTTATGAATACCATGGATATGCAATAATTGCTAGCATATTTCTATGTTAAAACTGTTAGATGAGCCTGGATTGAACAGTGTCTTTTGTTCACATTTATTTATTGTCACATTCACTTGAGCACTGCGTTGTTTACACTTTGTGTAAAAAAATATACTGATAACCACGGAGCGTTTTTTTGAGAATATATATCATCATTGTAGGAAGTCAGGGACAGAGGCTGATAAATCACTTTTACTGTGTACCTTATCTACATCTAATGAGTGGCGCATGAATTGGACCTGATTATACAGCGACAGTCTTACAGTGTTCGGGAGGCTGAGGGGGGTTTCGCCCATGCTGAAGTCCTCCCGCCCTCCTAATAGACCCCTAAATATGATCATCTTGATGAGCTCACCTATGTATTTTTTGTGGATGTCTTATGTTTACGAGACAACGAGGGAACTCTGAGCAGCTTACACTGTTTGAACAATTAAGGAAGTAGTAGAAGCCTCCTGGTTTCGAGGTGTTACTTTTGTGCAATTGGCGGAATTAATTGCCCTTACAAGAGCTCAATTTTGAGTGACTATATTTACAAATAGTCATTATGGCTTTGGTTTGGTCCATGATATTGGGCAGTTATGGCCACAGAGAGGATCTCTGACTCCATCTGGCTCCTGGGTCAGGAATGAGGATTATGTACTGACATTATCTAAAGCTTTGCAGATGCCCCAAGAAATTGTTGTAGTTAAATGTGCAACTCACAGATGTGGCAATGATAATGTCACAGTTCAAAATAAAAACATAGATGAAGTTGCAGAACATTGTGTCCTTGCTGGATGCACATTTAAAGTAGAATATACAAATTAATTTGATTAGGATTGTACCTTTTTAATGTAGTTTTCAATAGCTGATACATGGGAAGAAATTAAACTATTGCAGGAGGGTTTTTCAGAGGCGGAACAATACGGGTGGATCAGAGCAGGATGTATTGAAAATGCAAACAACATTCTGGTTTCAACTAATGGGAGACCAGTGTTACCAATTAGCCTTCTGTTTCCCATGACACATTTCCATGATCATTGGAAGGGATACGATGGTGAGATTGTATGCCAGTTGAAAGTATACCACAAACCATAATCGAGAAAACATAATCTAGTAGTATAAACTAAACAGAGTAATATCAAAAGACACCAAGAAGATCCAAGAGAGTGGGACTACCTTGTCACAGGTATTCTGCACCCAAATGGACTTACTACTCAGAGAAAGTACTTAATGCATCAGATCAAAGTCATATTGTGCTGAAAACAGACTCATTTGAACCTCCATGATATGCCATATTGAAACACCATTGATTTAAGTGAGATTTATGAAATAAATATTACAACCAAGGACTTGACAACAGCTATCTAGTGAATTCAAAACCTGAAAGAACTGATACGACAAATGATGAACTTTGTATAAAGCAGAGAAACATAAAATACTGAAAAGAAATACGTTTTATAACAATTACCAAAGGGGAAGAAAAACAATAAAAAAGGTTTCCCTACGACCAAGGTTGCAGTAGAAGTGTGGGACAACACGCTGAGAAGAAGATGGAATAAATCTAGGATTGTCTCATTGAGAATTTTGGATATAATTTGAATGAAATAACTGGAAATTAATGAGCAAAGGTTTTGCCCATTTGCACATGTAGAAGTAAAAGCAGAATATTGAATTTTGTCTGTTGCTATATTTTATTAGAGGTCTGACTTCAGTCAAACATGTGTATGCATACCGAGGTTAGGTGCAGAAAAGTGATTATTGTCACACTAATAGTTGTTGCACTCTGGTTTATAGCTTCTAGTTGGGATGAGTTTCACACAGAAATTCAACCAGTTAGATCTACACCTGCATCTACAACTCCTGTGCACACAATAGATGAGATGATATTAAAAACTTAATTTATAGATTTTCAAAAGAAGATTTCTCAACCAATGTTTAATATAGATTAGCTCATTAATATACTGAATCTTTAGACACTGAAGATTACTAGTCTGTGCACACTGAACGTCTACTGTTGCTGAAGATGTGACTTACCAAAAAACATCCCAGTTTCATAAACTATTACATGAATGATTTTACTTTATTTTATTTTATAGAAAGGAATGTTATGACTCTTTCAAAAGTTCCCCTTCAGAAAACAATGAATCCCCATTCACAAGTTAATGATATGGAGATTTCCTGGTATCGCTTTGATCCTCCACAGTCACACACACTGTTAAGGCATACAAGAAAAATCGAACTTATTTAATGAGACCATTAGCAAAGAAGTTCATTTGACACTAGAGGAAAGGAGAGTTTACATTTTCCATAAACTAAATAAAGGTATAGATGTTTTAAAGAATATTTGCAAAAAAAGAAGATGAGGAATAGAAAAATAACGTGGTATAGCCTAAATTAAAAATAGATAGACAAAAAAAGGGAAATTGTGTGCTTACAAAAGAAGAAACCAGGTCAGATAGAGGCACATGGGGATAAACAATTGTGAGCACCCATTTGATGTTTTGGGAGGACCTGTTATATTTTTAACAAGGGGACATGCATTTATTCCAAGAGTTTATTTTGTCTTCGAATAGGATGCCTCTTATCAGATACCTGCTGTTTGGGAGGGTGTTTGCTATTTAGATGTAGCATTTAAATAGCATAGATGCTTTGACAATGACACCATCCCATAGGCATATACGCAGATGATGAGACACAATTAGTGGGAGACATTTTTGGAGCCATCGTACCACCATTGGAGGAGTTTTTAAATGATAAGAAAATCAGAAAGTTATCAACAGTAGTACATACATTAGCTACTATTACATCTGGTGCCTTGCTGGCTGTTAACACTGCATTCGTGGGTATTAGTTCAGTAGTTTAGTAAGATCAATTAGCTTCAGATAATATGTCAGCAGAGAAGGGCTGAGTCTGAAAGATATTGATAGCTCTACATTACCGCTCATACATCACTGAGGACAGCAGATAGAAAAATGAAACCTAAATTAGTACCTTTAGAAACTATTAGTGCATTAGGGAGTTTAGGCAAAGGAGCTTCTGTGATTAGTAGTTGGTTTGTAACAGCTGGAAGAGGACTTTTTTTAGAGTTATACTAAAACTTGTATTAATCAATGCCATTTGTTCAGTATGCGTATGTGCTTTGTATATAGGCTTTAGATAGTATATCACTAAAAAGAAGAATAAACAAAGAGAAAGGCAAATCAGAAAAGAAATAGAAAAGGAAGAAAGATTTGTGAATATAAGAAGCTTAAGGAAGTTGGAACTTTGAAAAATAAGGATGATGACTCCGGGAAAGGAAGAGAGTCTACTCTAAAGATTCATTTGTGAAGAAGAATTATAATGGGTTTTCAACCATCAGAGAGGGGAATTTGGCAAAGTAAATATTAGTTGCAAACAAAAAATACTTTTTATTCAAATTTGCACAAGCCTACGTTTGCATAGCACATGTACTAACAATGAAAATTGTAGTAGGTAATTATGTTTAAATGTCTTAGGTCTAAAAGTGAAGTGAATTAGTGTTGATTTAAGTAATCCTGTCAATGCCGTATTAACTGAAAATAATGCATTAACATTCAAAGATCTGTTTTTCATGGTGAATTTTTGTTTGCAGAGATGTTTTTATCTCTTTTGCGACAAATGTCATAACTTTCCAGAAGCCTTCAGTTAGCTGTTGAATTGGCAATTGTTTTGTATTAGACAACTGTTAGTGAAGTTCTAACCAGGAGCATAGGAGGCGACAGGAAGAATGAGTCATGAGAAGAACCACAGAATACCTATGATGTAACTTTCCAAGGTCTAATGTCTAAAGCCTATTGCATAAGGGTGAGAAAATGAGGAGTTTGTCTGTTCCAAGAAGTTTACTGAAAGCAAGACAGGGGATGGAAGAAAATATTGTAGACACTTAAAATATTGTACATTTATATTACTGCGTGTTCCTAGAGTAGTCCCCGTATTCCTTCCCTGACTCTATGGCAGGAAACACATTTTTGAGTTCCTGCTACATCTCCACATGCGAGGTTGCTTTATCTATTTCCATTGATTGTCTGCTGATTTAGAGCTGAGACTACATCCAGGCTTGACATGATGAGGATGTTTGCTTATGCATTGATTTCTTTATGAAAAACTCTTTATTGAGTATCTGTACTGACACCTTAGTTTCACCTTATTTTCACCTTGTTCTAATATATTTAGATGAGGAAATTTCCTATATGAAGCACTCTTGCTGCAATATAACAATAATTACTATTGTACTGATTACTGCTGTAATTTAACTTACATTGAAAAGTAAATTATTGGATTGTGTTTATTTTAATGCTTAAGAGATTAAATGGCATATTTAAAATGAAGTGATGGAGCGCAGCATTAGCCTCCTTGGCTTAACGCCATGCTCCACCACTTCTGAAATGCAGTGCTGCATCATATTACAACAATATGGTGCAGCCCTATGTTCCCCCTGCACTGTCACTAAATTTAGCTGCCTAGTGCCAATGCAGGCACCCTTGCACCACAGTGCAAGGGTGTCTGCTTTGTAGGGGAAGATTGTTTCTGTGCAGGAAGATGGCCCTTCCTGTACATATAGAAAACAATGGTCCTAGACTAATTTCCTTAGGAAGGTATTCATTAAAGCAGTAGTTTCTCAATTCAATTAAGTATATACTCAAAAGACACACAAGCACCATAAATAGCTTCAATAATGACTGTTTAATCTGCTAACTAGTGCTACTGTAAACCACCACCAGTTTACTAAGGACATTACTATGTGTAATTGATTGTTTTAACTACTCTCTGATTTCCCTTCTCATATATCTGTTCTATTCTCACAAGCACAATCCTTTTTCCACACTCCCCCTGGAGCAACCCTCTTTTCCGTTTTGAAACATTCCTTACAGTGATCCGTCATAATAACTGTGAGATTAAACAGTCACTATTGAAGCTATTTATGGTGCTTGTGTGTCTTTTTGAGAATATACTTAATTGAATTGAGAAACTTCTAGGGTACACTTATGATGTAACTTGAGTTCTATGTGTACCACGTTCATAGATTTTGTTTTAACAAATACCTTCCTAAGGAAATTAGTCTAGGACCATTGTTTTCTATACCGAGCATTACCCAGGTCCATGAACTAGAATGGTCACACCATTGTTTTGTAATGTAATCCTTCCTGCACAGAAATAATGATTGTGTATGTGCAGGAAGAGACACCTTCCTGCACATAAACAATCAATGGCATTTTGCTGTTACCATGTGTGCTGCGCAACGCAACAGACATAAAAACAGCAAGAAGGAGGAGAAACTAAACATTTCTCCTTGGTGCGCCAGGGTAAGACCAGGTTTTCCCTGGTCTTAATTTTGGCACACTTCATATTTACGCCACCCTTGTAAATATGGGGCAGCGTCAAAATCAATGGGTGCTACGGTGGAAAGCACAAAGCAACACCAATTGCCCTACCCTTTCACGCTAAGTATAGCGTGAAAGGGTGCCTTATTTACAAGGCAGTGCTAACCAACCTTAAGTGGCTTAATGCTGCCTTGTAAATAAGGAGAAGTCCCTATTGTCAGCACAACATCATGAAAATTGACGTTGTGGTGGTGATAGGGGTTTGCAAATATGCCCCTACATCTTATTGAAATAACATTGAAAAATATAGCACATTAAAAAAACTTTCATTCATTCAAAACTCTACATATTGACTGCACAAAAAATTATACATTATTCATCATGTTATTGCAATGATATAGATGTTTGCTCCTTACTTCTCCTTGTGGATAAACAAAGGTCCATATGGCTAGTGGTTGTTCTAGATTAAGATATAGAAAACTCCAGTGGACACCTTTAGCTGAAGCAGTCTCCTGCAATCTTCAGAAGAAATGGTGTACTGTGTTGAGTTTAGGGCAAAGCATCTTTGGCGCTACTGTCCCGTGATTGACAGCTGCCAGGCTACCTCTGCACCCAGAGTAACCAGATGTTTTTGCAAACTTCCAGCTGTGTAGTCTGGGTCCTGAAACCTTAAAGACCTCTACCTTCTGAGGGTAGAGTCTAGCTTTATTCCCAAGTGTAGTTTTGCAGAGTGCTGCATCTTTTATTGACAGCACTCACGGTTCCCCATTAACTCTAAGGACAGCAAGGCTACATCTGCTTCCTGAGCAAGGAAACAAGGTACTGTCTTGTAGAAACTTGGTCTATGAACCCATAAGACCTTAACCACAAGAGGGTTCCCCGGAACTCACCCTGTAAGTGACTTAATGCCATATGTGATTGATGGTAAGGGTAAATGTTTGATGATGTTATCCCCTAACCAAGTGCCGGTCCTCCATTAACCACCATGGTAAATGTTTTTGACAATACTGACCGCCTACAAGTATTTCTCCATTGCGTAATGTTCAATGTTTGACAGTCAAACCCCAACCTACATTTTTCTGCAGTCACAACCATGGTAAATGTGTAAAACGTGATTATTTAATTTATTTTGTAATGCTTTAAAAATCTATAAATCCAGTTATATATACTGTATCAAGTTTGGTTTGTTGTCAATATTTATACAAAAATGCAACCTATTTCTATAAATTGGTGACAGGATATCTAGAGTTGTGTCCCTCACTTATTGTCATATTGCCACACTACCAGGACTGAGCAAGGATTGCTGGGGGTACATCCAGGGTCTGCTTTTGAGTATTACCTTAATATTACATGATACGGCCTACCAGCATAATACTTCCAACTTGCAAGCATAGGCATTAAAGGGTAGATTGATAGTCTGTATTAAAACCTACAAACAGGTATTGTGTTTCAATTAATCTCACAGAATATCATGGTAGGCAAGCATGATGATGCTGGTTTGCCCCTTGAGCAAGCTGTTGGTGTAGATGATTTGTACAGTTAGAATCATGTTTTGGTTCTGTTAGAAGAGATAGTATGTTGCTTTGCCAACTGTATGTCTGACGGTTGACTTGTGAGAAAGCTTATGTTCAATACAGAAGACCTGTACCGTTGGTTATAATGATAAGCCACTGATAACAAATACAAGCCTTATCTGGTCACTAGAAAGAACAATTCTACTGCTCAAGGACTGATCTGTTTAATATGAAAAAGTATGATAAACACATTAGGCTGAACAAATTGATGGTCGTATGTTAAAATCGACAGGCCTTTAAAAGTTGATTGTTATCTCCGTATTAAAGCCTAAAAGTAGGTAGTTTTTTGCACAAAATGTCAAATAACCTGAGTAGGGAATGATTTTGGGCTTGATTATTACCTAACCTAACAACACCTAGGGGGGCAACATTTGTGCTGTGATAATTCTTGCAAGAGTCTCTCCTTAGATGCCTGTCAGGATCTTGCAATAAATACATTATTAATAAATAATACACACACACGCACCCTCTTTTGGGTTGACTCTGTCCTACCATTGGTCTCTCTGAGTGTGATTTACATTCTGCTTCCATCTTTGACAGAAATCTGCATGGGGTAATGGTTTAGTCTGCATCAGTCATGGGTTCTTTAGTCCTGTGAATGGTGGCATTTCCTGATCACGTGGATACATCCACCTAAAAAGGAGTGTGCTTCAGTATCAGAGTTAGTTGGCCAACCCATTAGTTTAGAATTATCTCCTTTTACTGTTCCCCTTTCATTTATTTGATTCTGCTTTTCTTATGTTATTGTTTCTTAAGAGGATGCTACAAATCCCCAGGCAGTGCTAATGAGTTGCTTGCTTTCTTCTCATTTCGTCTGCACTGCGCCACATTCCACGCTGCCATTATAATCAGGCGATCATTATGGAATGCTGTTATCCATAGTGTTTAAATGTATTACCATTCCTAGATGGCCAAAACATTGGTTCTATATGTGTTGGCCATGCTTGATCTTTAACACATCAGCAGACTGTTCATGATACCTTTGCAAGATGGACACCTGAAGCTAAGTTTATTTTTGAAACTGTAAACATATGTCCAATGCATTTAGATGGCAGCATGTATTCTTTTTTCTACTTGTATTCATTTAACTTATCTAGAGGATGAATGAAAGGATGAATTAGATCATTAATTAGGGATGCATAAGTGCAAAGATGAGTGACAGAGTGTGTGTATGATTACTTATTGGGTGTCTACACCCACCTGTGACATAAAAGTCACTTTCATTCATGAGCCAGATCCTATTGTCATTGCCAATGCTTGTCACCCAAATGTGATCACCAGACCCATTATTACCTGATCCACAGTTGAACTAGGGGAGTGTTGCACAGCACATAAAGGCTTTAGAATCAAGGAGGCATATTATCAAGGGGGTTTAACTCCGCTTTTTTGGCTTTAAAAGCCAAGAAAGCGGAGATAAAATTATCTCCCTATTACCTAGCTGTCGCTAACACCAGTTAGCGACAGCTAGTAGGAGATAGTGACCATCTTGGGCCCCACTTTGCATGTCAGTGATATTTATCACTAATGACATGCAAAGTGGGCGTGCCAAGATGTTAGCGACTATCGCTATCTCCTATTACCAACTTTTAGAGATATTCGCGCTAAGCGCGAATATCTCCAAAAGCTAACACCTGCCCCTGAGCAGTTCTTAGCCATGTTATCCAATGGGAGGTGGATAACATGGCTAAGAGCATTAGCTCGGGAATGCATGAATATCACTGACTTTTCAGTGATATTCATGCATTGCGGCCGTTTTTTATCGCATTTGCGATAAGGTTTATCTGCGGTAAAAATCGCCGCAGCTTAGCGGTAAAATTTTCCAGACGTATGGCTCCCCTGGCCCGTTACTTGCCCATGCACCTCACGCACGCTAAATGTGCTGTGATGTGATAAGAGACTCTTAAGAAATCACTATGACATTAAAAAGTGATGTGCTCTTAATGGTCTAAAGCACAGACCACGTGTAAAAGCTGAGAGTTCTGGAAACATGCTTAAAAGTTAATGTGGCGGGTTCGTGTTCCTCTAATAAGTACTCCTTTTTTAACATAGAATAGCAGAGTTTCTTTATCACTAAAGGATAGATTTTAACAAGTAAGCCAAAGAAATGCAGCAGTATGCAAGCATCGTTAAGCTGTTTTGTTAAATTATTGTATATTCGAGGAACATGCTGACATTTTACCAATTAATACAGACTTTGCGAAAGTTAGTAAAGGTTGGAGTAATGGCAGAAATGTCAATTGTGTTTGTTCATTTGCCACAGAAAGTCCAGAAACTAAATGCCATGGAAGTGATCCTGTTTTCCTTAATTTTGAAGTGTAAAAACAGGCTGCTATGCATTTTAATTTGTACGAGTCATTTATCCAAATCCCCTCTGGCCCATGTATTCATTGGAAGACACAGAAGAGTGTTAGCATATTATGGGAGCAAAAAGGATATAAAAGCGAATGCATTCTCTTTAACTGTTTAGATACTTTAACACACAATGTCCTAGTTTGTTTCGTTTTAAAATCAATGGATATTTACTGATGATTATTGATTAATTTGGACTCTCTGTAAAGGCCCTTTGTTGCCGCTTGGCATGTAATACTGTTAATATTCTCTCCATAAAGATAATGAGGCAGCAATGAACCTTGAATGTATCATATTTTGCCGAACAACTGTAGGTTCTCTACAGGCCCCACCTTTTTTAAGTGTCCAGTAACCCTTCTCTTTGATATACAGATAGTAGAGCACTTCTCAGAAGCATGTGTCGACTTGTTAGCCCACTCACAAAACGTTTGAACGTGAATTACATAGATTGCATCTCTTCTGATGCAGGTTTGCTGTTGTATTTATAGACTGCCAATATCCCACTAGCACCATCATTTTTACTGGATGGTAACTGCAGAAATGTCATTTGAATCATCAGATCACTGCAGAAGCAAAACAGATTTTGCACCAGATGATTGGTCCGGAAGGCATGGCAAATGCCCTGGCACCAATTATGCATTATTAGAATATCAGTTCAGAATTGCTCTAGTGCAATACATGTAGAGGCACACAAGGGAATAGGACACGTTACAACGGAAAAATTTACAACGCATGCCTTTACAATGCAGTTTTTACATCGCAACATCTATTATAATGCATGATTTTACAATGCATGCCATCACAAAGCATTTTTAGAAACTATCTTTACAACGCATTCCATTACAATGCATACCATTACAATGCATAATACTTTTAGGGCAACAGTAGGGTAAGTGTTGGATAGTGTAGGGGTAAAAATTACTATTCCCACTCCAGTGAGTGCAACAGTAGGGTAAGTGTTGGATAGTGTAGGGGTAAAAATGCTATTCCCCATTACTTACTTTATAATGCGTTGTAATGCATTATGTTGTAGTGACATGAGTTGTAATGGCTTGTGTTGTGGTGACATGCGTTGTAATGGATGTGTTGTAATGGCATGCAAAGTAAAGGCAGTTGTGTTGTAATGACTGTGTTGTAAATGTAGCGCGTTGTAATGACTGCTTTGTAATGGTTGTTTTCCCTGTGTGGCTTGATAAATCTAGCATAACGCAAGGCAGTGCAAGTTGCTGCCTTGCGTTACACTGCTTGGGAAGGGATTTATATGGGTGGAGCGTGTGTGTTCCCACGCCTTTATCCATGTATTCTAATAGATTTCCCAAGAGTGGTAGACTTGGGCATGCAACAGAATTGTACACCTCCCCAAAAGAAGCTTAACAAATAGAAATATCTTTATTTCTCCTTGTTGTATCCTTTTCCTAGAGGAAATTAAATGCCTCTTAAGATTGGGAGCTAGGGTGCTTGCATTGACGCTAGGTATCACAATGTGCGCTGCACAGGAAAAATACAGGAATGAAAACTTCCTAGATCCATTGCTGCCTCCACGGAACGGCTGCTGTTCCGGCCGCCACCCGGTACTGCTCGGTACAGCCCGGTGTGCCTTGCGAGCAGGAATCTGTGATTTTCGGCGACGGGGACCATGGAGGATGGTGCCGGGTCTGGCCCCAAATATCCCTCACAGCTGACCGCTGAGGGCTACACGGAGCATGTAGGTTCCGGCCGCCTACTGCCTTTCTCCTCTGACTGAAACAACAAAGAAACAATTGACCAGATAGGTTATTTATACAGAAAAATCTGGTACCACTTACCAAAATAATCTAAGTGGACACACTTGTAGTTTAGTATTTTTACTTATTTTTCAGTTTTTAGCACTTCATTTCGTAAATGGCTGAAGAAGGGTACATTAAGTGACAACAAAAATGCACACAAACTTTATGCTCTATTAAACATAAACTGTACAATCACCATAAGTGAGACATATTTACAAATATACATTAATACAAACCAAACAGTTTAAAACGAGAAATGCCTATCCTCATTAAATGTTCAAGGCACCAGTCCTAGTATCAAACCTACAAGCCAGCAGGAAGCTTTTTCAATGTAGTTATTAGCCTGCTGGCTTGCCTATACTGGAATGCACAACTTTTCTAGGGTCACAAAATCAGGTTAAATAAATCTTGGATCACACTCCTGATATGCCCTTTGTGTAAATTCTTCCAGTATCGTGCCAACGCGTTTCGGACCCACACGATAATCTGGGGTACTCCTCAGGACCTGGACTGGAAACTTGTCCTGTACTGTAAAGTATAAAAAATTTCGTGTAAGACGCTGACCTCCTCTCAGTTAACTCCCTCAAAAAGAATCTCAAAATATGTACCTGTACTGTGGCGTGTTTAGCACTGTGTTCCTTCTTGTCAGGGAAACTGCGATTCTGTAGGTGTATAAAGAATCGTTTCAGCGCCACCCTAATTGGCCACAATAATTTCAAGTGAGCAACACGAGCAAAACAACATGGGGAATTCAAAAGAATCCTACCTGTAGGCGGGATTTTCAGTATTCACCCTTTAGTGATGTCTGTAACAAGAATTGAAGCCACTTTCAGTATTTTAATGCATTCGGCATGCTCACTGCCTAATACATCCAGCATTCCATGTATTCACATGCACATACCTCCTTGCTGAGGTCGCTCGCGTTTCACTCGGCGTTGTCCCTCCAGCGTCTGCCGTTCGGATCTTCAATCCTCACCTCTGTCCCATTTCTCCTCTGACAGCAGCAGCCCAGTGGTGGCTTCGAGCTTTGTGTGCTGAGAGATGGCTAAGGGCAGTAAATTCAAAGAACGTGGAAATATGGAAGGCTAAAGTGTTTAGTCTAGATGAAGGTAGGAGGGTGGCGTTTCCGGTGAATGTTTCCAGCGAGCCTGATATTGTTTTGAGACATAAGATATTTTAAGAGGCATAAGAGACACAAGAGTCATAAAAAATTTGGGATGGGGTTTTTCCTTTTGCAATTCAGAACCCGTGGCGAATAATCAATACGTATATAATGAGGAAACAGTTGAAGCTTGCCGCAGCTGCGGCGAAAGCGGATGCAGCAATTGCAGCAAAAACAAAAACACGCTTAGCTAAACCTAAGCTCAATCAGACTTTAATGAAAGTAGGAATTAAAAGGCATCATGGGGAATCCTCCTTTAGCTCTCAAAGCTCAGAAACTGATGATTTATTACTAAAGGACTTACATTTAACAGAGGTTTCGGGACTTAAACCAAGTGACAACAACCTCGTTTTTCCCCAGGAAATGTTCTAGCTCGGAAAAATCAAGAACAGAAGAGTGCTAGAGATTTCCCCCTTTTTGGTAAAAAGGCGATATTTCCTACTACTTCGTCACAGAATGAGAAGCTCAGCCAAAATTCTTCAGCACATAAAACGCTAGCCATAATAGGCGATTCGACAACGCCGTTAGCTTTATTAGAATCACAGCTAGACCCCGAGCTAGTCTTAGTTCTCGGGTCAGTACCTTCCTCTCTTTCAGGGGCTCAGGTTGCACCGGCATCAGTAAAAGAACAGCTGATGGCTTTAGCAGATCTGGATGCTGACCAGCTTAATAATACTGCTTTAACTGTGGCTATTGCCACTCCGCTCCCTGAGTCTCTGTCTTTTTTCCTTGCGGCCAGTAAAAAGGACATTTTAATTCAATCTAATGGTACCATGTCAGCCCAGAAGGGGCTGCCAGCTCAGCAAAGCCATTAACAACAAGGGGTGGTGATGGACAGAGTCTCTGAATTAAGCAGAAAACTCTCACCCAGTCAAGAGATCAGGGCTAGATCCAACACCGTTTTTTAGCTCACTGCATCATCCCAGTTTCAGAACCTGGCTGTATGCAAATTAGTCTGTTCCTGTCCCAGTGCATGATGGGAACAGGGCAAACCAAACTACAAAGCCAATTCTTACACTGGAAAGGAAACAAGCTACCGGGGACCGGTTTCTGGCATTTCAGCCTCTTCGGCCCGGCTTGCTTGAATCCTGATGGTGCAGTGAGCAAGGGACTCATGTCTGAGCATACCCTTCCACGCTTAGGGTGGACAAAATAATTAACAACAAGGGGTGGTGATGGACAGAGTCTCTGAATTAAGCAGAAGACTCTCACCCAGTCAAGAGATCAGGGCTAGATCCAACACCGTTTTTTAGCTCACTGCATCATCCCAGTTTCAGAACCTGGCTGTATGCAAATTAGTCTGTTCCTGTCCCAGTGCATGATGGGAACAGGGCAAACCAAACTACAAAGCCAATTCTTACACTGGAAAGGAAACAAGCTACCGGGGACCGGTTTCTGGCATTTCAGCCTCTTCGGCCCGGCTTGCTTGAATCCTGATGGTGCAGTGAGCAAGGGACTCATGTCTGAGCATACCCTTCCACGCTTAGGGTGGACAAAATAATTAACAACAAGGGGTGGTGATGGACAGAGTCTCTGAATTAAGCAGAAAACTCTCACCCAGTCAAGAGATCAGGGCTAGATCCAACACCGTTTTTTAGCTCACTGCATCATCCCAGTTTCAGAACCTGGCTGTATGCAAATTAGTCTGTTCCTGTCCCAGTGCATGATGGGAACAGGGCAAACCAAACTACAAAGCCAATTCTTACACTGGAAAGGAAACAAGCTACCGGGGACCGGTTTCTGGCATTTCAGCCTCTTCGGCCCGGCTTGCTTGAATCCTGATGGTGCAGTGAGCAAGGGACTCATGTCTGAGCATACCCTTCCACGCTTAGGGTGGACAAAATAATTAACAACAAGGGGTGGTGATGGACAGAGTCTCTGAATTAAGCAGAAAACTCTCACCCAGTCAAGAGATCAGGGCTAGATCCAACACCGTTTTTTAGCTCACTGCATCATCCCAGTTTCAGAACCTGGCTGTATGCAAATTAGTCTGTTCCTGTCCCAGTGCATGATGGGAACAGGGCAAACCAAACTACAAAGCCAATTCTTACACTGGAAAGGAAACAAGCTACCGGGGACCGGTTTCTGGCATTTCAGCCTCTTCGGCCCGGCTTGCTTGAATCCTGATGGTGCAGTGAGCAAGGGACTCATGTCTGAGCATACCCTTCCACGCTTAGGGTGGACAAAATAATTAACAACAAGGGGTGGTGATGGACAGAGTCTCTGAATTAAGCAGAAAACTCTCACCCAGTCAAGAGATCAGGGCTAGATCCAACACCGTTTTTTAGCTCACTGCATCATCCCAGTTTCAGAACCTGGCTGTATGCAAATTAGTCTGTTCCTGTCCCAGTGCATGATGGGAACAGGGCAAACCAAACTACAAAGCCAATTCTTACACTGGAAAGGAAACAAGCTACCGGGGACCGGTTTCTGGCATTTCAGCCTCTTCGGCCCGGCTTGCTTGAATCCTGATGGTGCAGTGAGCAAGGGACTCATGTCTGAGCATACCCTTCCACGCTTAGGGTGGACAAAATAATTAACAACAAGGGGTGGTGATGGACAGAGTCTCTGAATTAAGCAGAAAACTCTCACCCAGTCAAGAGATCAGGGCTAGATCCAACACCGTTTTTTAGCTCACTGCATCATCCCAGTTTCAGAACCTGGCTGTATGCAAATTAGTCTGTTCCTGTCCCAGTGCATGATGGGAACAGGGCAAACCAAACTACAAAGCCAATTCTTACACTGGAAAGGAAACAAGCTACCGGGGACCGGTTTCTGGCATTTCAGCCTCTTCGGCCCGGCTTGCTTGAATCCTGATGGTGCAGTGAGCAAGGGACTCATGTCTGAGCATACCCTTCCACGCTTAGGGTGGACAAAATAATTAACAACAAGGGGTGGTGATGGACAGAGTCTCTGAATTAAGCAGAAAACTCTCACCCAGTCAAGAGATCAGGGCTAGATCCAACACCGTTTTTTAGCTCACTGCATCATCCCAGTTTCAGAACCTGGCTGTATGCAAATTAGTCTGTTCCTGTCCCAGTGCATGATGGGAACAGGGCAAACCAAACTACAAAGCCAATTCTTACACTGGAAAGGAAACAAGCTACCAGTACAAGAATTGGCTTGGTAGTTTGGTTTGCCCTGTTCCCATCATGCACTGGGACAGGAACAGACTAATTTGCATATAGCCAAGTTCTGAGCTGGGATGGTGCAGTGAGCTAAAAAACGGTGATGGATCAAGCCCTGATCTTTGGACTGGGTAAGAGTGGTCTGCTTAATTCAGGCACTCTGTTCATCACCACCCCCTTTTCTGAATCATTGTGTCCACCATAAGCGTGGAAGGGTATACTCAGATGTGAGTCCCTTGCTCATTGCACCATCAGGATTCAAGCAAGCCGGGCCGAAGACGCCTGAAATGGCAGAAACCGGTCCCCGGAAGCTTGTTTCCTTCCCAGTACAAGAATTGGCTTGGTAGTTTGGTTTGCCCTGTTCCCATCATGCACTGGGACAGGAACAGACTAATTTGCATATAGCCAAGTTCTGAAACTGGGATGATGCAGTGAGCTAAAAAACGGTGTTGGATCAAGCCCTGATCTTTGGACTGGGTAAGAGTGGTCTGCTTAATTCAGGCACTCTGTTCATCACCACCCCCTTTTCTGAATCATTGTGTCCACCATAAGCGTGGAAGGGTATACTCAGATGTGAGTCCCTTGCTCATTGCACCATCAGGATTCAAGCAAGCCGGGCCGAAGACGCCTGAAATGGCAGAAACCGGTCCCCGGAAGCTTGTTTCCTTCCCAGTACAAGAATTGGCTTGGTAGTTTGGTTTGCCCTGTTCCCATCATGCACTGGGACAGGAACAGACTAATTTGCATATAGCCAAGTTCTGAGCTGGGATGGTGCAGTGAGCTAAAAAACGGTGATGGATCAAGCCCTGATCTTTGGACTGGGTAAGAGTGGTCTGCTTAATTCAGGCACTCTGTTCATCACCACCCCCTTTTCTGAAGCTCAGCAAAGCCAGCAAGATAAACAAGCCCAACAAGTACCCTCGGTCTTAAGGAAGACAAAATCATTAGACTTTCTCCTGATTGAAGACAATAACGAGCAGCAAGGAATGCGATTCTGCGGTTAAAGTCGAGAAAGCAATTGTTTTTCAGATGGATATCAAAAATATGCTTAACATGATTCATGAAGGAATTCGTGACATGAAGAAATCACAACAATCTGAAATTGCAGTCATACGTCAGCGTTTAGGGAAGATAGAGGAAGCAGTTGCCAGCTTTCCAACTCGTATTCAGGATGCTGAGGCAAGAATTTATTTGGTTGAGGACCAAATGAATGGTATTTTGCAGCAGGTAGAGCAAGCCTCCTGTGAGAGAATAGATATGGAAAATAAAATTGAAGAACTTGAAAATTTCTCACGTTGGTCAAATTTAGGTATAGTGGGTGTTCCGGAGCGACTTGAAGGAGCAGACACCCTCAATTGGGTTTATAAGGAAGGCTGTTATTCCTTAGTTTTCTGGTGATTTAAGTATTACAAGGGCTCATCGGGTTCCTGCTCATCTTCCCCAAATCTTAAATTTCTCGCACTATACTTGTAAATTTCGCAAACTAAAGTATAAAAAAAAATGTGTCCAAGGCAATCCAGATGAGACAGTTTGAGATTGAGAATGGAGCTAAATGCAGAATTTTCTCCAATATGTCTGTAACAAAACATTATTGTTTCTGTTTAAAGCACAAGGGGCACAGGCTTCCATTGTGCAACAATCCAAACTTAAAGACCTTGTGCAGGGCAAGTTTCATTTGTTTATACGTATTGAAGAGGCTCAGGAGTTTCTTAAGGAAATCTCAACTGGAAAATAATTGGATTTGATAGATTACTGTTTTTTGATTTCACTATGTCCTTATTTGTCTGAACTAGGAGTGTAGTACAGGCCTGTTTGGGGTATTTTCTTTTTTTTCCTTCTTATTTTGGATCATGGTTTGGTCGTTATGGGTATGTTTTTTTGTGGGGGGGTAGGTCATCCTTGGTGCAATAACAGGGCCCCAATTCTAGTAGTTGGGGGGGAGATGTGGTTTGCGGGGTTTGCCACCTTTTCCAAGGGGGGCAGTCTGCAAGAGGGGTGTAGGAGGCGGGCCGTTTGGGGGGTAGTTAGGAAGGGGTATATAATCACAAAAAGAGCAGGAGTAATCATGTTAGAAACTTCGCAGAAATGGAAAGGCATTGTCAAAATCTTCTCATATTGGTATTTTCAATCTAAATATTAGATCGCGTATCATGCCGCTTAACGTTAATGGCATTCTAAATAGGCAAAGATATGGTGGTTTGATCAGGTGGCTGGCTACATTAAAACCCCAAGTTCTTTTCAAACAGGAAACCCATTCAAAGATTATTTTTCCAAAATTATATATTCCGGGCTGGTTCTCAAAGGCTGGAACCGCTGTGAGGGGGGTCGCAATTTACTTTTCCAGAGATATTGACTGGGAATCTATACAAGAAAAACGAGATGCCCATAGTAGATGGATCTGATCAAAGTTAAAATGAATGGTAATTTTCAAAATGTTGTTAATTACTATGGGCCTATATCTGATGATTCATCAGTATTAGCAATAATCCATTACTTGCTTGTAGATGAGCCTGGTCAAATTGTCACAGGGGGTGATTTCAATTATATACAAAATCTAAAAATCGATACCTTCAACATAAACAAAAAACAGTTGAAGCCTCAGACTAAGAAGGCTTTTGATGGTTTTATCCTTGATCTATATTTGATTGATGTTTGGCGTAAGGTTAATCAGGCAGCTCAGAAATATACTTGTTATCCTCGTCAGTTTCACACAGCCTCACAAATTGACTTTTTCTTGATTTCTCA
Source organism: Lissotriton helveticus (assembly GCF_964261635.1). Lineage (NCBI taxonomy): Eukaryota > Metazoa > Chordata > Amphibia > Caudata > Salamandridae > Lissotriton > Lissotriton helveticus. The sequence goes on from NC_136067.1 coordinate 1,570,179,927, forward strand.
ATCATTGGTCCTTGGTGCTGCTGAAATTGGTTCTAATGCTTTCTCCGATCACTCATTTGTTAAAATTGATTTGGAATTGGGGAACGGGAGGGGGAGGAAGTCCAGGTGGAAGATCGATCGCCTCCTCCTCTAGGACACCCTATGGCTCGAGAATTTTAGGGTCTGGATTATGGATTATTTCAATACGAATGAAGGGTCAGCTGGAATCTTTTCTGTTTGGGGAGGTTTCAAAGCAGCTGTTCAGGCCCAAATGATAGCTGCATCTGCAGGAAAGAGGAAGAAGCGTCTGGTAAAAATTGCGGAACTTCAGCTAATTCTCCATAACGCTTACAGGCTTCGAAACCCTCAAACACACAGTCAGTGGGAGGAAGCCAAGAAATCTTTGAGAGATTTTTTTATCCTTGAGGAAATCAATAGCTCGCAAACTTTTTATGCAAAAGATTTATGAAGAAAGCCAAATGGTTGGGAAAATATAAGCCTGGGCAACAAAAGCACGTCAGGAATCAGCTTGTGTATCAGAGATAATTGATCCCAAAATAAATACAATAGTATCGGAGAGAACAGATATTGATCGGGTCTTTGTAGAATATTACTATCAGCTTTACACTACAAAAATACAATAAGCTCTGAAGTGATTCAGGAATACTTTGCAGGAGTAGAGCTTCCCAGATTAGATACAAATCCTGCATCACAACTGCAAAAAGAAATTACAACAGCAGAAATTTTGGAAGTTATAAAATCTATGGCAGGGGCAAAGGCTTGTGGGGAGGATGGACTACCCATCGAATTTTATATTGATTTTTGCAAAAGAGTTAACTTTATTCCTTACAAAACTTTTTAATTATGTTAAGACAGGCGGTTCAGTTCCATCGGAGTTTGAGAGGGCGATTGTAGTGAGTTTTACATGAAAGGGTAAACCATCTAATAATGTGAATTCATATAGACCCATCAGTCTCTTAAATACGGATTACAAAACTTTTTTGAAGATCTGGGCACCGCGTTTCTCCCCTTTGGCCCAAGAAGTAATCCACTTGGATCAAACAGGTTTTGTCGCTGGGCGGGCTATGGCATCCAACACGGGTTATCTGATACAAGCATTGGATTATTTTAATGTTAATAGGACACCAGCCGGTATCATGATGGTTGATGCTGAAAAAGCTTTCGATTTAGCTAATTGGGATACTTTTCCGGTCCAAGTTATTACTATGTTACAAAATGTTTATAGGGGATCTTGGACGCAGTTAGTTATAAATGGTAATCGAATAGGCTCAATCGATATTAATAGGGGTACTAGGCAAGGTTCCCCCGTATCACCTCTATTATTTACTTTTTTTTATAGAACCTTTAGCAATTAAAATAAGGGGCAACAGAAATATACAGGCACCAAACCCCAGAATGGCTAGATTGAAGTTATTTATCTCCTGAGAGGCAAAACAGCGAACAGATTTTGAGGGAATTTAATCAATTTGAATTAATTGGTGGATAAAAAATTATTCCAACTAAAACTGAAATTATAATATTAAATTCAGGAACTGAATTTTTGCCCCAAAATCTTCAAATTCAGACTTGTAAAAAATGATTGTATACTGTATCTGGGTATTTATGTAACAGGGCAATTTAGTGAGTTAGCTAAATTAAACTATGAGGCCACCAGTAGCAAAATACAGAAACTTTTGGAAAGCTGGGCAAGTCTTCCATTCACTTTAATAGGGCGAGTGGCGCTTATCAAAATGTCTATATTACCTTTGTTAATTTTTATGTTTTCCAACATTATAATTAAGGTTAATGCTACCTATTTTAAGGGACTCGATTCAATGATTAGATCTTTTATCTGGAATAAAAAGGCTTCTAGAGTCAAACTTTCGGTTTTACAATTAGACATAGAATCAGGTGGTTTAGCCTTACCATATATCCATACATATTACGATGCAGCATTTTTAGACTTTGTTGCTTGCTTATTATCCAATACAAAAGGTAGAGATAATTTTTGTATTAATAAAATGATTGTAGAAGCGGGTTCTCAAATCCCCACTTTGCTCAAAAGCTCGAAACTCCCCCCAAAAAATAGATATAAAACGCTTATTGATTTGAAAGGAAGACTGGATTTAGTTTTTTAAACAAAGTGGTTTTTCGAGGCTTTATGCCCTAAAGCTGAATGAATGTAGAGATCTGGGTCTCTATATACATTCTTCACATATCAAAATCTGGCAGGATTCTGGCTTGGGCACAGTTAAGCAGTGTTTTATTCAGGATATGATTTTAACATGGGAAGAAGTGCAGATAAGGAGTCATGATCGTACCATGCCTTTATTTTTTGAATATCTTCAAATTGTCCATTTCTTAAATAAATATAAGTTAATTTTGAGTTGTTCTCCTTCTAAGGTAGCTACTTCTCTTTTCTCCGCTAATATTAGAGGGGTAAGTAATTGGTATTGAGTATAGCGATCCCAAAATCAACCCCTTTTGGGAGAATCCTTTTTAGAGGAGGTTACTTTAGAAACTGCATGTTCATTTTCTAGCTTAGAATGGCAAAAGATATCAGTTGCTGGCAATAAGGTTCTTAGGGGCAGATTTATGAAGGCCTTGCGCCGCCGGTGCGTCACTTTATTTGATGCAACGGCGGCGCAAACAATGCGCCCTATTTACAATGTGACGCATCTAGGAGATGCGTCACATTGTAAAGCCCTGCGCCATCAGGAGATGTTCCGTCGCAGGGTGGGCGTTCCGGGGCAGGTGCGCCTCGCAAAAGTGGCTGAGTGAAATCTATAAGATTTCACTCAGTCACTTTCAGGACAATGCTGCGTCAAAACCCTGCGCCTGCTTGAAGCAGGCGTAGGTCTTGACGCAGCATTGTAAAGATGGGGCACCCCCGAGCCTTGCTGGAGCTGCGTCGCGCTTGCGACGCAGTTCCAGCAATGCGCCACCTTTTCGGCACAGATGCGTCACGCATCTGTGCCGTTTTTGCCCCATGGTGCGCTGCATTGTAAATGCGGCGCACCATGGGTGGCGGAGCAGCGGCGCAGGATGACTGGCGCATCCCTGGGGATGCGCCAGTCATCATAAATCTGCCCCTTAGAGTTGCCAACTTTAAAAGAAAGGTGTTTCTTTCCCATTGGATGGCGTATTATACTCCAAAGGCCCTTAACAAATTCGATCCCCAGGTTGAAAATAGATGCTTTCGTTACCTCTCTCCCACTGAAGGGGGATGGAGGCATATTTTTTTCTCCTGTCCAAAACTCGAGCTGTTTAGGCGTAAAATGTTTTGCTATTTTAGCCAGGCCATAAAAAAACGTTTCCCCCAATCGTGAAAGTAGCTCTGTTTGGTATAACAGTGAAATCTGGCCCATTTTTAATCCTACAAAATTGGAGTTCACTGGAAGCACCCTCATACGAAAAATGGCTTAATAAAATGCAGCGAACCAAGACATTTGAAGAAGTTTATGCTATACGAACGGGCGCACTTAAAAGCTTTCCGTCTAGCTAGAAATATTTATTTTAATTTTTATATGCTGAGAATTATATATTTAAAGATAGTCAAATTAAAGGTAAAGTCTCTACAAATTGTATTATAGGATACATAGAAGCATAATGTATGGTTAAGCAAGCACATTTTCTATGAATTGTATTTTTCATATTTTTTTTTTACGTTGTCTGTTTTGTTTTCTTCGTGCTTTGCTTTTTGGATTTTGTAAAGATGATGTTTTACTAACTGCTGTCCTGCTCAATAAAATAAATACAGGAATGAGCTGTAAAATGATAAGTACAGCTAATTCCAGCCCTTTCCCTACCACACACCACAGCAAGGTGACTTACTGCACTGAGTGATTTGTTAACAAATATGCCCCGAAATCCAGAACATTGCACTTAACGTAAACTGCTCAAGTACCATAGAGAAGGAAGGAAAAACACTGATAATCAAGACATGAAATTAATCCTCATGAAGAATATTAACCTTTCTCTTCAGATCTGATTTACTTTGACCAGAATCTGAAATGTGTTCAAGTTAGTGCACACCTTGACATCTCTCATGCCATCTCAACTCCTCTAATCTTTTTGATATGTCATCACTTTTTTTTTTAGCACGTACTGGCACAAATCACTGAGTTCTGCAAGGCTAATCAACTCCCAGTTTGGGTGCTCTGCTCCTTAAAACAAGATAGCACTGGTTAACTATAATTGGGATTCGCTGAATAAAGCCATGGTATTATGGCGAAGTAAACACCAGTGACACAATGGTCAGATGTCATATGAGACTATAGTGTGTCCTTACACTATTCACATGGGGGACTTTCAAACCATGGCTGTTGGACTGCCCATGCAATGTTGAAATGCTGAAGCCAAAGGCTGTACCAGGAATGTCAAAGAAAACAATTTTTCACGTGGTAAAAATCTATATTGACATTAGAAAAGTCACTGTTAATAGTACCTCGGAGACCACACGTTCTGGGTGCATGTGATGTGAAAGTTAAGCACACTAAATATGGTACTACCATGCCTCCCCAGTGGCACGATTAAATTTGATTCCTCATTCTTTAGGATGCATTACCCCTCATCATTTATCATATATCTGGTTCATCAGACCACATCAAAATTGGTAAGTATGCCACAATGATGGTTTATAAAAAAGTAGTTAATCTCAGGCTAAAGTCTTTCAGAGACTATTTTAAATGCAGTCCGTTTTCCTTTAAAGGAAAACGGGTTGCATTTGGAAAAAAAAATGAATAGTTCACTTTTACCATTTTTTTAGAGCGGGCAGTGGTCCGTGGGACCACTGCCTGCTATTAAAACAGTTTTTACATACATTCACAAAGGGGAAGGGAAATACAAATGTTTTGTGACCACCTTTACGGTCACAAAACATTCATACATACCGCAGTGATTAGGAATTTAGAAGGGACGCCCGAAACACGCACCTTCCAAATACAAGTACCAAATCACAAGCCCATTTTGAGTTTCGGTAACAGGTTACCGAATCACAAAATAGGATTTGAAACATTTGAAAAGCATATTTTGAATTTGCAAACAGACCAATTCTGAGAATTGGCCCATTTGCGAACGCAAAAATGCTTGATACATGTGGCCCTAAGAGCCTTTGGGAGCAGATGTCCTGCTGGCAGAATACTGGCATGTTAGCATAGCAAATAAAAACTATCCCTCACAATCTGGGAGCTCAGGTAGTAGCCAGTAGAAAGAAATTTGGCATCAAGAAAATGTGGGTCTTAGAAAAAATGTAAACTTGTGGAGAAATAGAACAAGGTCCTGAGGCTCCCCAGTGAAGTTGCTACCCCGACAGACAATTCTTGGTTCCTTCATCTTCCAGATTTTTGTCGCCATTATAGTACCTCTAGCAGGACACTGTACGGAATGTATCCATCTTGTTTCTTGGTTATGGATCATTACCCCACACTATTGAAGGGCTTCAGGCTCCATAAATAATTCTAAGTCTGAAGGTTGGACTCAAGAGTTAGAAAAATAGGCAACGTGAACCCAGTGGCAAAGCAATATTGATGCCTACATTTTTTTCAAGTGTAACCTGCTCAAACGTGTTGGCATGAACATGTAAAATTTAAGTGGGAGCCTGTTTTATTTACACCTGGCCTCGTAAAAGCCTAGCTTGCGATCAAGTCTTGTCTTGGGTCACTGGAACATATTGATTTCCATAATTTCTTCCAAACCGTAATCAAAACTGTTGGTCAGGGTGAAGCACTAGGCTCTAACCAGCCTGTGCTTCATCGCACTCTGCCAGAAAAAAGGTGTCCATTACCTGATTACCCAAGCTTATTTGCACTTTCGTGTCTCTTTGTACTTTTGGATGCTTCAATCATGTTTCCTTTTTTCCTCACCTGATGTTTTAATATTTTCATCACGTGTTACTCATGAGATGTTTCTATTATTTGAAATCTGAATTTCTTTGATTCGTTTCATAACAGATAATGTGGCCACATTCCCTTTTCACCAACACATCAGTGATTTCAGAAGTGGCAGTCTAATTAGTTTGTTCGAATCAAAATGATTGTGGCCCTGTGGGATGAGGTCCAGGGGCCTACTAAGGCTCAAGCAGGGGGCCACATGGCCCCTTTTTTGTCTGCTAATCAAACCAATGAATGTACAAAGAATAATGCAATGCATAAAAAACTGTTCTTGATAATAATATAATAAATTCATTCTGTTCACCCATCCTTTGAATCCCTTTAATCCAGAAGTACAGGGCTGTAGTTGTCATAAAATAATCATTTTAAATTCATTGAATAGACTTAGGGCCAGATGTAGGTCGCCCAATACCTGTCGGTAACGGCCGAAATTTCCGAATTTCGGCCGTTACCGATCGGTATTAGGCTACTGAGATGTAGGTGGCCTAAATTTCAAATTCGGTAATTTACGGATTGGTATTTTAAGGAATCGGTAAATTACTGATTCCTTAAAATACCGAATCGGTAAATTACCGAATTTGCAATGTAGGGAGCACTCAAATGAGTGCATTGCATAGGTAAGGATTCGGTATTTACCACCAACTACAAGTTGGTGGTAAATATCGAAAACCTTTGCAAAAGCAATTATTTTGTTATTACAACAGTGCGATGTGGCAGACATACATGCCCATATGGCATGTATGTCTGCCACATGTGCACCCATGCACTATTTAGGGGTGCAACAGGGTGTCAATGTGAGACCCTGCCACCCTGCAATGAGTTCCCCATTTTACCGAATCGGTATTTACCGATTCGTTAATTCCAATGCATTCCTATGGGCCTGGAGGCCCATAGGAATGAATGGGAATTACCGAAGAAAATACCGAATCATACCGATTCCGTAATACTTATGAAATATTTACCTACATTGCATTTACCGATTCTAAAATACAGAATCGGTAAAATTCAGTATTTTAGAATCGGTAAATCAAGATTACCAACATCTGGCCCTTAGAATGAATTAAGAATTCATCTGAAATTTAATAACGTAGCTGAGGAACCATTAAGAGTAAAGTAAATTCAACAGAAAACTTGTTTGCCAAATTTTGTCAGACATTACGCACTAAAATCGGATGACAATTTTTAAATCAATAAAGTGATTGCTACTGGATGATATGTTTATGGCCATACCTGTATATCAAGCTTACTCAGGATCATGCATACTCAGGAGGGAAATAGTCTCTTACTCGCTTCATTAAAGTGTAATGCTGTGTGCCATGCCTTGTCTGAAGTGTAAGTCCCTTACCACCAGAGCTGCTCCAGCATTTTCACATCCACATGGGCGCATAGAGTTTTCTAATGGATTGTGAGTAGCGTGTAGCAGAAGTTGCAAAAGAACATTTTTGGAACGCTGCATGGCACTCAGGATGAGGCAGAATATATGCCAAAATGAGGACGTAGCTGCCAGAGCAGGGATTTCTGTGTCTCAAATGGCAAGTATAATAATCACATAGCTCCTGCCATTGATTGTATGGACCGTTGTTAGTCGACAAAGACAACAGGTGAGGAGCTATCATTGGGTTTCATTACCATAAACAAGCCAATGGAAACTTCACAGAAATGCACAACGAGGGTTGAAATGAGTTTAACAAATGTATTAACAAATTATTTCAAATCAAATCATTAATTCAGTAAGTATTTAAAATGTATTCATCATTATTACAGATTTCAGAGTCGAATAGTCTAAAAGTCGATATTTCAAAATAAGATAAAATAGCACATAGCACATTGATAAGGAATAAAAATAGAATGCAGAATATGCAGCAAGTGTTTTCCATAAAGGTAAGTCCTTGATCTAAATTAAAGAAGATTGGGCAAGAATGACACCTAAAATCATTAAACTAAGGTCAGGTGTCAGCTTCAGAAAACCAAATGAAGCTTTCTGATGAAAGAATATGAATTCACAGGCATGAAGCCTTAGCACTCAGGCAGTGGAGAGTAGCAGAGTCTAGAGGGTATTTATCAGCTTGAAGTCAAATCAAATCAAATCAAAAATCACTTTATTCGGTTTTGCAAAGAAGACCATAAAAGTTCATAAAAATACATTTCATACATTAGTTCAGTTTAAAAAGACTATTAAAAAATCATGAGTTTAAAATGCATTTTGTAAAATCGTTAAAAGAAGGGGATAGACTCTTAGTACCAACCCTTATAGTCTCTTCATACATTTGATTTTTCAGAGGTTAGACCTATGGCGTATGCAAAATTTCAAAAAACGTACAGTTGCTTTTGCTATCAATTCATTTTCTAGATATTGTAACGCCAGATAGGCTGGGCGACATTGGCGTAGGCCCCAATATTTAAATATGGGCAGTAGCCATTGTCTGCGGGGTGCCTCAAAGAATTTACAAAATAGGACTGTATGTATTGTCGACTGCTTTGATTGGGAGTCACAAGGGCACAATGACATTTTTGATGTTCAATCATTTTGTGTGGGAAAGCAGACCATTAAGTGGAACATGTTGAACCTGAAGCGTGTCAGAAGTAGTTTTTCAAATGGGGTCATGTTATACAGCAAATAAGGTTCAATAGATGACACTGTTTGAACTAATAGACTTTGTTGCACAGAGGATTTATGGATTTCTTTTAGCAGACGTATTTGGTGCAGATGTGATAAACATGCTTTCCTCAGATCTTTTTTGGAAATGCTGTATAAAGACAATGGATCTGTAAAATAATGTCTGTGTCCCATGTCTGTAAGAAAGGCTTTTACGTAGGCTGTCCATTTCATCCGCCCATAGTGCTCCAGCGTCTGAATGTCTTGAATGATCAGTCTGGTTAAATTGCATTGTTCAGTGACCCAGATTCTTCTCCAGAGCATTATAGGTTGTGTTCTTATAATGTCCTCTAGGTGGTCTATGCCCAGCTCTTCGTGACAGGCATATGTAGAAGAATTTTTCGGCAGCCCCAATAGGTATCTTAGGAAGGCATTTTCTATTTTTTGTAATTCAGTCACGTTTGCGTATCCCCATATCCCTGCCCCATAGATAGCAGTACTAACACATTTTGCCTTATAAATTTTTAAGGTTTCTAGAGGTGGCTTGTGACCCAGTTTTTGGACAAATGTTCTCAAGGCCGCTGTTGTTTTTAGAAATGATAGTTTTCTCGCCGAGATTGCCGCTTTCCACTTAAATTTGTCGTCAATGACAATTCCCAGGTATTGGTAAGTGGGTGTTCTTTCCAGAGCTTCCCCTTTCACAAATAATGTTTTAGGTTTCATGTTTTTCCTCCCCGCATGCATAGTAAAAGTTTTTTTAACATTTAAAAACAAGTTCAAGCTCAACATGAATTCACAGTATCTATCCAATTCTCGCTGCAGTTCCACAGATGTTCTCGCTAAAATGACTGCGTCGTCGGCATATAGCAGCGCGGGTATATGCCGACGACCGACAGAGGGGAGGTCTCTACTTCCCTCAAGCAATGCTGTCTCAAGGCCATTTGTGTAAAGGGTGAATAGAAAGGGGGCCAGTACGCATCCCTGTCTGACCCCCTTTTCTACCCGGAAGCTATCTGACAGTTGACCCTTTGTCCCAAATCGCACTCTGCCTGTTGTTCCAGTATAGAGTTCTCGTAGGAAATCTACAATAGGGGGATCTACTCCCATATTCAACAGGATCGTCCACAGCCTTGAATGTATGACACAATCGAAGGCTGCGGATAGGTCCACATACACCATGTGAAAGGCACTCCCCTTGGCCTCTAAGTATTTTCCTGCCAATAGGGTCAGGTTTAGTGCTTGGTCCACAGTGCCTAGCCCTTCACGGAAACCATATTGTATGTCTGATATGACATTGTTTGTGACTGCCCACTCCTGGAGTCTCTCGAGAACTATCCGACCAGCGACCTTCCCGAGAGAGTCCAGGAGGGAGATAGGCCTATAACAAGTTGGTGAGTTTCGGTCTCCCTTTTTGAAGATTGGGACTAGTACAGAGGTCTTCCATGATTTTATCAGCCCTTCTTTTAGGGATGCGTTTAAAACATTTGTCAGGAGCGGGGACCAGAGTTCTTCCTCGTATTTATAAATGTCAACGGGAACCCCGTCGGGCCCCGGGGCTTTGCCTAATTTAGTGGATTTTAAGGCTTTCTGTACCTCGTCGTGCGTAAACTGCAGGTTTAGTGGATAGATAACTTGCTTCAGCAAGTCCGTTGTTTCCATATTATCTGGTGGACTTAAACCAAAAACATTTGAGTAGTGTTTTACCCATTCAGTGTTGGTGATCGCGACATCAATAGAGGGTATATCCTCCTTCCCTGTGAGGTATGGTGACCTTACTATTTTCCAGAACTCAACACTGTCTTTGAGTTCTGTACTTTTTTTTAGACACTCCCAGAGGTCAGTTTTTATCTCATGTTTTCTGTTTTTAATTGCTAAGGCATATTCTCTCCTTAGAGCGGTAATTTCCACCCTGTCTCTATCCTTACTGGCCAATGCTTTTTTTAGTTTTACATGTGCTTTCGTACAAGCTGAATTGAACCAGCCTTTTTTATCACGGATAATCTGTTTGCAAGATCTAGTTAAAGCCTTTTTTATCTTTTCTGTGATAATATTAAAGCTAGCTATTGTCTTGGAGCTTTCTGCCTCACGGTCTAAACAAAGTGATATCTCATTTTTACAAGCTGTAACAATTGTTGAAGTGGTCGCTTTTTTATCAACATTTCCCCATTTTAGGGTGTAGCCATTAAGAGACCCCATCTCTAAGTTTTGTTGATGCAGTAAGGAAAAAGTATCAAAATCTTTTTGTTTTCTTTGTTCTCTTAGACTGATTACTATCGGAAAGTGGTCACTTAAAGGATTTTTGGGTACTTCGAATAATTCTATATTTGGACCTTTATGTGCTGAGATCATAACGTAGTCTATCAGACTCGTCAGTCCCCTGCCATTAAAGGTTGGGGTGAAAGGTACTTGAGAGGTTTTTTGTTCGTTTGCAAAACCCAGTTCTAATTCGGTTACAGCCTCATTCATTTCTTCACCTTCATGTGAATGAGTAAAGTGAGTGATCATATTTCCATCATCTTCTACTATCCCACATTTATCTGTATTATTATTGTCACATAGGTGGATGTTAAAGTCTCCGCCCCATAGTATAGTGCATGTTTTATTAATAAATTTCTCTTTTAGGTTTTGTAAAGTACCAGAGATTTCTTGAAGAAGGTTAGTTAGATCATCTAGTTTTTTGTTATTGTAAAAGTTTACAATGATGTATACTATCTGTTTAGTTGTCTTTATAATAACTATTTGGTAATTCTCCTGTAATTTTACTATTCTCCTGTAAGCAAGTCAGCAAGCAACTCCAAGATTTGCTCTCTGAGGGCCAGATGTAGGTCGCCAAATACCGGTCGGTAACGGGCAATTTCGGCCGCTACCGACCGGTATTTGGATATTGAGATGTAGGGGGCCTGAATTTACAGAATCGGTAAAGTTACAGATTCGGTATATTTACCGATTTGGTAAAATACCGAATCGGTAAATTAACCGATTCTGTAAATCCAGATGTAGGTGGCACTGAAAACAGTGCCACAGGCCCTTAGGAATTCGTTATTTACCACCAAATAATACTTGGTGGTAAATAATGATTTTCTGTGTACATGCACATCTGTGCATGTACACCGGTGCCATGTGGCACACATACATGCACTAAGGGCATGTATGTGTGTCACATTGCACACAAGCCAGAATCAGGGGTGCAACAGGGTGTCAAAGTGACACCCTGTCCCCCTTGTAAATTCAGTAATTTTACTGAATCGGTATTTACCGATTTGGTAATTGAAATTGATTCCTGTGGGCCTCAAAGCCGATAGGAATCAATGGCAACTACCAAATCGGTAAATACCGATTCGGTAATTACCGAATCTTACCGATTCGGTAATTGAATTGGTAAAAATACCTACATCCCGATTGCCAGTTCTTAAATACCGAATCGGTATGATTCGGTATTTAAGAATCGGTAATCTGGGATTACCTACATCTGGCCCTAAGATCTCTCTCGAGGATCTGCTCTCTAGTCTGAGGAACACACACTATACAACAAAACACCAGCGGTAACGTTTCACTTTGTTCGTACTCTCGCAAATCAGTCAGTCTTCACCAACTCCCCAGTTTCACAGATCTTTACAATGACACATGCATGACTATGCAATTTAGTTTGTTGGAATGGGTAAATATGATGTCATTGAATACCATGATATGTGCAGGCCAAACAACGGCAATGCCCATAAATGCGATGTCAACGTATGTCATAATCTGTGCCCACATAATGTTAGTGCCCTTAATGCAAAGTCTATGCTTGCACAACAGCGATGATACCGGCAGTAGCAATGTCAATCTATGCCACCAACTAGGCACAAATAAAAATTTTGTTACCAGTAAAAGCAATGTCGATGTACGCCATGATTTAGGCATGCATAACTGTGTCAATATCAGTAAAGACAATAGCAATGCACTCTATGGTACCTGTACGCACAATGTTGAGAATGTTGATGAAAATGATACCAATGACTGCCATGTTATTTTCAGGAGTCCCAGTTTACTCGCATTATTGCTGTTGGCATTACACCATTCGACTTTCGCATCATCCCAGGGACCAAAATACATTGTCAGGCAGGTCCCGTGACCCACATCCAAGCCTATCGAATAGCAGGACACAGGTGAGGTCTCTCTTAACCCAAAGACAAATGTGCACCCAGGGAAAACCCTGATCGATGCCACAGAGAGATAGCTGCACCACAAACAGGTCCAAGAAAAATGGCCCCAAATAAACAAACTAGGCCAAAGGCTCATATTCCCCAAAACTACCATGAAGCTAGAAACCACATGTAGATGGAAACACTCAGCCATGACATGCACAGCACATGTGGGGATTATGCTCTCCTCATGCTGGACATCTGGACACATACACAAAGGTCCACACTAGCTCTCCCTGAGGTCGAGAGCCATCTGTGTCCTTATCTGATGCCCAAGCCAGTTAATTTATGTCTGAGATGCTTTACAGAGATGCAGAAATGGTTTTATTGTACCTCACAAAATGTATATAATACCAGCCAGAACATGAACACCGGGATACTTTCCTCAGATGCATTCTGTCAAGACTCTCCTGGCCGCTGTGTTTGATTACAGCAATTTGTACCTGTTTCGCCAAATGCCTCTTATCTTTTCATTTCTTTAAGGTAATTTCCAACATTATAATTAAGGTTAATGCTACCTATTTTAAGGGACTCGATTCAATGATTAGATCTTTTATCTGGAATAAAAAGGCTTCTAGAGTCAAACTTTCGGTTTTACAATTAGACATAGAATCAGGTGGTTTAGCCTTACCATATATCCATACATATTACGATGCAGCATTTTTAGACTTTGTTGCTTGCTTATTATCCAATACAAAAGGTAGAGATAATTTTTGTATTAATAAAATGATTGTAGAAGCGGGTTCTCAAATCCCCACTTTGCTCAAAAGCTCGAAACTCCGCCCAAAAAATAGATATAAAACGCTTATTGATTTGAAAGGAAGACTGGATTTAGTTTTTTAAACAAAGTGGTTTTTCGAGGCTTTATGCCCTAAAGCTGAATGAATGTAGAGATCTGGGTCTCTATATACATTCTTCACATATCAAAATCTGGCAGGATTCTGGCTTGGGCACAGTTAAGCAGTTTTTTATTCAGGATATGATTTTAACATGGGAAGAAGTGCAGATAAGGAGTCATGATCGTACCATGCCTTTATTTTTTGAATATCTTCAAATTGTCCATTTCTTAAATAAATATAAGTTAATTTTGAGTTGTTCTCCTTCTAAGGTAGCTACTTCTCTTTTCTCCGCTAATATTAGAGGGGTAAGTAATTGGTATTGAGTATAGCGATCCCAAAATCAACCCCTTTTGGGAGAATCCTTTTTAGAGGAGGTTACTTTAGAAACTGCATGTTCATTTTCTAGCTTAGAATGGCAAAAGATATCAGTTGCTGGCAATAAGGTTCTTAGGGGCAGATTTATGAAGGCCTTGCGCCGCCGGTGCGTCACTTTATTTGACGCAACGGCGGCGCAAACAATGCGCCCTATTTACAATGTGACGCATCTAGGAGATGCGTCACATTGTAAAGCCCTGCGCCATCAGGAGATGTTCCGGCGCAGGGTGGGCGTTCCGGGGCAGGTGCGCCTCGCAAAAGTGGCTGAGTGAAATCCATAAGATTTCACTCAGTCACTTTCAGGACAATGCTGCGTCAAAACCCTGCGCCTGCTTGAAGCAGGCGTAGGTCTTGACGCAGCATTGTAAAGATGGGGCACCCCCGAGCCTTGCTGGAGCTGCGTCGCGCTTGCGACGCAGTTCCAGCAATGCGCCACCTTTTCGGCACAGATGCGTCACGCATCTGTGCCGTTTTTGCCCCATGGTGCGCTGCATTGTAAATGCGGCGCACCATGGGTGGCGGAGCAGCGGCGCAGGATGACTGGCGCATCCCTGGGGATGCGCCAGTCATCATAAATCTGCCCCTTAGAGTTGCCAACTTTAAAAGAAAGGTGTTTCTTTCCCATTGGATGGCGTATTATACTCCAAAGGCCCTTAACAAATTCGATCCCCAGGTTGAAAATAGATGCTTTCGTTACCTCTCTCCCACTGAAGGGGGATGGAGGCATATTTTTTTCTCCTGTCCAAAACTCGAGCTGTTTAGGCGTAAAATGTTTTGCTATTTTAGCCAGGCCATAAAAAAACGTTTCCCCCAATCGTGGAAGTAGCTCTGTTTGGTATAACAGTGAAATCTGGCCCATTTTTAATCCTACAAAATTGGAGTTCACTGGAAGCACCCTCATACGAAAAATGGCTTAATAAAATGCAGCGAACCAAGACATTTGAAGAAGTTTATGCTATACGAACGGGCGCACTTAAAAGCTTTCCGTCTAGCTAGAAATATTTATTTTAATTTTTATATGCTGAGAATTATATATTTAAAGATAGTCAAATTAAAGGTAAAGTCTCTACAAATTGTATTATAGGATACATAGAAGCATAATGTATGGTTAAGCAAGCACATTTTCTATGAATTGTATTTTTCATATTTTTTTTTTACGTTGTCTGTTTTGTTTTCTTCGTGCTTTGCTTTTTGGATTTTGTAAAGATGATGTTTTACTAACTGCTGTCCTGCTCAATAAAATAAATACAGGAATGAGCTGTAAAATGATAAGTACAGCTAATTCCAGCCCTTTCCCTACCACACACCACAGCAAGGTGACTTACTGCACTGAGTGATTTGTTAACAAATATGCCCCGAAATCCAGAACATTGCACTTAACGTAAACTGCTCAAGTACCATAGAGAAGGAAGGAAAAACACTGATAATCAAGACATGAAATTAATCCTCATGAAGAATATTAACCTTTCTCTTCAGATCTGATTTACTTTGACCAGAATCTGAAATGTGTTCAAGTTAGTGCACACCTTGACATCTCTCATGCCATCTCAACTCCTCTAATCTTTTTGATATGTCATCACTTTTTTTTTTTTAGCACGTACTGGCACAAATCACTGAGTTCTGCAAGGCTAATCAACTCCCAGTTTGGGTGCTCTGCTCCTTAAAACAAGATAGCACTGGTTAACTATAATTGGGATTCGCTGAATAAAGCCATGGTATTATGGCGAAGTAAACACCAGTGACACAATGGTCAGATGTCATATGAGACTATAGTGTGTCCTTACACTATTCACATGTGGGACTTTCAAACCATGGCTGTTGGACTGCCCATGCAATGTTGAAATGCTGAAGCCAAAGGCTGTACCAGGAATGTCAAAGAAAACAATTTTTCACGTGGTAAAAATCTATATTGACATTAGAAAAGTCACTGTTAATAGTACCTCGGAGACCACACGTTCTGGGTGCATGTGATGTGAAAGTTAAGCACACTAAATATGGTACTACCATGCCTCCCCAGTGGCACGATTAAATTTGATTCCTCATTCTTTAGGATGCATTACCCCTCATCATTTATCATATATCTGGTTCATCAGACCACATCAAAATTGGTAAGTATGCCACAATGATGGTTTATAAAAAAGTAGTTAATCTCAGGCTAAAGTCTTTCAGAGACTATTTTAAATGCAGTCCGTTTTCCTTTAAAGGAAAACGGGTTGCATTTGGAAAAAAAAATGAATAGTTCACTTTTACCATTTTTTTAGAGCGGGCAGTGGTCCGTGGGACCACTGCCTGCTATTAAAACAGTTTTTACATACATTCACAAAGGGGAAGGGAAATACAAATGTTTTGTGACCACCTTTACGGTCACAAAACATTCATACATACCGCAGTGATTAGGAATTTAGAAGGGACGCCCGAAACACGCACCTTCCAAATACAAGTACCAAATCACAAGCCCATTTTGAGTTTCGGTAACAGGTTACCGAATCACAAAATAGGATTTGAAACATTTGAAAAGCATATTTTGAATTTGCAAACAGACCAATTCTGAGAATTGGCCCATTTGCGAACGCAAAAATGCTTGATACATGTGGCCCTAAGAGCCTTTGGGAGCAGATGTCCTGCTGGCAGAATACTGGCATGTTAGCATAGCAAACAAAAACTATCCCTCACAATCTGGGAGCTCAGGTAGTAGCCAGTAGAAAGAAATTTGGCATCAAAAAATGTGGGTCTTAGAAAAAATGTAAACTTGTGGAGAAATAGAACAAGGTCCTGAGGCTCCCCAGTGAAGTTGCTACCCCGACAGACAATTCTTGGTTCCTTCATCTTCCAGATTTTTGTCGCCATTATAGTACCTCTAGCAGGACACTGTACGGAATGTATCCATCTTGTTTCTTGGTTATGGATCATTACCCCACACTATTGAAGGGCTTCAGGCTCCATAAATAATTCTAAGTCTGAAGGTTGGACTCAAGAGTTAGAAAAATAGGCAACGTGAACCCAGTGGCAAAGCAATATTGATGCCTACATTTTTTTCAAGTGTAACCTGCTCAAACGTGTTGGCATGAACATGTAAAATTTAAGTGGGAGCCTGTTTTATTTACACCTGGCCTCGTAAAAGCCTAGCTTGCGATCAAGTCTTGTCTTGGGTCACTGGAACATATTGATTTCCATAATTTCTTCCAAACCGTAATCAAAACTGTTGGTCAGGGTGAAGCACTAGGCTCTAACCAGCCTGTGCTTCATCGCACTCTGCCAGAAAAAAGGTGTCCATTACCTGATTACCCAAGCTTATTTGCACTTTCGTGTTTCTTTGTACTTTTGGATGCTTCAATCATGTTTCCTTTTTTCCTCACCTGATGTTTTAATATTTTCATCACGTGTTACTCATGAGATGTTTCTATTATTTGAAATCTGAATTTCTTTGATTCGTTTCATAACAGATAATGTGGCCACATTCCCTTTTCACCAACACATCAGTGATTTCAGAAGTGGCAGTCTAATTAGTTTGTTCGAATCAAAATGAGATTGCATCACCCAGAATGCGCCAGGCTATCACATTTAAGTCCAGTACTGGAAACAATGGGACATATTATCAAGCAGGGCGTTAAAAATTATCGCCGTTTTAGTGGCAGAAAACTGCCGCTAAAGCGGCGATGATGGGCTTGATAATATGGCCTTGTGAATTCCAATAGAAACCCATGTTCTGCTGTGAACATGGGCTTCTATTGGAATTTCACCAAGCCCATTATCGCCGCTTTAGCGGCAGTTTTCTGCTGCTAAAACTGCGATAATTTTACCGCCCAGCTTGATAATATGCCCCAATGTCTGTAATTACCTGGAGGGATTTGTCAATCTATTTTTTGCTGCCCAACTACTTCACACACTTTTTATGAGGAAAGTCTTGCTGCTTTGTGCAATAGCACCAGGACTAAACCGGCACACCAAAAGTGTATTTACCTGATAGAGCCCTGACTTATCACCTGTGTAGAAGTTCATTCCTTACTTTCACCTGGTTAATCCAAGATCTCACTTTATTTTCAAAATACATCTAAACTAGGACCAAAGACCAGGCAACATACACAGAAATAGATTACAACAGAAAATCCCTGACAGGAGGTGACATCATTACAGAAAGGCTACAGCAGAACATGATAGTTTATTTATTTATTTATTTCTAATTTAATTATTTAGAAGTGCAGTTACCAACGGCATTATAGTAATAAAAAAGCAAAAGATAACCAAACTACTGCCAATACTGATGAAGACATGACAAAAGCAATTGGAAAGGAGGAAGAGATTGTTCTAGAAGAAGATGAAGGTTTTCAGTGAACGAAAGTGATAAAATCTGACAAGACACACAGGGGAAAGAGGACAGCATACCATATTTGGGTTCTCAAAACATGGAAAGAACATCCAACACATCGAGTTTTTCTGAACTGAGGAGTATCATAAGAAGAACGAAATCCACATATTCAACGTTTTTAACAGAACATATGTGACAATCAGATCCAAAATAATTTTAGACCCAGTCGGAAAAGATCATGCTGCCTGTAGCACATAAATGTGCGATGGATTATTTTACTAATTTGTAACCAGTGTAATTATCTAAAGTTATCCAAGATGTGGGCATACTTTCATGTTCCATTATCCACACGAACCACTGTGTTTTGAATGCCCTGAAATATCTTAAATTGTTTTGGGCGAGCATGAGGCAGACAACATTCCCAAAGTCTATGAAGAATAGAATTAGCAATCCACAGGCAGCGAGAAATTTCTCCCAGCAATACAAGTAAGAATGTTTATAGTAGAAGTAAACAGGAAGCACAGAATTTCTGGACTTGTAAGTCAAAATATAGGCTCAACTGCTCAACTTTTCCTACAGATTCAAGATGAAAGGCACAATGGAAACGTTGCCCAATTTATAAATGTTTCCAAAGTTTGTAAAATATAGCTAACACAAAATGTGTAGCTTTGTCATTTTGATTGTTCTTTATACCTGGGGACAAAACCATGGGCATGACTCTTGGCTACAGTACTTGCATGAGCAAACATAAACATAAGTGCAGCATTGAGGCATTTGGATGTGTGCAAATTGTGTCCAGAGGCATGGTGGGCCATTGGGATACTTTTGGTGCATATTTTAATGTGCACACGTGTCAATGCTGCTAAGCAGTAGAAGTAATTGAGGTGCACACCAGTATGTACCTGTCACATGGCTCATACCATCCTGACATATGAAATTCCATGGGAACAGTTTTTGGGATTAACCATTTTACTGTTCTTGTCAAGGCATAATCTAACTGGTGGTCTATGATTTCAACACCTTGTACAAGTGAAATTTTCACTCTGGAATGCTTGCTTTGATAGGTTATTAACAACAATTTGAAACACATACACGAAAACATTATAATGTGAACTAGCAGCAATAAATATTACAATTAAACACTTCATCTTGGGTTGTTTGAAGGCGGCAGACGTACTTTCATTGGCAGTTGGAGGGCATCAAGAATTTATTACATATGACGCATTTTTGATAGGGATGAGCGAGAAGTGAAAAGACTCTTTGCATAGAAAGAAATGAAAAATTGTGGGCCAAACCAAATTCGCATTGGTAAGAGCAATTAATTCAGCTATTTGAGTAGGGCACATAAGGAATTAACTTTTGGGGTGCATACTGAAGGCTAATAAAGCAGAACTCAAATTGCTTACAGTAAAGTATGTGGGGATAGGAGGGAAACATGACAGAATGGCTGCTGGGTTTGGAAAACTAGTACAACTGCTCAATGTAACAGCAATAATAGTGCATAGATCTTGCACAAAAAATATAGTTCTTTTATTTTCAGATGTAATATTCAAATAGACACCATCACTGGTGCACCACTTATTTCATTTTAGTTTATGCAGAAAGCCCCTCTCCATCAAGTACACCGGGGAGGTGTGACTCAAAAGGAAATTGTGTTGGTTTGTGATCTAACCATAAAAACTAGCACAGAAATACAGGATGAGCAACACAAAAGTTTGAAATGCTAATAGCATCAACAATTTTGACTGAGAGGGGAAGAGTTAGAAACTCAGATGTTTTTAGCAAATCGACTAGAATGAGTATCAATAAAAATAAAAGACGTGATCTCTCTGTTGATGACGCCTTGTACATACAGTCTTTTTTTGGGCTAAGGGGATTAATGTGTGAACAGAACAAGAAGCTGCCCATCTGCTGACCTAAAATGACAGGTACCTATTAAGATGAGGTCAGACGTCAAATTATTTTGGTGGATCTCAAATGTTCTGGGGCAGATTTGGGAAGTCTCACTTCCAATTTCAATGTCATTTGAAACAATCAAAACAGATGGCAGTAGTGGTGGAGCAAACTCTCCACTAGTCCAATCTTGTCCCTTCCATGTCCTTTCATGTCTCAGTTAATTTAGCCCACTTGGCCCTTCCATGCCCTTTTCACTAACCATTCTCCAAAAGAATTGCATTTGTGATTACATTAATTATGATTCAGTGGAGTATTTCTCTTTGAACAGAAACACAATTATTTGCAACAGATACATGTTTTGCCACTTCCACACTACACATTGCGTAGGACTTTGGGGGCAACAGATATAAACGTCATTTATCGTTCCTAGGATTTACTGTAGCCAAGCGCGACATAGCCCAAGTATGGAAGGAACCATCCCCAGCCCCATTTGGGATATGGAAGCACTGGTTGGACTTCTGCATGGGGTTGGAAGAACCAGTCTTCAAAACTCATGGCTGACCCTACAAACACACATGCATATGGCAGCGATAGGCAGATTACAGAGGGATTATTATGACACCGCCATCACAGCCCACATTATTAGATTTGGAGGTTCTGCCCCACGAGTAACACAGACGTTTGCACACTGCTACTGAATTGCTGATAGGATTGTGTTATTCGACTAGTGGATGGAGACCTGGACATTTCTTACCAGCAATACTCCGACCTTCTGTAACGCGGCTGTTCTTTTTTGTTATACCTGGTTCTGTTTTTCTGCACCAAGAATGTGTTCCATGGTTTAAGCATGGACTTGGGGAAACAGTGTTTACATCGCAGATTGCCATTACAACGCGGTTGTTACAATGACCGCGTTGGTAAATCGCGAGCCATTACATTGCAAGTTGTTACAACGACTTGCTGTAGGGGGCAAAAGGTGTTGGATTTACAATCCAACACCTTCCCTGCTGTCGCACAAACTGCAGTAGGAATTGTAAATTATACTATTCATAAGTCCAGCGTGCTCCATACAGCAAGTCGTTGTAACGACTTGCGATGTAATGGTTTGCGATGTAACAACGCAATCGTTATAACAACCATGTTGTAATGGCATGCGATGTATCCCATGCATTGTAAAGACATATATTCATGGATTTAGACCCATTACCAGGTTTTCCGTTATTGGTAGACGTAGGGATGCGTCAAAATGCTATGCGTAACAGGTGTAACAGCTGGTGGGAGATTTAAACATGCTCCTGCCAGCTAGGAGCTAACGTCTGTTCTCTTTGCCTGCTCACAGGTCTTTGGGCAGGAACACTGAACAGATATTAGTCCTGCCCAGTGGAAGCATGCAAAAAAGAGCTACTCCCTATGGGCAGCAGCAATCCTGTCTCTGGAGCCATGCAGGTAGCCGGCTGGAGCTGTGGGCATCCTAAGGGTCCCCCTGTGGCCCCCCAAAGTGTGGTTTGTCGGTGTCAGGAGTGGGCACCAGGTCAACCACCTGGTGCCCCAGGTGAAGAGGTTCCCCGGACCCAAAAACGCTCAGAGTGGGTGCCACATGCCCCAACCCTTAATTAAGCATTTTGACCCTGGGAGACCAAAGAAAGCTCAGGGATAGGGGCTGAATGCCCCCTTCCTTATTAAATTGAATTTGACCCCGGGAATGGGTTCCCCAGGGCCAAATATGACTCGGAGAGAGTGGCCACAAGGCCCTCTTCTCTTCTAAATAATATATGGCCCTGGGATGGGGCCCCTGGACCTATGAAGGCTCAGGAATGGGGACCATGTGGCTCACCCCTCTTTTCTAGGGGATGGGGTCCCCGGGGTTGGATGAGGCTCAAGGAGGGAGAGCCATGTGCCCTCACTCTCCATATATGTGTAGTTTGGTGGGAGCCCTGGATGGGCACTGAGCACCTACCTATAACTTACAGGTGCCCTCTGGGACCACAATAGGCTCTGGGAGGGGGCCATGTGGCCACAGTCCCCTTTTTTTGGACCGTGGCCCTGTGGGATGAGGTCCAGGGGCCTACTGAGGCTCAAGCAGGGGGCCACATGGCCCCTTTTTTGTCTGCTAATCAAACCAATGAATGTACAAAGAATAATGCAATGTATAAAAAACTGTTCTTGATAATAATATAATAAATTCATTCTGTTCACCCATCCTTTGAATCCCTTTAATCCAGAAATACAGGGCTGTAGTTGTCATAAAATAATCATTTTAAATTCATTGAATAGACTTAGGGCCAGATGTAGGTCGCCCAATACCTGTCGGTAACGGCCGAAATTTCCGAATTTCGGCCGTTACCGATCGGTATTAGGCTACTGAGATGTAGGTGGCCTAAATTTCAAATTCGGTAATTTACGGATCGGTATTTTAAGGAATCGGTAAATTACTGATTCCTTAAAATACCGAATTGGTAAATTACCGAATTTGCAATGTAGGGAGCACTCAAATGAGTGCATTGCATAGGTAAGGATTCGGTATTTACCACCAACTACAAGTTGGTGGTAAATATCGAAAACCTTTGCAAAAGCAATTATTTTGTTATTACAACAGTGCGATGTGGCAGACATACATGCCCATATGGCATGTATGTCTGCCACATGTGCACCCATGCACTATTTAGGGGTGCAACAGGGTGTCAATGTGACACCCTGCCACCCTGCAATGAGTTCCCCATTTTACCGAATCGGTATTTACCGATTCGTTAATTCCAATGCATTCCTATGGGCCTGGAGGCCCATAGGAATGAATGGGAATTACCGAAGAAAATACCGAATCATACCGATTCCGTAATACTTACGAAATTTTTACCTACATTGCATTTACCGATTCTAAAATACAGAATCGGTAAAATTCAGTATTTTAGAATCGGTAAATCAAGATTACCAACATCTGGCCCTTAGAATGAATTAAGAATTCATCTGAAATTTAATAACGTAGCTGAGGAACCATTAAGAGTAAAGTAAATTCAACAGAAAACTTGTTTGCCAAATTTTGTCAGACATTACGCACTAAAATCGGATGACAATTTTTAAATCAATAAAGTGATTGCTACTGGATGATATGTTTATGGCCATACCTGTATATCAAGCTTACTCAGGATCATGCATACTCAGGAGGGAAATAGTCTCTTACTCGCTTCATTAAAGTGTAATGCTGTGTGCCATGCCTTGTCTGAAGTGTAAGTCCCTTACCACCAGAGCTGCTCCAGCATTTTCACATCCACATGGGCGCATAGAGTTTTCTAATGGATTGTGAGTAGCGTGTAGCAGAAGTTGCAAAAGAACATTTTTGGAACGCTGCATGGCACTCAGGATGAGGCAGAATATATGCCAAAATGAGGACGTAGCTGCCAGAGCAGGGATTTCTGTGTCAGAAATGGCAAGTATAATAATCACATAGCTCCTGCCATTGATTGTATGGACCGTTGTTAGTCGACAAAGACAACAGGTGAGGAGCTATCATTGGGTTTCATTACCATAAACAGGCCAATGGGAACTTCACAGAAATGCACAACGAGGGTTGAAATGAGTTTAACAAATGTATTAACAAATTATTTCAAATCAAATCATTAATTCAGTAAGTATTTAAAATGTATTCATCATTATTACAGATTTCAGAGTCGAATAGTCTAAAAGTCGATATTTCAAAATAAGATAAAATAGCACATAGCACATTGATAAGGAATAAAAATAGAATGCAGAATATGCAGCAAGTGTTTTCCATAAAGGTAAGTCCTTGATCTAAATTAAAGAAGATTGGGCAAGAATGACACCTAAAATCATTAAACTAAGGTCAGGTGTCAGCTTCAGAAAACCAAATGAAGCTTTCTGATGAAAGAATATGAATTCACAGGCATGAAGCCTTAGCACTCAGGCAGTGGAGAGTAGCAGAGTCTAGAGGGTATTTATCAGCTTGAAGTCAGCAAGCAACTCCAAGATTTGCTCTCTGAGGGCCAGATGTAGGTCGCCAAATACCGGTCGGTAACGGGCAATTTCGGCCGCTACCGACCGGTATTTGGATATTGAGATGTAGGGGGCCTGAATTTACAGAATCGGTAAAGTTACAGATTCGGTATATTTACCAATTTGGTAAAATACCGAATCGGTAAATTAACCGATTCTGTAAATCCAGATGTAGGTGGCACTGAAAACAGTGCCACAGGCCCTTAGGAATTCGTTATTTACCACCAAATAATACTTGGTGGTAAATAATGAATTTCTGTGTACATGCACATCTGTGCATGTACACCGGTGCCATGTGGCACACATACATGCACTAAGGGCATGTATGTGTGTCACATTGCACACAAGCCAGAATCAGGGGTGCAACAGGGTGTCAAAGTGACACCCTGTCCCCCTTGTAAATTCGGTAATTTTACTGAATCGGTATTTACCGATTTGGTAATTGAAATTGATTCCTGTGGGCCTCAAAGCCGATAGGAATCAATGGCAACTACCAAATCGGTAAATACCGATTCGGTAATTACCGAATCTTACCGATTCGGTAATTGAATTGGTAAAAATACCTACATCCCGATTGCCAGTTCTTAAATACCGAATCGGTATGATTCGGTATTTAAGAATCGGTAATCTGGGATTACCTACATCTGGCCCTAAGATCTCTCTCGAGGATCTGCTCTCTAGTCTGAGGAACACACACTATACAACAAAACACCAGCGGTAACGTTTCACTTTGTTCGTACTCTCGCAAATCAGTCAGTCTTCACCAACTCCCCAGTTTCACAGATCTTTACAATGACACATGCATGACTATGCAATTTAGTTTGTTGGAATGGGTAAATATGATGTCATTGAATACCATGATATGTGCAGGCCAAACAACGGCAATGCCCATAAATGCGATGTCAACGTATGTCATAATCTGTGCCCACATAATGTTAGTGCCCTTAATGCAAAGTTTATGCTTGCACAACAGCGATGATACCGGCAGTAGCAATGTCAATCTATGCCACCAACTAGGCACAAATAAAAATTTTGTTACCAGTAAAAGCAATGTCGATGTACGCCATGATTTAGGCATGCATAACTGTGTCAATATCAGTAAAGACAATAGCAATGCACTCTATGGTACCTGTACGCACAATGTTGAGAATGTTGATGAAAATGATACCAATGACTGCCATGTTATTTTCAGGAGTCCCAGTTTACTCGCATCATTGCTGTTGGCATTACACCATTCGACTTTCGCATCATCCCAGGGACCAAAATACATTGTCAGGCAGGTCCCGTGACCCACATCCAAGCCTATCGAATAGCAGGACACAGGTGAGGTCTCTCTTAACCCAAAGACAAATGTGCACCCAGGGAAAACCCTGATCGATGCCACAGAGAGATAGCTGCACCACAAACAGGTCCAAGAAAAATGGCCCCAAATAAACAAACTAGGCCAAAGGCTCATATTCCCCAAAACTACCATGAAGCTAGAAACCACATGTAGATGGAAACACTCAGCCATGACATGCACAACACATGTGGGGATTATGCTCTCCTCATGCTGGACATCTGGACACATACACAAAGGTCCACACTAGCTCTCCCTGAGGTCGAGAGCCATCTGTGTCCTTATCTGATGCCCAAGCCTGTTAATTTATGTCTGAGATGCTTTACAGAGATGCAGAAATGGTTTTATTGTACCTCACAAAATGTATATAATACCAGCCAGAACATGAACACCGGGATACTCTCCTCAGATGCATTCTGTCAAGACTCTCCTGGCCGCTGTGTTTGATTACAGCAATTTGTACCTGTTTCGCCAAATGCCTCTTATCTTTTCATTTCTTTAAGGTAATTCATATGCGAGCAACATTTTGTTAAAATGAACAGAATCTTGTGGTTCAGACGGCTTCTTCCACTCTTCCCGGTCAGAAAGTCAATGTCAGTTGTCTAAAACAGAACAAATGCCTATTCATTAGCTAACAGAAGGCTTCTGAAAAATTAAAGCATCTGCAGTGGAAAGAAAGAGAAAAACATGTTGTGTAAGCAACTGCAAAAATGTACAAAAAGGCCTCTTAGCCATAAATGTATCAAGTCAATATTCAAAATGGAATTAGTATTTAAGCTAACTTGATTCATTACAATATGTTAACTCAAGTGCTTGCTTGAAAAGGCTAAGGGCCTTATTACAAGTTTGACGGGCCTCTTGTAAGCCTGCCACCACCGTGTTAACAGGAGGAGCTCCAAGCCCGTTGTGTGCCCACACGCTGGAATATGAGTGTAATCCTGGGCAGGAAAGTGGTGCTTCAACTGTCTCATGGCTTTGTAAGGTTCAAAGAAGAGCCTGAATAACAGAACTCTGCTGTGACAGCATCTGCAGCACATTCCTGCATGATGTGGCATGCATGCCACACCATGCTGGAACGGGGGTACAATTACAGGGAGCACAAGATGTGCCCCTTTGCATGCACTTTAAGGCCCACACCCAGCCAAGGGCCATTTTAGGCAGACAGGCAGTAGTGGTCGGACTGCCACCGCCAGTATGGCAGTCCTAAGTAACGCTGTAGTCGTAAAAAGGCCCTTAGTGTGATTGCCTACCACAAATGTTGTCTGATGTGTGTACATGTTTTTTAACATTTTAAATCATACTTTGTTAATAAATGTATTTAATTTGAAAATGAGGAATTTCATTCTATCAGCTCCTCCACATTTAACCACAAATAAATATTTAAAGAGCACCTCCTCTGTCTGCTGAGTCATCATCTTGCTCTTTGTGTTTTGCATCTCCTTCATCTCTTTGTAAACCCCACTCTATCTCTCTCCATTTCTATTTCTACCCTCCTTTGCTTCTTTCTTTCTTCCTTTTTTCTGTTGCTAAACAACACCAAAATCCCTTATATAAAGCAAACAGGCATATCATGCAAATGCCAATAATCAGAATTGGCTAGCACCTAATAATTATGCACAGGCTGTATACTCCACTCCGCAAGCTGGACATGCAGTGTTTTGCTACTCTGATGCTCATCTTGCAGAGCGGAGTTCTGCCAACTCTGCCTACCGCCAGCGGAGAGTAGTTTTACCTGCACGCACTGCACTTGACCCTAAAGATGTGCCTCAGGCGGTCCTTTAATTCCTCTGCTACCCAGTGGAACCATAGAGTTCTCATAAAGATTAAAGAACTGGACTGCTGACCTCTCTCATACTGTCTCTGTTGAGTGTGTCTGTTTGAGATGAGAGATTTCTTTTTAATAGCCAAATTTCTTTTTAAGGAGCACAGGGTGGAAGTGAGGAGGACATCATGGCACACCGGAAATGGAGGAGAAAGCAGTGAACTTCACGTCCTCCTGTGCAAAACGGGAGGGAAAATGGGACTTGCCCGGAGCCCTCAGGCACCAACAAAGGGAGCCGACTGGCAAAAGATCAGGGGAGTCATATCAGTTGCCATGCCCATGAGCAAAGCATTAGGCTGCGAGGTGTGTGCACCGTCAGCAAACCACGCCCACTTCTAGGCAAGGTTAGAGGCCAAGTCAAAGGGTATAACATGGCAAGGCTCCTCTTTAATTTTCTTTATTTCTTTTGTGAGGGGGTGAGAGGAGACATACAGTCACTTCCTCCGAAGCATTCTCCACTATTGTAGAGAGCTTTCTGGTTATCCCCTCATTTAGGCCTATTCCTACTTGCAGAATAACAGCACCAAAATAACTCCCACTAATTGTGTTCCGTCATTAGCACTACATCTTTGTCTGTGAGATGGATTTATCGTGAAAGATTCTATACTGGTCACATGATACATTTTTGAAAAAAATAAACCTAATGGTTACACGGGATACCCTGGGGAGGACACAGAAGACTAACCCGAACTTTCCCTCTCGACCACTCTGTCCGCGGATCCTGCAAAGCGAAGAAAGGCTTAAAAGATACAATGAAGGACAAAAACAGAAAAGTAGGATGGAAACAGGGAGAACACTATTATCTTTACGGAAGAAAGAAGTGAGATGACAGCAAAAAAGTACTAGAGGAGAGAAAAAAAATGTGGAGAAAGAGGTGGAGTTGGCTGTTGAGGAGGAATTGAAACTCTAGCCAAGTGGTGACAACGTGGAGAAGATGCTAAAATTCTCACTGTGGGAAAGATGCCGACCATCATGGAGAACCCAGGGGAAAAATCTAGAACTGGCAAAGAAACTAAATAAAGGCACTGTCCATGGGGACAACTGCCTGTGGCAGCTGTCGGTGCCTCAACCCTCCAGTGCTCGTGTGCATACAAAGGTACAAGGGTGGAGAGCAGTTATGGGCATGATAGGTGATAGGAAGTAATGGGAGCTTCCTAAGAAAGATTTTCATTATGAGAACTTTTTTCAGTTTGAGAGGGTGTCCACGCCTGAGATTAAGGAAAGCTCCTTTAAAAAGAATCAAATAGAGGAGAACGTTTACATCAAAGAATCATTTTTCAGTTAATATTTTCTTTGTGATAAGTGTCTTGGTTTTATTTGGGTTCAAAAGAAAACCCAGTTGATTTGAGCCAAATGATGTCAACCCAAAGTTCTTAAACATAAAACTGCCATAAGATAATTTATGTACTTTTGAGACGGGGGAAATCAGTAAAAGGCATCTACCAAGCAGAGGAAAGATCACTCAGAGAATAGAACACTTACCTGTGGCTTCCTTCTTTTATTAAAGCTTCAGACAGGAAGGTCACTTACTGCGAGAGTCAGAAGAAGTGAAAGAGTCACCATTAATCAGGAACTCCACCCTGAACCTTTTTCTAAGACAGAATACTATGAATCAAGCTTTGTGATCCAGTAAACATCAAATTAAATGATACAAGCCTTCTGAAGAGTCATCATCTGTTGAGATAAAGTTTCAAGACAACGGTAACAAACACCTTCCCAATCAGCAGACGGTTGGAAATATGCATCTTATCTGCACATAAAGTATACTTCAGGTATGACTGGATGTTCTCCAGTTAACATTTGTACAGGCCCTCCAAGAAGTTCAAATGCATGTTCTTTTTTTCTTTTTTCTTTGTCCTCATCTCACCTTTGGCACTTGCAAAAGAAAGACACCAACAACCCTTTTTTTCTCTCCTGTGCACCCAGGGTCGGGGTCCTTGCTGCACCCGAAGCCGACCTGGCTACCCCTTTATCCCGGGGCCCGGTGTAATCATTGGACAATCTCGGAGTCGGATACCAGCCTCAGCTCGAGTGCCCATTCCCAAAGTGGGAGCCAAACTATGGTATTTCTATTAAATATAGCCCCCAACTCTAGCCGTGCAGTTTTTAGAACAGACTGTAGCCATTTATCATGTAGTGGGGGGGCCGGATCTTTCCACAACATACAGAGCTCTCTACGAGCGATAATAATTAGAGAGAAAACTAATGCAATCTGTTCCTCACTGAGCTCATTAGTGGTTTCCGAGTCCAACCCAAATATCACCCTCACCCCATTCAAACCAATATTTACTTTTAAAACACTATCCAGTGTCTCTCCCACTTTTGTCCAAAAGGGGCCAATCGCAGGGCAATCATAGAACATGTGTATATCATCCGCTTCTGCTAAATCACACCTTGGACACAAAGGGGGGGACATACAAACGTAGCTATTTTTTGGGCGTAAAATACAACCTATTTAATACAAAATAGTGGTTCTTTTTCAATGAGGCCGACTTAATATACCTATATAAAAATTTAAGAGATCTTTCATAGAGCTCAGCGGCAGAGGCCTCAAAGACAGATGCACTCCATACCTGGTTTAGAGGCGTGGCTGTGGTCTCTTCCGAATTCAGCAATTCTCTATACCAGAGGGCTACCTCTTTCTTCCTGACACCAACAGACTGGAGTGCTACCTCAATTTCCCAATTTCCCCCTACATTATCTTTCTCTGTAACATACCAGGAGCGGAGTTGAATGTATTTAAAACGGGAAAAAGATTCTCCTATCTTAGCCCGCAGAACTTCCCACGGAAGAACACCCTCCGCCGTGACAAGGTCTGACCAGGTAACTACACCTGCACTCCTAACAGCTTGAGAAAGACTGTCTTTTAGGCATAATGGGGTGCAAGGGGAGTCCCAGATGGGGGCCAGATCTGAATAATATTTTATACCCCAACATCGCTTCAGTCTGCACCACAACGTCAAGGCAGATCTTAAAACCTTTAGACTGACTTTTTTGAAGAATCTTGGGGACCCGTATTTATACAAAAAACCCGGGCCTCCCCCTTCTAGATCTTGCATCACCTTTAATATCCGGCCCCAATGAGATTCGTCTGGAGCGGTTAAGAGGGTACGGATGTTTTTTAATTGGAAGGAGAAGGAATACCAGAGAACATCCGGAAGCGCCATTCCACCCTTTAACAGACTCCTTTTTAGTTTTTTCCATGAGAACCGAGCATTCTTGTTTGCTCAGATGAAGCTACCTATCTTCCCCTGAATTTTCCCCAGTACTTCATTTTGAAAAGTTACGGGTATAGCATTAAATATATATGTTAGTTTTGGCAAAATAACCATTTTAACCAGGTTAACCCGGCCATAAATCGTCAAGGGGATACTCTGCCACTTCAGAAACAACAAACTAATATCCTTCATAACCTTCGTCAGGTTGACCTTTGCAATATTATTAAGGTCGGAGGTGATTAGAACTCCTAGATATCTGAACTGGTTACTTTGCGGGCCGTCCCAGTTATCTACTCCCCAGCACATTATTTCAGTTTTAATGTTGTTCATTAAATAACCAGAACGCTGTCCATATTCCAGCATGATCTCCTCTACTCTGGGGAAGACCTCCGCCGGATTACTGATATAAATCATTATGTCATCCGCATAAAGAGCCAATTGGGAGGAATAATCATTTATTCTAAAAGGGGTGACTCTATTATCCAATCGAAGTGCCTGTGCCAAGGGCTCAATGTATGTATTGAACAAAAGGGGCGATATAGGGCACCCCTGTCTAGTCCCTCTCCCCACATTTAATCGAGGAGACAACAGACCGTTCAGCAGTATTGCTGCTGAGGCTCCCTCATAGCAACTCCTCAGGGTATTAATGAAGGTCCCCCCAAACCTCATAGTTTTAAGCACATCCCACAGAAATCCCCAATTGACGCGGTCAAACGCCTTGGCGGCGTCATAAGCAGCCACCGCCAATGGCTCCGACCGCGTCACCGCCAGATCTATACAGCCTATGAGTTGGAGAGTCAGCTCATGGATGTGCCTCCCCGGAATAAAACCTTTTTGGTCTGGATTAATCAAGGACGGGGCCAGCCTGGCCAATCTCCCTGCCAACACACCAGTAAAGATCTTATAATCGACGTTTAGCAGGGAGATTGCCTATAAGACTCCGCCCTGAGAGGGTCTTTACCTGGTTTTAATAGCAAGACGATGGGGGACTCTTTCCAAGAAGGTGGAATTTTACCATGCGGGCTTTAAATAAAGTTAAACAATTCACACAGTCTAGGTGCTAATAAATCTATGAATATTTAATAGACCTCACCCGGTAAAGCATCAGGTCCGGCTGCTTTATTTTTTTTTATTTTATTAATTTGTAATTTAATCTCATCTTCTGTAAATTGACTATCCAGCAAGGTACGACCCTCCTTCGATAGCTTTGGTAATTCCTTGTCTTCCAACCAGCGCATGGCGTTTACTGAACTGCTGGAAGGCTCCTCTTTATATAGCTCCGAGAAGTGAGAAAAAAAAACATTTTTCCATCTCTATCTGCAGACATGATGTCGTGCCCTGTTCATCTATAATCAACCTATTGATGTTGTTCTTGACTCGGTCTGCTCTTATTTTCCCTGCCAGCACTGCGCCTGCTCTTTCTCTATATTCATAATTCTCCATGGAGTATGAAGCCCATTGAGCCTTAACCTTCTGGTCTAGAAGCCCCCGATATTCCTGGCGGAGAAGATCTATTTCAGATGAAATTCGGGGAGCATCTTCCGCATTTAGGTTCATTCTCAGTGTTTCTAAAGAGGAGATCTTATCCTCTATTATTTTAAACTTAGCAGCCTCTTTCCTGTTACAGGAGCTTATTGCGCTAAGAAATTGGCCGCGGACAAACGCCTTATAGGCGTCCCAAACAAATTCAAGGGATGTCGAGCCTAAATTATCAGAAAAAAAACTGACAGAGGAGGTATCTATCCTAGAGACAACTTCCTGGTCGTATAAGGCCCCTCGCTTAAGAGTCGATCTAGGATTTGCTTTCGGCCTGTCTCCTCCTAAATTGAATGTAACCAGAATAGGTGAATGATCGGATAACACACTAGGTAAAATGTCCATGTCCTTCATTGACTCCAAGCCTTCTCGGTCCAATAAAATATAATCCAATCTCGAAGCATGGCCATGTTTTTTACTAAAATAAGTATGACCTGGGATCGGGCCATTTTTCGCTCTCCAAGCATCTATTAGTCCCAGGTCTAGGATCATATTCTTCATTGCATGACGTGTCTTTGGAGCCACTACCACCAGACGGTGGTTGGAACGATCTTGCCTAGGGTCAAGAAGAACACTAAAGTCTCCTCCTATAAGTAGCATTGAACAGACTCCTGACAGGTTGTCCTGGACCTTATGTATATATACCGGATCGTCTATATTGGGGCCATAAAAAGAAACCACAGTCAGATCCCTCCCCCTAATGTTAATCAGAGCTTGGACCCATCTGCCTGAATGGTCAGTTAAGAATGATTTTATTGAGCCGCCACAGCCACCTTTAACTAATATCGCCACCCCTTTATTAGTGACAGATTGATCTGAATAGCAAAAAGCATCAATCCATCTTACTCTCCCAAAGGCCTCTTTAGCGTCTACAGATGTCAGATGGGTTTCCTGGAGCAACATCACTTTAGCTTCTGACTGCTTTAGATATTTAAATATCAATCTTCTATGTCGGATACATCTAAGCCCATTAACATTCCAAGATAAAAAACCTATATCACCCTGCACCATATTTTGTAAACTCCTGCCCCCCTCTTACTCCAGCACCTGACTGAGCAATACAATAATAGAATGTTGCTTGGCGTAAGTATTTCTTGTACAATTCGTAGAGATAAGGACACATTTATTTTTCCCCACACTGCAACCCCCCCCCCCGTGACCCAACAACCCCCCCCCCCCATCCCACCCTGGGGAACCCTCTTTATCTTCTTGAGCAAACATGCTCTACGACGGGAAGTAATCAAAAAAGAGAAATTACTGCCTTACTGCATAGAGCATCTAACTTAATCAATGGATATACTGAACTGGTCTAATTCCTACCATTGGAGTTCATAATAGACCCATCAGGGAAAATCAGTATTATCAGTATTATGGCTCACCCGGACCCTGACCCAGACCCAGCTGCCCCGGATGGCATCAACCCCTGCAAACCTACTCCACTCTCCCCTTTATTCCCAGCTTTGATTTTTTCTATCAGGCAATCTGCCTCCTCCACCTGACGAAAATTATACATATGATTATTCCACATGACCCTCAAGGAAGCAGGGAATTTCATTTGCGCACGAGCCCCCAGAGAATTAAAGGTTGCCAGTCTCTTGCCCATCTCCCATTGCTTTGATGCCGTGATGTGGGAGAGATCTGATCGAATAGTGAAAGTGAAGGGAGTGGAAAAAGAGGCAGATTTGATCTGGCCAGCTTTCAGTCCCAGTGATAAAATCCTCTCCTTAATAGAATAGGTGAGAAAGTTGGCTAAGATCTTCCTAGGTCTTTCTTTACTAGGATTCCGCCGGAAAGGATCACAATGGACTCTTTGAATATCCGCCAATAATTCCTGGGCCGTATCGGGGGAGTCCTTCAACACTGTAGTCTTAAGCAGGGCCGCAATAAATGCTTTGATGTCATTGCCCTCAAGATCTTCCGGGATATTTAGAAATTTGATATTGTTTTTCCTTGAGTGGTTTTCCAGCCTCTCTATATCTTCTCTCATTTCCTGATTCTGCTTGACCAGATTGTCAATGTTAATTGCCGACGTTCCTAGCGCTTCCTGAATCTTGGGCAGTTCTGCTTCCAGGGCATCCGTTCTTAATGAAACATCCTCGACCTTACGAGCTAGCATCTCACACGAGGCCTGAATAGCTTGTTGATTAGCCTCCGAGGTAGCGAAGCACCTCCCCAGATCTTCTCTTAAACCCATAAGGATATCTGCTAAAGTTGCAGGGCTTCCTGGAGCTGCTGTAACCGCAGAGGCTACTGTAGATTTAGGAGTATGCTGAATGTCCGATACAGGCGGAGAGGCATCCACAATACCCACAATACCCGCTTCATCTAGTCCAGCTTGCTCGTCTTGGATTTCCAATGCTGAAAAGCTATTTGAGAGTTCCACCTCTGGGTGTACTAGATCGAGCGAATTGACCGAATTGACCGTAGGAGACATTGTTGATGTTAGGGATGGAGGACCAGAAAGACCCGATTGTGTAGGTGAAGAGATGGATGTAGGTTTATCACTCTCCGGCATCTCGGTCTGAGTGGCTTCCTTCGGAGTTTCCATAGTCGGAGATGACATATCTCTTGATATGTCTCTAGTCTTACTCGAAGTACTAGTGAAGAGAACCTTATAGAACGTTTTTAGGGAAGGTGTAACTTTAGAGGAAGCAGGGGTCCTTCCCTTCACCTTTTTCCTGCCCTTTCCTTTGCCTGGTGGAGTTTCTGAATCACCAATGTCGTGGTTTCCTCTATACCCTTTCGCCTTATCCCCTTTCTTCTGGGCTAAAACCTTCACATGAGTTACTGGGAGAGGGGCAGATGTGATGGGGCGAGCTTGGGGCAAATTGGCCACCCGGCTGCGGAGGGTGTATCTATTAGCCACAGAGAGAGGACCAGGAGCAATTAGTAGGGGTTTACCCAAATTGACTGAGGGGGGACTGGCCTGCAGATTAGCTATGTCGAGACTACCTGTCTCCATACAAGAGTCTTTGACACTACTACTCTTTTAAGATATATACAACGGTCCACCAGAGAAGCTCAGGGTAACATAGGTTGTTCTACTATCGACTCCTTTCAACTCTGGATTTTTAAGCAGTGTTATCGAGATCAACTGCCCCCCGTCGCTCCTTATTTCGAGAATATCAGTCCCGCTCCTCTCGCTTTGTACAGATAGGGGTGCGATATAACCTCTCCACTGTGTTATGCTCTGCGCCCGTCTTCCAGCATTAACCCTCCAGAATCTAATAGCAAAAAACTCGCGAAACCAAGCCGGTTCGTGGGGTGCTGAGACTCCTCTAATAACCATCCGGGAATCTTCCTACTGCCTTCCCAGTAATACCTTGGGGGTTAACCGGTCTATCTTTGACCACTGGAGCCGATACCGCTCACCGCTCATGCCGGGCTGATTCCGAGTCACGGGAGGGGGCCGCACATCACCGTGTCTGCTTCTTCGCTAGGTAGATGCCTGCTGATAAACGACCCTTGCCCAATTTCCACCGCAGTCCGGGGGGTTCAGAATATCAAAAGAATCCCGGGGCCACTGAGTGGAAACGCTCCATTCTCCGTTCACTGGTCACTAGTTGCTACAGCTGCTGCTGATTCTCTCCTCACGCCTGCGTGATGCACCGCATAGGAAAAGGTGGAGCTCCGTCACGGCCGTTAGCCTCCGGCCGTCATGCTCCCCCCCTTCAAATGCATGTTCACAACTTCTTATTCCCATGTATAATTATGATGTGATTTCTTCTCTGGTAAAAGCGCAGCTTCCCTTTCTGCCGACTCTCTTATTTCAATCTAGGCTATACCAGCTTCCACTAGTTATTATCTTCCTCCTTTTTCCAGCCATTCTGTAAAACATCCTCTTTTTCTGTTGCCTTATGAAACACATGACCCATCATTTCCTCTAAAGCTTCTATGAATTTCTTTTCTAATGGATTCATTAAACAAATCAAATTGTGTTCATATGTATTAACAGTATCTATTTTTGTAACTGCTCTAATGATAAAACGAGCTGTTTCCATTGGCTTACCCTTTGGGTGAGGATTCATTCTTTTGCAAAGGAGAGCATCAGAAAGGAAATAGTCATTCTGACTATAAATTAAATGTAGTAATATACTACAGGTAGCTGCATATGAAAATGGAATGCGGTGGTAATTCAAATCCTCCCTCAGTAGCTGAAGCAGCTGAGTGTGCACAAACACAGCAATCTTTAATATCTAAAGCATGTGTCTATTCTTGAACTATCTAAAATAAACATTCAATGTGAAACTCCCCTCTGAAGAATCTTTAAATGCAGCTTTTAATTTTCTCTGATTTACTGTATGTGATGTAGGTGCAAGGGATAGATCTAAGGGTGTCTATCTCAGGAGCAATACGCCTACCAAACTTAAAGAATTATGAACAGTAACTGTTAAGGTCACAGCAATCACTACCCTACATATAGTCAAACCTTAAGTAAAATAAAGCAGCAGCCAAACTTAAAATATTCTGCATTTGTTTCTACTTGCGCATAATGAGCAAAACTCATTTTTGTCAATCTGTGCGTATTTTATTCAGCCTATATATACTTACAGCAGTCTTCATGAGGCAATCCTATCCCTACTCCATTTTCCTCTAAAAATGATAACACTACTCTTTTAATTCAGCTTTGGTCCTAGGTAGTTCTTTTTATTTCAGTTTTATTTTTCTTAAGCAATAATTGCTGAGTTTGTATATCACTTATCAAAGTCCATTCAATAACTCATTTCAGACACAGTTCATCGCTCAAAGAGTCAATTATATAGTTGAATCTAATCAATCGATATGTCAAATGATTTAAGCTTAATTATGAATTAGCTTTAAAGATTTGAATCTTGTGCTCTGATAATATGGCATATAATGAGGATTCAAGTGGTTTTGTTCTCAGTTCATTTGGATCCTAGGCTGTTAGATTGGGCACACTGTCTGTATAAGTCCACTAATGTGTGGAATACCTGTGACAAGTTACTCTTGCTCTCTTAGGTATCTGTTCATCTTCTTCTCCATCTCTCACGCCACTAGATTCTGTGTCTTTAATGGGTTGTGGTATGCATTCAACGGACACACCAGATCTTAAGTGCTTTTTGTTCTTTAGCAAAAAGAACAATTGATGGAAAGTATGCAGAACAATGTCATACATTCACCCCAGTACGGAGATCTGGGCCTAAATCCATCGTTTTTGCTCATCATGCCAATCCAGTTTAAACCGAGCCATTTGCAAATCAGTATTGACCCTGCGCCCAATAGGAACAGTCCAGCCCAAACTGCCAGGTAAGGTCCTCCCTGGACTGGTAGCAAGCATCCTAGGACCAGTTTCAGGCTTTCAGCCCTCATCAGCCAGAATAGCTTGACTCCGGTGGCATGGAGAGCACGGGACCCACGTCTGGGCACACCCATCCCACTTGGGGTGACAAATGCAAAAAGAACAATTGATGGACATCATGTAAAACAATGTCATACATTCATCCCAGTGCAGAGATCTGGGCTTAAATCCATCGTTTTTTTGCTCACCATGCCATTCCAGTTTGGATCCAGCCATATGGGAATCAGTCTTGACCCTGCACCCAATGGGAACCGTCCAGCCCGAACTGCCAGGCCAAGTTCCTCCCTGGACTGGAAACAAGCATCCTAGGACTGGTTTCGGGTTTTCATCCCTCATCAGCCAGGATAGCTTGACTCCAGTAGCATGGAGAGCATGGGACCCACGTCTGGGCATACCCGTCCCACTTGGGGTGACAAATGCAAAAAGAACAATTGATGGACTGAATGCAGATCAAGGTCATACATTCACCTAAGTGGGATTCACAGGGAGGACCTGGCCCAGCAGTTCGGTCTGGACTGTTCCCATGGGGCACAGGGTCAAGACTGATTTTGATATGGCTGGGTCCAAACTGGGGTGGCGTAGTGGGCAAAAGAACTATGGATTTTACCCAGATCTTTTGACTGAGGGAGAATGTTTGGATTGTCAGCATGCCGTCCATCATTTGCTTCCTGTAACACTTTTCGCCCTAAGTGGGATAGGTATGCCCAGACGTGCTTCCCTTGCGCACTGTGCCACTGGATTGAAGCTAGCCTGGCTGAAGAAGGGAGACATACCCTGAAACCGGTCCCAGGATGCCTATTTCTGGTCCAGGGAGGACCTGGCCTGGCAGTTCGGTCTGGACTGTTCCCATGTGACACAAGGTCAAGACTGAAAGGCGTATGGCTGGGTCGAAACTGGGGTGGCATAGTGGGCAAAAAACGATGGGTGTAACCCAGATCTTTTGACTGGGGGGGAGAATGTTTGCATTGTCAGCATTCCGTCCATTATTTGTTTACTGTAACACTTTTCGCCATAAGTGGGATCGGTATGCCCAGATATGGGACCCTTGCTCACTGTGCCACTGGATTGAAGCTAGCCTGGTTGAAGAAGGGTGACATACCCTGAAACCGGTCCCAGGATTCTTGTTTCTGGTCCAGGGAGGACCTGGCCTAGCATTTCGATCTGGACTGTTCCCATGGTGCACAGGGCAAGACTGATTTGCATATGGCTGGGTCCAAACTGGTGTGGCGTAGTGGGCAAAAGAATGATGGATTTAACCCCGATCCATTGACTGGGGGAGAATGTTTGCATTGTAAGCATTCCGTCCATCATTTGTTTGCTGAAACACTTTTCGCCCGAAGTGGGATGGGTATGCCCAGACGTGGGTCCCTTGCTCACTCTGTCACTGGATTCAAGCTAGCCTGGCTGAAGAAGGGTGACATACCCTGAGACCGGTCCCATGATGCTTGTTTCCGGTCCAGGGAGGACATTGCCTGGCAGT
This sequence comes from Lissotriton helveticus, assembly GCF_964261635.1. NCBI lineage: Eukaryota > Metazoa > Chordata > Amphibia > Caudata > Salamandridae > Lissotriton > Lissotriton helveticus. The sequence continues at coordinate 1,570,218,716 of NC_136067.1, forward strand.
TCCGTCTAGACTGTTCCCATGGGGCACAGGGTCAAGACTGATTTGCATATGGCTGGGTCCAAACTGGGGTGTTTGCTGTAACACTTTTCGCTCTAAGTGGGATGGGTATGCCCAGACATGGGTCCCTTGCTCACTGTGCCACTGGATTCAAGCTAGCCCGGCTGAAGAAGGGTGACATACCCCGAAACCAGTCCCAGGATGCTTGTTTCTGGTCCAGGAGGGTCCCGGCCTGGCAGTTCGGTCTGGACTGATCCCATGGGGCACAGGGTCAAGACTGATTTGCATATGGCTGGGTCCAAACTGGGGTGGCGTAGTGGGCAAAAGAATGATGGATTTAACTCATCACTCTAAATCCGTAGTTTTTTGCTCAACATGCCATTCCAGTTTGGGACTGCCATATGCAAATCAGTCTTGACCCTGCGACCATTGGGAACAGTCCAGCCCGACTGTTCCCATGGGACACAGGGTCAAGACTGATTTGCATATGGCTGGGTCCCAACTGGGATGGCATAGTGGGTAAAAGAACGATGGATTTAACCCAGTTCTTTTGACTGGGGGAGAATGTTTGCATTGTCAGTATTCCGTCCATCATTTGTTTGCTATAACACTTTTTGCTCTAAGTGGGATGGGTATGCCCAGACATGGGTCCCTTTCTCACTGTGCCACTGGATTCAAGCTAGCCCAGCTGAAGAAGGGTGACATACCCTGAAACCGGTCCCAGGATGCTTGTTTCCAGTCCAGGGAGGACCTGGCCTGGCAGTTCGGTCTGAACTGTTCCCATGGGGCACAGGGTCAAGACTGACTTTCACATGGCTGGGTCCAAACTGGGGAGGCGTAGTGGGCAAAAGAACTACAGATTTAACCCAGATCTTTTGACTGGAGGAGAATGTTTGCATTGTCAGCATTCCATCCATCATTTGTTTGCTGTAACACTTTTTGCCCTAAGTGGGATGGGTATGCCCAGATGTGGGTCCCTTGCTCACTGTGCCACTGGATTGAAGCTAGCCTGGGTGAAGAAGGGAGACATACCCTAAGACTGGTCCCAGGATGCTTGTTTTCGGTCCAGGGAGGACCTGGCCTGGAATTTGTGTCTGGAATTTTCCCATGGGGCACAGGGTCAAGAATGATTTGCATATGGCTGGGTCCAAACTAGGGTGGTGTAGTGCGCAAAAGAACAACAGATTCAACCCAGACCTTTTGACTGGGGGAGAATGTTTGCATTGTCAGCATTCAGTCCATCATTTGTTTACTGTAACACTTTTTTTCTTTAGCAATTCTTTCCTCTTTTGAGGTCTGCAACCTATTGCACTTGTTCCTTCCCCAGTGTCACTTGTTTGTACTTGTGGTGGTTCTTCTGTGTCCTTTTCAGGTCTTGGATCTTCATCCCCAGGAGATGCTTCAACATTACTCTGTGATATTTCAGACACATGGATTGTTGGAGAACTCTGATAGATGACACCCCTCTGTTGTCCTTCAAGACACCCGGACACAAGAGGTATCAGACCTGTTTCAAACGTTAACACCACAAGTGGGCCTCTCACTCTCTGAGTATGGGAGGCATGAATCCAGTTAGACAGTCCACCACATTTAACATCAATGCTGGTGATCATGTGCACCTGATAGCGTCCTATCCACCTTGGCTCCAAACAATATTTTGAAACAGGCTTTTTCACATGGGCCTATTCCCCAGGGCTAAGGTCATGATACTGCTCTTCACTTGGGAGGGTAGTAGCCGCTCCAACATGGTGTGAGACAGACTGTACCACATCAGCCAGTCCTTTGTAGTAGTTAAGAATCATGTCAACTGTGATGTTTAAAAGTGCATTCACAGGCACAACAGGCAATCTCATGGCATGTGCCACAAGTATTTTATGTAGCGACAATCCTGTTCTTCTGTCAGCAGTGTTTGGAGACATATCACCACTAAAGGCAAAGCATCTGGTCATTTTAGTGGATGCACAAACTTTAGCCAAATGGGATTTCAGTGTCCCCTTGTTCAGTGATTCACAAAGCTTATGGTCTGCCACTACAGTGTAATCTCTTTCCATGTGTAATGCCACACACAGTAATCTAAGGATCGCATTATTAAAATGAGTCACTCTGTCTGACTCTAGAGAAATTGGAAATCCAAACCTTGGTATGGGTTCTCACAACAGCAATTTGGCTACAGTGAGACTGTCATTTCTCCAAGTTCGTTCCACTTCCACCCATTGAGAGAAAATTCACACCATGACCAGGATATATCTCGGGCAATTACAGACAGGCATACAGATGAAGTCCAACTTCATTCTGTTAAAAGGTACTCCTGATTAACATATATGACTCATGATTACAAGGGTTATTCTCCTTGCTTTCATTTGCTGACTGGTCACCCATCTCCTCACGGTCCCTAGGTTTAAAAGGTTAAGATGGGGTGGGAAAGCTTTTTCAATTGCTGCTAACTTGTGGAATTCTTTCCCTGGTGAACTTTCGGGGCAACAATCTCACACAATCTTTCGAAAGACCTTGAATACCTGGTTGTTCTCTGAGAGGCTGGATTGAGTGTGATATTGTCTGCCTGCATATTGTTCTGTATTTAGCACCTTGATGCCCATGGGCTAAGTCTGCGCTTTAAAAGTTGTATATTCATTTATTTATTCATTCACTATTCATCAGTCAAAACAGTAATGTCTGAATAATCTCACATGGGTATCCCTCCCTATGTGTGCAGGGCCATGAACATCTATTGTCATTGGAAGTAAAAGGCTATCAGGTAACACAGGTCTTCTATCAGCTGAGACACAAATTTCATTTGCATTCTTAACAAATCCTTCTCTGACCCATCCTTGTTGCACTGTCACTTCTTCCTGCAATCTCTTGAGTTCCTCCCAAGTATCAGCTACAGACAACAGCATTGAAAATGTAGTGTCCTTACCAGATTTATTTGCATACTTTCCGTTAAATGTGCAGGCCACAGTTGAATAATATATAGCAACTTTGTTGGTGTATTTGTTTCCAACGGTTATGTATACATTTCTGCTCCTGTGGGCTATGCACTCAACAAATATAATTTCTAATGACACCTGTAAAGCTTCCAATAATCTCATCACATATTCTTTATTCCAGATAGGAGATCCGGAAAAAGTCATGAATCCTCTCTGTGATCATAACTGTCCGAAGACATGGACAACACCAAAGCCATATTGACTGTTGGTAAATATTGACACCTGCAATTGGTTTGAAAGATAACAAGCTCTGGAAAGAGCGACTAGTTCTGACACTTGAGTAGACAGCATAAGCTGCTCAAAAATTCCCCTTATTATCTCTTAAACATGAGCCACCAACAAACATTATATATTCGTGCTCATCAAGTGGTTCATCCTTGATAACAGGTCCTGGTGCATAATCCATGATGTCGTGAAAATCATGCTCAACCTCTTCCATATCAATTTTATTTTCAGGAAATGTTAACAATGTAGCTGAATTCATGAAACGGACTATTATCTGGTTACCATGATGTATGTAGACCCAATGTATGGTACTATCTATTAATGCGTAAAACATGCCTTATGTACTACATGTATTCACTACTCTGCTCTTAATTTTTCTTCAAAACCCCATCAAATATTTTGCAAAGAAAACAATGTAGCTGGATTAAGAGTCTGACTTGTTTTTAAAATTAAATGTTCTGCTGCAAAAATCATTTGTTAATGATGTGTGAGACTCCTACATGTCAAATATTGAGTTTTGGTTTGTGTAAGCAAAATATCCACTGAGTGTGGGACCATTACTGTAAGAGGATTTCCCATGACTATTTTCTCACATCTCTCAATACTAACACCAAGTGCCATGACCGGTTCGAGACAGCCCTGCAGTCCAGCAGCTACAGGATCAAGAGTAGTTGAAAAATATGCCACATGTCTTCGAGAGTCCAGTACAGGACCTCTTTTTTACAGTATGCAATTTACTCGACTGTTCTTAGCCAAATGATTTAGCTGGACAATCTTATCCTATTTACAGGCTGCTTGTGTACTTGACACCACAAGTAGGTTGCTCAAATACTGCACAAGGACCGAATTACAGGGCAGTTGTAAAGCCTCAAGATTATTTTTTGAGATCAGATTAAAGATCAATGGACCCTCTGTATACCCTTGTGGAACTCGGCAAACTTAAAGAAGAAGAGAAAGTGACTAGTCTCATACAATGGTTTTGAAAAGAATGCCTGGCATCCTCCACTATGAACCATTCAGCATCACAGGGGATCTGAAACAACATTGGAGCTGGATTTGGTACCAGTCAGTGCTTAAATTGAGCCAGTGGTTTCAGGTGCTCAGCATCAGCGCTTAATTGCCAACACCGGCGCTCATGACAGTATGTCACATGGTGGCACTGTCTGCCTAATTTAGCTACGAGTGCAACAGCTGTTAATTAATTACGTTTACATTTATAATAACTAATACCTACCCCAAGCCTTTCTTATAACTTTGGGGGCCTAGGACAGTATGAATTGTCATACTTGTAAGAGTTTGACCCTCAGTTGTTGTGTAGGCAATGTAATTAGCAGCACTGGTCGGGGTAACAGATGGTACAAGTTATAGTGTCCTGCTGATGAGGACCATGACACTATTTGTTTTTACAAATTATTCACTTGAACAAGAGGACACTGTGGAATGACAACACTGTTCATTTTTCACAAGTCCTGCATGATTCTGTATTTGCTATTCAGCTTTTGCAAGCCCATGACGGGTGAGTAGCAAGGATTTCTGTCTCTCTCAAAATTCTTTCCTGTAGTATTGATTCAATCACAGGACTGATTCCAGACATTATTTCACATGTGAGATTGAATGGTATCATTCCCAGAAACTCAGCAATATGTATATCATTATTTGGACAGGTGCTACACCTTTAATAAGTTCAATGTCTTTACCTGGAAAATAACATCCTTCAAGTTTCACAGTATCTCTTTAAGCAGGAGGTAAGTTCTTTACTGTTCTCACAGAAAACAGTCCGCCTACTGTCCCTTTTCTGGCCGTTATAATCTCAACATCCTCCTCACACGTTTGAAACTCAACACCATCCATTGTACGGTACATTGTGCAATTTAATTTGCACAAAACAATCCATCTCTAACAGATTTACAGGACTCTAATCGAACAGAACAAACTTATGACCTCTTCCAATGAGCCCATTGGTAATACCGATAACTTGGATCTTCTTTCCCAAGAGAGGTAAGCCAGGGACTTCTGCTGTTCTATCAGTCAAACGAGTGTCACTAATGTCAATCAAAAATGACACTTGGTGGCCATTTACCTCACCTTCTACCAATGGACAATCCTAGTCTAACTCTATGACTGTATCAAAGACACAATCATTCTCCCCCATAAGCACTGACATTGGGAATTGCCTGAGTCAAAGCTCTTGTTCTCCAACATGGTGGATTGGAATTAATTTTTATGTTGGAAAGGATTTGGATTTGCTCTTGGAACTTAATTTACATTAAACCTAGGGTTACCCAGGTTCTGTGGAGGCATAAGAGCTTGCAGGACATGCAACACTGGGGCGTCTGAATATTTTGGAGTTTGCACTCACTGAACTGGGGCATTATGCATTTAAGTCACATTAACATTTTGCATTTGCCTGTCATCCAGCTATCTTTGAGAATTCTGTTGGCATTTCCTCTTCCAATGCCCAAGCTTGTTACAATAACAAGAAGTCTATCTATACAACGTTGCAAAATATATGCCAGCATTTGAATCAACTGAAATACCTCTGCCTGTGTAATGCCAACTCCACCTTGCATCTTCTGACCTCCCCTTTGTCAACCAACACCCTGCATTCTACCAACGTTTCCTACATAGAACTGATTTTGAAACCCTTTCTGGGTCTACTACAGTCGGGCAAGCATGAACCTCCCTTAAGACTTGTCTGCATTATGTCTTACTCATCTCTACATTACTTAGCATTCCTCAGGATTTCATCTAACTGTTTAGTTTGCCAGCAAATCACACTCTGTTGTATGTGCATACTGATGTTTGTGAGCAACTTAAGAACAAACTGTGACTCAAACTTTTCCCTATCTCCTCCTTGAGGATTTTCTTGGCCACTGTGCTGTTTAAACACCTTTAACAATTGTTCATAATAGGCATGCACTAATTCTTTATCTTCCTGAACCATCCCATTGATTTTTAACTAATCAGTATCTCTTGCCAGGACCTTTCCTTTTAGGAAAGTAATCCTCTTGTCATACTTTGTCATCACTTTAGGGGATGGTCACGAGTACATGGATCCCTTGAGGGTTCTGTATGTAGCCTCCATATATCTTATGCTCAGCCGATAAATCACTCTGTACCACAATGTCAGAAAAGGTATTCAAATCTGTCCACAAAACCTTATAAATGTTCACAAGTCTGTTAACCTTGATATACCATTGTGCAGGATTCTCTATAAGTTAAGTCAAGTTGTTTGTGAATGTGTCAAGATCACCTCAACTTGACGGCACAAGAACGTACCCTCCACCTGGTATCTCCCTCAAAGGTAACGTTAGGGCCTCACCTTTATCTGGTTTTGCTGGAGCTGGTTGCCATTCACCTCTATATTGTCTGTTTATTTCTATTTCTTTCCCTGCTTTTTCGCCCATTTGCTCTCAATTTATCAAAATCGATTCACGACAGAAAAGGTTTTACCAGTTCAGCAATGTGTAAATTCAACCCTGAAGATCACATGGTAATGATTGCCTTATTGTTTAGTTGTGCCCTGAAAGTTTTCTGCAAAGGAATACTTTTAGAGAGAACGACCTCGTTTTTTCCTGCTAATTTTGTTAATTTCTAATGTGCTGTATCTGCACACCTAGTAATCTCTTTACGTAGATATATCAGTTCATTTTCCTGGTATTGATTTAGATATGAGATGCCTAAATATTACCTGATTATTTATTCCAATGGTCTCATTCTCCCTTAACGTGTAGATGGTGACTCAGTCTCTCCTGTCCTTCTCACTCTACAAAGCCTCCTCAAACCATGAAGTGTTTCCCACATTGGGTCCACTGCAGTCCAGGTTTTGCAGATTGTCAGAAGTGAGCGAGCGAGCTAGTTCGAGCCATTTGGCGCGGTGGGAGGACGCCACACCGCTACCTCTCTGCTTTCCGTCGCGGGGTGCAGCTTGGGTCTGAGCCTGACTGTGCAGGCGTTTGCGGGCTTTTCCTGCGGCTTTCTGTGAGGGCGCAAGGAGAATTCTGTGGGCTACCCATGGCTTTCCAGCGGTTTCCCGTGGTTCCCGCAGTTCTTGTGCCTCAGCAGAGGCGGAGTGATTTTGTGGGCTTTTCTGTAGTTCCCGCGGCTCCGAGGGTGTGCAGCATGGCGGAGAACACTGGAGTTTATCGAAGGTTTTTGGGAGAAGAAAAAACCTCCGCCGGCTGGCCCTCACTGCAGCACAACCAGCACCCCTACTTGGAGCACTGCTCTCATTGACGGTCAGACGGATCGTGCAATCTTGCGCACAGAGAGCAGTCGGAGTGCCCTCACGCCTTTGGTCCTGTGGCGGCTCCTAGCTTTACAGGCTCGAGCTACCACTCTGGAAGCGGCTGGTGGAGGAAGTCTTGGTCTACTCACACTGGGCAACTCTCCGTGTTGGACTACAGCCAAGCCGCACCTGCCTGCCCAGAAAACTCCAGAGGTTCCCACAGCCACTAAACTTGGAAAGAAGGCTTTGCAGCCAGCACCTTTTCCTCTGAGCACATAGCTGTGACGAGCTGGAAGCAGGCGGTGAGTGGTGGAAGGTTGACCTTAGAACTCAGATAGAGCCTTGCTCGCAAGTGTGTGTAGTTTAACAGCTCACCAGTTTAGCTTGCTTTGTCTGCCCTATCTGCTGGTCGCTGGCTCCTCGGCTGCACACTGTTACAGCACGCTCTGCTAAATCTATGGTGCCTCGTGGCTTCTTGTCGCCTTAATTCGGCTATGTCAAATCATCCAGCTGCTCGGCTCCTTTGCAACCGCCACCGGTCTGTTTGGGCACTGTCTGGCATCCAAAAAATGTACTAAGCTCTAGGTCGTCTCCGATAAGTGGCTGACCGGTGGCGGAAAGTGAACGAGTGGAAGCAAGGCAATTATAAAAGCCCAAAGGACCTGCGAGGCCTGCGAGGGCGGGGCAGGGTAAGGCGGCGAACTCCATCTTGATCCTACTCGCCCCTGCTCTGCCACCACGCAACACATTGTGCTTGGGCTGTCTGCTATTTCCTTGCAGCTCACACGCTGGCTACACAGTCATTTCCCAACAGTCACTTTTGACAGCCTGGACAGGTCATCTAGCTCTCCCCTTCTCTTTTTCCTCTGGCTAAAACAAGGATGAGATTGGGGAAGCAGAGGTCCATAGCCACACAAAAGAAAAGGAAACAGAGAGAAAATCTTGAGATATCTACCATGGGCACAGATCGGCTACACAACCTGTTGCCAAGTACTCCTGGAAACACTACAGATAACACTCTCTTGGGGCAACCGAAGGAAGTAGGCCTGGTGGGCCATCACCCATTTAGTAATCAACCCAAAATAACGACAAAATGTGCCTTCTTGAAAGACGCAGGGTCAGCTGTTTTTTCAGGCAACATGAAAATCAAGGGTCTCCCCATTCCCCTGAGCCCTACAGTGACCATCAGCAAAGGCAGCTCAGGTGGCAACAAGGAAGGGGGAAAATCTCAAATCAGCCAAGCGACAGCCATCGGCCAGTTTGACGAGCTCACTCAAGTACAAGAGGCAGGAGATACCAACAAACCCACGCAGACCAGTTTAGGGGACCTCGCAGTAACAACTTCTGACACCTAGAAAACTAAGACCATCTTAACACAACCAAAGTCCAGGTGTGACTTTGCAGCCTCTCCTGTTGCTAGACCGAACCCAATTTTTAACAACATTGACCGCACAATTGAATTCAACAGAGAGTCAATGAGCGACTTAGCAGCTTTCATCACTGCTCCCCCTGCAGTCACTTTAAATACATTGGGTAATTACGCTGATCCACTAACAAATCCTGCCACAAGGGAAAGCGAATCCGCTACAACAGAGGGGGGCGAAGCAGTCTAAATTTCCGCTCTCATATCATCTGCACCACAAGTGCTTGCACCTCACGGGAGAGAGGGAGAAAGCGAACCTGCACAACATGATTCTACCAGTTCTGTGGCTGAGCATTTCGCGGAGGACGCTCACGCTGTGGAGAGAGATCTCTCCTTCCTCGAATCAAAGGAATGGGAAAAAATGCTGTCCTCCTATGGCAAAAACGCCTCTGACCAATCTCACCCATCACTGTCTCCAAACGAGGAGAAGAAAGAGGAGTTTAAACAAGAGAAGGCATGGGCTACTGCCTTGGACATCATAAAAAGGTCAGCTGATGCCATGACCTTCCAAGCAAAAAATATGGACATTCAAATTAGTCTTCTGAACACAATAGCTGTGTACATAGCCAAAATAGATGACAAAATCACACATTTGAACAACCTGATTAGACGGGCCCAAACGGTCGCAGACCATCCGCAACAGGGATGCGTTTGCTCACCTTTAATCGAAAAACTGAGCACACTCCCAGTTATGTTGGGAAACCTGTTGGCTGACCTGAAAGGAATTACAAACTCTAAGCCATCCCCTACATGCAGCAACGAAGCTCCCAAAGTAAAGGTTGCAGCAACTTCAGGGGCACGAAGGGACGTAATTAACGCTTTGCCCTCAACCCTGGAATCATCAGTCACTGACAGTACAGGGAGCGACCAACAAAAGTCTCCACTGGTGGACTAAGTAAAGTCCACCTCACCATCTCAAATTGATCAAGACCTCGAAGCCCAGATTGGCAAGGCGAAACGACAAAGAAAGCGAAAAGGCCGCAATAAGATCCGTAGGAGCAAACAGGATCTGGGCCTTTTCCCTCTTTTCAACACCAACAGACGAGCTGCTGCTACAGAGCAAAATGACCCAATAAGAATTGGCGAGCCAAAAAACCACCATGAGGGACAATCCACCCCATTGGAAAGGGATAAACAAAAAAAGTCTGGTACCACGCTACCAGTAATAGAAAGGGATGCTGCCGGGGCAGACCTGAACCACTCGTCTAATGGGGAAAAAAGGAGTCATCCATAACCTGACAAATGGCATCCCTGGACCAAAGGGCGCAGCAAGACGCCGAGGGACAAAGCTCCACTAGGCCCCCTTGTCTACTTCGACTCTGCCAGAAATGCCAGAACGCCGCCGCCGTTGCTGAGGCAGGAGAGTTCTCCCGTGTGCTCCTTGCGCTCCGTTGGTCCGTGAGTAGGACTTTTCAACGCGGCAGGTCCAGTCACCCTCTAAGGAGCCGCGAATTGTAATTCAATGCGGTAAAACCACCGGGTGCATTTGAGCCGCGAGTGACTCCACAGGGCGGCGCAGAGCCGCGATATGCCTTTCCCCGCCTCACAGAGACGCCGGGTACATTTGAGCACCATGGTGAGCCGTGACCTGTGAACCGACCCACAGCCGTGAGCTGCTGCGAGGTGCCCTGCAGAGAAGGAGCAGGGAGTGAGAGCGGGGAGGGGCGCGTGGCGCGGCGAGGAGGTGCGGAGCCGACGCGAAACCCAAGAACCAAAAAACGAAAAAAGATTGGCGAAGCTGAAAAACTGACAGAGCCGCCGCTGCAGCCGCAGTTAAGGCATAGAGGAGGAGGCGACCTCAACTTCGACCTCATTGCAGACACTATCGGCGTCAGGAGCAGCTGCCACAAGTGAAGTGAGGTGAGGCTGTTGTTGTCATTGCTGCTGCAGAGACGCAACGTGAGCGCGGCTGCCGATAGAGGCGGCCGCTAAGTAAGAGCCCGGGGAGTTTGACCTAGGGCGATTCGACTAGGTCCGACTTTGCCTGTAGGTCCTCCCTGAGTGGCCCGCTCACAGCCTGCTGACAATCCCAGCTGCTTCTGAGCTATTTCCCTCAGCCTTCCCCACAGCCCCCCCGCAGCCCTCTCTCAGCTCTCCTTACCACTCTCTCCCAATCTTCGACAGCCCGCCCTACAGTCTTCCATCGTGGGAACCCAGAGCGGCCACAGTGAGTAAAACAAGTCTGGACAATTCCTGACCCCTCCAACGCTCAGCCGATTGTCCACTGTAACTGGATCCTCAAAATCCACGCAGCCCGTTTTAACCGGTCACCACACGACAAACGATTGCACTTCTACTAGTGTCCCCAGCCGAGACCCCACCATCACGGTCACAGCCACGCAATAGGGCATTTGAGAGGTCACAAGGAGTAGGAGACAAGTCCCCTAAACACCAACATTGTATCCTCATCTTGAGATCAGGGAGAATCAGAACAGACCCCACAGTGAAATCAAGCAAAAACAAACAACTGCTACGCCGGAAAATGAGCGAAGAACTCATCCTCACATCCAACGAGGACTCAACAGAGGATACGTCAGAGGCGAAAGAGACGAAAGACATCACTGTCAGCGCCTTCACTGTCAAAACACCAAAGAAGACAGCAGCCCTCAGGAACGCTAAGATCACAGACTTTTTAATCTCAGCCACATCATCAGCGCCGCCAGCGTTGCAGGAACTAAATTTAATGACCGCAATCAACATCAAAAGAAGATCCCAATCGGTGACTTCATTAACAAAAGCCTCGCAGCTCTAAAACAATACCCAGAGTAATAACCCCCATGAAAACGAACATCACCCTTGGGACAATCCCCGAAAGAACCCAATCAAAATGATGAACAAATTCATGGTGAATGCCCAAATAAACACAAGGGAGGAAGTTGGGGACCCCTACTCTGATGTTACGCCAAGTGACAAGCGCACCGAGGGTACAAAGGAAACACCAACGGCACCCACTGGCCTAGAGATGCGGTGCTCTCTCAGCCCAGGCTCATACTTCGGCCCGGGGGACCATGATGACCACGGGCCTGATACGCGATCAGCTCCGAGAACGGATAACAAGGGCCCATCGGATACACCAGAGAAGATCATCATCGAAATCGTTAATAAGGATCAACCCTCTAGTGAAAGGAAGATTCTAATCAATCTAATACAGCCAAATGATGGCTCCCCAGGCACAGAGGCACAAATAAAGCACCACACCATATCTAATCCCATTGCATCCGTAGATTCGCAGGAGGCTTACAATCCGATCAGTGCTTGCACCACAATCACCAGCCAAATGACCAGCAGTAAAACACCAAACCACCCGTCTGGATTATTCCCGCTTCACTTTAATATTTCTACATCAAGCATAACAACTTCCCCCAAGGGCACAGAGCAAAGGATCAGAAGCGCCAAACATACACCTACCCCCGACATGGGTCAGGGTGGAGACCAACGAGATCTACCAGACTTTCGAGAACCACGAGCCCTGGATTCAGCAAGGCACAAATTAAGGGTCAAATCTCGGAGTAGCCCCAAAGACCCAAAACATTCAACTGATAATAGCTTACCAGTGTATGCACCATTATGGCTGCCGTTCATAACTATGATGGAAACCATCTCAACAGCCTTACTCCAACATTCTGAAAAGTTGGAATCTCAGATAGATATCTTGCAAATCATAGCTACGCACGTCACGGGCATAGATTAAAAGATTCTCGAGCTGAATTCTTTCATCGAACGGGTACAGAAAGACCCCATTGGAAAGCGATAAACAAAAAAAGTCTGGCACAACGCTACCAGTAATAGAAAGGGATGCTGCCGGGGCAGACCTGAACCACTCGTCTAATGGGGTAAAAAAGGAGTCATCCACAACCTGACAAATGGCATCCCTGGACCAAAGGGCGCAGCAAGACGCCGAGGGACAAAGCTCCACTAGGCCCCCTTTTCTATTTCGACTCTGCCAGAAACGCCAGAACGCGGCCGCCGTTGCTGAGGCAGGAGAGTTCTCCCATGTGCTCCTTGCGCTCCGTTGGTCCGTGAGTAGGACTTTTCAACGCGGCAGGTCCAGTCACCCTCTAAGGAGCCGCGAATCGTAATTCAATGCGGTAAAACCACCGGGTGCATTTGAGCCGCGAGTGACTCCACAGGGTGGCGCAGAGCCGCGATATGCCTCCCCCCGCCTCACAGAGACGCCGGGTACATTTGAGCACCCCGGTGAGCCGTGACCCGTGAACCGACCCACAGCCGTGAGCTGCTGCGAGGTGCCCTGCAGAGGAGGAGCAGGGAGTGAGAGCGGTGAGGGGCGCGTGGCGCGGCGAGGAGGTGCGGAGCCAACGCGAAACCCAAGAACCAAAAACCGAAAAAAGATTGCCGAACCTGAAAAACTGACAGAGCCGCCACTGCAGCCGCAGTTAAGGCATAGAGGAGGAGGTGACCTCAACTTCGACCTCATTGCAGACACTATCGGCGTCAGGAGCAGCTGCCACAAGTGAAGTGAGGTGAGGTGAGGCTGTTGTTGTCATTGCTGCTGCAGAGACGCAACATGAGCGCGGCTGCCGATAGAGGCGGCCGCTAAGTAAGAGCACGGGGAGTTTGACCTAGGGCGGTCCGACTAGGTCCGACTTTGCCTGTAGGTCCTCCCTGAGTGCCCCGCTCACAGCCTGCTGACAATCCCAGCTGCTTCTGGGCTATTTCCCTCAGCCTTCCCCACAGCCCCCCCGCAGCCCTCTCTCAGCTCTCCTTACCACTCTCTCCCAATCTTCCGACAGCCCGCCCTACAGTCTTCCGTCGTGGGAACCCAGAGCCAGAGCGGCCACAGTGAGTAAAACAAGTCTGGACAATTCCTGACCCCTCCAACGCTCAGCCGATTGTCCACTGTAACTGGATCCTCAAAATCCACGCAGCCCGTTTTAACCGGTCACCACACGACAAACAATTGCACTTCTACTAGTGTCCCCAGCCGAGACCCCACCATCACGGTCACAGCCATGCAATAGGGCATTTGAGAGGTCACAAGGAGTAGGAGACAAGTCCCCTAAACACCAAAATTGTATCCTCATCATGAGATCAGGGAGAATCAGAACAGACCCCACAGTGAAATCAAGCAAAAACAAAAAACTGTCACGCCGGAAAATGAGCGAAGAACTCATCCTCACATCCGACGAGGACTCAACAGAGGATACGTCAGAGGCGAAAGAGGCGAAAGACATCACTGTCAGCGCCTTCACCGTCAAAACACCAAAGAAGACAGCAGCCCTCAGGAACGCTAAGATCACAGACTTTTTAATCTCAGCCACATTATCAGCGCCGCCAGCGTTGCAGGAACTAAATTTAATGACCGCAATCAACATCAAAAGAAGATCCCAATCGGTGACTTCATTAACAAAAGCCTCGCAGCTCCTAAACAATACCCAGAGTAATAACCCCCATGAAAACGAACATCACCCTTGGGACAATCCCCGAAAGAACCCAATCAAAATGATGAACAAATTCAAGGTGAATGCCCAAATAAACACAAGGGAGGAAGTTGGGGACCCCTACTCTGATGTTACGCCAAGTGACGAGTGCACCGAGGGTACAAAGGAAACACCAACGGCACCCACTGGCCTAGAGATGCGGCGCTCTCCCAGCCTAGGCTCATACTTCGGCCGGGGGACCATGATGACCACGGGGCTGATACGCGATCAGCTCCAAGAATGGATAACAAGGGCCCATCGGATACACCAGATAAGATCATCATCAAAATCATTATTAAGGATCAACCCTCTAGTGGAGGGAAGATTCTAATCGATCTAATACAGCCAAATGATGGCCCCCCAGGCACAGAGGCACAAATAAAGCACCACACCATATCTAATCCCATCGCATCCGTAGATTCGCAGGAGGCTTACAATCCGATCAGTGCTTGCACCACAATCACCAGCCAAATGACCAGCAGTAAAACACCAAACCGCCCGTCGGGATTATTCCCGCTTCACTTTAATATTTCCACATCAAGCATAACAACTTCCCCCAAGGGCACAGAGCAAAGGATCAGAAGGGCCAAACATACACCTACCCCCGACATGGGTCAGGGTGGAGACCAACGAGATCTACCAGACTTTCGAGAAACACGAGCCCTGGATTCAGCAAGGCACAAATTAAGGGTCAAATCTCGGAGTAGCCCCAAAGACCCAAAACATTCAGCTGATAATAGCTTACCAGTGTATGCACCATTATGGCTGCCATTCATAAATATGATGGAAACCATCTCAACAGCCTTACTCCAACATTCTGAAAAGTTGGAATCTCAGATAGATATCTTGCAAATCTTAGCTACGCACGTCGCGGGAATTGATTAAAAGATTCTCGAGCTGAATTCTTTCATGGAACGGGTACAGAAAGACCCGCACACAACGTACCATGAATGTCAGTGCTCTGAAACAATGAACCACCTTAAAGCTCTACCAGCAATTCTAACTGATATTCTGGTAGAGGTTCAAA
This sequence comes from Lissotriton helveticus, assembly GCF_964261635.1. Taxonomy (NCBI): domain Eukaryota; kingdom Metazoa; phylum Chordata; class Amphibia; order Caudata; family Salamandridae; genus Lissotriton; species Lissotriton helveticus. The sequence continues at coordinate 1,570,234,041 of NC_136067.1, forward strand.
ACAAACCAAACAACGCCCACAATTCCTCTGAAACTTTTGGGATTGGAACCTCACCAGAAAGCATGTTAAGCTCAACCTCCAGCGCCACATCAGATAGCGAGGATACAAGGGTGGACAAAACGGAAGGCTGTTCAACACCCAGCCTTACGGCCACCCAGAAAATAACCACTGAAGCCACAACATTCCATCAAAAAGGCATTTCGCACCCAGCCAACATAGGGAAAGATGTTTCCGGGACATCCCAAAAAAACGGAATCCAACCCCACAGAAGTACGGCAGAGTCTGAAAATCGGAGGAGAGAAGACCCGGAAAAACATTGAACGGGCAAATAAACCAAATCATCCCACTGACAAAGCGCGAACGCAAGAGACTAAGGAAAGCAAGACACAATAAGCATCAGGGGAAAAAAGATGCCAGAAGGTTCCCCAATCCTATCACAATCACAGGAACGATATCGCAAGGACCAAACCATAAAGAGTCACCTAAGGTGGACCAGGAAGAGCAAGTGGACTGTGGGTTGACACGTCCTCTAGTGACTCAGCCCCCGGAAGTTACATCAACAGTCGCCATTAAGAATCAAAGTCTAGACAGACTACTCACACTAAACAACCAATTCTGTTCCCCAAATCAGAATGAGAAGCTAGACAATACCTATCCGGTGGGCTTAACAATACATGAATTAATATCGCATTACAATTCAAGGGGGAATCATGACATCTTAAATCGGAGTGCTATTCTAAAACTCATCAGCTCGTTTGCGATGCTAAAACATGTGAACACAACTCATATTGACAGCATTGAATTCAAAACAATTCCCAATACAAAAGGGAGAGAAATGACAGTGGCAACATGGAAGGACCCCGAAATTGCCAAAGAAGTGTGGCGAAACAGAGAAGACTTTGCTAACTGGGGAATTGAAATAAAACCAGTGCCGCCAGAAAGATACCCAGGCCAACTAGCTGCCCTGGCGGAAAAAAAGATCTAAACCAGAAGGCGGAATTCTCCGGTGGGGCGTCGGTGGTATGGTCACCAACAAGGGGGAATGGGCCAATTTACGTATCATCCACCATGGCCAGACGGGGGGATCCAAAAAATTTCGGAAAATTCTATCTCTAACACAAAATTCATCGGTGGCAAGGATGGTGGAAGCATGAAAACCGACCCTAAAAGCCTGCTCTTGGAACATCAATGGCCTTGGGGGCAAAACCAACGACGCTGAATTAATGTAATTTTAAAAAAAATTGACATCATTCTACTACAAGAAACCTGGCTAACGGCTTCCCAGCAAATAGACGGTTTCAGTGAAATCCAACTACAAGCAACCAAAAGAGGCCTTTCGGGAAGGGTCACCGGAGGCCTATCAATCTATCTGAACACCGGCATCGCTTGGACTTACGTTAACATCGACACAGGCCAACAATGGATACAGTGTATCAAAATCGAGCTGACACAAGACCCCGGCAAAGGCACACAGAGGGCTCAAGACTTTCCGTCAATCATAATTTGTAACATCTACCTACATCCAGACTCCAAGAACAAAGTGGAGAAAATCCTGACCTTAAAAGCCTTCATTAAATCCATCCAATCCATCTACCCGCAGGCGGGGATGGTCGTGTCAGGCGACTTGAACATGTTCTTGCTCCAAAAAGGCCACGCACTAACCATGTCCCAAAACAAATGGAATGGCAAAACAATCCCAAGCATCATAACAATCCATCGAAAAAAGGATAAGACCGGCCAACAATGTGCTTCAATGTTTGCAGAGGTTGGAATGATCGCCTTGAACGGCCGCTTTCCACAAGACCAACCAGCATCTTCAAACAGAATAGCCAAAAAGGCACATTCAGTGATGGACTATACCATTGTGGATTTAGTGGTCTTGCAATCCATCGTTAGTTACAAAATCATCCACAAATTGGAGAGCGACCACAGTTTACAAGCATTTGAATTCAGCGTCCAACACGAAAGGGCCGCAGCATGCAAAGTCCTGACCGAATCCCCAAGCCTTTACAATCTCAAGAGACTTGTGTGGAACGGCAATAACACCAAAGAGATAATGATGCACATTAAAAACGCCCTTACGGAAGAGACCGGAGAAGATCCATCCGCACACCGGGACAATTTTGAAAGACTGATCATAACATTAATAGAGAGATTTGGTAACCAACCTCATAGTTACCAAAGGTCCTCGGGTAAAGCCCTTCAAGTGTCCCTGGGCCCCATAGTGCGTAACAAAAGGACTCTAAACCAAGAAATCAGAAAATTACAAGCAATAGCCAAGTCAAAGGGTGTAGACACAGCCAATCAAATTTACAAACTAAGGCAAAATTACAAAAAAGAAGTGTGGCTAGAAACATCAAAATACCAAACTGGCATCTGGCAATCATTATTAGCATCTAGTAAATCAAACAATAATGGGAAATTTTGGGCAGAAATTAACAAAGTTGCAAACGGAGCCGCCCAGGTCTTCAACGCTAACATACTTGAGGGAGACTGGATACAGTACTTAGAACAAACACAAAGTACCAATACTCTAGCACGGAGTCCAGTCCAGCAGATTCTGCACCCAAAAAATAACCAAGATGCAGACCCACACTTTGATGTAAACTGGATAACGCCATCACAGGTAGAAAAGGTACTTAAAAACGTGAAATCAAAGGGTGCCCCAGGCCCGAATGGCCTACCGAACGCCCTGTTCAAACAAGATTATCATTTCTGGGCGGAATATCTTACCCCCCTATACAACATCGCTTTTCAGTCCCGAAGTATTCCCCAATCATGGAGAGGCAGCATTTTGCACCCAATCTTCAAGGCAGGCACAAGATCTGATCCAGCCAATTATCGCCTCATCGCGCTCATAGATGTCGAGACCAAAATCTACGCCTCAAATCTGTTGAGGGCCTTAGAAGACTGGGTCAGTGCGGATAAAATTCTCCCGATCATGCAGATAGGTTTCACACTATGTAACCTGCTGGCGTTAAACCTCTTGGTCGACAAAGCAAGGGAGAAAACAACCAAGCTGTATACGTGTTTCGTTGACCTAAAAGCAGCGTTCAACACTGTCCCGAGGGAGGCACTATGGCAAAAAATGGCCACTTGGGAAATACCATCAAAGCTGTTGCGGTCCATCATTAACCTATATTCATCTACCTGGGTAAGAATAAAACTAGGTAATGGCGACAGAACAACTGGAAAAATACCCACCCATGTCGGCCTCAAGCAGGGCTGAGTATTGGCACCAACGCTTTTTAACATCTTCCCAGCGGACCTGGACAAGAGCATCGCGGAGATAGAAAGCGATCCACCAAAGCTAGCCCAGCACAAAATTAGGAGCATACAGTACGCAGACGACATCGTACTGTGCAGTCAGACCCCGATGGGCTTACAACGCTCTATCACGAAGCTTCACGATTACATCAGTGCACAGGGCTTGCAAATCAATTACAAAAAAACGAAGATCGTCTGTTTTGCCTCGCGACCAGGGAAGAAATCCTTTAAATGGCACATTGCAGGCAACACAATAGAGCAGACCACCTCGTACAAATATCTGGGCATAGTGGTAGATGCCAGATGGACTCTGAAAGACCATCAATTGCATAGAAAGGCTCAGGCAAACAAATTATGTTTTGCCTTAAACTTATTTAAAACATAATTGAATTGTCCATCTAACTCGCACCTGCTGAAGGTAATAGCCGCCAAGTTTTTACCATCTCTCACATATGGGTCGGAATTATACAGGGGAAAGGATGCAAATTTCTTGAACGTACAACAATCAGAGCTTTGAGGCGTCCTCTGCTATTCAATCAGAAATTCTGAACTTTTGTGAGTCTTTGGACAGCAAAGTTGACCGTCTAGCTTCAAGAACAGAAGGGTTGGAGGATACAGTGACGGGTCTCTCGCTGCACTTGGATGAAGCTAAGGCTGACATCGTTAAGCTCAGGAAGGAGGATCAGATGCTGGCGGAGAGGGTGGAGTCATTGGAGAATAATGCGCGTCGTAGTAATCTCCGCATTCTCAATGTTCCAGAAGGTAGTGAGGGGTCAGACATCAAGCAATATATTATCCAACTACTAAAGGAGTCTTTGAGATTAGATCAATCGGTGGAAGAGCTGTCTACAGACATTCAACGTATCCATTGAGATCCGTTTAGGAAGAACCCTCAAAGGACAAAGCCTAGGAAAATATTAGTTAACTTTCATACCTATACTCTCAAAGAGACCATCTTGAGCTTGGCCCTTAAGCAGAAGTCTGTGAGTGGGAAGGGCTTTAACTTTCAGATTAGGTCCGACCTCTCGAGGGCCACGCTAGACAAACAGTGGGAGTTTGGGAGGAGGCTCGAAGCCTTTAGGAGCCTGGGGGCCGTACCCCAACTAGTGTTTCTGGCAGCTCTGAAGGTTATGCACAACAACACAATGCATAATATCAGATCAGTACAAGCAGCCGACGAACTGCTGATGTCCTTGGGGAGAGGGAAAGATACAGATAAGAGTAAGGGGCCTCTATTTAAAATGGAAAAAATTTAAGGAGAGCATGATGCCTGGGAACATGCCTAGTTAAAGTTAGGAGTTGAAAAAAGAGAGGGAAGAAGGGAAAGGGAGGTAAACAAAAAAAAAAATCAATATAAAAATGAATATACACGAACACAAAAGGCTACTGGAGGTTATAAGTCACTAGAATATTATAACGCAATAGAGAAATAACAGTGGAATACTGACACATAGTGAAATATGAACATTGTACATCTTAAACTTATATCCTTGATTTTCTTCCTTATGTGGTCTTTTTTTTTTTTTCCTTTTTCTTTTGCACGGATAAGTGCAAGTTTAGATAGGACGGGAACTCAGTAGGGGCGCTATCTTCTGGACTATCCAGATAGATGGAGCAAGGGTTTCCCATGGGGGGAGGGGGAGTTCAGGAGGTCATGGGGGGTGGTGGCAAGGGAAAAAACTTTAAAAAGTCCTCATTTTCTGCTCTGTCTTAATTATTTGTCTTTGGAGAGTTATAAGTCCCATGGTAAACATCAGTAGGCACTGTAGTTTTTTTTTAGCCTTAGTCATTAGTCATTGGGTGGGGGGAAGTTGTTCTTATGGATAAGTTAAAAATTCTTTCTTGGAATATTAACGGCCTGCGTACCAGCCCAAGAAAGTGGAAGACAATGCAATATCATCGGGACTCAGACGCTCAGGTTCTTGTATTACAAGAGACCCATCTCACTGATACTGAGATCCTCTCTGTTGTTAAAAATAATAGGTGGGTCGACTTTTGTGTGTCTACCACACAATCTTCAAATACTAGAGGAGTTGCGATTATCTTTAAAAAATCTCTAAAGCAAGGTTAATTGACAAATTGGTGGATCCGGGGGGTAGGTGGGTTATAGTCTTGGTAGTTGTTGCGGGGGCTCCTGTTACTATAGTGGGCTACTATGGGCCCAACCAAGACGATCCTTCAGTTTTGGGTTCTGTGTTTTCCCAACTACTCTCCTTCCCAGAGCCGACTGTCCTGGCAGGAGACTTTAATATAGTCTTAGACCCCAAATTAGATAAATCCCCAACTAATGGACCGATAAACCCCTCTAAAACTAGGGCCTTTTTACTTGACAAAATGAAGGAGTTTGGCTATGTTGATATATGGAGATTAAGATCTGGGCTCCAGCAAGGCATTTCATTTCGCAACTATAAATATCACCATCAGTCACGAATCAATTACATCCTGATCAGCCAGCAGTTAGTTAACTCAGTGCAAAACATCTCTCATCTTCCTTTCCATCTATCAGATCATGCGGCCATCTGTTTGGAACTGGGTGGGGTGTTAAAAAATCCGCCGATAACTTGGTCGTTTGATCGTTCATTACTCATGGTCCCTGACGACATTACCTTTTTAAAAACTGAAGCACACATTTTTTTTGATAACAACATCGGGTCCGCTTCCCCAGGTTGCGTCTGGGATGCATTTAAAGCCTTTTTGCGAGGCCTAATAACCAACAAGGCCTCATATAAAAAGAAGATTTACAGAGAAGCGGTCTCCTCTCTGGAATCCGACATGGCTAAGGTGCAAGAGAATATCTTGCTACATCCTGTTGCTTCCCCAGAAATCTTGAAAGAATGGCAAAATAAGCTACTCACTTTAAAAGGGGAACTGGGCTCAATCTTGAATGCCCAGGTTCTCCAGAGATGAGAGGCTAGTAAGCTGGCCCATTTTCAATATGGAGAAGGGTCTGGGAAGCTCTTAGCCTGGAAGGTTAAAACCGATCGAGTCAGAAACAACATAGATCAAATAAAGGTAGATGATGTGACATATTCGGCTGATGACGATATTAGGAGAGCCTTCTGTGATTTTTAAGAACATCTATCACGAGGATAAGCATATCAAGGTGAGGCAAATTGATGACTGGTTGAGGAGAGTGTCCCTCCCCTCCCTTTCGTCTGAACAGAGGGCCACCTTAGATAGATCTATTTCACAGGAAGAGGTTAGTCGTGCCATCTCCAACAGTAAGAAGGGCAAGGCATCGGGACCTGATGGCCTCCCCTCTGAGGTCTATTTGGCCCTGCTGCCAAGAATAGTTCCCTTTTTAACCCTGTTCTTTAACCAGATTTTCCAGGTAGGGCTGTCTCCCCCTAACTCTTGGAATGATGCTTCTATTACTTTGATTTTGAAGCCAGGTAAATCAGCAGCTAGTTGTGGTTCACACAGACCGATTTCCATCTTAAATGCGGATTACAAGCTTTTTACGTCTGTTCTAGCCTGTAGATTGGGGGGGGTGGCACATTGCGGGGAGTGGCACCGTCTATCCTGCATCATGACCAGCGGGGTTTTGTGAGGAGTCGCCAGCTCTTTGAACTCACCTACGATCTTGTGGGAGCTATTGATATGGCGACTAAGGACTCCCTTCCCCTTGCTATTATCACGTTGGATGATACCAAGGCCTTCGACAGGGTGAATTGGACATTCCTGTCGGGGGTCTTGGGCAAATTCAACATCGGGGTGGGTTTTTGTAGAGCAGTGAGTCTGCTCTATCAGAATCTCACGGCCTCTTTACTGGTCAATGGAGAACTATCGGACCCATTTAACATCACTCGGGGTACCCGGCAGGGCTGCCCCCTCTCTCCTCTCCTATTTGATTTATATATAGAACCCTTCGCCCAACGGCTGAGGTATGACTGTAACATCAAGTCTTTTATCTATAGGGGATGGGAGAGGAAAGTAGCCCTGTACGCGGATGATATTCTCATCTTCTCTTCAGATCTGCGCACTGCCCTCCCTTCCGTGATCGCTTTGGCTCATGATTATGGTGAGCTATCTGGTTATCAAATCAATCCGTCTAAGACGGAGATGATGCTGTGGAAATATCCTGAGCCAGTGGCAGGGGCCCAGTTGAGCCTCTCTATGCGATATCTCGGTCTCACCATTGTCCAAGACATAGATAAAATCGCAATGTTGAATTTTACTACAGTTGCGAGAGATTGTAGAAGACTTATGAGATCTTGGTCTTCACTCCCCTTTACCATTCTGAGTTAATCTTGTTAAAATGTCTATCTTACCCAAAATCTCCTTTTTGTTTAATACTGTTCCGTTGTACTTTGAGCCCTCCACTATAGCTAAACTTCAAGGAGACATTAGTTCTTTTATTTGGAATGATCGCATACCCCGGATAGCATGGGAGAAAAGCAGGCGCCGGAGGGAAAAGGGTGGTCTTGCAGCTCCTGACTTGCAACTATATGCGTGGGCTTTTCAATTCTCCCACGCTAGGATGCTGCTTAAAATGCCTACGAACTTGGGAATTGGTAGCATGTTTGCTGCATTACTTAGAGGAGAGGGGGTAGGCCAGCAGGGTTTTTTGTTTAAATTTGGGGACCCTACATTTTTTAAAAAGGTGAAGCTGAAGATCTTGCTGGGAATGATAAAAACGTGGGTTAAACTAAGAGGTGCCATAAAAGTGGGTTATTTTGCAGGCAGGTCACCTATGTGGGATTCCCCGGGATGTCCGGCATGGCTTCTGGATAGCCTCGCGACACCGTTGAGAGAGGCTGGTCTGGAGGTCTGGGGGGACCTTTTTATAGAAGGCTCTTTGCTCCCTTGGGACTCTTTATTAGCTAGAATAGGGCCGGGTCGTTCTAGATTTAAATATCTACAGCTGGGCCCACTCACAGAGTTCTGTCAGGGGTAGATACCAACTGGGAGGAGATAGTAGCTTAGTTGCCTTGATGCTGGACAAACCACCTGCAAGTAAGGAGATCTCAGTCTGGTATAATTTACTATTAGAAGAGGTCGACGGCGAATTTATACTACCAGCGACGCTGTGGAGCTCCTCTTTTATTGGTCAGGACCTCGAGAATTTGTGGTATTCCTCCTTTAAGATCATGTGGGACATTGTGAAACTGGCTTGGCTCCGCAGGAACCATCTTTTTACCCTACATAGGGCATACTATTCACCACAGCGGTGATCGAAATTTTCAACTGATTCTCATGTGGCGTGTCCTAAGTGCGGGTTGTTGGCAGCCTCCCACATACATATGTTCTTCGAATGTCCATTGCTGCTCCCCTATTGGAATTCGATTAGTGCACAGTTGACTATATTCCTGGGCTTTCAGATCTCGATCAATGCAATGCTTGCAATTTTTGGAACATCAGCAGAGGTTCGAGGCCCCGCTAAAAATCTTCTTTTTTAGTGTATATTGTTGGCTAGAAGAGAAATTTGTAGGAAATGGAAGGTCCCAGTACCTCCTACATTGCTAGACTGGCACATCTCAGTCCTGCAAACTTTCAAAGTCGACCTAGCAAGATCTGGCAACCCTGATAAACGTAATTTTTGGTCCCTTTTGAATTGGGGTTAGTTGGCATTCGATGGTGGTTTTTTTTTTTCCACTGTCCTATGATTAAGCTGCTTGGTCTGTTCCTTTCCTCAATATACCAAACACCATGGTTCCCCCACTTGTAATGGGTATTGAACTGCAGCAACAGTTCCCTTCTATGGTCATCAAATTGTGGCGCTTCTTGGTGGGGTCTGAATATACTGTGTGTCCACACCGACATTGTTGGTTGCCGGCACTACCAGTTTATCTGTGACAGTATATTCCTCTCTCCTAGGGTGAAAATGAGGACATAAAAAAAATTAATTAAATAAATAAATAAAAAAAATAAATAAAAAAAAAACAATCAGAGCTGTTCAAATACATCTTTCTGATCCCGAGGTTCGTATCCCAATCGCAGATTCGCCTGGAATTTGGTCTACCAAATTAATACCAAGTTAGACAAGCGGCCTTTCTAAAAACATGCTGGAAATTAAGAGCAGCTGAAGAGTACATGCTCATGGGCCTCTGTTGGTTGGAGATGAATAACCAGACAAAGTCGAAAAACGCCTGGAAAACGGTATGTGAGAATGCCCTGTCAGATCTCAAAGTGACCAACGGGGCTGCAAAGCAAAGATCATGGTTATTAGATAAAGCCGCAACAGCAAAGAAAAAACACGGTTGGACGGTGTTGGCCACGTATAGGAAAATGGAGCCGCAACCATATTTAGTCAACCACATATCCACGGCCGCCCAAAAAATTCTTCTTTATCTACGGCTGGGAACTTCCATCTTAAAAGACCACACACCAGCATGGAAGCAAACATGGTTGACCCCTGAGTGCAGACTATGTGCACAAAAGGAAGAATCAACGATGCACATATTGTGCATTTGTCCCTCTTTGAAAAACTTGAGACGTTACTACCTCCTTCAGGTATTCCGCTTTTCTGGAATTAGATCATGCCGCCCGGCAGTCATGCTAGCACTGAACAGTCACCAACTGCAGACAGCTTGTAGGGCCGCCAGATTTTGTCAAAAGGCACTGCAGATAATACAAAACACAGAGAAAAAGGAAATCTAAGGCCCGAATCCGGATGCGTGAAGTGTAACGAACATACACATTGAAATACCTTCCACAATTACATCAAACACATGGACTTCCAGAAAGATTTCTTTTTAACCACTCGAGATTTTGTACTTCTTTTTTTTTCTTTTAAAACAAATGTTTGTATGCAACAATATTGTAAAGGTTTTAATTAACTATATACAATAAAAAAATTTACTACACTAGGCCCACGAACCTTCCTGGAAGCGCCAATCCAGTAAATCCGACTCGAATCAGCAGCTCACACCGAAAATCTTCGGGCAACCTTACTATATTCGTGAAGGGAAAGGGCGGCGAAGCACAACCTGCCCGTGGTATGAATCAAAAGAGCTCTAGGGTACTGAATTTGTCACCTCACACACCTGCACACAAAATAAAGACCGGGCTACCAGCAGGTCCTCTGACCGGAACAGTTCCATCACTTTGGGTCAAAAGTACAGAACCACTAGCAAGGCTTCCAGCAGCCCCCTCCTGTGGAGAGCCGACCTTCACGTTTTTTTACTCAGAGTATAAGTCCAAAGGCAGTTGTGACATATTAAATTGCGGGAACATCCTGAAACTGATAGAAGCGATTGGTATGCCCAATGTCGTAACCTCAAAGGACATCATCTCAATAGAGTTCATCGCACCAGGCTTGGGTCAAATAAATGAAAGCACAAAAGTTACTTGGAGCCCGACAGAGGCTATGAATAATATCTTACGACACACAGAAACCTTCAAGCAGTGGGGCATACTTATACTACCCATCAGAGAAGCAGGCTATTCACACTTTCTGCAAGAAACTCGAGGCCTTGAGCTTCTACATGCTGGAAAAAGAGCTGTCTATTCAGTCTTGAGGAATGCCCATGTAGCAACTACACACTCAAAAGTGACCTGGACGAGGCTGGAACAAGGTCGTGGCTGGCAGGCTCCCTCAAAACAACCCGGCTGCTTCGTTGACATCATAAGAACCAAATGGGTTATGACATCCACCCATTAAGAATTTGCTCTTGGAATATCAACGGGCTACCAAGTAAACTGGGAGACACAGCAATAATCTCCTATTTACGATCGTTTGAGATAACACTACTTCAAGAGACATGGCTTGTGGAGCCGCAGCACATAGAAGGGTTCAAAACACATTTTATCCCAGCCTTGAAATTGAAATCTTCAGGAAGAGGCAGTGGTGGCTTAGCAATTTATATATCAATAAAAAATGCAATCGCCTCTTGGGACCTTGCGAGCCCTTCCCACTTTCTCCAGTCGGTATAAATCTCATTTATCACAAACAAAGGCCAGCCCAGGACCATTACTCTAATGGACGCCTATGTCCGCCCAAATTCAGCCTCTAGACAATCCTTCTCATAGGAGGTGACTGAGTCAGTGCTAAGGACGAAATCTGGTCTCGCGAATATAGACATCATTTTATCAGGCGACTTCAACATGTGGCTAATGTCTGACCTACAGAAAAACGAGGTTACCAAAGTACAGGAAAGCGTCTGGGCTATACCACCGCAGGACCGTCCAGGATGGCACAAGGACGACCGGAAGGGCCACTCCTTACAAAGAAACCTGGAGCTTCTTAGTCTTAGAGCCCTCAGTGGGCGCTTTCTTCCTGACAAGCCACCGGGCCTCTCATGGGGCATCTTTAATCGACTACACCTTTGTCAGCCTTTCGCTCCTGCAGCACATTTTAGGGTATGGCTTTGGCAACAGAGCAGAAAGTGATCATAACCCTAAAGAAATATCGATCAGCACTAGTCTAGTGCAACACACCGAGGCAAGAGCTCAAGCTTTCATTGCGAACTGGATGACATTTGCTACAAAATTGACAGATAGATATGCAAAACCAATACTGCACGCAAAACCAAAGGGGTAGAATCAGCCGACCTCTGGGAATCCAGCTATATGATCAGCAAAAAGAACAATGAACCAGTTATAGCGGAAATTAAAAATAAAGCCAACGGACCCTCCAACAATAATCCAATTGAGAGAAGCCCGTAAACACCTGAAGACATTAAAAAGAGACCAACATAGGGCTCACTGGAACTCATTTTGGGCCAAATTACATCAAGACATCAAATCGAATAACTCTACGAGGTTCTGGCGTACCATCAACAATCTTGGAGGGAACGTCCCGAAAGCTGCTTCATCTAACATACTGGAGTCTGAGTGGTATTTCTCCTTGCTCACACACTTCAATGATCAACAAGAAAACTCAGCTGACCTGCGATCTGGAGAAGAGGGCTGAAAAGCTCCAAATGTGACGATTCTGCCACCTGCGCAACAAATTAAATTGCCAACCATGGAAGAATCTCCCTACCAAGACAACTTACCTGATAAGCAATTAGTGAGACTAAATCAACCAAGCAGCTTCGAACAAAGCCTAGTCCCGGAGGACCAAATTGAAAAACAGATTAAGAAGGGTCAGAGAGATGGAGCTCCAGGCACTGGAGGCATTCCCCAAGCTTTGTTTCAGGAGGATCCGGCCTTCTGGGCCTCCAAGTTATTTCCACTCTTCACCTCCATCTTACAAAAGAATATCATTCCGCCATCGTGGCAAGGTTCAATTCTTGCACCAATATAAAAAGGTGGGGAAAAAAAATCTCCAGGTAACTACCGAATGGTCGCCCTTATTGATAACGAAGCAAAGTACTTCGCTGGGACTCTACTCAACTCACTTCGGTCTTGGGCTAACGAACACTCAGTAATTCCTCTGAACCAAACCAAACTGGCTTCACAAGCGACACAGGTTCCTCGGTTAATCTCATGACTCTCTCCTGTTTGATAGATTTGAACCAGCTCTTGTCCATTATACATGGGATTTATAGACTATAAAGCTGCATTCAACAATGTAAACAGGGCCAAGCTCTGGCAGAAGCTTACTAGACTGAAAATCCCAAATGCTCTTTTAAGAGCCATACAGTTACTGCACCGGGACACATGGATCTGGATCAAGATCGTGATGGGTCCAGACTGTCACGTTCGATCGCAACTACTAAAGGACTGAAACAAGGATATGTCCTGGCCCCCACACTTTTTAATCTATTTTTATCAGACTTCTCGGAAGCCCTAAACAAGGTAAACTCTCATGCTCCCAAACTAGCCAGCTCTCAGCTCTCAAACCTCCTATACGCCGATTATGTAGTTCTCCTAAGTAACACAAAGATCGGTCTACAACGACTCATGGACGCAACTGCCAAATATTCAAGAAAGAATGACCTCCTAATAAACAATAAGAAAACAAAAACCTTGGCGGTCCATCCAGGAAGGCCCAGGAAGCTGGCATGGGTTATAAACTCTGAAAGCACCGTGGAATCCAAGTGCCACAAGTACTTAGGAGTTCTCTTTGACAATAACGGCAGGTACAAAACCCACTTAGAAGAGCATAGAAAGAAGGGAGTAGCACTAGCATTTGCACTCAGTTCTATTCATAAAAAGGTTCTTGGCCCAACATTCACTCCAACACTGCAGGTAGCACAGGCAAAAGTCATTCCTACATTAACATACGGAAGCGAGGTGCTAAACGGGCTTGACAGTGGTCAATTTGATAAAATCATTGTGAAAATCTTCGAACAGTGTTCCAGTTTCCAACTTATACGTCACCTGTCCAAATCAGGCTGGTACTGGCCATCTGCAATCAATCACTGGCCAGACTGTTGGGCTTCTTAATGTGCTGCCACAAACTGAGGTCGTCAAAAGAAGGCAGCTTAGCGCAACACCTATGGTCAAACCTGCATGCGGAACGATGGCGGACGGGGCATGATTATTGGGCAAGAGGCCTAAAAACTTTAGGCCTGAACAAAGTTTGGGACCAACAAGTCAGCCACAGCGAATTTAAAAGGCTAGGAAAAATTGGTGCAAAAATATTATCTTCACTAAAAGATAAGGCATGTCTTGCAAAAAGAAGCCATGGTTGGATGAATCTTAGATCGTACGACCAGCTGACGTCTCAGGGGTATCTAACATTTCTGTTCACCGCTCGCACCAAATTCTGCTTCTTAAAATTAAGAATGGGAGTGATCAATTTGTCCTGCCATCTTCCCAAATGGAAAAGAGAACAAGTCCAGCAACAATGTCGGCTTTGTGGAAACCATAGGGAAGACATAACTCACATAATTTGCCTGTGTCCAAGTTTGCTGAAGGAAAGAAGGTCCCTGTTACGGAGAGGATGGAACATCAACGAGGTCAGATCATGCAGGGCCGCAGTACTAGCCTGTTTTGACCCACGGAACACCAGCCTAAACTGTGCTCTGGTGAGATTTATGGATCGAGCTGCAAAAAAACTAAGGGAGGGGACTTATCAACAGCAACCTCTTCCTGAAAAACAACTGGCAGATACACCCTGCAGCTCCCCAGTAAGCATGGGCTAAATTTGCGAATTCGCGTTCTGCGAATTCGTGGATTTCCCTGCGAAATCGCAAAAAAAATCCGCGAATTCGCGAATTTTCCCGCAAAACCGCGGATTTGTTTGCGATTTACCCTGGAGTACATTCTACTGGCTAATCCAGTAAGTGCTCCCTCATTGGGTAAATGTATAGTGCTTTTACTACACTGCAGCTGCGTAAAGGGCCAGAAGATGTGTCTCCAGTGACCATGTGTGCCTGTAACACAGGCACAGGCATACATGGTCACTGGAGACACATCTTCTGGCCCTTTACGCAGCTACAGTGTAGTAAAAGCACTATGGGGCAGATTTACAAGCCGCTTGCGCCTCTTTTGCGCCTCAGTTGCGCCACTTTTGTGACACAGCGGCAGCACAAATCATGCGCCATGGTGCTGGGTATTAACAACGTGATGCATATGAGAGATACGTCACGTTGTAAAGCCCTGCGCCATCAGGAGGCGTTCCGGCGCAGGGGAGGGCGTTCCTGCGCAGGATCGCCTCCTAAAAGTGGCTGAGTGAAATCTACAAGATTTCACTCAGTCACTTTTAGGCCAATGCTGCGTCAAAACCCTGCGCCTGCTTGAAGCAGGCGCAAGGCTTGACGCAGCATTGGGGAGATAGGGCCCCCAGAGCATTGTTGGAGCTGCGTCGCAAATGAAATGCCCCAAACCCTCGTATCATAACACGACAACTAATTCAATAAGACCAAATGTACATTCAATGAACCTGGTCAGGTACTTTTATTTATACCTATTACTCATATTTTTACTTTTTATTTTCGAGATGTTATTCTTTATAGACAGAAAAAGATATACATTTATAACATACCATAACAAACTGAATAGTTTTCCCAAAAAACACATAAATGAAGCATACATCCAATAAGCACAGAACATTGAACATGAAAAAATTCATTCCATCAAAGATTATAAGTCAAATCCTTTTTTTTAAAACAGACAAAATAAAGCAACGTTATATTGCAAGAGAAAAACAATATATATTTGTTTTTGATATATCAATAAATGATAAGATTGACTCTTGTAGGTGTGCCGACGCGTTTCGGGTTCGAGTAACCAGTTCTCAAACCCTCATCAGGGCTTTGTTATTTATCTGTATAGGATGCAAAAAAACAATAAAGTTTTATTAACAACCTGTATGCCTCTAACCTGTCCCTTTTTCCGTTGTAGAATCATCAAAATCTACCTGTATCTTTCAGGCTGACGGCGTTTCCATTAATGTCACGCTGGGGGGACGTTAAGTTGGACTTCAAATCCTATATCTAAAACGAATAAGGCAAAAGCTATGTGAAGAAAGTTGGCAACAACATAAACCTTTTATAGCGCCCAAAAGGGCATATCCTCATTCTACATACCTCCTTGTGCACCATCCGGCGCCTCTTAGAGGGAGGAGGTCGCGGTGACTGTGTCAGTAATCCTAATTCAAGAAAAGGATTTTATGTATGATCTTATTTAACAGTTTTTTCTAGTCAATATAAAATTCACTTCCCAACAATGCCCCATACCTTGGGTCCGTGTCCTGGACTCCGAGGACGTTTCTACTCACTATTTCTCAAAGACTGTCAATTGTGGAAACGACCTGTCGAGAATGGAGAGCTAATTTATCAAAAGCGCGGGTCAACATGATTTAAAAAAAAACACCAGGGTATCTGTCTCTGCGTGTTATTTTCGTAAAAATGTAGCGTACCTGTATTGAAATCCGATATGAGTTACTCCCTCGTTATATTGTTAGCAAGATGCACCCTGGGGGTCCGTTATTTCATCCGTAAATCGTGACACACTGAATGAAAAGAAGGGGGGGGGAATAATCATATGCGCTTAGTGTGTTTCCAAGCCAATGGCTTACATTAAAAGTAAGGATTAAAGCTACCATCTTCCTACCTCAATGTGTTCACTCGCCGTCTCCACTGTTAGGCTCACACTCGATCGCCTCTCCAGCTGCGGCGGCCATCTTAGCTGGTTTTGAAGTTACGAGTAGAGCGTCCCAGAGCATTGTGGGACATGTAGTTAAAACGGGCAAATATTGAAGCCATGGCGTGAAAGATAGTACCATGTCGCTTCTCATTGCGATTTCATTTATTTTGAGGGGGATTTTCAGACCGGTGCAGCTAAAAGTTTGTTAGACGGTACGTACCGTGCAAGATCACTGGAGTGTTTTGACGTGTGTTGCCAAAATTCATAGACTCCCTGCGCTGTTCTTCCAATAGTGCAAAAGGGCGGGTTGTGGAACTTCCTAAGGGGGAATTTTATTATAAAGCCATTGCGAATGACGCATCCACTCAGATCCTTGACAATTCAGACATACTGTTCAGAACCGTCAATGTGCTGTTAAATTTAAGGATAAGATAGGCTTCCTTTTGCAGCAATACCTTGTCCACATCCGCGGGGCGCTGTGCTGTACCCATTGTGAAGAGTACTGACCATTTAAAGTCGTTCTCAGTATGGGACTTCTCTATGTAATGCTCAACCATGGGGGCAGTTACTACCTTATTTTTAATCCGTGACCTGTGCTGGCTGATGCGTAGATTGACCTGCTGATTTGTTTTGCCAATATAGATCTTCTTGCACGGACAAATTATCACGCATATGACATTTTTAGTCCTGCAGTTCGAGAAGCCCGAGTGTTTCCACTTCACTCCCTGATGTTCAAATTCATTTCCTTCAATTGTATTCGGACATGCAACACAATTGCCACATCTATGATGGCCATCAATCGGCTTCATATTCCAGAGGGCCAAGAGGTCATGTTTGGATTTAGGCTGTGTTAGGTTAGCCGTCACAATTTGTTGTCCAATTCTTTTATTCTTTTTGTAGGAAAAATTGGACGGGGAAAAGGGCATTCCAATCCATCTAGAAGATGCTAATTTTTTTTAAATCGTTTGTCGCATTTTGTGTGTGTCAGGGCCAAATGTGGTCACGCACACCAAATGATCTAGATCTTTCTTTTCTTTTGTTTGTAGCAGACACTCACTGGGCGTAAAACGAGCTCTTTTATAAGAGTGTTTCAGTAGTTTTTTGGGGTAACCCCTATGGATCATCTCTTGGCAAAATGTCTGGGCATGGTGATCAAAGTCACTAATCTCGGTACAATTTCTGCGTATCTGCAGCAATTGTCCATAGGGCAAATTGGCTTTTAAATTCCTGGGGTGGTGGCTTCTGTGATGCAGGATGGTGTTCTTATCAGTAGATTTCTTATATAATGAGATCTTTAAAAGACCATCCATACAGGTGACTTCCACATCCAAAAAAATCATTCTGGTCGTGCTTGCTTCCATGGAGAACTTAATGTCATTATGTCTGGCATTGATCCACTCGTGGAACGTCGGTAGATCCGCCCGGCTCCCCTGCCACAGGAGCCAGACGTCATCTATATAACGCCACCAATGTACAATGTTTCCGATGTGTGGGTTATTATTGTCCATGAATCTCATTTCATATTGTGCCATGTATAGCACTGCCTTTTCTGGGGCATAAGGACACCCCATGGCAGTGCCCTTCACTTGCATGTAGAACTGATCATTAAATACAAAATAGTTATTTTTAAGAGCTATTTCGGCAAGTTGCAAAATGAAGCACGTGGGGACCCTATGGGGTCGTTCTCGCATCTCTAGATACAGTTCAATCACTTCCAGGGCCTCTTCCTGGGGAATCTGCGTATATAAGGACGTAACGTCCATGGTCACCATTATCTGTGTGAGGGGATCGAATGGTGTTCCTTCCACCTTAGTCAGGAAATCAGTGGTATCCATAGGGGTTACCCCAAAAAACTACTGAAACACTCTTACAAAAGAGCTCGTTTTACGCCCCGTGAGAGTCTGCTACAAACAAAAGAAAAGAAAGATCTAGATCGTTTGGTGTGCGTGACCACGTTTGGCCCTGACACACACAAAAGGCGACAAACGATTAAAAAAAATTAGCATCTTCTAGATGGATTGGAATGCCCTTTTCTTCGTCCAATTTTTGCCTACAAAAAGAATAAAAGTATTGGACAACAAATTGTGAGGGCTAGCCTAACACAGCCTAAATCCAAACATGACCTCTTGGCCCTCTGGAATATGAAGCCGATTGATGGCCATCATAGATGTGGCAATTGTGTTGCATGTCCGAATACAATTGAAGGAAATGAATTTGAACATCAGGGGGTGAAGTGGAAACACTCGGGCTTCTCGAACTGCAGGACTAAAAATGTCATATACGTGATAACTTGTCCGTGCAAGAAGATCTATATTGGCAAAACAAATCAGCAGGTCAATCTACGCATCAGCCAGCACAGGTCACGGATTAAAAATAAGGTAGTAACTGCCCCCATGGTTGAGCATTACATAGAGAAGTCCCATCCTGAGAACGACTTTAAATGGTTAGTACTCTTCACAATGGGTACAGCACAGCGCCCTGCGGATGTGGACAAGGTATTGCTGCAAAAGGAAGCCTATCTTATCCTTAAATTTAAAAGCACATTGACGGGTCTGAACAGTATGTCTGAATTGTCAAGGATCTGAGTGGATGAGTCATATGCAATGGCTTTATAATTAAATTCCCCCTTAGGAAGTTCCACAACCCGCCCTTTTGCACTATTGGAAGAACAGCGCAGGGAGTCCATGAATGTTGGCAACACACGTCAAAACACTCCCGTCATATTGCACGTTAAGTACCGTCTAACAAACTTTTAGCTGCACCAGTCTGAAAATCCCCCTCAAAATAAATGAAATCGCAATGAGAAGCGACATGGTACAATCTTTAACGCCATGGCTTCAATATTTGCCCCTTTTAACTACATGTCCCACAATGCTCTGTGACGCTCTACTCGTAACTTCAAAACCAGCTAAGATGGCCGCCGCAGCTGGAGAGGCGATCGAGTGTGAGCCTAACAGTGGAGGATGCGAGTGAACACATTGAGGTAGGAAGATGGTAGCTTTAATCCTTACTTTTAATGTAAGCCATCAGCTTGGAAACACACTAAGCGCATACGATTATTTCCCCTTTTCCCCCCTTCTTTTCATTCAGTGTGTCACGATTTACGGATGAAATAACGGACCCCCAGGGGGCATCTTGCTAACAATATAACGAGGGAGTAACTCATATCGGATTTTAATACAGGTACGCTCCATTTTTACGAAAATAACATGCAGAGACAGATACCCTGGTGTTTTTTTTAAAAATCATGTTGCCCCGCGCTTTTGATAAATTAGCTCTCCATTCTCGACAGGTCGTTTCCACAATTGACAGTCTTTAAGAAATAGTGAATAGAAACGTCATCGGAGTCCAGGACACGGACCCAAGATATGGGGCATTGTTGGGAAGTGAATTTTATATTGACTTGAAAAAACAGTTAAATAAGATCATACATAAAATCCTTTTCTTGAATTAGGATTACTGACACAGTCACCGCGACCTCCCCCCTCTAAGAGGCGCCGGATGGTGCACAAGGAGGTATGTAGAATGAGGATATGCCCTTTTGAGCGCTATAAAAGGTTTATGTTGTTGCCAACTTTCTTCACATAGCTTTTGCCTTATTCGTTTTAGAAATAGGATTTGAAGTCCAACTTAACGTCCCCCCAGCGTGACATTAATGGAAACGCCGTCAGCCTGAAAGATACAGGTAGATTTTGATGATTCTACAATGGAAAAAGGGACAGGTTAGAGGCGTACAGGTTGTCAATAAAACGTTATTGTTTTTTTGCATCCTATACAGATAAATAACAAAGCCCTGGTGAGGGTTTGAGCACTGGTTACTCGAACCCGAAACGCGTCGGCACACCTACAAGAGTCAATCTTATCATTTATTGATATATCAAAAACAAATATATATTGTTTTTCTCTTGCAATATAACGTTGCTTTGTTTTGTCTGTTTTAAAAAAAAGGATTTGACTTATAATCATTGATGGAATGAATTTTTTCATGTTCAATGTTCTGTGCTTATTGGATGTATGCTTCATTTATGTGTTTTTTGTGAAAACTATTCAGTTTGTTATGGTATGTTATAAATGTATTTCTTTTTCTGTCTATAAAGAATAACATCTCCAAAATAAAAGGTTAAAATATGAGTAATAGGTTTAAATAAAAGTACCTGACCAGGTTCATTGAATGTACATTTGGTCTTATTGAATTAGTTGTCGTGTTATGATACGAGGGTTTGGGGCATTTCATTTGTTTCTATTTAAGTGTAACGGTCCAGCCCATCCTCAGTCCCGTCAAGGACCTAACTCCTTTCTGTGCATTGAAAATGTGGCGCACCATGGGTGGCGGAGCAGCGGCGCACAATAACTGGCGCATCCCTGGGGATGCGCCAGTTATTGTAAACCTGCCCCTATACATTTAGCCAACAAGGGAGCACTTACTGATTAGACAGTAGAAAGTACTCCAGTTGAGTAGAGGTATTGCACAAAAAGGTGGCATCTTCGTGGACAAACACGCAGGGCGGGATTCATTCTGCCCCCTGTTAGACTCGTTTTTTGTGCCCTTCTGCCCTCTGTTAGATTAGTTTTTCCCTTGTTTTTCTGCCCTTCTGCCCCCTGTTAGACTCTTTTTTGTGCCCTTCTGCCCTCTGTTAGACTCATTTTTCCCTTGTTTTTCTGCCCTTCTGCCCTCTGTTAGACTCATTTTTTGTGCCCTTCTGCCCTCTGTTATTCCCTTGTTTTTGTGACCTTCTGCCCTCTGTTAGACACGTTTTTGTGCCTTTCTGCCCCCTGTTAGACTCGGTTTTTGTGCCCTTCTGCCCTCTGTTAGACTCGTTTTCCCTTGTTTTTCTGCCCTTCCGTCCTCTGTTAGACTGGTTTTTTGTGCCCTGCTGTCCTCTGTTAGACTCGCTTTTCCCTTGTTTTTCTGCCCTTCCGCATCACCACATCATCACTCAGCGCTACCCCAGCATCACTCAGCACCACCACATTATCACTCAGCACCACCACATTATCACTCAGCACCACCATAGCACCACTCAGCACCACCACAGCATCACTCAGCACCACCACAGCACCACTCAGCACCACCACAGCCCCACTCAGCGCCACCACAGCATCACTCAGCGCCATCACAGCATCACTCAGCGCCACCACATTTTCACTCAGCACCACCACAGCACCACTTATCACCACCACAGCATCACTCAGCACCACCACAGCATCACTCAGCCCCACCCCAGCACAATTCAGAACCACCACAGCACCACTCAGCGCCACCACAGCATCACTCAGCACCACCACAGCATCACTCAGCACCACCACATTATCACTCAGCACCACCACAGCACCACTCAGCACCACCACAGCATCACTCAGCACCACCACAGCATCACTCAGCACCACCACAGCACCACTCAGCACCACCCCAGCATCACTCAGCACCATCCCAGTATCACTCAGCGCCACCACAGCATCACTCAGCACCACCACAGCATCACTCAGCACCACCACATTATCACTCAGCACCACCACAGCACCACGCAGCACCACCACAGCATCACTCAGCACCACCATAGCACCACTCAGCACCACCACAGCACCACTCAGCGCCACCCCAGCATCAATCTGCGCAACCATTCAACAACAACTGGTTCAAATATGTTCTCTCAATGTTTCAAGCTTTATTACAAATGTCACAAAAAGATGTTAATATTTCACTTCTGTTCTTGGATTTTCGTCACAATAAAATACACTGAACATAATCTTCACAAAAGTTATTTACAAAAGTTTAAGCTATTGCCATTATAAATTAAAATCACTTTTATTTAAGTATTAATTATTTTAAAAAATTGAAAGCCATTGTAATTTGTAATATCAATACATCTAACGCTTGTCAAGCACCATCTTGACATCAATGATCTATTAGGCAGGGAGTTGCCTGACCTATTTTGTGTAACAGAGACCTGGCTGCAGGATGCTGACACGGCCATTGTCAATCTGGCCTTCCCGCCGGAATACTCGGTATTCACCTTGAATAGGACCTCAAGAGGCGGGGGTATTGCGCTTGCCGTCAAGTCCTGTTACCCTACCACATGGCTTGGGCAAAAGATCTCGGGGTGCGAAAGCGCTTTGTTTAAGGTTGCTATCTCATCCAACTTCACCCTGTCGGGACTGGTAATTTATCGGCCCCCGGGGAGTGAAGTAACCTTCAGAGCAGCGTTACCCGAGGCTGTTAGTAATCTGGCTACGGGGTGCTCCAATTTCACCCTCATTGGAGATCTAAATCTGCACTTTAACAACTCCAGCAGCCCCTCAGTCGCCAGTTTCCTGGCCGACCTTGAGGCGTTACAGCTTACTCAGTTGGTGACGCAGCCCACACACTCAGGGGGTCACACCCTTGACCCGTTTTTTACCAATCTGACGGAAGTCTGTGTCACCAGCTACACACCTTTGGCGTGGACTGATCATTATTTGATACAGTTCCACTGCCCTATCGTGGCTAGTCCATCTAAGCCAATGGTGTGTTCTGTTCCAAGAAGACGCTGGAACAAACTTAAGCTAGATGAGTTCTTTCATCTCTTATCAGCTGACCCGCTTGACGTCTCAGGCCCTCCGGATCAGTTGTACGACAGGTTCACCGATTGGGTCTCCAGGGCCTTGGACACCCTCATCCCCTTGGTGACCCGTAAAACTGGTCCTGGCAAGGCCAGCCCTTGGTACGATGACTCTCTACGAGCCCTGAAGGTGTCTTGCAGGCGCGCAGAGCGGGCATGGCGCAAAGCCTACTCCAGCTCTAAGAAAGTCTTATATCAGGCTACAGTGAAGGTGTACCATCGGGTGGTGTGTAGAACCCGTGCCGCTTTTTATGCGACACAATTCAGGAATAGTTCGAACCCTGCAAAGGCTATCTTTAAGGTATTGAAAGACCTCACTGCCAAAAAAGTTATAACATCACACCAGAGCTCTCTGGAGCACTGTGAAAAGTTGGCAGAGTTTTTTCTGGAGAAGGTGAATGCTATTTATCGAGCCTTCCCCGTGGTCGTTCCCTCAGTGATGACATCATCTAAGCCTCCACCATCTGAGGGGCTGTGTTCTCTACCTTTGTTAAATCTAGATAGCCTAGGCATTTTGGCTCGCAAAGTGAAATCTGGGTCCCCTGAGGATCCACTTTGCCCTGAGGTGTTCAAGGACCTGGCGGCACATGACATCTCTCCGCTTTGTTCCTTGGTCAATGCGTCTCTGACATCTGGCGTTGTTCCACTTAAGTGGAAGCGAGCCATGGTACGTCCGATCCTGAAGAAACCTAGCCTGGATGGAAGCAAGCCGGAGAGCTATCGGCCTATTTCACTCTTGCCGTGGCCGGCTAAGGTGATGGAGGCACACGTAAATGCCGCTCTCTCGGAACATCTCCGTCGAGCTGATATACTCGACGCTACGCAGAATGGGTTTAGGGCAGGTCACAGCACGGAGACGGCTCTGCTTTATATGGTGGAGCACCTCCGCTCCGTGCTTGACGCGGGACAAACGGCAGCGCTGGTGCTATTAGATCTAAGCGCTGCCTTTGACACCGTCTCGCACCCTATCCTTCTGCAGCGTTTAGAGGATGCTGGTGTCTCCGGCATTGCGCTCGACTGGTTCCGGTCGTTCTTATCAAACCGGGCCTTTAGCGTGACCGTCCCACCCTTTCAGTCAAAATTCCACCCGTTGAACCTGGGCGTCCCCCAAGGCTCCTCGCTGAGTCCTACGCTGTTCAATCTGTACGTAAGGCCGCTAGCTGAGGTTGTCAAACTATGGGGTATGACCATGGTGTCATATGCCGATGACACCCAGCTAGCGGTCACGATCAGCGGGGATGCGGAGGTCGACGCTCCTAGGTTTCAACAAGGACTGAGGGCGGTCGCTAGATGGATGACGCTTAATTGTCTCCAGCTAAACGCTAGTAAGACCGAGGTGATGGTATTTGGTAGGCGACCGGAACTGTGGGGAGAGAGATGGTGGCCGGAGGAGCTGGGTTCCGCCCCCATCCCAGTCACCGAGCTTAAAAACCTCGGGGTCTGGCTGGACCCTTCCCTTACGTTTGCATGCCACACTAAACGCACGGCTGCTTGCTGCTTCGGCATTTTGCGTGGGCTTCGTCCTGTGCTAAAGTTCTTCGATGCCCCCACCCGGCAACTCATGATCCAAGCGACCGTCATCTCCAGATTGGATTATGCTAGTTCTTTGTTGGCCGGTCTGAATGTAGCTGAGATAGGGCGCCTGCAGCGGATCCAGAATGCAGCAGCAAGAGCGGTGGTGGGCCTTCCAAGATTCTGCCCCACCTCTAGCACCATTCGAGCACTGCACTGGCTCCCGGTGGCGCAGCGGATTCAGTTTAAGGTACTCTGCGTCGCCCATAAGATCTTGAAGGGGTCCCCGGCAATGATCCTTACGACCCTCATGGCCAACTATATTCCGGCACGACCCTTAAGTTCGTCAGATCTCGAATTGGCCGTGGTACCGCGCTTTAAGCGAAGCAGGGCCGGTGGGCGCTCATTTCGAGTGCGGGCCGCCGCTCTGTGGAACTCCTTACCCCCGGCAATTCGCGCTATGAGCGATTTGCTCTCTTTTCGTCGTGCCTTGAAAACATTTTTATTCCCTTAGTTAGTGTGTTCTGTGCTGTTTTATTTAGTTGTGTTGTGTAGCTGCCTTGTCGGGCGCCAAGACGCTCCTTAGCTGGAGCATTTGTGCGCCTAATAAAAACCACATAACATAACATAACATAACATAAGTCACGTAAATGCAAAACATGTTGCAATACAAATGCTATAGGTGTCACATTTGCGAAAGTTATAACTATTGGCATTGTAAATGACAAAGCTATTAATTTAGCTATTTTCAAAACCAACACATAAATAAATAAAAATAATTGTCATTTACAAGACCAATAGCTCAAACTTTCCTAATGTGAGACCTAATGCATTGCAAATGCTTGTTTTTATATCTCTCAGTGCTTCCTGTTGAGCTTTAATTTTCGTGACAGGCGCCTCATTGCCTACTTGTAACTATTCTCTGACCCTGCTTCAAGGGTCAGAGCAGGGTCAGAGAATAGTTGCAAGTAGGCAACGAGGCGCCAGGAAGCACTTACAGCATACAGCAGCAGGTGCCCAAGTTGAAGTTAATTTCTTTGTAACTCTATTGTAAGAGGTTACAAAAAATTAGCTTTACCTTTTGCACATGCTGGTGTAACCCTGTAAGTGCTTGGCTGAAAATTCATCCCTGCTGATTTGCGGATTTTACCGCGATTTCGCGAGATTCGCGGATCGCGAAATCGCGGAAAATCCGCAAATTCCGCAAGTGGAACAAATTTTCAGCCCATGCTTAGTCTCCAGTCAAAGGAAAAATAGTTTTCAGAGGGACCAAAAACTGCAAAGAGGGGCTCAGCATATATGCGGGCTAACTACCGGGACTTGATTTTTAAATTCTGGTTCTTACCTCTAATGCCCTAAAGGTGTAGTGTAGTTCCTATATTCCCAATAGGCTCTGCGCATTGGAATAATATAAACAGCAGTGTAGACGTAGGACTGAGGTTATCTAGGTCTCTACTGACTATATTAGACTTAAGTTTTTGCCTGCTAGCTTAGAGGTCACTAGAAACTTTCTCGAATAAACGAGGAGGAGTTTAACCTCCCTGGATAGACAAGAAGGGATTAGCTTCTGACAACCATATAACATGACAACTTTGCTCCCTCAGAATAAAAGTGTATCTCTAGGGTCGTGTGAAAACAATAGACAGCTATTTCACTCAGTCAAGTGTGCATACTTAGTTTCACCAGAGTGCAGAGAAAAGAGAGACGGGCGTTTTCAATAAAAGGTGTTATTTATTGAGCAGTCTTCTTTCTCATGCAAGAGAAGTGAATTGCCACAATTGCAATACTTATAGTAAAGTAAAGTGCGTACAGTAAAAGGAGGATTATAAAATAATACTGTAAAACATTGATATGGTTTCTTAGCCATATGATACTTTAAAATAGATAAAATATATACATACATATATACATTGACTAACGTACTCAACTGGTGCTTCTAAATACGCCTACACCGGTGTACCTAACCTAAGCCTAATACTTGAGAAGGAGTAAGTAAGTAGCAGTTTAAGTTAAGTTGGGTTTGCCAAGAATCTGACTCAAGAATTCTCTTTAAGGGTTTAGTCAGCTCCGTACCTGGGTAATAGAAAGCAGGAGGTCTTGTATCTCTCTCTCAGGACTCGATATCCCAATAACCCGTGAAGGTATCTGGAAACACCGGAGCTGGATTTCTCGGCAGGAGAAAAGACAGCATCTCTCTCAGTGCGTCAAAAGGGAGGGGCAGCGTCCGTGGGCTCTCGTATCAGCTGGGCTCTCGGGCAAGTAGATAGCTGCTCTGCTCCAAAACCACCACCGTGTGTTTGCTTAAGGCAACGTTGGTATATTTATACCTGAAAGGTGCCGGTTTTGACGTAAGGTTGGACATAAGACGTCAATAAAGATGTCACTAAGAACTGGCCGTTCTTACAGTGCTTTACAGGAGTTCTAGGACGAAATCAAAACAAAAGCAATGGGGATTTCCCAGGTTGCTGGAGGTTTGGTTTGTTTAGAGAACTCGTTGTGCTTTCTAGAAGTCCGGGGAAGTAGCCTTGCTTAATGTGACTGCATGGGCTACGACTAAATATGGATATGATTCCTATGCCTTTATAGGGATATTATTGATTATAACCGAACAAGGGCATAAAATCGAAATATCAATTTAGGTTCCTAGATAAAAAAACAATAAAGGGTCAATACAAACAGGTCTGATAAAGGGTAACCATGATGCTCTGGAAACGGGGGGTACGGGGACCCGCTACTAGTATTGGGGTTTAATCTTTTTATAACGTGCAACACTTTTAATTTTGTGTAATTTGCAACTGTTTTTTAAATCATGCAATAAAGTTTTTTCTACTTATAGACAAAATCTCGTTATCAAATGATCCTTTTCCCTTTGAGTCACAGGAGTTGTAGAAACTTGTTTTCTCCCTTCTCTTAAAGATTGAACATTTTGTGGATCTGTTAATTATGCAATGTCAGAATTAATCCTGTTGCAGCTACTCCATCTACAGCTCCTGGAAAAGCAGGATTCGGGCAACAGTTACTGGAGTTGATACAAAAGGAATTGCTAAAGTCTAAGCTGTTATAACTTTTTACATTGGTGAAGGAACAATCACAAGAGAAACTGAAGCAACTAGTGCAATCACAGTAGTAGCTGCCCCAGCAAGTACAACTGCAGTTGAAAGGGTTGGAAGTGGTCCTCCTTTGTGAGCCACATTTGGATCAATAGGGGCTGTGGCACTATCTGCATCTATGATGAGGCAACATAGGGCAGTGAATGTGAGGACAACAGAGCATTTAAGAGATCATCACCAGAATCACTATAAGTACCAGATTTCTTTTCAGCATTAGAATTCAAATTTTCCTGGTTTTGATTTCTTTTAGGCTTCTCTGTTGTCAATGCAGGGTATTATCAAGCTTCCTCAGCTGCACACTTCCTCCACCTATACTGTTCTTCATTGCATTTAGCATCAGCATAATTATTCACTGCTTCTTTGCTCTACCCTGATATTTTTCTCTCTATTTTGCATGTGCCGCATGGTCCCAAACATTTAATATTTCATACTGTGAAGGTCCAGGAGGTAGACTTTAGGGCATGAGCATTTCTAAACTGGGGCAAGTTTATCAACGTATTTTAGATCCTTTTCTCCTGTGACACTAACTGTCACTCTGCAATCACTTGGGGTTTTGGTATGTTAAACATCAAGTGTAATTATCATATGACCCCTACCATTTGTCACATTGACCTTTGTTAGTTGACAAGGAGAATAGGTAAGGAGATATGATTTACTTTAAATTACCTGAAACAATGAAGACCAATGGATACTTCACTGAAATCGATGATGAGAGTTGTAATGAGTTTAAAGAATTTATTAACAAATTAGTTCAAATCATTAGTTCAGTAAGTGTTTAACATATTTTCATCATTATTACTGAATCAAATATTCTAAAAGTCGATATTTCAAAATAAGATAAAATAGCACATTGGTAAAGATTGCAAATAGAATGCAGAATATGCAGCACATGTGTTCCATAAAGGAAAATCCCCAATCTAAATTAAAGAATGTTTGGCAAGAATGACATTTAAAATCAAAGAAATAAGATAAAGGTTTCAGCTTCAGAAACCAAATGAAGGTTTGTGATGGCAGAATAGGCATGTACAGACATGAAGCCTTAGCACTCAGGCAGTAGAGATTAGCACTGGGTGGGAGGATTTTATGAGCTCGATGTCAACATGCATCTCAAAGATTTGGTGTCTAAGATCTCTCTCTGGGATCTGTTCTCTAGTCTAATGAACACAAACTATTATAATTCAACAAAACACTAGTTGAACCAATTCTCTTTGTTCCCACTCCCGCGAACCAACTAGTCTTCACCAAACTCTGGGATTAGGTAAACTACCCAGTTTCACATGTTGTTAAATTGGCTCACATATAATAATGAGTCACATAGTCTTATGTTTCAGACAGCTCTTCCCACAAGTTGCACTTCCTGGCATCTTCATCTCCTCTCGATGAGAACGTCACTGATAACAAATGCTATTCACTAGCTAACAGAAGCTTCCGGAAAATTATAGCATTTGCTGTAGAAAGAAAGAGAAAAACTTATTTTGCAAGCAACTGCATACAGGTATAAACAGGCCTCTTACCCTTACATTTTTAAAGTCAACATTCAAATGGTATTAGTATTTAAGCTAACTTAATCACTGCAATATACTGACTCCAGTGTTTTCTTATAATGGTGTGAGTAATTTTTCATTATGTGTGCACGTTATTCAGCGTCATAATTTGTCAATAAATGCATGTAATTTGCAAAATGATGAATTTCACTCTGTCAAAGCTTGGCCTTATTAAGTTTCCTTTCCAAGACGGTGGGCAGCAAATTGGAAGTTATTGGAGTATGCCACGCTGGGATGTGGCACAACTTCTTCCTTTAACATCAGTTTCTGTTTCAAGCATATTAAAGGCAGTGCTTGGAATCGTATGATGAATCACAATATGTCATTTTTCTCCTTGAGTTTTTCTGCCATCTTCTGTCACTTTCTACTTGGTATTTCAACACTCTTTATATCATAACTTTCTGCCAAACCTTGAGATCAAGGCATTATCCCCTTAACTCTTTATGACT
Source organism: Lissotriton helveticus (assembly GCF_964261635.1). Taxonomy (NCBI): domain Eukaryota; kingdom Metazoa; phylum Chordata; class Amphibia; order Caudata; family Salamandridae; genus Lissotriton; species Lissotriton helveticus. Next base: position 1,570,263,443 of record NC_136067.1, read on the forward strand.
GTTTGATTTTTTTTAAAGAATGCAAGGACCAAACATTGCACTTTGTGATGGTAGTCACAACAGAAAATTTTCTCTTGCCATGAGACTTTTAGATGTTATAAACACGGGTCAACCCAAGAAGTCACTGGGACCTGGGCAATATAGCAGTACAAACAAAGTGGTCCCAGTTATAGAGAACAAATAGAAACATTCAATCACCAATAAAAATAAATATACAATTAATTATAGCAGCATTGTTTTTAATCACAATGTGTCTCAAATCACATTAATTCATTCAATACATGTACAATATGTCACTTTTCAAAAAAGCCCCTACGAAGGTAAAAAAGGGAAGGGTAGTGTTGGGATAGTGAAAGAATAAGATCTTCAAGGAAGGTCTGCAAAACCACAGTATAACCAGTTGATTGTATACAGAATTAAATCATCTTCTATTAAACAAAATCATGCCTCAATGAAAAACAATACTAATAACTGATAGTCGAGGCTGAACATAGAAGGAAATGTCAACGTTTCGACCCAAATGGAGTGCAGGTGTGGATAAACCTTGCTAGAGGGTCTTCATCAGGACGGGGACGTTGAGGGGTGGGGCAATGGATCTGCTTGTAGGAAAGGCTCGCTCAATGTTCATGCAAAAACGGTCATCAACACGCACCAGGGGCCAAATTCAACAGGAGGGGGATGTCGTTGCCAACCCTGAAGTGCCGCTTCTAGTTGAAAAGTAGTAATAAACCCTACAGGGTGATTGTTCTGTGTTTAGCAGAAGAGAGCGTGGAATTCGGTCTGACAGCCGGCGTCTATAAGTCATGGGTTATAGACGCCGGCTGTCAGACCGAATTCCACGCTCCAAAAACTCTTGACTGCTGATCACGAAGCCTCCAACCCGGGCATTCAAGGGAGCTGGTCATTTTGATCACCCCAAGGTCGGCAACTATTTCACCGTTTTTTGACCTTGGCAGACGGTACGTGAAGACGACCGCCCATGTTAGAACGAGCCTTTTCTGCTAAACACAGAACAATCACCCTGTAGGGTTTATTACTACTTTTCAACTAGAAGCGGCACTTCAGGGTTGGCAACGACATCCCCCTCCTGTTGAATTTGGCCCCTGGTGCGTGTTGATGACCGTTTTTGCATGAACATTGAGCGAGCCTTTCCTACAAGCAGATCCATTGCCCCACCCCTCAACGTCCCCGTCCTGATGAAGACCCTCTAGCAAGGTTTATCCACACCTGCACTCCATTTGGGTCGAAACGTCGACATTTCCTTCTATGTTCAGCCTCGACTATCAGTTATTAGTATTGTTTTTCATTGAGGCATGATTTTGTTTAATAGAAGATGATTTAATTCTGTATACAATCAACTGGTTATACTGTGGTTTTGCAGACCTTCCTTGAAGATCTTATTCTTTCACTATCCCAACACTACCCTTCCCTTTCTTACCTTCGTAGGGGCTTTTTTGAAAAGTGACATATTGTACATGTATTGAATGAATTAATGTGATTTGAGACACATTGTGATTAAAAACAATGCTGCTATAATTAATTGTATATTTATTTTTATTGGTGATTGAATGTTTCTATTTGTTCTCTATAACTGGGACCACTTTGTTTGTACTGCTATGAGACTTTTAGAATCTTTGGTTCTATGGACCCGGATCTGGGTCCAAAGACTAGAAATGGATGAGGGGAGAACCAAGCTCAAAGGACTTTAAGGACAGTTCAAAGTCTATCAGTCCTAATATCTCTATTGTTTAATCCTTTCAAGGTCACCTGACCTACATACTATTGTAAATTAAATTTGCTATAAACTAGAATTTTGACACCTTTGGAAAGAAAGAAAGAAGTTGCGTGTGGTAACTCTAACACCTTTGAAATAACCTCTCCATTAGGAGGATATTCGCACTTGGCACAGATTTAAACCTGGAACTGGGGCATCCATGTCTTTTCACAATATATGCCCATAGGTTCAGATGTATTAAAACGCCACACAGTGCAAAGTGACAGGGCAACATGTTGTGCTGCATTTCATGACAGGGAGAGGGCAGGAATGTACCATATCTACTAAGATGATACTGTACAAGGGTGCCTGCATTACAACCAGGATTGTTTTTGTACTGGAAGGGGCACATTTCAGCACAAAACAGTCTTCTGAGGCATTTTCCTCTTTCTACGTGTGCTGCAAAATGCAACACACTTAGAAAGAGAAAGACATGATGAGGAATAAAGATATTGCTTCTCGCTACACCTCTGGAAGGCGTACCATTGTGACACATTCCCAGGTTTACAAGTGTTAGTAAATCTGAGAATGTGTCAACATACAAGTGTGGATGCATGGGAAAACCCACTCTCCACCCATTTAATACCATTGCGGTGCAAAGCAACCAAAGCAGTGGCTTGTGTTTCCTTGTGTTACTCCAGATTTACAATGCCACTCAGAGCCACTCAGGGTGGCTCTGTGTGGCATAATATATTTCAGTTAAGAGTTTGCATTACCCTTGATAAATCTGGCCTATAATATTTATCTGCAATATAAGTGGCATTGAGGGGGTGTTATGAGTTTGAACAATATATATATATTTTAAAAAGAAAATCCTCTTTTACTTATAACCTATTGAGTATAATGTCATATCTCACATTTCAAAACGGTGAATATACTTGCTCTAGAACACTCTGGAAGAAGGGGAATGGCTCTAACCTCTCCACTCATTTGCTATTGCAAGTCAACGCTGCAACTCAATGATGGGTGTAAATCATGTCTACCTTATTGTGCTGATTCACTGGATTACCTTGGGCTGAAAATCATGGCACTGAATTAATCATCTACATGCACTATCAACAGGTAAGCCCTCAAATATGACCAACCTATCCAACGGTATATTTGACATTAAAGAAAATGGATTTGACTTTGACAAAATTAACTGTGAAACACTTCTCAGTACAATAATTGCAGCATTCATTAAGTATGGTCTGCAGTGCAACTACAGTGCATTACAATAGGACTGCATTATCAGCAATTGATAGTAGATTTCTTGCCAAGTGAGGTGCATCATGTTCTACCAAATTCTACAAACTCAACCATATAATTAATCAACAGATTAAAATCTTTAGGCATCAGCAGACCACCTTGAATGCACTACTTTTCTATATACAGAGACTAGATAGGTAATACAAGATGCATCGTAGCCTCAACTTCTTAAGATATTGCCAAAGGGTCCACCGTTCTATACAATGAAACCCTTACTTTTTATCAATATTGGCTGTAAAGAAAGCATCCCTTTGGAGCTGGACTTAGAGTTTGCAGTGTTTTTTAAACTATCCCATCAGCAAATCCAACCTGCAGATTAAATGTGATTTTATTTAACTCAATCCAATTGTTGCACTGCAAGCATGTTACAATGGTTTTTTAATAAAGAAGCAATCTTGGAGATGGAATGACAATTAGCTGGAGATTCTGTGCAGCTGTTTCTATTTTGGGACACTAATCACTCCTATTTATGACTCATGCATTGTATTCAGCAGCCACACTGCATTCTCTAGTTTAAAATAAATAAAGTGTCCATATCCTAGACTAATTTCTAAAGAAGTCTTTGGGCATATTATCCCCAGCAGGAACCTTATTGTTACACTGGACTGCAAACACCCCATATGGTTAATCATGAGTTAAAACAATTTCTTAATATCCACTGTCTCTATATTGAATACTTCCTCAATCCATAGCTGATGCTTAAGTGTACATGTACTACTGAGAAATAATCAATACATTGCTTTGCCTTTATTACATCACACAACTCTCTCCCTGTTACAGAAGCCCAATTTAGGAAGTCCCTTTATCCGCAAAAATCTTTCCAGGTCCTGGTTTCTATTTGCTTCCATTCAAGCATCTCAGTTGGTTTTAACTTCCTCCTTTTTCTATCTTGGTATACACTTCCACTAGACTTGCCGTCTAGCTAGTACCTCATCCCAGTTATTCCCTAGATGCTGATTCCGATGTCCTCAACATCATTAATTTCGCTCTCTTATTCCTGGTCGCAACATTGATGCCGACTTTAATGGATCTTATTAGATTTCCTTATTTGTTTGGTAGGTTTTACTTCCATGATCGAATAATTTGCTTCTAGGGCATTTCTACGGGAGAGAATATCTTTAAGCAAAAGTAGATGTAAATGCAACATAACACAACGCAACTCTCATTAAGGGTCAAATAATGCAGTGCTCGTTGGTTGAAACATTTGTAGCTTCCTAAACCCTCTTACTCGCTCCCATAGGAAACAAAAAAATAACTAGTGCACTATGGTCACTTTCCTTTCTTGGCTCTGTCCAAAGTCATCTACATAAATCCCGCTATCTACATTCCTGTAAATGTGGATCTTGCTGGTTTATCAGACTTGGTAAGATAATTACATGCCATTAGTTGAAAGAAAGCTAAAAAATGTATCAATTGATTGTGGGTATCAAATTTCTTCTAAGAGCCAGGAACGGATACAAAGAAATATTATACATTATACCCTCCTTCTAAATTCATCTACAAGTCAATGTAGGGGTTTACGATCAGCACTGCAGTGCCACTGAGTAAAAATGTAACTAAGCTTCCTTGAACTATTTCATTTATAATTTGCCACAATAAAAAGTTCTATCATTCTAATAGCAGAAGTTTCCTTATTAACAGGGGCTACACGTTATATTTGTTAAACATACCAAATTAAAATCCAAACTTCGATGCAACATCTATAGCCTGTGCATTAGGACTATGCATTTGCAACATACTCACATTAGAATCCAGTTTCTATCAAACAGACACCAAGATTATTAAACCCATCTAGGACATCCTCCCCTGTCATGGACACAAAACATTATGGGCCATATGTAGGTAGCCAAATACCATTCGGTAACGGCCACATTTCGGTAATTTACCGAACGGTATTTAGGCATTTGAGATGGAGGAAGCCAAAAATAAGGATTCGGTAATTATGAATCGGTAAATACGATTCATCATTACCGAATCCGAAATTACCGAATCGGTAATTACCAAATTCATATTTACCGGATTGGTAATTACTGAATTCATATTTACCGAATCAGTAAATAAGAAACGGAAAATATGAGAATAGAGATTAGGTAACTTCTAAAAATACCGAATTACATGAAATTCGGTATTTAAGAGTCGTAATTACTATGGATTGAAAGCAGGTAGTAACCAGATGCAGGCTATAAAATAGGCCCCAAAATGCAGCAGTGTGACCAGAATGGCGGCATTCTATCTGATAGCAAGGCAGCTAAGGCTACAGGAAGCAGGAGAGAGGATCTGGAGACGGGAGGAGCAAGTCTACTGACAGCGGATCACACTCTTTAAACTTACTGAGGCAGAGATCCATGAAAGGTAGAGGCTACACCCCCACACCATCCTGGGCTTGATAAGGGCCCTACACCCACTCCTGGAGCACTCAAGACCAAGGGCATACGCCATACCAACAGGTGCTCTGTAGCCTACACCTGCTTGCATCTGGCAGTTACCAGGGGGTGATAGCTGTGATAGGTGGGGTGTTCCAGAGCTGCCTGTCCCATTTCGAGAGGAAGTTCCTGGAGGCCATGATGCAGAGAATGCATAATTACATCAGCTTCCCTGACACACATGCGGAACTGCTAAAGACCAAGACTGACTTCTACCAAATGGCAAACTTCCCACATGTCATCGGCTGCATTGATGGCACACACTTCCCAATCTGCCCACCTGCAGCCACAGAGTACATTTACAGGAACAGAAAGTCCACCCACTCAATAAATGTGCAGGTAATCTGTGATGCTAACAACATAATCACAGACATCGTGGCCAAATTCCCAGGAAGCATCCACAACTTCTACATCTTTCAGAACAGTGGGATCTACACACGCCTGACAGCGGGGGAATTCAGAGAAGGATACTGTCGCAGGGTTTCTGTTCTCACACAGAACTGTGCACAGAGGAGTGGAACCTCGGCGAATTAGGGTGTCCCAAAACTCACCTTAGTACCCAACTCACCCCTTAGCGAGCTAGCTACAGTGTCTCATTGGACATATCAAACTCCCAATGTTTAGACAAACCAGAACATGAACTTACAGTACCTCAGGGTACGTGGAACTCATGAACACTCTTTCGTTATATTTATCATTACAAACCAGAACATGGAGTAAAGAAGACACATGTGCATTTGAAATGTTTATTTACTAATGCCGTCTTCTCAGGCGCAGTATCTTAGATAATACAAGTATACTTATTATCAGTAGCAAAATTATCAGCATAGTTACTAAGACATAAAAAGCGAATGGTGACAGCATGTTAACATGCTGTATTGAATAAGAGTTAACAACACTTATATCTCACCCTCCCTAACACATATATTATATTATTAGCTAAGAAGGTCTCTTTGGGTTGTTTTAGGGCGGGCCCATACCTTAGTGTCCTAGCATGAAGGAATCACATCAGCATACACCAGCTCTCTCTGCATGTGCACCGCATCAAGTGTGTGATATGTGTCTTGTGCAAAGCAATATCAATCCCGCCTGAAGCCAGAGTTGGCAAAGGCTGCACTTGTGTTATGACTATGAAGGCGTGGAGATCAGACCTCATAACAATTCCATATCGTGTTGTTCCTGAAACTTCAGCACTCTTCGTGCAGACATAGTTTATTAAGCAAAGCTGATATCAGAGCAATAACATATTATTCTCACATACACCACGGCAAACTACTAGGTTGAAAGCTAAGTCAACAATTAAGTGTCGTGTGCAGAAGTTGCAAGAAAGAAAAATGGCGTTTAAACCTCAAATGTACCTATGCTAACTTAACACGATATAAGGATATACAGGAGCTATATGACACCCCCCCATGATCCGAGAACGGACTAAATATGATAACAGAAGTGCCATCTCATGAGAGCAGAACTCAACAGTAAAACGAGCATGAATTGAAACTAAAGATCAAAAAGGTAATGCTAAAAAATAGCCCAAAAATATAACGTGGCTCAAGCCAATAGGCAAGAAAAATTAAAAATTCATGACAAATAAGTCAACGAAATGCTATAAATCAGCAAGTCAATTCGCAGCAGTGTCTATGACAAAACCGTATATGAAAAGTAAGTAGCAACAGCCTCCAATAGGAAGTCACTGTCCTCATCCGAAAACAGTTCAGCCATCCAATTTAAAAGATGAAAGGAACATACGTGTTCTTCCAGCACCGGATCCTCTATAACCATCAGAGGACAGCTCGGTGGGTTCTCAAGAAAACTCAGTTCCAAGAAATTCCGTGCTGCCGACAACACATCCCAAGGACCCATTAGTCCATGCGCCACCGCTAAGGCCATAATCCTCTCGTCTGAACAAACCAACTCGTGAGCAATGATAGGACTCATCAGTTGATTAAAATCGACGTCAGGAGAAACCGGTCCGCAGAGACACAAATCAATGGCCCACTGGAAATCACAGGTCAGGCAGTGAAATACAGGCTGGACACAGGTGAAATAGGAGAATCGAAAAGATAATCCATATGCCGTGCTCAATGTCGCTAACGGCAATGTGCCATAATATTCAAGCATGCGGTTGCGAAACCGCGTCAGCAGCTGTCGCGCGGGGTCTTGCACAGGAAGGGCATCCATATTTAAAAAGACAGAAAACCACCAGAGCGCCAGCCGCTACTGCAAGTAAAAACGGGAACCCTCCAAACAAGGATGAAAAGATTGAATGGAAGAAAGCAGGGATGACTCCAAAAATTTTCTCAAAGGAAGTCACGAGACCACTGCTAACAACTTAAAAAAAATGTGATAGGCCCTTTGTGGAGGATGCGTTAAAGATAGTGCGAACCATTGCTCCGAAATGTAAAGGCAAATCAGTATTCAATAGAGCCTGAACTTCTGTACGTGTGTTAGCAACGTGAAGCACGAAAGTTTCACGGGCCGAGCTCAAGGCCACCTCTTTCTGGGACAAAAGAGCTCTTATTCTTGCCATGCCGCTGAATTCTGCTCCCAAGGTTGGTATTCTTGGCCAGATGGAAGAATCTCTATGTTCATGTGTGGGAGGGTAAAGCACATTTCTGCAGCAAATAACCCGCTCACTTACTGTAACTATGAAAGGGATACCTTTAATTAACCCACAACAGTCTTCATTATTGAGCATTAAATAACTTCCATTCTCTAATAATTTAAAAGTGGGGATGATAGCAGGAACAGGCGTGCCTTGTAAAACGCAAGCCATATTCGGCCTGTCCTTGTTGCATGAACCGTGTAACTGTATGTGTCAACACATTAAAGAATGATCTGGCGTCTCAGTACACTCCTCCCCATTCAGATAAACCTCCTGGTCATCCTTAAAACATCTGTACGTGTATGGGAGTGACCAGACTTCATGAAGGAAACCGCTTCCCAAAGGTTCATAACGACCTATTGGCACATATTTCATACAAATTGAAAATTTATATAAAGCAAAAGGCAGTGTTATTAAACCGTGGATAAGCCACGTTGCAGCAGAGGCTTCTGCCACGGAAAAAGGTAAAGATTCTAACCTCTCAATATGTAACATAGAAAAGGAAGCATCACGCATTGAAAGCAAGCGTTGTTTCTCAGTCAAATTAAAAGGTGCAAATAAAGAAGAAACGTTCATGTAACCCCAGGGGACTTTACCCATTTTCAGAGTTTGAAGGGTCCACGCAAACTGCATGATTGATCGTAATTGATTCTGACCATGGTATAACACAGATATTTCATCATGCACAATATCGACAACTGACGACACAATATTATCCAATGTGTAAATTCTAGAGGAAAGCACATTAATGCTATTGTCAACAACTGCAAGCACTTTCTCAAGATTAGCCTGATCAATAGCCCTAAGGCGTGTAGCAGCCTCAATCTGTGATAGCTTCCAAATTTCATTGTAAACCCCATATAACCACCTTTTTGACCTGCCACTAGCCGGGCCTTTAATGAAATCATTCAAATCCACTTCTGCATTCAATTTGGAAAGGTGATTCTTAACCGCAGGTAAAGTTGAATGCTTCAGCCAATTTTGACACAACTTGCCTACGGAATACGAGGTGACAGTATGACCTAAGTCAAACCGGGGATCAGATCTAACAGTCTTAAAACCGTCAGTTAAATTTAAAAATCTACTTTGACAAGAATCTGCACTACGGTGCCAAAGCAGCCAACCCTTAGGATTCATACTGGAAATGTTAAAGGAGGAATTGAGAAGCAGAGTCTGTAATTCTCTAATTGACAATTGAGTAAAATTACTCCAACCATCATATTCCTCCAACTCCGGGAAAGACGGGGTGTTTAACCTTTTAGATGTAGCCAATCCAAAGCATGTGGTCTGGGAAATTGTTTCATTTAAAAACAACATATGATTCGGGATGAGGCATGCACGGTGCAAAGCCTCAGTGCCTTGTACCTGCCAGGCCCTTGAACCCCAAACCGATTTAAGGTCTATCGTTTCCTTCCATAGCTCATAGCCTCCAGTAACTAATTGATCTAGGAAGGCCTTCGAATACAACAATTTTGTATCGGTAAGTCTAACCTTGGACAGTGGCTGTTTGTGAAATTTAAAATAAAAGGACTCGGGATTGGACTGATTAAAGTCAGTGAAATAAGTATACTTTTTAAGAAACGTTTCTGAACTCCCTTGTGTAGGTGCTGGGCAATGTTCCCACTGAGTAAAATTAACAGCATCTCTTCGGGATGATGTTTTGTGTAAAAAGTGATTGCCATAATGTTGGTAACAGAACAATTCACCATAATTAGCAGATTCTAAATATAAATCCTCAGCATCAAAGGCAGCATAGTATTGTAAATCAGAAAACAAACTTTCCACAGCATTAACATCCCAGTCATCAGAACGAATGTTTTGTTTCACCACATCCCCCATATTCACTCTAAGTACATTAGGAACATTAACGACTTCCGTGGGGCCATGAATCTGAAACCGAACTGCATCCCACACGATTCCATCAAGGACAGGCCATGCTGTGATGTTAACCAAAGTCAAGTCTCTTTTTAATCTGTGTGTAGAATGTGAAGAGGAAAGAGGGGCCAAAGTTCCATTTAAATGAGTAATGCATGTTCTTTCCTCGACATAATGTCCATTGATGATTCGAAAAAAATAAAACACAAAACCAATAGACATAAAAAGGTAAATCGAAACAAGGACTAGCCAAATGTAAGTCCAAGGCGGTATCAAAAAATGTTTTTTAAACAGGCTTGCATAAACCGCAACACGAGAGGGTTCCTTTGAGGCAAGAGAAACAGAGTCAAAAGAAAATCTGGAGTCTGTGGCTAAACGTGCTTGCAGGTCAGGTATGGACAAATCAGTGGGATAGGCATAGTCTGTCTCATCAATGTTAGTTCCAGGTAAATTATTTAATAACGGACTGGAAAGAGCAGGTAATTCGATGGCCACTTCAGGTTCATTATTAGAAGCAGTAGGCATAACTGAATTTCTCACAATGGAAGGACAGGAAACAGCCGGTGTCATGCTAAGAAGAATCGGCCACTCTGTGTATCTTGACATTGTCAATTGAAATAAACCTGTTTTCCTTACGACCAGGAAGAGGTGGCAAAATGACTGTTCTTGTGCCCTTCACTCCAACGACGGGAACCGGAGCTCGATAGGAAGGACCAAATTCTTTCTTGTTATCGATCTTCTCCCGAACCAGTTCTCCAACTTGGGGTAGCCAGCCAACTACCGGGATCTGCAACGCATCATCCGACGTGGAGGGCAAATGTTCCTTTGCAAGACTGTCTCTGGTCTTTTGTAGATTCTGTAAAACATTGCAATGTTCATCTGCGTCAAAGGAAGTGGCGCGAACCACATAGTCTAGACCGTCAAGGTCAGGGACGTACATCTTGATTCCAAAGAGCATTTCGTATGGGGTCCGCCCACCCAGAGACCTTCTAGGGAGATTATTAAGAGCACGCTGCACGCCATAGAGGTGAGCCAGCCAGTTTCTGCCAGTGCCTATAACTCGAGCTGTCAAAGATTGCTTTAAATCACGGTTCAATCGTTCAACTACACTATTACCCTCAGGTCTGTAGGGTGACGAAAACTTGACTTGGACCCCCATCGAAGTCATGGCATCCTTATACGCCTTAGAGGCGAACGCCGGACCCTGATCCGAATGGAAGGTACCACAGGCAAAAATCCCTATAAAGACACGCAAATCTCTAATGACAGTCCGTGAATCAGTGCTGCGATGTGGCCAAACCCACACAAAGCGTGTGCATGAGTCAACTGCTACTAAGATGTATTTATACGCAGTATCAGATGAAAAAGGACCGCAGTGATCTAAATAAACACAACCTAGCGGTTTATTAGAAATGTACAACTGAGTCTGTGGCGGACGCGTAGCAGTCGAAGGTTTAATCTGCTGGCATATGTCACAAAGCAGGACATAATCACGCGTCTGTTTGTACAGTCCCCGCCACCAGAAACGTTGTTGTAATTGAGTTACAGTGGCTGAGACGCCCGCATGCGCAGACGCCACACCTTCATGTGCCGCTGTAATCAAGTCTGCTCTGCGATCCGAGTTGGGAATCAGCCGTTCCCCAACATCAGGAATTGTCACAAAAGGAACCTTTTCGGGACTTAAGTGGTATTTGTACTTCGAAGGGAATTCCCTTCTCAGAGGCAGCAATCGCTGCCAAGATGTCGCTATCAATCTTGGTTTTTGACCTAGTAACTGCTGCAACTAAGTATGTAGATACTGCTGATTTCGCTGCTTCATCAGCAAGCGAGTTGCCAACAGCGTGAACTCCTACACGTTGATGACCGAGAGTATGAATCACATAAACGAGAGGCAACATAGCCTTAAGCTCTGCCACTCGAACCCAGATCATTTTGTGTTTTATTGTGCTACCCTTGGAATCATGAAATTCATTTTGAATCCAAAAGAACAAGTTTTCATTGTAAGACTGGACACAGTAGTAAGAATCACTTACAATCAGAGTAGTAACACTTGGATCCGCGTACTCTAACGCTAGTAAGAGTGCACAAAGCTCTGCTAATTGTGCGGTGCAGTCACCCAGGGGCAAGGTGTGCACTTCCCTGGAAATGAACTCATCATTCAACATAGCACCGACCACAATGGCGCATGCGGAAACGTAGGCATGTTTAGAGCCATGCACAACCTGCGCCGACCCATCAGTGTAAATGATGCAATGGAAGTCCTCCAACGGTCGCATAGCCAGAGGAGCAGGATGAACGAATTCATACTGCAAGTACTCTTGCGACCGTAAGGAAGCGTCAAAAATGAACGTGACATCCGTGGATGTCAATGACGCAGCCCACTGAATCCACCGAGGGTGCAAAGCTTTTGAATTTGGTACACTGGCTTTCGTGACTGCCTCCAAATGAGGACAGGGTGTTACCACTAACATGCGTTTCCCCTGCGACAGTGCTCGTTCTTTAAGAATCGCCATCTGTACAGCAGTTAAAACTTTCTCCACAGTGGGAAACCGCAATTCAGCCGAAGTGTACAAGTGTGACTTGTAAGCAATTGGAACTGTGTCACCTTCATTAAAAGTCAGGTACGTGAAACCCACCGCCCCTGGAATTATTCTTATCACCAGGTTGGTGTGGTTATCACGAGTCAGTAAGTATTTAGAAGCGAGCAGATCGGCCTGCAAAGATTGCAAAATGGCCGAATGCTCAGGCAGCCAGCATGATTTTGAAAAAGTTGGTTGTATCAAAGCATACAAAGGCTTGATACGCTGGGCATATTCCGGAACATAAGTTCTGCCGAAATTCAAGAAGCCCAGCAAAGACTGTAATTTTTTCAGTGTTGTAGGAGCGCGCAACTGTGCGCATTTCTCCAGGAAGTGAGGAGCCAATCCTCGACCCTCATTGTTCAGCTCATAGCCGAGGAACAACACTGTGTGTTCTGCAATGTGCGATTTTGCAAAATTAAACTTGTAACCCATATCTGCAAAGTTACAAATTATTGAATTCACCCGACACAGATGCATCCAAATTTCGTCGTCTGTGAGATATATATCATCCACATAAGAACATGCATCTGGATCGATACTCTCCAATAGAGTGACTATCCTTGAGGTGAAGACTCCAGGACTATTTTTGTAGCCCATTGGAAGTCGCCGGAAGCTTTTTTGCACACCAGCGGACGTAAAACTTGTCCATTGGGAGCTTAAGCCATCCAGTCTGTGTGCATAAAAACCATTGGATATGTCAAGCGTTGTCTTGAAACGCTTACGCACTAGACTATCCACTAGCGCAGAGCCGTGAGTATTCTGTACTGCACAGTTACGGCAATGCGAGTTCAAATGCCGGTAATCCAATACCAAACGATATGATCCGTCAGGTTTGGTCACAGTAAAAAGGGGATTATTCATTGGTGACACACACGTTTCAATAACTCCCTGATATTCCAATTGTTCAAGGATTTCTGCGACGGCAGCTTTCGCTTCACGCCGTATGGGATATTGAGGCTGAGGCTGCGGCTCAGACCGCAAAGGAATTGCGTGGCAAGGGGACAATTTGTCCCAACCACATTGGTTGCGGTAGAGAGCCGGTGCAAGAGCCCGAGCCCACTCTTCTGCAAAATGCTGCGCATGCTCAGTCGAGACAGTGTGCGCGAAACTGGGAAGGATTACCTCCTCCCCTCGCGGCGCTGCGAGCACAAAAGGTGGGGGCCAGTCAGCCTCGGAAAGCAAAATGTCGTACGTAGACGAAAGGTTCTCCCAAAATACCCCTCTGACAGTACGCTGTATGTCACCTTCAATTAACAGGACAATTTCAAAAAGTCTTTCAGGGGGAGCTAATCTCGTATCGGCTGTTTCTATGACAACAAACACTTCAGTCGCTGTCACCTTCAGTAGTGGACGGAGCGCCTCTCTGACTATGGTAATCTCCGCCGCGCTGTCCAGCAAGGTCAGAGCCCACGTCAGATTCCGAAGCCGCGTTCTCACTATCTGTGGCATATCTATGCGCTGTTAAGGCTGCGACTTTCTTTTTCGCAAACTGCTTAGGCGTAGAATCCTCCTGCTTCACTGCGCCGTCCGGCTGGCGGAACTGACCACGTCCTTGCTGGCCACCACGTCCACGTCCACCCCCTCCTCCACTGGTCTTCGGGGCCGATGTTTCCTGAAAGGAACGAGGAGAGCGTTGATCAGAACCCTGAAATCGATCAGGTGATTTAATCATCGCGCGATCGCGCAAATCATAAACTTTTTCTGTTGGCGCAGGTGTTTGTACTACAGGAAAAGAATCCTGAGTCTGTTTATTCTGCTTCCCCTGTGTCTGTTTCTTAGGCCAATTTTGTTTTTTGGACTTGGGCTGGACATCTGTCACTGCAGATTGTCCCTGAGGTTGTTTTTTCTCCTTTACTGGAAAATATTTCAGACCTCTACTTGTGCGACCAATTGTCTTATAAGCGGCCACTACAATCTTTGCTAACTGGCGGGGTTTGTCGGCATCGGGCAGAGCAGCCAAAGCATTCGACACCTGAAAGTTAACTGCATCTCCTTTAACATTGGAGAGAATGAGATCACATACAATCTCAAAAGAACCACACAGGCGCATACCCAATTCAACCGCTGCCTCTGGACCGTGATCATTCTGAACACGTCTAATGATGTCAGGCAGGGCAGTCATAGACGGGGTGCCGAAGCACCTTGTATAAACTGCCGCAAATGTTTTTCCCCAGCTTTCACAGTCAACAAGTTCAGGAGTTAAATCCTTCGGTAGAGTAATCGTTAACATTCTATGGTTATCAGCAGGAGTAGAATTCGGAAAAACCGCCTCCAGTTGATCAAACTTCTCTGCTAGCCAGAACGGGAAGTCATCGTTGTCAACTGGACGAGCACCAAAAACCGAATTAACCATCACTGGATTAAGACGCATTCCGCCTCGATCCATGGGAACGGCCGCACCCCCCTGGGGACCACCAGGCAGGTGGCGACCGATGTATTGCACTAATGCACGAATCACGGAAATGGAAACAACATGCAGCCTACGAATTTCCTGCAGGGTACAAGCATCGTGATTCGGGTGCGGGGTAAAGCCACCCAACGCAGGCCAATTTGTACCTGGAATTGAGAGTGGACCTAACCTCGCAGCTGACAAAGAGTGGGGGAGGGCGCCATCAAACCAAACTCGATGCTGCCAATGATCAATAGGTATTTCCAATGCCCTGTACGGTGTATACTCAGCCGGGACATCCGAGGCGGTGTAGGAGTGGAACAAACCAGTATTAGCGTCCACAGCCGGAAACGTAACCCAAGAGTAAAACAACTCGTAAGGGAACGCCGGAACTGCACATACCACGAAAATCACAGCCATCCCATCTACCGGGACTTGGTACGTCTGAAGATGGTTGCGTACCGCTACGCGACTATGCTGCGCAATAGCCACCGCCGCCATGACAACACTGGAAACAAGAAAACACAAAGAATACTTTGTAGCACAACTGGGTAGTAATTCAAAGAAACCGTTTAAGAAAGAATCAAGCTTGAATAAGACCCATTTTAAAAAATAGGTAGGTTTCACCGACACCCCGCTTTCCGGAAACGGAGGTGAAGGGGTTAAGGTATGAACGATAAACTACTCGAGTGTTATGATATAAGACCACCGAAACCGTTGGGCGCCATGTCGCAGGGTTTCTGTTCTCACACAGAACTGTGCACAGAGGAGTGGAACCTCGGCGAATTAGGGTGTCCCAAAACTCACCTTAGTACCCAACTCACCCCTTACCGAGCTAGCTACAGTGTCTCATTGGACATATCAAACTCCCAATGTTTAGACAAACCAGAACATGAACTTACAGTACCTCAGGGTACGTGGAACTCATGAACACTCTTTCGTTATATTTATCATTACAAACCAGAACATGGAGTAAAGAAGACACATGTGCATTTGAAATGTTTATTTACTAATGCCGTCTTCTCAGGCGCAGTATCTTAGATAATACAAGTATACTTATTATCAGTAGCAAAATTATCAGCATAGTTACTAAGACATAAAAAGCGAATGGTGACAGCATGTTAACATGCTGTATTGAATAAGAGTTAACAACACTTATATCTCACCCTCCCTAACACATATATTATATTATTAGCTAAGAAGGTCTCTTTGGGTTGTTTTAGGGCGGGCCCATACCTTAGTGTCCTAGCATGAAGGAATCACATCAGCATACACCAGCTCTCTCTGCATGTGCACCGCATCAAGTGTGTGATATGTGTCTCGTGCAAAGCAATATCAATCCCGCCTGAAGCCAGAGTTGGCAAAGGCTGCACTTGTGTTATGACTATGAAGGCGTGGAGATCAGACCTCATAACAATTCCATATCGTGTTGTTCCTGAAACTTCAGCACTCTTCGTGCAGACATAGTTTATTAAGCAAAGCTGATATCAGAGCAATAACATATTATTCTCACATACACCACGGCAAACTACTAGGTTGAAAGCTAAGTCAACAATTAAGTGTCGTGTGCAGAAGTTGCAAGAAAGAAAAATGGCGTTTAAACCTCAAATGTACCTATGCTAACTTAACACGATATAAGGATATACAGGAGCTATATGACAATACCTGCTAGGTAAAATACTGTGACACACCCTGATAGATACTGCAGATGTAGGTGTTGTTGTGCATGTGATTAATGGCTCTCTCTTTTCCACATAGGCGTTAGCGCATATGCCGTCTGCTCATTCATCCTGACACCCTACCTGAACCTATCAACCCCGAGTGAGAGACGATACAACGTGGCACACAAATCTACTTGTAACATTGTGGAGCGCACCTTTGGGCTGTTAAAAAGCAGGTTCCGCTGCCTCCCCAAAAGCGGACGCGCAATCATTACTCACCCCTCATCTGCTGTAAAATCATTGCAACTTACGCACACCTTGCTACAAAGAAAGGTACAGAAATGGAATTAAGTAATGTTGAAGACCATGATGATGAATTTGCACAACCTGAGCCCAACACAGCAGGAATGGCACCAGCAACAGATGGGAGACAGAGACGGGCAGAGATCACACGCAACTACTTCTAAGTAAGTAAGGAGATACAGCCAGTTGTAGTATGTACACAATGTACTTAAATTATTTTGCACTACGCCAGTACACAGATGCCCAAATGTGCCAGTCCAATTGTAGCCATACATTATGGAAGTCCTGGGTTACTTTACCCATTCCAGGTCAGGTCAGGGAGTGTGTGCAGCATCAGTTTTTGCGGGCATGCCTACCAGTGCTGGATGCCATTGCCTGGCTGTCCTCACTGGGTGTGTGGGCAGTGGCAGCCCCATGGAGCCTGCTGCTCCTCCTTGTGTCAGTGATAGGGGGGGTCGTCATGCTGCTCCTACTGGTGCTCTCCTTGCTCTCCCCCACATCCAGAGCAACAGTATTTGCCAACTGTGCAGTCAGCAGCACCTCAAAGGCACTTGTCACCCTCACAAGGCCCCTGGAGACTTCACTGTTGCTGTGTGCCAGTCCCTACTGCATGTTAACGCAGCGCCTGCAAAGCAGAGAAGTGGCAGTAGCCAGGCAGTTCACTGCCTTGTGTTTTGTTCTGACCTCTGCCTCTCCTTCAGCCTTGTTGCCTTGTCCTCATCTATCTTGCTGCACAAGAGGAGCACAGAATGGGACATGTCCCGCATTCCCGCAGCCATCTCTCTCATGCCCGCAGCCATCTCTCTACTTCTCTGCGCCATTGAACTGATGCCCTTATCAATGTTTTTCATATTTTCATTCAGGTGCCTCATCTGTCGTTGGACCGACTGGATGACCTTCCCCTGCATGCGCTGTGCCGTGACCATGCTGGCCTCCAGTCCCCAGAATGCACCAGGACCCTCGCCATGTTGGTATTCTCTGCTGTCTCTGGCTCTGCGGTGTCTGGCATCTCTGTGGGCACCCTCGGCGGTGGACTGCTGATTGGCATTGCTGTCCTCAACAGTCATTTTTCAATTTGCCTGGATAAAGTTTTCCAGTGATTCAAGGGCTCTGCTCTGCTCTCCCAGCCTCTCCAGCAGCTTCAGATTGATTGCACCTGCATGGGTATGGCCACTTCCTGGTTGTGGGGTGGGGTGGATGCACAGGATTGGTTGATTCCTCAGTTTGCTTGGTTGTGGGGTGGGGTGGTCGCACAGGCTTGGTTGATCCCTCAATTGCTTGTGTTTTGAATCTCCAATTCGGTATTTACCGACTCAATACATTCTGAATCGGTAAATACCAAATCGGTACACTTTTTCCGAATTTTACCGATTCGGTAAAATTTACAGATTTTTTATCTACATCTCATTTTCCTAATCCTGAATACCGAATCGGTAAAATTCGGTATTAAGGAATCGGTAAATAATATTTACCTACATATGGCCCCTATATTCTCTGAATCGTCCTTTTACTAAAGGTTTCATTATGTGTCATTTCTGGAAAATAGTGTGTTTCTTAATAAAGGTTTTCCAATTCTGGTCATCTAACATTGTACTAATGCCAGTTGTAATCAAGGCAATTGTTGTTGGCCCATTTTGACATCTCTGGGATAACCATCTCCCTCAAGGGGATGAACTGAAACAAGTGAGGTCTGTAGTATGCCATGAGTTATTCATTAAAAAGAATACCTTTAGCCTATGCCTCATTTGTAGCCTTCAGTATTTTATTCATTAAGTAATGGGAGAAAGAGGTAAGAAGACATAGCAGTTTCTGTAACTTGCACCACCATCATCCAATGATTTCTCATCAATAATTTCACTGCAAATATTGCACTGATATTATCAATGGTGTCATAGAAGATGTCATGAGTGATGTAATATGTAGGGTAATTAGCAGGTCATGTTGAGGCTGCTAGGTATAGTTACCTTAGAGCATTAGTTATAGTTACTTGAGATAACTGTAACTATAACTGGTGAATTTCTGAGATTTTTGGAGTTTAAAATATTATGTTGTTACTGAACATTTTACCTAAATATAACGCTTTACTCTCCCAGTGGCCAGGATCAGCTTTGTGATCCTGCCTGGAGGGAGAACATTGCATTTTCCAACCCACGCCTGTGGGCAGGGAAATAGACAGTGTCCCAGGGGTTGGGGACACCATCACTGAACTGGCGCCGAGGGGTGGGGTCCCCTGGGGCCATAGCATGACTCAGGGAGGCGGGCTCACAGTACTCTCCACCTTAATCAAGTTATCAACCACCAGAAGATGGGGTCCTTGGGACCCTCGTGTGACAGCAAGGGGCCTGTGTGGCCCTCCTCACCTTCAATGAACTCTCAGCTCCACTACCCCATATAGCATAATTAACCCCCAGGATGGGGGCCTCGTGGAGAATTTATTTGAATACCGCACCATGCCCCAGGCCCTGGCCCACCTGGACTGTTACCATGATGGATGTTACCCCAAAACCGGTTCCAGGATGCTTGTTTCCGGTTCAGGGAAGACCTGACTTTGTGGTTCGGGCTGGACTTTTCCCATGAGGCACAGGGTCAAGATAGATTTCCATATAGCTGGGTCTGAACTCAGGTGGCAAAATGGGATAAAGAACGATGATGGATTTAACCCAGATCTATGACTGGGGGTAAGTGTCTGAAAAGCTTCAGCACTCCGTACATCATTTCCTTGTGTTTGCTATGTTCGCCGTAAGTTGGCAGGGTATGCCCAGACGTGGTCCCTTGATCATTTTGCCACTTGATTGAAGCTAGCCAGGCTGATGAGGGGTTTTATCCCTAAACCTGTCCCAGCATGCTTGTTTACGTTCAGGGAAGACCTGGCTTTGCAGTTCAGGCTGGACTCTTCCCATGGGGCAGAGGATCAAGACTGATTTGCATATAGCTGGGTCTGAACTGAGGTGGGGAAGTGAGATAAAGAACGATGATGGATTCAACCCAGATCTGTGACTGGGGGTGAGTGTCTGAAAAGTTTCAGTGCTCCATCCATCATCTCCTTGTGTTTGCTGGGTTATTTCTAAATGCACAAATTAGTTGCATGTTTTTGGCCAGAAGCAGAGTTCCAGATGGCCCACACCGCCAGACCTAGGGGGTAAAGGTATCTGTACCCTGCCCCCCTATGTCTTTTTTTGGCATTTTTCTTAGGACCCGGGACAGATTCCTGAGTCCCTAGATGGCTGCCAATTCTTTCTGGTTGAGGTGTTGGCAGCCAATCTGATCTCAGCAAAAAACCTGCTGTATCAGCAGAGGCTCTGCGTCCTAGATGCACAATTTAGTTGCGCATTATTTACCCAAAAACTACTGAATAGATTTACATCAAAAGATGTTAAGCACTCATTCTGGACCAACATCTAGCTTTCTGCCAAATTTGGTGTAAATCCGTTCAGCGGTTTGGCTGTAGGTCTGTCTAAAGTTCCTATCGAAAAATGAATGGGGAAAATGCATTTTTGGAACTCCCTTTTTCTCTGCCGCAGCGTGATGGATCACCTGAAAGATTTAATTCACAGACTAGCAAAAAAGTTGCTCTTTTTCAAGGTTTCCTGGAGATTCATCAAATGGCACCAAAGTTACTAGCTACACAATAAGGAATCATGCACCAAATATAACTACATAGTGGAGACTCCCACCGGATAATATACATATATATAAATTACCTACTGGCGTTTGCCAGTAGGTAGTTATAGTTAGGACCTTGTTTCTATTCAAAAAGTGTTTTGGCTTTTGCCAATATCTTTGGCATCATTTGACAAATCTTAACAACATTTTCCAAGAAAAAGGTTCACTTAGGTCAGTCCCTGTCAAGCAGGGGCCGAGAAAAAAGGGGGTCACAAAACAAATTTTTCCTATGTTGATTTCCATAGGAAAAATGTTAACAGGCTGAAGCCCGAACTGCTGAAATGAATTACCCCAAATTTGGCAACAAATGTAGGTCTTGGGCTAGAACGTGACCTTTTCTTTAAATGGTGTAAATCCGTTTAGTAGTTGCTGAGAAATTCAAGATATAAAAATATTGATATCTGAGCACCGAGGAGGGTTCACAAATCCCTCTGGGCATGAGCTTCCCTCTGATTGGCTGCCAATACTCCAAACCAAAAAGTGTTGGCATCCTAACCTGGCACGTTCTAAGTTCAGGGATTAGGTCTGCTTGAACACTGAGGAGCCAACTAGCCCACCAGGTACCTCCAGTAAGCGCCACAAGCCGGATTGCAGAAAGGTGGTCTGAGGCCACACCCCTTTTTACACCAGGCTGCAAACGCACCTCTCGGTGCACTGCTGCTTGGGAGATGATATCCACTTGTGTTGTGAGCTCCTGCTGGATTAGTTGGCCCCCAGGGACCCTCAGTAATCATGGTAACTTAAATTCCCAACTGACAACGTGCCGGGGGGGGCGTTTACAGAATAGTGCAGGTCAGGGGTGGGTCTCGTGCGAGATGCCGTTTAAAAAAAATAATAATAATTAGAAGAGGGCTGTGTGGCCTCCCTTCTTTTACTATTGTTGGGGCCCTGGGGACCCAAACCCCAGGGCCTGACCCCTTTATTTAAAATAAAAATAAACAGTAAGGGGGCTGCACCACCCCCCTCCCAAGGTCAATTTTTGCCCCGGGAACCCCATCCCCGGGGCATGGTCTCTTTTCTTAAATGTATTAATCTGGAAGGGGGGCCGCATGGCCCCCCCTTCCCTAGGTCACTATTGGCATGGGGGGACGGGGACGGCCTGCCATTTTTTATTCATTTGGTTTTTTATTTGCAGTCGGTGGGCTGCGTGTCCCCCCTCCGGGGACCCCATCCCTGGGTCCTGGCCTCTGTGATGGGGACCGTGGGTGGTGCCCCAATGCCCCCACAGTCCCAGTAGATATAGGGGAATGGTTGGTGGGTGGAAGTTTGTGGCTCCCCACTGTTTCCAGAACTTTCCATCAAAGAAATTAGAGGAAAATATGTTTTTAAGAAAAGTATGAGGTTTGCAAGGGATTCTGTTTACCAGAACCTAGTGAGAGCCACAGGCATCACCCCATCCTGAATTCCTGTGAATGTCTAGTTTTTTAAATGTACAGGTTTGCTAGGTTTCCCTAGGGGCCAGCTGAGCTAGGGTCCTAAAACCACAGCTAGACACACAGCAAAAAAAGGGTGAGTTTTCACTGGAAAAATATGATGTGCCCATGTTGCATTTTGGGCCATTTCCTGTCATGGGCACTAGGCCTACCCACACAAGTGAGGTACCATTTGTATCAGGAGATGTGGGGGAATTCTCGGTGGGTGGAAGTTTGTGGCTCCCACAGTTTTCAGAACTTCCATTACAGAAACCTGAGGAAAATGTTTTTTTATTTTACAAAGTTTGATGTACGCTAGTGATTCTGGGTAACAGAACCTGGTTAGAGCAACAGATGTCACCCATCCTGGATTCCCCTCGGTGTCTAGTTCTCAGAAATGTACAGGTTTGCTTGGATTCCATAGGTGCCAGCTGAGCTACTGTACATAATCAACTAATAGAGCTACGACTCCATGAATCTGCACTCTTGCTAATGGACTCCTTTTTAAAAGATAGGTCATTCTCAGTAAAACTAGGAGAGAGTACATCTGATCTTTTTAAATCACCTTGTGGAGAACCTCAGAGATCGTCTCTGAGCCTCACACTTTTTAATATTTATGTTGCCCCTTTGGCGGAAATTAGTAGTCATTTTGGGTTTATGCCAGTGTCATACGCTGATGACACCCAAATAGTGGTGTCAGTTACAGGCAGAGTTGAGAAAACAGCTGCACGCTCCAATGCATGCATGACACAGGTCAGTCGATGGATGAGGTCAAACTGCCTGAAGCAAAATGTGTGACTGCCCAAAACCTGTCAACAAGATTAAAAATCTGGGAGTCATTTTCAATAATACACTTACTTTTAATGGCCCAATAAATAACCTCTTGACAACCATTTGATATATATTGAAAATGATCAAAAGAGTATACCCATATATTCCTCAAGATTCATGTAAGACATTTGTGACGGCACTGGCCCTGACCAGATTAGACTATGGAAATGCCTTGTACTCAGGAATACAAGTCCAACACCTTGCAAAGCTCCAGCAACTGCAGAATGCAGCAGCTAGGCTGGTGCTCAAAGTTCCTAGATCTGAGCCAGTTGGTCATAGACTGAGTAGTCTCCACTGGCTCCCCATGGGGAAAAGAATCTGGTTTAAATCATTGTGTCTGGCCTATTAAGCTTTACATGGGACAGGCCCACAGTTTCTAAGAACCCACTTGAAATGGTACATACCAGCTAGAAACCTGCAAATCCCCAAAATCAAGCAGGCAAGGTGAGGAGGGAGAATTTTTCTGCATCGGACTGCCAAGGATTGGAATCTCTTACCCATCACGATAAAAGGCAGCCCTTCTTTGATGCACTTCAGGAAAGCCTTAAAAACGTGGCTTTTTAACGCCTAGACAAAGCATGCATGGGCAGTTTTTCTTTCACATTGGACACAGCGCTAAGACAATCACGCGCTTTAGAAATATTAAATCAAATCAAATCAAGTAAAAAACCTCAGCTAGGCACATTGCAAAAGAAAGGGTCAGTTTTGCTGGAAGCTGTGATTTTGCCACGTTGCGTTTTGGGCAGTTTCCTGTCGCAGGCACAAGGCCTACCCATACAAGAGAGATACAATTTTTATTGAGAGATGCAGGGGAATGTTGGGTTTGTCGAAGTTTGTGGCTCTCTAAATTTTCCTGAACTTTCCATCACAGATATGTGAGGAAAATGCATGTTTATTTGACAAAGTTTGAGGTTTGGCAAGGAATTTCGGATAACAGAATCTGCTGAACACTACATAAGTCACCCCATCGTGGATTTCCCTGTGTGTCTAGTTTTCAGAAATGTACATGTTTGCTAGATTTCCCTAGGTGCCATCTGAGCTAGGGTCCAAAAACCACAGCTAGGCACTTTGCAAAAAAAAGGGTCATTTTTGATTCGAAAAATGTGATGGGCCAAAATTGCATTCTGGGTCATTTCCTGTTGGGGGCACCTAGTCCTACCCACACAAGGGAGGTACCATTTGTATCAGGAGATATGTGAGAGTACTCTGTGGGTGGATGTTTGTGGCTCCGCACAGTGTTCAGAACTTCCAGTACAGAAACATAAGTACAATGTGTTCTTTTTTTTACCAAGTTAGAGATTGGCAAGGGATTCTGGGTACCAGAACCTGGTAAAACCTGCAGAAGTCACTCCATCCTGTATTCCCCTGGCTTTCTAGTTTACATAAATGTGCAGGTTTGCTAGGTTTCTCCAGGTGCCAGCTGAGCTATGGTCCAAAACACACATTGCAATAAAAGGGTTAGTTTTCAGTGGAAAATTGTGATGTGCCCACATTGCGTTTTTGGGGCATTTCCTGTCGTGGGTACTAGGCCTACCCAAACAAGTGAAATCATTTTTATCTGGAGATATAGGGGAATGGTGGGTGGGGGAAATGTGTGGCTTCCCACAGTTTCCCGAACTTTCCATCAAAGAAATAAGAGGACAATGTGTTTTTTTAAGCAAAGTTTGAGGTTTGCAAGGGATTCCGTTTAACAGAACCTAATGAGAGCCACATACATAACCCCATCCTGGATACCCCTGAATGTCTAGTTTTTAAAAATGTACAGGCTTGCTAGGTTTCCCTAGATGCCAGCTGAGCAAGGGTCCTAAAACCCCAGCTAGTCACACGGCAAAGAAAGGGTGAGTTTTCACTGGAAAAATGTGATGTGCCCATGTTGCATTTTGCGCCATTTCCTGTCAAGGGGACTAGGCCTGCCCACACAAGTGAATTACCATTTTCATAGGGAGATGTAGGGGCATGCTGGGTAGGTGTAAGTTTGTGGGTCCCCAGTTTCCAAAACTTCAGATCACAGAAACTTGAGGAAAAGTTTTATTTGCTATACAAATTTGAAGTTTTCAAGGGAATCTAGGTAACAGAAGCTGGTGAGAGCCACAGAGTTCAGCACATCCTTGATTCCTCTTGTTGTCTAGTATGCAAAAATTTACAGGTTTCCCTAGGTGCCAGCTGAGCTAGGGTCCATAAACCATAGCTAGGCACATTGCAAAAGAAAGGGTCAGTTTTCACTGGAAAAATGTGGTGTGACCACGTTGCGTTTTGGGCTTCCTGTCCCAAGCACAAGGCCTACCATCACAAGTGAGATCCAATTTGTATTAAGAGATGGAGGAGAATTTTGGATATGTCAAAGTTTGTGGCTCCCTTAATTTTCCAGAACTTTCCATCACAGATATATGAGGAAAATTTATTTTTATTTGACAAAGTTTGAGGTTTGCAAGGGATTATGGATAACTGAATCTGGTGAGAGCTACAGACATCACCCGCTCCCCGATTGCCCTGTGTGTCTAGTTTTAAAAAATGTACACGTTTGCTAGGTTTCCCCAGGTGCCAGCTGAGCTAGAGTCCAAAAACCAAACATAGGCACTTTGCAAAAAAAAGGGTCAGCTTTGATTGGAAAAATTAGATGTGCCCAAAATGCATTTTGGGATATTTCCTGTTGCAGGCACTAGGCCTACCCATACAAGTGAGGTACCATTTGCATAATGAGATGTGTGAGAATACTCTGTGGGTGGAAGTTTGTGGCTCCCCACAGTTTTCAGAACTTCCATTACAGAAACGTGAGGAAAATGTGTTTTAATTTTACAAAGTTTGATGTTTGCAAGTGATTCTGGGTAACAGACCTGGTGAAAGCCACAAATGTCACTCCATCCTGTATTCCCCAGGCTTTCTAGTTTACATAAATGTACAGGTTTGCTAGGGTTCTCTAGGTGCCAGCTGAGCTATGGTTCAAAAACCACAGCTAGGCACATTTCAAAAAATGGTCAGTTTTCAGTGGGAAAATGTGATGTGCCAATGTTGCATTTTGGGTCATTTCTTGTTGTGGGCACTAGACCTCCCCATACAAGCGAATTACCATTTTTATCGGGAGATGTAGGGCAATGCTGAGTAAAAAAAAAGTGTGGCTTCCCAGAGCTTCCGGACCTTTCTATCACAGAAAGCTAAATGTGATAGAATTCTCTGCCATTTAATAGGTTTAACAATACCTTTTACATTTCAAGATATTACCCTGAATGGATTAAGCATCAAATGAATAGAAAGCTAACAATCAATTCTTTGATAGGAGGAACAAGGAAAAGGTAAAAATACAACAAAAAAAACAAATCAAAGAAAAATCAAATTAAAGGGAGAAAAGGGGAAAAAACACAGTAAAAGAAAACAAGTGGAGCATAACAAGACAGCACATGCCAAAAACTGAAGACTGAAATTTGAACCTTACAGGAGACAAAAAGTGAAAGGGGGACATAGGGGAGGACAGACCACATCAGAACACCATATGGAATAAATGTGAAACATATAGCCATGTATTCTTGAAGACCTGCAAAGGAATAGAAAAGAGTTAGTTTAAACAGATAGAGAAAATACAAGTACACATTTAATAAGGGAGTCCATAAAAAACACAATAACAAACTGTAACAACAGTCAAGGTGCAGAGGGAGAAAGAGCTGTGTCCATGGACCTCATCAAGTGAGACTGAATTTGTTTCTGGGATCAGCACTGGTTCATCAAATGTTGAAGTGTTATTCTGAAATAAAACTTAAAATATGAATGGATGGAACAAAGAATAACGGGCACCCATAGAACGCAAGGCAATGCAGGAATCCAGAAATCCCTTCCTATGTTGAGTTATGATTATTGAAATATCTTGTGGCAAAAACAGTTTTGCACCAGAACACATAAGTTGGTTCTTGGACTTTGCTGCTTGTAAGACCTGTAGAGATCAGTACATTTTAAAAACAATATATTGACTCCACGAGGACCAGTGGGGGCAGAAGACAAAGACAGGCGAGGACTAAGATGATAAGCACGCTGAATGCATAGGTTCATAGTTGAAGGTAGATACACAAGTTTAGGCAGAAATTAGTTGAAGAAGGAGACAGGGTCACCTCCCTCAAGGCCTTCTGGAAGACCATATAAACTCAGGTTATTACACCTACTTTCATTTTTGAGGTCTTCAATATGCTTTTTCAATGATAGCACATGCTTCTCCAAAGCCGTAATGTATCCCGGATGTCGTCCGCCCAAGATTCCACTAAATTCACTTTAGTTTCCAGGGAGGGCCATTTATCGTCCAATGCTTAAACACGCCTATTGGTTTCTTCAATGAAAGGTCGTAATGCACACATTTCCTCCAACACCATGTCAAGTTAAACAGGAGAGGAGGGCTTTGGAGGGGAGAGAAGGTCCTGTTTAAGCCTTTTGTTGGCAGAAAAAGGTAACTGCGTTTTTGAAACCAGAAACGTTGAGGCACCTCCATGAAAAGAAGCAGGTTCAGCCATATTACAAAATATGCAAGATCTCTCAGGAGACAACTCTGTAGAAGGCCAAGCAGAATTTATAGTAGCCTTATGTGGTGTTAAATTGGCTTAAATTAACTTTTTAGTTCTACACATTAAACATATACGCAGCTCAAAGAAACCAGAAGGAAGTATTCTGGGAAAAAAATAAGCATCTATGAGAAACAAGGATTTCAGGAAGTCAATAGCAGGAATACAGAATGAAAACTCCATTGAAGAACGTAATAATGGCTTCTGAAAGAACCGCATGTTTAATGTTGAAAAGTGCCTCATAAAATATATATCAAAAATAGTTATATAACCGTTCCGCTGAGGCTATTCATAAAAAGCACAAGTTGAGCCCATAAGGAAAAATAGAATACAAAAATGACTCACAACAATAAAGTGTTGAGGAGAAATGAATAAAAGCAGTGAAAAAACAAAATGATGGCTGCATTCCTAAGAAAAGCAACAACTGCAAACTTCAACTCCCAAAACACTATATCGAGGCAGCAAATACCTAAAAAGCAGGTCCCTTGATGTTTGCCTGCTTCATGCTAGCCGAATCCAGGAGAAAAGCATCACAGACACCGCTATAATTAAGTCTGCGGTTCCGGCGCGATGCGGAGCTCTGGAGCCAGGCGGCCATCTTGGGTGGTCTCCAAGCCATGCCCCTACATTTCCATCTTTATTGGCAAATCGATCATAAACGTAGATCATGTTAACTAATGGTGGGCGGTAAACTTTGCTCCGCCGGCGGAGTTTTGGTAGTCCGCACTACGCTTGGATCACAATGTTTTGGTAAAAACTCTGCTGTGCTGGCAGAGCAGAGTTTACAGGTGTGCTCAGCACTCACCATGCTCTCCCCTGCTTTATTCTTCCTCAGCCATTCCCTAATGTCTGTAGTCTTTCCTCTACTCTCCCAGCAGCTCTCTCTCTCTTACCTCCACTAGCCCTGGGCCCTGGGTTGTGCTTCAGTAAAGCATCCCAGTGATCATCACAGAGCCTTGGTGCCTCAGCTCCTCAATCTGTAATTCCTCTGTTTGACACTACAGCTGCTTCTTAGATGGCGGCTCACCCTCCCCAGCCGGGTTTAACTGTGCACAAGTGGGAGTGGTCTGCGTGGCCGCTGTTGTTGTTGCCTCCTTGAGGGCAGCTGCTGTTTTTGTCATTTGGTGCAGAGTGCAGACAGAGGGAAGCCTGTCCACGCAGCGGAGACAGGGTTGAGGGCCCCTAAATGGCAGACGGAGAACTGAATGTGGTGTCATACTCGTCGTAACACTGACTGGACAGCCTCATCTTCATCCGGCTGCTGGACGGTGAATCATGGAGTTAGTGGATGTGGGAGGTTCAACAAGTGGTAGAAGGGTGGCGGACAAGAATGTGAGCCGCCTTCTAGCCCAACATTGCTCATGGAGCGCGGATCTTTTTTTCTTTTGCATTTCGGAAGTAGTATATCTTGGGCCCTGCCTGCACCTCTGATATGGCTGCATCGAGCCAAACTGGAGCAGGGCGCGTACTTCAAAATCCAAGGACGTCCAGCTTAGCTAGCTTATGGAGCACTGAGTTTGTTCGGGCTACAGTCGGTTGTTTTGTTCACTTCTCTTCTCGGTACTTTCAAGCGATGGGCTGCTCCTATGGGTATTGTTTGTTTGTTTGTATGCTATAGGAGGGTTGTGCAGGTAATATCTTGGCTGGATGGTTGAGCAAATAAATTATAATGCAGTACTCCACCTGCCATGGAACTCTGTGGAATTCCTCAGAGTTTTCCAGTGACTCCGCCCAGGCTTAGTTCCAGCCTTGGCTTAGACAACTGACTTTTCATCACTCACCAGGCCATCCATAGCAATGGAGCAATTGTTTGCAAAATAAACTTTGCATCAGATCAAGATTGACCCAGCTCCTGTCTATACTTTAACATTATTCAGAAAGAATTGCTTTGGTCATACTTTCTACTCCGTGCAGGAATCCTTACTGCCTCGCAGGTATAATAAATCTGTGCTAGTAACAAACCGGGTTGTGGAGCACTTCAAATATCTGTCTGTTCCCAAGCTCATGACGTACTGAGTCTCTGATAGCTATAAACCAATCTACCATGACTCAATTAGATCACACCTCTAAAGGTCAAACATCACACCCATCAACAGAGGGCACACTACAAACCCGCACTCCACCTTCCATACAAAAGTAAAGTGGTTCATTTTTAGATGCAGATGGGGTGTGTGTTTGCATAGTCTGTGATGGCTAGGACGTTTGAATTTTATTCTTTTCAAATTCAGAGGCCTTGTGTTGCACAAAATAAAACAGATTCTTTTTTTTTTTTATTCATCATCATCAAAGGCAATTTTATACAATATACATTAATTTAGATTTTAGAATCATTTTGAACAACATACAGAAAATCACATTGATAAACATTCCATCTGATTAATTTGCACTGTGGGTGGAGTGATAATATATATATACGATTCACAAAGTAAAAAAAAAATAACTCGAAGTAACATGATGTATACAGAGAAGCTTTTTAGCTTTTTCCTTTTTTTTTTAGGAGGGCATATTACTACTTTTTTGAATAAATCATATTACATTCCATCCATCGCCAATGGTCCCCATAGCCTCTCTAACTTAACCATTGATCCAATTCCCCTTGCCTTCGCGAGAGCATCTTCTAGACCATAGATATCCCTAATAATTCTCCACCAATCTCCTGCCACAGGAGGTGTATCAGAGATCCATGCCCTGGCAACCGCCAACCTAGCCGTAGCCATCAGAATTGTAACAAGCATTTACAATGCAACGGTTTCGCCTTTGGAAAAGTTAGAGCTATTGGCAATGTAAATGACAATGCCATTTATATATCTGTTTTCAAAACCAACACATAAATACAAATTTTGTCATTTACAATGCCAATAGCTCAAACTTTTCCAAAGGCGAAACCGTTGCATTGTAAATGCTTGTTTATGTTAAATTCTTAAATGATCCCTTTGCATATATATTTTTCTCTTTCACACTTCTAGCTTTTCTGTTTTTTTCTTAAAATGCCTAAACTAGATTTCAGCAAACCGATCTAGATTTCTCTGAGAAGCCTTCGCAAACTAAACTGGGAGTGTATTTGTCAAGATAATCCACTAACCTACCAACTAACAAAGTTGTATTTCACCAAGACTGCAACACTGTTTTTAGTACTTTGTATTCTGGGAACTGCTATCTCCTGAAATTGTATTAGACCATTTTTTTTGAGATTCTAAACGTAAATGCTCTCAATCATTGTTAGCAGCTGTAAGGTCCAACCCATTCTTCTCCTTTTATCCGCAACCAAGAATAAGCACAAAACAGCTTAGAAAATTATCAGTTATCAGCTTAGAAAATTATCAGTTTTCACAAACAAGACTCCTACATTTACTCAATCGCAAACTAAAATTTGGAAATAACATTGAAAAACAATATCTGTAGCGATTTAAAGCACATTGTCAGCCCTGCTGCACTGTCAACTAACTTCTTCTAATCAGCTTCAGAGATAAAGCTGTGTAACCCGTGTTTCCACCCTTTTTGCCACTATTGTTTGGCTCTTAACGACCATACAAGAGTGTTTTTTATTCATGAAAGTAGTTTCTAAGACATAAATGTACAGTTCAAGGACAGCATGCTGCAAGGTTTGAGTAGGACAGTCAAATTTTACTTGTCACACAACATTACCAGGCTATAGTTTGCCAACAACCTTAGATGTTCACTCGCCAGCCCTAAAAAGTCATCATAATTCTACTTCTGTGATATGTACCATGGGGCATTACACACACTCAACATTTTTCAATCAAAAATCATTACAACTATGGTGAGATGTAAGGTAAATGCATCTTAAAAGGCAAATGACTTCTCAAACGAAAACGGATTTAATATTTCGGGGGGGGGAATGATCTTTTACTGTAGGTATGCCGATGGAAAAAAAGTCATAACGCAACACGATTCAAAACTTGGAACATTAAAAAGGTATATTTCGCACCATTTACTGCATGGAGAAAATGTTCACACATACGACGGCCCGATGCCATAAAGAAAGGCTAATAAATAGGTTAACACAAGTCACATGTGCGCTGAAAGGGGCTTTAACTCAAACTTGTTGCACAGAAGGCTTTTAATAAAAACGAAAACAACATTAAGAGACTAGGCAAGGACCACGCCCTAACCAAATGAAACTTACCAAGTTTTTCCACCAGCTTCAGCATCACTCCTCCGATGTGCACCTCCCCCGTGACCCTGAGGGTGACATCCCGATTGAGATCCGTCACCAGGACATTTAACTCCCACGTCCCATCCGCATAGCAGCCATCTGGCATCCTTATGCCGTCCAGGGCCATGATTCCTTCCGGTCAGTGGGGCAGAGGAAATGGCATTAGCTGCAGCGCATGCTCCGCTCCAGGACTGTACAGCCACACACAGAGGCCCCCTCAAACACAGTATTTACAACTCCCGAGCCTAGAGCCCAGCACGTTCAGATGTAATCGATGCCTGTTCCGTTATACGAAGCACGTAGATGCGGCTGGCCCAAACAGACGCAACATGCAGCGCTCAGCAAAATCAGCCGATTGCAATCGAGCAAATGGCATTAATGCAGTGCAGGCTGGAAGCAGGGTAGCGTGGGCTTAATTTATGTAAGGGGCGTGTCCCTGTGATAGCTGATGTCATAATCACTGAAATGCAAACAGGATTTGGGACAGATTGTTAAACTTGCTAGGAATTCTGTTAAGCTGTATTGAATGTGCTTTTAAATGACAAAAGAAGTTGTGCAAATAGCATTCTGCGCAAATATAATTTTTAAACTAACCCAAGTGGGTGAGGAAGGGTGGCCAAATAATCATGGGCTTGTGTGCAAATATTTACTATACTAAAAGAGCAACTTTTTGCCCAAATAAAATGCAGCTCTAGGACACGCGTCCTGACAGCACCGCTCCTCACGTCCTGCCACTAAGGACACCCGAAGCTGACTGGCAGGGTGCCGTGAGGAGAAACCGCCCTTTAGCGGCAGCCTTCACTTTCGCAAAATAAAAACCGTTGTTCATCTGTTCCCGTGCCAAACAAAGCCGCCTGACAGGTTTTACTCAGAGAAAAAACGGGACCTGGAATTAAAGGAAAACTTCCCAGCTGTAGCAACAGCGCACTCTCGGGACTAGCAGCTGGAACCCCTAAGCCTGAGCGGACCTCAAGGGGCGCCCGGCCTCTGACGCCGGCCCCAGCCTTGGACTCACCTTCAGCGGGGCGAGTCCGTTAGCGACAAGCGAACCCCAATATGGAACCGTCCGTCAAGGGGGGGAGAGAGGGACCAACTGCCTCAACGTTCCACACAGGAAGCCTCCCGGCCCGGCTCGCACACCCCTGAAAGGTGACTCTTTCCTTCGGCTGGCGTTAATGGAGTCCCGGGCACCCCTTCTCACAGGCGATAACGTCACGCTCTCGGCTCGCTCAATCTGGCTTCCCTTTCATGGACAGTCGAGTCACCACTCCCCCTCTCCTCCTCCCCCCCCGTGCTTCCCAACTCTCCCTGGCTGCCTCCCTCCCTCTCCCTGCGTCCGCAGGGCCCAAGGCGGCAGCAGGAGAAAGATCGCGAGCGAGCGAAAAAAACACCACAGAACTACTGCTGCCGAGCGGAGTTACAAATCCGCTAGGCCGCGGGACGGGGTGGGCGTTCGGGGACCCGAGGGGTTAGGAAGAGCGCTGGCAACAATAACAAGTCAGGTCCCGGGCCGGCCAGCCAATCACAGCGCGGCCCGGGAAATGACGTCACGGGGGTGTCCCGGGCCTGCAGCCAATCACAGCGCGGCCCGGGACAAAGGGGCGGGACTTAAAAAAAGCCCGAGAAACGCCCCCGAATCGCGTTTTCCCCGAGAAAGCGTGATTGACAGCCTCTGTCTCCCAATGGCTAGCCTCCATCTATGGAGCTAGCCAATGAGAGACAGAGGCGGGTCATCGATCCCACATACAACTCAAAAGGTTTTTTAGCGCATGCGCACTACGTGCGCACTTGCAGGCAAAACCTAAAAAGGCGCGCTATTGCTGGGGCATTATCTTTATATCCCAGCATAATTTCAAGATCTGTGAGCGGTTGACCCAATCCTAATTTAAGATGTAATATTTTTTCAATATTGTTCCAATATCCCCTTAATTTTGGGCATTCCTTTAACATATGTTTCAAATTGGCCGCATGTAGCCCGCATTTTGGACAGTTTGCCTTAGGCCCCGTATTGTTTCCCTAGGCCCACTTAGCTATTCTAGCCGGGGTGTAATATAACCCACAAGTAATGCGTAACTGCTGTAACTGCAAGCTAACAGAATGAACTGAATCCTTGACATTACATAAAACCTGTTAGACCATTCTCAGTGTTACATTAATTCCCATTGTTTGTGTCCACTGTCCCGCCAGTTTTTCGCTGCCCTCTGTCCTAAAGCTGTGAAAATTAGCATACTTTAAACCAATAACTGGTGTAGTCTTCCCTCCGTAAATGCAACCCCAAATATCTGATTGTTTAATTTAATTAGCCCCTAGATTTGGCGTAAGATTATTTTTGATCTGCATATATTTGAACAAAAAGTGATCTGGGAGTTTATAAACTAACTGTAAATCTTTAAATAGCTTGAGCCCTTTATCATTATATAAATCGCCCAAGCTAGTTATTCCATAATTCGCCCAAAATGTACCTGCTCGATCTTGAAACACATCAGGGAGAGCTGGATTTCCCCATTATGGATAATATTTATGAAATGTCGGAAGTTTACACCTTATAGCCATTGCCTGCCAGATATGTACAATATCTTTTATAGTCTTAAATTTAACTCTTTTGTAAAAGTTTGGATCTCTGATTCCATATAAAAAAAATTCTCCCTGTTTTCCTAGCATAAGTGTGAGTATAGAGTCGTTCTCGCATAGACCGAGCAGGTTCCGAAAACGATCCGTAAACGAGGCCCAAAAGTAGAAATTAAAATCTGGAAAACCCAGTCCGCCTTGCTCAAAAATAGCTTTAAGCAACTCAATTGACCTCCTTGGTTTTTTGTAGCCCCAGATAAAGCTACTAAAGGCACCCTCAAGTTTAAAAAAAATGTATTTTCAAAGAAACAGAACGAAATAAAAATAAAAATGTAAGTAAGATTGTCATTTTTATCAGATTGCATCTACCTTTCAATCCTGTAGGGAGCCTATGCCAAATTTTTTTAGTAGTTTGATGGTTTCTTTTAGGAGAGGTTTGTAGTTTAAATTAATAATCTGGTTGATATTTGCGGCTAATATTACACCCAGATAGGTTACAGTAGTACATAAGCCAACATTAGAGTAATGGATCCCAGCTGTTGTAAGCACTTGAGTTTTGTCAGTATTTAATTTGTACCCTGCAACTCTACCAAATTTTTCTGATTCTTCCCTGATGTTTATTATTGCATATTTGGATTGTCTGCATAAACCGCGATATCATCGGCGTAGGCCGTGATTTTAAGATTAATAGTGCCCACTTCCAATGATTTAATCGGTATGCAGTTCTTTAATGTGCACAAAAATGACTCTATATATAGGGCAAATAGCAGTGGGGACAGAGGGCAGCCCTGCCTTGTCCCACACTGAATCTGAAATGAGGCTGAGCATAGTCCCCCATGAGATAACTTAGCCTGCGGATTGCAGTATAAGGCCTTTATACAAGTCATGAACTGAATACCAAAACCAATTTTGGACAATACTGCCCATAAAAAGTCCCATCTCACGCGATCAAGCGCTTTTTCCGCGTCTTGAAGTATCAAACTAAATTCGATCCCCTTTTGATCTGCAAAGTCAAAAGCCCCTATAGCTGTGTTTACATGACTAGTAGTGTCCCTCCCCATAATAAAACTATGCTGTGTGTTTGAAACTAAATGAGTCATTAGTGGAGCTAATCTAGTTGCCAGAACTTTTGAATTGTTTTTTAGCATCACTATTAATAAGAAAAATTGGTCGGTATGAACCGCATTCTGTAAGTGGTTTGCCCTTTTTCGAAAAAAATATAATTTGTGTTATGTTCCATGATTTTGGTATTTGTCCATTACTTGCCACTGCTTGAATCACTCTACTCATTGGCTCCAGCAGTACCTTTTTAAATGATTTATAGAATTCCAAGGGTAGTGAATCATCTCCCACCGCCTTTCCTGATGGTAATATCATTATTGCCCGTTCCACCTCTTCCACTGATACTGTATCCTCTATCATAGTGTCCTCATCTTGATCTAGTACTGGTATATTACTATTCTCAATATAACCATCAATTTCTGCCTGGTTTGGAGGCCATAATAATGAGTAGAGCTGCCGATAGAACATATGAAATTGCTCCAAAATTGCAGATGTTTCAGTATACAGATGTCCATCCACCCCTTATAGCATTTATTCTCGATTTTGCTCTTGCCTCTGCCGTTTGATAAGCCAAAACCTGTCCTATATGTTCGCCGTATTCATATTTTTCAAGTCTGCATTTATTATAACTTATAGCCACTTTGTCTCTTATAGACTGCTTTACTAACACTCTAGCATCAGTTAGGGCTAAGAATAGAGTCTCCTGATTTAAATGTCCCTTTTTCAATGCTTCCGCATGCTGCAATTCA
Organism: Lissotriton helveticus; assembly: GCF_964261635.1. NCBI lineage: Eukaryota > Metazoa > Chordata > Amphibia > Caudata > Salamandridae > Lissotriton > Lissotriton helveticus. Next base: position 1,570,299,300 of record NC_136067.1, read on the forward strand.
AGGTCTCGTAGAGTGCTCAGTCGAAGCTCCATTGCATTATTACGTTTCCTATTTTGAGAAAAAATATATTTTTGTGTGATACCCCTGGCAAAAGATTTCATTGTATCCCAAACAATTATTGGTGAAGCTGTCCCTGTGTTAATTCTAAAAAATTCTTCTAATTCTCACACCATAATATCTAAGTAATCTAAGTAATCCCCATCCATCAATAAGTATCTCGGGAAAGAAAACGGTCTAGTCTCCCTTTTTACTATATCCACTTTAAATACTAGAATAATAGGTTTATGATCGATGTTACACGAGGGCTGATTTCCATATCTGTTGTTCTAATTAGGTCCTCCGATATCCATGCCATATCTATTCTTGAATAAGATTTATAAGGAGCTGAAAAGAATGTATATCCTGGTATCATCGCATATTTATTTCTCCATAGGTCTTTAACAGATTGTAGCCTCGCCAATTGGAGTATAGCGGCCCGCGTATTGCGCATTCTTTGAATCTGTCTTTTCCCGGAAGAATCTACATCGTAATCTATGACACAATTAAAATCCCCCATGATTAGTTTTTCGCCCTGCCAGTTTAGCAATTCCATACTATGATATTCCAAAACAGTAGTATCATCCACATTGGGGCCATATATTGCACAAACCATCCATTTTTTACTCCCCTTCTCAAATTGCATAATAGCCCATCTCCTTCTCTGGTCACATTGGGTTTTTAGCCCTCTGCAATTGAACCTTTTATATATTAAAATCGCTACTCCTTTCGCCGATATCGATCGAGTAGTAAATATAATAACCTCATACCCCAACTGTTTTAATACCTTTCGGTCTTTGTACACGATATGAGTTTCTGTTATGACTACTATCTGGGGTTGATACATTCTCAATTCTTCCCGGACTAGTTTACGTTTAGTTGTATTATTTAAGCCTGCCATGTTCCAAACTATACATTTTAAAATTATCCATGATTCAGTTTTTTATATATTAGCAGTGTCCCCCCTGCTTCTATTCTCCCATCAAATATACCAATTCTTATTGCATTGCCATTAACAAAATTGTGTAGCACCCCACAGTTTATCTTAAGTCTTTTGTCCCACAGTGATGATTTTTCATTACTAGGGCACAAAAGACACATTTTCAAGGTATCAAGGTCAGCACAACATTTGAAATGACATGCTATTTATTTTATATAAAGCACTTCACTTCAATGTTGATTTCAGAATCAAATTTGTTAAAATATAGTTGATAACTATCATGGTGAATCATGAATCAAGTTATGTGTAGTATACGTTTTTAGGCTATCATTGGTTTTGCAATTTCTCTAATATTATCTTGTATAGTCCCCTGGTGCATACACTCATGCTGGGAACTGTTTGTGGAAGAAGTCTTTAATTGCTGAGTGTTGTAGATTGAGTGGATTGTGATTGTTTCCACACTTTTACAGTTGTTATCCAACCTGTTTCTTCTGTGAAACCATCCCGAAGCCCAAGGGCCTCATTTATGAAAAGTGACGCATCGCTGCGTGAAAACAGCGATGCGTCACTTTTTACTTTACATCATGTCGAAAGGAGTTACAGATACGTCAGTAATACTGGCGTATCTGTAGGCGCAAAAGTGACGCATTGCTGGAGGGTGTCACAAAAGTGACGCAACTCCAGCAATGCGCCCTTTCACATGGGGTAAGCCCCATGTGAAAAGGCCTGCGTCAGTCTTACGCCTGCTGTGAGGCAGGCGCAAGATTTTGACGCAACGACGTCCTAAAAGTGACGCAGTGAAATCTCATAGATTTCACTGCGTCACTTCTACGACCCTTCTTTGCGTCAATATGCACCCTTGCATACATTATACCTGGCGCAGATATATTGTGGCGCAGGGGTTTCCAAAGTGACGCATCTACCTAGATGCGTCACTTTGTAAATATGGTGCAACAAGGCACATTATTTACGCTGCTGGTGCGTCACAAAAAGTGACGCACCGGCGGCATAAAAGTGACGCACTGCCTCATAATGAGGCCCCCAGTATTTACTAACTTAGGGTAAAAGCCATTACCAACTTTTATTCACCATTGATTTCTGTGGGAGATGGTATAAAACTGACCATCTTACTAAACTTTACACCAACATTTTGCAGTTTTTTGCCTTCTTATTTACGTGCTTAAACTCTTATAACATATCTGTGTCCATCTGGTTGGGACATTGTAGATTTCGTTGCCCTACTTACCCAGTCCCTATTTTGAATTGTATGGTACCTCCCTTTCTTTTAAACCGTTAGGTACAATGCCCCACGACCCTATTTGATTTGCTCCTCCGTAAAACATTTTTTAAAAAGTGTTGTTTTTGACTGGAACTATAAACGCATTTGTTCACTGACCTACACGCAATGATATATCACAAAAAATAATAACATAACAGGGCACAACACAACAAAATATAAACAACGGAATGTAACAGAGCAGCACAAAACAATAAGTAATGGAGTAATGAAGAAATAAAACACAACAGCAAAGAAAATAACACTCTACATATCTATTAAACAATATGCTGCACAAAAATATGCAAAAGCTTACTGGTCACACAGTCCTATTTCAACAAATCTGTTTTCGTGGTAGGTATTAAAAGGAGTTTCCACAACACATAGCCTCACTTGTTACGAGGGACATGTATTTATTAGCACAAATAAAACATATGTCTTAGTCTGTCTCGATGTCTCAATAAAAAATGAGTCACATCACCTTTACATCCTCAAAAACCTAAAAGAACATAAAAATGTGAGTTGCAACCAGTAATGAAAACATCGTTGATAGAAAGGTATTATGAGCACTACAGGTCGCCTATATTTCTACTCGGCAAGCATCTCTTTGAATTTCTTGTTGATAAAAAACATTTTTTTTAAATGAACACACATCCACAGCTTTTGGCCCTGGGTTAACGTCACATGGGGATTGCAGGAAGGAGACAGGCGAGTGTTTCGGACGAGTAGTGCCGGTACACCATGTTCCAAGGTTAGTGCCCTGGTAGCCTGCGTCACTACGGTGATCGAGGCGGATAACATCCGAACTCATGGAACACTGAGACTAATTAATCAATGTGAACACTTCCCTGTAGAGCTCAATTACTAAACTGTGAATTTCAATGTTTTTAATTAATGATGAAATTGAGTGCAGTCTGCTAGAGCGTTTTGTGCGTTTGATGTTATGTTATTTTCAAGACAAGTTATTATTGTTAAAAAAAACACATTAACTTTGAATTGACCAAATGTGGATGCTGTGTTTTGTAAGGCGAGCAAAACAGCTAAATGAAGGCAGCGCTCCGTCACTGCAGGGAGAAGTATAATATATTCACTGACAACAACATTGCATATTGAACAGTGAAAAGAAAGCACTTAAAAGCGAACGAGCATTTAGTGCTCAACACAAATACTATATTTTATTTCAGTCAGGCTGTGTCTAAAGGAGGTCCATGGGACCGAGGGCAACCCGAACAGAGGAAAAGCGGAATATAGGGACTTTAGTTTTCCCTCTTCTATTGCTTTTTTCCACAACAAATTATCATTTTTAGGCTCTCATGCCTGCTGTCATTTTAGAATTAATTTCACCTGACACAAACAGTAAACAGCCCATTGTGCGGTTTGATTGGTTTATGCTTCCTATTAATTATGATACCTGTTTTGAGATTGCAGATGATAACAAGTCATGACACAAATAGCACAGTCCACCTCAGTGACAGATTTCTGAAAACACATTAGGTATATTATCATCTTAATTCAACTGATTATTTTATAATTTATAATGAAGGTTTAACTTCACTCTGCCAGTATTTCAGTATTCAACAATACTGCTTTCTCCCTTTATCACATTTGTAGCTGTGCAAGGTTAAGCCATGTCCAAAAAATCAGCAACCACTTATTCTTTAAACAATCTTGTTCACCTGTTCTTGCCACCAAATCATTAATCCCTGACATTTGACCCCAAGTCCCTTTTCGCTGGTTCTTTGTTTCAGACGCCATGACTGGATGCTTCTCTCTTTGGGCCCTATAAACAAACTGCTTACTATAGTGCATTTAGTAGAACTATCATAGTACTATTAATGAACTACAAAATGCTATTGACAAACCTATGTGCCGAGGTTCTGCTTCAGCCACATAAATCTTTTTCTTTAGGAAGATGTCAGCCATGACTTCAGTGTCTCCGCAACAACTCGTATATTTTTTAGTTATGAATGTAGGAGGGACAGTGGGGAGTGGCTGGAAAAGAGGAATACCTCACAGTAAAGGTAGTGGTTAAGGGAAGAATAAGAAGGAGTTATGGGAGGGCTAGCTATGGCTTTGAGAGGGACTTACTCTCTCTAAAATAATGGCATTCCTATTAACAAACTGCACTTACAAAGTTACTAAAGCATCCAGAACAGTAGTACATCTACTCCAGCTCAGACCTGTAGAAAGTCCAGCATCACATGTTGAAAAAATGGTGGAGGTAGAGACTTTGAATAAAACCCAATAAGAGATGATATTACATTAAATTAAAAATTAGTCAAAAATTAATTATACATAATTTAATGTTTACAAAAAAGTAAATAAACATGAGAAATATTTTAATTGTAACATATTTTGATACAAGTTTTAATTAAACAAATGCATTTTAATATTAGTTTTAATGAATTCTATACATTACTTATTAATACATAATAAAAAAAATCTTATTTTTAGTGGGACTTTTTTTATTTAAACTTCAGGAAAAAAATCATTTAATATATTGAAAATAATTTCATTTTACATATAAACTAACATAATACTGAAACAATTTAATTTTTTTACACAATGTTGAGTCTGTAGGTTCTGACGATGGGGGCGAGTTGAGCCATGTAGACGTTGAAGAGCGTAGGGCTGAGGCAGGACCCCTGAGGGACTCCTCAGGTGGTAGGTGTAGGGTTCGAGAGGAAAGGGGGGAGTCTGACCCGCTGCGATCTGCCGGAGAGTAAGGAGTGGATCCAGTCGAGTGCCTTGTCTTGGATCCCTGCATTGTGGAGGTCGAGGAGGATAAGGGCTGCTGTTTCTCCTTCGTCCAGTAAGGTACGGATGTCGTTTGTTGCGGCGAGGAGGGCGGTTTCAGTACTGTCTTTTTTTCTGAAGCCGGATAGCGAGGAGTCAAGGATGTTGTGCTCTTCGATGAATGTGGCGAGTTGGCTGTTGATTGCTTTCTCAATTACTTTCGTTGGGAATGGAAGCAGGGAGATGGGTCTGTAGTTTTTTAGGTCAGTGGGGTCCGCCAAGGCTTTCTTCAGGAGGGGGTTCATCTCAGCATGTTTACAGTCATCAGGGAACGAGGCTGTTGCCAGGGAGCAGTTGATGTCAGCAGCTCTGTTGAAAATGTGGTGAGGGCAGGAGTCCGTAGGGGCCCCGGAGTGGAATGACTTCATTGTCTTCAGTGTGTCTGCGGTGGTGATTGCTGCCCAGTTGTCAATCTCTGGCTTCAGGTTGTCAGGGTGTTTGCTGAGGGTTCAGTGTGTTGGTTGTCTTCATCGAAGTTGTCGAGGATGCTCTTAATTTTGTGGTGGAAAAAGGTGATGAGTTTGTCGCACAGGTCTTGTGAGTTAGGGATGTCGGTGGACTCGCTGGAAGGTTGGGCGAACTCCTTGATGATGTGGAAGAGTTCTTTGCTGTTGTGTGCATGAGTGGAGATTCTGTCTTCAATCTCTTTTTACCTCGTTTTTCTGATGAGTTGGTGGTGAGCGTTGGTGGAAGCTCTGAAGTTGTTGTGGGCTTCTGTGGATTTGGTGTTCCTCCAGGCCTTTTCGAGGCGGCGGCAGGTGCGACCGGACTCTCGAAGTTCGGTGGTGAACCATCTAGCTTTCTTGGCGTGGGTGTTGTTGTTTTTCTTGAAGGGGGCTATTGTGTTGGCGCTGTCGGAGATCCATCTGTGCAGGGTTCGGGCTGCGGTGTTGGGGTCGTCGTTTTCCGCGATGGTTGGGGTGGAGTTGCTAAGTGATGAGGTTAGCTGGTCGTCTGTGATTCTGGTCCAGTTTCTTAGTGGGAGCAGGTGCCTGTGTCTGTGGATGGTGGGTGTTCTGAAGGTGAAGTGGATGCATCGATGGTCAGTCCATGGGAGTTCGGTGGCATGGCTGAAGGTGATTGAGTTTCCTGTTGTGAAGAGGGGGCTGAGGGTGTGTCCTGCTGAGTGCGTGGGTTTGGTCATGATCTGGCAGAGTCAATGTTGTGGAGATTGTCCAGGAGGGATGTGGTACTGGGGTCCAGTTGGTTGTCAAGGTGGAAGTTGAGGTCTCCCAGTAGGGTGTAGTCGAGGAGGTCCCAGATTTCGGTGGCTTGTTTGTGGAGGAATCGGACATTGAGGAGGATGCATTGCAGGGTCTTCGGTTCGGTTGTGTTCTTGCGGGCGGGTTGAACTGGGTCCGTGGTCTTGGCGGTGTTGCAGGTGTGCCGGCAGCGGTGACTGCTGAAGGGTCCGTGGGTATCGGCTGGTGATGCTAGCTTGCAGTTGTTATTGCAGCCTGGGTTGAGAGCCACTTCAAGGCTGTCCCATATTTCATTTAGTCTTTGAAGCAGCCTATCATGTGACACCATGTCGAAGGTTGTGGACAGGTCTAAGAGCACAAGCATAGAGGGAATATTGGTGTCTAAAGATTATCTTATGTAATCAAACATGGCAACCAAGGTCGCTTCAGTTCTGTGCTCTGATCTGAACCCAGATTGGAAAGGTTCCAGGATATTGTTCTTTTCCAGATATACTGGCAGCTGTTTATTAATAAGACCTTCCAGAAACCTGTCAAGAAGCCGAAGCAAGGAACTAGGTCGATAAATAGTAAGAATTGAGGGGTCAATATTGGGCTTTTTTAATAGGTTTAACCTGTGTGGATTTCCACACCATAGAAAGTTTTCCTTTTCTCTATGGATAGATTGAATAGAGATCTAATAGCAGGTGCAATTTGCTTAGAAAGTTGTTTTGAGATCCTTGATGGACATGGATCAAAAGGAGAACCAGTTATACCTATTTCTAAAACACTCTGTATTTGTTCAACCCGTACCCATCATTGCTGCGTCGGGTGTTAAAATCCAGCTCAGTTTTAGCAGGTTCAACAAAATATCAAAGTTTTGGTAAACTAAAATGATTTTGGCCTTAAAAAATCATCAGCAAGAGACTTGCAGAGTTCCTGAGAGTGGTGAATTGTTTGATAGCAGGTGTGAGGATTAATACAATCATTTAAAGCTTTAAAAATCTCTTTAGAAGAGTTTCCATAGTTGTCAATTTGTTTGTTGATGTATATTTTGCAAGCAGTTTTAATATCATGATGATACATGATAAGTTCATTTTTATGAGCTACTTTGTCATTGGAGTTATTAGTCAGGAGCTAACATGTCTCCAACTTTTTACATGAAGACTTGGCCTTGGGTTAGAAATCTGAGGGTGATCATGGACCCCCAGAGGGATGTACCATTAGGTAAACAACCATTACAACGCAGGCCTTAGTACAAATTGCTATTACAATGCTTCTTTTACTTCACAGGTACCATTACAATGCATGCTTTCACAACGCATGCTATTACAACGGAGAGACCATTACAACGCAGATACCCTTACACCACAATCATGAAGTAAAGGTAAGTTCATAGCTGAGAATTATTTAATTAAACATACGTGTATTAATACCCGAGTATTAATAAATGAGTTTTATTTAATATTATTTAATTTTAAAACAGTGTATTAATAACAGAGTGTTAATAAATGATTAATATTTAATATTATTAAAACATTTAAAAGTGTATTAATACCTGAGTATTAATAAACATGTATTATTTAATATAACAAAAAAGATAGCATGCAGAAAAAAAGAAATGTAATGTGTATTTTATTTAAAAAAAGAGTATTAGTACCTGAGTATTAATACATTAGTTTTAATGATTAATACAAATAAATAAAAAAGAATATGGTCAAAAAAAGAAGAATGAAAGAATAAAAAAGAATAAGTAAAAAAAGAATCACTTTTATATTGATTTTTATATACATGTTGACAGTGTTTTACATTGGAGTATTTGAAACTAATTTTGATTTATATAATTTTTAAGGAAAAAGAGAATGTTGCACGTAAGCAACTTCAATCAGAGGATCACCAGGGAACTGAATTAGATGCATGAATGAACTGCGTCAAGGTAAGGAAATTTGAAAATGTTCATAAAAAGAAGGGGAGTATTATAATACAAGATTGGAGGGAGATTGATAGAACTAGTGTAGAGGAGGAACGCAGGGCAACCTATAGGAAGCATAGAAGATATGCGTAAAGGTAAGTGTTTTTAGAAAAAAATAATAAAAACGACGTAGAATAATAGTATAGACAAAGGAGATAGGAGGGAGGTATATAGAACTAGTGTAGAGGTATTGAGAAATGTTTTAAAACATTTGCAAAACATAAACACTCTTTTAGGGACACGTTGTGTTTACTGATTTATTACAGAATGATTTGCAAGAAAAACTAATAAAAGTGTAATGAAACCAAAGTGGGTTATTTAAAACTACAAAACTGAGTATTGAAACCTGAGAAAAAATATACAAATATGGAATGTTTTATTTAAAAAAAATTATAAGACCAAGAAAAAAAGGATTTAATACTCTGTTTTGATATTCTAAAACATGGTTTAATATATAAACAATTATGTAATAATCAATTTTCTGATCTTTATTTACATACCAGGGTTAATATATATATATTTAGATATTGAAAATATAAAAGACAATTGATAAATATATAAAGTGAATTAGACATTTAAATAGGAAAACATGTAGATTTATAAAATTAAATAAACATTTGAGAAAAATAAATGTTTAATTAAAAATTATTTTCAATAGTAAAAAAGATACTTTTTAGGTTAAAAAAACTATTAATAAAGAGATGAAATCGGCAAGCTAATGTATTAAAAAATATCGTCATTAAAAAAAATATTTTGTACAAAATGTAAACGTTACATTTATATATGTCTATCATATTTTATTTGTTAAATAAACATGTATTCCCAAGGTTTTACATTGGTTTCAATGTAAAAAAAAATCCATTTTCTCTTTTTACGGATATACAGCACATAGATGCACGAACATAATAAACGTAATTGGGTGGATCGTCGCGCTACAGATGAGAAGCATGGAATTCCGGCGTCCAGGTAAGATGATTTAAAACTTTATTAAAAAAGTTAGAAGTGGTAAAGTTTAATGTAAGGAGAGAGGAGGGAGGCTTATTGATATATATTTGAAGTAGTATCAGTCATAAGTAGTACATCTAGTATACTACTTTAATTTTTGTAGTTGCTTTATATATATAATAGAAATTAGAAACAAAATGTATATATGGGGGGCACTCACATTATAGATTTAGTTTCAGGGCGTGTCAGGACTCTTACCTGAGTGGCAGATATCCACAGGATCATACGACTAAGTCCCCAGGCCTTGCCGCAGCTGCCAGTGCCAACAGAAAAGTCTGCACCCACACCCACAGCGGGGAAAGGGGAGGGGGAATAGAAAAAGATGGACTGCCTCCAGAATCAGGAATCTGCCAACCTCCTAACTTCCTTTTGGATCTTCAATGTGTATAGATGCATGCATGTCTTATTCTTGGAAGGGTAATGGTGATAGCTGCAGAAGGGCGAAACAGATTTACTTCTACTACTTCTATTCCCTTCCTTAATTCACATGCTCAGACTCATTCCACCAATCTTTCATCTACCTGAATTACTAGTAGGCTTGCTTCTCTCTATAGGGTGGTTCTGTATAATCAATTCCTGTAATACAACAGTAATACAATTTGTTCACTTGGAAGGTATTTGAAATTCACTGCAGAGTTATAAATAAACAACAAATTATTTTCGTTAAAGTTAAAATCTCCACAGATATTCTATGGAAATTATAATCTTACTGTCCTTTAGAAGTTCTCTCGTAATCCAACAAACACCTCTTCTGAATTTCTGTTCTCCTCGAAGAATCTTTCTCCTCAGAATTCTTGCGACGCTAGTCTCCACAAAAGAAATGGGGATTTCCCCAGGTGTGCACACCGCTCCGTGGGGGTGGAGACCAAAAATCAGGAATTACAGCTAGAATTATTCTCTTTTGAGAAAGTGCAATAAGAGAACACTGATCTTCCTCCTCAGAAGACAGAAGACAGTTGAAGTGTGCAGCTCACAGAGCTAGCTCACCGGAGGAACACTGCTGCTTGAGGACAAAGGCAAAAGACTGGAGCACTGGTGCGGAATTGAATGGCGGCCGCATCTTGGATTGTTTTTTGTCCAGTACAGGTGATCCAAGCAGCAGTCTCTGAAACAGTGGCCAGAGATGGGGATGCCGCCGCAATCACCAGGGATACCAAACATTTCTGCATCTCCTCCGATCAGGTAGGCATTTAGAGATACATGCAATTGTTTTCCTGACAGGGACAGAGGGAAAACCCAGAGCACCTGCGGCCACAGCCTGCTCCCCAGGCAGCATCCATAGTGGGTATTAGTGAGAAACAGCCTTTTATTTTAAATGTATGCCCTGGTTCCCACCCTGGTGGGAGCCATCCCTTTTATAAAATTGCTGGTGAGTGACCAGGGTCCATCCTGGGCACTAATGCAGCTGGTATCATTGGGGGCCACAGGAAGCTCCCTAAGGCCCAAGACAGCTCCATAGACAGCACCATACTGGGTGCTTATGGGAGCTGGCACCTTTCCATTGCTCCTACCCAGGTGGCAGTAGTCATTTCTAACTGCTCTGTAGGAGCAAAGTTGACTGGGAGAGTGAGGGCAGGATATTGCCGGGCTTGGGCTCTTCATGACACTGTACAGTATGGCACTTCTGGGAATAGCGTCCCCTGGGCCAATATCGGCACAGAGAGGGGGGCACAAGGCACCCTTCCTGTCCTGATATTGTTACAGGGAATAAAGCATGAGGCACCTCCACTTTTAAAATGAATTTGGCCACAGAGGATGAGGTCCCAGAAGTCTGAGAAGGCTTGGGGAGGAGGCCATGCTCCACTCCCTGCTTTTATTATAATTCAGCCTGGATGGATTTGTTACCAGAGTCACCGAGTAACTCTGAAGGTGCATGCCCCCTTTATGTGTTATTCCGCCTTGATTTATAGGACCCCTGACTTTATTGATGGTTTTTGTGCCCCTTCCCTGTCATTATTATGATGGTCCCCAAAGATGGGAACCCCTGGCCTATAATTAATTCAGGGAGGGGACCCCCACACAGTCCCCCTCCACAAATAACGGTTCATTATGATCCTTTTCCTTGCACACCTTAAGGTCATTTAAACACAAAAATATGGTAGCCACCAATTATTTTCTGCTGCAACCCCACAGGAGCACTGTGGGATTGAGGCAAAAAAAACCTTCCCCTTTATCTTATTTTTTCTTTCATTTTCAGGACAAGCGACTAAGTCCCCGGAGTCCTGTAATGGCAGTTCCAACATTTCTTTTAATCTTTTGGCTAGCCAATCAGGGCGCTCCCTCACAAAGGACTGTCACTCCCATTGGAGTGAGGTAGCCCACAGCAAACAATTCCCCTATGCCTATCAGAACGCTCTATTTTTTGTAGTTGTGTTTGCGGAACTCTGTTAGAATACCGCAAACCTAACCGTCCACACATACAAATAATTTTGAACCTTACTTTCTCAAAAAACACTGAAGAGAGTTACATTAATGCGCGAAAAGCAGGCTTCTTGGAACAAGTTCTTGCATCCTTCCAAATTTGGTGTCATTCCATTTAGCAGTTTTTGCCATATCAAGTTCCAAAAAAGTAAATGGAAACTGCATGAGGAAATTTCATTTTGCTACCCCCCATTTTTCTCTACCCCCACGTCATGCATCCCTGTGAAACATTCCAGCAAGGAACTGAGGTGGCTGAATTTTTTGGGGAGAAGTTTCAAGAAGACTCATCTAAAGGCAAATTTATTAGCAACCCAAATATAGGCTCTTCCTATAGAAACACAGACCTAACAATAACAATCCACTGGACAGTTGATAATATAAATGTATGTGTATGTGCATGCGTGCATGTCACTTAAACCTTTGTTTTTAACCTTTCTTTTTTCAGTGATTTCCTAAGATTTTTTTAAATGTAAAGTAAGATTTTTTTAACCATACCCAACTATAACATCACAAACCCCCCAGTTGTTTTCTCTGAATTTCTAGCATTGTGTAAAGTGAAGTAAGATTTTATTATCATACTTAAATATACCAACCCAACCACTGCACAATGACTTTCACGATGTATGGCATGCGGTTAGCCACACCATGTAGCCAACCCACAATTGGTGACCAACCCACTTGCGAGACCTCCCCTCTCCCTTTTTGGAAAAATGGCTTTCCAGTCCCTCAGGACTCCTGTGGGGTCCTGCATGCCCATGTTCTACCACAAAACACTCTCAGGAGCACAGGGGGCTTCACAGGCATCAGCAAGAATCCCACTGGACTCCCAAAAATGTTTTTTAAAAATGTTGTGGGGGAGGGCACCCTTACCCTGTCTTCTCATACTTTACTTTTTTTCACTTATTAGATTGTACATTAATATGAAGCACAGCATTGAAGCTCTGGTCTGCTATGAGACAAATGGAGAGTAAATACCTAGATTTCAATCAAAAGCAGGCAAGACAGTGAAAGGCATTCTTCAAATAGTTTATCATTGATTTCAGTGAAAGATCATAGGAAAGGGGTGGCAAAGAATAATCTTTTGATGCTCACTTAGGTTTCTGAGACACTGTCAAGATTAAGTAAACCAAAACTTTTGATTTATTTGAAATTTGCAGATGGTGCGAGGAGATGGAACTTTGGATGGCTTTCAAAGTACTCCTTCTCTGAGCAATGCTACATATGACAGATATAAAATATTAAAAGTGAAACAATTGAGTATGTTAGAATGCACTTATTTACCTGTAGCCAACATCAACCAAATATTCAGAGCGCTTTGGTTTCAGAAGTGATAATTCTCTTACTCTGCATGCATTCTGATGTTAAAATTGCAGTTGCTTAAGCAATGTCAGAGGTGTCAGGTCTGCCCAGAATTCGGTTGGACTTAATTCTTAGTCATTACAGTAAATATCTGTCTTGAAGAGCATTAACACCATATACAGTAATGACCAAGTAGTAATGCTAATGTTTAGATATGTAAATGCTGGATTTTAGATAATAATATACATGAATAACTGAATACAGTATCGCTCCTTCAAAGGAAGAAGTTGTAGGACTCATCAGAAAAATGAGAGTTTCAGGAGCTTAGGGTCCTGACGAAATCCCTATGACAATCATCAAAAAGAGTCTTTTCTATGGACTGCGTATCTTACTCCTCTGTGTGAGTATTATACCTGCAAGGGCTGACTTCCCTGTCATGATCCGGTAGTATTCTCATTCATTTATTTAAAAGGGTCATTGACACCTTCCTGGTAACTACAGGCAAATGGCCTTGTTAGACGCAGTGGGGAAAATATTTGGTCACGGTGTTCTTAACAATCTTACTAACTGGGTAGTGGAGGAGAATATTTTCCCCATAGAGCAAGCAGGGTACAGGAAAAATCACTCCACCCTAGATAACATCAGCATGCTGAAATTAATAGATGAGAACTACATCCTATTTTGCAGGTCGAATGTATAGGGCATATATAGAGTTCGCAACAGCTTTTGATAAGGTTGACTGGCCACTTCTTTAGAACAACAACACAAAATGGTGGTGCCTAGAACCTTGCTATCATTAATCATCTCCCTGCACTCGCAAACGTGGTGTCAGGTGCTAATAGGAGGAAATCAGGGCCTATCATCAGTAATACTTAAATGGCCTGAAGCAAGGTTTCCTACTAGCACCACTTCTCTTCTCTCGGTATGTAAGAGATTTACCGGATTGCATTTCTCACTTAGAAGGGGACGCAAAAAAGGTAGGCGGACGGCATTTTGCATGTCTTATGTATGCAGATGATATGGTAATTATGGATCTGACCCCTTATGGACTGAATAAAAAATTGTCAGCATTGCAGAAATATATGATGGCACAGTTCCTGAAGATCAGTTTCTCCAAAAGTAAAGATTTAAAGTAGAAAATTGTGTAGTTTTAACTGGAGAATTAGTTCCCAAAAACTTGAGATTGTAGATTCCTATCTTGACCTGGGGAAAGTAATAGCGGGTAATACAAAGAATAATTGGGATATTGAACATTGTTCCTGTAAAGCGCATCACATGCAAATTGCTTAAGCATATTCTATAGCACAATGGATCGAAGAAATGTTGTACATTTGCTCTCAGTTTTTAAAGTAGAAATCCCCCCACTTTTTTATATGCTTTAGAATCTATTCCAGTAAGAGACTGGAGTATCCTGGATAAGATTGAAGGCCAGATTTTACGCAAATTATGTATTTTTAATACTCTGGTTCCAATTTCCACTATCAGATTGGAATTTGGCTTGGTAAGTTCATTCATACAAGGTTTAGCTAGGGTATTAGGATGAAGGTATCAGTTAAAGAAAAGTCAGCTTAACATATTAAGGAGTTTATGTGCCATGACATTTTTGGGGGGAAAATATACAAATATTCTTTTACCCTTGATTTTACCTTGGCACTGAACTATTTCAGCATACATGAGGAGTCAGTGATGTCACTCCCGCTTTTAGAATTCAAATCCTTTTAAAAAATCACAAGTGGCATGCTTAGTCACCAAAGAGATGTCAAATTCTGTAGAACAAAGAATAGACTAAAGACAATAGCCCTGACAAGTACCCAGAGAGTTCCTCAGAAATACCTTTCTTGGGATCTTGATCATGGTATTCGCTGCTGGCTTACTTTGTGCCGTATGAATCTTTTGCCTGTAAAAGATTTAATGGCAAATTGGTCCCCAATAAGAAAAGTGAAAAAAACTGTAACATATGTGATCTGGGCATCCAGAATTTTGATCATATCCTGTTTTTGTGCCCAGTTTTGTCACCATTTCGCCATTGAAGACTTCAACAAATGTTCATTCAAAACGGTATAAAAAATGCAACATCTGCCCGCGAATTCCTCCTCTTTCCAAAGAATGAAATAGTGTCTACAAAACTTTTTTAAGGAGTTTCTAAATATATTTTAGTTTTATTACATTCTTCTTAGGGAGGTCATTCCCTTAGTTGTTCACACCTTATTCAATTTTATGTATAAAGAGGATGGGTTTGGATTGTTGTTTACGAGTTACTCGGCCCCTTTTTAATTATGTTCTTAAATTCCGGGCTTCTGTATTTTAAGGCTCATTGAGTTTATTTCTCTTTGGCCTATATTTTGCACTTGTTATTGCTGCTATTTCACTACTGTTTGTATAAGCATTGGAACACATACTTACCTTTTAACCATCGCTGCTAAGGGAAAAAGAATTGTTAGTTACATACGTGTTAATTTCCCTTGGAATTACTCTTGGTCCATAACCTTTTTGTTGTCACATGATATATTTTACTTAAAATAGGCTCCAATATGGTGCTGCTATATTATGGTATTTTTCCAAATTGTACATGTATTTAATTTGATTTACTTGTTGCAGTAAAGGTTTTAACTTCATTATTGCTGCTATTTAATTGCTTTTGCACAAAAATTAGATTATATACTTGCTTTCTAACCTTCATCGCTAGGGAAAATGAATTACTAGTTATACATGTCTTTATTTTCTTTAGAATTTCTCTCGGTTTAGATTTCAACTGCTGCTGAATGATGCAGTTTATTTAAAGAAGGTCAAATATGATGCTGCTATAGTATGGTATTTACCAAATTGCATACGTATTTAACTCAATTTACTTGTTGCGGTAAAGGTTTTGACTACATTATTGTAATTCTGTTTTTTGTTATAATGATGAATATTCTCATTTATCACCTTGGGTGCTTGGGCTATTCTCCTGTGCTGGAGGTCAATGTATATGGGTGTGGTCATGACGAGCTCGGCTCGTCATGATCACACGAGCACCGTGCATTATGACGAGCTGAGCTCGTCATGAGCATCGAAGGGGTTAAACTTTGTTCACTCTCTGCTATTGCTTCCATTTTTTTATTGTTGGACATTCTTTTTTTGTTATTTAAGGGTGCGCTTGGAACTGATTTTGAAGGATTTCGATACTTGTAGGATTAACTAATTCATACATCAACTGCTGCTGTGATATTGTTGCAACTGCTTTTTAATGAAGTGATTTTAATGTAAATGTATCATATTTTCTATCGTTATATCTAAACTTCTCCACTGTGGAATAGACCTGTGTTTGTATTTCAATATGCTTATTATGCAATAATTGTGTGTATTCTTTAAGTAGACCTCATAAGAGATCCCAATTCTTAATAAATATATTGAATTACAAGATAATGTTTTCTTCGTACAATAATAATTTGTTGTCCTCATTGATCTTGAGAAACATCCCATCATATTCTGAGTTTTAATGCAATACCCTTTTCACCCTTAGAGACTGGTTAGCCTAGGGCTTATCAAGGCTGGAAAATCATGCACTTTTTAGTAGTTCAAATGTATCAAAAGACAGGATTCTAGTTTGAAACATCTCATGGTAGAGGATTCTGTTTAAAGATGTGCTTGGTGTGGGCATGGTAGTGTGTCTGTTAATTTAACAACACCTATGGCCCGAATTCATTTGTAATTTAAGGTGCTTTACTACTTTAAAAAAGACAGACAATTGACATTCTATACTATACTTTAAATAGTGGCACAGCCATCTCTGAGTTTCTTTAAGATGTAAAAACAGAGCAGACTGTAGGCATGAAGGGCGGATACCAGATCTGAGCAAAGAATTAAAAATAAAGATAAAGCTAAGATTAATTATGTAATTGAGATCAAGAGGTATCATAGTTTGAGAGCTCAAAGTGGAGGGCGGAGAGCATAATGAATCAGCAATATTTGTATAGGAATGAGCTCTGTGGTTGATTTAGACTAAACATAGAGATCTTGCTAGAGTGCGGATTAGAGTTACTGGTGTGTAAGTGAATGGAGGTAGGGTAGACAGTTTATGTCAAGAGTTTAATTGTGGAGAATTTGGAAGAGAAGAAAGATCAACGGTTTTTTATTGATTGTGGTGAATGTGTGATCGTTCTATAAGGTGCAGGGTGTAAGTTGTACATATTACATTCTAGTTGCTATTGGTGGTGTCACAATTTGACAATGAGACTATCGATGTCGGGTATACTTTGTGCTATTAAATGGAGATAGTTATATTTAGACACCTGGTAGGTATTCATGTATGTGCTCGGAAGTTTTTTTTATTGCACAATTTGAGAAGGAGCATGTGTATTTTGATTTTTAATGAGTAAATTAGAGGGGTGGTCCAAGGTGTGTAGAGGTTTGCAGGACTCAAAAACAAATGTGAGGACATGATTGTATACTTCGAATGAGGGAGTTTGTTACCGAGGTGAGAAGTTGCTATTGATATTTCCTTTCAGACAGAGGAGTAGTAGTGTTGGGGGAATGACAGGACCTGATTTGCATGATGACCTGGGGATTATACAAAGTTTGGCAGCTACAGGACATACACCTACAATTGTGGGATGCCACAACCCTTACATGGCTATCTACTATAAATAGGGTGGCTGGGATAACCACCAATGTTTTTCAGAATGCTTGTATATATCAAACCGCAAATAAATGTATGGTCGGAGAGTGATGGGTGAATGATAGCAGAGGGGTGGGTCACCATGTTTGAAATGTGTTTTCAGTCCAGTGGTGTGTCCTGGTTTTGTATTGGAAATAGTGTATAAGTTACTCAGTGAGAAATAAAACTTAGAGGATAAAGGGTATGATTTACGTTTGTTGAATTCACTAAATCGTAACTTGAATTCCATTTTGTGATTAGGCAATGAAATGTACTATTGTGTACCCAAACACTGATGACATCAGAATCAGGAAATACATTGTAGCAATCAATTCAATTCAATTCAATTTTATTAATATATGATTTGGAACTCGATTGAGATCCACATATAAGCAAAGCATAAAAGACAACAGAAATTACAAAACATAAAATCCTTAAAATACATTCTATAAACACAGGAACTGGAATATGGAGATCATAGCCATTAATATGATTCTAAAAAACATTTAAAAAAGTTAAAGATTCTGTAACAAAACATTTCATTGGGGGGGGTTAAAGATAGCATTGATTAAAGATTTGGCAGATAAAATGCTTAATTGTAAACAAATTGGTCTCACCCACTTTCGGCGATGAGCCATTAGGGCAGGGCATATGAAGAGAATATGGGCGATATCCTGGGTCGAATTATTGTTGTTACATAGGTTACATTTGTCGGGGGAACCATACCATCTAGCTAGTAATTTATTTAAAGGGAGGAGATCTTGCCTCAAGAGGAACCAAAAACGGCGTAGGCCGTGAGGAAGGTTCCAAGAGGCATAAGGTTGTATGTGTTTAAATAAGTAAGAATTGACAACCTGCGTAGCACCTTTCTTTGTAATAAGGGCATCTCTGTCCCTCCTAAAACTTAGCTCCCATGTAGCCAGTCTTAGGGTAGACTTTAGCTGATGTGAAGATAGCAAGAAAAGAGTTGATTCCTCCAATTCCAGTAATGTAACAGCCCTTCTGAAATTCTTTATAAGTCAGGAATATTCTTTTAGGGAACCCAATAATTCTTTTTTAATGAGAAATCTTAAAGTGGCCGGTTTTCCCTTGGCTAAGCAAGAGACCCAACGTATTACTCCCACCAGGGCCTGAACCCAACTACTTCGGATGCCAAATTCAAGTCTAAGAGATGCCACTGTACAAGCATTATTAACCGTAGTTAGATGTTGCAAAATTCTGCCCTCGATGGTATCTAAAAAAACCCATTGCCCCAAATCAATAAGCTTGATGCCATAGAGAAGAGAGGCTGGAATTTTTGCTTGGAAGGCCTCTAGCAAATGGACAAAATGTCATTTGCCAGTGGCTTTATAAAGAGCACTCAGTCCATTACCCTGTGTCTTGGCCTTCCAAATGTTGTTATCTATATGAGCCTTATCGCTCAAGTTACCGCATACTATTTTCCCCTAAAAAAACATTGGATTTTACAATTTCCACCTTATCACTGCCTAAAGACCAACTAAAATTCCCAGATTTCAATTTTTTCTTTCCCATCATACACATTACCTTGCTTTTAGAGATGTTGATCTTCAAGTGATGGGACTCGGCAAATACATGTAATGCATGCAGACGATTATTAAGTCCTTTCGGAGTAAGGTCTAAAAGTAATATATCATCTGCATACATTAAACATGCAACCGGTTTATCCCCTAAAATGGGGGCAATTCCTTCACTTAAGGATAAGGTCTGGGGGAGGTCACAAACATAAAGGGAAAACAATAGTGGAGCTAATAAACAGCCCTTTTTAAGACCATTGGCTGAGGGGATTGCTTGGGATAGGCCTCTCTCTCCTCCCAACAATACTCCGCACCAGGTATCAGAGTGGAGGTCCTGAACTAGATTTAGCAGCCGAGCTGGCATACCAAAAGTAAGAAGTTTCTTCCACAGCAGAGGACGATCAAGTTTATCGAAAGCCGTGGAGAAGTCTATGAAGGCTGCATAGACTCTCCCTCCTCTCACCCTGATATATTTATCGGTTATTACTTGCAGAGCGGTTAAGTTATCCATGGTGCCATGGTTCTTTCGAAATCCTGTCTGCTCGAGGGGAAGTATATTAGCTTGGTCCACCCAATCATTAATTCGTTTCAAAAGGCATCTTGCAAAAACTTTGCCAGTTGCATCCAAAAGGGCAATTTGGCGATAATTTTGGGGAGATAGCCGGTCACCCTTTTTAAAAAGGGGCACCAGAATATTCCCTTTCCAAGAAGGCAGAATCTTTCCGCTGGAAAAGCAAGTATTAAACACGGGGCATAACAATTTGCTCCATTTTGCACTACTTTGCTTTAGGACAGAAATTGGAAGTTCATCCGGCCCCATTGCCCCAGAAGAACGCATTTCCTTAATTGCTAATTCAATATCCTTTTCAGATAAAGGGACCAAAGGCTGACTATTCTCAATAAAACCTATACTGGGAACCGTGGCTCCATTACTTGCGTAAAGGGCTGTGACATAATCCACCCATATTTGTTCTTCAATGGGGATAGGCAGCGGTCTTGTTCTTGCCCCACAGCCCTCACCTATGAGGGACCAAAACTGTCTCATTTCTCCATTAAAGGCAGCCTCTCTTAATTTTATCCAAATAATATCCTCCCCTTCTTTTCGTAATTTTGCCTGTAACCTTCTACTCCTTCTTTTTAGTAAGGCTACTCTACGCGTTCCTTCTGCCGATTTACACAGATATTGTTCCCCAACTAACTTATTTATTTCTATATTAAGTAGACGCAGGGGACTAAAGGGTATTGTAATACACCTTTTCTTATTTGGTTTTTTAGCCACTGAAATCACTACCTGCATAAAGTCTAGGAAGCACACAATTTCAGAACCGTGCCAAATGGCAAGGTCATTAATTGCAACATCAAGAACCCTCTCCAACTCTCGTTCAGCTTTTATATTCCAATAGCACCTTCCCGATTTCGCCCCAAAACTTACCAGATCACTATTAAGTGACCATTGATCGGATTTGGGAGGGTTTATGTTCACAGAAGTAGAAAGTATTTTGTGGTCGCTAAAAAGGGTTTCAATAACCCTAAGATCCTTTAATAGGGCAAAGGTAGAATTCTCTACTATCACAAAATCTAATATGGATTCTCCCTGATGAGATTTATGGGTGAAATTTGCAGGGGAATCAGAGGGGAGCCTTCCATTCGCTATGATCCCGTCCATATCGGACAGTTCTTTAAGAAGTATCTTCCCTCGCTTGTTTGTTTTAATATTCTCAGGGAAGAGAGCTTGGGGGATCTGTAATGATTCTTCTTTATATTTATCACGAAACAGGCTCATACTTAAATTAGAGATTTTACAATTCAAGTCCCCTACTAGGATTATATTAGGAGGAGGAGATTTCTACCTAATACTCTGAATATAGACAAAAATCCTTTTTAAAGTTGCGTTAAAACTAACTTCGGGGGGAATATAAACGTTGATCAAAACTAAAGGTTTAAGCGCATCAACATTGTCACAACTAAACAACGTTACAGCCTGAAAAAGGTTACAAGGATCCAAATAGTGAGAGAAATTCCATTTTATCCGGTTGGATAATAGACAGGTAATACCCCCACTAGCATGGCCTCTCCTGGAGAGGACAGCGCAATGCTCAAGTACAAAGTAATCCCTTCCTATCTGAATTTTCTCCTGGAGACAAATCACACTGGCTTTTAAAGACAGGAGGAATTGAATTTCTTCAACCCAGCAGAATTCCAAGATAGTATATTTATATTGTCGCTAAAGATGAGGATGGAGCGGATACATAATAGTCAATTTCCTCGAGAGAACACCAGGTAACCAGTTCCAACGGAGATTTTCATCCACAACCTTATCCTGGGGGGGGGGGGGGGGCATAGGAGGATTAGAGTAAGATACAAGACGGAGATCTTTTGATATGCAAATTTTCAAATCATCAAAACCACCAGACTGTTCTACATTTCCCGAGGCTACCTGCAAGAAAGATAAAGAAGACCCTAAAGACCTTGAAGACTTAAAAGGTCTACCAAAGGGAATATTCCCCCAAAAGGGCATAACGTCGATCCCTCTACTCTGGAAATCTTCCGACCGTTGTAGAATTAGATTTACTACTAATTTAGAATAGAACTTTACCCTCGTTAGATTCCCATCCTCTGTCTTCAGAATCCGTACTAAGTCTATATCTGCAGATTGTAGTAATTTCAGATTTGCGGATTCCTGAAAATATTTAAGGAGTAATGATCTATTTAGGATGCAATCAGCATCAAATAGGGGGAAGAAGTCAAGAGTAAGGGTATCGACACTTTCCTCCTTAGGCATTTCGGGAGGTGTTTGACACACCACTACTCCTTCCCTTTTATCGGAGTAGGGACTGGCCAAAGGATTAAGAGCTGAGGAAGCAGGGCCAGTAAAATTAATCTCATTTCCCTGAGGAACTGAGTTTAACAGATCCCCTTTGACCGTATAGAGCCCACCAAAAGAGCAAGGAATTGATGGCAGGGGGACAGATCTTTGTACTACGGAGATTGAGGTATCCACAACTCCTTTTACGTCCTCACTTTCATCTTTTAATACCAACAGGGAGACCTGATGTAATTCTTTATTTGAGAGCGATTCTGGGTTTTCTCTAAAAATAATTTTTCTCCGCCTATTTTTTTCGATTCTTCTAATTAATCTCCTCTTTTTTTCCCCATTCTTTTTAACTTTCCCTGATTTATCCTTTTTTCTATTGCCTTCTGGTTCTGGAACCTCCTTGTCTCCCTCACTCCGCTGTTTATTAAAGATCGAAAGAGTTCTTTGCCTTCCTTAGGATCCGTTTCATGTAGAACCTCTATTGTTGGAAGGAGTTCTTTACCTTCCTTTGACGCCATTTCGTGTAAGACCTCTATTACTGGAACAAAATCAACTATACAGTTTGAGACAGGGGTTCTCAGTGGGAGAACTAATTTTACCCTATCGTAAGATAGTAGGGAAATATTAGAAGTCCCATTCTCTGTCTTAGGGACTTTCTGCTCTACAAGATCTTGTCCATCAGCCTCTAAGATTGGACTGATTTTCTTCTCATGTCTGTTGTGCAATAACACCTTCAGTATTTGAGTGACTATTTCCAATACACAGTCAGAGCCCCCAACAAATTTTTCTAATAATGACAGAATGGAGGAAAGCAAATGTTCAAGAGAAGATAGACAGTCGGAGACATGTTTATCCAACCTAGGCGGAAGGATGGCACCAATACCAATTATGTTAAGGTTAGAGCTCGTCGAAGTATTTAACTGAGAGATATTCGAGGGAGTACTGCTATAAAGATGGAGGACAGGTGGAACTGATGTTGCAGGAGTTTTTGTAAAATCCCTGCCCTTATCAGTATCAACCTCAATATATCTCCTACAGAGCTCTATATCCAAGTCAGAAGAGGATAGATCATTATTATACACTCTTCTAGGAGAGGAAGGGCTAGGTTCATGGTGTTTAGATGGAGGCTCACTAGTTTTAGGAAGAGAAACATGTTCTATCACCCCGCCACTTGTAAGATAGCTTCAGAAGGGGTTTGTAGGGGGAGAAGGGATTGTATATTTTTTTCCTTTGATGCATACAAGGGGGGAGACACACAATTGTCCAAGGAGGCCAAGCCTTCCGTTACTGCAACTAGTGTAATAGCTCCCTTTTCCATGTTATTCTCAAGCCCCAAACCCACAGTACTCAATCCCATCAAAGAGGTGGGGTCTTTTACCATGTCATCGTGAATAGGCTCTACAATTGTAGCTCTATTCTTCCCCCTTTCCCAAAGGTTGAATAACTGACAAGTGCCCTTAAGTTGCACAACATGGTTGCCCTTATTACGAAGGGGATTCGATTTTGTTTTGGAGCACGACCTTCCAACTAATAGTCTCTCAGACCTTAGTTTTTTGGCCGTCATTTCGAATAAATCTAGAGGGAGCACAAAAGAATTGCGGGGACAACAATACACACTAAAGCAGTCACAGACCTACAAACTGACGATTTAACGAATAGAATGTTCTTTAAGGAGGATGGGCACAGCACAGCCTTCTTCAGCCTCTGGGGGCCTCAGAGGGCCCGCCCTTTGTCCGGGCTTCGTCAGGGTGTCGTTCCGCTGTGCGTAATTACTGCTTACAGATTAAGTAGAAAAAGAAGGGGCGGGAAGAGGACCAGCTGCGGCCGATTATCGCCGCACAGCAGGCTGGTCCTCGCAGTCCCGCTACAGTCTAAGGGTGGAATAGCCGGTGATCAGCTCCTTAGGTCTCACAAAGGAAAAGTCCTCACTCCCTTTGGACTCCGGGCACGAGCGGCCCCCGCGAAGCGGGGGCCGCGAGATGTGACAGGGAAGCCCACTAGTGGTTGTAAACAGCACCTTGTTGTAGCAGAGCGGCACGCCAAAGCAGAACAACAGCCGTCCCTCTGAAAGTTCGCCAGAAAGAAGCAACCAAAACAGGTGCTGATCCACGGGTTCTTAGTGCAGAGAGGGGTGGGAAGAGGACCAGCTGCGGCCGATTATCGCCGCACAGCAGGCTGGTCCTCGCAGTCCCGCTGCAGTCTAAGGGTGGAATAGCCGGTGATCAGCTCCTTAGGTCTCACATAGGAAAAGTCCTCACTCCCTTTGGACTCCGGGCACGAGCGGCTCCCGCGAAGAGGGGGCCGCGAGATGTGACAGGGAAGCCCACTAGTGGTTGTAAACAGCACCTTGTTGTAGCAGAGCGGCACGCCAAAGCAGAACAACAGCCGTCCCTCTGAAAGTTCGCCGGAAAGAAGCAACCAAAACAGGTGCCGACCGCTGTTTCCCTACGTTGCTTCCTATCTGCAGGCCCGCGCGCGCCAACTACCAACATCAACAATGTGAGATTGAACGCTACCACATTCAAAAGCACTGGAGCTGTCAGATAGTAAGTTGCATGACTAGCCATAAATTTCAGCAGGAGGACACTGCCAGAAAAAGGACGTGGATACTTTCCAACGAGGGAAAAGACATCCTTGGTGAGGAGTATATTGATAATAATTAGCAGCTATTTGCTAAAGCTTTGCTAACTGTTCCTGTCGTAACTGAGAGGTACAGCTAGAGCTGGATCCAAGATCAAATTATTGCTGTGGGGGTTACTACTTGCAGTGTGGCTGAGATACGAAAAATGTGAAATGATCATCTTTCCAGAATGAAGGAGAAGCTTGCAAGTTGGAGGAACGTAGCAGTTGGCACTGGAGGGGGGCCCAATCCATGTAGCCACTAACCTACATCTTTGGCTCAGGCAATTGAAAGCACTTTATGTACAGAGGCTATAACTAAACTTACTAATATATAAACATCAGAGCCACCTCAACCAAACCCATTTTAGTGCAATATTATCATAAAAAACAAATAATGTGAAGTCAATAAGTTACTTTATTAGCTTTTTACCATAATTTTAATGAAATAGTTTTAAGGTTACAAATATACATTTTCAAATTAAAAATGTAATACATTGTTGTTTATATGTTAAAATGCATATGGATTTGTAGTTCATTGCAAGTTTTGCATCTTTTTTATTGTAAGACTAATTGGCTCTTCAATATAAGATTTGCCAATAAGATTGTGTAATACAAAAGCAATCCATTAAGATAGTTTATTATTAGAAACATTAATTTATAAGGCTATCACTTCTAGTCATATAAGATTTAACACAAAGTGGACATTTTGAAATATCTTATCACACAGTTTCCCAACAGGCATGGAACAAAGCATTTCTTAGGGCTATGATGATTAGAATCTGGATGTGACAGAGAATCACAAAAATAGAACCAATGACCTACCTACACTAACGGAGGTTACAAGTACACCTATATTTTTTCACACAACAGTGACACGAAAAAGACAAGCAGCTAGAGCTTCTAGAAATGTATGTCTGCCTTACACAATGTAGAACAAGCTTTTAAATCAGAAGACTCAGGACACAAAAATTCACACCATTGTGAACATGGCTTTCTCAAAGGTGGGGTTCTGCAGAATTAAATAAAAATGCCATGAAATCCCATGGAGTTCCACTAGTGGGTAGAAATTGGTACGTCACACTGTGCGCACTGATATTTAGCGCGGAAGCTTGTTCCGTGCTCAAAATCAGCAAGATCAGTACCAGAGGAGTGCCTGGGGGCACTGCTTCTTTGCTGTTGCTAGTATATATTTTCTATTCGATCTGCAACGTTCTCGCTGAAAATGGTCACAACTGCTATTTTAGTGCCCGAAAAGCACTATGAGACACAAGTTCTTGCTTGTGCTCACCAAATTCAGTTTCACGAGCCCTGCGTGAGAAAAAACTCTGTCACAGGGTGATTGGCAGAGTTTTGCCAAAACTCCACACGACAAGCGTAACACGGAGTGGCCAAAACTCTGCAAACTCCGCCAGTGGAACGGAATTTATCGGCTACCCCTACTCAAAAGCATGATGAGACAGGTGTAACACCATCTAGAGAAGAGTTTGTAAACATGATTAGTAGAAACATGGATGAAGGCGTGTCTGCAATTATTAATAGCACTAATAATATGAATTGAACCGTGAAATCATTAAATGAGGCTATTATTAGGGAGACTTAGCAAATGAGCAAAATACATTGCCATGCAGTGTTCAAAATGTAAATTATTGAAAGATTATTGAAAAATTGGCAACTGCTATGAGGGTACTCAGTAGAAGACTCATACATATTTGGGAGGAAATGGCACACTGTAGGAAGCATGTTGCAAAAAGTTTGGGGCAGGTTACCTTATCACTAGCTGCAAACTATTCAAACATGTTCCAATCATCAGGCAAACCATGTTCTAGAAAGTGAGGAGTCTTTCACAGTAGTGTGTCTGTGTCTGATGCCATGAGATGTAGGTAAACTCGTAGTCTGACTGCTGAAATAGAAGGGGACATTTTGCAGACAAATGTATAAAGTGCCACTCCTACCAAGCTAAGAAAGAGGCATTTAAGTCATTTTGAGATAGTATTAAGTAAAATGTTTGTATGTTTCATTCAGTTTGCATTTTTAGACATGCTTTAATAGAATTCATTTTTGTGCCTTCAAATTTAAAGAGAATGAACATAGAAATAAGAATTACTTGTCTATTTTAGTGGCTATTTGAGATTACATTTACCTTGTTTAATACACTTACGTAAAAAATAGTTTTCTATAATGTTAGTGTATTTTTGCTCTGCCATCTGTACCTCTGATAGCTTCATGCGTTGGGTTTGGTTTTGATAGCTCTTCCTAATCATCTGACCTGCCTAAATCAGGCTGCATAGGAAGTTCCTTCATAGTAACAGTGTTGTACAAGATAGCACAAACTGTGACTATCTTGCAGTTCACTACTGAGGAATATTTAAGAGCTTCACTACTTCAGTGGAGAGCCAGCAAAACCTAGCTTTAAGCAGGCCAAAATTGATGACATCCCTGGTTCATCTGTTTACAATACTATATGAATGTTTGCTACATGTAGAAGCATTGAGGTATTTGTCATAATCTTTGTACTCAGAGCATAAGCACCTAACACAACAATAATGAATAATTTTTAAAGCAGTGCAAAACTTTTTACTAAAACATAATCTACATTCACATAAACATACACTCAGCAGCATACATACGCATTGGACAACAGCAACACACAAACAAACATTTTTGTGTTTATGCCTCTCATTGAATACTTACATTACGGTGAAAAAGTTGCAGATAGATTGCTGTCTAAAATCCCCACCATCATCCTCATCATCACTGACATCATGTTCCAAGCATGGATCCTCCCTTGCTGGTGGCTGCTTGTCTCCGTCATCCAGTATCAATGAGATTTCCTTCCGGATTGCAAGGTTGTGAAGAATGCATTCGGCTGTGATAATCTTGCACACTTTTAAGGGACCTTCTTGTAGTGCTCCTCTTGTCCGATCCAGACACCGGAACCTTGTTTTCAGAAGAATAAATGTACACTCAACCACACTCCTGGTACAATCCTGTGCTTCATTAAACCACACTTTTGCCCTGGTACAATCCTGTGCTTCATTAAACCACACTTTTGCCGGGCCGACTGGGTTGCGCAAAGGGGTCAGGAATCAGGGAAGGTTGGGGCATCCAGAGTCCCCTACATAGAACACAGAAAAAAGTTCAGTTGTCAGACAAAAGAGCACTATCTGACATGCAATCAAAAAACACTAAAACATACACATTAAATATCACCTATAAACAATCGGGCATGGTTACGTTGCAGCAGAGACATCATGTAGGGGATGGTGCTGTTCCTCAGGATGTGAGCATGGTGGTCCGAGCCAGGGAAACATGGAAACATGGGTGAGTATTCAAAGGATGCAGTAGCTGCATCGGAACCGATTCAGTCACAGCCATTGGCTGAAAGTTATTGTGGTGGAAGAAACGAGTGAGAATTCAAAGGACACAGTAGCAGCATCCGAGCCGATTCGGTCACAGCCTTTGGCTATTGGTTGTTATGGTGACAGACATGGATGATTATTAAAGGACACAGTAGCAGCATCTGAACCGATTTGGTCACAGCCATGGGTTGTTGGTTGTTATGGTGACAGATGCACGTTTCGGTTTGTGGCCTCTTCACATGGAAACCGACTTGGTAAACTTCCATCACCAATGTATTAAAGGGGCTCTGAAGCCACCCTCAGTGCAAGGGCATGTCAGTTCTTTCCAGCCTACTCTGGGCTGTCAGCCTGCCCCTGTAAAAGTGTTTAGGCATGATCTCAGTCTTATAAAAAACTTGTGTAAAACAATTGGGATATTTACAACGAGATGTAAAAATCTCTGCAGTACTATCATTTTCTGAAGCGCTATTCTGTCTGCCAATGATAGTGGCAGAAAATCCCATCTGGCCACCTGACTCTCTAGCTTAGTGACTGCTTTTCCATAATTCTCATGGATCACCTGATCTGTGTCAAGGTGCAGCCAGATGCCCAAATATGTAACCGGGTCCATTTACCACTGTAGAGGAAAGTCCAGCGGGCTCTGCTGTGTGCAAGGAGTCAGTGAGATTATCGTGGACTTAGCCCAATTAATGCTCAAACGTGAGCACCTTTCAAATCTTACATCTTCTTGAATTATGGGGTTAAGTTGTCTTCTGGGTGATGAGTATACAGAACCATGTCATCTGGTAATAGTGAAATACTAAGTGGTCATGCTCGAAATCTCAATGCTGTGTGGGCATATTCTGGTGGATTTTACAGGCCAACGGTTTAATCGCTAAATTGAATAATAATGGTAACAATGGGCACCTTTGCCTGGTTCCTCTGTAAATTTGTAGAGGGATGGCTGTGTTGCCATTTATGCGGATCCTAGCACATGGCTCTGTATATAGCAGTTTCATACAGCAAAGGAATGCTTGTGGGAGGCCCAGTCTCTGTATGACAGTGAGTATGTATGGCCAGGCCACAGATTCAAAGGTCTTGACGTCTAAAAGCACAGAAGCAGCTGGTATCTCTGGGTTTAATTGATGAAATAGCATGAATATAGTGCATAAGTCATGTGTTGTTGATTGCGTGGGGATGAAGCCCGGTTGATCTGGCAGTATTAGATTCTCCATTACAGGTTGTAGTCTAAGAGCTATTATCTTGGCCAATATTTTGACATCTGTGTATATGAGTGACTAAGGTCTGTATGATTAACAATAATCTAGGTTTTTATCTGGCGTAAGTATTGTTATCAAGAGGGCTTCTCGTAGGGAGGGAGTTTACCATTTTCATAGGCCTCCATGTACATTGCAAGTAAATGGGGGGATAATAAGGCAGCAAATTCTTTATAGAATTCATTTGGGAGGCCATCTGTTCCTGGGGCCTTGGTGTTTGTAAGGTTCGTATCGCCTCTTTGATTTTGCCTTCTGTAATAGGATGCATAAAGTATTCTCTGTGGCCATCTGAGAGCCAAGCTAGAGCTATGATGTCTAAATATGTACTGATCTCCTCTGCCGAGGTGGTCAGCTGTGTGTAGTATAGACATGTAGTATTATATACATTTCTCTGTTATGGATGGTGTGTCAAAATGTGTCTTTCCCTGTGCATCTGTGATCTGCACTATTTGCGAAGAAAATTGAGAAGTTTGTATTTTGGCTTATAGGGAACGACCAGGACGACCCCTTCTCCATTTCTGGCGGTGTGTCTGCGTGAAAGGTATTTTATCTCACTATCTGCATATTCCTGGTAATCAACAGTTTTCTCTAATATCAACAAGCGTTTTTTTGGCATTGGTCTGGCATATTCTGTCTCTAGTAGTTGGATTTCTTTCTCTATCTTGCGTAATTGTGGGCATATGTCCAGCAATACACCAGCATGTTTGATCATGCAGTTCCGTCGGATCGTTGCCTTAAATGCCTCCCAGAGTATTTGGGCACTCTCTACTGACCCGTTGTTGTGGTCAAAGTAGTCCATTATAACATGCAGTAAGTCAGCCTTGTAGACTTGATCCATTGGAGCAGACACCGGGAAGTGGCATGCAAATTGTCAGGGGACAGCGATAGCACTAAGCGAACTGGCGTATGATCAGATAGTGTCTTAGGCATATGTTTTATAGTTGCTGTCCATGTACTGATGCTCTTATTTGCGATCCAGTAGTCCAGAGGTCTTCAAACTTTTATAGGTTGAGCCCCCCCAGCTGAATTTTTTTAGATGTTGGGCCCTCCCACCACCTGACAGAAATTTCTGGACTCGACCGCCACGCGCACATTCCAGGCATATTCAGCGAATAACATTCAATACAATAAGAGTGTTTAGTGAACTGCAGGTTTGTGAGTGGGTGGGTGTGGTGAAATGACAGAGGCTTATTACACAGCTCAAAACACCACTTTCCAAGATAAAATGTGTGCAAATTGTTTTTACTAGGATTCTTTGTTTTACATATGACAAGGATTGATAATAACACCGCCAACATAAATGTGACAGGTGTGCCTGTTTTTCAGAGACGGTCAATCTATGGATGGATTTTTGCTACTGCCATCCTCAGGTTGTGCTCCACATCCAGTATTGAACAAACTTAGTCTTTAATACCGCAAGTGCTGAGAACCCAATCTCACATAAATAGGACGAGCTGAAAGGCAAGAGAGTTTTGATAGCAGTTTCTCCCAAATCTGAATATTCTGCAGACATTTTCAGCCAGGACAGGAACTGTAAGGGGAGATAGTGTTGTCAGATGTTTCGAGAACTCCCTAGCTCAGAGCTGGTACACGAGAAACAAATCTTCTCTAGAAATCATTAACAAACGTTTTAAGCAGCATTATAATGGGATAATTGCTCACCAACCAGTTATGGATTCGAAGACAGTTAAAAGTCCACAGAGAAGGTGCTGAACAAACCCCTCATTGAGAATTCCTTAGTCGTACGAGAAGTTGCTTGCCTGAAGTAGAGGGGGTTTGGGACACGTCGGGCTTATGTTTTAAAAAAATAGCACTAATAATAAATTAATGATGTTGTCTAGTTTACTTCAGAGTAATGTTGTCTGACAGACTTTGTGATGGCAGGGACATGTTAGGGATTTTGGGTGCCCTGGGCCAAAACTATTTTGGGGTCCCCTGTTCAGTACAGGTTTGAGTTTAAATGATTTATTTCTGCCATACCCTATTTACCCAGGCTACTAACAATGCAGAGGCACTGTAGTCAAAATTCTAAAATCGTTTACAGCTAATATTCAGAGATAGTGATGTCTTTTCACTGTTGTAACAAAGCAGCCGCCCCCTAATTTTACAGTGAATAATATCTGTGATATCCTCCAATTTCTCATATGTGAGGACCCGCTTGGATCTAACTTTTTTATGCATAACTTTTTTATGGTTGTTGCATAAAACTAACACATTTCTCTACTAATAGTAATAGACTCCCTCACATCAATTACATTCAAAATAAATTAAACAAAACGGTATTTGCAAGAATCTGTTTAGGAATTATTCCATCCATCAGGGCAAAAACAGAAGTGTCTCTATCAAGAGGCCCCTGGAAGGCTGGATTGTAGTGCATTTAGATATCTCCTTTTGTAATTTAGGACGAAAACTTTATTGGGGCATGACATGCCCATACTTGTGTACAGGGGTGAGTGAGGCGAACATATGAATTTGGGTGCGCATGTTAGCGCAGAGTGGGATGAATGACTGTATGGTTAGTGGTGGGCTTATTGGAGTGAGATTGCAGATTGAACAGTGAGGGGGACAGGTGAGTGAAGTGTCACAAGTGCAGGTTGAGTAGTGTGCTCGTGTGACTGCAGGGTGAGGTACAGGGTGAAAAGCGCAAGTGCATTGTGAGTGCAGAGTGATCACTGTGAGTGGAGGGTAAGTGGGTGAATGGTGTGAGAACATGGTGATCAGTGTGAGTGCAGGGTGAGCGGGTGAATGGTGTGAGTGCATGGTGATCAGTTTGAGCGCATTTTGATTGCTGTGAGTGTAGAGTGATCACTGTAAGTGGGTGAATGGTGTGAGTGCATTGGGGTCAGTGTGAGTGCTGGGTGAGAGTGAAAGTGAAGGGCGAGAATGAGGAGTGAGTGGTCTGAATGCAGGGTGCATTCCCAGACACTTGAAGTAACTCAGCATTTTATTGACGGCAGCGTAGGGTTTCAAATGTGTTAAACTATTGCTATTATGGCAGTAACCAGGGATTAGGGTGGAGGAAATAAATAATGTGCTGATCCCTCAACAAACTTATGATTAGGGTTGCCAGCTCATTATTTTGATGTCACAGATGGTATAAAAATAAGCAGTCACCTAAAGCTGTATTTTCAGCACTTGTCTGTGCATACTTTGAACGGCAAATATAAATAGAAATAACTTTAAATTGTTTTCTAGAGCTGCCTGAATGATCAATGACTGATAATAAAAGGGAACAAAGATAAAAAAGTCACATTACAAATGAATCAACAAAAAGAAGGGGGGACCGGGAGCTCGTTAACATTACAAATGAATACATACTTCTTATTTATAACCATATTTAACAATTTGCAAGCTGTTTAAACAACACATGGCTGGCTGGCATTGTGTGCGCATGCCTGTGTAATTTTAAAAGAAACTTTCAGGGACGTTTTAAGGATTTTGTGGCCTGTGGGCCAAATATATCTTTGAGGCCCCTGTTCGGACCAGCTTTGATTTTATAATCTAGTCTCAGCTCTTTCATGCCTTCTTTGGTCAAATACTAAATGTGTGCACATCGGATATTCAGGGATAGGGATAGTGATGTGTGTTTTCAGTAAGTAACACAACAGCAGTTCACTAATATTACTGCAACTATTCTGCCAAACCCTTCTATTTCTCATATGTGAGGTCATGTATTGATCTAAAATAAACTTTTTATATGGATGTTGCATGACGCATAAATACATTTGGTCTACAAAATGTCTGTATTAGACTTTTACACATTAAAAATGAATGATTGAAAAACGCTATTTACAACATTGTGTTTCAAAATGATTCAAGGGCATGAGAGCAAGACTCTGTAGAATAGAGCTGGCTCTTTCACCACCCCCACCCCCACTCCCACCTTCTTTGAAAGGCTGGGGTCCTGGCCCAGAGCCCACTTTTTTTTTTCTTTTTTTTCTGAGTTTTATATAGCGCAAACTTGACCTGAATCAGGTATCTGAGCCCCTTACATAGCACCAGTTGCATTATATGAGGACATATTAATTTTTTAGGTCTCGCGACCAGCGGTGCAGTGCGTAGCAGTGCTCACGTAAGTCGCGTGAGCTATAGTAAGCAAAAAACTGGGATTGTGAGCTGACCTAGGAATCGCACACGCTCGTGCATGTGCGTTTCCTTTTCAGCTCCCCCATTGGCCTTTGCGTGCGTCTTATTGTAAAAGACTGCACGCAATTGGCCCGAAGCACGCGCATAGCTCCTCCTATGGCCTATTGGTGTCTATTACGCGCACCAAGCACGTAATCAACACCAATAGGCCGTGGGAGGAGCTATATTGTGCGACGTGCGCGCCACTTGTTTTATTTGGCAGCGCGTGACTGCATGCCTTTATTTTCTTCTGAACTTGACCCTTTTATATGTATTGTTTATTTATAAATTTTGCAAGCGCGGCACGCTTTTACTATAGTGGTCTTGCACTTTTTTCCCCCTGGAGAAGCAGCCAATGGCAGCCCCATGCCTTTCTTTCCAACAAGAACCCCCCACCCACTTCTTTCTACAATAGCCGTCGGAACCAGAAGTAGGTCCCTCCGTGGAAACCAGCAGCTGTGAGTAGTCACATTCTGAGGTAATATTTCACTTCTATTGGTAAGTAGAAATGATTGTTGTACAAAGAGGCGTGGTGCTGTTTTCTCTTGTGTTTACAGTACTATAAAGGATGGACCGATGTCTGCAGATAATTTTTGCATTTGTAAAGTTAGTGTGCGTTTTTCTGAAGGGAGTCTCCACCGATCCTTCCAGCTCCATTCGTAACACGGGCAAAAACGTTACTGCCTGCAGATAAAAGAGTTAAAGTAATACAAACCAAAGTGCTTTAAAGACACAGAGCTCTTAATACCATGGCTTTCCCTCAGTTCAAACACATATCTTCAAAGAGTTTCTGAATTTGCTTAAATCGACAAAAAGCACATGGTAACTGGGCTAAGTCGGTGCTAACACATCTGATGTACAGCGTGGGACGAAGCGGTCTGATTTTAATGGTTTTCACACATACATATGTGCATTTACAGCCCGCATATGATATAGACTCGATATTAAATGACAACCTTCCACCGACGTGCAATCCATACCATGACAATAAAGGGACATAATCCAGGTGAATTATGCGCCTTTAGATGCTTTCTGAAATAGTTACACAACGAGCCAGAAACAAACGGCTTAAATGTACATTTTTATACAGAACATGAAATGATAGCGGTCTCCTTGATTCCTTGCCTGCCACTGCTCAACACTTAACTAGGAAGCAGTTTATATACCACGATTATGACTATAAAATCCATTCAATTCATTATATAAATTTGTTACAGGAACCGGACATCATTTATCTGCACTACTACAAATCTGTCCAAAAAGCTTGTCGGATCAGTAATAATAATAATTGTTTTGCATGAGTGCTTGCTGGGAACAATATTCCCACTTAAAACAAACACGCCCTCAATGTATGAACTAGTTTGAACCATCCGCATCCCACCCTCTCACTGTGTAAAACTTAAACTCCAAGCAGGCAACTACCACATGCACTCAAACACATGCACGTTTCTTCGCACCACATGCTGACAGCCGAGCCTTACTTCTCTCAAATCAAAATGACCGACAAGAAGAGCTAATTGCAACTATGTATTTGCAAGGAAGCAACATTCCAATGGGAAGAGAGCACACAAATATTTGACAATTATGTCCACTGCTTGGCAGATGTTCAATGCATGTTTTAAAATGTTTATTCAAGTCATTTATACTGCTAAAAGGGCCCCTTGCGGAATTGGGAGATTTTAAATATAAGAAGCACAGTTTCATGATAGTTGGCTTGTTTTGTTGGGCATGGGGAGATTGTGATTTGCCCAGAATCATAGGATGTTCAGCTTCATTGCCGAGACTCGAACTCTGGAAACTTTGTCTCCGTTCTGGGAAGAGCTAACTCTCCCAGGAGGGGGTTAATTCATGGAGCTGAAATGCTTCAGCTGCAGTGGGAGGTGAGGGGTCTCCACTACTAAAACCGAAAGCGTGTCTGTTTGTTTGCTTTTGGTTTCAGCAGAAAAGACTCCGTGCCTCCCACTGCAGCTGAAGCTGTCAGCTCTATGAATTAACCCCCTCCTGGGAGAGGTAACATGACAAAAGAACGGGCACCTCCTGCCCCATCGATCTCCCCTCCCTCCCCCTTAGACATACCAGAATCCTACAAGAAGACTTACATAGACGGAGGGACGCAAGGAACAAAAGTCAGATTGAAGTGGAGTACGCGCCACCTTGGGAAGGTGTTGCGCCCCCCCAGCGGGGCGCGCCCCACAGATTGAACAACACTGCAGCAGTCTTTTCTTGACCAAGATCCATGAGCAGGGGAGGAGAATGTTTCTTCTAGTCTTTTCAGGTTTCTCAGTCTCCATAGGTCCACCATTCCTCTCTCTTCCATTTCATCTCTATGTATTTTAGTCACTTGTTTTCCATATTTATCATTCCCTGTTGATCTATCTAGGGTCGGGTCTAAGCATGGGTTGACGTCTCCACCCCATAGTATTTCTTTCGGTTCCAGCTCATGTAGTTTTGCCATATTTACACAAAGGAGCCTGGATCATCTGTGTTTGGCCTGTATACATTCACTAATATTAGTACTGTCCCTGCAAAGTTTCCTTGGGCTTTCACATAGCAGCCTTGGGTATTTGTAATTGTGTGTAACAATGTGAATGATATGCCTCATTTTACCAACATCAATATTCCCCGGGCGTATGCAGAATATGAGGTTGCTATACGAATTGATGCCCAGCGGACCCCCACCCTCATCTCAGTGTCGGTCGTGAGGTGCGTTTCCTGGATACAGGCAACTTCGATCCCATGGCGATTAAGAGATGCCAAAATTTGTCTGGCTTTACGTGGATTATTTAAACCTCTGACGTCCATGTGAGAAATGTAAGTGACCTAGTTGGCGGTGTCATCTAAGAGTTCTTCTTAGGGCCTGTGCTGCTGTTTGTCATATGTCTGGTAGTATTTTAGCAGTTGTGCAATGCATGTGTGCTCCTATAAGCAACAATGAAATCTTACTCTCCACACCTCCCCATACCCATTCCAGCACTCCAATTGTCAATGTCAATGTCAATGTCAAAGGTTCTTATATAGCGCCTTATCACCACAAGGTCTCAAGGCGCTTGCTCTGGGAACCCGTCCTGGCTTTTCCCTGTGAGATAACCCATACTGGGCATCTCCAAGGTGAAAGCCAGGCATCCCGCCGCGGGGGGCCGTAGTGGAGATTAAGCAAGCTATTGCCCAGAGTTGCAGAGTGTGAACCCGTGATTCGAGTAGGCACTGATGCGAGAATTATCGAGTCCGTGGACATTTGGGCTCAAGACCCTGCCGCGTCGGGAATGGAACCCTGGTCCCGGGTCTGACCTCTGCTTCAGGGTCTGCCTCCTCAAACCAGTGAGCCACACTTCTCCACAATTGTGCCTGAGTCATTCCCAAATCACAACCTCAGACACCAGCCTCCGTTCTTGCACCCTGACTCCCTGGTTATTCTGGTGTGGTACACACATGAGGGCAGGAGCGGCCAGCCATAAGCCCCGCATGTGGAATTTGAGGGGTCGCAATACATCAGTGGGTCATTACTTAATGTCTAGACTCATCTAATTTACTTGCAGGGTTTTGACACAGCTACAGCTCTACATCTAATGAACTCCATGGAATATGTATCACAAACAAAGCATGCCTATATACTGGCTGTAGTAACCTTTCATATGTAAAGTCCTGTATCCCCACTCATCTTAAGGATCCTCAAATCAATACATCCAGGGGATGTTTCTAGGGATGTTATTCGTTATCATTAAGTCTGAGACCTGTTCCAGGTCATCTGTTTCCCCCCTGGGTGATCGTCGTCAAGCAGACACTTTGTCTCCCTGTTGCAGATATTGCTGTAGGGTTTTTGGGTCCCCATAAACTGTTATCCTGAGGTGGGCCGGGTATAGCATGACATGCGTGATGTTCAGTTCTTGTAGTCTCTTTTTCACTGGTAGGAATTTCTTCAGAACTTCCAGGATGTATGCCATGAAGTCCAGATGTATGGAAATCTCTACACCCTCATATCTAAGAGACTGCAGATCTCTAGAGCGGCACAGTGCTGTATTCCTCTCCCTGTAGTTTAGAAGCTTTGCTATAATAGGACGTGGTCGGGCGCCCGGGGGAGGCGGTGGCACCAGCGACCTTTGGGCTCTTTCCACTAGGAAGATGTCTGAGAAGGATTCTCTCCCCAGCAGTTCTGTATGGAGTTTTCTACAAATGTTTCTACGTTTCCCAATCTGGTGGACTCAGCGACTCCAGTAATATTAAGGTTGTTTCACCGGGAGTGCACTTTCACTTTTGCTTTAGCCTGAAGGAGGGAAAGAGTTTTTTTCCATCTTGCCATGGTGCTCTTCTGCTGTGTGATGAGTGTCTTCCACTTCTGATACTCTGTGTTCTACAGTATTCAGTCTCTCTGAATGTGTATCCAGTCATTCAGACATTTGATCAACTCAATATGTAAGAGTGTCCAGTTTACCATCAATGGCATTAAGGGTGGTTTGCATCGCTGTGAGGATTTGGCCCAAGTCCCCCCCCCGCCTCTACATCCTGCAGCATGGATGCGCCCGTGGTTTTATGGTCCTCGCTCCACAATCCCAATGACTTGCGCAGACCAAATTGTAATGTGGATTGTAGCTTATCTGTTTTCCCCATGGCTGATTAATGGTCGGCAAGGAGCAGTCTCAGCAGCCACCGACAACGTCCCGCAATCTACCTGGGCCAGTATAGCAGTGGTGCTCTATTGTTGCCACTGCGTAGTTAGGACGTGTTTTCTGCGTGTAAAGTCCCAACTGGCTTTCGGTATCAATGTTATAAGGGCAGCGGAGTTTTGAAGTTGGGGTGGTGAAGTGTTATTGATCCCAGTTATACTCCCTCTCTGTTTTGCTGTGGCCTGTATTGTCTTTCTACCAATCCCTGAATTGTTGTACTTCAGTTTCCCAGCAGTCTTGTCATGTATACTGATTAAGTATTAAATCTGGTCTTTGTAGTGCACCCCTAGCAAGAAGCCTTCGCGGGTCAACCCTGTATCAGCTCACCTCACTAATTCTGGCCCCTTCATGCCCCAGGACGCGCCACACCAGCACTGTGCTGTGCATTGTCCAGCTCCAGGCTAGATTGGATCTCAGCAATCACAGGACCCTCGCACTGGCCACTCTATGTCCATGTTGTGCCATACGTGGTCGGCAGCTCCCTCTTCACTCGCTCAGTAGCTACGCTGCCACAGTATATCACCGGCGGCAACCCCCACTTCCCCACATTTGTTTCCGCCTGGTTTCTTGGGGGGGTACGCCAGAATCTCACCTTCAGCCGCGTATTGGACAGCCACGACTTGCAGGTCGTCTGCCCCTACCCGTCTCCGTCACTCCGGCCCGCAGTCAGGCAGGGTCAGGCAGCAGCACAGTTGTTGCAACACCCCTCCTACCTCCGCACTGGCCTGCTGTCTCAGGAAATTTCTCTTACTCTGGGGTCTCTATTGCTGCCCCGACAGCCACTCTCTGGTGCGCAGCATGTCCCTGCTGATCCGGGCGACTTCTTTCAAGAACTGCAGAGCTGCCAGCTTGTCCGCTATTGTTTCACACCTCCATCCAATTTCGAGTCTTCTGCTGTTGATTTCATGATCTTCGGTGGGATTTAACGCTCCGCATTGCGTTGCAAGGCTCAGGAGGGCGACAGGCCCCTGATAGGTCTGTATTTTGAAGGATTATTGTGGCGGCCGAAGGAGCGCTCTCAGTGAGCAGCCATCTTTGGGCTTAGCAAGATCCGCCCCCCCACACCTTTGTTAAACATACATGTTACAGTACCTTAGTCTGCTGCCCCTTTTGCTGGTGGTAAATCAGCCAAACCCACTGATCAGTTTTGTAAGATGCGTTTTGTAAGATGCATATGCACAGCGATCCTTTGATGCCCGGTTATGCCCCTTTCATCAGGGAAATGTGATTCAGTTAGGTTCAGGGGAGTGACCATAGTGCCATGTGATAACGACAAATCACAGAAACATGTGCATGGGGTAACCTTCTAAAGTAATGCAAATGCCCAAAGTGTGCCTGCACTGTGACTAATGTATGACTTGTTCTCAGTGTGGTTTCCACAAATGTGTAAAGCATGTTGTTATTGGAGCAAACAAGTGCGAAGAGGCAATGCTATATATCCCTGCAACAGGTAATATCAAGAGTGAGGCATTGGTGAGTTTTGCTTGCTCTTTGTGCCACTGTTACGTCCCAGCCGTGCTGCTCAGTGTAATAAAATGTATCCCATGGGCCAATTACAGGTATGCTAACTCTGGTTATCTGTCACATGATTGTGTGGAAGATTTCATTCTCTCCATTCAAAGGAATGAGTCCATGTGTCTGACTCTGTAGCAGTGGCAGCACTTGCCATTCACTGACAAACACAGGTGGTCACTGGTTGAAACATGGCTTGAAATATGAGGTCTGATATGAGATACACATTCACAACCGTTGCTATGTGTGTAAATGCTATTGACTAAACATACTCAGGGCTTTGTGAACCATGTGTATGATACATCACTGTCAGCCTGAAGGTGTAAAATATTCATCATCTTGAAGAGCATCTACAAAATGAGATGGGAAAGAGTAGTCTAAGCTGTGGGAAGTGTGCAATATGTATAATGGAAGAGAGGGGCATTCTAACTTTGACCATACAAATAAGGACATCTACAGTCTAGATAAGATTAGTAGACTGTGTTGACTGGACTCATGAAGAATGGAGGTTTAGTAATAAATAGTCTGTACAGACAGTGCACCCAGATGGGCCATTGGCATGGTATTCCAGCCAAAACATTGTCAAGATGCAGTCATCGGAATTGGAAGTGTGTTGACCACTGTTCACATCTGAAAAAGCCGGGATGCCTCAGGGTAGCTGTGCGCTATATAAAATTTTAATAATAAAAAAGGTAAGCTGTTTCTACTGTGCACAACATTCTGATTCATCCTCATGACACAGTATAGATGGCACATGTCAGTGGGCCATGTGCTTCTCACCCTAGCTATGCTTACTACCTTGGTGAATCCTCAGCCAGAGTCAGATGTGTAACCTGACCTGGATAATCTAAGTCACAGGACAAATGAGCACAATCACAGTTATCTGTGTGACACGACTCAAGCAATGAGTATGCAAGCTTATAGTTAAACATGGATGTCATTTAACCTGTGACATTAGAGCCAATGTGTCCCAATTTTATGACTAGGGATTGCAGAATAGATATCACATCTCTCTTAATTCAATTGTGTAAATCCTAGTTCCATTGTTAGCCCTATACTCCTTTGCAGGTGAGGAGACATGTATGTCAGGACACAGGACCGTCAGGTGCAAAAGACAATACATCACCTGCTACATGGTGAAGTAGTCGACAATGTGATTGTGTCAATTGATGTTTACACACCCAATGTTGCATATAACCACATGTGTGTGGGAGCAATGGTTAACTGAGAGAATGACAAATGCCATGTGTGTAATTCTATGAAAAGTCGATAGCACTAGGCAAAATGATGTTGTTTGAACTTAGAGAATTTGTGATGCTATCTATGTGTCTAGTACAAGCAGGCGACTAACGTGAATCTTTTTCTTTTTTGTTCACAGCATCAGCACCGGCCAGCAGAGGAGAAAGTGTCAAGGATGTAGGGAGAGCAATTCGCCAGTCTGGGTCCAGTACTGATTCAGACGAGGAGGCATGCACTGGCAGGGAGGATGAGGGGAACCTCAGTGAGGGCAGATCTGCAACTCCATCTGCAGCATCTGAAGACAGGTCAAGCTCCAGTGATGACTCTCTCGTGGTGGAGGACACAGGAAATGATTCCTCAACATCGAGATCTACCACCACCACCAATACCATCTCCATCCTCCTAAATGCTCCCAGGCACAGTGTCCTTGGCTGGTCCCGTGGCAGGGGAACTATCTCCTTTGTACCAGGTACCTCACCCCCTGCCCTGGTCTCCCCTGCTACCCTCAGTGTGGAGCTGGTTGACATCCTGAGGCAGATCTCTGTGGGGCAAACATCAGTGCTGAATGTCCTCCATACGCAAGCGACTCTTTTGACACAAATGGTGTCATTCATGGAGGGCATTCACTCAGATACGTCTGCCCTACAGAGATCCAATCAGGCACTGGCACCACACTGACGGCAGCAGTGTCCCAGCTCCAGCAGTCCCTTCCCCTCCTACCTCTTCCCTATCCACTGCCCCTACTACCCTCTCTGACCCAGCACCCATAGACACACACATGCACATACCTCAACAGCTGCAAGCAGCACACAGACACAATGGCCAACCCACACATATGCACACTAAGGAGA
This sequence comes from Lissotriton helveticus, assembly GCF_964261635.1. Lineage (NCBI taxonomy): Eukaryota > Metazoa > Chordata > Amphibia > Caudata > Salamandridae > Lissotriton > Lissotriton helveticus. Next base: position 1,570,340,834 of record NC_136067.1, read on the forward strand.
CAGACAGCACACTCACCACCAGGGACAAACCACCAAATGACACACATGCATCCACAGACACTCCGCAGACCTCAGAACCCTCTGCTTCCATAACACCTGCCCTTGCCTCTCCTGTTCCCCTGCTGCACAGAAAGTCTTCCTCTATGAACTTGGTCTCTTAAACCCCCCCAAAAAGAAGAGGCAACCCATTGCCCCAGCCCTGACATTTACATATGATTCCCCCTTGAAGAAAAAAAGGCCATACACCCCCACAAACCACACCCATCATCCATGCCCAAACCCACTCCACCAACCCAGACTACCCCAACCAAGCCCTGTACCTCCCACCAAATAAAAAACACTCCCAATAAGTCAGAGTCTTTCCCCATACCTGTATATTAAATTCATGATTATACCATCCCCAAGATGGTTAAACCAAGCCCCCTCCATCGAGCACTCTTACTACAGCTGCGCCCCACCTCAGTCTGAGCCTGCCACTGCAGTGGACCCACAGCCCCCTAAATTGGACACACCCACTGCAGTGGATCCAACCACCCCTCCTGATCCCATCCCTCCCAAATCCCAAACCAGTCCTCCCTAGTTTTGTCCCTATTGTGCCTGGCATGCCCCCTTGCAGTTTCAGTTCAGGCAAGATTCAATGGGCAGGATGTTTGGGCCCATTGCACATATGGAAAATATGGACTGACAATTGGCCTTGTGTTGTTTATAGTTTTGGTTTTAACGTGCAGAATAAAGCATGTCTCCAGTCTTTTTACTGCCGATATCTGTGTCCCACAAATTAGTTATTAGTAGGGGTGGGCGGAATTTGCGTAATCGTGTTACGCAAATCTCTGCAAAATGGTAAAAATCTCCGCAAACACGCAGCAATTCCATGAATACGCAGAATTGCTTGTTTGCGATGCTTTTTTACTGTTCGCAATCACTGTTTGCATACTACGGATGAAATATCTTGCAAACACGCATTTGAGAACGCGAACATGCAAAAAATTTCACAAAGTCGCGGAATGTAGAATTTTGGACAATTTTGCGTTCTCCGCGGAACGCGAAGTTACCCAAATTCCGCAAATTCCACGAGCGGAACGGAATTTGCCGCCCAGGCCTAATTACTAGTCAACTGTAATTCATGTACAATTAATAGTGTGAGTATACAATGATATTAGTATGTCATGGATTGCATGTGGTACATGGAGTACGGGACCTTTTACAGTATGTATTTAAGATTTTCTTGTCTACACTTTCTGGTTGTCATCGTCCACATCAGTTTTGGCTATGAGGGTGACATGAATTTGCCAACCTTTTCTCTTTCCATCACAATTGCACATAGGTCATGCTTTCAGATGTCAACATAGTGCAAGTGTTACAAATTGCAACAATTCAGTATGAGCATGCTGAATATGTTTGTGATGGACAGAAAGTCACCTCTCTCATCATTACACCTTGGTATATATGGAGTATGACTGTGTGGTGGTGACTTTGGACACACCCATGTACACAAGTTAATGGTACAATACTTGTATGTGACTTAATAGTGGTTGACCCTTGTCTGTGTCTTCTTGAGCCCTGGTAGACTAGTGGCAATGGCAATCTTGCCAAAGGTGGCATGGCACTGTTGGCAATTTCCCTTAATGGCTGCATACTCATCTGATACATTCCCTGAGCCCATAGTGAGTGTAAGGTGAGTGAGCATTATTCTCACAGTCTTCAGGCCCTGTTGTCTCCTAGGACTTTACTTTCTGCCGATATTCCTGTCTGTCAAGGTGTTTGTGGTCTTAATAGTCCAGTGCTTTCTCGTTCATATGTGAGTCAGGCCATCTTGCTTTAGTCGGTCTACATTATGTTGATGTTGTGTTTTGTCTGTCCAAACTTGAATTTCATATTTACTGCCGCACATCATTCACAGTTGAGCATATGATTTGTGTGTAAGTTGTCATTTGTGCATGACTGACAATGGTGTCCTGTAGAGCTATGCTTGATGCTGTTCCAGATCACACAGAGCTGGACTAGGGGTGCTGTAATGTCTGTTGGATTGCTGTGTGCTACATATGGTAAGCCGAGTGGACAGTGAGTGCACAAAAGTGTTGTGTATCCGTCTGCCGTGCAGATGCCACTGGAGTCAGTGTCACATCTATGCTCTCAGTTGCCACACAGGGGAGAAATTAGGTTGTGAGGCCTAGCTACAGGTATGTTTAGCAAGGTTAATGTTGCATGTGTTAAGCTGGCTCAAATAAGTGTAGAAGTGAGAGGAACTTTTGTTTCCAACTTTGATATGGAGTGGAGACTCCTACACAATGGAGCCAGGACAAATTTAGCTATTGTCAGAGAGTGTAAGTTATGAGTTAGGTTCATGGGCAGTTCTTGTGTATGAGACGCGTGAGTGGTTTCAAATGCTGGGATGTGAATCAGAGTTTGTAAGCTCTTTACACTGGTTTAATCCTGCACAATGTATGGTAGGAATAGGTAGGTATGATGGGGTATATCCAGCTAGACAAAGTCGGATTCTGGCAGGTGATGAGAGCTGGAGTATGTGGCACTATTATGAGATATGACTGGAAGAGTGCATTTTCAATATGTGAGGTTACTTGTTAATGTGGGTTAATGGGCATGGAAGTCATATGTGGATGTGACAGGGCCACTTAGAGACAAGGTTAACCCCTTCGACGCTCATGACGAGCTCAGCTCGTCATGGAGTTGCCATTCATTTCAATGGAAATTACATGGGAAGGATGGAAAAGGCCTGAGCATCCAAGTGGTTAAACTAGTCATATATTAGAAAGTGAACAATTGTATGTACAATTGTATACACAAGTTGTGTAATATATGGTGCAGAATGGTGATATGTGAGATGTTGTATAGTGGATGTATGTTGTGTTTTCATCTGTGTATGCATGTGTTTTAGAAATTACATTCTGTAGAACTTAATCAGAGTAGAGTGGGTGTGTGATGATATGTGAATGACTGAGTACACATCCATTGAGCAATGTAAGTGTCTAGTTGTGAGATGTGGTGATATGTAAAGTTTGCATGTCAGAGTGGGTGATGATGCTGCACATTGTGATATGAGTGCAGTCCAAGACACTACTGAGGGTGCAACTGGTGAGGAGAGTGGTCCTTTTGACATGTTATGTATGATGTCTGCTGAGGAGGTGATGAGTACAGTACATTGTATGCATGTCATGTTTGTGAGAGTTGTTGTGTACATAGTGATTAAGAGTGGTGCTGTGCATGTAAGTGTGGATGTGAGATGGGTAGTGCCAGTGTGGGATTGGAAGAATGAGGTTTAAACAGATTGAGTAAAATGCTGTAGCTTGTGGGGCAAACATGTTTTCCATCTAGCTGTACCAGGGGGGGCTTATGACATGCTTGTGTGTATGATAGTTTTGAAAGTTGAGCATGTACTTTGGGGTGGATGTGAGAGGGGCCATACCTACACAAGTAGAGTTCATGTAGGCCATGAGGTAATGTTGATATGTACATATGTGTAGAATTTGTGCATGTAAGTAGTCAAAAACAGTTGCCAAAGTAAATATGAAGCTGTGGAATGTGTTATCTGCATCTTGTTGTCTGCCAGTGGATATTCATGACTGATTGTTTTTATTGCCACTTTGAGTACACTGTCATATGAAAGACCCATTGGCATCACGGGAAATGTTGCCTCCACTTAGCCTTACCTTGTCTGAGTTGTGTGTTGGCATATGTGGCGTTTCACCCTTTGTAGGTAGGTGTACTAAGCTATTGGTCATTTCTGCCCTCAGTACTGCCCCAGGAAGGATATGGTGATTGCTAAATTTGCAATGTCATGATTCTGGAACATTAGATGGCAGTCCCTTCTTTAGAGGGGTTCAGCCCCATCAATGTGCTAGTCATGGATGTGTGTTGTTCTGCCACCTGCGGTGAGACTTCTCCAGAAAGGCCAACGCTTGCAAGTACACTACACACACATTGTTATTGTGGGCATTCTGACTTAAATGTCGGAGGTATGGGGGCACCAAGGGAGATGGAGTCATTGAGATGATATCTCTGGTTGTGCTGAGGAAAACATTGCACTGTAAGCAAACTCACATTTGACACTGGGACAGTACACCCAGTCCCATAAGTGTTTGCAGTCTCTAAAGTTTGGCACCTCTGATCTGGTTTTGCAAAGATAGCCCTTGTGTGTGTCCATGAGGGCTCCAATTGAGCCCATTAAATACTGCCCTAGGGCCTGCTAGTAATATGTGTTTGTTGAAGGTCTCCTTGATGTTTCCATAGATTTTTTGGCAGTGTTTGAGTGCCAAATGTGGACAAAGCAGACTTCATTCTGCACATGTCTTTCATCCTTACAAGATGTACCTATATCCCCAGGCTTGCGGATGACTATGTCAATTGTTTTGGTGAGCCACAGATTGAGCCATCCCCAGCATCCTCACTCGTGCTGGCATCTTATCTTACACAATGAGCTGTGCACTAGACACACCAACACTGTTTGTGGATCCTACATCGCATGCATACTCCTGCTACTGTGCAGGACACAATTTGCACATTCAAAATGGGATTATTAATTTGTGGAGCACACTACAGCCTGAGGAGCTAGATGCTGAATTGCTGTGATGACATTCCCCAAAGATGACCGTAGACACATACAGATTAGGAATTGTGTGCAGCAGCAACAGTCCACACATGGTGACTATATCCTACATTGTTGTTGACCCATGCTTCTTTCAATTTCAAGATGGATTTTGTCTAAAAATATTTCCATGATGACAGAGACACAGCCACTTCTGTGTTGTTGTATTTGGAGACACTGAAATTAGTACTGAGTGGCTGGGTCTGTGGACATGTGTATTAACTGGGCAGTATCCTCTGGGCTTTACTGTACACACAGCCGCATCACAATGTCATAATATTGTGAGTACCATGTAGTTCTGTTGCCCTGCGATGTTTCAGTGTGTGTTATGGTGGAGTCTTGCATTCACTTTGTGATGCATCCATATATGTGGTTATGACAATTCCTGTTCTCCTGTCAAATGTGTGTTTCCCCTAGTATTTAGAATGCTAACTGTATCTACCTGATGATGGCATTCCCTCATTGAACATACACAACATGCTCTAGACCCATGTTCAGATTGGGATCACAATGATGCTCAGACCCTCTGAAAGTAATTGCCATCCAATCTGTGATCACCTCTTTTATTCTGGCCTCTGTGCTTTTACCTGTCAAGATTTATTTTTAAAAAGGCACACTGCTGTTGATCAAGGGTGTGGTGTGTAACCCCTACATACAACGCAATCTCCCTGCACCTGCCATGACCTGAAAGTGATGGTCGTGTGGGGGAGATGACACTACCTCTGTCAAGCCATGTAAGGCAGTGGACCAAGGTGAGTATGCACCAAAGGCTGTCTCCCTGCCTCAAATTACAGCCAGATGGTGAGCCGAGAAACTCCTTGCACCACATTGCAGTGGCTTGGTGGGGACTGCGTAAGTGAGTCACTCCCTTGGTGTGGTTTACGAAGGCCCCAGAACATGGCCAACAGGTGACCCTTGTGCACCAGCCCATCAACCAATGCCCAGTTTCCAGCAGGGACAATCCAATTGTATGCTGAACACTTTCTGATTGGACTCAACACCCAGAGGGTTATAGGGGCTTTGGCCCCTCCCATCGTGTGTGTCAGCCCAGGCTGACACACACATACACACAAACATACAGTCATACACACATACACACATACAGTCCTGAAGCTGCTGTAGGTGGCTGGTATGTCTTGTTTGCACATCAGAGTATTTCACAGGTTTTAAGGGACCATTTTGTAGATGATGAGGCTTTGTTTATATTTTAACGGCTCCGAGAGCACTTGCATCCCCCGCTCTGCTCTTTCCTCAAATTTGCTGGTTACTTTTGCTGCAACAGTATGGTAGTGCATTTCATGGAAAATGACCTTTGTGTTTTTTTATTTAGACATTCCTGCAGCTTGTACTCCACCTGTAGGTATTGAGGCACTTTGCATGTGCACCAGTTTCAATGTTCATGTACACATTTGCCCCCAGACCCCAGATTTTCATCTACATTACTGAGGGTTTTGCCTCCCCAAACCGCAGATTAGCATCTATACACTACTGGGTCTTTTGCCCCCAAACCCAAGATTTTCATCTACATTACTGGGGGATTTGCCCCCAAACTCCAGATTTGCATCTACATTACTGGGGTGTTGCCCCTCAATCCCCAGATTTGCATCTACATTACTAGGGGTGTTGCCCCAAACTCTAGATTTGCATCTACATTGCTGGGGGTATTTGCTCCACAACCCAAAAATTGCATATACATTGCTGAGGGCATTGGCCCCCAACCTCAGTTTTAACTCTGCACTGCTGGGAGTGTTAAACCTCCACCTCCAAATTTTGGCTGGACATTGCTGGGACTATTGCCCCAACATCCCCTTGCCTCTACATTGCTGCAGGTATTCTTCCCACCTCAAAAGTAACTGTAGTTTCGCCCCTGCTTTTTCTTATGTTGCCTTTGTGGAGTGGTGGCGTTTTTGTGTGGGAGTAGGTGTTTGACCTACCGTCTGCGATGACCTTGTCGGTTGGGGTTGTAGTATTTCCCATAGAAGTAGAATATAGGGTTAACATGCGTGATAGGATACATGGCTGCGCCGTCTCAAAAGCCTAAATCCCATTGTGGCATGAATTGGCGCTGTAATACTACCCTTCCAAACGCTCTGACAGGTTGGTTGTGGTGACCGATTCGGCGCATTGGAAGTAGGAATCGTACTTTGGCATTCAAAATCAGACTGGGAAAATGCCTCTGTACAACTCCATTCTGCAGATCTGGAAGCTTCACATTCGGAAAATTAAGACAGAATTGGAGTGACTAGGTCGTTCAGCAGGTAAAGGATTTAGGGCATCGTACTTCGCTGTTTGGTATTACCGGATCCCAGTAAGAGTCGCTTGGAAGATCTGACTCTGTAAGGCTCTGGGATGGCCTTCCTAACAACATCGAAATCAGCCTCTTAGTTGTCAATGTGGGAGGGACTGGGGAAGTGGTGGTAAAGTAGAGAATATCTACAACAAAATAGAAGTGGTTTCAGGGGGAGCAAGGAAGCTTCACAACAAGGGCAAAGAGGGACTCTTGAAGAGACTTGCTAATAGAAACACCCACCCGCTTAAGAGTCCATTGCTTATACTTCCAAAGTTATTACAGCTCAAAGGGCCAAAAAATTGTTGCAAATGTAGTCCAACCTTGCCTGGTCGAGACACCAATTAAGTATCAGATCATCACATATTTGAGTAGCAAAGTGTAAGTCAAGAGGGGAAGGGCCTGGAAGGTGTAATTAATGACAAAAGCAGTGTAGAGTGAGCAAACAAAGTATATATAAATATAGTGGCTTGTGGGTGAGGCTAAATATGTTTTTCTTGCAAGATCGGTGATAAACAGCAGTCAAATAGGTTTTGTTTGCACAAAGTAGATGGGGCTAGTGTGCTCCAACATTTTGTATAAATGGCTAAATCCAATGTGATTTGTATGCTTAACATGCAACAAAATGCTTCAAGGCATTACAAACTTTTGAAGGATTGTCTTAAACCTCAAAGGAGCTGTAGGTCAGCACGTTCTCCAGATCAGAGACCAACCACAGACTACAGCCTGATCCCAGGATGGAAATGACTGTCCACACCTTTTGGGACATTAGAGAAAAGAGTGACACCATATTTACTTTATTTATATTATTTTTGTGGCAGTTCTCTGGCAATTGTGCGCCATCACTCTGTGTTGTTTCAAAATTTACAACAAGGCTTCCGAGGAGATGGAGGGTGAATTCCTGGTTCAAGAATGAATCACACTCTGGGAATGCAAGCCCTTGCCGGGGCCCTAGTATTGTTGTGCTTGGCTATGTGACTAAAACAGGAAAATGAAATGTGGAAGGGGCAAGTGTAGCATGCTGCTTACCCCCAGATATGGTGCATTGCTAATGCAGAGCCACTGTGTTTTATCACTCCATGACATCTTTAATCTTTGTAGCACAGTGTCAGTCAAAGAGTACTACTGATCATAATCTTCGCAAAGTTGATTATTCTGTTGCATTACTCACCTATCTTAAAAATGGAATGCTGAGCGATGAGCCAGGTTCCAAAGAAATGTATTAGGCATATGGGGCCAGATGTACAACCCTTTTTTGCGGCTGCAAATGAGAGAGCCTCCCATTTGTGGCAGCAAAAAAGGGTAACATCATCTACAAATGCTATTTTGCGACTTGCAATTAGGAAGGGGCGTCCCTTCCTATTTGCGAGTCAACATGCTATGTACTAATGTTTTGCAGCCGCATTTGCAGCCGCAAAACACTCTCAGTTTATTATCTACTTCAAATAGGCGGTAAATCACTTGCAAATAGTGAGTATGTGGTAAAAATACTTTTTAAGAGCAGACAGTGGTCCCAGAGACCACTGCCTGCCCTTAAAAAAAATGAAACTGAAAAGTTTAATTTTTCTTTTTTAAATGCATCCCATTTTCCTTTAAGGAAAACGGGCTGCATTTAGAAAAATAAAACTGCTTTATTAAAAAAGCATTCCCAGACATGGTGGTCTGCTGACCCAAGCAGGCCACTGTCCCTGGGAATTCTGGCATTCCCAATGGGCTCGCAAATTGCGAGAGGTTCATTAATATTAATGAGCCTCTCAATGTGTGGCCCCATTGGGAATTGCAAAACAGTGTAATAACACTGTTGTAAATTTCATTTTGTGCTTTGCAATTTGCGACTCACAATGAGTCGCAAATTGCGATGCTCTAAATGAAAGGGTTATGGTCATGGTAGAGCAATTAAAATCCAGGGCCAATCAGTGCAGATCACTGTTAGTTCCCATGCTGGTCATAAGTGTCATTGACTGTGACTTCTTATGGGTATCCGGCCTTTGCAGCACACAGAGTGGTGTTTGCTCATTTATACAGCATGGTCATCATTACATGAAGCAAATTTTACAACTTGTGTGAAATGACCCTCTAGAGAATGTATATGCCGTACAACATAATTGTTTTTTCACTTTGTAAGAAGCAAAAATAAATACAACGTTCAATTTGACAAACTCAATAAATGCAGTCCTTTTCTTTAAAATTATTATTCTTTGGACAATGTTGGAAAAAAGATGCATATAAGAGTTAATGCCCAGTAAACAAATAATTATTTGACTGATTTGGTAGAATTAAAGTACCTCAGGGCCCAAAAGTAAACACAAACTGCACTTCTAATTCTAATGTTACTTTCAATATCATATTTCTGTGTTGCACATGATTCATCCTAAGTGTGCCCAACTAACAAGGAAGCACATACTGATAAATTACAAAACAGAACAATCCCCTGAAGAGGGACAATAAGCTATGCAAGTAAAATCACTGTAGTCATGCTTATTTATCCAGCCTCTCTGAGTCTCAGGACTATTGTGAAGCCTCAATGTTCACTTGATTTCAAGTTGGGTGGGGTACGAAGAGTAAGCTAACCAACCCAGGTCAAAGGAAATGACTTGTGATCCTTGTCCTTGAGTGTGAACTAATGCCTTCTCATTGTTTTATGATCTTGAGAAGTCCCATGAAGATCACTTAGGTGATGTTGGATAACTTCAAGACAAATTATTTGGTATAAAATCCATGTTCTGTCTTGACATATTTAACCCCATGGGCGCAGCCGCGATTCTGCGCCTGTGCGGCGTTTTAATGAGTGGGCGGGTTCATGACGGCCCCCAGCCGTCATCAGCACACGCCCACCGTGATGAATGACGGCTGGGGCCGTCATCAGCATGGAAGGGGTTAACATAAATAAAATGTTGCAACCCACTTCCTCTAGGTTGGTTTATCTGTACTCTGTTAAGCCAAATGCTGTGCTAGCTTTCAAATGAATTTGTCAGTGATTAAGAAAAGCTCCCACATTTTAAGTGTAAATAACTCTTGCATGTGAAATTGAATGTAACAGAGATCTCTCTGGTAAAGTAATTATAACGTGTGCCCCTGCCATGCACAGAAATGTCATCAATGATGTATTTTCACTTGTTGCAGTGATGTCACCAATAATGTTATAGAACATGTCATTGGTGCTGTAATATGTGAGATAATTAGCAGTGCATGGCAAGGGCGTGGGTTCTAGTTAAAGTTAGACTTGGCTTTTACAGAGGGTTTACCCCCAGATATTTTGCTTTTTAACCTCCTGTTTTTGACCGTGTTGTGGTTGGTTTTAGGACTCTGAGCACTTTATCGCTACTATTCAGTACTGAAGTGCATATGCTCTCCATGTAAATTGTGTTATGGATTGTTGTTCCCAAGATTGGCATATTTGATTAACTGGTAAGTCCCTAATACAGTGCACTGAGTGTGCCACGGCCTGCAAATCAAATGCTACTAGTTTGCCTGCAGCACTGATTGTGCCACCCACATGAGTAGCCCTGAAAAGGTATCTCAGACCTGCCACTGCAGGGTATGGGCACAGTTTGTACTGCCATGTCAACCAAGCAAGAGCACTCACTTGCCAGTCCCTGATCTTCCCTTTTCTTAACATATAAGTCACCCCTAAGTTTACCCAAGGTACCCCTGTGGACAGGGTGCTATGTATGTTCAAGGTAGGACATGTACTGATCTGTGTGGCATGTCCTGGTAGGGAATTACAGTGCATTTTGTTTTTCAATATAGAAAGGCTATCTGTCCCATAGGATAGAATGGGAGGTAATTTATAACATCTTATACATATAACTTCCCATTGGGACAAGATAGAAAGATGGAATTTAGTATGACTGAACTAAGAATAAAAAAGGCATCTATTAGTAAAGATGATTTTTATATTGCGTGTTTGAAAATACCACTTTTAGAAAGTGGGTATTTTCTTGCTTAGCCATCCTGTATGCCTCTGCTGGTTTGTGGATTGACTATCTGGCTTTGGAGAGACAGGGGATGTACATTCTCTCAAATGGCCACGGGGGGGCATTGCTGTTTGTACTGTCTTTCCTGAATGAGTCAGGGATGGGCTGAATAGACCTGGGTTGCATTCAGAGTAGTGGGAGGAGTTTTCACTAGTACCTGTCTGCCTTGGTCAATGCTGTCTCCACCTGCGGCCAAGAAGCTGCACTAGTGAGGACAGACCTGGTTTTGGCTGGGCAAAGAGCTCCTCTGCCACCAGAGAACATAGGAAAGTGTGCTATAAGAAGTGGGGCCCAGACCCCAGAACTTTAGATTACTGCTGAACTAAGGAACCTGCCAGGAAGAAGGGCTGGAAAAGCTGTCAGGACGAACTGCCACTTTGCTGCATGTTCTGCTGTGTTGGCCTGCTGCTTGCTGCATCTGTCTTGGGCAGGGAAAGGACTGGATTGTACTTTCATCATCCTGCTGTTAGTGTTTTCTCCAAATGCTTGAGGTAGAGCTTGCCTCCTGTTGGAAGTCTCAGGGAGATAAAAGACTTCAGAGAACTTACTGAAATCAACAATGCTGCCACTTTGCTGTGTTGTCGCTTTGCTGGGTTGGCCTGCAGTTGCTGCTTCTGCCTTGGGCAGTGAAAGGACTGGATTGAACTTTCTTTACTTGCTCCGAGTATCTCCAAGGAGTTGCCTCCTGTTCTGAAGTCTCAGGGACTGCAAAGACTTCATCAACCATCTGGGTACCGCTTCTGAACTGTTGTTTCAATTGTCACATAGAAGAGAAAAGCAACCTACTCTGTCCGTCGCTGGCTCTGTGTCCTGACGGCACCAAAGAGGGCACCATCCGCATCTTGCACTGCAACCCTGGTCTCACCGATGCCACCTCCACCAAACCGCTGCTTGCAAAGTGACCTGTGGGCACCGCACTCTGCTTTGCCTGGATTCACTTCACCATCCTGGTCTTACCAACGCCGCCGCTGTATGCTGTATGCTGTATGCGACTTCCGTGACCGCATCGTGGATTGGGGGCACCGCTCGTAAGTTTCACGACTCACCGCTCAGTCCCGCACCACAGTCCAGACCGGGCGATGCCATCTCCCCGTGACTGGCTCTGTCACCTGCACTATGATATGTCAGCTCTGCAACGAGCACCGCGTTCACTCTGTGCTGCAGCCCTGGTCTCACTGATACCGGTGGAGGACGGTCACAGAGCCACTGCCTGCACTGCAAAATGCGGGCACCGCACGCCACACCGCTACATTTAGCATCGCAACCTCGACGATTGCCGGACCAGCCGGCACTAATGTGTTGGCCGCAACACAAAAGGTACTGTTTACAAGTCTGTTGATGCCCCTGACCGATGCGATCAGATGGAACTGTTGGAATAGTTGTTTACAGCACCGCAGTAGCCCCGGACAGAACTACCGACTCAGAAGAAGTGTGTTTTCACGTTATCTTTGCAAACCTGAAGTATTCTCGCAAAGTGCATATTTTGATGTACCTGTATGTTGGATATTTATCAATTTTCGTCTTGTTTTGGATATATAAAAAATATTGGATATTTTTCTAACCTGATATGGTGTCCTTTTGTTTTGTTTTCAATGTATTACTGTTGGTTATGTACAAATGCTTCACACACTGCCACTGAGATAAGCCTGGCTTCTCGTGCCAAGCTACCAAGGTGGTGAGAAGGAGTTATTTTAAGAGTGTAAATCCCTTACCCTGACTAGGAAGAAGGGTCCCTACTTGGACAAATGTACCTACCTCTGCCAACTAGAGACCCCCATATCTAACAGTTACTTTAGTGAATAAGTTATATTTACCTGAGATAACTTTAACTCATGGATTTCAGTGGTGACTTTAACATCTCTTCAACCTTTGCTTTTTTCTGTGAATTTCTAAGGTTGTTTTTCAGGGCAAAGTCAGATATTATTACCACAACTAACTATTATTTCACTTTAACAACTAGTTTTATCAGTGAATATCTAGGATTTATTTAATATAAAGCAATATTTCATTACCATATATAATGCCAACTCCACACTGGACCAAGCCCTGCCGCAAAATCCCTACCCATGGGCAGTCAATCTTTGGCATGTACAGCCTTTGGCCAGGCCCTGAGCCCAATCCCAGGGTGCCCAACATCCCCGCCATGCGCAGCAAGGAGACTTAGGTGCATGGTCTAGTACCCAATTTCCAACGGAGCTCATGCCTAATTATGTGATGTTACTATATAAAAGGTGTAATTTTAAATAAGATAGACCAACTGACAATTTCTAAGTGCCAGAACATCAAAATATAAAATGTGAGACTATTGATTCTACAAAGGGAACAGCATATTAACATACATAAAGCAGGCCTATTATCTTTGTCAAAAGTTCACCAATATATATAATCAAATGTGGATTACATAAATTCATTCATTGCAATATTTAATAAAAGTGACTGTCCTATATATTTAATCATAAGCCTTATTTTTAAAAAAATCAACGTCTTTGAGTTTTTCTTTTTAATGTTTTCAGACATAAAATGCAGACATAGAATCCACCACAAGGGAGCTATGCACTCCAGCTAAAGAGCATATAGCTCCAGGTTCAAGTGCTTTAAAAACAATATGGTACACTCTCCTGGGGTCCAGGATTAAATGATCCAGGAGACTTTTTTATCATAAAATATTTAGAAATAGGTTGCAATGGAGGCCCTGCATTATCAGTCTCCTACATGAATGGAATTGGCACCAATGTGATGGGTACATTGTCCATGAAATATTAAACAATCTGACTTGCAGGAAAGATGAAAGTGCTTTGGAATATGTTCAAATCCCTTTATTTCATGAACAAAATAATATCTGCAAACTTACGTGTGAAGTAAAGCCACTCAATATATATTCATGTATAAAGGCTTAAGGAGCTTTTACCTCGAATGTGGTGCTCCTGATCTAATGACTTACGATGTAAAGGTACTCCTAATGAACTTACCTGTGATGTGACTACAGACATTACCTCAAATCTATAAACTCTCTGGAGACATTTAGGGGCAGATTTACAAGAAAGCAATGCATCGCTAGAGATGTGTGACTTTCCCATTATGGACAGCCCTTACGTCACCATGGATGTGCCGTATTTACAATACGATACCAAAGGGGATGCTTGTTTCCGGTCCAGGGAAGACATGGCTTGGCAGTTCGGGCTGGACTGTTTCCATGAGGCACTGGGTCAGACCGATTTGCACATGGTTATGTCTGAACTGGGGTGGCTGAGTGAGTTAAAGAATGGTGATGGATTAAATCCAGATCAGTTGACTGGGGGTGAGAGTTTGATTTGCTCAAACGCTCCGTCCATCATCACCTTCTGTATCGCTTTGTTTGCCCTAAGTTGGCAGGGTATGCTCAGACGTGAGTCCCTTGCTCACTTGGCCACTGGATTCAAGATAGCCTGGCTGATGAGGATTAAGAATCCAAAACCAGTCTCAGGATGCTTGTGTCCGGTCCAGGGAAGACATGGCTTGGCAGTTCGGGCTTGACTGTACCATGAGGCACAGGGTCAGACTGATTTGCATATGGCCATGTCTGAACTGGGGTGGCTGAGTGAGCTAAAGAATGGTGATGGATTAAACCCAGATGAGTTGACTGGGGATGAGTGTTTGATTTGCTCAAACGCTCTGTCCATCATCCCCTTTTGTATCGCTTTGTTCGCCCTAAATTGGCAGGGTATACTTAGACGTGAGCCCCTTGCTCACTTGGCCACTGGATTCAAGATAGCCTGGCTGATGAGGATTATGAATCCGAAACCGGTCCCAGGATGCTTGTTTCTGGTCCAGGGAAGACATGGCTTGGCAGTTCGGGCTGGACTGTTCCCATGAAGCACAGGGTCAGACTGATTTGCATATGGTCATGTCTGAACTGGGGTGACTGAGTGAGCTAAAGAATGGTGATGGATTAAACCCAGATCAGTTGACTGGGGGTGAGTGTTTGATTTGCTCAAACGCTCCGTCCATCATCCCCTTTTGTATTTACATGACGTATCTGTTGACGGAAAATCAAGCATTGCTGGAGTTGTGTCGCAAGCATGATGCAACTCCAGCAATGTGTGTTGTGGCCTATTCCCAATACGCTGCATCACTCCCTCTGCCTGTTTCAAGCAGGCGTAAGGTTTTGACGCAGTGGCGTCCAAAAAGTCACGCAGTGAAATCTTTTAGATTTTACTGCATCACTTTTATGAGGCTGTCCTGCGTGGGAACGCCTAACATGCATATATTATACCTGACGCAGGTATAATGTCATGCAGGGTTTTTACAACGTGACACATCTCCCTAGATGCGTCAAGTTGTAAATGGGCCGCAAATTTTACGCCACTGCTGCATCACAAAAGTGACACAACAATGGCACAAAAGTGATGCAAGCGGCTTGTAAATCTGCCCTGAAGTTGCAGGCTCTTGTTTTCAATTGAATGTTTCTAAATTCTCCCTAAATGTTTGAAGAGCACCAAAAAAGTGGTAGCATTTACATTTTTATTAATAGGAACTGAAATTAAATGTTTCTGAAAGTGAAAATACACAGAAGGAAGCAGATTTTCACAGCACAGACAAAGCACATGGGCCATGCACCAGATAACTAGAGATGGCAAGTCAGGGAAATAAATCCAGACACCTTCTTTTCAAAAAGTGAGGCTAAATTTAAAGAACAATTCCAAAAACTGACTGACTATGTGAGACAGGATGCGCCCTTTATTGTTACATATTACATAATTGTATTTGTTTTTCTTGGTTAGAAAGACATTGTTAAGTCTGCGTCTGCATTAGGTACAGCTATTCAATGTCCAGGTCTATAAACTGAGGCTAATGGTTTCAGCCTTTTATTACACTGTGTATTTCCGCACTGTATAATTACAAATACAATAAAATAATCTGTTATGAAACGAATCTGTTGGCATTATTGCTGTGTTTTATTCTATGAGTTCAAACCTGAAATTAGAATCACAATCTCTCTATTTCTCTAAGCCACTGAATCCCCGCACAGTGTCAAGTGGAAGATTGTGTTTTATTGTTGCCAATTATCCATGCATGCGCCAGTGAGGGCGGTCAGTCCTGCTTGGCGTTTATATTTCAGACAGCGTGTTAGTCATGTTGTGTCATAATCTGTCATTTAGGAAAAAAATGTAATGATATGAGTATGGCTTTCTGGAGAAACATATTTCTTCTTACCATAAAATAATATAATATGAGCAGTATGTACTATGTATGCATCATGTCTTACCAACAGAGGGGCAGAATTACAAGCCCCTTACGATGTCAGTATGTCACTTATTGTAACACACCAGCAGCGCATTTTTCTGCCCCATATTTACAAGGACAGGAAACGCCACCCTGCGTGACTTTTCCTGTCCTTGTAAATGGGCCTTTTTTCACGCAGCTCTTTGTGTGAAAGGGGTGCTCCATGGGTGTTGCTGTGGTTGTTCCCACGCAACACCCATGGAACCAGACACATTTCCAGATTTACAAGAAATCGTAAATGTGGAAATTAATCTCGAATGCGCAACGATGAGCAATGTGTTCATTTCTCCTCTTTCTATGCGTACTGCATTCTGCAAATATGTTGCATCCCTGTGCTTCCAAACTAATACGATTCAGAAAAGGGGGTGGTGATGAACAGAGTGTCTGAATTAAGCAGACCACTCTTACCCAGTCCAAAGATCAGGGCTTGATCCATCACCGTTATTTATCTCACTGCCCCATCCCAGCTCAGAACCTGGCTATATGCAAATTAGTCTGTCCCTGGCCCAGTGCATCATGGGAACAGGGCAGACCAAACTACCAAGCCAATTCTTCACCAGAAAGGAGACAAGCTACCGGGGACCGGTTTCTGGCATTTCAGCCTCTTCGGCCCGGCTTGCTTGAATCCTGATGGAGCAGTGAGAAAGGGACTCATGTCTGAGTATACCCTGCCACACCTATAGTGGCCAAAAACGATTCAGAAAAGGGGGTGGTGATGAACAGAGTGTCTGAATTAAGCAGACCACTCTTACCCAGTCCAAAGATCAGGGCTTGATCCATCACCGTTATTTATCTCACTGCCCCATCCCAGCTCAGAACCTGGCTATATGCAAATTAGTCTGTCCCTGGCCCAGTGCATCATGGGAACAGGGCAGACCAAACTACCAAGCCAATTCTTCACCAGAAAGGAGACAAGCTACCGGGGACCGGTTTCTGGCATTTCAGCCTCTTCGGCCCGGCTTGCTTGAATCCTGATGGAGCAGTGAGAAAGGGACTCATGTCTGAGTATACCCTGCCACACCTATAGTGGCCAAAAACGATTCAGAAAAGGGGGTGGTGATGAACAGAGTGTCTGAATTAAGCAGACCACTCTTACCCAGTCCAAAGATCAGGGCTTGATCCATCACCGTTATTTATCTCACTGCCCCATCCCAGCTCAGAACCTGGCTATATGCAAATTAGTCTGTCCCTGGCCCAGTGCATCATGGGAACAGGGCAGACCAAACTACCAAGCCAATTCTTCACCAGAAAGGAGACAAGCTACCGGGGACCGGTTTCTGGCATTTCAGCCTCTTCGGCCCGGCTTGCTTGAATCCTGATGGAGCAGTGAGAAAGGGACTCATGTCTGAGTATACCCTGCCACACCTATAGTGGCCAAAAACGATTCAGAAACCGGTCCCCGGAAGCTTGTTTCCTTCCCAGTACAAGAATTGGCTTGGTAGTTTGGTTTGCCCTGTTCCCATCATGCACTGGGACAGGAACAGACTAATTTGCATATAGCCAAGTTCTGAGCTGGGATGGTGCAGTGAGCTAAAAAACGGTGATGGATCAAGCCCTGATCTTTGGACTGGGTAAGAGTGGTCTGCTTAATTCAGGCACTCTGTTCATCACCACCCCCTTGTCTGAATCATTTTGTCCACCATAAGCGTGGAAGGGTATACTCAGATGTGAGTCCCTTGCTCATTGCACCATCAGGATTCAAGCGAGCCGGGCCGAAGACGCCTGAAATGGCAGAAACCGGTCCCCGGAAGCTTGTTTCCTTCCCAGTACAAGAATTGGCTTGGTAGTTTGGTTTGCCCTGTTCCCATCATGCACTGGGACAGGAACAGACTAATTTGCATATAGCCAAGTTCTGAGCTGGGATGGTGCAGTGAGCTAAAAAACGGTGATGGATCAAGCCCTGATCTTTGGACTGGGTAAGAGTGGTCTGCTTAATTCAGGCACTCTGTTCATCACCACCCCCTTGTCTGAATCATTTTGTCCACCATAAGCGTGGAAGGGTATACTCAGATGTGAGTCCCTTGCTCATTGCACCATCAGGATTCAAGCGAGCCGGGCCGAAGACGCCTGAAATGGCAGAAACCGGTCCCCGGAAGCTTGTTTCCTTCCCAGTACAAGAATTGGCTTGGTAGTTTGGTTTGCCCTGTTCCCATCATGCACTGGGACAGGAACAGACTAATTTGCATATAGCCAAGTTCTGAGCTGGGATGGTGCAGTGAGCTAAAAAACGGTGATGGATCAAGCCCTGATCTTTGGACTGGGTAAGAGTGGTCTGCTTAATTCAGGCACTCTGTTCATCACCACCCCCTTGTCTGAATCATTTTGTCCACCATAAGCGTGGAAGGGTATACTCAGATGTGAGTCCCTTGCTCATTGCACCATCAGGATTCAAGCGAGCCGGGCCGAAGACGCCTGAAATGGCAGAAACCGGTCCCCGGAAGCTTGTTTCCTTCCCAGTACAAGAATTGGCTTGGTAGTTTGGTTTGCCCTGTTCCCATCATGCACTGGGACAGGAACAGACTAATTTGCATATAGCCAAGTTCTGAGCTGGGATGGTGCAGTGAGCTAAAAAACGGTGATGGATCAAGCCCTGATCTTTGGACTGGGTAAGAGTGGTCTGCTTAATTCAGGCACTCTGTTCATCACCACCCCCTTGTCCGGATCCAAACTAATACAGCACAGCAAAGTGACTTGCTGCACCGTGCTGCGTTAGTTTATTGTAAATGTGCCCTAAAGGATTCATGTGTTGACACATTTTCATTTTATAGAGCTGCACTGAATTTTATTCAGTTCTTTTATATATTGACGTTTTCACGTGTTGCTTTGTATTGCCAGAAACAGGGTTGGTGTCACCCGGTGGGGGTAACTCATGGTGTCACCCCCTCACAACTTACCGGATGGACCATCTCACCCTCTGCCTGCACCATGTCCCCTCTGCCTGCACCATCTCCCCTCTGCCTGCACCATCTCACCCCCTGCCTGCACCTTCTCTCCCTTAGCCTGCACCATCTCACCATCTGCTGCACCATCTCCCCTTTGCCTGCACCATCTCCCCTCTGCCTGCACCATCTCTCCCTTTGTCCGCACCATCTCCCCTCCACCTGCACCATCTCTCCCTCTGACTGCACCATTCCTCCCCATGCTTCCGCCATCTCTCCCTCCGCCTGGGCCAACTCTCCCTCTGACTGCACCATCTCTCCCTCTGCCTGCACCATTTCCCCCCTGCCTGCACCATATCTCCTCTGCCTGCACCATCTCCCCCTCTGCCTACACCATCTCCCCGCTGCCTGCACCATCTCTCCCTCTGCCTGCACCATCTCCCCTCTGCCTGCACCATCTCCCCCTCTGCCTGCACCATCTCTCCCTCTGCCTGTACCATCTCCCCACTGCCTGCACCATCTCCCTTCCGCCTGCACCATCTCTCGCTCTGTTGGGACCATCTACCCTCTGCCTGCACCATCTCACCCCCTGCCTGCACCATCTCTCCCTCAGCCTGCACCATCTCACCCTCTGCCTGCACCATCTCCCCTCTGCCTGCACCATCTCTCCCTTCGTCCACACCATATCCCCTCCGCCTGCACCATCTCTCCCTCTGCCTGCACCATCTCCCCTCCACCTGCACCATCTCTCCGTCTGCCTGCACCATCTCTCCCTCTGCCTCCGCCATCTCTCCCTCCGCCTGCGCCATCTCTCCCTCTGCCTGTGCCATCTCTCCCTCTACCTGGACCATCTCCCCCCTGCCTGCACCATCTCCCCTCTGCCTGCACCATCTCCCCCTCTGCCGGCACCATCTCCCCCTCTGCCTGCACCATCCCTCCCTCTGCCTGCACCATCTCCCCTCAGCCTGCACCATCTCCCCCTCTGCCTGCACCATCTCTCCCTCTGCCTGCACCATCTCCCCTCTGCATGCACCATCTCCCCTCTGCCTGCACCATCCCTCCCTGCCTCGTCACCATCTCCCCTCCGCCTGCACCATCTCACCCCCTGCCTGCACCATCTCCCCTCTGCCTGCACCATCTCTCCCTTTGTCCGCACCATATCCCCCCTGCCTGCACCATCTCCCCTCTGCCTGTGCCATCTCTCCCTCCGCCTGCACCATCTCTCCCTCTGCCTGCACCATCTCCCCCTCTGCCTGCACCATCTCCCCCTCTGCCGGCACCATCTCCCCCTCTGCCTGCACCATCCCTCCCTCTGCCTGCACCATCTCCCCTCTGCCTTTACCATCTCCCCCTCTGCCTGCACCATCTCTCCCTCTGCCTGAACCATCTCCCCTCTGCATGCACCATCTCCCCTCTGCCTGCACCATCTCTCCCTGCGTCGGTACCATCTCCCCTCCGTCTGCACCATCTCACCCCCTGCCTGCACCATCTCCCCTCTGCCTGCACCATCTCTCCCTTTGTCCGCACTATATCCCCCCTGCCTACACCATCTCCCCTCTGCCTGCACCATCTCCCCCTCTGCCTGCACCATCTCCCCTCTGCCTGCACCATCTCTCCCTGCGTCGGCACCATCTCCCCTCCGCCTGCACCATCTCACCCCCTGCCTGCACCATCTCTCCCACTGCCTGCACCATCTCACCCTCTTCCTGCACCATCTCTCCCTCCACCTGCACCATCTACCCTCTGCCTGCACCATCTCTCCATCTGCCTGCACCATCTCACCCTCTGCCTGCACCATCTCTCCCCTCCGCCTGCACCATCTCACCCTCTGCATTCACCATCTCCCTCTCTGCCTGCACCATCCCTCCCCCTCCGCCTGCAACCCCCTCCCCCGCCTGCTGCACTTTTAACCCTTTCCTCAACGCCTTCTCCCCCCCCCATGGTTTTCCCCTCACAGTTCTCGGCTCTACACAAAGTGACTGAAATAAACTCATGAAATGTGCTTTGCATTCGTGGGCGTGCCACTGAGAGGATACGTTTAAATAGACACAGAAGACACACTCGCCTTCACCTTCAAGCAGAGCTGTGTTACACAGCGTAACCAGATGGTGTCACCCCATGTGAGGGTGTCACCCGGTCAGGTCCGCACCCCCGCACCCCCCGAACCACCCTAGTGACGCCACTGGCCAGTTATGCCCCTTTTTGTGAATAGCGATTAGTATCATGGTAACAAATTTAAATTGAAGATCTAAATTCATTTCTTTTGCAGCATTGAAAGAACAATTAGCTAGCGTTGTGCTTGCATGTTGACTCCTAGTATTAACCCATTTTCTTGCTTTTGACGCCTTGAAGTAAGAGATGTCAGGAGAATGGAGTTGAAGGATAAAACATTATGGAAAACTCCA
This sequence comes from Lissotriton helveticus, assembly GCF_964261635.1. Lineage (NCBI taxonomy): Eukaryota > Metazoa > Chordata > Amphibia > Caudata > Salamandridae > Lissotriton > Lissotriton helveticus. The sequence continues at coordinate 1,570,362,247 of NC_136067.1, forward strand.
CTTTTAAAATGTGCATGAGACAGGAGTTCCAGGCAGTTTTAGCCTGAATCTTTACCAATTTATTTTTCTATTTACACAGAAAAAGATCAATGAATACAAAACAAGCATTTACAATGCAATGGTCTCGGCTTTGTTAAAGTTACAGTTATTGGCATTGCAAATGGCATTTTTTTTAAACAGAAATAAATTGTATTGTCATTTACAATGGCAATAGGTTAGCATTAGAGAGTAGTAGAGAGTATTAGCGGACACAGAGCCCCACACACAGAGCCACACACACACAGACAGCCACACACACACACACAGAGTTACACACACACACAGAGTCACACACACACACAGAGAGAACCACACACACAGAGCCACACACACAGCTCTCTGCCCAGTAAAGCCCCAGGGCACAGAGGCACAAAAACCGGATCACAAGCAGGGCACAAAAACCGAATCACAAGCAGGGCACAGAGGCACAACAACCGGATCAAAAGCAGGGAACAGGGGCACGAACAGGGAACAGAGGCATGATCAGGGAACAGAGGCACAAGCAGGGAACAGAGGCACAAGCAGGCACAAGCAGGGAACAAAGGCACGAAAACCGGATCACAAGCAAGGAACAGAGGCACGAACACCAGATCACAAGCAGGGAACAGAGGCACAAAAACCGGATCACAAGCAGGGAACAGAGGCACAAGCAGGGAACAGAGGCACAAGCAGGGAACAGAGGCACAAAACCAGATCACAAGCAGGGAACAGAGGCACGAGCAGGGAACAGAGGCACAAGCAGGGAGCTGTTGAAGCTCTTTTATGGTCTGTATCTGCAGCGCGGGGACACACTGAGTTAAGTGTAACCAGGCGCTTTACAAACTTTATTATTATTATAGGCACAAGCAGGGACCAGAGGCACAAGCAAGGAACAGAGGCACGAAAACCAGATCACAAGCAGGGAACAGAGGCACGAGCAGGGAACAGAGGCACAAGCAGGGAACACAGGCACAAGCAGGGAACACAGGCACAAGCAGGGAACAGAGGCACGAAAACCAAATCATAAGCAGGGAACAGAGGCACAAGCAGGGAACAGAGGCACAAGCAGGGAACAGAGGCACACGCAGGGAACAGAGGCACAAGCAGGGAATAGAGGCTCAAGCAGGGAACAGAGGCACAAGCAGGGAACGGAGGCACGATAACCAGATCACAAGCAGGGAACAGAGTCACAAAAACCGGACCCGATTTTCTTTTTTACGGTTTCACTGAGCTAATGGACACCGACACCGGACCCCATTCATTCCTTCACACCAAAGCCAAACAGTGAGGTATCCTAGGTGAGGCGAGGCCATGCCCCCAGTACCACCTCTCCCCCACCAAGATAGACATACCCTCTACCATGCCCCTAAACCTCGGCAGACCACCATTCTCTTTTTCCCCCGAAGATTTACCTGCACATCCTCATTCTGCAGCTCGTTGATCAGCACGACAATGGGGTAAAGCGAGTCGTCTCCATCAGCACCAGCCATCCTGAGCCCGAGAGAAAAGCAGACCACTTCCGGCCGCAAAGAGGAAGGCGTGGGGTCTCCGGGAGGAAGCGGCAGCTGGAGCAGGGGCGGGGAACTTTACCCGAAGGTCAGAGCACTTCACAATAGTAAGAGAACTGATACATGAGATAAACCCGAAGCATGTACAAGTTAAAACAAAACTCGTATCAGGGCTGCTTTCGAGAAGCTTCATACTGTTCGCTGGTTATTCAGTAGACGTCTGTACCTGGCATTTTGGTTTGAATTTTTGCCCAAAAATGCTTCTGGAAACAGCGTCTACTAAAACCAAATGGATCGGGGATGAATGAGGCAAGATAGGAAGTGGGAGGGATATCACGTGTTTGTACTTTAATCTGGTGTCAGCTGACTCTGTAGCTATAAAGCGCCTGTCTTGTAAGTACACAACCACGTTTCTCCGAGGCGAAGCAAGAATGCCTCGGAGAAACCAGCGTCATTTTCGGATTCGGGGCGTGGTTTTCTTTCTCTCCTCTTCCTATTGGCTGGAAGGTAAAATTCCAGCCAATGGGAAGAGGAGAGAAAGAAAACAGAAAGAAGTGAAAAAACACGCCCCCGAATCCGGTCTTCAACGGAGTGACACCCCTCTCCTCCAATGGCTGGCCTCCGTTTAGGAAGCCAGCCAATGGAGAAGAGGGGCGGGTTCAAGCCCCCATACTGAAGCCAATATTTCTCACCAGCGAGACTGTGCAAGCGCAGCCTACGCAGGCCGAGACCTAAAAAAGGAGTACGAGCTTCATTCCAGGAGAGAACGCAGTACCGTTGCTTTTAAGCTAACATATGAACTCGAGTTTTTTTTTTTAGGCTCGTTGTGCACATTTTCAATAAAGAACACAATATCAGATGACAACATTGAGAGACAAAATGATGTGACAAGTGTACAAAGAAATGCAAAAGACCCCAAGAAAATACAGGACGACCTGCAATGGCAGGAAAAGGAAATATGCATTTCAAGTAAAGGAATACAGCTGAACCTCTTGCAGAAGGCAGTCACCTGACTGACAACTCAGACCTCTTCGGGGTCCTGTCCTTATCATAATTGATTCCCGTCCTACTGAACGAACATATGCCTATTGGTACCTAATTAGGAAAGTGGCATTTCTTACAAATGTGCAAAAAAATGTAAGACACAGGGGGCGTGGCTAGCAGCCGACTGCAATGGCTGCGTAGTAAGTAGGCTCCGTGGAGAAGACTGCCCTTCCAACGATCCGCACATTGATCCGCTAAGTTAACAGACTCCGGAGGCTGGGACCGAGCAGCTTTGGCCGGTGAAGATCCGGTATCGCAGCCCGATTGGGAACCAGAGATATTCGGTGCAAGTACCCGGCGGCCCGCAGCAAAACCCTGCACCGGCCTGTAGTGGTACGAGAACCCGACCGGAAGTAGAAGCAGGATGGTAGGGACAAACAGGAAGTGCGCCCTGCCGTCCCCGAGTCCGGAACTCCGGAAAATCAAGGCGCCGCAGCAGATCCGCCGCAACCAACGGAGGTGCAGCCGACTGGGAACACCGAAACCACTCATAGGCAAAGAACTTGGCACAGAAGCAGCGGCACCTCAGTGTGAGAACTCCCTTGGCGCGATCCTGCTGCAAGGTTGGTAAGGAGGGGGAACGCAACAGCAGGAATTGACGGAGTTGGAGCTGGGGCTGCACGCAGCGAGTACGGCACACATGGCGGACCCTACGCCGGGGTCGCTGCGTGAACTACAGCGGTGCCAGCAGCGGCGTGGGGACCATCTGAAACGACAGACTGTTGCCAGCATTACGGCAACCGCACACAAAATATATGATGTAGGGGATAGAGCTAGAAAAATGCTAGCCTGGTTGGACAAAAAGGGGGGAGGCACCAAAGGCATATTACATCTCCACGCCTCGGACGGGTCACTCCGATCACGCCCAGAGGAGATAGTCAACACATTAGCAGACTACTTTCAGGCAGTATATACCCCGAACAGAGAGGTGACGAAAGAGGCGGCATTAGATATACTTAGCCCCATACCGACTCGGATGCTTACATTGGAGGCAGCAGAGGAACTGGAAGCAGACCTCTCGACTGAGGAAATACAAGGGGCCATCAGCGCAGTGGCGTCCCGGAAAGCATTGGGCCCCAACGGGTTTCCCATTGAGTGGTACAAACTGATGTCTGAGACATTAAGTACGCCACTGCTGGCAATGTACATGGAAAGTTTAGAACTTACTGAGTTCCCGCCAGACCAACGCACTGCAACCATCGTGGCAATCCCGAAGCCCGGAAAACCACCAATGGCTTGTACCTCCTATCGCCCAATATCTCTCCTAAATGCAGAAGCGAAACATTTTGGTGAAACTGTTAGCTACCAGATTGATGTCCCACCTCCCACAACTGATCCACCCGGATCAATCGGGCTTCATGCCTAACAGAAACACAGCCCTGAACCTTCGCCGCGTCCATGGAGCATTGGTGCGAGCGACGCAATTGTCGGAATCGGCAGTAATACTATCGTTAGACGCCAGAATGGCGTTCGACATGGTCGAATGGCAATATCTTTTTGCGGTGCTTTCTCATAAGGGTTTCGGCCCTAAATTTATGTCCTGGATACAACTCCTTTATACGAACCTGATTGCACACGTAACAGCAAACGGCCACATCTCACACACCATACAACTTGCGAGGGGGACTCGACAGGGGTGCCCTCTGTCCCCGTTGTTGTTTGCCCTGGTGCTAGAACCACTAGCGACATTGATCAGAACTACTCCGTTGTTGAAAGGTATCGGTTGGAGGGAGGGATGGGAAGATAGAGTCTCCCTCTACGCCGACGACATGCTCGTCTACATGACGGAACCAGAAAGTGGCATACCAGAGCTTCTTGTGCTTTGTAATGCCCACGGGGTAGTATCCGGTTACATGATTAACTGGACAAAATCAGTGATTTATGTGCTGAGCGGGCCGGCCCCAGTCCTACCCGATGATTGCCAACTGGAGGTGGCGGCGGACTCCTTTAAATACCTCGGCATACATATTACTAAGGACTCGGCCGAGTTCTATGATAAAAATTTAAAGCCCAAATTGGACCGCCTACGGCGAGGCGTGCACCATTGGGGGAATCTGCCTTTGACACTGCTGGGGAGAGTGGCGCTTTTTAAAATGATGGCACTTCCACGCTTCCTTTATGCACTCGAAAACACACCGTACCCGGTACCCCCACGCTACTTCCAACACGTTACAGCCGTAGTCTCTAGCCTGCTCTGGGGGCCCGTCCGGCACGAATAGCACAGGTAAAGCTGAATAGAAGCAGGTACGAGGGCGGAATCGCATTGCCAAACTTGCAGATGTACTACTGGGCAACACAACTCAAGGCTATCAATCACTGGCTACATGTGCCCCAGGACGACCCAGCCTACAGGGCTGACAGAGAGCAATTAGGCACACACAGTTTACTGGCAGCGCTTTACCACAAAGGACTGGCAGCGGCACTTATAGGACCCACGAAACATACAGTAGCGATATGGTACTCGGCGCAAACGCAGCTTAAATGGAAAGGCGTGATCACGAAACTCACCCCATTATGGGACACTAAAGCGCTGGGACACTTAAGGCGGAGCAAGGGCTTTACGCAGTGGGACAATATAGGCATATCAACAGTGGGTGACTTGTGGACAGAGGGATCAGTGATCCCATTTCCCCAACTCCGGCAACAATATGACCTTCGCCCAAACGAAATTTATAGGTACATACAAGTCAGACATGCTCTGTTAGCAGCGATACCAGCGGACTCTGACGTCCCCGATGCCTCCCCGTTGGATGACCATCTGCTTACAGATTATATGCAGCGCAGCGCCACCTCCCTCACATGTCGCAAACTGATAAATAACCTGCCAGGCCCACATGCAAACTGCGAGAGAAATGGGTGGACGAATTGGGAGACAGAATGGAACGAAACGCTTGCATCGCCAAAAGAGGTGGGCGTCTCAGCTGAGTTTCGTCTTGTGCAGCTTAAGATTCTGCATAGGATCTATTACACCAGGATCACATTACACAAGCTCAACCGGGCGCAGCATCCTTACTGTCTCCGGGGGTGTGGGGAGGAAGGGACTTTTCTGCACACCATTTGGGACTGCCCGAATATACAGGACTACTGGAGGCAAGTAATGCGCACTATCTCACAAACACTAAGGGGTCTCCCTTACACCAGAGCCCCGACAAATGCCTGCTGAATATATGGGACCCAAACGGTCTCTCACGGCACGGTCTGATCTGGGGCACGATAGGAATTATGGTAGCTAAGAGAGATACAGCGCAGAAGTGGGGAGCAGCAGACTCACCGACATTGACGCATTGGTGCCGAAATATGGACGGGCTGATGCTGACAGAGAGGGCGTTATATACAATGAGGGCATGCCCACGCAAGTGGAAAAAGGTCTGGATGCCCTGGAATACATATAGGGGGGACCTGTATGACCCACTGCCTGAGGATGATGTTGTCGGTTCAGAGGATGAGGGGGAGGAGGATAGAGATCTTATGTCAGATGGAGGTGTGTAGTGACCGCAACACATGTATACATCCAGTGCAGACGCTTCATGTGTCGCCCTCGGTGCGACCGGTGTGCACAAGACTATGATTGAAAGTAAAACTGTTTATGGACTATTGAGAATACCATCGACCTGCCAAAGTTACTATTTGGTTTATCGTTAATTATAACTATTGGAAACAAATGATTTTCAGCATACTTCCATAAGAAAATGTAAGACAACACTGTATCTGTAGCAAAGCCAGAGTAAGTTGCTTCTATCTCGCATATTACGCCACCGGACCTGTGGTTGTCGGCTAAAAGGCTGTGTAATTCTAACAGTGATTTAATGTTAATGTACATCAACCGCAGCCGGCCCGCAGGGTTGTAGGCTAAATGCAGTGTAAAGTCGATGATACCTAATAAAGGTCTTACACAAAAAAAAATGTAAGACACAAATATGAACATTTTAAATGGCCACATATATAGTATTTGTTATGACTTCACAAAACAATTTCAAAATTCTGAATAAACTAAAGAAGGGACAAAATCCCTGCCATCTGTGAAAGATATGAGCAGAGCGGTACATGCAAACCGTATAATGTGCCCTCACACCTCAAAAGTCTTTGGATGAAGTAACATTTGAGCACGAACACAGATGTTTAGTTGCAGTCAAGCATAACTGTAGCAGCACGGAAAGTCGAGGTTTGAAGATTTCACTTGTCCTTATCATTGGACCAGATCCTGTGCTCACCTGTTTTTGTGAAACTTGATTGATTTCTTTACTTTTGCTGACGAAAATTAGCAAAGTGGCAATAAAAAAAGTTTCAATAATAACCTTTTTTCTAATGAGGACCCGGGATGAATAGCTATTTAGGGTTTAAACTCAGACAATTTAATGCAGCTTTTTTTCTTTAAAATTAATTGTTCATTGGTATTTAGTTAATACAGTCCTCGACATAGTGGTTAATGTTGGTTTTGTAATATAATGTAATGCAAGGTGGATTTGTGGATCACTGCTTGTAACCCATGAGGGCATTCAAGTGCTGGATACCCTCAGGGTGACAAGGGTTTTTAGAAATTTCTTTAGCAGCCAGTGATTCTCATTCCTATCACAATGTGCTTTTTTCTCCCTTCATGAACAATGTTGATCTGATCACTGTGCTGTAATTGGTTACTGAATGTTTCTCTAGTACGACTATTTATGCTCTTACATTTGTGTCATACTGTGTCATATAATTTATATAGAGAAGAAAAATGATTGCCCCTTCACTAACAAAGACTACTTGTTCCTGCGGACATTAAATGCAGCAGTAAGGCTATCGTGCCACAGTTAACAGCAAGCTGTCTTTTAAGAGATTTATAAAATAGAAAGGCTGCTACAGTTACAAACTGAATTAAAAGGTATCATCGCATACATCAAATGCAGACTTTATGCTGTAGTACCACTTTAGTAAGTAGATGCCATGTTACGTAGAGAGCAAAAGACAGCAGCAACTACACTAAATATTTAAAAACGTTAATTGTTGGTGAATAACTGTAGCTCCAATATTTTCTTTTTAATTGTTTCAACCTAAAATAGTATATATTTATCAAACCTGTTTAATCTTGACTGGGTTTAGAGATATCACTGAGGCCACGTTATACTAACAGAGAGTGGTGGCACAAAGCAGTACATCATAACACATATACCAGTGTGAACCAACAATTAGAAGCAACAGTATGCCAAGTTTAAAACTAAAAGCCAAGTTAGCACTGCAAATAATGACCATGCCTTGATTTGTGCCAACATCCTGATAATTTATGCAAAGTGGGCTAAATGACCAAGAACAGTGCTCAGTAACCTAATCACTAGTACAAATGTACCAAACCCACAGAATGTATTGCTTCTTAGTACATGAATAAAAAGTGAAAAACCTTTTTTGCCTAAAAAGTAGGTTCAAACCTGAAACTGTCCTCCTCGACCAATTGCAATGAAATGTCATATGTCAACATAGTCACAGACCTCTGTAAATCATAATCAAATGAACCCAGGAGAAGTCTACAAAGGGCAAATACTTGACAGAGACTGTAGATCAATTGCTACAGGACATTATGAAGCACATACATTGACTAAGCAGTGAAGTTACATTGTACCTCTTTAAACAAATAGCACTATCCCTTGAGCCAACAACAGGTAAGTCACATAAATACCCGTGCATGCCAGAGTACATTTAAATATAGCATCTCCTGTGCTCAGGCTTCATCCGCATTACAGCTGGGGTATGAGCTAATATCTTACCAAATGCTTATCTGCATTTTTACCATGTGTTGTGGGTGCAATCTTGATCACTGCCACAACAACTGAGGTTTCCTAATCCAGGGCTCAAAATGCACAATGAAAATGCAAGCTATTAAACCACACCCAATTTCACTATATGTGCCACAGGGTGCACATGCCACATTTGTGTCACCTGCAAAAGTGCCACGCATTTACTGGTACAGGAAACAAATGTGTAGGCAATAGGGGATGCAATGCACTGCTTTGCAAATGTGGAAGCCAAATATTTATTGAGTGTCTGCCTCTTAAATGGGTTCTTTATAGCCTACCTGCACGGATCGGCTTAGATGTCGACTCTTTGCTCCATCCAAGGTATTTTCTCAGCGGGATCTGCATGAGTCCTGCTGATGTCCTGCCCTCCATCGCGATCAGCTTAAATTTGGATTTGCTTGCCCCAGTCCTGCATGACCTCAAGTTTCAACTTAGCACTATTAACTTCTAAGCACTATTTCTGGTTTATTCTCTGTGTGAAGTGTTTTTGTGATGTCTTCATTGTGTTCCTTTGTGTGTTTGTTGCACAAATACTTTACACATTGTCTCTTTAGATATGCCTTATTGCTCTGTGCCAAGCTACCAGAGGATTGGTGATCAGAGGTAAGGATAGGACTTGCGTGTGTGCAATACCATATAGCAATTTATAGTTCACTACAACTCTAAACTAAGACAAATTCAAGTCTTTTTTAATTCGTTCTAATTGACATTTTGATGTTTCCTAAAACCATGTTCGACTCTGGAGAAGCAGCACCTGTAGTAATTGATTTTGAGCTGACCAGGTTAGAGTCTTACATTGGGCAACAGGTAAAGGATAACTGTAACGACTTCCAAGTGCCTACATGGGGATTCACTAGGAAGGTGCAGCTACTGAAGGCTTTGAGAGCCTGGGTAGAGACCCAGGTAGTAGAGGATGGCAATCCGGGGGAGGGAAAGCAGGAAATTCCAGAGGAGGAGGAAGGCCTGATTCTGGATTCCAATGTGGATTTGGGACTGCCCATAGAAGAGGCCAAAGACTTGCCAGGAGCAGTAGTGGCTCCCAGACCGGGGAACAGTATCTCCTCAAGGAACTGGAGGAGAGTAGGGAGGAAAGAAAACTCAAATTGCAGCTTCTCAAGCTGGAGCATGCACACAAATTTGCTTTGGCATATAAAAAGTAAGCTCTAGGCGGGAGAAGACTAGTGATGGAGGAGAGGAAGATGCCCCATGAGCTCAGTCTGAGAGAGCAGGCCATAAGAGCCCTACAAGAGGGGTCCAGCAAATGCAATGGTGGCAGCATATCGCAGTTCCACTGGTGAGTCCATAGTCAGAATACCCAACAATTTGGTGTCCCAAGTATGTTTTGGGGGATGACATAGACAAATGGTTTGCAGTCTATGAGGTGGCTCTAAGAGTGCACAAGATCCCAGATAAGTTACAAGGTGGTAGTTTATGGAGGTATATGCCCACGATGTGGATGGACACACACCTTACAATAGAGTTAGAGGACCAGACATGCTACACTGCTCTGAAGGCCATCCTTGTCAATATGTTTTGACTGACCTCTGAGAGTTATAGGCTCAGATTCAGGGCCAGCCACAAGATCTCATCACAAACACGGGTGGATTTCTTGGATTATGCCAGCAAGGCACTGAAGGGCTGCAGAAGGGGCAGCAAGGTTGATGATTATTCAGGGCTGAACAACTTGATTTTAAAGGAGCACATGCTTGATATTTGTTTTCCAAAGCTACAACATCACCTAGTTGATACCAAGCTCACTGACTCCAGGAAGCTTGCTCAGTAGGCAGATATCTGGGTCAGCACCAGAGTGTCGAAGAAGGCATCTTAGGTGGGACTCCCAAAAGAGAGGTCAGGTTTCCCACCAGAAGGAGACAAAAATATCAGACAAAAATATGAACACACTACTTGAAGCTAAGGGCCAACCCTCACAACAAGCGAAGATAATTGGCCCAAAACAATTACGAGGATCTGCAAAGAATTCCATGCGGGACTAAAATATGCATCTGTACTTATAGCAAAAGACACTTAAAGCTCCACATAACTCCTACAATTATTTTGGTAAAGAAGTTCCCAACAAGTGGTTTTTTAAAATTTTATTTTTACAGGACACAAACATTGATGGATTTGTTAAACTTATTTTAGGATTTTATGTAATGTATTGCAATGGTTTTAAGTAACTATGCAGGAAATAAAGAATCACTTCACCAGAAGGAGGGGGGAGATACAATACATAGTTCTCTAAAGTCCCATAAAAAAACTCACATGGGAAAGGGTCTGGTTCTCATTCCCAATCTGGCCACCAGAAGAAAAAGTACCCTGTCAAAAGTCAGCAGCCCAATCCCATCAAGTGCTATGAGTGCTACAATTATGGGCATTGTAAGGGGAATCCCAAGTCTATAAAAGGAACACCACTTTCCACTGTAAGAAACAATCCAAGAGTGGCTAGTGTAGGGATGGGAAGGCATTTGTCCCAGTTAATGGGGGAAGATAGTGGGGTTACCCTTGTGTCTCTGTGTGACAGTGATATGTTTCCTAAGATCCATGTGCCCTCAAACACTGCTAAGTATAAGCAATACGTCATTATCAATGGGAAAGGTATGAGGGTCTGGGAGACACAGGTGCCAGCTTGACTATGGTGAGAAGTCAGCTCAGTCCATAGAGCATGTGATTCCCAATACACTTCACCAAGCTGTGGTGGCTGACAACAGAGAGGGGCACTACGCAATGGCCCTTGTTCCAATTGAGTGGGGGGCAGAGGTCTTCTGAAGTTTGCTGTGAGCCCTGCAATTTCTGTGGATTGTTTACCTAGTAATGACCGTGAGCACACAATCTAGAAGGAAGAGGAGCTTAGGACTCATGTGGAGATGGGGGTTACCTAATTGATTCTGTGCAACTACAAGGTCCATTGTTTCCCAGAATGGGAGTCAAAAGGGGCTAGAGCCTAGAACAATGGCCAAGCCATTTGCTAAAAAGAAAAAAGGCAGGAGGCATGGTAAACCAGCCCCTAAATGTCTTCCCATTGAGATGGATGGGGCATCTGTGATGGCTGCTCCGGAGCCCAGTGAGGAGGACACTGCTTCCCTTGGTGACTTCCTACACTTGCTGGATAGCATTTAGAAGGAGGATCACCATGGAGGTGTACTATCTCCCGCAAAGGGAGTGTCCTACTCTTGCAGGCATGAGGCAATAGGCGGAAGTCCCAGCAACAGGTGACGTCACTGGGAGTGATCACATTTACTGGGAAGACATCCTCCTTTACAGTGAGCTGAAGGCTCTAGTGCATAGCAAAACAAGGACTCTAGTGGCTCCTTAATGCTACAGGTCCTTCCTATTGGAGCTGGCTCAAGAGATTCCCTTGGTGATTTCCTACACTTGCTGGATAGCATTTAGAAGGAGGATCACCATGGAGGTGTACTATCTCCCACAAAGGGAGAGTCCCACTCTTGCAGGCATGAGGCAATAGGCTGAAGTCCCAGCAACAGGTGAAGTCACTGGGAGTGATCACATTTACTAGGAAGACATCCTCCTTTACAGTGAGCTGAAGGCTCTAGTACATAGGAAAACAAGGACTCTAGTGGCTCCTTAATGCTACAGGTCCTTCCGATTGGAGCTGGCTCAAGAGATTCCCTTGGCATGAAATATGGGCCAAGCCAACACCTTTGCAAGGCTTGACCCACACGTTTATTGGCCTAGGATCAAGAATTCATCAGAGGCATTCTATATAACTTGTGTAACCTGACAGGTCAGTGGGAAGGCAGAGCAGAGGCTAAAAGCTCCCCTTAATTCCTTGCCTGTCATTGGCACACACATTGAGCAGGTGGGCATCAACACCGTTGGGCCTATGGATGCCCAAACTGCATTAGGCAATGGGTTTATCCTAGCTCTGCTGGATCATGTCACTAGGTACCCCAAGGCAATCTATGTGAGGACCATGACTGCACCCATGGTGGCAAAGGACCTGATGGGGATTGTTATCCAAGTGGGACTCCTCGAGTAGGTTGCGTCTGACAGGGTTCCAAACTGTATGTCTGTGTATATGTGGAATGTTGAAGGAGTGTGGGGTAACCGACATGTTCTCCACTCTTTACCATCCACAAACAAATTGGCTTGTTGAGAACTTCCACAAGACCCTGAAGGCCTCCCTGAGGAATATGTGGGACGTTCTCTTACATTGCATGTTATTTGCAAACAGGGAAGTACCATTGAAGGGTGAAGGCTTTAGCCACTTTGAGCTTCTGTATGGATGCAGTATCAGAGGATCACTGAATTTGGTGATTGAGGGGTGTAGCAAGCTCCCAGGAAGATCCCTCAGGATGTAGTGAGCTACATGCTGGCCTTCACAAGACAAATGGCTAATTTGTGGAAGCAAGCTTCTGGAATCTTAGAAGACAGTCAGGCTGTGATGAAAGAGCATGGCCACAATTCAACCAAAGTGGAATTTAGCCTCAGCAGAAAGTGTGGGTTATTAAACCTGTGGAACCCAGAGCCCTCCAGGACCATTAGACTTGGCACTGTGAGGTGACTGAGAAGAAGAGTAAGGCCACCTACCTGGTGGACATTTAGACCCCTAGGCAACTCGACAATATGTGTCATATCAATCACCCCAAACTCCACTTTGAGAGGTCTGAGATCACCATGATGTTGGTGACAGATGGAGAAGAGTAGGAGGTGAGTGAACCTCTCCCTGATCTCAAACACTCCAAGGAGAAAGATGGGTCTGTGGAAGGAAATCCTTTCCTCCAGCTTAACATCAGAGATACTATCACCAAGTATTGGGACAGACCTCCCCTCTGTTCTCCCTTATTCCTGGGACTACCCATCTGTATATTCATGATAAAGACAGAGGGGGCAACCTCCCTGTTAGGAATAACCCTTACAGATCGTTGGATAAGGTGAAGGCCCGCATTAAAAGTGAAGTCGCTAAAATGCTCGAAATCCAGGTGATAGAACCCTTCAGTAGACCCATGTCCAGACCTGTATTTCTGGTACCAAAAGCTGCCCCACCGGGTACCCTACCCAAATTGTGGGTCTGTGTGGACAATAGAGGGCTAAATTTAACCCTGGGCGGGCAACTTCGCTACGCCCACGAAGTGGGCGTAGTGTCGCCTACTTCGCCCTTTGCAAAGTAGGCGAAGTAGGCAACCCTACGCCCACTCCTTGGGCGTAGCGAAGTTGCCCGCCACCCGCCTCCCTCCCGCCCTCCCGAACATAGCTAAATTTAATTAAATGGGCAAAGATAAATAAATAAAATACACTTACCTTGTCCGCGGCGTCCCGGGGCTCCCTCTGCTTGTTCACAGCTCAATCTTCTAACGAATGCGCATGCGCGGGCGGCGCGCATGTGCATTTCTCGCGAGAAATGCGCATGCGCGGCCGCCCGCACATGCGCATTGGTTAGAAGACGGTACAAAAGGGGGTGGTGGTGATGGGCGGAGCATCTGAATCAAACACTCACACCCAGTCAAAAGATCTGGGTTTAATCCATCACCGTTCTTTAGCCCACTCTGCCACCCCAGTTCAGACATGGCTATATGCAAATCAGTCTGGCCCTGTGCCTCATGGGAACAGTCCAGACAGAACTGCCAAGCCATGTCTTCCCTGGACCGGAAACAAGCTTCCGAGGACCAGTTTCTGGCATTCCAGCTGTCTTCAGCCCGGCTTGCTTGAATCCAGTGGCAAAGTGAGCAAGGGACTCACGTCTGAGCATGCCCTGCCAAAATTATGGGGGCCAAAAGCGGTACAAAAGGGGGTGGTGATGGACGGAGCATCTGAATCAATCAAACACTCACACCCAGTCAAAAGATCTGGGTTTAATCCATCACCGTTCTTTAGCCCACTCTGCCACCCCAGTTCAGACATGGCTATATGCAAATCAGTCTGACCCTGTGCCTCATGGGAAGAAGTCCAGCCTGAACTGCCAAGCCATGTCTTCCCTGGACCGGAAACAAGCTTCCGAGGACCAGTTTCTGGCATTCCAGCCGTCTTCAGCCCGGCTTGCTTGAATCCAGTGGCAAAGTGAGCAAGGGACTCACATCTGAGCATACCCTGCCACACTTATGGCGGCCAAAAGAGGTAGAAACCGGTCCTCGGAAGCTTGTTTCCGGTCCAGGGAAGACATGGCTTGGCAGTTTGGGCTGGACTGTTCCCATGAGGCACAGGGTCAGACTGATTTGCTTATAGCCATGTCTGAACTGGGGTGGCAGAGTGGGCTAAAGAACGGTGATGGATTAAACCCAGATCTTTTGATTGGGTGTGAGTGTTTGATTGATTCAGATGCTCCATCCATCACCAACCCCTTTTGTACCGCTTTTGCCCGCCATAAGTGTGGCAGGGTATGCTCAGACGTGAGTCCCTTGCTCACTTTGCCACTGGATTCAAGCAAGCCGGGCTGAAGACGGCTGGAATGCCAGAAACCGGTCCTCGGAAGCTTGTTTCCGGCCCAGGGAAGACATGGCTTGGCAGTTCAGGCTGGACTGTTCCCATGAGGCACAGGGTCAGACTGATTTGCATATAGCCATGTCTGAACTGGGGTGGCAGAGTGGGCTAAAGAACGGTGATGGATTAAACCCAGATCTTTTGACTGGGTGTGAGTGTTTTATTGATTCAGATGCTCCGTCCATCACCACCCCCTTTTGTACCGCCATTGGTTAGAAGACGGCGCCATGAACGAGCAGAGGGAGCCCCGGGACGCCGTGGACAAGGTAAGTGTATTTTATATATTTATCTTTGCCCATTTTATTAAATTAGCTATGATGGGGAGGGGGCATGCTACACGTACTGGGGCTACGCGAAGTGCGCAGGTAGGCATAGTTTCTCGCCCACTTTGCGTAGCTTCGCGTAGTCCCACTAGGCACACTACGCCCAGGGTTAGCTAAATTCAGTGACAAAGACAGATGCTCATCCTATCCTCCGGGCTGGTGATATGATTGACTGGTTAGGGTCTGTCCGGTAGTTATGTACATTTGATCTTACATCATGGTACCTGCTGATTGCCCTAACAAAAGGTGTCAAGGAGAGGTCAGCCTCTTCACTCTAGAGGGCCTCTACCAATTTTGTGTGATGCCCTTTGGACTCAAGAATGCTCCTGCCACATTCCAGAAATTGGTGAACCAGGTCGTTGCTAGTATGGAGACCTTCTCAGCTGCCTACCTGGATGACATAGCTGTCTTCAGTAGCTCTTGAAGGGACCATCAATTTCATCTTCAAGAAGTGCTTTAGGACCTGCAGTAGGCAGGCCCGACTAACAAGGACAGTAAGTGCTAGATAGGGCATGTGTTTGTTGTGTACTTAGGACACCTGGTGGGTAGGGGTAAGGTGCAGCCCATACTGGCCAAGATAGGGACAATCATGGCCTGGGAACCCCCCCAAGACTGAGGTCTGAGCATTTCTTGGGCCTCACTGGGTACTACAGCAGGTTTGTCAAGGGATATTGCATGATTGTTGCCCTCTCAACAGAGCTGACTTCTAAGAAGCAGCTCAGAAATGTGATTTGGACAGAGGCATGACAAAAGTCTTTTGACTCCCTCATGTCCACAGCCCCTCTGCTTAGGGCACCTGACTTCTCCAAGGAGTTCATTGTTCAAATAGATGCCTTAGAACATGGCGTAGAGGCAGTTTATCACAGCTAATTGAAGAGGACCTGGACCAACCTGTAGCCTTCCACTACAGAAGGTAACTTCCCAGGGAACAGAGGTGGAGTGCTATAGAGAGAGCACTGTTGCTGTGGTCTGGGTACTGAAGAAGTAGAGCAAATACCTGTTTGGCAGTCACTTCCTGAATCAGACTGACCACAGGTCCCTCAGGAGGCTCATGCAAATGAGGGTGAGAATCCAAAATTGTTAAGATGGTCCACTTTCCTATTGGGTATGGACTTTAGGGTAGAACATAGATCTGTAAAAGACCACACTAGTGCTGATGGTCTATCTAGGTTCTGCCACCTTAGTGGTGAGAACTCCCTAGAGGATGGGTAGCTCTCCCCTCTCCTAGCTGAGGGGGACACATGTTAGACCCCTGTCATCCTTAATGTGATCTTCCCTCAAAAATTTTGCCTGCTTACTTCCTCTTTTTGCTGTATCTTTTTCTTGGGCATCAGATTCTGAGCACTTTACCACTGCTGACCAGTGCTAATGTGCCTATTCTGCTACCCTAAACATGGTGACTTTGGTGTATACGTGATTATCAAATTTAGAGGCATATTTACAAGAACTTAACGCTGCTGTAGCATCAATTTTCGGACATTAAGGTGGATTTTTTTTATCGCCGATGTGAGACATTGGCATGACATATGCTGTCCACTAGTTATAGTGGGCACCTTGCACCAGCCCAAAGAACCCCTTAGAGTTGATAGGTAAAAGACAGCCTTATTTGAAAACTATCCTAGTGGTAGCTTTGGAGAGCAGTATTCAGGTTAAGTCTTGAAGGAATGTAAAGCAGCTTGTTTTACCAGTCTATAATCTCTTGAATGACCAAATAAAAGGAGAATATATAAAATATATGTATTTATTCTAAACACACCCTACTAGTCTCGTTTTGAGGCTAGAGGTCAAAGCACATACGTTACACTTAATATATCACAGTAAATTAGCACATTATACGTTGAGCCCTAGGGGCGTACCAAACCATATATTAAGAACGTGGTATAACGTGCTGAAATGTTCCTATAACTGTGTCTCTGAACAGTTTGATCTTTACTTAATAACTTAGCATGATCACCTGAAGAAAATGTCCGGAACGCAATGCTCGCGTTCCACAGCCCAAACAAAACGCTACTGCATCAACGTCATCATGTGCCGCTTGGCTATGTGACACTGAGCTAAGTAAAACGCAAATCTTAACCTGCGTTTCAAGCCGAAATCGACGGTCGATAGAAGTGCTGCTCGGCTCCCAAATGATATCCGCACATATCCCGCTGTCACAACAGAGGGAGAAAACACAGATATTCTTCTTTCGTCCCCTCTGGCAATAGTGAACAATTTGCAGATCAGCGAACAGCGCGGCTGGGTGTACGGTGGCATGTAGGTCTCTCCTGATGGCCCAGCATCAGATGATCTCATCCTCGTCGCCTAAAAGATGTGGTACTTCAATGACAGGAAGCAGGTAGGTGAAGAACGTCTTTATTACAGCTGGGCCACAAAGCAGAGCAGCCACAGCGCAGCCCTCCAGCTCAACTGCCAAACACCAACGCCCGGTGTACAACTCAAACGCAGTCTGAGTTCTGCACCGATGAGTATTCCCAACATACACTCACAAGCTTGTTCGTGCTGCAAGAAACACAAGACACTACAAATTCCTTACTCATTTCTTCATATCTGCCTGTCTGCATTTGTTCTAGGTAATATTGGAATTGAAAGGTTGTGACTGGAAGAGTTATTTGGCCATGGACTAACCATTCAGTGGATGGTGATTCTGTCACTGTAAAAGCTAATCTGTCCAGTTTTTCAATGTGCAGCATTGTATACTTTGCTCCCCTCTGTGCCAATTCTATCTATTTTTCTGTCAGATTGTACGAGGAAAACAGAGATGTGCTGGCACATAGCCTACGGGCAAAGATTGCAGTATCCAGCTTAGTAACATAATAGAATGTAACTGTGATTGCCCGTGATGTACTATAGACAAATCTTGTTCTAGTACATCGATAGCAGAAGATACAATGTTGCCCCGTGAATATATCCTAGATGTTAATGTTGTTAACCCATTATCGACCACTGCTAGATCTTTCACTAGATTAATACAATCTATTTCTTGTAATCTTTCCAATGCCTCCTTTTGTAAAATCTTCCAAATCTCATTGTAGATAGCATAATAGAAATGTTTGTGACATGGTTTCCTAGGACCTAAGACAAAATCCTGTAGGTCCACATCCCTGTAAGTAAGAAAAAGTGTTGTTTCACCTGTGTGAGTGTTAAGGTTTATAGTCAATCGAGGTATAACTTCCCAACAATGTATGATGTCACTACCACTGGATGTTGTCTTTGTAAATAACGTGGATCTGGCCTATTGATACAAAATCCTTTAGTTTCATCCAAGAATCTTTCTTGACAGTTGTTGGTGTCTACGGGCCAAACCAACCATTCCTTCCAATCAGGGCCTGATCTATTGCTTTGCAAAATGTCATCTACTGTAACCTCTTTTTGTGATGTTATGTTATCCTCAGTGTGTGATGGCGCTGGCACCCGAGGTGTATTCAAATTTTTGTTCCTAGCTAACCCAAGACAAGTTATTTGTTACACTGTTTCAAGAACATTATTTGTTGAGAAATGACATGTTATAAATAGTGCCTCTATTCCCTGGACCTGCCAGTCTCTAGTACCCTAGGCTGATTTTAAGTCTATAGTGTCTTTCCATAGGTCGAACCCTTGTTCTGACATTGGGCAATAAAGGAAGCAGAATAGATCTGTTTGGTGTTTGTCAACATATTTTTCTGTGTCAGTGTAGGTGCAACTTTATAGTAATATGAGGCTGGGTCTGATGTGTTAAACCCTGCAAAATGTGGAGATTTTTGTGCAAATGTCTTTGAACTGCTTTTTGGTGGTGTCGGGCAATGTTCCCATTGGTGATATATGAAAACATTCCAAGGGTTAGCAGATTTATGTGCAAAAGTGATAACAATTATGTTGATAGAAATACATTTTCTCAAAGTCTGATGTGTCTTCCAATATTTCATTATTAGAAAAAGCAGCAGATTTCTTTAAATCGGAATACATATTATTTACAGTTTCATAATCACAATCATCAGAAAATGTACTGGAGGTAATGATATCATCAATAATATTTTAAATAAATGTGGTATTTTTAAAAGTTCAGTCGGGCCAAATATATCGTAAAAAACCTTGTCCCATATTATTCCATCAGGTATAGGAACTGCTGTAATGTTCACTGATGACAGGTCTATTCTTTCACGATGTGATGATAAGTGCGGTTTCAGTATCACATTCGCTTTTTGTGCTGCAGAGCTTTCTCGAAGATAAATTCCACTAAGAAGCATACTAAATAAAGTTACTAGACCTATCCAGAAGAGAAAGAAAAGTATTCCTGTAGATACCCAGAGTTCCACCCAAGGTGATACTAGGTAAGACTTTTGAAGAAAGTTCACAACATCTTTAAATCGCTGTAGACAAGTTTTTTGGGTTGGCATCATTTCTAACTGCGGGCGGAGACCGCTGCTCCACCCGCGGAGTGTGCGGAGATTTGCCTACTCTGCGTTCTGCATAGAACGCACAGTAGACAAATCTCGGCACACTCCGCAGCGGAGCGGACTTGACCAGCCCACGCCTCCACCCCCCCAGTAAGAATTTATTAAAAAGACACTAAAGGTAATATAATAAAGACTTACCTTGACTGCGGTGTCCCCGGGCTACCGTCCTCCTCTTCCTCGCTGTCTCATGGTGATCTGTGCATGCGCATGTGCCCACGCATGCGTATTCCTTGCAAGAATGAAACTTATTTTTTCATACATTCACGCTAGTTTGTAAGTGTTTTGAAGCTAATCTGTCAGCTTGTAAGAAACAAAGTGTATCTGTGTGTTCCTATGTCCATTGTCTAACTGAAAAATCAGGTTTTATTAAATTGTAGAAAGGTTTTACTCTTTCTGCGTAATCCAAAATGTATGTTCTGCCAAAATTCAAGAATCCCAAGATTGATTATAAGTTTTTTTATAATTTTTGGAGGTTGGAGCAGCGTAAACTTTTCTAAAAAGTTAGTTGCTAGGCTTTTCCCTTCACTTGAAAGCTTATATCCTAGAAAAAAGACGTTAAGGTGTGCTATTTTTGTTGAATTTATAACCCTCAGAGGTGAATCCCAGAATGATGGTATTCACTATGTTCAAGTGTTCCTCCAGGTCATCATCTGTTAGATAAATATCATCCACCTAGGACAATGCCTCTTTATCCAGATTTAAAAATAATTCAGTTACTCTGGCAGACAAAAACCCTGGGCTGTTCTTATACCCCTGAGGGAGTCGACAAAATTGCCTCTGTGACCCTAGCACTGAGAATGCTGTCAAATATCTGCTGTCTGGCCCAGTATTTTGACAAAAGATTCCATTTGAAATATCTATTGTTGTTTTCTATTTTTTCCACACAATGTTATTCATTAATGTGGCACTGTGTGCATTTTGGACTGCAAGTGTTTAAATGTCTGTAATCTAAAATTAATGAACTGTCTGGGTTTGATACTGCAAACAAAGGGTTATTCATTTGAGAGGTGCAAATTTCAATCACCCCTTGATATTCAAGTTGATCTAAGATCTCTCTGACTTGTTTTTGAGCTTCTTGCTTTATAGAATACTACCTTTGTGCAGTTGGAGGATTTTGTAGTAGAATAATGTGGTGGGTTGAATCTTCATCCCATCCAACATCGTTTTTGTATAATGCTTGAGGCTGGGCTACCACCCAGTCATGTGCATATGTATATTTCAAATATTTTGCAACGTGGTCAGAAAATGCTGGTAAAATTACTGTTTCTCCCCTGGGGCAATCCATGATGAATGCTGGCGGGCAATCTTGTTCAGCTAACAAAATATCTTAGCCAAACGTCACGTTCTCCCAAAAGAGACCTCTAACTGTCTTGCATTTGTCCCCCTCCAATTGAAGTGTTATTTCATACAATTTATGTAGAACACTTTCCCTGAATTCAGGTGTGTCCACCGTGATATTATCATTCAAGTCCGCTGTCACCAGAAATTCCATCAGTTTCTGGCGAGCTATTGTTACTTCTGCCCCACTGTCTAGCATCGTCAGGGCCCATTCCCATTCAGTAGTCGAGTCCTATGAATTATGGGCATGTCTGATCTTTAGACCTGCAACTTTCTTCCTTTTGAACGGTGGTTTTGATCTTCTTTTTTGGAAGTATAGTCTTTAGCGTTCTGCCTGTGTCTGGACTTTATACGTTCTTCTTGTTTGTCTGTCCTTCCAACTTTGAGTTTTTCGATGAACCCTAAAAGGACTGAGAGGAATGTGTATCAGTATCCTGATACCTGTCAGGCTTCCTAATATTAACCCTATTCCTATGGTTACACCTCCTTTCGGAGTGCTCCTGTGGAGGAGATCTACCTCTGGGCTCAGATCTGTTTTCTTAAACATTTTGTTTTTTGTTATAGTCCCACTTCTTTTTAGAAGAAGTAGGTGTCTGCTTGAAAGTCTCCTTCTGTGGACTACCCATCAGTTGCAGTTTTAACGCTTTTCCACCGAAACTGTCCCGCCTAACTCTGCATGTGCAGTTTTAATTATCTTTGGTAGTTTGTGCTTCTCTTCTAAAGGCCCATATTATAGTACCTATATGAAATATAAGAGGTTGGTCAGCAACCTCCTAAAACAACAAAAAACAAACTAAATAGACTAGTACCACAAGGACATGAAATAAATACACTGCTGGTGTTGAGAGTGCTTGATACACGTGCTGCTTTCCACCTAAACCTGAGAGCTACCTAGAGTTCTCTGCTTCTTTTTTGCATAAATTATGCATCACTCTATGCCTGAAAGTGTATTGTTTGACTTATACTGGGTGCTCCCTTGTATCTGGACAAAGCTATATCTCCATGAAGAGCTCTAATTAGAGCGAAATACTGTGTCAGGGGTTGCTTTTACTCATTTCAGATTGACTTGGTTGGTATTTTACCAATTCAAAGCTGTAATACTGTGCCTGGAGTGGCATATGGCTTTTGTCATTTTACAGCTCGGCATGGACATTACTGTGCTAGTCCAAGACTTTGCTGTAGAAATTACAAAATAATTTTCTCCCTTTCTATCTTGGCATGGATGCCACTGTGCTAATCCTCTGGTTAAAAACTTTGATAGAAAGCAGGCATTTGGGGTGAGCAAATCTAGAGTGTCACTGGTGTTGAGAGTGCTCTATACAGGAGCTGCTTAGCACCTAAACTTGAGAACTACCCACTCTATGCCTGAAAGGGTATTGTTTTGCTATATATCGGCAAATTCCAACTCCCGCTACTACCAACCTCCACACGGCAGCGGGAAAGGAGGAGACTCAGACCCCGCAGAACTTCTGGCAAGATGTTTTATTTTTCTTACAACAACCCATGCACTGCGTGTTTCGGGCCACAGGAGCCCTTGTACACATGCGGTTTTGCATTTCGCCATTGCATTTTTTAATATGTTTGTTTGGTAACCACCCACCTTCACCTCTCCATGTCACGTGATGATTATCATGGAAAACAGACTCACTGTGTATGGCAGCTTACGTAAAAGCCCATTACAAATGTACCTTGCCAGGTGTTTATACAAATTGCCAGTAGAACCCACATATATAACATACACATTTGTAAAATATATACTCACTGGTACTTATTAAGAATATATAAATAAATATAATATTCATGTAAACAAATATTACAGGATACATCCACATGTAATGTATATTTCATTAGTAGCAAGTCTTCATTACCATTAATAAAAAAAAGCTAATTCCTGGATGAATCCAGTATAAAACATCAGAGTAAAGTGCATAGGTGATAAGCAGCACAAAATTGAATAAATGTTTGAATGTACGAGCTTGTTTGAAATGTGCAAAAAAAGCAAATATAAAGTGCAATGCAATATTTACATAGAGACCAATTTTAGTATAAATAAAATGCAAACGTGTGTAAATATTGTTAACAGTAAAATTCCACTTAAGGAAAATACTATTAAAACACATTTTATAAAAATTGCTTGCTTAAAACTTCATTATACTTAAAAACAGGTCTATATTGGGAAAAATTTCATTCATAGTGGCGACAGATATTACTAATCCAATGCACATTTAAAATTATTAATGGAAATCATTTATATATAATTTTTTTGTGCTGTTTCTGGTATTGCCTAAGCGAAACATGGGTGATGTTAAAACGTCATTCATACTCATCACATATAGTGTATAGTATGTCTGGACTACAGATAAACAACAACGTCCAATACTCTAGGATCTCACAAAAAATTGTGCATATCTTCCGTGTTATTTAACCCATCAGGCCACTTGCTGTCAAACTCTAGGATGATTTTGGTTTCTAATTGTCTGAGTTGGCATTCCGTATTACCACCTCTCCAGGATTTCAGGATAGCATTGATCACATAATAGGTAAGACAATTGATCAAATTTGCGTGGGTTCGTTTAAAATGCCATGCCACTGGGTATGCAGGGTCGCTGTGGAGAATACACACATGCACACATGCACACATGCACACGCGCACAAATACCCAATAACATAACAAAACATGGGAAAATAATTACAATAAACAAGTAAACAAGATAAGAAACAATCAATTTACTAACATATATTAAAGAATAATTTTTTTATTAATTATTCATATTATATTTTTGCATACACTAAAACATAATTTAATTTTAAATAAAGTAAACTAAACTTTACAAAAAGCTACAAATAATGCATTCATGATTCCCACTCCAGTTTATACGACAGTGCAAAAAATGTTTAACGCAGGAGGGGTAAAATGTACTACTCCCACTCCACGCAGTGCAACAGCAGGGAAAATGTTTAATTGCAGAGGGTTAAAAACTGTGATTCCCACTACAATAAGTTCAACATTAGGGTATGTGTTGGATAGCAGAGCGGTAAAGTTTAATATTCCTACTCTAGTCAGTACAACAGTAAGGGAAGTGTTGAATTGCGGAGAGCTAAAATGTACTAATCCCATTCCAAACATTACATCAGTAGGTGAAGTGTTGGATTGTAGAGGGGTAAAATGTACTATTCCCACTCCACTCACTACAAAAATAGGGAAGGAGTTGGATTACGGAGGGGCAAAATGTACTATTCCCACTACAGTTAGTGCAACAGTAGGGAAGGTTTGGTTAGTGGAGGGGTAAAGTTTACTATTTCTACTCTAGTCAGTTCATCGCTAGGGAAAGTGTTGAATGGCTGAAAATACAATTTACTATTCCCACTCCAGTCAGTGCAAGAGTAGGGAAATTATTGGACTCATGTGGAATACATTTTACTATTCCTACTCCAGTGAGTGAAACAATAAGGAAAGTGTTGGATTAAGGGTTAGAGATTTAGCTAATAGAACTAATAGAAGAATATAGTTGTTACAGTTTAAGTAGTTATTAAATTTAGTTTAAAACATATTTGTCATTAAAAAAAATTAAAAATGTAGTACTATTTAATTATAATTAATTTATTTCCCACCCTGTACCCCTATAAACCCCACAACCCACTATGGTATTCAACATCACAAAAATGTAATAAACTAAATGTAATAACTACTTAAAACGTAACAACTAAATTAAAAACATAAACAATAATTATACAAAACATTTATAACATATACATTTAAACAATATACTAAAATACATTGCAATAATTAAAAAACGATATTATAAATAGCTATGGGCCTAACTATGATGTCGGTCAGACGAGCGTCTGACCGACATGAAGCGGAATGGCACATGGTTGGCGATTCAACCCACTGTATTTGGAGGCAACCACCCTATGGGCAGTCGGAAACATCTATTTTACAATTGCAGCCTGTGTCGTGGGCATAAAAGGCTGCAACACAAGCTACAATTGTAAAATGAATGTTTGCAAACATCCCTGCACCGGGTGCTAGGCATCATGCAGTGCCTGCCACACGGTGCAGGGAGGTTGGGGCACCATTGATGCCCCCTGGCCCCATAGCGGAGTGCCAGTGGGGAAGAGCGCCCTCCTAGGGGCCCCCAAAGTCACTTTGTGGCTGCATTTTCATAGTGGGCAGACCGCCATGAAAGGGTAGGTGGAAAGTGACATAGTAATCCTGACAGCGGAGCAGAGGCTTGCTCTGCCATCATTATGGGATTACCATTCTGCCTGCCACCCCGACGGGATCTGTGAGCCTGTCGGAAGTGGAGTGAAATCTCCTGTGGGATTCCCTCTGACCACGTGTATTGCAATATGGTGGTTGGAGGGGAACCATTGAGGTCAGGTGGAAAGTCTAAGACTAGCTGTCGGATGGATTTTCGCCGACATCATAATCGGGCCCTTCATTTTTGTAAATGATAATAATGATTTCAATATTTCCAAAATTTGTATTACTGGCCTAAAAAATCAATATTTTTGACAACAATATTCTTGCAGATAATATTTCTATATTATAATATTTTAGATACAATATTTTAGTATGATGATCAATTTTTTTTTATATTTGTCTAAATTCCCAGAGATTGTTAGCGCATTACAACATCATTATTTTTTTCACTTTGTTAGAAGAAAAAGTAAACACAACCTTCAATTTGATGAACACAATAAATTCTGTCATTGTCTTTGAAATTACTATTCTTCAGACAATGTTGGAAAAAAGATGTATATAAGAGTTAATGCCCAATAAACAAAGAATCATGTTTCTTATTTGGTAGCATTAAACTAACTCACGACCCAGGAGTAAACATAAACTGCACTTCTAATACTAATATCACTTTCAATATCATAATTCTGTGTCCCGCAAGATTCCCAGGAACGGGAGCAGGGAGGTGGGCTGGAAGTTCTTGAGGTCCTTTGGGTCTGCCATGGGTTTCTTGAGTAGGGCGTTTATCTCGGCGTGTTTCCAGCTCTCCGGGAAGGTGGCGGTCTCAAAGGAGCTGTTGAAGAACTTCCGGAGTTGGGATGGGATGATGGAGCTTGCTTTGTTAAAGATGTGGTGAGGACAGGGGTCTGACTGTGATCCGGCCTAGATGGTGTTCACGGTTTTGATGGTGTCTTCGTCCTTGATGTGGTTTCAGGAGAGTAGGAGGCTGGTGTGGCTGGGGTGCGGTTGGTCTGGGGCGTCAGAGGCTGTCGGGGTTGGTCTGTGTGTTGAAGCCTTTGTGGGTGTCTCTGATCTTGCGGTCGAAGAAGGTGGCAAGAGAGTCGCATAGGTCTTGTGATATCGTTAGTGCTGGAGCTGGGGTTGGCGAGTTCCTTCACATTGTTGAAGAGCTCTTTGCTGTTGTGTGCGTTGTTGTCGATGCGTTCCTTGAAGGAGGTCCTTTTGGCAGTTCGAATGAGTTGGTGGTGCCTGCGGCTGATCAACAGGAATGTGAGAAGAATAGTAGAGAAAGGAAAGCGGAGAAGAAAAAAATATAATGAGAACATTAAGAGGCAAGTTAGAAAAGAAGAGTATGAGCGGCAGAATGGGAAAGAAAGAGAGAATAAGATAGGGGAGTACACGTCAAAAAGGAACTGACAACAGTAATTTGGTAGCATTAAACTAACTCACGACCCAAGAGTAAACATAAACTGCACTTCTAATACTAATATCACTTTCAATATCATAATTCTGTGTCTCGCAAGATTCCCAGGAACGGGAGCAGGGAGATTTTTCACCAAATGTGATGTAGTGCTCGCAACAAAATGTGTTTTATTTATTTAAATGTTTACTTACCTGTAAAACTCCGTAATCCATACATTACTAGTCCCACCCTGCTACTCCCCCTGCCCACGTCACCGCCCTACAGAAACACCTACTGCCGACCGCTACTGCGTCACAGACTGGGTTTCAATCACTTCAAGGAACAGAAACTGCTCTGTTAGCAGTAGTTGAAGAGTCTAAAAAGATCCTGGACACTGGAGGCACTACTGTGGTCATCTTCTTGGACCTCAGTGCAGCCTTTGACATGGTTAATCACCAAATGTTAATCCATAGACTCATAAATTTGGGGGTGACCGGGGTTGCTTTAGCATGGCTGCAATCCTTTCTGGATGACAGATCCTTCCAGGTCTTTGAAGCTGATGTTGCCTCAAAACAGGTGCCCCTCTACTGTGGACTTCCTCAGGGATCATCCCTGAGTCTCACCCTATTTAATATTTATATGAGCCCATTAGCGGAGATTGTGCTGCCTTTTGGAGGTGCATAGAGTGACCTATGCTGATGACATGCAACTTGTAGTGGTACTTAACCATCCAGACAATTTCTCTCTTGCCCTCCGTCCTTGTTTGGAAGAGGTAGCTAAATGTATGTATCACTCCTACATGAAGTTGAATGGAGAGAAGACTGAGATGATGATTTTAGGAAACTCAACCCTTTTTTAACCTGAAGTAATGTGGCCAGCCTGCCTGGGCCCCGTTCCGGCTCTTAAGACCCAGATGAAAATCCTAAGCATTTGACTTGATCAAGACCTGAGCTTTAAGGTCCAGGTGCGTAATGTTAAAGTCTCCTTCTACGGCATCCTAAAGATGCTTTGCAAAGTCTTCCCACTTTTTCCCTTCTGGGCAAGAAGGCTCTTGGTCAAGGTGCTCATTCTCTTGCTCCTGGAATTATGGGAATGCCCTTTTTTTGGAGCCCCATAAGCGAACATTTCAAAACTGCAGACGTTGCAAACCTGTTCACCCAGGATACTTCTGGAGATACCAAAACGTCAACTTCAAAACCAGCCTTGAAATCTGTTCATTGTTACCCATCAAGGAGAGAGTTAATTTTAAGGCTATGTGTATTGTTCACAAGATGCTTGCAGGGAAGGGACCGTCCATCAATCGTTATATTGTCCGGCCTTACCTTCCAAACAGACGCCTGGGTTCGGGCGATATGCGTCTTGCCAAATTTCCCAGGATTAATAAGGCTAGAAATGGGGGGGCGCCTATTTTCTTATATTGCCGCTAGGTTCTGGAATCCTCTTCCACTTCATTTACGTAAAGAGTCGAACTATCTGGCCTTTCGTAAATCGCTAAAAACTTGCCTCTTCCCTTAGTATGGTTGTGGTGTCTATCGTTATGTCACTGTCAGGGCTGGGATGCCCCTGGATAGCTACGCACTTAACAAAAGCTTTTTTCATTTCATTTCATTTCATTTGAGCCGTGGAGTCAGCCACCTTTATGGTTTTTGAATAGATTTTTTTATATCTCGCCACTTTGGGATAATGCTATTGGCACCTGTGGGTCCTCCATCTTGGCGGTTTCTCATTGCTGCTGGACTACTCCTTGTTCACCTGATTGACCTTTTCCTCTAGTCTATTCCCCCTTAGGTCTCCCTCACCCTTCTCATTTACTTTCACTGATACATGGGATGTATTGGATCGTTGGTTCCCAGCCGGTTTGTCTGTCTTTCTCTTTGACTACTTTGTCCCCGTGAAGTACTTTTCCCCTTGCCGGTCTGCCTGACAATAAGTGCATCCCTTACCCCTTTTTACTATTCCCCCAATAGCTTCCATTCCTCATTAAATGTATGTCTTGGCTATGCCATGCGCTAATAACTCATGTTATTGTGTAATCACTGTTTTTCTCCTATGTTTATACTTGGCTCCTGTAACTGATGTAATTTTGTAACCTTTAGCTTGCGGATCCTCATGTAGAGCGCTCTGATACCTCCGGGTCTAGCGAGCGCTATAAAAAACTCTGCAAATAAATAAATACATAATAAATAAATAAATAAACTATGTGACCTGCTTTAAAAAGAACTTGTCAAGTCCAGTTTAATTAACTGAATATAATGGTTTCAGCCTTTTATTACAATGTGCATTATCACACTGTGTAATTTCAAATACATTAAGATAATCCGCTATGAAACGAATATTTTGGCATTATTGCTGTGTTTGATTCTATGCTTTCAAACCTGAAATTAGAATCTCAACCTTTCTATTTCTCTAAGCCACTAAAGCGCTGCACGTTGTCAAGTGAAAGATTGTGTTTTATTGTTGGTAATTTTCCATTTATGCGCCTGTGACGGCAGTCAGACCTACTTGACGTTTATATTTTAGACAGCATGTTTGTCATGTTGGGTCATCATCTGTCATGTAAGAAGAAAATGGAAAGATATGAGTGTGCCTTTCTGGAGAAACATATAGCTTTTTACAACTAAATGTATGCATCATATCTTACCAACAGACAAAAAGAATGCGGAATGTATTGAATTTTGAAGTTAAAAGAGGAACTAAATCAATATTATAGTTCACTGACCCCTCATTGTGCTAGAATCAGAGGATTGATGTGTTCACACATTTGCATTTTTTATTGTGCTACACTGAATTTGAATCCGTTCTTACGTATGCATTGGTGTTTGCATGCTTGTTGCTTTGTTTCGCCAGTTATGCTTATTTTTGAATAGTGATTGGTATCTTGCATGTGTGTTGCTTTCTTTTTTCCAGTAATGGTTATTTTATGACTAGTGATTAGTATCATGGTATCAGATGATGATTTAAATTATTTTTCTTCCAGGCATTGAAAGAACAATTAGCTGCTATTGTGTTTGAATGTTGGCACCTAGAATTAACTCCTCTTCTTGTACCTTGTGCTTTTGAGTCGTTGAAATAAGAGGTAGCAAAAGAATGAAGCTGGAGGAGCAAATAATATGGAAGACTCCACTTTTAAAATGTGCTGGAGGTGGGAGTCTTCAGCACTTTTAGCCTTAAACTTAACCACTGTAATTTTCTATTTACACAAAAAAGATTAATGAATACACATAATGGAAGACAAGATTGTTTAAAGGAGAGATGAAACTGTTTGTTGCTTTTCTGCTAACATATGAATCCGACATTTTTGTTGTAAAGCCTCACTGCACGCATTACATTGAAAGAACACAATGTCAGATGACACCACCACCACCGAGAGTCTAAAGGAAATGCAAAAGATGGGACCGTAGCATTTATTTACAAACCTTCCAGACAGTGTAAGTCACAAATATGAACATTTTATACGGCCACATGTATCTTATTTGTTATTACTTTATAGAAGAATTTCAAGTTCCTAAGTAAACTGAAGAAGGGACACAATCCTTGCCATCCTTGGAAGATATGAGCAGAGTGGTACATGCAAACCTCATTCCTTGGAGGAATGAAGGAACACACATGTTCAGTTTCAGTCAAGCATAGATGTATCAGCCCTGAAGGTCGTAGCTTGAGGATTTCACCTGTATTTGGCATTGGACCAGATCCTGTGTTCACTTGTTTAGTGAACCTTGATTGATTTCTTCACTTTTACATTAGAAACTTAACATAAAAAACTGTATCAGCAATAAAAGTGCTACAGAACATTTTTCCTAATGAAGAGACGGTTGAATTGCTATTTAAGGCTAAAACTCTGAAAATTGAAAGCAGTCTTTTTCTTGAATAATCATTATTTATTGGTATGTGCTCAGAACATTCCCTGACATAGTGGCTAATTTGGGGTTTTAAATATAATGTAATGTAAAGCAAGATGGATTTGTAGACCGCTGCTTATCACCTGAGGTGCTGGATGCCCTCAGGGTGACAAGGGTATTTGGGTTTTTCATTAGGAGACAGCTATTTTCATTCCTATCACAATTTGATTTTTCCACCTTGAAGAACATTTTTGAACTGATCACTGCTACAGTTAGTTACTGATTTTTCCACTAGCACCATTACGTATGCACTTACATTTGTACTTTACTCTTTTCCTTCATAGAATTGATATAGAGAAGAAAAAAGATTACCCTTTCACTAACAAACACTAAAGGTACTTGCAAACATTAAATGCAGCTGTCAAGTTACAGTGCCACAGTTAACAGTCAGCTGTCTTTTAAGAGATGTATTGATTAGAAAGGCTGCTATAGTTACTACCTGAATTAAAAGGTATCCTCACATACATCAAATGCAGAATAGGTGTTGCCTTACGACTTTAGTAACTAGATGCCAAGTAATGCATACAACAAAAGCAGCAGCAACTACTCTGAACATTTAAAAACGTTATTACACCCAATTGTTGGTGAAAAATTGTAGCTCCACTATTTGATTTTTCATTGCACTGCTTTGGAGACGTGTTAGCAAAATTTCTACGGCCAGATGTAGGTGAAATAGATTTACCGATTTTAAATTACCGAATTTTACCGATTCGGTAATTTAAAATCGGTAAATCTATGGGGTCGACATGTAGGTATTCCAGATGTGCTGGAATAGCGAATCGGATGATTTCGGTTTTTACCGATTCGGTAAATACCGAATCGGTAATGCCCATTCATTCCTATGGGCTATGAAGCCCATAGGAATGAATGGGCATTACCGATTCGGTATTTACCGAATCGGTAAATACCGATTTCCACAAGGGTGCAGGGGGTGTCACTTTGACACCCTCTGGCACCCCCAAAACAGGCTCGGGTGCCATGTGGCAGGCATACATGCCCTAAGGGCAGGTCTGCCTGTCACATGGCATAGGTGTGCATGCACACATGTGCATGCACACCGGAATCGGTATTTTACCATCAAATGTATTTGATGGTAAAATACCGATTCGGTAAGGCTCCTGGGACTCTGAAGAGTCCCACCTACATATGGGTGGCTCAGATTCAGTAAATTTACAGATTTTTCATTTTACCGAATCGGTAAAATTACCGATTCGGTAATTTTACCGATTCGGTAAAATAAAGCCCCCTACATGCCAATCACCTATTTACCGATCGGTAACGGCCGAAAATACCGATTTTCGGCCGTTACCGACCGACCTACATCGGGCCCTTAGTTCCTATATTTTCAGAATTTGTATAATCAATCAACAGTTTGATGGTGGTGTTGATAGACAAAGCTTCTGACACAAACTGGCACATTAATTAATTGAAAGTCAAAGTGAATTGCAGAATTGTTTTCAACACCATGACATTAGTGACCAGTGTTTTGCTGCCATACATAAATAGAATTGTCTGGTAGTAGACTGTTGCACAGGCTCAATATAGTATTTGACATGATTTGCAAGTAGCAATAGTACAATGCTCAACACTGCAGTGTAACCCTTACAAGGTTCCAGCTGACTTATATTCATACATCCATTCTGACCAGCGTTGTGTGTTTTGTTATAACATTTTGACCCTGTTCACAAATATTTGTCCACAATCCATTCTGTACATGACCAACCACATTTAAAAAAATCAAATGCACCCAATCTTCAATGCTGCCAACACATAGGCGTCTTCAGAAGCAGCTGTTGAATACTTTCAGTGTGTGAATGTTTTTTTAACATTATGCTTCAGGCTTCTGCCCAAAATTAATCTAGATTGTTCGGTATGCAGCATTCTTCTAATGCTCTACTTGCAAGTATTTTGGTGAGCATGTTTACCTTAATTTTCAGCAGTGAAAGTGGATCATATGATTACATTAGTGTTGGGTCTCCGATTTTGGAATCCTTATAACCAATGCATCTCTCAAGGAGAGTGGCACCCGGCCCACTCTGCAAGTCTCTACATATACTATTAGTAGTTTATTAGTATTTTGGGAAATCGTATTGCATGTAGGTATTTCGTTATTTTCCACAAATTAATTACTTTAGGGTGTTCACATCCTTTTGCTAGTTGTTCTCTACATTTATTGTTTAGACCAGCTGTTTTAATCGCATTAGGGTATTCTTCTTGCTGTAGTGGTATTATGTGTGGGTGTGGTTTCTCTCTCCCTAATAGCAAAGCAAGCATACATCTCTATTGTTTTTCTTTTCTGTGGAGCCTCTCCCTGTGGTTTGTAAGGGTGTTTTTAGCTAACTTGCTCAATGTGTCTTCAATGTGTGTCTTTGTTGCATTTATTTCTGGTGCTTTTACCACTTTATTTTTTCAGTCTAATAATATTTTCTTCCTGTCCTGGAGAGTATGTTCTGGCCGAATTATCACCCCAATTATTGATTATATTGATCCCCCTCTGAGTACCACTAAGGGCCAGATGTAGGAAGGCTATTACCGGTCTGAAATTAACGAATTTCGTCCGTTACTGACCGGTAATAGGCTTTTGTGATGTAGGGGCCAAAATGAAGGATTCTGTAATTTACCGAATCGGTAATTTAAGGAATCGGCCCATAGGAATGAATGGCAATTACCGAATCGGTAAATACCGATTCGGTAAATACCGAATCTTACAGATTCTGTAATTTTTACAGAATATTTATCTACATCTCATTTACCTATTCTTAAATACCGAGCCGGTAAAATTCGGTATTTAAGAATAGGTAAATTGGGATTACCTACATCTAGCCCTAAGTGTGATGAATTTCTGGTTGGTTATCTGTGGTCGAATATTTGGCTGTGTTAGCATTAAGGGCAATCGTGAGCAGTTTAAACCTGTTTAAAAAGGCTACATCCCCAAACCCTCAGCATTATTAATCCTACATTGAACATAATCTATTCTGCTGTGCATGTGATATGGTGTGAGTAGTATAAGAATATTTTCATTTTTGAAAGAACGTCATTCCACAGTGCAGACTTTGGGCTATATGTATCAAGGCCAAATGGGTTCACAAACGCCGAAATTCGCAGAATTTCGGCGTTTGCGAACCCATTTTCGCAAAATGGTATGTATGAAAGGATTTCGGTGCAAAATAAGGAATCGCAAAATTTGCCATTCCTTATTTTGCGACTGCATTTAAGGAATTGAAAATTTTGTGATTCCTTAAATGCAATGTATCAAGCAAAAAAAAAATCCAAAATGCCCTTTAGGAATCGCAAATTACCACCAACTTGTAGTTGGTGGTAAGTTGCGAATTCCTTTCAAGATGCATATTTTTTCTTTTTTCTAAGTGCCTTGTGACGCACATATGTGCGCCACATGTGCACCCATGGAGATTTCAGGGGTGCAACAGGGTGTCCTTTGGACACCCTTGCACCCTTGAAAATATTCTCAATTTGCGATTAGCAAATTGCGAATGGCAAATTTCCCCTTCATTCCTATGGGCCTCCTGGCCCATAGAAATGAATGGAAAATGAATGGAAAATTATTCCTTAATTGCGATTAGCAATTTGCTAATCGCAATTAAGGAATTTTAAGGAATCGCTAAAAAGAAGCGAATTTCTACATTGTTGTGTAGTAATCCACAGAGATTTTGATATTAAGAGTAAGTTTATTGGTAAATAAAGAAGCACTCTTCGCATACAACTGAAGGCTCTAGGTAGTCAGCAGTAACTGACTTCACAGCAACCGTTAATACATATAATACATCAAATACAAACTGTATCGGGTAGCGAGACATATATATTCAAGTCATAACATTTCACGAGATGAAATCAAAAGGAAACATACGCGCGAGTCGCGTACAGTGAATGAACACTAGAATGATAATATATGTGCACGAGTCACAAGAATGAAAGCGCGAGTGTAAGCGCGTGCATGAATATAAATCTACGCATGTGTATGTGCGTGTATGGTTACATACACAACACACCTTCCTTCGGATTGAATGGAAGGCGTATTTCTTAAATTATATCGAGACATTAGATGCCAATGGAAAAATGAAAGCTCCTGAAAAGAAAGGTATTTTTTTGCACTGCTTGGGACCAGAAGGATTAAAAGCCTTCAATCAACTACCTACCTCACAAGCAAGTGGTGATATGAATGTCTTTGATAAGGCTATATATGACTTTGATAAATACTGCTCCCCTAAAGTATGCATAGGAATTTCTAGATACAAATTCTTTCAGAGGAAGCAGTTAAATGAGGAATCTGTTGATAATTTTGTTTCTTCTCTTAAAACTTTAGCATTAGATTGCAAATTTGGTAATTTACAAGAAGATCTCATCAGAGATCAGGTTGTTATGCACTCCAGTAATGACACTATACAAGAAAGACTGTGGATAAATGGTGATGAAAACTTAGATTTTATAATATCCATTGTTGGAAAAGCTGAACTTTCTTGTAGGAGTGCACAACAAGTTAAAGGCAAAGGCATTTCAATTAGTAAAGAAGTTGTTTCTAAGATTAATCATAAGTATGATAATAAAAATAAGGATTTTTCTAAAAAGAAACAAATATTTTCCTCCAAAGGAAATTCTGAGGACCTTAAAGGTAACTTAAAGTGTTATAGATGCAACAGCAAATCACACTTAGCAAATAACAACATTTGTCCAGGTTTAAAACAGAAATGTTCAAATTGTGGCTTAATAGGGCACTTTACCTCTGCTTGCAGAAGGAACAAAGTTAACCAAAAAGTGAAATGTATTGAATTGAGTGACAACAGTGATGAAGAAGATTTCACAAATGACTCCAACAACTGTTCTTTTGTTCTAAACATAAAAGAATCCACAATTCTGAATGTAAGTGACACTACTATTAAGAAAAAAAGGTTATGTGATATGGTTATTGGAGGTGTAAAGATCAACATGTATGCTGATTCCGGTTCACCTTATTCTATAGTGTGTGAATCTGTATGGAAAAAACTATTTGTGCCAAGATTAAGTAGTCACTTAGAGAAGAGTGACATCAGTCCTGAAGGATATTCTGGGGGAAGGATAGATATTTTAGGATTCAGAACCTTAGTGTTCAGATTTAAAAACAGAAAATGTATTGCAAAGTTATATGTATCTAAGAAAGGTCCTTCAGTGCTTAGCTGGTTTGATTGTGGTAAACTTGACATCGTGCTTGATCCTAATAGCCCCAACCCTGTCATGTTGATAGATGAACAGAATGGAATATCTTCCGGATGAAAATTTTCACCGGCGCGAAGGGAAGCTGCTGCATAGACGCACTGTAACACGTAAAAAGAAGAGTAAAGGGATTCCAAACCTTGGATTATCAGTTGTCGTTTCTGTAGCAGGTACTGGAGATCCTTTTCGTTATAATTAAAGAGGTGTTCCGATGATCTTGAGAAGTAAAGGAAAATATAAAATACAAAATCAATCGGAAAATGCTTGGAAGTGCTTCTTATAAAAGGTCCAAAATGCTCCGTCCCTCGTCGCCAAATTGTTGTGTAGTAATCCACAGAGATCTTGATATTAAGAGTAAGTTTATTGGTAAATAAAGAAGCACTCTTCGCATACAACTGAAGGCTCTAGGTAGTCAGCAGCAACTGACTTCACAGCAACCGTTAATACATATAATACATCAAATACAAACTGTATCGGGTAGCGAGACATATATATTCAAGTCATAACATTTCACGAGATGAAATCAAAAGGAAACATACGCGCGAGTCGCGTACAGTGAATGAACACTAGAATGATATTATATGTGCGCGAGTCACAAGAATGAAAGCGCGAGTGTAAGCGCGAGTGTAAGCGCGTGCTTGAATATAAATCTACGCATGTGTATGTGCGTGTATGGTTACATACACAACATACATACATACCATTTTGCGATTTCTAAATAGCGATTCCTTAAATATGGCTATTTAGAAATCGCAAAACGGAATGTTGATACAAATGGCCCTTTATCCCATATACACTTTTTGAAGTGATACAGGGTTTCTCTCGTTTTGTTAAACATATGCTGCTCCTATCTCACAAACAGTTTGGTTGCCAGACAGTGTCATGGTTAGGCCATGATCATGTTACAGGATGTAGATTGTCTGTCAGGACACATCAACAAAGTTTGATGGGTATATGAGGGAGTTTTCTTTTGCACTGTGATGCAATGCAGAAATCAAAAGATAATGTTGAGTGAGCTACTTTAATATACAGTTCACTTGCTATTCTGCTGTGATGAAAGTGCATTCACCACACCAGAAGATTCAATTTCAGCACAGACCTTCCTATCAGGAAAGAGGGATATCTCCATAAATCAGACAGTCATCTGTCATGGTGGCGATAGAGCTAGTTGTCTCACAGCCTGCAGGTAGGTAGAAAGCGCTACTTTGTCAGACACTGCCTGCACTAGCAAAACACCAGATAATATTCACCCATTTGATGTACTTTAACTCTATGGGAAAATCTACTTACAACAGACGTTTGGCTGACTTCACCCAACACATCACTCCAGTTCACCAAGAATCCTCCGGACTCGTAACCTCTCTTAACTAACATGGAGGTATTTCTTCTGACAATTTTTGGTACCTCGAAATCTTTCTGGCCTAGATGAATGTACCAAGTTCACTTGTAACATTATGGTTTGCCTTTGGCATTTTACACAGAAAGCAATTGTTTGTGTTTATTTTAATTTCTGCAGGCTTTTTGTAATATTTCGTCAGGATTCAAAATGCAACCTTTAAGCATACAAGGGTGACTCATTTTGCCAATGGGAACATCGGAATACATGTACATTGATGTACAAGGACTCTATATCTAGTTACCGATCTTGGATGTGAGGATAAAATTGTACATTCATGAATAAGTTCATCATGTAAGTACTAACTCTTATATATGTCTATCTTTGGGACAGAAACATTGATTACAACAACATTCTGTATATTAACCAAGGAGTTATTTACCGTGCGGTATTCAAATAATTTCGGTCTGATTTGGGATTAACAATATGTTTATGTACGTTAGGTGGTGTATATTTGGTAGAGCTACTAGGTTTGGGAAGACTTTTTCTTCGAAATATGTATTATGCACAAAACAGTGATCCTTTTGACAAAAACGGACTTGTTTATTGGAATTAAATAGTTAAAGAAATGTCACCGAAGATATATACACACCTGAGAAGTCTGCATTCTATGGCTTCTTTTAATTCTCTTTGACTACATTTTTAAAACAATGAATCTACATTCTCTATCTTCCTGTTATTTATATCTTTCCTCCCATACTCTTTCTCCCTTATTGTGCCATCTCTCTGTAGCAGCATTTTCGGGATCTATGCAATCTACTCTATGCGTTCCAAACCTCCCTCATGTCTGCTAAATGTTTGCTGCTTTCCTGCCGTGCCCTAACAAAGATTAAATCTTTGTTGTGGATGATGGTACACACTGTGCTGCTGTCTCTTGAGTCGCCACTGCGGTGGCTTTTCCGCTGCACACAAACAATAATTCACGTTTTCTTAACAGGGACAGCATGCTCAGCCTTGCACTTTCCTATGCGGTCTAATCTATAAATATTTTACTACACGCCCTATTGTTTTGGATACAATTCTAGTGGGTAAATCACTTCTTGGTTATGTGCAACTCATTTATCACACTAATCATACAAGAATCCTCACCATTAGGACTTACTTAGGGAGTATAGGTTTGTTGTCATCACCTTGGTTTTGACCTTTAGCTTTCAAGGTCTTTTCCTACCATTTTAGAATGCACTCTCTTAAGACTAATCTTTTATGCCACTATATCTACGTACAATCCCATGACAAGGTATTATTAAGGAATATCTGAAGTACTTATCTGCATCACCCTGTAAAGACGGTGGTCCTACAAGTCGAGAAAGGAAAAAAACCTGTACAACGCAGTCATTACATCGCACTACCTTTACATAGCAGTCATTACATCACAATATCCTTTACATAGCGTGTCATTACAACGCAGCCATTACATTGCATGTCACTACAACGCAGGCATTACATCGCAAGTCATTACAATGCATAACATTACAACGCATAGTACCCTTACACTATCCAACACTTACCCTATTATTGCACTCACTGGAGTTACAATAGTAATGTTTACCCCTACACTATCCAACACTTACCCTATTGTTGCACTCACTGGAGTTAGAATAGTATTTTTTACCCCTACACTATCCAATATTTACCCTACAGTTGCACTCTCTAGAGATAGAATAGCAATTACCCCTATTCTATCCAACACTTACGTTAAAACGTTAAATGCAATGTAATGGTATGCATTGTAATGGTATGCGTTGTAAAGGTATAATGTGATGTAATGGAATGCGTTGTAAAGGTAGTTTCTGAAAATGCGATTTAATGGCATGCAATGTAAAATAATGCGTTGTAAAGGATGTTGTGATGTAAAAACTGCGTTGTAAAGGCATGCTTTGTAAATGTATGCATTGTAACATCAAATAAGTATAAATAGGGACATTTACTTAAAGGTCAGAGAGTGAAGGGGAAACACAACTAGAAGCAAAAAATAAGAACTCCCTCTTGACCTAAACTATTTTACTACTGGGAAAACCTCTAACAACAAAGGCATGCATTGTAACATCATACATTCGTCAAGAACAGGTATCTTTGTCACACAATCCAGTCTAGCTTGGCCTTTTTCCACATAGATGTACTACATACATTCTTTCCAGGTGAGCCATCTACATCTCTGAAGAGATTGAAACATCTTCAGCAATACAACACACAGAAAAGATTCCTGCCCCATATTTTTAGATGAAAATTACCCAAAGCATAGTCTAGTTGAACAAAAAACTTCAGACCTGTGTCCTTTTGTATATGCAAATCATAAACGTTCACCATGTATTTCCTTTCATTTGTGTAATAACAAGGGACACAAAACACTTTCTTGCCCTCCCACCATCGTGCATTGAAAGTACATTTACAAAATGTGTCTTCTTTGCATATAGTTAAAAACAAATGGCTGTTACTGAGTTGTTTGGGAATCAGCAGGATAACATAAGGCAAAAAATGACAAAGGTTACGTTCTGCAAAAGATAATCTACAACCACATGCTTGATCATACTGAACAAATAGGATGATGGAATATGATCGCTTTTAAGAGGAATATGTAATTACAGATGGAAAGGAAAAGAAGCACAAAGAAGCTGGGCAAGACAAAGAAGTGGTGTCACCATGCATCCACCCATGTATATTTGTGCATTACCAGATTTATCAATACTGGTAAGCCTTGGAATGCATCAAAATGCTACGCCTCCCCAGGTATGGTGTAGCCAGGAGAAATATCTATATTTCGCCTTGTTTCTCCCTCTATCTATGTGTGCTGCATTCTGCAGCACACATAGAAAGAGGAAAATGCCTCAGATGATTGTTTTCAAGCAAGAAGGCATCCCCTCCTGCACAAAAACATTGCTGCTTACAATACAGGCACCCTTGCACCATGGTGTAATGGTGCATGCCTTGGCACTAAGCAGCACATTGTGAACCAGCCCATGAAAATGACAGGAATTCACTATACAATATAGCCCCTTTTACTTAGATGGTTACCTCATTTTCCTTCTATTAGACCTTTAAAAAAACATTTAAAATGTTCTCTTTATCAGTTATTGTTCTATAGTTTTTTCATCTCACCGTAGCTCAGTCTATCTCCCTGTGTCACTCCTCCTCTTCTTCTGCCTCTCTCTAACTACAACCTGGATTAGAACAGCAGTTTATTGCTAATGCCTGGCTGGCTATGTTACTAATAAAGGCTTCTATAGTAAGAACTCATCCGTAATAAGTTTCGGAGAGGAAATTACATTTACACATTAAAGACCTTAGAAAACCATTCATGACACTTTCCGTGAGAGAAGATTGATAAATGTGCACCAACTCCAAGTTATTCAAAGAATGGAGAAAACAAAATAATTCTAGTTACTGCTTAGTAAAAGCATGCAGAAAAAGTGTTGTTTAGAAGATATAATTCGTTATATTACTATAGATCATATTATATTTATGAAACACATGTTTTAATGTGTGCTAGAAAATGTGTAAAATTATGAACTCTCACGTTATGGAGTTTATCTCTAATCATACTTTGTTATCATTTATATGTGTGTACAACTAATGGAAATTAGTTGTCAAGATTTAACCAGAATATGATGATGATTTCATTTTTAAATGTATTTTTCTTGCATAAACGTGTGCATCGAAATAAAAGTAGATGTCACACATTCCTAATAAATGATATCTTCATGAGATGTTTATAGATTGTATGTCATACATGTACTAATGCAAGGCACTCAGAACATATTTAATTAACTACTTATTTTAATTTAATTACAGGCTAATACTTTCAGAAATAATGATCATAGTGACACATAATATTTGGGAACCGTACTAAATGATTTCAAGTGCATCAAATTTGTAATAGAATCTTGACATTTGATTGTTGCTTATGAATGTATGCTAAATAATTCTATATTTTCATGTTTTATTAGCATGATTTAATGTAGGCCAAACTGAATATGCAAAGTCTTTGGCCTTACTGCATTCACTCTTTGTAAGAACATTTCTCAGTATAAGAAGTAATGTGCAACAGTGTTGTATTTCTGGAGTTTACCAGATACTTTGCTACATTTCAGTGATACAATTCTGACCAGCTGCCTGGGAAACTGTCTTCTTGTACTTTTGCTAAAATAGCATTGTTCTAATGTTTCTCAGACTGGATTGCCACCTATTTTTACACATTGTGTGTCTTCTTTACATTGCCTGGCATCCATCCTATATGAATTGACCAATCAGATCAGTAGTCTGATCAGATGAGGTGATCCTAAGAGTTGTCATGCCCGGAACAACAAGAATTTAATATTGCCCAATTTACCAGAGAGGAAATCTATTGGTTTGGCTTCTTGCCTGACTGGAGTTATCGCTCTTGAAGGTGACGGATTGTTTGTAGAACTTTCCTTGGCAATCTTGACTTGCCCAATGTGGACTCACCTTGCTTCCTCTGCAAACTGATGCATACACAGTGTGCATTGAGTGGTCTCTTCCTTTCTGGGAGACTGTTCAACTGGCGTGTTTCATGTCCCTTCAGGAACTCAGGAGCTTTGGTATATTATTGCAATGTTTTATTAGTATGTGACTAACTGTCTTTAATCTGAGCTACTTGCTTACCTTAAATTCTGATACACTAAACTAAATCAATATAACAACTTAGCTATCATGATTGTCTCTCTTTATATGGGTGTGCGTTCCTGATCTCTAACAAATGACCAGAGGAGATCACATTAGAGAGATCTCAGAACATCAAATACAAATTCTACTATTTTACATTAATTTAATAGTACTTTTAAAGTGTACAATTTTGGCTCACTTCTGTTTCTTCAGGAGATTTGGGCTGGCCGTAATAATCTTCTATCTTTAAAGCATTTTATTGAGAGTAATCAAATGAGTCTAATTTCCACTCTGTAGTTTGGTTATCCAAATTCTGCTCCTCGTTGGATGACTGCTTGGACCCTTCATATCCAACTTCTATCGGCACTGATCAAGATCCGTCTTAGACCCAAGAGAGAGAGAGGGATGAAACTCAGGCAGGCAAACTACATAACAATTATCTGATAT
Organism: Lissotriton helveticus; assembly: GCF_964261635.1. Lineage (NCBI taxonomy): Eukaryota > Metazoa > Chordata > Amphibia > Caudata > Salamandridae > Lissotriton > Lissotriton helveticus. The sequence continues at coordinate 1,570,404,290 of NC_136067.1, forward strand.
GGGCCTAGTAATGCTAGAACATAAGTATCTCTGAATTTGTACTATAATTCCTGGTGTGCAAGGCTAACTGTTTCGTATATGTGAAATAGTCCTCGAATCATATACATAACAATGTACACTGTGTTATTTCGAAACTTCAAAGCTATAAAGAAACTAATAAAGAGGCTATAATTGCAATGCCTTAGCTGAAGTAAACGTGTTATCAATTTTATAGGCCTAAATTTAATGTGATGGATGAATTTAGTTCAATGTAGCAGATTACAGATTCAATTGTAGTGCAAGTTTTAGAGCCCTTTCAGAGGTTGTTAGCAAGATAAGAGTTCATGGGTATTAAAAGTGTCCAATCATGTGATTAAACCTTCTACTAGAAGAGTTTATAGAATGAAATGCCTCATGTTATGTTTTTTTAAAAGATTTTAATGAGATGATGTTAATGTAAGAGTTTAATTATGTTGCAATAATGGTATGTTCATCAATAAAAATTATGGAGCAGACTGACAAAAGCTTGTAAGAGTATGTGAAGTGGTGCTACAGGACTACTCTTTCACATATTCCTGCATTGCTTTTTGAATCATCCCAGAAACATCCAACTGCCTATTGGTAGAAGTGCAAAGAGGGCACAATCCTTTGCATTTGTATGAATTGCATTTGACTATTCTCCTAATATTCTCATTTAATTCTCATTTTGAATTCCTTTGGGTCAATTTAAAAAGGAGTACCACATGGGTACTTTTTAACATACTCTAAAATGTCTTTATGAATAGGCTCCTATGTTTATTTTACCGTTAATAAATATGCGGGTAAGGCATAGGTAAAGTGAAAACTCCCAGCCCCACAAACATTATGAGTTCCACAATTTACTTATTGGTGTGCTACTACACAAGCACAAAAAAGCTTCAAACTATTATTTTACAAATTCCAAAAGCTTGTTTTTATTCTAATGTCTAAGTGTTCCCCTCTCATGTGAGTGCATGAGCACCAGTTCTGACTCACTCTTTTCGGACCATGCAGAAAGAGGTTCAAATAATTCTTGCAAAATTAAAGAAAATGAAGATTATGCGGTTAATAATAAATATGCGGTTAAGGCATAGGTAAAGTGAAAACTCACAGCCCCCCAAACATTATGAGTTCCACAATTTACTTATTGGTGTGCTACTTCACAAGCACAAAAAAGCTTCAAACTAATATTTTACAAATTCCAAAAGCTTGTTTTTATTCTAATGTCTAAGTGTTCCCCTCTCATGTGAGTGCATGAGCACCAGTTCTGACTCACTCTTTTCGGACCATGCAGAAAGAGGTTCAAATAATTCTTGCAAAATTAAAGAAAATGAAGATTACACTTACCTTGCTTCAGGGAGCGATGTTCACAGATAAATGTTTAAAAGTATACTGTCCTCTATTGGGTTATTGCTGCTTCATGAGCCTCCTTAGTAGAATAACAAAAGATAAAGATACTGCCGAAGAGCAACCTACTACACCACACCGCCACTGCTGGAACACATGCCCCGGTCTCAAATGTAAACACATTCTGATAACCTAAAGGCATTTGCACATACCTTGGGGGAGATTTAAAAGCCCCTTCCGCCACTTTTGCGCCACTTTTCCCCATGTTAAAAGTTTCACAAAAGTGGCTCAAGGGGCTTGTAAATCTGCCACCTTGTTTTTAAAGTGATGGGGAGCTGTGCTATGGAGTAGCCTTGACCACATAATGCACTCTGCGTGGCCTGTATATCCTAACCTTTCCCTGCACAAAGCTAAATGGTGAAATAAATAAACATATATGCAAGCTTTGCCAGTGAAAATCATTTTGTAGTTTTTGAAAGAAAAGTTATAGTTTATCCTACAATTTGAAATGGGAGATGTAGTAAACCTGTTGTGGGGAAAGGAAGAGAGTATTTAAATGTTAATATTAGGTCCATTTTGTGCTTTTGTGAAGCAAATGCATGAGTTAATAGGTGTAGGGTAACATACATTTGGAAGAACCATTGTGGGCGAAGAGTATGGGTTTGAATTTTCCTCATATTTATTTTCTGTAGTAGTAGAATTGCGTAAAGGCACAGAATCTGAGACAACATTGATGTGAGAAGGTAGAACTAATTTTTGGTGCATGGAGAAGTAGGTATATTCAATTGTTTCAGAATGATATGGCAAGCTCTATATTATTCATATGTAATGTATGAGTCTCATCGAATTCCGGCTTTATTTTGATTTTTGCATTTGTAGAGATGTTTATACCATTATAAGCTTAGTAATTTCACAACCAGGGTGGGAAGTTAATTTGGCCTGGAAAGTCTCCGAAACACCCATATTGACAAAGCTGAGTAGTTGAACAATAATTATAACATATCACACTCTGAAAGTCTAACATATGTTCGCAAAATGCATGTATTACTTCATCAAACTTGTGTCCTACACAGTACTCTAAAAGTATGATTCAAATTATATTGTCAATTTATAATTTAACAATATCATCAGGCAAGGCTATGCGTGAGTACCACACAAACATGTATTGGCTTACCATGGGCAGTACCTATCACTTCTACTCATAGGACTACTGTTATGTTATGTTAATGGTTTTTGTACCGCGCACAGCTGCCCCAGCAAAGGGGCGTCCTGGCGCCAAGAAAGAAAACAAAACATCACAAAATGCAACAGAATCAGGGATTTTTATTGAAAAGAAAGGTTTTGATGGCACGTCTGAACTGGAATAAATCTTCCAGAGCTAGAACTTCACTGGGAAGAGCGTTCCATAATTTGGCGGCTACTACTCGAAAGGAGCGGCCTCCAGTCCTGCTCAATCGAAAGCGTGGAACAGCTGACAAATTCTGGCCCATCGATCTCAGTGATCGAGAGGGAACATATGGGGTCAGTAAGTTCATCAGAATAGGTGGGGCCGTGCCTTTCAAAATTTTGAAAGCCAGGCAGAGCACCTTAAACTCGATCCGCCGAGCAACAGGCAACCAATGGAGCGTTTGCAATGCTTTAGACGCTGAAGAACGTCTAGGCAGCCCTAATACCGCTCTTGCGGTGGCATTCTGCACTCGTTGCAGCCGCATAAGTTCTGCCTTATTCGTACCTGCTAACAGGGCACTGGCATAATCTATCCTGGATAGTACAGAGGCCTGGACCACGAGCTGTCTAGTGGGGGCATCGAAGAATTTAAGCACCGGCCTGATACCCCTGATTATTCCAAAACAAGAGGCCGCCACCCTCTTAGTCTGGCAAATAAAACTAAGAGTGGGGTCCAGCCAAACCCCGAGATTTTTTATCTCCATAGCGGGAGAAGGGATGATTCCTAGCTCGGGGGGCCACTAGTTGTCATTCCACCATCCAGGTTGCTTCCCAACCACCATCACCTCTGTCTTCTTTGTGTTCAATTGGAGACAGTTTTGATTCATCCAATTGGCCACCGCACGTAGCCCCTCACAGAAGTTGAGGGCGTCCACAGCTGAGTCCCCACTTAATGTGACCGCCAGCTGCGTGTCATCCGCATAGGACACCATTGTCAGGTCCCAGCGTTTGACTACCGCAGCCAGCGGACTCACATATAGATTAAATAAGGTGGGGCTCAAAGATGATCCCTGTGGAACTCCCATGGTGAGCGGGTAAGTGGTGGATTTGGCGGGTGGTATCGCAACCTGAAAAGATCTGTTGGAAAGGAAGGAGCGGAACCACCCCAGAGCCAAACCCCTGACCCCAGCTTCCTCTAACCACCGCAACAGGATCTCGTGGGACACCGTATCGAAGGCGGCACTCAGGTCTAGCAACAAGAGTGCTGCTGTTCGTCCGGTGTCCAGCACGGAGCGCAGATGTTATCCATTGGAATTAATTCACTATGACACCAGTGGGAGTCTTATTGTGTACTATTCCGATATTATGAACCATATTTCAGCTAAGGTACATTCAAAAGTAGATCAGCAAAGCCTTGATAAAGCAAGAATTTACCTGCACAACATGTGTCCGCTGGGGCATTGCTAAGTGATGGGATACAAGAGAATTTAATCCTACTCTGAAAGGATCTTCTATCACTTACAGCTCATAAAATAAAAGTTGTATTCAAAAATTGGCAAAGTAATGTGAAGAGTATTTTTAAATTTATTGGGTCAGAAGTATTTCTGATGGATTTATTGTTAATATATTAGACTTTTTGAGTGTAATATGTTGTTATAATCATTGTTCAACTACTTGATGTGTCAATGTGGCTGCTTCTGAGATATTGGAGAATACATTAGAAATTCTGTATGTAAAAACAAGGTATTATTCTCAATGCAAAGAAAAATACTGAATAGTATGGGCTACTCACAAAATACACCAGGAAGCTTGAGAGCTCTGCCTGTGGCAGGAAGACACACAATGGAAGTGTAGAGGTGCAATAGCTTTGAAAAGACAAAACATGTTTAACCAGAGCTTCAGTGAGCCTATCCAAAAACAATTGCATTAATCCGCAAATTGCTATTCGTCATTTTAATTAACTCCAACATAAAAACATTATTTCAGAGAAATAAAGAACAATGAGTTTTCCTGTACATTATAATTGGCCCTACTAATTCAAAGTAATAAGGGGCACACAATCAGTTTTCAAGGCTAATTCAAGTGTAAATGCACACAAATTTTAGATGTATGCAAAGTAGTGTGGCTGAAGTATTTTACTATTACACTCTATGATTGTTCAAGCTGGTTAATACCTAAAAATGTACATGAAATAGGAGGCTTAATACAAATCACATATAACTTATAACATCTTTCTGTAAGTCCTACACATCTCCTTTACCTAAACATTCATGCAGTGCCCCTCAAGTCACAAACAGCAAGCAACCTGGTGATACTCTCATCTCCCCGTGGACACCATTGAGGCCCTCTCTGGGTGGTCACGGCAACATAAAATGGGATCAGGAGTGTAGCCACTGTGCTCAGGCACCCAAAAGCAGGAGACACTCAGGTGTCATGTCCACCAGCAATCACTCCTCTACTGCGTACATACTTATTTACCCTTCAAACATGATAGCTCACTTACCACTGTTGCTACTGTAATGCTTACTGCTTCTCAGTTCTGCACATAGTCCAGAAAACTGAAAAAAGCAGAGATTGCTTATGATTTATTTTTGCGACAATCAAATGATCTGTTTCGTAGCAAAACACTTCTATATTTGTCCTATATTTTTAATTTTAGTTCGTAGTGAAGGCTTATTAAGGTAGGCACTTATTAGTATTCCAATTCTCATTCCTATAATGATGATGATGATGACGAGGATAATGATGATGATGCCTCCATATGAAGCCTATATTGTTTACACCAGATTCTAAATCGGGTTACTCACTGCTGTGACACATTAACAGTTGATACCAAAACTCATTACGCACTGTTGCTAGGTCATGAAGGCCTTCCAAGCTCTGCTGACAGGGCTCTCTGACAGCCTGTCTGAATGAGCAGCGCTTTTTGTCTGCTTTGACTGAGAGCAGACAGCACAGCTTCAGGACAGGGAAGGAAGACAGGGAATGTGTTGGGGTTTGGTTAAGCGTGATAGGGAAGGTATTTTTTTCACATTTGGGATAGGGACATGTCAACTCAGTGCTGTCTGAATTACTGGAGACCCATACCTTCTCCATTCGTCACAGACTAGGTTTCAACCACTTCAAGGAACAGAAACTGCTCTGTTAGCAGTAGGGGAAGAGTCTAAAGAGATCCTGGACACTGGAGGCACTACTGTGGTCATCTTCTTGGACCTCAGTGCAGTCTTTGACATGGTTAATCATCAAATGTTGGTCCATACACTCATAATTTTGGGGTGACTGGGGTTGCTTTAGCATGGCTGCAATCCTTTCTGTATGACAGATCCTTACAGGTCTTTGAAGCTGATGTTGCCTCAAAACAGGTGACCCTCTGCTGTGGACTTCCTCAGGGATAATCCCTGAGTCTCACCCTATTTAATATTTATATGAGCCCATTAGCGGAGATTGTGCTGCCTTTTGGAGGTGCATAGAGTGACCTATGCTGATGACACGCAACTTGTAGTGGTACTTAACCATTGTGACAATTCCTCTCTTGGCCTCCGTCCTTGTTTGGAAGAGGTAGCTAAATGGATGAATCACTCCTACTTGAAGTTGAATGGAGAGAAGACAGAGATGATCATTTTAGGAAACTCAACCCTTTTTTAACCTGAAGTAATGTGGCCAGCCTGCCTGGGCCCCGTTCCGGCTCTTAAGACCCAGATGAAAAGCCTAAGCATTTGGCTTGATCAAGACCTGAGCTTTAAGGTCCAGGTGCGTAATGTTAAAGTCTCCTTCTACGGCATCCTATAGATGCTTTGCAAAGTCTTCCCACTTCTTCCCTTCTGGGCAAGAAGGCTCTTGGTCCAGGTGCTCATTCTCTTGCTCCTGGAACTATGGGAATGTCCTTTATTTAGGAGCCCCATGAGCGACCATTTCAAAACTCCAGATGTTGCAAACCTGTGCAGCCAGGGTACTTCCGGAGATACCAAAACGTCAATCTTCAAAACCAGCCTTGAAATCTCTTCATTGGCTCCCCATCAAGGAGAGAGTTAATTTTAAGGCTACGTGTATTGTTCACAAGATGCTTACAGGGAAGGAACCGTCGATCAATCAATATATTGCCCGGCCTTACCTTGCGAACAGACGCCTGGGTTCGGACGATCTGCGTCTTGCCGTAGTTCCCAGGATTAATAAGGATAGAAGTGGGGGGGGGCCTACTTTCTTACAATGCCGCTAGGTTCTGGAATACTCTTCCACTTTATTTACGTAAGGACTTCAACAATCTGGCCTTTAGTAAATCACTAATAATATGCCTCTTCCCTTAATATGGTTGTGGTGTCTATCGTCATGCCGCTGTCAGGGCTGGGATGCCCCTGGATAGCTATACGCCTAACAAATGCTTTTTTCATTTCATTTGAGCCGTGGAGTCATCTACCTTTACGGTTTTTGGATAGATTTTTTTTATATCTCGCCACTTTGGGATAATGCTATTGGCTCCTGTGGGTCCTCCATCTTGGCGGTTTCTCATTGCTGCTGGACTACTCCTTGTTCACCTGATTGACCTTTTCCTCTAGTCTATTCCCCCTTAGGTCTCCCTCACCCTTCTCATTTACTTTCACTGATCCATGGGATGTTTTGGATCGTTGGTCCCCAGCCAGTTTGTCTGTCTTTCTCTTTGACTACTTTGTCCCCGTGAAGTACTTTCCCCCTTGCCTTTCTGCCTGACAATATGTGCATTCCATACCCCTTTTTACCATTCCCCTAATAGCTTCCATTCCCCATTAAATGTATGTCTTGGCTATGCTATGCGCTAATCTTATCACTGTTTTTCCCCTATATTCATACTTGGCTCCTGTAACTGATGTCATTTTGTAACCTTTAGCTTGCGGATCCTCATGTAAAGCGCTCTAATACCTCCGGGTCTAGCGAGCGTTATGAAAAACTCTGCAAATAAATAAATAATAAATAAATAAATAAAATATGTCATCTGCTTTAAGAAGAACTTGTCAAGTCCAGTTCAATTAACTGAATCTAATGGTTTCAGCCTTTTCTTACAATGTGCATTATCACACTGTGTAATTTCAAATACATTAAGATAATCTGCTATGAAACGAATATTTTGGCATTATTGCTGTGTTTGATTTTATGCTTTCAAACCTGAAATTAGAATCTCAACCTTTCTATTTCTCTAAGCCACTATAGCGCTGCACGTTGTCAAGTGAAAGATTGTGTTTTATTGCTGCTAATTTTCCATTTATGCGCCTGTGACAGCAGTCAGACCTACTTGACGTTTATATTCTAGACAGCATGCTTGTCGTGTTGGGTCATCATCTGTCATGTAAGAAGAAAATGGAAAGATATGAGTGTGCCTTTCTGGAGAAACATATACCTTTTTACAACTAAATGTATGCATCGTATCTTACCAACAGACAAAAAGAATGCGGAATGTATTGAATTTTGAAGTTAAAAGAGAAACTAAATCAATATTATAGTTCACTGACCCCTCATTGTGCTAGAATCAGAGTATTTAGGTGTTCACACATTTGCATTTTTTATTGTGCTACACTTAATTTGAATCAGTTCTTAACGTATGCATTGGTGTTTGCATGCGTGTTGCTTTGTTACGCCAGTTATGCTTATTTTTGAATAGTGATTGGTATCTTGCATGTGTGTTGCTTTCTTTTTTCCAGTAATGGTTATTTTATGACTAGTGATTAGTATCATGGTATAAGATGATGATTTAAATTATTTTTCTTCCTGGCATTGAAAGAAAAATTAGCTGCTATTGTGCTTGCATGTTGGCACCTAGAATTAAGTCCTTGTCTTGTACCTTGTGCTTTTGAGTCGTTGAAATAAGAGGTAGCAAAAGAATGAAGCTGGAGGAGCAAATAATATGGAAGACTCCACTTTTAAAATGTACTGGAGGCGGGAGTCTTCAGCACTTTTAGCCTTAAACTTAACCACTGTAATTTGTTATTTACACAAAAAAGATTAATGAATACACATAATGGAAGACAAGATTGTTTAAAGGAGAGATGCAACTGTTTGTTGCTTTTCTGCTAACATATGGACCCGACATTTCTGTTTTAAAGCCTCACTGCACGCATTAAATTGAAAGAACACAATATCAGATGACACCACGGAGAGTCTAAATGAAATGCACAAGATGGGATGGTAGCATTTATTTACAAAACCTTCCAGACAGTGTAAGTCACAAATATGAACATTTCATACGGCCACATGTATCTTATTTGTTATTATCCGGTTCCGGGTTAAGCTGAGCGAGACGCGAGTGCTGCGAGGAGACACAGGAGCCGCGGGAGCGGGTCTCTGAAAACATTATCGCAGAAAACGCCGAAAATTGCCCGAAGCCACCGGCAGTGAGCCAGTGGAGAGCTGCGAGGAGCCGCGGGAGCGGGTCTTTGAACTTAATTAAATAAACGCCCAAAAAACACCAGAAACCACTGAGTGCCGGGCAGTGAGCCAGTAGAGAGCCACGAGGAGCCGCTGGAGCGGGTCTCTAAATTAAATAACGCAGAAAAACTCCATAAAAACGAACGATGCCACCAAGCGCCAGACAGTGAGCCAGTGGAGAGTGCCTCGGTGTATTTGAAGGCGGGCAGCGAGCCGGTATCTTCAAGGCACTGGCAGCGGCCGGTGGAAATTACTGCCGAATATAGAGTGACTGCAGCTGCTGATAACCACTTCACAGTGAAGACGCGAGTGAGGAGAAGACGAGACGCGAGTGAGGAGGAGACGAGACGTGAGTGAACATTGAATGGCTGCGTCTGTGGCTGAACGGCGGAGTGTGTGCGACCCCGTAGCAGTGGGTCCCCACTCATCAGATATTTGCAGCACTTCCGGGTACAGCGAGGAGAAGAGACGCGAGTGAACATTGAACGGCTGCGGCTGTGGCTGTGGCTGAACGGCGGAGTGTGTGCGACCCGGTAGCCTCTGGTGCCTCTTGTGCCACTGCTGAGTGCCGTGCAGGGGGAGCTGGGGGATCGTGAGGACTGAACCCTCCGCCGCCGCCGCTTGGCCGCGCTAGTGACGCTGGAGGCGCGAGGAGAGGCGGAAAGGCTGAGCACCCACAAGGAGTTGAGGTCGGACCCGCGGAAGCCGCTGAAGCAGCAAGCGGCTGTTGTTGTGCTACTATACTCAGCACACGTTGCCACTGGACTTGCTTCCTGCTGTTGCCACTGCTTCCTGTTGAGCGCTGTTGAGCATTTGTCCGAGGGAGCTGCGTTGCTGTGCGGTCCGGGGGCTGGAAGCAACCTAGACCGGAGCGGAGAGCAGCGGAGAGCAGTGGAGGGCTGTGCTGTGCTGCCGAGCAGTGCGGGCGGAGGAGGACGTGTTCGGTTGCTCCAGGAGGCCGGGCCCAGGCTCAATCTACGCCGTCCATACACATCTGAAGAGGTAGGTGTGTAGCCCTTGGTGCGAGCCGTGAGCCGTGAATCGTGAGCTCACGTCTTCAACCGTATCTATTTGCTTTCTAGGTCACTGTGTCACTGGGACAATGGGACACTGAGCAAGCGGAAAACTATCACCCTCACCACTTAGTCCGTGCCAAAAAACCAAGCTGCAGGCTCGGGACTGTTCTATAGCTGCCACCGTCACCCTGAAGCAACCCCTCCTGCTCTGTCTGTTCATTTTGGGCGCTGGTGGCTGCCGGTTTGTAGAGGAGAAGAGCGGCAATGAGGCGAGGTGCACGAGCTCGTGGGGATTGAGTCTGTGTGTAGGATCGAGAAAACCTCTCCTGGCCTGGTTTGGGCAGGTTCTTGTGACCAGTGACCTGCGTGTCGTGATCTGCGCCCAGCGTTTGGTGGCCAGCAGCAGTTGGCTGTAGCTTCAGCTGAAGTGAGGGTACAGGTCTAGTAGGAGTCTAGCGTGCCTTCATATAGCTACCGTTCCTCATCTTCATAGTCCGTCCTGAGATGAGATCTGGCAGGGTGAGGACAACGGCTCCCCAAAGGAAAAAGAAAAGCAGAGGGAAAAATGCAAGGTCAAGTTTGGACCCTGAGCAGTCACCCAATCTGCTGCTGAGCGACACCGACATCACAACTGAATGCACGTCTCAAGCTACCAGGAAGTGTCCTGACATGACGGCCTGCAAACTTTTTGGTAACCAACCAAAGATAACAACAAAATGTAATTACTTAAAGGACGCCGGGTCAACGGTTTTCTCTAGCAACAAGAATATCACTGGCCTCCCAATCCCCCTAAGTCCACTGGTGACCATCATCAAGGGTAGCGCGGCAAACGGGGCGCCATGGACTTCCCAACGCAGTCACACGTTAGCCATTGCTACTACCAAACCGCCAATGACAGATCAAACCATGGTCAGGGGTGAGCCCAGCAAGGAAGCCTCATTCAACACAGAGAGCCCGCCGGTACAACTCTGCACCATCCGGAGTCGCTATTTACAGTGTTGCATTTGACACACTGGAACTCCATATAGAACCAGCTGTAGAAAAAACTATTAATCTGGAAAATTTCCACCAAACGCTTCTTGAAGCCAGCTTCAGCATCCCGTGTAGTCAAAACGGCGAATCTGCGATCCATTCCATCAAGGGCACTGTCATCGCCTTGACTTTGGATGGAGCAGGTACCTCCCCTGGGGGGGGGGGAACGGACCAAGATGACCAACATCGTGCGTGTAAACCTGTGCCTGTGCCTACTGAAATCACAACGGACACAGAGGTTGCAAAGGAAGGCACGAAAGAGCTTTCCTACCTTGATTTGACGGAATGGGCTAAACTGTTGAACTCATATGGGAACTCAATCCCTGGACATCCTCAGCCATCAGTAACACCAAGGCAGGAAAAAAGCGAGGAAAAAGCATGGGCTACCGCCCTGATATTCTCCAAAAATCAGCAGATGCAATGATTTATCAGGCGGATAAAATGGATATTCAAGTCAGCCTTTTAAACACACTTGCCCGGTTATGTAGTTAAAATCGACGAGAGGATCTCAAATCTAAATAGCCTGATCAGACGTGCCCAGGAAGCTGTAGCCCGCCCGCAGCAAGGATGTGACTGTTCACCAATAGTGTAGAAACTCTGTTCACTCCCAGGCATAATGGAAAAACTTGTAGCAGACCTAAAAGAATTAGCAAAAGCGAAACCCTTCCCTGGAAAAGACAGTGACGCTGATCTAGGCAATCCAAGTGAAGTCCCTCAAGCAAAAATACGTTCCAACTTAAGGTCAATAGGGGAAGAAGGGGCCAACTCCCCACGTCTTCAAGAGACAGCGGTGCAAGGTGGCGGAATGAGCGAACAGCAATTTCCTCAGGTCACCAGCAGAGCAAATTCCACCCTTCTTTCTCCAATCGAACAAGAAGAGGGTGATCCGGTGGGAAAAGTGAAAAGACAGAGGAAGCGGAAAGGTCGCTGTTAGACCTGACATCATTGGCATGAGTCTCTCCTCCATTTTTTCTGTTTGCCTCCTCTGTTTACGAAGTTTTTGCTGGTATAATGCTTTGGGCACTGTGCCACTGCTGATCAGTGCCACCGTGCAAGTGCTCCCTATGTGAAATTGCTGTATTGATTGAATTCCCTGTTTGGCTTATTTAGTTTACTGTCAGTCACTAGTAGAGTGCACCAGTCCCTAAACCTTCCCTTAACTTCATGTTAGACACCCCTATGGTAGGCCCAAGGGCAGGGTGCATTGTAAGCATAAGGTAGGACAAGCCTGACATGGTTGGCATGTCCTAATAGTGAATTACAGCCATATTCGTTTTCACTATTGTAAGGTCACCTGCTCTCCATCAGTTAGAATGGGCTGCCAGGGTAATTAAGGCTATAATCCTAGCGGGCTCGGGGAGCATGGTGCAATGTCGAGTTTGGTATCCCTGAACTCAGGGTTTAATAACGCATCCGTTTGGGTGGATGGTTTTTGGACTCTGTGTTTGAAAATAGCACTTTTAGAAAGTAGCTACTTTCTTGTCTAACTGTCTACCGGTCTCTGCTGGTTCTGGTGTGCGTGTGACAGGAGCTGGGGGGCTCCAGAGGTCTGAATGAGTCAGTGCGGGGTGAGTGGGGCATTTGCATTGAGAGTAGGGGAAGAGTAGCTCCTGATAGCCTGCCCTGCCTGATACAATGCTGGCTCCACCCCCCTGCCAGGCGACTAATGACTCTGTGCCTGCCAGGGACTTTCCTGGCCCCACCTCCTACCGGGTGACTGATGGCCCTGCCCCTGCCAGTGACAATGCTGGCTCCGCTCCTGCTGGGCGGCTGAAAACTCTGCCCTGCACAGTGAATAGGCCAGGTGCCTCGGCCTGGCAACACCCACAACAAACCCGAGATGGGGGGAAATTCCCCTGCATGGACAAAGGGATCAAAGCCAAAAGGGGGTATAAGAGAAGGACCCCTGAACCAAGAATTCAGATCACTTCTGACAAGGAAACCTGAACCAAGGACAAGAAGCCTGCTGATCCAAGGACTTGCCTACCCCTTCTGCCAGTGCTGTTTGTTGGGGGAATCCTGCAGTTGCTTCTTTATTTTTGCCAAGGAACCAGGAGAGAGGAACTGAGTGTGTACTCTCAAGCTTTGCCAAGGAAAATCTCCAAGGGCTGGAAGAGTGCCAGCCTCCTGTTGAAGTCACAGGGCCAAAGGACTTCATTTATTTGCTGAAAGTGCTTGTTGCTGGAACCTGAAAATCTAGCACCTCTGAAGAACCCAGCAATCTCGACGTCGACGGACGCCGCCGAATCCAGCTCGACATCGTGAGTGAAGCTCCCGTGTCCCGCATCTTCGACGCCGGCCGCCGGGCCCGATCGATGCCAGTAGCGACGCCAGTGAGTAGCGAGTTCGGCTCCAGCTCCAAGTGACCCTGTGTCGATGCCGCCGCTGATCGCATCGACACCGAGCCCTCTCGATGCCGTGAGCGCTGCTCACTCTTGCAACATCGACATCGACAACGACGCCGTATCCTGCTTCACCTCCTGAGCGCTGCTCCTGCCTGACATCTGTCGACGCCGCTGCAGATCGCCCCGACTCCGAGGCCCGATCGACGCCGAAGACGCGACGCCGGACATCTCGACGCCGCTGATCATCGAGTGCTTCACTTTTCCAAGGTACTGTGTTGTGGGGGTCTGTGAGACTCCGGGCTCGACGTAGCGCTCCTCGCGGTCGACGCCGAACCTTTGGATTAACATTGCCTCGACGTCGTGTGACTCCCGTGTGGGTTACATTGTTGCCAAAAACTGTGTTTTAAAGAAGAAGAGTTGCTTTTGTTACTAAAGACTTTGTGCTAAGAAGAAACTACGCTTGAACTATTATTTTTCCTTCCAAGAGTATTTATTAAGATTGTGGTATATTTTTGTCGTTATTTGGTCTTGTGCTAAGCCTTATATAAACATTCTTATTTTTATAATACTACTGTGTCGTGTCCATTTGTAGTGTACTCACTTTATTACTGTATGTGGTCATAAATGCTTAATGCACTGCCTCTGAGATAAGCCTGTCTGCTTTGCCAAGCTACCAAGGGGGTGAGCAGGGGTTATCTAAGTGTGTGATCCCCTTGCCCTGACTAGAAAAGGTGTGTCCCTATTTGTCAGAAGTGTATACCTCTGCCAACTAGAGACAGCCGCTTCTAACATTGGTGGGTCAGCGGTGAGGTTTGAACTTTGCATTTATGACCCATGTGCCGTGATTAGTGTGCGCTACATAGTGAAAGCAGACCATAGCGCAGCCACAATCTGTTTGGTAGGATTCTATTTTTGTTCTCAATTTCCTGAAACTTGATTTTTTTAACACTGCCAGTTTTGACCATGAGTGATGCCAGAAGCACGACCCCTGTTGTTGTGGAGGAATTTGACAGGAGTAAGATAAACGACTATCCGGTAAAGAAGCTGAAATCCTTTTGCAAGCAGTTTAAAGTTCCTACCCCAGGCATCACATTGAAAGAAGATTTTCTCAAAGCTTTGGAGGCCTGGTTAGAGGCCAGAAATCCCTCTGATGCGGTGGTGGTACCGCCAGGGGAAGGTCAAGAGGAATTGCCCGTGAATGGGCCTGAGGTCTCTCCCGGCAGCAGTGTTTCCTCCAAGGGTCTTTCTCCTTAAGAAAGAGAAGAAAGGGTGAAGGAGCGAGCATACAACATGGAAATGGCAAAACTTAAAATAGATGGGCAGTTGGAGATAGAGAATGCAAGAGGCAGGAGAGAAGCTGATATGGAGATCAAAAGGTTGGAGTTTGAAAGAGAAAAGTTAGCTTTTGAGCGTGAGAAAATGGTGAGGGACATGGAGCTCAAAGCTAAGAATTTAGAATTGAATCCCTCTGGTGGCAGCATCCCATCTGTGCCTGCAGAAAGTAGGTTTTATTTTCCCAAAGATGTGATCAAAGATTTTCAGAAGCATGAGGATATTGGTCAATGGTTTAAAGCATATGAGTTAGCATTGTTGGCCCACCGGGGCCCTGAGAAGGATTGGGGAGCGGGGTTGTGGGGTCGCTTTGTGAATGAGGGGAGAGATACCCTGTTGGAGATGCCTGTTGAGGATAGGATGTCTTATGCTCATATCAAAGATGCGCTAATGTTAAGGTATGGCCTAACCCCAGAAAAGTACAGACAGGCCTTTAGAGAATGTAAGAAATTGCCTGGTACTACGTGGGTTGAATATGTGTCATTTTTTTGCAGAGCCATGGATGGTTGGGTAAAGGGCAGCAAAGTGGAAAGTTATGACGCTCTTTATGATTTGTTTGCTTGGGAGCACTTGTCTAATAACTGTTTTCCAGAGCTGCGCCAGCACCTTATTGATAGCAAGATATCTAACCCTAGAAAACTTGCTGAGGAGGCGGACAGCTGGGTCAGTACCAGGGTCCACAAGGTCCAGTGGGAGACTCAGCCAAGGGTGGGCAGGGTCCCCAGCAGAAGAGTGGGGGGACAAGGGTAAACATAGGGAGTTCCAGAAAAGGCCCCAAAGTAATCCCCAAGGGAACCAAGGGAAGGGTTCCCAGCCTCCCCCAGTGAAGAAGTCAGAGGCCCCGACAGGTAAACCTGTTCATAGGGGCCCAATGACCTGCTACGCTTGTAAGCAGGTGGGACACCGTTTTTATGATCCCCAGTGTCCCTTGAAGAACTCTAATGCACCACCACGTGCACCCCCCGTCAGTTGGCGAGTGTAGCCCTGGGAGGGGAGGAGATGGTTGCCCATGGTGGGGAGGATCCCGCAGAGATGCCCCTGGTCTCTTTAGGAGACATGGAAATGGTCCCTCCACCCCCTCTGCCTAGTAACACTAAGAAATATAGGCAGTGGGTGACCATTAATGGCCATAGAGTGGAAGCTCTCAGAGACACCGGAGCGAGTGTGACAGCTGTCAAGTGTCACTTGGTGTCCAGAGAGCAGGTGGTTCCCCACGCATTCTACCCTGTGATAGCTGCTGACAACTCCCAGAGAGAGTGTGAGGTAGCTCAGGTTCCCTTTGAATGGGGGGGGGGAGTTTCAGGTACTCTTCAGGTTGCTGTAAGGCCCGCCATGCCTGTTGATTGTCTCCTGGGCAATGATTTGGAGAACTCCCCCTGGACTAGGGTGGAGAGGGAGACACATTTGAAAATGTTGGGCGTGCCAGAGTGGGTGTGTGCAACCACTCGATCGATGACAGCGAGTAAGGGTGTTGATGGGGTCCCGGAGCCTGAAAGTATGGCCCAGGACCCAGCTGTGAAGAGAAGTGGCAGGAGGCGCGGGAAACCGGCCCCCATAGTTCCCATGGTCCAGGAGGAGGCAGACCCTTAGGGGGATGCCCTGGAACCCACAGGCGAACAAGTTGCTGAACTGGGAGACCTGCCCGAGCTGACCCACTGGCAGCAGGATGGTGGTCCCTCCAGGGAAGAATTTTGTGCAGAACAGAAAGTGTGCCCTTCTCTTGTGGGTATGAGGCAGCAGGCCTCAGCCCAGACAACAGGTGATCAGTCAGGGTCGCATTTGGTCTACTGGGAGAACGACCTCCTGTATAGCGAGCCTAAGGCTGCTGAGCCTGGGTCAGCCCGTGTGCTGGTGGTACCCCAGCGCTTCAGAGCCTTCCTACTGGGTTTGGCTCACGACGTACCGTTAGCTGGACATCTGGGGCAGGACAAGAGCTATGACAGGCTTGTCACCCATTTTTATTGGCCTCAGATGAGAAGGGATACAGATATCCATTGCAAAACCTGTCAAACTTGCCAGGCAAGTGGGAAAAGCGGGCGGAAGCAGAAGGCTCCCCTCCAACCTTTTCCCGTGGTCAGTACCCCCTTTGACCGGGTGGGGATTGACATTGTTGGGCCCCTGGACCCCAAGACAGCCATGGGCAACAGGTTCAGCCTGGTCTTGCTGGACCATGCCACACGGTACCCGGAAGCCATCCCTCTCAGAACAGAGACGGCCCCCGTGGTGGGACGGGCACTGATGGGTGTTTTTTCCCGAATGGGGTTTCCCAGAGAGGTGGTGTCAGACCGGGGCACCAACTTCATTTCCAATTATATGAAGTCTCTGTGGAAGGAGTGTGGGGTAGCCTACAAGTCCATATATTGAAAAAGTTTTGATCCCTATGCACTCTTTTTCATTAAATGTAAACTTTCTTAGTTTTTAAGTAGCGCTGACAGTTGTCACACGATGCCTGGTCGTGCCTTTAGTGAATAGAAAACAATGTGTGGAGGTTGAGTCACCTTTCACATAATTGTGCGCTCAGTTTGACATGAAACTAAATGGCTTCTTCTCTTGTTTCTCAAAATATTTTCAATGATATAAAGTCAAGAAATTGTATCATTAAATTGTTTCCATTTTTATTCGCTGATCGTTTTCGCCTTATTATATATCATAAGGGTGTTTCAACATAATCGTTTAGCAATCCATTTTTGAACATTGTTCTCTCGCCCAATGCATTTCGGGTCGGTATATGGGACCCTTCATCAGGGGCCTGTACATTCTTTGCTCTCTGTTGGGTGCCTCCCTGGTTCACTGCAGATCGTTCTGTTTGCGTGGAGGGAGCAGACACCAACCAGGAAGAAACTTGCAGCTAGATTCATACCTTACCACCCTCAAGGTAATGGGTTGGTTGAGAGATTCAACCGTACCCTTAAAGGCATGATTATGGGTCTTGAAGAACCAATGAGGCGTAAATGGGATGTCCTCTTGCCATGCCTGCTGTTTGCTTACCGTGAGGTGCCACAGAAGTCTCTAGGGTTCAGCCCCTTTGAGCTCTTGTATGGACACCCGGTAAGAGGACCTTTGAGTCTGGTCAAAGAAGGCTGGGAGCAATCTCTCAGGAAACCTCCCCAGGATGTATACAGTTACATGCTGGCCTTTAGGAACCAGACTAGGCGCTTCAGAGATCTTGCTCAGGCAAATCTGGAGGCCAGCCAGGAAGAGATGAAGCGGTGGTACGACCGGAATGCCACTCTGGTGGAGCTTCAGCCTGGACAGAAAGTTTGGGTCATGTCCCCTGTGGAACCTTGTGCGCTCAAGGACAGGTGGACTGGACCATTTGAGGTTGTGGAGAAAAAGAGCGATGTCACCTACATGGTGGACTTGAAGTCTCCCAGGAACCCCTTGCGGGTCCTGCATGTCAACCGTTTAAAGCCCCACTTAGAAAGGTCCAAAGTGGGCATGCTCCTAGCTACAGATGCTGGAATGGAGGAGGAGAGTGAGCCTCTTCCTGACCTCCTGTATGCAAAAGAGCAAGATGGGTCAGTGGATGGTGTTGTCCTCTCTGACACACTGACCCCTGAACAGCAGCAAGATTGTCGCCAACTGTTGGGACAATTCCCTGATCTGTTCTCCTTGATTCCTGGTGTCACTCAGTGGTGTGTCCATGATGTGGACACCGGGGACAGCACTCCTGTAAAACACAAGGCCTACAGAGTGACTGACAAGGTCAGAGCATACATCAAGGAGGAGGTCTCCAAAATGTTTGCCTTAGGGGTGGTTGAGTCCTCTAGCAGTCCTTGGGCCAGCCCAGTGGTCTTGGTCCCGAAGGCTGCAGCGCCTGGTGCTTCACCAGAACTTCGGGTCTGTGTGGATTACCGAGGACTCAATTCAGTCACCAAGACTGACGCGCACCCCATCCCCAGAGCTGATGAGCTCATAGATCGGTTAGGGGCTGCCCGGTACCTTAGTACGTTTGATCTAACGTCTGGGTACTGGCAGATCGCCTTGACTGATGGGGCAAAAGAGAGGTCAGCATTCTCCACACCAGATGGGCACTACCAGTTCCGGGTTATGCCCTTTGGGATGAAGAATGCCCCTGCCACCTTCCAGAGGTTGGTCAACCAGGTCTTGGCTGGACTGGAGGATTTCAGTGCCGCCTACCTGGACGACATAGCAGTGTTCAGCGCCAGCTGGGAGGAACACTTGCACCACCTCCAGGAAGTGTTGTTGGCCCTGCGCAGAGCAGGCCTCACAATCAAAGCCAGTAAGTGCCAGATTGGGCAGGGTTCAGTGGTGTACTTGGGGCACCAAGTAGGGAGCGGCAAGGTGGGCCCCCTGCAACTCAAGATTGATACCATCCTGGCTTGGGCACCGCCCAAAACCCAGACTCAGGTGAGAGCCTTCTTGGGTCTCACGGGTTACTACAGGAGGTTTGTCAAGGATTATGGTAACATTGTGCACCCCTTGACTTCGCTGACTTCCAGGAAGCAGCCAAGACTTGTGATCTGGACTGACGCCTGTCAGACGGCCTTTAACACCCTGAAAACTGCAATGTGCACAGCACCCATACTCCAGGCACCTGACTTTTCTAAAGAATTTGTTGTCCAGACGGACGCTTCAGAGCATGGCGTGGGGGCTGTTCTAGCTCAGGTAAATGAAGAGGGCCGAGACTTACCTGTAGCCTTCATCAGTAGTAGGTTACTTCCCAGGGAACAGAGGTGGAGTGTGATAAAGAGAGAAGCATTTGCTGTGGTCTGGGCGCTGAAGAAGCTAAGACCCTACCTGTTTGGGACTCACTTCCGGGTTCAGACAGACCACAGGCCCCTCAGATAGTTGATGCAGATGAGGGGTGAGAATCCAAAGCTGTTGAGGTGGTCCATTTCCCTACAGGGGATAGACTTCACGGTGGAACACGCCCTGGTACAGATGACGCCAATGCTGATGGTCTGTCCAGATTTTTCTGCCTTAGTGATGAGGACTCCCTAGGGTAAGGGTAGTTCTCCCCACATTTCAGCTGGAGGAGACACGTGTTAGACCTGACATCATTGGCATGAGTCTCTCCTCTGTTTTTTCTGTTTGCCTCCTCTGTTTACGATGTTTTTGCTGGTATAATGCTTTGGGCACTGTGCCACTGCTGATCAGTGCCACCGTGCAAGTGCTCCCTATGTGAAATTGCTGTATTGATTGAATTCCCTGTTTGGCTTATTTGGTTTACTGTCAGTCCCTAGTAGAGTGCACCAGGAGTGCCAGGGCTTGTAAATACAAATGCTGCTAGTGGGCTTGCAGCACGTGTTGTGCCACCCACAGAAGCGGCCTAGTAAAAGTATGTATGAAGGTCTGCCATTGCTAGACCTACGTGCAGTCTGGTACTGTCACGCAGACTGCGCAAGTACACCTACTTGCCAGTCCCTAAACCTTCCCTTAACTTCATGTTAAACACCCCTATGGTAGGCCCAAGGGCAGGATGCATTGTAAGCATAAGGTAGGACAAGCCTGACAAGGTTGGCATGTCCTAATAGTGAATTACAGACATATTCGTTTTCACTATTGTAAGGTCACCTGCTCTACATCAGTTAGAATGGGCTGCCAGGGTTATTAAGGCTATAATCCTAGCGGGCTCGGGGAGCATGGTGCAATGTCGAGTTTGGTATCCCTGAACTCAGGGTTTAATAACGCATCCGTTTGGGTGGATGGTTTTTGGACTCTGTGTTTGAAAATAGCACTTTTAGAAAGTAGCTACTTTCTTGTCTAACTGTCTACCGGTCTCTGCTGGTTCTGGTGTGCGTGTGACAGGAGCTGGGTGGCTCCAGAGGTCTGAATGAGTCAGTGCGGGGTGAGTGGGGCATTTGCATTGAGAGTAGGGGAAGAGTAGCTCCTGATAGCCTGCCCTGCCTGATACAATGCTGGCTCCACCCCCCTGCCAGGCGACTGATGACTCTGTGCATGCCAGCGACTTTCCTGGCCCCACCTCCTACCGGGCGACTGATGGCCCTGCCCCTGCCAGTGACAATGCTGGCTCCGCTCCTGCTGGGCAGCTGTAGACTCTGCCCTGCACAGTGAATAGGCCAGGTGCCTCGGCCTGGCAACACCCACAACAAACCCGAGATGGGGGGAAATTCCCCTGCATGGACAAAGGGATCAAAGCCAAAAGGGGGTATAAGAGAAGGACCCCTGAACCAAGAATTTAGATCACTTCTGACAAGGAAACCTGAACCAAGGACAAGAAGCCTGCTGATCCAAGGACTTGCCTACCCCTTCTGCCAGTGCTGTTTGTTGGGGGAATCCTGCAGTTGCTTCTTTATTTTTGCCAAGGAACCAGGAGAGAGGAACTGAGTGTGTACTCTCAAGCTTTGCCAAGGAAAATCTCGAAGGGCTGGAAGAGTGCCAGCCTCCTGTTGAAGTCACAGGGCCAAAGGACTTCATTTATTTGCTGAAAGTGCTTGTTGCTGGAACCTGAAAATCCAGCACCTCTGAAGAACCCAGCAATCTCGACGCCGACGGACGCCTCCGAATCCAGCTCGACATCGTGAGTGCAGCTCCCGTGTCCCGCATCTTCGACGCCGGCCGCCGGGCCCGATCGACGCCAGTAGCGACGCCAGTGAGTAGCGAGTTCGGCTCCAGCTCCAAGTGACCCTGTGTCGACGCCGCCGCTGATCGCATCGACACCGAGCCCTCTCGACGCCGTGAGCGCTGCTCACTCTTGCAACATCGACATCGACGACGACGCGGTATCCTGCTTCACCTCCTGAGCGCTGCTCCGGCTTGACATCTGTCGACGCCGCTGCAGATCGCCCCGACTCCGAGGCCCGATCAACGCCGAAGACGCGACGCCGGACATCTCGATGCCGCTGATCATCGAGTGCTTCACTTTTCCAAGGTACTGTGTTGTGGGGGTCTGTGCGACTCCGGGTTCGACATAGCGCTCCTCGCGGTCGACGCCGAACCTTTGGATTAACTTTGCCTCGAAGTCGTGTGACTCCCGTGTGGGTTTCATTGTTGCCAAAAACTGTGTTTTAAAGAAGAAGAGTTGCTTTTGTTACTAAAGACTTTGTGCTAAGAAGAAACTACTATTAATTTTCCTTCCAAGAGTATTTATTAAGATTGTGGTATATTTTTGTCGTTATTTGGTCTTGTGCTAAGCCTTATATAAACATTCTTATTTTTATAATACTACTGTGTCGTGTCCTTTTGTAGTGTACTCACTTTATTACTGTATGTGGTCATAAATGCTTAACGCACTGCTTCTGAGATAAGCCTGTCTGCTTTGCCAAGCTACCAAGGGGGTGAGCAGGGGTTATCTAAGTGTGTGATCCCCTTGCCCTGACTAGAAAAGGTGTGTCCCTATTTGTCAGAAGTGTATACCTCTGCCAACTAGAGACAGCCGCTTCTAACAGTCATACTTGACAGCTCGCTCGACCTCTTATTTGTGACTGAGACATGGCTGCACACTCATTGTGCCCCCACTATTGAGTTAGCCATTCCCAGGGGCTTCAAAATCACTAGGGTGGATCGCAGCTCCGGCAGGGGAGGAGGACTGGCAGTTATTTATAGAGATAAATGGTCCCTGATCAAAGAATGTACTGGGGTCATCGAGGATGGGGAAGCATTGGAATTTTCAATTGCTCTCACGCCTAATTTCACCTTGGGTGGGCTTCTCATCTACCGCCCTCCAGGCGCCTTGGGCTCCTTTATTCCATCATTGGAGGACTTAGTGGTCCAGAGAGCGCTGAGATTCCCTAGGTTTCTGCTCCTGGGAGACTTCAACATACACGCGGACATCCCTACAGCCCCTGGGGTTAGTGACCTTGTGGATTTATGCACCATAGCACAACTTAGAATGCAAGGGCCGGATACTACCCATCGTGGAGGCCACTGCCTCGACCTGGTCTGTTCCAATTTTGATGTCATCATCGAAACTCCTTCCCCATTTACATGGTCGGACCATTTCTTGGTTAACTTCTCCTGGGCAACGGATAGGGCTCACGCCACAGCTGATAAACAACAGACCCCCTCCCCCCCTAGGATCAGTATCCCAGCCCTGGCAACCTCCCTAGCCCACACTCTACCGGATAAATCAGGAAATCTCGAAGAAGCGGTCGAGAACTTCTCGTCATGGATCAGCACCTCCGCAAGCCAGTTAATGCATGCGAAAGCGAATATTCGCCCACGAGCCACCCCGGCTTCCCCCTGGTACACGGATCTGCTTAAAAGTCTAAAAATAAACTGTAAAATGTTGGAAAGATCGTGGAGAAGGGAGTATTGCCCGTTAGCTAAGGCAAAACTCCGAGCAGGGCAAAAAGATTACTATGCGGCAATTAAGAAAGCCAAGGGAGACTACTATGCAGATAGGATTCTTAAAGCTAAAAATAATAGTAAGGAAATATTTGCCATTGTAAAAAGTTTCACGTCCCCGGTTGCAGAAACTCAGGCAGGCCCCCCCCTCGGAGGAGTGGTGTGAAAAACTGTCCACTTACTTTATTGACAAAATAAAGAAAATTCAAGACAGCCTTAAGATCACTGGCTTTGCCCTTCCCCCACCTGCTCAGGCCACACAAGAACAGGACACCTCCCCCCTCCCCCTCATTCCTTCTATTAGCATAAAGACCAAAGAAGTAATGTGCTCTTTCATAGAGGTTGAGGTGAAGGATGTTTTGGCCATCCTAAAGGCGCTGAAATCAGGTTCCCCGGCGGACCCCTGTCCGGCAAGAGTTCTGAGTGGAGTGGCTGAAGTTATTGCACCGGTAGTCACTGACCTGGTTAACGAATCCCTTTTAACAAGTAACGTACCATCTCAGAGGAAACAAGCCAAACTCCTCCCACTAATTAAAAAACCTTCCGCAGACCCCCTGGTTACCTCCAACTACAGACCCATCTCCTTGCTTCCAGCATTAGCCAAAGTCTGTGAGAAAGTGGCTTTTCGTCAACTTGAGAGGTTCGTGGAATCTACTGGGGCATTACACCCTGCCCAGTCAGGTTTCCGCTCCTCTTTTAGTACTGAGACCACGCTAGTGGAGGTCACTGAGGCTATCAGGGATTGTTTGGACGGGGGCGGCAGAGCGGCCCTAATTTTATTGGACCTCTCTGCCGCGTTCGACACGGTTCCTCATGCCCAGCTGATCTCTAGGCTAGAGGACATTGGCATCACTGGCGCGGCTCTCAAATGGGTCAAGTCCTTTCTCACGGACCGTTCACAACAAATCTGGCTCCCCCCCTACCAGTCATCGATTAGCAAGGTGGACACTGGAGTTCCCCAAGGGTCGACTCTAAGCCCCCTGCTCTTCAATGTATACTTGACCCCCCTGGTATATCTTGCAGAGAGTCTGGGTGCAAAAATAATGGCCTACGCCGATGACACCCAGCTTCTCTTCTCATGGGACAAGAACAACCTCAATACAATGAGAGTCCAATCATGCTTGTCCTCGGTTTTTGCCTGGCTGGCCAAGGCTGCTCTCAAATGTAATGAGGACAAGTCGAAGATTCTCCTGTATGGCCAATTCCCAGTGGGATTCAGGGAATCCATCTGGCCCACTGGATTGCCGTGCCCATCTGGAAATTGTGGAGTTGCAAAAAACCTAGGGATCTGGTTTGACGCCGATCTGTGCTTCCGAGAGCAGATCTCGCGATTGGCGGGAACCTGTTACGGGACTCTTATTACCCTCCGGAAGTTCTTTCCACTTCTTCCCCAGGAAGCAAAGGAAACAGTGGCCAGAGCACTCATTCTCTCGCGTCTGGACTACGCCAACGCATTATATGTGGGCACACCTGATTTCCTGCTTCGCAAACTCCAAGTAGTCCAGAACGCGACTGTGAGGCTTTTATTTAACATCCCCAAATGCCATAGTGTACGAAGACAACTTGCGGAACTTCACTGGCTTCCAGTTGCTCTCAGAGTGCGCTTCAAAATCCTAACACTGGCTTTCAAGGCCTTACACGGTCCTTGCCCACCATACCTCAGTGTCAGATTTGCCTCCCTCAGGCATCTGGTCACTCCCAGATTTAAGAGAGCTCGCCTGGGGGGAAAATCCATGACAGTCAGAGCCGCTCAGCTATGGAACAGCCTCCCTGACCATCTGAGACACACGACAAACCTTGCATATTTTAAAAAACATCTAAAAACCTTTTTATTCAGGCAAGTCACGTAATTCATATGCTTTCTCTTGTCATCTCTTTTTTATTTCTGGCACTTGAATCTTCTCCCGCGCCAGGACAGTCTCGACTAGCAGTGCGCGTTATAAGAAATATATAACATATAACAGTCGCAATAAAATGAGAAGGAGTAAAAAAGTTTTAAATCTCTACCTGATGTTTAACACCCTTAGACGTCCTGGAGCCTCAGGAGGTGATGTTCTAAAAAACCCTTCTGATCCAGTGACTACAACGGAAGCCCAACTAATCAACCGGGACAGTGAAAGAAGGAAGAGTGACATTTCCTGCTTGTCAACAGTATTGACTCCTCTAGGAAAATGTGTGCTCAACGGAGCAAAAGAGCAAAAAACTACGACCAACATGGCTCCCCTAATCACAAACATCAAGCAGAACGATAAGGCTGTGAACCACACACCAAGTCTCACGACAAGGCAGTTTGGAGGCCCCATTCTAAGGCAAGTAGACACAATTAACTGTGTCAAAAATCAATAGGGCGCACTCCCAGCGAGTGCCAAATGGGCCCTCGGTCAAGTAAATAACGAAAGGCCCGATACCGTGCATAACGAGGTCTTCCTCACGGACCCTTCGATAAAGGTTGCTCAAACGTCCAATACGGACAAAATAGAGGCAATGCCTAGGCCGATTAGCTCAGCACTTAGTGGGGAAGCCCTCTCTACCTTCTTTTACCCAGAATACAAGTCTAAAGGTTGCCATGATGTCCTAAATCGGGGTAACATTTTAAAGCTGATTCAAACGACAGGACTGTCAAAGGCAATAACCACACAAGACATAATATCGATAGAATTTATTGCACCATGCCAAGGCCAATCAAATGAATCCACTAAGGTTACCTGGAGTACCGCAGAGGCAATGAACAATATTCTAGGGTTAATAGATACCTTCAAGCAATGAGGAATACTGATACAACAGGGCAAGGAAGCGGGTTATCCACACGTTTTACAGGAAAGCCGTAATGAGGAACACAGTCGAGCAGGGAGGGGTTTAGTATACTCCGTCCTCAGGGGAGCACGCAACAAATCCACCACTTCCGTCCACCCTTTGAGGAATGTAAGAGAAGATGGGACCACACCAACTAGGAACCATGACGAGGCCGGTACATGGTCATGGCTGGCTGGCGCCCTGAACACAACCCGCCTCCTCCGCTGACAGCCCAGCAGGGAGGACCACTATGAAAGACTCCTCTAAAAATCTGTTCCTGGAACATCAACGGCCTAACAAGCAAACTTGAGGATAACGCCACAATTTCCTATTTTCGGAGTTTCGATATACTGTTATTACAAGAGACATGGTTTATGGTACTGCAGCACCTAGAAGGCTTTAAAACCCATCACGTTCCAGCTCACAAACTGAATCGTCCAGGAAGAGGGAGCGACGGCCTTGCAGTATATATTTCAACAAAAAATCCAGTCACCTCCTGGGACCTGTCGGGCTCATCAAACTGTCTCCAGTGTGTGGGAATCTCTCACACTTCAAGCAATGGGCAAACTTGGAGGCTAATCTTAATGAACACTTACGTCCGTCCAAATACAGCATCAAGGAAATCCTTTGTAGAAGAAACTACAGCGTCAGTAGTGAGAGTGCAAACAGATCCTCTAAATTCAGAAATCTTATTTACTGGCGACTTTAACATGTGGCTAATGTCAGACCTCCAAAAAAATGAGGTCACCAAATCACACGACAGCATCTGGGTGATACCACCGCAGGACTGGCCTGGATGGCACAAGGACGACCCACATGGAAGTTCTCTACAAGGCAACCTTGAAAATCTGGGCCTTAGAGCCTTAAACGGGCGTTTTTCTTCAGACAAGCCACCTCGATTTTCTTATCTATCGAAAAAAGGCACTTCATTAATTGACTATACCTTTGTCAGCCTTTCATTGCTCCAACAAATAGCAGGTTATTGCCTTGGAAACAAAACAGAAAGTGACCACTGTCCCCAAGAAATTATGCTGAGGACCTGTTTCATGCAACACGAAGAGGAAAGGGCTTTGCCATCCGAGAGCTTTACAATCAACCTCAAACGAATTAAATGCTCTTTTAAGAATCTTCAACAAGTATCAACAGAGGCCAAACAAATAATCGAGCGCCAAAGTAGGTGCCCGGATAATATAATTGCCAACTGGTCAACATTTGCAATTGAACTTATTGACCGATACGCAAAACCAATAAAATTCACAATCCAAACCGGTGAAAAGCACATGCCCCGAACGAATCCTGAGATACTATCAGCAACAAGATCCATGAATCGGTTATGGCGGGCCTTAAAAACAGATCCAACAGATCCCACCAAAATGAGAGAGGCCCGCAGTCACCTTAAGAAAGTGAAACGTGAGCTACGCAGAAGCCAATGGAATTCGTTCTGGGCCAAACTGCAGCATGACATTAAAACAAACAAGTCTGCCAGGTTTTGGCATACTATCAATAGTGTATCCGGGCGCGCATCTAAAGTTGCCTCCTCAAGCATACTGGAAACAGAGTGGGTTGATTTTCTCTACTCTCACTTTAACGACCGGGAAGCGTACATCACCCACTTAAGTCTCCCCTCCGTGGACAAAGTGACACAAAAAAAGAGTGTCCGGGCTCCTGTCTTGAACACTTCAAACTCCCTAACGAAGGAATGGCCCTTTGCTGATCATAAAATGGCACCAATAAATCAGTGTTTTTCGTCTCAAAGCAACGTCAATCCTATAACAGCCCAGAAGGCTGAAATAGAAAAAATGATAAAAAAGGGACGGAAGGATGGTGCTCCTGGTCCAGGTGGAATTCCTCAAGCCCTGTTCAAGGAAGATGCAACCTTTTGGGCTGTGAATGTAAGCACCCTTTTTAATTCAAGCCTGCAAAATAACATCATACCGCCCTCCTGGCGTGGATCCAATCTCGCAGCGATCTTTAAAGGAGGGGATAAAAAATCCCCAGGGA
Source organism: Lissotriton helveticus (assembly GCF_964261635.1). Taxonomy (NCBI): domain Eukaryota; kingdom Metazoa; phylum Chordata; class Amphibia; order Caudata; family Salamandridae; genus Lissotriton; species Lissotriton helveticus. The sequence goes on from NC_136067.1 coordinate 1,570,431,984, forward strand.
ACTATCGCCTTATCGCACTCATTGACAATGAAGCAAAGTACTTTGCGGGAGTTTTGCTCAACTCACTCAGGAAATGGGCGGATGATAACTCTATAATTCCTCTGAATCAAACAGGCTTCACAACAAACATCGGTACGTCAGTCAATCTTATGACCCTTTCCTGCCTGATTGACCAAGCGAATTTCTGTTCTTGCCCACTCTATTTGGAATTCATTGACTTCCAAGCGGCCTTCGACAACGTTAACAGAAGCAAAATCTGGCAGAAGTTGTCCAGACTCAATATTCCAGCGGACCTCCTAAGAGCCATACAACTTCTACACCAGGACACATGGGTCAGGATTAGGATCGGGGATGGCTCAAGATTGTCCCGCCCAATTCAGACGGAAAATGGCCTCAAACAGGGGTGTGTCTTGGCTCCGACACTCTTTAATTTATTTCTAGCCGACCTTCCTGAAGTCCTTAACAAGGTCAACTCCCACGCCCCCAAACTATCTGGTCTGTCGATGACAAACCTACTATATGCTGATGATGTGGTTTTGTTAAGGAAAACAAAGATCGGAATGCAAAGGCTCCTGGATGCTACCCCTGAATACTCAAATAACAACGAGCTGCGCATCAACAACAGGAAGACGAAAATCCTAGCAGTTCATCTAAGTAAAGCTAAGAAACTTTCTTGGACTTTGAACAATGAAAGCATCGTCGAATCAAACTGCCAGAGGTATCTTGGAGTTATTTTTAACAACAATGAAAAATAGAAATCTCACCTAGAAGAACAGAAAAGGAAGGGGGTGTGGCACTTGCTTTTGCAATTGGATTAATTCAAAAGAAGCTACAAGGCCCAACTCTCGCACCAACACTACAGGTCACCCAGGCTAAAATTATTCCTGCCCTAACCTACGGCAGTGAAGCTTTAAAAGGATTGGACAGTGGCCAACTGGACACAATCATTACTAAGATCTACAGATCAGTGTTCAAATTACCATCCCATACATCACCGGCACAAATTAGGTTGGAACTAGGCATCTGCAAACATAAACTGGCCAGAGCCATGAATTTTCTTGTGTGCTGCCACAAACTGAGGCTATCAAAGGAGGGTAGTCTAGGGCACCATCTGTGGGCCAGTATTGACAACAATTCATGGCGAGCAGCTCATGTCTACTGGTCAAAAGTTCTAACAACCCTGTGCCTAAATGACCTCTGGAATTTGCACGCTAGTCAGAAGGAATTCAAAAGGCTAGCGAAAATTAGTACCAAACAACTATCAATAGTGGAAGACAAAGCCTCCCTTGCAAAAAGAAGTCATGGGTGGATGACACTTCATTCCTATGCCTCGTTAATTCCACAGCCGTACCTTACCATTTTTTTCAGTGCAAGAACGAAACTAAGTTTCTTAAAATTGAGACTGGGAGTTATCAACCTGTTGATGCATTGGCCAAAATGGAAAAGAGAGCACGGACGAGATCTATGCCGACTTTGTGGGAATCACAAAGAAGACATTAATTATACACATCATCTGTCTGTGCCCAAAACTGCTCACTGAGAGATGGGGCCTACTAAAGCATCATTGGAATAGAAAAATGATCAGAAGCTGTAGAGCAGCAGTTCTGGCCTGCTTTGATCCTAGGAACACTAAATTAAACTGTGCCCTAGTAAGATTTATGGAGCGCACTGTAAAAACACTAAGTGATGTGCCCACTGTTTGCGACTCTCCATCGGCATAACGTCTGTTAAGACTCACCTGTTACTGCTACCTTGACTGGTTTTTATGAACATGAGATCTTAAATGAAATTCTGAAATCCCCTTTTTTTTAAAGTTTTGTATTTGCAATGGTTTTTTTTAAATCACGCAATAAAATAAAAGATATTACTTAATAGAAAAATTTCAAGTTCCTAAGTTAACTGAAGAAGGCACACAATGCTTGCCATCCTTGGAAGATATGAGCAGGGTGGTACATGCAAACCTCATTCCTTGGAGGAATGAAGGAACACACATGTTCAGTTTTAGTCAAGCATAGATGTATCAGCACTGAAGGTCGTAGCTTGAGGATTTCACCTGTATTTGGCATTGGACCAGATACTGTGTTTACTTGTTTAGTGAACCTTGATTGATTTCTTCACTTTTACATTAGAAACTTACCATAAAAACTGTATCAGCAATAACAGTGCTACAGAACATTGTTCCTAATGAAGAGTCTGTTGAATTGGTATTTAAGGCTCAAACTCTGAAAATTGAATGCAGTCTTTTTCTTGACTAATCATTATTTATTGGTCTGTGCTCAGAACATTCCCTGACATAGTGGCTAATTTTGGGTTTTAAATATAATGTAATGTAAAGCAAGATGGATTTGTAGACCGCTGCTTATCACCTGAGGTGCTTGATGCCCTCAGGGTGACAAGGGTTTTTGGATTTTTCATTGGAAGACAGCTATTTTCATTCCTATCAGAATTAGATTTTTTTCACCTTGAAGAACATTTTTGATCTGATCACATCTACAGTTAGTTACTGAGTTTTCCACTAGCACCATTACGTATGCACTTACATTTGTACCTTACTCTTTTCCTTCGGATCACTGAAATTATATCGACTACCAAAATATCGAGTACCTAAAATATCGAGTTTAAAATATCGATGGACATAATATCGAGTTCCTATCTTTACAAAGGTAAGTACAAAAATATCGAGTTTAAAATATTGAGTATTAAAAATATAGACTGTCAAAATATCGTTTTTTTATATGTCTTTAAAATAATTTGAAAAGTGTTATAATAATAAATATATTTAATATAAACATTATTAAAATTATTAAAGAAATGTAACATTATTACATATTTAATGTAACTTTAAAAAAATATAAAAAATATAATACATATATATATAAATACATATTTATATGCCTTTAAATTAAATTACAACTAATATATTAATAAATATATTTAATATAAACATTATTAATATTATTAAATACATAAAACATTATTAAATAATAAATGTAACTTTAAAAAACATATATAAAAAAATTAATACATATAGATATAAATACATATTAATTAATATAACATATATAATAAAGTTACTGTAGCATAACAAAAGGTTTAAATTTAATGTAACCACTCCAGTGGGTGCTAAATTAGGGAGATCGTTGGATAGCGTAGGGGTAAAAATTACTATTCCCACTCCAGTGGGTGCAAGAGTAGGGAAAGCGTTGGATAGCGTAGGGGTAAATATTACTATTCCCACTCCAGTGGGTGCAACAGTAGGGAAAGCGGTGGACAGCGTAGGGGTAAAAATTACTATTCCCACCCCAGTGGGTGCAAGAGTAGGGAAAGCGTTGGATAGCGTAGGGGTAAAAATTACTATTCCCACTCCAGTGGGTGCAACAGTAGGGAAAGCGTTGGATAGTGTAGGGGTAAAAATTACTATTCCCACTCCAGTGGGTGCAACAATAGGGAAAGCGCTGGATAGCGTAGGGGTAAAAATTACTATTCCCACTCCAGTGGGTGCAACAGTAGGGAAAGCGCTGGATAGCGTAGGGGTTAAAATTACTATTCCCACTCCAAAGAGTGCAACAGTAGGGAAAGCACTGGATAGCGTAGGGGTAAAAATTACTATTCCCACTCCAGTGGGTGCAACAGTAGGGAAAGCGCTGGATAGCGTAGGGGTAAAAATTACTATTCCCACTCCAGTGGGTGCAACAGTAGGAAAAGCGCTGGATAGCGTAGGGGTTAACATTACTATTCCCACTCCGAAGAGTGCAACAGTAGGGAAAGCACTGGATAGCGTAGGGGTAAAAATTACTATTCCCACTCCAGTGGGTGCAACAGTAGGGAAAGCGCTGGATAGCGTAGGGGTAAAAATTACTATTCCCACTCCAGTGGGTGCAACAGTAGGGAAAGCGCTGGATAGCGTAGGGGTTAAAATTACTATTCCCACTCCAAAGAGTGCAACAGTAGGGAAAGCACTGGATAGCGTAGGGGTAAAAATTACTATTCCCACTCCAGTGGGTGCAACAGTAGGGAAAGCGCTGGATAGCGTAGGGGTAAAAATTACTATTCCCACTCCAGTAGGTGCAACAGTAGGGAAAGCGCTGGATAGCGTAGGGGTTAAAATTACTATTCCCACTCCAGTGGGTGCAACAGTAGGGAAAGTAAATACTTCATATATATATATAATTAATATAAATATAAATAGCAATTAAAATTAATTACCAATACCAATTAATTTGTATTACCAATTATATTTTATTTAATTAACAATTAATAATTAATTAACAGTTATAATTAATTTACATATTTAATTAATTATAATTAAATTACTTCCCACCCTATTCCCCTAAAAACCCACAACCCACTACAGAAAATTATTTACTAAAAATTAATTTTTTATCAATTATTCAATTATAATTAATTACCAATTATATTTTATTTAATTAGCAATTATTAATTATTTAACAATTATAATTAATTTACATAATTAATTAATTATAATTAAATTACCTCCCACCCTATTCCCCTATAAACCCACAACCCGCTATAGAAAATATTGCACTAAAAATTATTTATTTATCAATTATTCTATTATAATTAATTACCAATTAGATTTTAATTAATTAACATTTATTAATTAATTAACAATTACAATTACATTACATGATTAATTAATTATAATTAAATTACTTCCCACCCTATTCCCCTATAAACCCACAATCCGCTACAGATTTATATTACACAATTATTAAAAAATATTAAAAACTTACCTTATTTTCTATCTCGTCGATATTATGTCTAGTCTATATTTTTGATTCGATATTTTGGCTATTATTATCGATATTACTCGATATTTTTGTAGTCTATATTATGTCTGGTCGATATTTTGGCTACTCTATATTTTTTACTCAATATTTTGTCCAAACGATATTTTGGAATCGATATTATGTCTGTTTACCTTTCCTTCATAGAATTTACATAGAGAAGAAAAAAGATTGCCCTTTCACTAACAAACACTAAAGGTACTTGCAAACATTAAATGCAGCTGTAAAGTTACAGTGCCAGAGTTAACAGTCAGCTGTCTTTTAAGAGATGTATTGATTAGAAAGGCTGCTATAGTTACAACCTGAATTAAAAGGTATCCTCACATACATCAAATGCAGAATAGGTGTTGCCTTACGACTTTAGTAACTAGATGCCAAGTAATGCATACAACAAAAGCAGCAGCAACTACTCTGAACATTTAAAAACGGCATTACACCCAATTGTTGGTGAAAAACTGTGGCTCCACTATTTGATTTTTCATTGGTTCAACCTAAATTTGTTTTCAGGTTAATGTCCGATTTGAAGATATAACTGAGCCCAAGGTATACTAACAGATAATGATGGCACAAAGCAGTGCAACAAAACACACATATCGTGTGAACGAACAATTAGAAGCAACAGTCTACCAAGTTTAAAAATCAAGCTAGCACTGAAAAAATGACATTGCTTTGGTTTGTGCCAAAATCCTGATAATTCATGCAAAACGGGGAGTTGACCGTGCATAAAAAAGTGCAAACCCTGTTTTACCCAAAAGTAGCTGCAAACCTGAAAGTATCATCCCTAAAAAATTACAATGACAATTGTAAAATCCATAGACACAGACCTCTGCTACTCAAAAGAAAGGAACTCAGGAGAAGGCTCCAAAGGGCAAAAACTCATGGACTCAGAACTTATTTAATTTACTAAAGGACACTACATTACCAAGCACATACATGGACTTAGCAGTACAATTACATTGTACCTCCTTAAGCAAATGCCACTATCTCTTGAGTTAACATGTAAGTCACATAAATATCTGTGCAAGCCAGAGTACCTTAATATACTGCATCTGCTGTGCTCAGGCTTCATCCTGAACACATCTGACGGATGACCTCGTATTTCAACAGTTCGTATCTGCATATATGCCATGTGTTGCGGGTGTAATCTTGATCATGGCCACAACATCTGAGGTTCCCTAAACCAGGGCTCCTTATACAAACTGAAAATTCTGGCTTTTAAACCATACCCAATATCCCAATATGTGCCACAGGTTGCACATGCCACATTTGTGTCACCTGCTGAAAGGCCACACTTTTACTGGTACAGGAAACACTCATCATCCTTGAACATGTAGGCAATAGGGGATGCAATGCACTGCTTTGGAGACGTGTTAGCAAAGTTTTTAGTTCCTATATTTTCAGAATTTGTATAATCAATCAGCAGTTTGATGGCGGTGTTGATAGACAAAGCTTCTGACACAAACTGGCACATTAATTAATTGAAAGTCTAAGTGAATTGCAGCATTGTTTTCAACACCATGACATTAGTGACCAGTGTTTTGCTGCCAGACATAAATAGAATTATCTGGTAGTAGACTGTTGCATAGGCTCAATATAGTATTTGACATGATTTGCAAGTAGCAATAGTACAATGCTCAACACTGCAGTGTAACCCTTACAAGGTTCCAGCTGACTTAAATTCATACATCCATTCTGACCGACCAGCGCTGTGTGTTTTGTTGTAACATTTTGACCCTGCTCACAAATATTTGTCCACAATCCATTCTGTACATGTCCAACCACATTTAAAAAAATCAAATGCACCCAATCTTCAATGCTGCCAACATATAGGCGTCTTCAGAAGCAGCTGTTGAATACTTTCAGTGTGTGAATGTTTTTTTTAACATTATGCTTCAGGCTTCTGCCCAAAATTAATCTAGATCGTTCGGCATGCAGCATTCTTCTAATGCTCTACTTGCAAGTATTTTGGTGAGCATGTTTACCTTAATTTTCAGCAGTGAGAGTGGACAATAGGATTACATTAGTGTTGGGTCTCCGATTTTGGAGTCCTTATAACCAATGCATCTCTCAAGGAGAGTGGCACCCGGCCCACTCTGCAAGTCTCTACATATACTATTAGTAGTTTATTAGTATTTTGGGAAATCATATTGTATGTAGGTATTTCGTTATTTTCCACATATTAATTACTTTAGGGTGTTCACATCCTTTTGCTAGTTGTTCTCTACATTTATTGTTTAGACCAGCTGTTTTGATCGCATTAGGGTCTTCTTCTTGCTGTAGTGGTATTATGTGTGGGTGTGGTTTCTCTCTCCCTAATAGCAAAGCAATCATACATCTCTATTTTTTTTCTTTTCTGTGCAGCCTCTCCCTGTGGTTTGTAAGAGTGTTTTGAGCTAACTTGCTCAATGTGTCTTCAATGTGTGTCTTTATTTCTGGTGCTTTTACCACTTTATTTTTTCAGTCTAATAATATTTTCTTCCTATCCTGGAAAGTATGTTCTGGCCGCATTATCACCCCAATTATTGATTATATTGATCCCCCTCTGAGTACCACTAAGGGCCAGATGTAGGAAGGTTATTACCGGTCGGTAACGGCCGAAATTAACGCGGCCCAAATTAACGAATTTCGGCCGTTACCGACCGGTAATAGGCTTTTGTGATGTAGGGGGCCGAAATGAAGGATTCGGTAATTTACCGAATTGTTAATTTAAGGAATCGGTAAATTACAGATTTCTTAAATACCGATTCGGTAAATTACCGAATTCCTAATGTAGGGAGCACTTAAATGAGTGCTTATCCCATGTTAGGATTCGTTTATTTACCACCAACTTGGCCGTGTTAGCATTAAGGGCAATTGTGAGCAGTTTAAACCTGTTTAAAGAGGCTACATCCCCAAACCCTCAGCATTATTAGTCCTACATTGAATATAATCTATTCTGCTGTGCATGTGATATGGTGCGAGTTGTATAAGAATATTTTCATTTTTGAAAGAACGTCATTCCTCAGTGCAGCCTTTATCCCATATACACTTTTTGAAGTGATACAGGGTTTTCTCTCGTTTTTGTTGAACATATGCTGCTCCTATCTCACAAACAGTTTGGTTGCCAGACAGTGTCATGATTAGGCCATGATCATGTTACCGGATGTAGACTGTCTGTCAGGACATATCAACAAAGTTTGATGGGTATATGAGGGAGTTTTTCTTTTGAACTGTGATGCAATGCAGAAATCAAAAGATAATGTTGAGTGAGCTACTTTAATATACAGTTCACTTGCTATTCTGCTGTGATGAAAGTGCATTCACCACACCAGAAGATTCAATTTCAGAACAGACCTTCCTGTCAGGAAAGAGGGATATCGCCATAAATCAGACAGTCATCTGTCATGGGTGTAATAGAGCAAGTAGTCTCCCAGCCTGCTGGTAGGTAGAAAGCACTACTTTGTCAGACACTGCCTGCACTAGCAAAACACCAGATAATATTCACCCATTTGATATACTTTAACTCTATGGGAAAATCTACTTACAACAGACGTTTGGCTGACTTCACCCAACACATCACTCTAGTTCACCAAGAATCCTCCAGACTCGTAACCTCTCTTAACTAACATGGAGGTATTTTTCTGACCATTTTTGGTACCTCGAAATCTTTCTGGCCGAGATGAATGTACCAAGTTCACTTGTAACATTATGGTTTGCCTTTGGCATTGGACACAGAAAGCAATTGTTTGTGTTTTATTTTAATTTCTGCAGGCTTTTTGTAATATTTCGTCAGGATTCAAAATGCAACCTTTAAGCATACAAGGGAGACCCATTTTGCCAATGGGAACATGGGAATACATGTACATTGATGTACAAGGACTCTATATCTAGTTACCGATCTTGTATGTGAGCATAAAATTGTACATTCATGAATACGTTTATCATGTAAGTACTAACTCTTATATATGTCTATCTTTGGGACAGAAACATTGATTACAACAACATTCTGTGTATTAACCAAGGAGTTATTTACCGTGCCATATTCAAATAATTTCGGTCTGACTTGGGATTAACAATATGTGTATGTACGTTAGGTGGTGTATATTTGGCAGAGCTACTAGGTTTAGGAAGACTTTTTCTTCGAAATATGTATTATGCACAAAACAGTGATCTTTTTGACAAATCGGACTTGTTTATTGGAATTAAATAGTTAAAGAAATGTCACTGAAGATGTATACACACCTGAGAAGTCTGCATTGTATGGCTTTTCTTAATTCTCTTTGACTACATTTTTAAAACAATTTTCCTAGATGAAAATTACCCAAAGCATAGTCTAGTTGAACAAAAAACTTCAGCCATGTGCCCTTTTGTATATGCAAATCATAAACGTTCACCATGTATTTCTTTTCATTTGTGTAATAACAAGGGACACAAAACACTTTCTTGCCCTCCCACCATCGTGCATTGAAAGTATAGTTACAAAATGTGTCTTCCTTGATTATAGTTAAAAACAAATGGCTGTTACTGAGTTGTTTGGGAATCAGCAGGATAACATAAAGCGAAAAATGAAAAAGCTTAAGTTCTGCAAAAGATAATCTACAACCACATGCTTGATCATACTGAACAAATAGGATGATGGAACATGATCTCTTTTAAAAGGAATATGTAATTACAGATGGAAAGGAAAAGAAGCACAAAGAAGCTGGGCAAGACAAAGAAGTCACATCTGAAATCAGCACTACAATAACTGACGGAATATCCAACAGTGAGAACAAAAATATGCTTTGACTTCCGTCCTATTTTCTTTTAAAAACAAATGGGGACAGTAGGAAAGTAGAGTATTGCAATGAAGATAATAATGACACACTGACAGTGAACATAGAATCCAATGAGGTGAATCTTATTGGCACTACAAGCAGCATTATGTTTATAGAAAAAAGGATGACATATTGGTATGGTGCAGTAGTCCATCTGCACAAGAGGTCCTATTGTAAACAATCATAATTAATACCTTATGGAAAATAGCAGACAGGTAGAAAAAATAAGAGCCAGATTTATTAAGCAGTGTCATCGCCCTTGTGGTCATGGTTGATCCGTGCAAGAAGGCTTTCATTGTCAATTTAATTCTCTTTTTAACAGTTTTTAACATCTTTTCCCTGCCCATCCCTCTTGTGTATATAGAAATAATTGTTACAATTGTTATGTTTTATACTTATTGTATTGCTTTTATGATATTTTTATATCGAAATAAAGCCTATCAACCATTGCCCTTGCACCACATAATGGGGTGAAAGGGTGATGCAATTACTAAGTAAGATTTATGAAGCCACGCAAGGCTACCTTGCATGACTCTGCTTTACTTAATAAATCTGGAGTAACGCAACACAGTGCAAATTGCTGTGTTGCTTTACTCTGCCACAAGGAGCAATTTGATGGGTGGAGCGTGGGTGTCACCATGCATCCACCCATGTATATTTGTGCATTACCAGATTTATCAATACTGGTAAGCCTTGGAATGCATAAAAATGCTACGCCTCCCCAGGTAAGGTGTAGCAAGGAGAAATATCTATATTTCGCCTTGTTTCTCCCTCTATCTATGTGTGCTGCATTCTGCAACACACATAGAAAGAGGAAAATGCCTCAGATGATTGTTTTCAAGCAAGAAGGCATCCCCTCCGACACAAAAACATTCCTGCTTACAATACAGGCACCCTTGCACCATGGTGTAATGGTGCATGCCTTGGCACTAAGCAGCACATTGTGCACCAGCCCATGGAAATGACAGGAATTCACTATACAATATAGCCCCTTTTACTTAGATGGTTGCCTCATTTTTCTTTTATTTGACCTTTATAAATCATTTAAAATGTTCTCTTTATCAGTCATTGTTCTATAGTTTTTTCATCTTACCGTAGCTCAGTCTATCTCCCTGTTTCAATCCTCCTCTTCTTCTGCCTCTCTCTAACTACAACCTGGATTAGAACAGCAGTTTGTTGCTAATACCTGGCTGGCTATGTTAGTGATAAAGGCTTCAATAGTAAGAACTCATCCGTAATAGGTTTTGGATGAGTTCATGTCCCTTCCGGAACTCAGGAGCTTTGGTATATTATTGCAATGTTTTATTAGTATCTGACTAACTGTCTTCAATCTGAGCTACTTGCTTACCTTAAATTCTGATACACTAAACTAAATCAATATAACGACTCAACTATCACGATTGTCTCTCTTTATGTGGGTGTGCTTTCCTGATCTCTAACAAATAACCGGAGGAGATCACATTAGAGAGATCTCAGAACATCAAATACAAATTGTACTATTTTGCATTCATTTAATAGAACTTTTAAAGTGTACGATTTTGGCTCACTTCTGTTTCTTCGGGAGATTTGGGCTGGCCGTAATAATCTTCTATCTTTAAAGCATTTTATTGAGAGTAATCTAATGAGTCTAATTACCACTCTGTAGTTTGGTTATCCAAATTCTGGTCCTCGTTGGATGACTGCTTGGACCCTATATATCCAACCTCTCTCGGCACTGATCAAGATCCGTCTTAGACCCAAGAGAGAGAGAGAGGTATAAAACTCAGGCAGGCAAACTACATAACAATGATCTGATATGGGCCTAGTAATGGTAGAACATAAGTATTTCTGAATTTGTACTATAATTAATGGTGTGCAAGGCTAACTGTTTCGTATGGGTGAAATAGTCCTCGAATCATATACATAACAATGTACACTGTGTGATTTCGAAACTTCAAAGCTATAAAGAAACTAATAAAGAGGCTATAATCGCAATGTCTTAGCTGAAGTAAACGTGTGATCAATTTTATAGGCCTAAATTTAATGTGATGGATTAATTTAGTTCAATGTAGCAGATTACTGATGGAATTGTAGTGCATTTTTTAGAGCCCTTCCAGAGGTTGTTAGCAAGATAAGAGTTCATAGGCATTAAAAGTGTCCTATCATGTGATTAAACCTTCCACTAGAAGAGTTTATAGAATTAAATGCCTAATGTTATTTTTTTTAAAGGTTTTAATGAGATGATGTTAATTTAAGAGTTTAATTATGTTGCAAGAATGGTATGTTCATCAATAAAAATGATGAAGCAGACTCACAAAAGCTTGTATGAGTATGTGAAGTGGTGCTACAGGACTACTCTTTCACATATTCCTGCATTGCTTTTTGAATCATCCCAGAAACATCCAACTGCCTATTGGTAGAAGTGCAAAGAGGGCACAATCCTTTGCATTTGTATGAATTGCATTTGACTATTCTCCTAATATTCTCATTTAATTCTCATTTTGAATTCCTTTGGGTCAATTTAAAAAGGAGTACCACATGGGTACTTTTTAACATACTCTAAAATGTCTTTATGAATAGGCTCCTATGTTTATTTTACCGTTAATAAATATGCAGTTAAGGCATAGGTAAAGTGAAAACTCCCAGCCCCCCAAACATTATGATTTCCACAATTTACTTGTTGGTGTGCTACTTCACAAGCACAAAAAAGCTTCAAACTATTATTTAACAAATTCCAAAAGTTTGTTTTTATTCTAATGTCTATGTGTTCCCCTCTCATGTGAGTGCATGAGCACCAGTTCTGACTCACTCTTGTCGGACCATGCAGAAAGAGGTTCAAATAATTCTTGCAAAATTAAAGAAAATGAAGATTACACTTACCTTGCTTCAGGAAGCAATGTTCACAGGTAAATGTTTAAAAGTATACTGTCCTCTACTGGGTTAATGCTGCCTCACGCGCCTCCTTAGTAGAATACCAAAAGATAAAGATAATGCCGAAGAGCAACCTACTACACCACACCGCCACTGCTGGAACACATGCCCCAGTCTCAAATGTAAACAAATTCTGATAACCGAAAGGCATTTGCACATACCTTGGGGGAGATTTACAAGCCCCTTCCCCCACTTTTGCGTCACTTTTCCCATGTTAAAAGTTTCACAAAAGTGGTGCAAGGGGCTTGTAAATCTGCCACCTTGGTTTTAAAGTGATGGGGTGCTGTGCTATGGAGTAGCCTTGACCACATAATGCACTCTGTGTGACCTGTATATCCTAACCTTTCCCTGCATAAAGCTACATGTGAAATAAATCAACATATATGCAAGCTTTGCCAGTGAAAATCATTTTGTAGTTTTTGAAAGAAAAGTTGTAGTTTATCTCACAATTTGAAATGCATGAGTTAATAGGTGTAGGGTAACATACATTTGGAAGAACCAGTGTGGGCGTAGAGTATGGGTTTGAATTTTCCTGATATTTATTTTCTGTAGTAGTAGAATTGCGTAAAGGCACATAATCTGAGACAACATTGATGTGAGAAGGTCGAACTAATTTTTAGTGCATGGAGAAGTAGGTATATTCAATTGTTTCGTAATGATATGGCAAGCTCTATATTATTCATATTTAATGTATGAGTCTCATCGAATTCCAGCTTTTATTTGATTTTTGCATTTGTAGAGGTGTTTATACCATTATAAGCTTAGTAATTTCATAACCAGGGTAGGAAGGTAATTTTGTCTGGAAAGTCTCCAAAACACCCATTTTGACAAAGCTGAGTAGTTGAACAATAATTATAACAACATATCACACTCTGAAAGTCTAACATATGTTCGCGAAATGCATGTATTACTTCATCAAACTTGTGTCCTACACAGTACTCTAAAAGTATGATTCACATTATATTGTCAATTTATAATTCAACAATATCATCAGGCAAGGCTATGCTTGAGTACCCCACAAACATTGGTTTGCTTAACATGGGCAGTACCTATCACTTCTACTCATAGGACTACTGTTACTTATCCATTGGAATTAATTCACTATGACACCAGTTGGTGTCTTATTGTGTACTATTCTGATATTATCAGGGGTGTGGAATTTATTCAAATATCTACTCGTCCATGGGGCAGGTTGCTTCATAAATCTACTTGTCCTGTAACAAAATCCACTTGTCCCTTTGGTGCCATGTAGTGCCGCGACAAATTATGTCAGCAATCTCATTATATAAGAGCTCTAATATAGCTTCTCTGATCATGCCAGGGCTCATACAATAGCATTGTTTGAATACTTGCAATGCCCTTGTGTTGCCACGTGTCCACAGATCTACGTACTGGGGCTGAAGGTAGTGGTAAGCAATAGTTCCAGGTTTAGAATGCCCTTTTGAGTCTGTGCAAAGCTACTAACTTGCATGTTGTAAGGGTTTACAACAACTCTTCTCTAATCTTTTCCCATACTGAGAAATGTTGGAAATTTACTCCTGACAAAGGCAGACGTAAGCCTTCTTCCAGAGTTGGGAAAAAAGGGGTTGGATGGAAAGTGAATTTGCAAACACTCGCGTGAACAAATCTACACATGCATATCTGCTTATGCTAAAATACAGTTCACAAATATTTTCTAGGAGTGCGATTTTTTTGTCCTACTTTTATACATTCTTAGGAATTCACAAAAGCTGTATAGCTGCACTTATTGCAAGGACAAAAACCTTGGAGTCTGGGTGGACAGTGCTCTTAATTATCAGACCCAGACTAAGAAGGAAGCAGGGTTGTGTTTTGGGCTACTTCGTGGGCTTAAGCCCATCCTTAATTTCGTTGATCCTACTACCAGACAGCTGAACCCGAGCCAACGACCGGATGGACTGTTGTAACGGTGAGATTTTGAGTCGGCTCTCTCCAGAACTTTTTATATCGAAAAGTTGGATGCCCGTTCCACCAGCCGCCCTTTCCTTGATATTGTGAACAACCGTGGACATCCATCCCTAGAACAGAATCCTCGACTTGCATACGCTCATTAAAGGGCTACCCTGCTGAAAGTATACTATATCGTTCCCAGGAAAAAACACCTACGAAGCTGTTTCCTCTTATCAGTCTTGCATCATAAGCTACTTGTAACACCTTATTTTAACCTGGAGACTTCCTCCTCTAAGCATTGCTTTACCTAGATCGTCCTGTGTGTACAAAGTGACTACCGTTTGGATGTTTCGTTGCCCATGTGTGTTTCCCATCGTATACTTGCCCTGATGAAGGTGCGGCCCTAGATCGGGCCTAGCGCTGAAACGCGCGTTGGCGTGGTTACGTTATGTCCTGCTAGTGCCACCTCTGTTCCCCAGCAAGCTGCTGAGAGGACACCACAGGACAACTTCAGTGTATCTGTGTACGATGTGTACTGAAGGTTGTTGGAGTGCATGAAACGAATATGAATGTAGGAATGTGTGAGCAGAGAATAGTAAAATGCTTGTGATGGTGAATGGAAGATGAATGGGAAACTTGGGCGCTTTATTTAAAGTCAATGTGATTGGATTATTGTTATTTATGTACATGTTTGATAGCACACTTTTTGTATACCTTGTGAAAAATATCTACCAAAAATAAAATTATATATTTTTTCACTTTGGTGTCTGAGTCACAGTAAGCTGCATGAATTGACAGTGAGCTCTAAGTTGTGTTGACCTAACAAATGTTTTTGGACTCTTTTTGAGCCTTTAAATTAAATGTATAGGGCAGATTTAACTCCTCTGATTCTTGGTATTTCCTCCCCTGCTTGTCTGCCCTGCATCTGATCCAGGGGGCTCCTACTTGTATTAATTACCTACTACCAGACAGACCATCGTGCAGGCGACAATCTTGTCTCGCCTGGACTATGCCTTTGTGCTTTATTTGGGGGCCAATGAGGCAGAGATTGCTAGGCTGCAGAGAGTGCAGACCACAGCGGCAAGAATGCTACTGGGTCTGCGTAGATCCAGTTCAGGATCTAATGCACTTCAGTGCCTATGCTGCCTTCCTATGGCCAATTTCATAGAGTTTAAGGCTCTATGTATGGTGTTCAAGGCATGGAAACTAGCCTCACCCGAGATTTTGTCAGATCTGGTTCAACCCTATGTCCCTGGGCGCCAGCTTCGTTCCTGTGGTCAAAATCTATTGGTTGTCCCGCGGTGAAGAAAACTAGGGCAGAAGGAAGATCATTCAGAAATAAAGCCGCAAGACTAACACTCTACCAGTTCATATCCGTGGTATGACTGGCTACTTGGCGTTTAGGAAGGAGATTAAGACCTTTCTCGTTCCTATGATCTAGTCCTGTAGTGTGTCATAAGTAGCCAACTCTCCAGTCTCCACTCAGTAGCGCCGGGATGCTCCTTTGTTGGGGCAGCTGTTGCGCTTTAGAAATGCTTTTAACATTAACATTAACATATACCATGGGTGCACTTTTGAGACTTTTATAATTAGGCCCCTAATTTAGTATGGCCATCACCTTTTACGTTTCTTAAAATTCTGTCACTCTCTCTGTATCAGCTGGCTTCACTGTGAGTGACAGCATTCCACTCGTTAGCAAAGAGTATATCTGCAGACAAAGTAGTTTTGATCAGTGCCAGTAATTATTGTGGCAATGTGTGCTTTTTGAGACCAAAAACAATTTTTGCTTTTGCCAATGTTTGTTATAATCGTGAGGGCATGCAGCTCCCACACCATAACATTTTGCAAAAACCATGACAAAACTAAAAAGCTGACTACCAATTTCAGAGCTACTGATTTTGCCAATGCTTGTTTAGTTTTCTTTCCCATAATGTCATTGAATCTGGTTACACTGATTTTCCATAATGAATATTTTTGGGAAATACTAGCATGCACCAACACATTACTAAATGATGCTGCAAATAAATGGTACCTGCAATTTTACAGTAGTTCAGCTAAATGTTTTTTTCCTGCTTTCATCTTTTGGTCAACATTTTATTTTGAAAGCAAAGAATCATCAATCTTGCTTTCAAGCTTCTGCAGCTATTTGCATCAGATCAGAGAGCATTCTGGGAGCATTAGATATAACCTCATATTGCTAAACTTTGAAAATGTGTATACACATTTTTATACTGGAACCATTGTCAGTAGTTCAGTCAGAGCTTACAACATTTACGTAGAGCACTCATCCTAATAATAAAGGCTTTGCATTAATGAACCATAAAAACGAGATTGAACAGCATTCACATATGGACAAAATATTACCTTAAGTGCAAGCAGTGCACTTCCCTGATCCATAATGTGGTACTGCACACTGGCATCCACAGGGTTTGTACTGCCAGAGCCCCGAACTATATGTCCTGGGCGTCAGGCTATAGGAATTCCACATCCCTGTATTATGAACCATATTTCACCTAAGGTACATTCAAAAGTAGATCAGCAAAGCCTTGATAAAGCAAGAATTTACCTGCACAACATATGTCCGCTGGGGCATTGCTAAATGATGGGATACAAGAGAATTTAATCCTACTCTGAAAGGATCTTCTATCACTTACAGCTCATAAAATAAAAGTTGAATTCAAAAATTGGCAATGTAATGTGAAGAGTATTTTTAAACCTATGGAGTCGGAAGTATTTCTGACGGATTTATTGTTCATATATTAGACTTTTCGAGTGTAATATGTTGTTATAATCATTGTTCAACTACTTGATTTGTCAATGTGGCTGTTTCTGAGATATTGGAGAATACATTAGAAATTCTGTATGTAAAAACGAGGTATTGTTCTCAATGCAAAGAAAAATACTGAATAGTAGGGGCTACTCAAAAAATACAGCAGGAAGCTTGAGAGCTCAGCCCGTGGCAAGAAGACACACAAGCGAAGTGTAGAGGTGCAATAGCTTTGAAAAGACAAAACATGTTTAACCAGAGCTTCCGTGAGCCAATCCAAAAACAGTTGCATTAATCCGCAAATTGCTATTTGTCATTTTAATTATCTCCAACATAAAAGATTATTTCAGAGAAATAAAGAGCAATGAGTTTTCCTGTAAATTATAATTGGCCCTACTAATTCAAAGTAATAAGGGACACACAATCAGTTTTCAAGGCTAATTCAAGTGTAAATGCACACATATTTTAGATGTATGCAAAGTAGTGCGGCTGAAGTATTTTACTATTACACTCTATGCTTGTTCAAGCTGGTTAATACCTAAAAAATGTACATCAAACAGGAGGCTTGATACAAATCACATATAACTTATAACATCTTTCTGTAAGTCCTAGACATCTCCTTTACCTAAACATTCATGCAGTGCCCCTCAAGTCACAAACAGCAAGCAACCTGGTGATACTCTCATCTCCCCGTGGACACCATTGAGGCCCTCTCTGGGAGGTCACGGCAAAACAAAATGGGATCAGGAGTGTAGCCACTGTGCTCAGGCACCCAAAAGCAGGAGACACTCAGGTGTCATGTCCACCAGCAATCACTCCATTTGGATCCCAGATGCAGTACTACCCCAGACAAGAAGTAGGCAGTAGGGCACCCAAACCCCTGCATTCATGGCTGTAGGGTCCCACCTGGCACATACTGAACAATCAGTGTTGCAAGCATTTGCCAAGAAAGATAAAACCAAATGAGAGAGAACATCTAGAAATGTCCTCGCTTTACAATGATACAGGCAACATGGTTCAGTTTCAACTAACACGTCTCCAACCACCTGGAAGGTTTGTCCACCAACTACTTCAGCAAGATTGCCTCTCACATCCTTCCTCTGTGAGCCTCAAAACTAATCCACACATTGACCCGTAAGACTGCCTCTTCTGCCACTACCAGAATACTCTTTAGGCTAGTCCTATACTGCGTACATACTTATTTACCCTTCAAACATGGTAGCTCTTCCGATGGATCCCCACCGAGACCAGGAAGACGGTCACCCAGGCCCTCGTCACCAGCCGTCTGGACTACGGCAACTCCCTCTACGCCGGAACCACCGCCAAACTCCAGAAGAGACTCCAGCGGATCCAGAACACCTCAGCACGACTCATCCTGGACATCCCCCGCCGCAGCCACATCTCCGGACACCTGAGAGACCTGCACTGGCTCCCGGTCAACAAGAGAATCACCTTCCGGCTCCTCACCCACGCACACAAAGCCTTACACAACCAAGGACCAGGATACCTCAACAGCCGCCTCAACTTCTACGCTCCCACGCGCCAGCTTCGATCGACCAGCCACGCCCTCGCCGCCGTCCCCCGCATCTGAAGAGCCACCACAGGAGGAAGGTCCTTCTCCTACCTGGCCGCCAAGACTTGGAACTCCCTTCCGACCCACCTCCGCCTGACCCAGGACCACCTCGCCTTCAGGAAGCAGCTCAAGACCTGGCTATTCGAGCAGTAGGGGACCCCCCCCCCCCAGCGCCTTGAGACCCTCCGGGTGAGTAGTGCGCTATACAAATGCTCTGATTGATTGATTGATTGATAGCTCACTCACCACTGTTGCTACTATAATGCTTACTGCTATTCTCAATTCTGCACATAGTCCAGAAAACTGCAAAAAGCAGAGATTGCTTATGATTTTTTTTGCGACAATCAAATGATCTGTTTCGTAGCAAAACACATCTATATTTGTCCTATATTTTTAATTTTAGTTCGTAGTGAATGCTTATCAAGGTAGGCACTAATTCGCATTCCAATTCTCTTTCCTATTATGATGATGATGACGAGGATAATGATGATGATGATGATGCATGGCCTCCATAGGAAGCCTATATTGTGTACACCAGATTCTAAATCGGGTTACTCACTGCTGTGACGCATTAACAGTTGATACCAAAACACATTACTCATGACACCTAGCTGAACAATTTCTCCAATACACTACTAACCAACTATTATTATTCAGTGCCGGCCCGTGTAGGGCGTTCCACCGGGTGGGGACGTGGGGTGGGCGAGGGGCAGGGGGGGGATGTGTAAAATACGGGAAACGGACGATTACAGGTAAGAAAATAAATAAAACGAATTTCGTTGCGCGCGTGCGACAACAAATGCGATGCAGCGCGCGCAACAAAATTAGTTTTATTTATTTTTTACGTTACTTACCTGTAATCGTCTGTTTCCCTATTTTACACCCCCCCCCCCCTCCCCCACCCCACCCTGCCCCTCCCCCGCCCCACGTCACCGCCCGGTGGAACGGCCTACACGGGCCGGCACTGTTATTATTATTATTATTATTATTGCTGCTATTGGTTTCTATTTTTGTAATTATGTTGTAATATTATATAACAAGTGTTTTTTTTTTATTTAGTGGTTTAAAGACTTGCCTGATGCAGTATAATTACACCACTCAAGTTAATAATGAAACGACCTTTTTATGCGTATTCTTCTGTTGCTCCTGCATGGCAGTGTGTAACCCAGAACGTCAGTCCATAGTAAACGGTGTCAGACACATTACTCTGCTGCGTGACATATAGCCGAACCAACTCAAAGAAGAATCCTTTCAGATCTCAGCAGAACATGCACACAATCAAACAATACAAACAGAAAGTGTCAGACAACGTATCATAAATATAACATCCCATATAGAATTTACTATATAATGCGGAATATGAACCTTGTTGTTGGGGTAGACAGTAACAGAGTACATTAAGAAAAAAAATCAAAAGACGCCTAAATCTAAAAATGCATGTAAATGTATCCATATGATATGCACTGTGGTAGGAAAATGACATCAGTTATAGTCGATGAATACGTTATTTAAAAATAAAACAAAAACACAGCATCCTCTATCCGAAAAAAACCTGAGCAATTGCTATGTAAATACTGTTGAACATTAAAAAAGAGAGCAGGCGTTTTTACGTCGATTTATTTTCCATGCGTGTCCTGTTGGATGAAATTAAGCAATTTCAGTTGCCTACTGTAGCATTTAATATGAGCCACATATCGTTCTCAGCATCTTTGTAAACATTATTTATGAATAAAAAGCAGTGAACCGAATCCTAAACCTTATGCTAGTGCTTAACCACTCGAATCAGTTAATACCAGAGCATTAATACTACGGATTCCAAGTGAAGGGTTTACATGTTTTAAATGCCAGGTGTGCTGTGTGCGTTCAAATTAATATTGGTGTATATTTGTTTCATTCGGATGACTTGCTAAAATATTTTTTAATTTAAATAATGTTTTGAAATATCTGCCTCCAATAATATAAAAATGTATCACTCAGCTTGTATTGCAATTTATGAATTGTAAATATGCTCTTTTGTACAAATATATGCCCAAATCCTTGAGAAGACGATCTTCATTTCGCATTTGCTTTGCTTCATCAACGTTTTGTCTCCCCTCGTGTACTCAGTTATAAATGTGAAAACTGCATTATCATTTTTTTTAATCTTTTTTTTTTTTTTGTGTGCTTGTGTCTGTAGTCATGTATATCTTAGGGCTTCACAGCAAGTCCGCGGCTGCAGCTGCCAAGGGCCTAGCTAGTACTTGGGTTTTAACAAGACCTAATTTCTGTTTGAGGTGCTTTCTCTGTCTTCAGCAATCGAGCTCTTTTCTAGGGATACAAAACAGATTCAGCGTTATGTCCCTTCTCGGTTACCTTACCTTACGACCACCTCTGCCCCTCATTCCATGCTAATCAATCATATGGATGCTATCATTAACATCAGCTGCTCTTGTCTGAGCAGTGTCTCGACAGCTGCCATCGGTATTTCTGGCTTCATTGGTAGCTGCTGTAGAAATTATCGAACGATCATTATTAATATAGGAAGACATAACGAGTCAAACCAGGATAAATCAAGAGGCTCTGGGTTGTGAAAATCAGAGTGGCTCTTTCACATGATTTATGATAAAGTATCGGGCATAGTGCACTTCATTAGGTTTTACGGAAGTCCTAAATTAACGCAATTCTGAAAGGTTAATTCTGAACACAAAATGTCATTTATTAATGCACGAAGGTGGTAATGCAGAATCCAAAACACAATAAATTCCAAATCCTTGACAGCACAGGGATTACTTTACCAGCGCAGCAGTTTTATCCTGGCCAATTGGGTCTTTTAAATTGCTCAGTTTATAAACTGCAAGAGGAGACTTTGTAAAACTGGCATTAAGGAAGGGAAACTGCTGGAATGGCTCAGCAGGAGAGACCAGAAAGAAGGGTGGATCGCAAAGGTGATACACGAAGAGGAGATCGTGATATGAGGTGATAGAGAGATGGTAAGGGCCTAAAGGACCACTTCTCAGCCATTTATATAGCACCACATACAGAGATTACCACCAATTGGAGATGGTAGAAGTCAAAGTCGCAGCTCTGGGGAAAGAAGATAGGGAACACCCAGTTCAAATATATCGGGGGATGAGCATTGGCTATCGTTATCACTACAACTTTTAAATTCAATCTGGGAGGTGCTCATGCTCAATGGTCTGCCCTATTGAACTGTTTAAATGCTCTTGTCAACCATAGTTTCCACATACTTTGTACCTTTGAGGATAGACTAAAACAAGGAATGCTAATGAAATGGTAATTATATTTAAAAATGTAAATCCAGAAATAAGTATGGCTAGCATTCCTCCATCTTTTGGATCAAAGAAGAAACTAATATGTTAGCTAATATAAATGCCAACCTCATAATGAAAGTGATTAAATAATTGGCACATCCCGACCAGCCACCAGAATAAACCTTAGGAGATGTCATTATTGTCAGCAAGATCGGTAAGAGAACTAATGGTATTTTTTTCAATAGATTCAAGGATGTGTTTAATTTAGTCAAATGGACCTTCATGTTCTAAGTAATGAATTAGATAGGCCTAGGTACTAAGTTACTTGTTTGGATGTAAGTATTGAATAGGTCACCATTGACATGGCCATAGTGAATGAAATGTTGTTTCCCTTATTTCCACTGAAGAATGGCACCATAAAACAAAGGCGCCCAAAAACCTAATTCTGTATCCCTTCATTGTGTAGATCCTGGTATGCTAATTTTTCAGAGATGCAATGAAACGAAAATATGTGGAGTGCATAGACTCTTTGGCCAGGAAGATGCAATGTTTTGTATGTCAACCCCCGTTTAGTTCATAAAGATCATCCTGGAAGTTGTCCACATACATGCAGAAGTGTAATTTCGGGGACGTGTTTGGGGTGTGGCACCCCAAATAAAAGAATTTTTAGCTTGGTAGTTGGGCCTGGGAGCCCTGAGTCAGGTCTACTATGTCTTTTTTTTTTTCTTGTCGTGATTTCACAAAAAAGTTTTAACTTGTTAATTTTTCAGCAACTTAAATGTACATAGTGATCAGCTTATCAAAAAAGTAGCAAACATGCACCCATAGAAGTACTCTATGAATGGATGAAAATGTAAAAATGTTTAGAATTCACAAACATTGGCAGGAGTGGGCTTGGAAAGCTACACCAGTCTCCGGGCCTTATTATGAGTTTCGTGGCCCGACTGCCGTAGTGGTGTGTCCGCCCCCACCAGCAGCCGTCATATTACGAGTTGTCCACGGGGCCGGCTGTGTGGAGGTTGGAATCTTGCGACAGTGGTGAGTACTTTTTACAAATATATCAATGCCTGTGTCTGCATTTTTTTTAAAGTCTGTTTATTGAAACAACACTCACCTTACAGCGCAGGGCAGAGAGAAACACAGTTGTACATATAATATCAAGTGACACTGACACACACTTCTTTTGAGCATTTATCATTGGAGTCAATGCATCGTTGGCACTGTAATGGCCTGTAAATGTACAATGAATAAGTAGAATAATATGAATGGCATAATATAGTTACACAGCCTTGGCTGTCCCCTTCAAGTAGGAAACTTACCCTGATCCCCTGAAGTCTCGCTAGCCCCCCATACATTGTCCCATTTTCTAGGGCAACAGCAACTATGATATATCATCTCCTCTGCTCTCTGACACCAGTCAAGGTCCAACTCCCAATATATGACATATTGGGGAGTTGATGTGCCCCATTTCCTTGTGATATTGCCTTTTGCAACCCCGGTCACCATCATCAGCCATATCTACTGGTAATTAGGCCAGCTTTCCTCCCTTTCCACCATCAGTAGAACCATTTAGTATGGAGGGGCACCGGATAAGACGTGACCCGGGATATCACCCCCACCACCTGTCGACAATGAGTTAGGACATGAAAAAGAGGTACCCTCCTAAGCACAACCTCTGGTATATAGTGGAATATCAGCCTTCCCAATATTATGCAGGAGAGTCCGTGAATTATACATCCTATGCAGGATCTTAAGTTTGACCAACCTAAACCTGGCTTGAATAGCTATTTTGCATGGTCCCTGAAGAGCCTCCATCCAATCATAAGCATCAATGTAGGACACCCTGTAGATCAGGGGAGTTGTCAACTAACTTCAGGCAAGTAGTGGAAATTCCTTTCTCGAGTATAGATTCAGTGAACAAATGGTTCTCAAAAGGCAAAGCATCTGGCAAGTCGCCACCTTCAAGTACATGCACCAACAGCGCATGTCCCAGTTGGAGGTATTGATAATGATTAGTCTCTGCCATTTCATACTCCCGACGTAGGGCATTGAACATTATCAGAGACCAATCTCTCCACACGCCACACAGATGTCTATAGTCGCTCAAGAGAAAATCCTCTCTGGTTACTCATCTCCTGTAGCAGATCACTATGCCATAGAGGAGCCAGGGCAGAAAGCTCGTCCCTCCAAACCAGAAAGTCCAGGGTCTGCCTCCAGATTCAGACACCAGTCTTTCCCAGTCTTTTGCAAAAGAGGATTGCCGCATGCCCACAAGTCCCCATTGCTTCTCTTTCCACTTGATAGGCCTGGTCCACACTATCAGCGAAAACCCACTCATTTACCGGCAGTAGCTTTGAGGCATAATAGTACTTCCTAACATCTGGGACTGAGAGCCCTACATCATATATCCCTCCTTGTAGTTTGCTGAGTGCGATGCACGGCGCACCGCCGTTCCTAAAGCGCAGATGGAGTTCTTGGTCTATTTTACATAAGAACTCCACTGGAATCGAACAGGGTGTATTTTGTAGCACATATAGAAAACATAGGAGGGTCCTTATTTTATAGAACGCGGCCTGGCCCATTGCAGACAATTGCAAGGTATGCCAATGTGCCACTTCATTGTGGAGACACTCGAGTTGAGGGTACAAATTCTTCTGATAAATCCTGTGTGGATCACGGGTGACGTAGAAGCCCTCGATCACCACTGGGACAGTGCATTCAAGACGGAGTAATGCCAATGGCCTTGATAGGGGGAGAATGATGGATTTGGACCAATTTATATGGTAATCAGAGTAACTATCAAAGAGATCAAAGTTATTAAATATACTGGCCACCAAAAAAGAAGGTGTTGTAACGTACAATAGGACATCGTCGGCATATAAGGAAATGTGTTCTTTCCAGCCACGGTGGCCCTGATCCCTCATACAAGTGGATCATGTCGAACCCAGGCCACAAGTGGCTCAGGTGCCAGGGCAGAGAGGGAAGCCTTATCGAGCTCCCTTCTGCAACTCACAACTGCAGGGCATTGTTCGGTTGACCCGTACCCTGGCCATAGGGACCTAGTAGAGAAGTTTCACCCACCCACAGAATTTTGGAGCAAAGCCTAACCTGGTCAGTGCAGCAAAAAGACACGCCCATTCTATCCTGTTGAACGCCATTTTGGCATCAAGAGCCATTAACAGCGCCTGATCTGCGCCCGCCAGGCTAGTCATGTGGATCACTCCATAAAGTCTCCTCAAATTAAGGCAGGTACATGGTGTGGCACAAAACCAGATTGATCCTAGTGTATGGTGGTCATAACTTCTTTACTTAAGTGCATCACCAGAATCTTAGCCGGCAACTAGGCCTCTAGATTTAGTAAGCATAGGGGTCTGTAGGAGCCGCAGTCAGTTGGGGTTTCCCTTTTTCAGTGGGCAGTCCATTAGGCCAAACAGCCTTGTCAGACTGTCGCCCCAAATGGTGGTTGCAATTCGTGCTCAGTCAGGTCTGCCTCCAAGGCCTCCACAGTGTCTCCCACAAGTGTGGGCAGAGAAAAATATTGTAGCAGTTCCTCACAATCGTTTCCCATCCTAGAACTCGAGGAGGTATTGAGTTCCTCATAGTAAGTTGCAAAAGTATCAGATATCGCCTTACCCGTAGTAAGTGGAACCCCCTCCCCATCAAGGACTCCCAACAACCACAAGCAGTCTCTGTCTCTCCTTTCAAGCCAATCAAGGAGTTTATTGGCCTTGTCACCTACATCATACAACCGAGGTTGCATTGACAGTAAGCCTGGGTGGTGAACGCTGCTCCTCCAGCAGATTTTGTGGAGTTTTACCAACTTGGGAACGCAGAGATCAGGCAAAACTCTGACTCCACGGTAGAGTGGAGTTAGCCCCTGCCCACACCCAACAAATAGTAAAAAAAAACTTCTTATCTGATCTGGCATCTCCAGGCTGCCCTCCTACTCACGTGGCCTCTCCTCCGTGCCGACCTTGTCCTCACTGGTCACAAACCCATACGTTGTATGACTTGCGAGGACAGTGTGCTGCATTGTCTGTCAGGATCTAGTTGAATACCCACGCTATAATCGTGCATGCAGAGGTACCTGGGCGTGGCGAGGGACCAGTACCCTGTGAGCCCACTCTAGTGAGAAATCGTTGGATAGCCTTGTGAGACCGAGTTTCTTCAGGATAAGGACTTCCAGGAAAATATTGACACTCTGCCCTTCCTCCCCACAAGGGACCCCCCCCCCCCATGGAAATGTTGTTGCGGCTGGCGCTGCCCTTCTGTTACTCTAGACAGGCTGTAATTGCATCGTTCTTTTGGTAAGTTTTCTAACATGCTCTTCTAGTCTGTTTGTGTTGGAAAGTAGGCCACTTATCTGTGATTCATCTGTTGTTATTTTTCAGCAATGTTGCAAACGGCAGCACGCAGCAGGGTGACATCCACAGTTACAGTGTCTAATATGAGCTCAGGCATACCTCAGAGGGCGTGTATAGTGGGCATGATTTCCCTCAGATGGGGCTCAGGTTGAGGGTCGGTCCCCTGATATGCGCAGGTCACTGTCGCACCATTGACACAGTCAGCAGGCATGGTCATGACAACTATGTATTTGTCCAAGCTATTTGTCTATGCTGGTGAAGGCCCTTGTTTCTTACCATGGCCCTGAGAGCCCCAGTGGGGTGCAGTGTACAGTTAGGCCCAATACTGCCTCAACTCTGCCCCTATTCTTACAAAACAACCTTGGTCCCCTCGCAGGGTATCAGCACCGGGGGATGCCCAAGGACCTTTCTCCAGCCCTCACATGCCCCCACCAAGGGTCTCAATGAACCAGAGAAAGGATTGTGCATTGGTAACAGTATGCTTGGGTAGCACAAATTGTTGTGAGCCAATAGTTCAGTGTCTTCAATAAATGTCACAGTGCCACAGGGAATGTTCCTTAAGTAGGAAAAGGAACAACAAAGAACAGTCCACCCATGTGGCTCATCTAGCTAGAGAAGACACGGAAGCAGGAGTCTTCAGCCTCGAACACATCCTGGTGTCCTAATACATCAACAAGTGGGATGACTAGTCTGGCTTACTCCTCAGCCTTAATCCAGGCACCTCCTCTCCTCAAAATACAGCATGGAGGAGAGGCACGCCACCTCGCCAAATAGGAACGCAGGGCCATCTCCGAGGCCCAAAGTGTAGGCCGCCACATCCGAAGGCCTCAAAACACTGCAGTCAGGTGGTGGGGGGTTTGCAGCAGTGGCATGCACCAGTCCGGTCTTTGCCTCCACTGGGCTCACCTACTGTGCTGGATGTCGAGGCAGTGGGGGATCCCATAGGCAGGGCGTACAACGATGTTTCTGGGGCACGTATGTAGGCCTCTGCTGATCTCATAGCTGGTTGCAGTCCAGGCCTGCTGCAATCAAAGGCAGCTGCTGCCAATAACATGTGCCCCATGGATCTCAGCATCCTCTTACTGTAGCGGGCAGTGCCCGCAGCCAGGTCTATACCCTCAAGGGGAAACCACAGATCCAATCATGGCAGGCTTGGTGTCAGGTGCCCACCATCTTGTGCAGGCCTTGCGGGTGCACATTTGAGTGCTGATCACTTCTTTACGGGCCCCCACCCCCCATCATAGAGCCCACAGGGAAGGCTGGTAATGTTGCGAACACCAGAATGTAATGTTGGTCTGGGCACTGCGTAGATGTCTGGCGAATATAAAGGGAATAATCACTTACGTTTATTGGAGCTTTTTCAGTGTGTAGTCATTGTTGTTGGTGCCTAGTCCTGCTCCCCTGTGTGTGCATTTTGACTGCATATGCATTGGATGCCCACATATGCAGAATAATACCATACACCCATTACAAGTGTTCAGCCCATATGTAGGCAGTCCAGACAATGGGTATATGGTACGAAAGAGACTCACCTGTATATCGCCGCACATAGGGTTGTAATCCTCAGTTTGAGGATCCTGCTATGATGGGGGACCTGGAGACAGGGATCCAAATCAGACTCTACCTGGAAGAAGAAGAAAGGGGTGAGTACGCACCCCAAATCCTTTGTCACTACCGCCTTAAGGTAGGCGGTCGGACTGCCGTGGTATGCTTGTGGATCAGGCAACTTGTTATATGCACAGAGATGCAGCTATCCTTTACCGCCCTATGATGGATGCCTTTCCCCAACGTAAACCTGGTGGTCAGCGCCTTGCTGGTGGTCTTGGCTGACCAGCCACGGTCTTCCCAAAGCCAATCCGCCCTACTCGTAATACGGCAATCCGACCAATGAGCGTGCCACGCTCAGACCGCCACCGCATAAACGGCGGTCCATGGGCCCGTCAAACTCGTAATAAGACCCTCAGATATCCAGGCCTTCTACTGGCAATCAAGCACCTAAAAGGTGATGGGACAGATGCTTGCAAATAGTGTAAACACTGCAAATCCCTCAGTATGCAATATCAAGCCATCTTTTTCACCACTCTGCCAGTCTTGGCAGTGATCCTGGCTCACAATTTTACAGATGGAGTAAAGGCAGACTGGCTGGTGGCAGACTTTCCATCTGCATGCATAGGCACATTATAACTAAGGTGAAGCATGTTGGGTTATAGTAAAGGGTTGGTTGTCATTCATTGTAATGTTCTAAAATATAAATGTTGCTTTCTAGCAAATACAAACAAAATATAACTTTCTGCTAAATAAGAACAACTTGTCACCCCTATTGTTACAAATGTATAAATGTTTTCAAAATGTGATTTTAGAATCAAGGAATAAACTTGAAAAGAATAACGAGACATAAATCAAAAAGGAATACATCTATCATATTTATTCCAAATGAGCATTCAGTCGTGTAATGGAATCCAATGGCTTTGTCCACACTAGTTCTCTGCTGGATGGTTCTTGTTTATTATCTATATCATCATGCAATGTTACCACTACCAATATGGTGAAATGTAATCGGCTAACATTATGGCAATTGTTGTTAAAATGGACAGCCACTGATGGCTTATCATTTTCAGTTCATATGCTGTTTATGTGCTCAATCAATTTTGTTTTTTTCTTATGTATCCTTTTGCCTAAGTATACTAGTCATCATGGACATTTTAACATATATATTAAATTGGTAGATTCATATGTGGCTGTTTTCTTACTAGTTTAATTTTGTTACCTTTCATAGGGAAAATTATGTATGCGCTTTTAATAACATTGTTACAACTGCAACAATTTTGACATGGTATGGTACCTTTGTACACCTTAAGTTTAGACTCATTTGTTAAATTTTTCATTTTTCCTAATAACCCTTTCCAGTTCCTACTGCGTGTGTATTCTCACAAATGAGGGGAATTCAATATTCCTCTGTAATCTAGCTCTTTCTGTAATAAAAAAGACCAGTGATTTAAGATTATCTTCTCTAGTTTCGCACTGTTCCTTGAGTATTTGGAAACAAAGATAATTCTGTATGATTTTTGGGACTAGGTTTTCTCCGTTAGCAACATAGATCTATCCATGATGTCAGTGAGATTTACTGCAGCTTGAAATAAATTATCAGGATAACCCCTTTCAAGAAACTTTGTACACATCTTGCTTTTATTAACTTCATATTCAATCATGTTTTAATGCAATTATTTTTATACTTAATAGTTGTGAACATGATAAATGTTGTTTTAATGCAAAATTGATGAAAACTATTGAAATGGAAAAGGTTATTTCATGTATGTTGGTTTAACATAAATATTTGTGTTCAATTGGTCTTTCTTCAATGTTATTTCTACATATGGGAATCAGATTTATTTTCATCGATCACATGGGTAAAAACAATGCAAGAATCCAATGAATTCTAAATACTCATGGGCTCATTCAATTCAAGTTGAGTTCCTTTCTAAAGTAAAAAATGTCATCTATAAATCTCCTGACAACAAAAAGAGTTCCAGAGGGTCTAGGACAAGGTGTGAGTCTATAGTAAGCAGAAAACAGTCAAAACATAGGACCCCACACCTACTACCTACACAGTGACAACTCAGTGGATGATCAAAAGTACCCATCAGTCACCACTCGAAACCGCCCTTCATCATTTGGGATTTCCTGAAACCATCCATATAAGTTGGTAGTATACAAACGTGAGGAGACTAGATGGTGAATAGTTCTCCCCCGCTGAGTAGTAATAGTATGGTTTGCCACTTTCTAAGACTAATAAGTGGTGAGGCGTGGTGTGACTGAGGGTGTGCAGTGCAAAGAACCAAAAATAACGTGAAAAGATATTAGAAAAATGTGTCTAAAATTGGATAAGGGAGCATAGACAAACTTTATTGAGATGATGCTCGCTTCGCCAAATTTAAAAATTATTATGTGAAGACAGTTTGAAAAATGCGCTCTCTAGAGGTGGAACCAGGCCAACATGTTTCAGCAATTTAAGGACATGGTTGTCCTTGCTTTCATCAGGACCTCATAACAATCAAATGCTACTGCAACCAAATTATATAAGTGAAAATATAAAACAGACAAGTACAATAAATCACCTGCAGTCTCCAGGTAAAAGAGTCTTGTCCTAGCTCACAGCTAGTGTTGTTCACGTAGTCTGTGAGACGTGAAGACCTCACCCCACCTGGCAGTGGCTCAGGATTAGAGTGAAGCACCGCTCTAACCGTCGGTACTTCTTTGCCGGCGTCCGAACCGACTGGGGAGGCTGTGAGCCTGGTTCCACCTCTAGACAGCGCATTTTTCAAACTGTCTTCACATAATAATTTTTAAATTTGGCGAAGCGAGCATCATCTCAATAAAGTTTGTTCTATGCTCCCTTATCCAATTTTAGACACATTTTTCTAATATTTTTTCACGTTATTTTTGGTTCTTTGCACTGCACACCCTCAGTCACACCACGCCTCACCACTTATTAGTCTTAGAAAGTGGCAAACCATACTATTACTACTCAGCGGGGGAGAACTATTCACCATCTAGTCTCCTCACGTTTGTATACTACCAACTTATATGGATGGTTTCAGGATATCCCAAATGATGAAGGGCGGTTTCGAGTGGTGACTGATGGGTACTTTTGATCATCCACTGAGTTGTCACTGTGTACCGTGTTGGTAGTCGGTTTGGGGTCCTATGTTTTGACTGTTTTTTGCTTACTATAGACTCACACCTTGTCCTAGACCCTCTGGAACTCTTTTTGTTGTCATGTATTCCTGGGGATCGTTCACAGAGTCTGGTCTTTAAATATTCCCCTGGGTCCTACCTCACCGTAATGTTTATGTTATCTATAAATCTCCAACAGTTTGTTAGATGTTATTTGCATGGTTGTTTGGAGAGCATGTTTTTGTCCTTAAATTGGTTTATGAACAGATTGGCATAACAAGGTTTAGCAAAATTGCCTTTTGAAGTGCCTGCGAGTTGCAAATAGTAATGCTCATTCCATTTGAAATTGCTGTGATACAATGTAAAGTGTATCGATTCAATGATGAAGATCTTTAAGTCTTCCTCAATGGGACTGTTCAACAGAGCTTCCTCAATGACCGATAGTCCTAGATTGTTCGGTAATTCCTTGACATCTATGGTACAAAGTAGTGTTTCATGCATGTCTACTGTTTCCAGACTTTGTAATTTCCTTCAGAAATCTGTTGTGTCTTTGAAATATGATTGACTGTCTTTTACACTTTGTTGTAGACAATGATCAAGGGTTTTGCCTATTGGTTCATGAAGTGATCTTCATGTAGATACTATGGGTCTGAATGGTGGATTACTGACATTCTTAATAACATCTCAAGCATCTGAGGGCAAAACGTCAACCGGAGATGAAGAGTGCATCAATGGAATGAGTGCAACACGAACACCCACTAGATAAGGTAACTAAGGGCCAGATGTAGGTTGCCCAATACCGGTCGGTAACGGCCGAAATTACCGAATTTTGGCCGTTACCGACCGGTTTTGGGCATTTTGAATGTAGGGGAGGATTTGGTAAATAAAGAATCGGTATTTACCGATTCGGTATTTACTGAATCATCATTTACCGATCGGTATTTACCGAATCGGTAAATGACATGTAGGAAGCACTTTGAAGAGTGCTTCTGTGCTTTAAGGATTCGTTATTGGTGGTAAATAACGAATACCTCTGCAAATGCAAATCTGTGCATTTACACCTGTGCTATGTGACAGACATACATGCCCTTAGGGCATGTATGTGTGCCACATGTGCACACAAGCACTATTCAGGGGTGCAACAGGGTGTTAAATTGCCACCCTGCCACCCTTGACTCTTACCCTATTTTACAGAATCAGCCTCCAGGCACATAGAAATGAATGGCAATTACCGAATCAGTAAATACCGATTCAGTAAATACCGAATCTTAACGATTCAGTAATTTTTACCGAATTATTAGCTACATAGGATTTACCAATTCTAATATACCCAATTGGTAAAATTCTGTATTTTAGAATCAGTAAATCCTATTTACCTACATCTAGCCCTACATGCCCGTTGATAAAAATTAAAATTATCAAGAAATGGCTTCTACATCCAGCATAGACAAAGTGTATTTCTTACACAGAAATCCAGTTTCAAACACAAAACCAGAAGAGCAGGAACTCACAGAGACACAAGCAAGAATTCAGGAGAGAATCTAATGGATAATAGTTTAAAAGCCAGCATATCTAAGTGAGCGTTGACTGCCATGGAGATTATAGTTTTGAAAAAAGCCACTTCTTTTGTACCCACTTATCATAGACATGAATTTGAGATGGAAGCGTGTTTTCCATATTTATGTGCATATGACAAATGCAACCCTTTTTTGAAAATATAATGGACAAACCAACTGAGAGCCAAAACGTACTCCCAGTCACTAAGTACTAGAAACCTTTGAAATTGTTGTAAACACTGACATCATGAAAATAGCATCAAAAAGTCACGCCATCACAATTTACGCAGAAATGCAACTCAGCAGTGTGAACAGATTAGCTGAAAATTCAACCTGAATGTTCAATGTGGCTGACAAAGAAGGAGCTCTGATGGTAATAGACAGCAATTTAAATTTACTCAATGTAGATAAACCAGTTCCTGAAAGCAACGCTTACATGGTACTTAAGGATAATCCTACAAAATAATTTTCCAGGATATTAGGAACTTTCTGAATGAAGCTGTGAACAAAGGTATCTGTCTTAAAAAAATACAAGATTTTTTAACACAGCACCATTCATGAGTTCCAGGCATTCAAATGGAAGCAATCCACCATTAAGAATCTTAGTATCTTAAAGAAGATCAATTAATTTACCAGTAGGCAAATATCTTGATCAGTATTTAGAACAAAGTGCGCAAGTTTGTAAATTCTATCTAAAAAGACACAGCAGTCATGTTAAGGAAGTTACAAAGACTGGAAACAGTAGACATGAGTGAAATACTACTTTGTACCATAGACATCACATATACATCATTACAATGCAATCTTGGACTATAAGCTATTGAGGATGCTCTGTTGAAATGTCCCATTGAGGAAGTATAAACATCTTTATCATTGAATTGATTCACTTTACATTGCATCACTGCTACTTTGAATGGAATGGGTGTTAATATTTACCACTCACAGTGACATCAATGGTTAATTGTGATGCACCTTCTTAAGCCAATCTGTTCATAAATTGTATTTAGTAGGACAAACTTTTACCCAAACAGCAATGTAAACAGCATCTAACAAAGAGATGTATCTATTGCATTTTCCAACCATGGAAAGGTACTCAACATACATTACATGATACCATGATTATATGGAATTCAGTGAATACCTGTGTTGGATTCATACAGAAGCTCAATGAAACAAAAATGTAAACCAACAGACAGAAAAAACCTTCTCTGTTTCAACAGTTTTCATCAATTTTCATTTAAACAACATTAACGGTATTCACAAATATTATGGAAAAAAAGAAATGCATCAAACATGAATGATTATGAATTGGATCAAAAGCATAATGTGTACCAAATTTCATGAAAGAGGTTATCCTGATCATCTAATTCAAGCTGCAGTGAAATGACTGATGCCATTGAGACATCTATGTGGCTAATCGGGAAAATTGAGAGCCTGATTACAATCTTGCCTGATGGGTTACTCCGTCACAACTTTGACAGATATCCCGTCTGCTGAAATATAAAGGATATGATAAGATTTATATTTCACTGACAGAATATCCAATGTGATGGAGTAACCTGTCTGGCAAGATTGTAATCAGGCACTCAGTCCCAAAAATCACACTGAATAGTCTTTGTTTCGAAGTACTCTCTGAACAGTGCTATTCCAACACAAGATGAACTTAAATCCCTGGTCTTTATCACAGCCAGACCCTTATCTCGGAGCTTTATTTGATGCCCCTCAAATGTGTCCATATTAACTTTCTAGGAACTTGAAAGGGTTACAAGGAAAAAAGAAAGTCTAGCAAACGATTCTGACCCTAAGGTATACAAAGGTACTGTACCCTTTCACAGTTATGGTAATTGTAACAATATAATTTATTGAGCTGAACATTTACATTTATTATTATTATCATTTGTTAGGCGCTATGAATCATCCCTGAGGGCCTCTCTTGGTGCCATAGCATCAGTAAACAGTATGCAAAGCTATGTCAAGGTTAATAATTGAACAGCCATGTTTTAAGAAATTTTCTGAACTGAGTGAAATCATTACAAGAGCGAATGTATAATGGCAACCGATTCCAATGGTGAGGAGCCAAGAAAGAGAAGAAGCGACCTCCCAGTCTTGTTTAATGAGTACGTTTGGGACACAACAATAGCTGTTCACTAGATCTAAGCTGACTATTTGGAATATACGGCTGTAATTTATTTTTCAAATAGCATGGTTCCCTTCCTTGCATGGTTTTAAAAACCAGACATATGAGCTTGAAGAGTGCCCGCTTTTTTATGGGCAACAAATGAAAAAGGTGCAGTAGAGGTTCGGATGGGGAACGTGGTGGAATATTGAGGGTGAGGTATTCTGCACCACCTGAAGCCTGGAAAAAGGGCCTTCATTCATACTGACCTTTAGGGAATTTCCATAGTCCAGGTAGCTCACTATCAAGGCTTGGATAAGGGACTTTCTGGCAGGCTGAGTGATCCAGTGAAACACCTTCCTAAGCATGCGCATGAAGCTGAAGTACATGCCCGATATAATTTTAACATGTTCATCCATAGATAGGCCATCATCAGCATCGGAGGTGGTCCCAGTTCTGGAGGGCACCAATCTAAAGACCAGACTGAGTAGGCTTTCCCAAACAGGAGAATCGCAGTCTTATTTGTATGAAGTTGGAGAACATTTTCTGTCATCCTTTGAAGGACAACAAAATCAAACTATAATTAACAGCCACATGTGACTCTACCAATGTAATATATATGTTACAATGTGTGCGTTGACTAGGATACGAGGGTAAAAGTAACCAATACAATTAAAATCAGGCTGATTGAGCTCAAGAGCAACATAAAATCTAAGAATGATAAGTCATCTTTGGCTCTCCATTTCAACTATGTCCAAAAGAATTGTTTATGCCATTCCTCTCGTTTTAGAGTCACAAGTTCAGCAAGAGGCTGCGTCCTGCTACGGCCTTTTTGGTTTATAGTTGGGAACTCATTTGTTGGATTGTAATGCCCTCACACACCTTTTCAGGTGTCATGCTTCATCATATGGGCTGCTCCTCATTGGGTCGGCGGTGCAATACCCAACAGGCTTCCTCGAAAGGGACACTTTATCGGAGATTTTTTTCCAACAGCCGTAAGGTGAAGTGCGGGTGTGGGGCCAGAACCGTGTAGATGTGTAGTGGTGAATTTAAAATAGGATTGGGAGTACCTAGCATGAATTAATTTATTCTGGGGGTCTCCTATCCTAGTTAAAAACAGTGAACAAACCTCTCATCCTAGTGTTATGTCTTGTGGTGGAGTGTCCTTTGTTAAGAATTGTTGGTCAACATGTTTCTCACTTCTCGTAGACTATACTAGCAATTCTTCAGGACCAGGAGAAGGAACTATCTACACTTACTGATACTAGTATGAGAATTACTCACTGGCAAATTAATTTTATTGAAGAAGTACCTCATGTAACCTGGATCTACCCTATTCAGTAAATTCCCCAGGCATCATCACTACCCGGCGGATCACGCATAAGGTTTAGCTCCTATGTGTGCAAGAGGTTTTCAGCGTTATGTTTCACCCACGACCTGCCCTATTCGCCATGGTCATAATATTACCCAATTGGACTTTACCATATTGGAGGTAGTAATATTGCATGATGGTACAGACAATTAGTAAAAACTATCCAGAAGGTATAGTATGGACACAGCGTTTAGTTTCCATTATCCTGAAAGGAATTAATTTTTCATTTGGAATATATGTGTGTTTTATAATCGGCGTAAGCCCTTTGAAATTGATGTCTACTTCTTGAAAAAAAATTCACATGATGTAAAGATTTATACATTTTGTAACACTAGGGGTGACATGTTGTTCCTATTTAGCAGGAAGTTACATGCTGTTCGTTTTTTGCAGAAAGTTACATTCATATTTTAGAACATTACACAAATGGCAACTAGTATTCCATAATCCAAGATGCATCTTCTTAGTTATTATATGCCTACCCTCATATTTTGATATGCAAATCATTGTTTATGATTCAAGGACTTCCTATGCACAAACTTCAGTAATAGCACTAAAAGGTGGATCCCTATAACTCAACTATCTTTGTTTTTTAATATGGTAACCATACTATGAACCAAGTTGGGGATTCAGTCCTACCTCTATGCATTTACATATCCACTAGACAAAGTAGACTCTTTTCCATTTACATATTTAATGTCAGATAAACACCAATATGGTGGTTGGCACTCTTGACCCATTACAAATGAGGGACACGCACAGACACGCATATCGATCTGACATGGAACAGTAAGTGTCAGTCTCTTTACATTTAGCATTTGTGGGTTTTCTACGTCTGTAGAAACCATATAAATATTACAATCTCATTAACAGATGTACATGTATTTTCAACACATTACAGAAATCGGACTTTTATCTAGGAAACTGAAAAAGGTTATCTAGTCATAATTGACAACCCACCACAAATACAATGACATGCATTTAACAATGCTTGATTAGTACAGGACAGTTGCATTTAAAACATCATTGGGGTCCCGCTGACGGGAGTCGAAGCAGGAGGCCCTACACTACACTCTCCAGGTGTCTTTGCTGCAAGGATGGCTGCTGCTGCCACACTTGCTGCACCTGGAGTTGCTTTATTGAGGTTACAGAGGCCCTCAGTGTGGAATGCGCTGACAGGAGGTGAGGGAATGGGCACTGCTCTACACGCCCCAGGTGTCTGTGCAGCCAGGAGGGTGCTGCTGCTGCACTTCCTGCACCTGGAGGTGCCTAATTGGGGCTAAAGAGGCAAGCAGCATGGGACAAGCCCTGTTGTGTGCC
The DNA here is from genome assembly GCF_964261635.1 of Lissotriton helveticus. NCBI lineage: Eukaryota > Metazoa > Chordata > Amphibia > Caudata > Salamandridae > Lissotriton > Lissotriton helveticus. The sequence continues at coordinate 1,570,469,396 of NC_136067.1, forward strand.
CGTGCGGAGAGCTGGCCTGTTTGCACCCATCTGTGGCCGGTTGAGGCTGGGCTGGGCCCCTGTCTCTCATACCTGGTTTCTTGGGTTTCCAGGACCATCTGCATACCCAGCCTCTCACCCATCAGCATTGGGAGCCTATGCATGTGGCCCTGTGAAGTTCAGGCAAGTCTCAACTTATTTTCTCCTTTGTGCATTCACATTTAATCATGGGAAAAACAGACCTTGTGATGTATTCCTATAGGTTCTGTATCGATCCCCCTATTCCTGACCCTATTCTGGTTAACAAACTAACAAGTTAACTAGCAGCCATCCCATGAGGCAGAAAACCCCCATGATGCAGGAACCGTTATCTGATAAAGCCACACTACGGCACAGGAACGTGTTATCTGATTAGGTCATAACGCTTGCCATCTAATTAGACAAGCGATATTCCTCCAGCCCCTGATAAGGCATACGGAGTTCTCAAAACAAATAAAACCTATGACAACCTGGGAAAAACCCTGCGGCCATTGTTTTGATTTCACCGAGAACTTCAGCAAAAGAATGTGCTAACGACCTGGTCGTATGACATCCTTATTGACGTATCTATGTCCATCCTTACGTCAATCTCGGCACCTTAAAGGTATAAATATTACCGATATTGCCCTATGCAAACACACGCGGTGGTGACGAGATCGGAGCAGCCAGACTTGCCGAAGCCCAGAGCAGAGCAGACCCCGCTGGCGCAGCCCCGCCTTCCTGACGCGCTGAGAACGAGACGCTGCTTTCTCCTGCCGAGAAATCCAGCTCCGGCGCTTCCGGGTAGCCCTCGCAGGCAGCCTGGAATATCGAGGCCAGAGACGAGAGATACCATCCCTCATCCATCCTAGATTCCAGGTACAGAACTGAATAACCCCTCACAGAGAATTCTTTAGTCAGTCACTTGGCAAAACAAACTTAACTTAAACTGTAACTTTCTATTCCCGCCCACGCATTAGACTTAGGTCAGGTACACTGGGTAGGCGTAGTTAGAAACACCAGTTGACTACGATTAGTCAAATGTATATGTGTATGTAATATATCTTATTCATTTTAAACCTCATATGGCTTAGAAACCATATCAATGTTTTTACAGTATTATTTTATACTTCTGCTTTTAATGTATGCACTTTACTTAACCATAAGTATTGCAATAATATCGATCCATTTCTCTTGTATGAGAAAAGAGACTGATCAATAAATAACATCTTTTATTGAACACGCCCGTCTCTTCCTTTTCTCTACAATCTGATGAGACTAAGAATGCACGTACTGACTGAGTAAAATAAATTGCCTTTTGTTCACACGACTCTCGAGATACACTCTTGATTAGGGGAGAGCAAAGTTGTCATGTTCTATGGTTGTCAGAAACTAAATCCCTTCTTGTCTATCCAGGGAGGTTCAACTCCTCCTTGCCTATTCGAGGAAGTTTCTAGTGAACTCTGAGCTAGCTGGCAAACCCAAAACTTTAAGTCTAATATTGACAGTAGTAGACCTAGTTAATGTCTGGTCTAGGCCTATACTATTGAAGGTATTATTCCAATGCGCAGAGCCTATTGGGATAATAGGAACTACACTACATGGCGCCCAACGCGTTTGGAAGGGCGATAAAACTAACGTAAGACATTTAGAGTAACTCAGTCGTGCTTTCTCACTCAGACCCCTTTTCCCATAATACTCCAAAGACGTCTGGAGTGGGTGAAAGGTAATATCCGCCAAACCTCGCAGGAGGAAACTCCTATGTATGGTACTTGGTTTAGTCAACGTTGAAGGATAAACAGTTCCAAAATATTGTGCATCTAATCTTTGTTTCCATAAGAAACCTGATCTGCAAACAAACAAAGTAACCATCCTGTTGGTAAAATGGTAGACAGTGATGATGAAAGAGAGGCAGTTAGATTAGCAACTGAACTCGCAGCAGCTGATACTGCACTGCAAGAAGCAGACCAGGATATAATACTCATCCCGGTCATCAAAAGGAAATCTATAACCTTAAAACTTATAGAAAATGGACTGACACCTAGAGGTGGTACAGTCATATTCGTAATTGAGGCACACGAATATCGGCAGACAGAGGTATACTATTCATGGATACATTTTCCAGCAGCAAATGCTGTAACAAAGTACTTCCACTATTACAAAACAGAGGAACCTCCTGAAGAGTATACTCCTTTCGAGGAGGTGGAAGTACCACTTAAATTTCAAGAGCACCTGCTCTTATTTAATGGCGCCCTAAAACACAATAATCACATCACCAGGCTCGGTCCTTTAGGTAGACCAGGAGCAACGTGGCCGGCCCTAGCCGGATACACACCACATCCAGAGTTCGAAAGGATGCCTGCAGCAGATCTTTTAGTACAACTAAAACAATTAATAAAGATACATAGACAATTAGTCCAATATGTGATGCGGACTTCAACAATTCAGCCAGCAATTAAAATTCCACAGCTGACCCCTCACCAGGGAAACACAAATAAAATTACACCACAGAACATACAATTGTGCCTAGGTAAAGTACCAGCTAAACGGGAACAAATACCATTCTGGTTAGCACAAAAAATCACCCAAATAGAGGCTGTGTTTCCAGACACCACCCCGTTAGAAAAACACGGGATTCTGACTATCTGTCTTCCAATGGGAATCGCACCACACATTGAGGACTGTGACACTTGGGGTACAGTCTTTGCTTCCATCTACACAAAAACGCATGGTGTTCCATCCATTTCGGTAATACCAGATGTGCTAAAACAAATTCAAGACGAATATGGTCCAGAACCCGCTTTAACTCTTGGTATGAAATTACTAAAAGACTTCAAGCAGGTCTCGGCTATATTATTAGCCAACATAAAGGGAGAAGCAGCAAACGTGGCGATCCGCCAGAAGCTAAAAGAGACAGATATAGCAGACCAACCAGCTGAAATTGCCAGAATCATAGAAAAATCCTATGAGGAACTAGGTAGAGATAGTTTAGGTGGAATACCAGTAAAACCACAACTGATTGAAAGTCCTGAAAAAATATTTTTTAATAATAACTCAACATCACAAAAAAAGAGCTGGGATGGAAACAAACAATCCAATCCTAAAGAAAAGAAATTCCAGTCCAGAGGAACGTCTCCTAGGCGAAGAGAAAAATCTCCGAACCAAAGACACAGGTCACCCCAGAGTGACCCCTCTGGGAAAAGATATAACCTTAGAAATAGGGATAATATAAAGAAGCCTGATAGATATCAAGACATTGATACACGTCCCTCTCAATCTTTTCAGACTTCCTCGCAGAAATCGGAAAGAAGAGGACGATCAGAACAAAGAGAAGAGCACGCCAAGTCCAAAGACAAGGAACCTGCTCAGCTAAAAAAGAAATTACAATTTCCAAAAAAGAAGGTAGCCAGTATCAAGGTAGTTAACAATGCCGAGAATACTGAGGACACAACTGAAAAACGGAGAATGGGCTCAGACAATGCTAGACAGCGCAGCAGAAGTGAGCATAGCTCGCAAAGTCCTTATGAATCATCTGGAGACAGTGGACACGAATGAATATCTTCAAGTGGAAACTGCAGACACCAGAGTTAGCAAACCTCACAAAATATATGAAATAACTTTACGTATAGAGGGGGATAAGACTAGAAAAATAAGGGGACTATTTTGGGATAATCTCTCCAAGGGCTATGACATCCTTCTAGCTGAAAAAGACTGGCCACCAGAGTTTGTCAGGGAGTGCCCTCATGGCGAAGAAATAATTATGCTTGCCTTCTCAAATCATATCCCAATTCATAAAAAATACACACTTGCCAGAAAGTGGGCAGTAGCTCAAGCTCCTGCTTTATATAAAAATCATGTAGGATGGGATGAGGACTCTCCTCCTCACAAAATCCAGTTAAAATCACAACCTACTGCACAAAGGCAGTACCCAATTAAGCAAGAAGATAAAAAACAGGTAAAAGAAATCCTAGATCAGCTAGAATACCAGGGGGTGATTGAAACTTGCACCTCACAAATGAACAACCCTTTGTTTCCGGTCTCCAAACCAGACAATTCATATCGTCTAGTTTTGGATTACCGACACCTTAACTCATGTTGCAAAACTTTTGCAGTGCAAAACTCACATAGTGCTGCACTAATGAATAACATAGTGCGCAAAAAATACAAAACAACATTAGACATCTCTAATGGATTCTTTTGTCAAAACATAGCACCAGAGAGCAGATATTTGTCTGCATTCTCAATAAATGGCACTCAAAAACAATTCTGTTGGTTAGCCCAGGGGTACAAGAACAGCCCGGGAGTATTCTCAGCGAGAGTAACAGAATTACTACAAACATATGACGACGAAGCATTATCGTATGTCGACGACATATACTTAACAGATGATGACTTGGAGACTCACTTGAAGAGAGTGAACACCATAATACTTGGGTTCGCAGCAGAGGGTTACAAATTCAACTTTAAAAAATCCAGAATTGCCCATCTGACAGTCCTGTTCTTAGGATATGAATTATCAAGTGAAGGCAAAAGCCTGGCTGACAATTTTCTAGAGAAATGTGCCGTACTCCAAGCACCTAGAACACTAAAAAACCTACAGTCAATTCTAGGCTTCCTAAATTTCGGAAGAACATACATTGCAAATTACGCAGAAAGGGTCAAACCCCTTTATGATCTAATAAAACCAGATTTTAAAAGAACCAATTGGACTCAAATACACACAGAAATTCTGAGATCCTTACAAACAGACATGCTAATTAAAACAAAATTAGAAACACGTGATAACACACGCAATCTTGTAATTCGAGTCATCCCAGGAAGATGCGGATTCACATACCTGACCTCTAATGAGGGAGAAAAGGTACCAATTGCATTCAAATCACACTTGTACACAGAAGCTGAACAGAAATTCAGCATTAAAGAAAAAATTGTTCATGCAGTTCAAACCGCAATAGCTAGAGAAAAAGATCAAGCTGACGGTAGACGTATCATAGTCAGAACAGCAGAATCAGCCTTTGAGGCATTATCAACACCGTGTAATTTACCAACAACAACATTGAATCCGGAATGGATACAATGGGTGAATTCCATTACAACGGACAAAGTATACTACTACTTTGATCCAGAACTAGAGGAACTAAAAAATCTAGAATATGAAAGAACATTCCCTCTGCCAATCGACATTCTGCCCTTACGACAATACGCTTGTGTAATCTATACAGACGGACATGCTCAACCCTCCGTTTGGGGAGAACAAGCATACAACCCAACATGTGAGATTACAAAAGAAGTGTGGCGCGGAGGTAAACTAAGACCTCTATTAACAAAAACACACTCAGTAGAAACTAATTCAGAACAACAGACTGAAATAATAGCATTGAAAATGGCGCTAGATAATGCGGATCGCGAATTCCCGACACTTATAGTGTCCGATTCATATTACTGCGTCAAATCATATAACAACGATTTGCAGACATGGATTCAAAACGGTTACAAAGATGACACAGATGCAACAATAAAGCAAAAACTGCTTTGGGAACAAATAGCTCTTTTACAAAAAGAACTACCAAAGACTCACGTGACACACTCACTGAGTCATCAGCGTGATGGCGTTCACGTTGCAGGGAATTCATTGGCTGAGACAGCCACAGCGGTAGCAACTAAATCGGCTTCCGTAGTTCGAAAAAAGCGTACAGTGAAGTATATTGACGGTGAAACAGTGCTGGCAGTGAAAACGTCATCAAACGGCGACTGCTCAGCGCTACCGATCAACTATCCACTCAATTATACATACATAATCGATGCAAACTCCGTCCCTTTTGCTCGAATCCCTGGAGTGGGGGATAGAGTGATTCCAAACATGGGCAGGAGAAACTTGTTAATCGCAGACGCACATATGGGCGAGGGTCTCAGACACCTAAAACTAAAAGATTCTCTGGAAGAACTACAATCAAGGTACTGGTGGCCAGGCATGAGCCTGCATCACACCATGTTTGTAAAAAAATGCCCCAACTGCAACAGGAATCGCAGTGGTGAGAGAAACGGTGTAATACCGTGTCGTTTCACTCCAGAAAAAATCAACAGTAAAAAGCAAGGCTTGCGATTAACATATACAGGCTAGTTTCCACTTATAATGTAGATCACCAGCACTCGGCTGACGTCTGGACTGTTATACAAAGATTTGCGAGTCTAAATGGCATATACGCTAAGAGCATGCTACGTTTGACCATTGTTTTCACTCTAGCCCTCCAGCCTGAGGGGAAACATGGCCAAATGAGCATAGCACAGCGGGAATCTTCTCACTTCCTTCCTGAGGGATACGGGATGGTGTAAAGAAAAAACCAAGGCATAAAGCAATCTATAACGGAAAGGATATTAGGTTCGGGAGCTGGGTGGGTCAAACATCTAATAAGTGTCCAACGTAGTCTAAATAACCTGCCAAGAAATTCTCTGAAGGGATTCAGTCCGTACGAATTATTATTTGGAACTAGGATGTTAATCTCTGACCTTGACAGTCAGACTTCAGTGGTAAAGGAAAAAAAGCTTTGATATCAAAGATCGTTTGGCTATTTTACAGGACTTAAACGAAACAAGAAAAGACCTGAGCAACATAAAGTTGAAACAGCAGCCAACAACCACTGAAGAACCACCACCTGTCCCAGCAAGACCTGTCTGGATTCCAAAAGTCGGGGATCTAGTCAGAGAAAAGATCGCGGTAAAGAAGGAATTTGGGCCTTCTTACAGAAAAGCAGTTCCTGTCTTGTCTGTCAACGGGACAAGATCAGTAGTACTACCGCCGCTTGCTGGTAAAAAGGAGAACCGAGTTGTATCCATCGACCTGGTAAAACCACAATCATGTGGCCGATAACAAATAGTAGGCCAAGTGGACTCCCCATAAGTAGCAGAACACCAAGGTTCGCTACCAGTACAGAGGTCCTAACAAAGAGGCTAATCACATTCGAAACGCCTACAGAAGAACAACAAGGACTATGCAACAATGCAATGGAACTTAGACCTCTGAACACCCAAATAAAAACATTTAGCAGAGACACACCAACCTATAATGAAGTAACAAACGACTATGCAAGAAACAGTAATCCTGAAGCAATTGGAACAATTGACAGAACTGCATCCGGCTACTTCATAAACTTCGATGATTCCTCCGAAGGCTTCACTGAATCAAAAACACAGCCATCATCAAAAACCTTTAAAGATAAAGCTAAAGAACTTTTGAAACAACTGAAAGAAACATATCTGATTTCTCCATGGATTGAATTTTGGGTGGGTTTTGGTGCATTTATCCTCATACTTTGGCTCATCATGATACTAACTTTGGGACGCTTCATTGAGGGAAAATATGCTAAAATGGACACAGCAAGTCAGAAAATCAACTTGATCCTCAAACCACACACATCTTCACACGTCGAGAAAAGAGAACTTTCTTCTGTCAACTTCACAGCCAATCCTATACCGGGTGGGGTAGCATGGGAAAATACTGACTACGAAATCTATGGTCCGGTTGAAATCCTGAAATATCCACACCAAATTAAAATCTCATTGAGTGACTTCGTAAAACCAAGCACATTTGCTGATGATTGGGACTTTGAAAGTATAAACAATATGATGGCTGACTTAGTGATGTCTGCTAAATTTACCAAACATGATTATTTGCAGGGTTCTACAAATTATGATAGTATGTATTGCTACAACCACTATGGTAACCATTTTTTACATAGATCTGCACAACCTAGAAATGTTTTAAATTATAATCAATGGGAACATTGTGCAACCCCTCCAAAAGGAAGCTCAAGAACCGTTTATGACAAATATTCATACTTTTCAGGTTTTAACATAAGTAATGCTGAAACATTTTATTTCAAATTGTCAAATAAGACAGGGACAAAGACCATGATAACCAACACAAAATTGATATATTCAGACTCATTCTTTGAACAAATGAATACTTTTGGTTTTGATTATTGGGACAAAAATGTTGAATTGAAAAGTGTTTGGGGCACAAAAGAATGGCAAGTACAGGGTATAGAATCTTTGTTTAGAGCCTGCATGATCCCAGAACAAATTATATTTTTAAATGACACTGTTCAACAAACTACCTGTCTTGGCTTAGCCAAAATCAAAGACCTAAATAAACCGTCTATTCCAAAACCAACAATGAACAGCAATAGCTCTACAGATGAGGAGCTAGACATAAACTATGTATTAAACCAAAACAGAACACATCCAGATTGGAAACAGTGGTTGATCTGGCCCACAGATACTAATAACTGTCAAGACAGATTCCTGAACAAAACACAGGGGTTCAAAATGACCAGGCCAGACCCTAGATATCCCCAAAGACATCACCCAGGGATAATAACCACCTACAGTGTGGGCAAATTATGCCTTCAATGGCTACAAACTTCCACACTGGCAGAAATTAAGCAACACCTAACTTTACTTACTGATGGTGCTGACTTGCGTGATTTCACTATGGGACCACGCAAACAGCGTCAAAAGCGTTTCATAGCAGCCTCTGTATATGCAGCATACAATGAGGCCTGGAAGGTTACTCAAATTGAGACAGCAGAGAGGATACGGGAAATTGACCGTATTAATTTGGAAAAATCACTTTCTGTAGTGGACAATGGGTTAATGACTCTGTCCTCCAGAATTTTTTCTCTGGACAGCATTGTGTCTTCAGCAATCGACATAATATCGCAAGACTTACTGTTGTTACAACACGGTCAGTCTCAATTGCGTTCTATTGTACAGCTTGGCTGGACGTTACAAAATCTGCGTTCAGGCTATGTGCCTTGGCGTTTAATCAACACAACGTCACTTTTCAATATCTTTAACCTTACTGATAAACAAATCAGTATGGCCCAGAAGGGTGCTGATTATACAATCCTGAGCATTGAGAAACTCGAAAGATTACCAGTGACAATGTCAGAACGACCTGTCAGTGAATGGATAATACATGGGATAATTAATATTCCAATATCAACCTTCAGGTTTCAATACTGCCAAAAATATATACAGGCTGGCATGTACGAAAAATTGGGAAAAGGGTACATTAAAACAACATGGAACCTGCCCTATTCACATGCATGTGTCAGTAATAAAGGACAGAAAGTGTTTCTTAGTGGCAATAATTGTGCGATGTCACTAAGCGGTACACTTCTGTGTAACGGAATTAGTTTGCATGGAGCCTGTGAAGGGAACTCAAATAATCTTTCATGTCACCAGCTAGGCACACCTGCTACAGAGATAGAACCATTCTTTCAAAGACTCTATAATGGGAGTTACATTCTAATTGTGGACCGCAGATGCTGTAGTCTTATGCCCGGGACTCCTTATCTCGTAACTACGACTGCGAAGGTCAAGTGCTGTGGACGCTTATTGTTCCCCAGCTCCTTTCCAGACAGGGAGGCAAGGGCATGGCCCAACTTGAAAATTACTTCTATTCGAATAGATACTTTAAGCAGAATGAAAACAGTGCTTCTTCAGACGCCGACAAGGCTCACGTCATCAAAAGAAACGTATGATCTCCTAGTCGCAAGGACGACTGCAGAGATACATTCATTGTTATCGACTAATTCCCCCATACATTTCGCAGAAATCCTGAATGAAATCTTAAATATTTCTGATACCAGTGGAGTCTCAAAAGTATTTAAGACAGTATTTTCGATGGCATTAACACCATTCAAAGCCATACTGGGTATTTTTCCAGATTTCGTCCATTCGATTTTTGGCGGACTTCCCCTCATTTTAGGACTAATTGCAGGAATCCTATTCTTAGTCCTTATATTTCGTTATGGCAAACCATGTCACAGACAAAACACCTGCGACAAGGGAAGAAACAATCCTAGCCATTGGATACCGGGACCGGATATCAAAAATCCTGGGACTATCCCGGCTTAGAGACCTGAACATGACTTGGTTTCTTTCATTTCGACCAATGTGGCATCGATGTGTTTTACCTGTATTAAGGTGCCTGCTATGCGGAGAAGAATGCGTGTTAGACACTTGTCTGACGCTACAATCGGATGCGCCAATGGATGCAGAAACACTGTTGAGTCCAACAAAGGCTCATGCTTTGTGCTGCCCTCAACGGCTACCAATCCTGATCACGGCATTCGTGGAAGCTTCACCACTACGATTAAGTGGTAGTGAAGTTCAAGATGAAAGCAGCATCGATCAGGTACGACCTTCTGTCAGCAATCCAAATCAGAATGTCAATGGAGACAATCATGCGCACGAATGCATGGTTACACCTATTTCCGAGTTAGTGGAACTCTCCCAGGAAGCTGTTGACAACTTTTAGATAGCTTATAGACATTAGCTGCCCGCTGGTATGTTCATAATTATTTTATTCTGTGATGGAATGGTCTCGAACTTTTTTCTGTGTTAAGAGCCATTTCATGTGTAAATTCTCATATACCATTTAGCAATAATGTATACAAATGCGTGATTACTTTAGCATTATTTCACAGCTTGAGTGCATACAATACATGTAAATGCTTTTTTTCCGTATATTTGATAAATTCAAAATGCATTTATGTATTTTGGGGTGGTAAGGTATACACGATACTCTACAGTATGTTTTACTATGCATAGATTAGTAAATATGTCCATAGTTAGCGTGGAGTGGGTGTGATGTATTCCTATAGGTTCTGTATCGATCCCCCTATTCCTGACCCTATTCTGGTTAACAAACTAACAAGTTAACTAGCAGCCATCCCATGAGGCAGAAAACCCCCATGATGCAGGAACCGTTATCTGATAAAGCCACACTACGGCACAGGAACGTGTTATCTGATTAGGTCATAACGCTTGCCATCTAATTAGACAAGCAATATTCCTCCAGCCCCTGATAAGGCATACGGAGTTCTCAAAACAAATCAAACCTATGACAACCTGGGAAAAACCCTGCGGCCATTGTTTTGATTTCACCGAGAACTTCAGCAAAAGAATGTGCTAACGACCTGGTCGTATGACATCCTTATTGACGTATCTATGTCCATCCTTACGTCAATCTCGGCACCTTAAAGGTATAAATATTACCGATATTGCCCTATGCAAACACACGCGGTGGTGACGAGATCGGAGCAGCCAGACTTGCCGAAGCCCAGAGCAGAGCAGACCCCACTGGCGCAGCCCCGCCTTCCTTACGCGCTGAGAACGAGACGCTGCTTTCTCCTGCCGAGAAATCCAGCTCCGGCGCTTCCGGGTAGCCCTCGCAGGCAGCCTGGAATATCGAGGCCAGAGACGAGAGATACCATCCCTCATCCATCCTAGATTTCAGGTACAGAACTGAATAACCCCTCACAGAGAATTCTTTAGTCAGTCACTTGGCAAAACAAACTTAACTTAAACTGTAACTCTCTATTCCCGCCCACGCATTAGACTTAGGTCAGGTACACGGGGTAGGCGTAGTTAGAAACACCAGTTGAGTACGATTAGTCAAATGTATATGTGTATGTAATATATCTTATTCATTTTAAACCTTCATATGGCTTAGAAACCATATCAATGTTTTTACAGTATTATTTTATACTTCTGCTTTTAATGTATGCACTTTACTTAACCATAAGTATTGCAATAATATCGATCCATTTCTCTTGTATGAGAAAAGAGACTGATCAATAAATAACATCTTTTATTGAACACGCCGTCTCTTCCTTTTCTCTACAATCTGAAGAGACTAAGAATGCACGTACTGACTGAGTAAAATAAATTGCCTTTTGTTCACACGACTCTCGAGATACACTCTTGATTAGGGGAGAGCAAAGTTGTCATGTTCTATGGTTGTCAGAAACTAAATCCCTTCTTGTCTATCCAGGGAGGTTCAACTCCTCCTTGCCTATTCGAGAAAGTTTCTAGTGAACTCTGAGCTAGCTGGCAAACCCAAAACTTTAAGTCTAATATCGACAGTAGTAGACCTAGTTAACGTCTGGTCTAGGCCTATACTATTGAAGGTATTATTCCTATGCGCAGAGCCTATTGGGATAATAGGAACTACACTACAACCTCCTCCATAAGGAATCACCCCTGGGGCCAAAGGGGCTGTACACATTGCCCCTATTACAACTTATCTAACCTATGAAATGGGTGCCATTCTTTTGAACTGGAGTTCAAAGTAAGTTATATTGACACTATACAAAAGTTATTTGTCCTAAAAGACTTGCTTGTTTCACCAGCTGCAAAGGAAGCCCCCCTGTGGGCATAAGCGTTGTTTCACTTATCACTAGTTTACGTTTGGAACCGGTCACCGTCATCCAGAATCAACACATGTCCCCAGATGTCCCTCTTGAAAATCAAATTCCAAATGAATCTATTTCTCAGGCCATTGAAGTCCCCCAACTTAAAAGGAAAAGGCATAATGACACTACATCTACCACCGACAGGGGTAAAAAAAACTCGCACAAAACTCTGCATCCCTCAAGCTGGCACAGACGCAATAATCTTTTGAACATCAAGGCCCTTTTGAAGGTGTGCAAACCCCTCTTTTTAAAACTTAAATCTCTTCTGCTTGAAATTCGAAATGCCATCTTGAATCAGTTAAACCTCTTGGGGGATAAAGATCAATCACATCTTTGGCTCGGGTCATTTATACTACATTACAGCCACCATCTGCAGAAAATATTACCCCTTTAAGCTCAACAGAGGAACAATATTCTGAATCTGGTCAGGCCCCACCAACAGTGTTACCTCAGTCTCACAACACGAGGGCTTATTCATCATCACCTAAACCTATCCACCCTTCAACCACCCTAAATATCAGTGATCCTAAGGGGAACCCCTCAGCAAAACAAGCCAGTGGTAACCCTGCCTGTGAGGATGGGCATAGGGACTGCTTGCAACATCTACCCAATTGAACCCCCTATGTCATTATCTGTGCTGGAATACCTCCAGAGAAGACAAGTGGCCAAGAAAACTGATGTAGCTTGAAGAATAAGGTCATCCATTGATGCAATGGAAACCTAGATTGGCAAATGAGTTTTGCAAATGATATCCTCATTGCCAGAAGAGTAGGCTGGGTGTGGGCCTCTGAAAAGACTAATAAGGGGGACTATGTGTTGCACATTTTTGAAATCCCAACCTTATCGGGCATGTTCTACATACACCTAATTATGCTTTAAAAGGTTTTGAGTGTACAAATTGTAGTTCGACCCCAACATCGTTCCCCTCTCTCTTTAGAAGGCCAGTGAGATATGGTAGACTAACATCTGCTCCATCCTTTCTTCATCCCAATCACTTTGCTGTCTTAGATGGTTTGTCAGAAGTAGATTGACTTCATAAGAAGCCTACCCTTAAATCATCTCCCCCTGCTCCCTCTTAGCCTGTACCTTCTTCACAGGCCAGAATCAGCTCAACTCCACACCACTTTATTTAATGGAACATTGCAGGTATAAAAAATAAAGTGTGTGGTCCAGATTGGTTAGATACCAAAAAAGGATAATTAAGGAGTTAGAAATATTTGTCTTGGAGCACTTAGTGAATCACTCTGATAGGGAAGCAATTCTATGGATGGGCTATTTTAATTCCACAAGTCATCCAGTAGGGGACAAAAGAGTGTGTGATGTTTTGGATGGCAGTAATTACAACCTATTACACACAAAAGAGAAGGGGAGAGGGTACGGAACATTCAAATACTTAAAAACCCCATAAGGTGTAGGGAGTGAAGGTCATGGTATAGTGTGCCATGGTAGGATGTGCTGTCTGTCCTAATACTGTCCTCACTCACACAAATGTGTGAGATGCTTCATCATAGGTCTGCTTACAATACACCTCGGTGCAGCCAACGCCTGGGGTGGAGCAATCGGGGAGGGGAAGACAAACACAACATAAAAGAGAAAAAACTGTGCTTTCAATGGTGACTGGGAAAGCCGGAAGTGAAGTGCAGTGTGGTGTGAGTTTTAAAACTAGCTCGGAGGTATCTCCATACCTATACTTTAGTCCTAGATCCTCGGGCCAGGATTTAAAACGTGAAGGATGGTGGTGATAGGGAGATAATAAGAACCTAACTCACTTTTTCCATACCCTCTACGGGGACACCCAGAATCAATGTATTATGTAATGTAACCTTCATTGTAGTTCTGTTTTTTCAAAGGACAAGGGACCTCTTTACCCCGCTTTTATGGGCAAAAGAAACAACTCTATAACTGATGTTATGTTCTTTTGCAAGCACTTAGTACCATATGTTCTAGACTCCTACTCAAAGTCCTCAGTTTTGAGGGGTCACAATCCCATTTCTTATGGTATTCTCATGGCCCACCACACCTGAACAATTAGGGTTAGATTGTCCCACTGAATTACATTTTTCAGCCAGTAAGAATGTCCATCTAAAATGGGAGAAATTGATCAAGAGAAATTTTGGAACAACTTCATTTAGCCGAGCTAACAAGATATCATAGTCTGCTTGGAGGGGGCTGCTCACCCTGCTGATGTGGTGCAGAGTTTTGAGATTATCTGCAACCAAGCCAAATTTTTTTTATTCCAGAATAAACCCAAAAAGAGACAATGTTTTGAATGGTTTTCCCCCAAGTATAAAGCAGCTCTAAAATCACTTAAGGAGGCACTTAAGGAATCCCCACGCAATGTTGCCCAAATTAAATCTCTTAGGAACACATATAAAACAGTTGCTACTGCCAGAAAACAGGAAGTGAGGGACAAGGTATGAGGAGACCTTATTACCTCATGATTCTAGAGCTTTCTGGGAGGTTGTTAATAAATCACATTTTAGTGATTCAAACTCTCCCATGATTACATGTCATATTCCAGCCACCAGTTGGTTACACCACTTCTCAGAAGTTTTTGGTGATTCTACGTTATCCAAAGCCAAACAAACAGTCTGCCCTCCCTTTGATGAAGTCCTGGCTTTGAGCAATGACATTACTGTTGCAATAACAACTTTAGCTGTTTCAAAGTTGCCCCAGTACCACCAGGGCCAGATGGGGTACCTTATTGATGTTTTAAAACAAAACCCTGCATTCTCTGCGCCTCTTTTAACCAACTTTTTTCATTCCATAATATTAGGTCAGATCTCGTACTCCTCGAAAGATTCAATCATTGTGCCAATTTTTTAAAAAGGCAATAGAAATTGACCCAACTGTTATAGGCCCATATCGCTCCTGGACTCCTCAGCTCAAACCTTGCGGAGGGTACTCCTCCACCTTCTTGATGACTGAACTGGCGACACAAACCTTTTCTCATACGCTCAATTTGGCTTCAGTACCAGGGTCAGCACCATCAAACAGTCTTTGAACCTCCTATGATCTCTAGCAAAACTGTCCAGGACAAGGAGGGGGCAATCCATATGCCCTTCATGGACTTCTCCAGCACTTTCGACCTGTTTGAGAGGGAGAAAGTCTGGACAATGATGGGTTAAGCCTGAGTAAACCCAGATTTAATTGATGTTTTGGACAGATTACATGAGGGAACAAAAACACGGGTCAGTTTTCATGGTAATGGTGATTGTACCCCCTTATTTCCTTTAAATAAAGCCATCACACTGGGGTGTATCCTAGCTCCTTTTTTTTCTCTCTTACATTAATGCCCTAGAGAAAACCTTGATTTTAAAAGGTAAAGATCTACCATGGGTCGGGCACTGTGTCGTCCCAGTGCTTCTTTATGCCTACAACGCGGTCCTTTTAGTCTGTACTGCGACCAGGCTATAGATTTTACTGAATATTTTGTAATGATTTCATGAAGGACCTATGTTTGAAAATCAATCATACCAAATATTACACCTTGATTTGAGGGCCCAAAAAGACGCCTTCTCATCAACATACTGTTACTGGGGCTCCCATCATCAGAGTGCAAAATTCTTATTATCTTGGTATGTTGTATCTTCGTATCCTGTGCCATTGGTCACTTGGACCTGGGTTGGGACTACTGGTAGGGCTAGGGCCTCTATTGGACATAGAGATCAGGGTTTCTGAACTGATTAGGTGCTTGGACTAGGGCTAAGATTGGCTGTAAGGTCCAGGTATCCTAATGGTTCTAGATTTTAGGGCTAGTGTTGTGATTGGATAGTGTTAGGGCTAGGATTCCCATTGGCGAAATTGGTCACTTGATTACTAGGGCTATAATAGGCCTGGGTTAGGACGTCTCAGCCCAGGCGTCAATTCTTAGGGCAGAGAGGACAAGGGCAGTTGCCTGTTTGAGCCTGTTCGAGACTGACAAGGGCCAGAAATGCTGCCAAATATACTTACCTCCTTTATGTATCAATATACTTTCAATGTACTTATGGATCTATATATTCATCACTTTCTTCTAATTTAGCATTTCCAATGCACTGCCCTATCTCTCATCCTATATATGTATCAATATATCCTCTACATCCACTCTCTCATTTATCCCAAACCCCATACCACTACTATGATCCCCATAATAACCCTTTCTCCTCCTAAAACTCTCTCTTACTCTACCCCTCCTTGCATCCTGACACCTCTTTTACTATACCGATCCCCTAAAACAAACCTTCCTAAAGTCCTCCCTCTTTTCTCACCCTCCCCAACCCTTCTCAATCCAAATAACTGACTAACATATACACCATTAAAATTACTTTCATGTTTCACCATACTAATTCAATACTAATCCTGATGGGTTCCAGATTAGTGTGCTACTTGCGCTTCAAAACCCCATCAGGGGTAGCAAGCGCTATATAAATACAAACCTCTTTCCCTCTTTTATCCCGCCACCTACCCTTCTCTACCCAAATAGCTGAATAACATATCCACTACTCAAATTACTTCATATTTTACTATACTAATTTTCAACGCTAATCCTTTATGGGTTCCAGAGTGGCGTGCTACTCGCCAGCAAAGCGCTTCAACACCCATCCGGGGTAACAAGTGCTATATGAATGCAAACCTTTCCTCCCCTTTTATCCCTCTGCTATCCTTCTCACTCCAAATAACTGACTAATGTCCACCACTGAAATTACTTCATATTTCACCATATTATTTCACCACTAATCTTTCATGGGCTTCCTGAATAGCGTGCGTCAACACCCCATCAGGGGCAACGAGCACTATATAAATACAAAACTTGTTCCTCCTCTATCCTTCTGCAATCAATCCAAATCCAAATAACTGACTAACCTATCCACCACTTAAAATGTACTTGCTTGTTTCACTATACTAATTCAACACTGTTATGTTATGTTATGTTAAAACCGCTCTTCTATAGCGCACGGCTACTCCGAGGAGTGTCCCGGCGCTTTGGCGAAGAGAAAAAGAGACGAACACACAACATAGCAATGCATAAGGCCCGTGCAGCAATTACAGAGAGAAGAGCCAAGTCTTCAACTCCTTTCCGAAAGCTATCAGATTGCTAGCCGTTCTCAAAGATAAGGGAAGATCGTTCCAGCAACGCGGTGCTAAATACCGGAAAGAACGACCTCCGATGCGTGTGCGCCTAATGAAAGGAACCACGGCCTTGGCCTCGTGAGCAGACCTAAGAGTTCTTCTAGGAACGTAGAAGGCAATCCGCTTTCCAAGATAGCTTGGGCCGATCCGGTGCAGCGCCTTGAAAGCCATCGTCAAGATCTTAAAGGTGACTCTCTTGGCAACCGGAAGCCAATGGAGTTGTGCAAGGAGCTCAGAAGCTCGTGCCCTTCTTGGTAATCCAAAGATTACTCTGGCCGCCGAATTTTGTACGACCTGCAAGCGCGCCATCAAATATTTCGGAAGACCCGAATAGAGCGCGTTCGCATAATCAAGTCGAGAGCCTATCAAGGCCTGTGCAATAATTTTTTTATGCTGGAGAGATAAAAAAGGAAGGAACTTCCGCAGCATTTTTAAGATGCCAAAACACTAATCCTCTACGGGTCCGGGAGTAGCCTGCTACTCACCGAAAAAGTGCTTTGATGCCTCGTCAGGGGTAGTAAGCGCTATATAAATTCAATTGCAATACAATTGTTTTCCTCTTATTTAAAATGGAAGAAATTGTCTGACAGTGAGAGTAGGTAAGGTGGAGGGACAATTGAGAGTCTATTCCATTATTCAAAGAAATTAGGCCATAAACTCATCCAGGAGCTGATTGCCTTGTACAATGCGAAGTGAATCCCTTTGGGAATCTTTGGGACAGGAGTCTGGGGCTACTCTCTTCCAGGTCTCCTACAAACAATTGAGAATACGTTTCTTTGTAGTTTGTTAGCCACTCCCAGGAGCACTGCCAGGTTAATTACCCACCTGCAATCTGGCCTCTCCTTTCTTGAAGATGCAGTCATAGCTGCCCGTTTGCTTTTGTAGATTAAAGTTTGGACTCATTCGTTTTGTTCCTTTACCAAACAGATTTTGAAGGACTGTCTAAAATGAGAACAAGTTAAAGCCAATCCTTTGTTGTCATATGTAAGGAAAACCTTTTTGAACTGAAGCTTCCCCATTTATTTATTACTTCAAATGAACTTTCTGAAAGTGCAAATGTTGAAATGAAAACAGTTTTATTTCAATATAGATCTCAGTTGAGATTTTGCAACCAAAACTCTTCAACTTCACTTTTACTCTATTTAGGGTTCAAATAAGAGGTGGGGATCGACCGCTATCTACATTGGGTCATTAACATAGAACAAACGTTTTACCTTACCAGTTGCAGATAAGGCAGGGTCCATGTTTTGGTAGCCTATCCCCAACAGGGTTCATTGTTTCATATCTTACCCCTTTGTCCCTGTGATGGCATCGTTCAGGTTGTATTCCCAACTTAGAAGGACTTTTCTATGACCTATCCTGCTGTCATTCATGATCGGAAGTTACAATGCAATTTATGCCATCTTTTACGGGTAGAATCACATTTTGATGTATTACCATTACCAGCTTTATCCATGGGGCTTTGAAAATTCGAAACTACAAGAAACAAAATTAGCTCAATACAACTCCACCTTTCTTAACATTAGGTATACTTACACTGCTTTTTAAATATTGAACCTTTTTTATTTGATTATATATTTTTATAACTGATCCAATTTACAGGTTTTATTTGTGCTGCCTATTTTATAATACTTCTTGCCATGCATATAATACAGAAGTGCCCTGCTTTTCGCCATGTTGTTTTTACGTAACCCCAAGTAAAACCAATTACACAAGTAACTTTGCGCCCCCTTTATGTGACCTTTCAGGAACTATTTAGAGGTTTTCGTTTTCTCAGGTTTGTCACAATAAAATGGTAATTTATTGTAATGAAATGCTGTACAACGTATTTAATTTGTCTTATCCCTGTGCACTGTGAGCTGTATTTTATCATGTTTTATTATTTATCTTGCTTTCTTTTCTTGTTCCTTTGAACTGAATAAAGATGTTTGACTGACTGACATAAATGGGACACGATTAGTTTGTATAAGGCAAGTTTACTCAAGATTATACATGGATGTATATATGAAATGTACTCATTAATGGAAGGTTGATTACATATGTATGCTTTACGTTTGTGTTGTATGTTTTGCGTTAAAGAGATTAAATTAATGAACTAAATTTTGTTGTTATTTTTGGTTTCTGTAACAGGACACCCCCTGATGAAGGACCATGTAAAAGTCTGAAATGCATTGGGGAATGGGCACAGATCACAATAAGAATGAAATAACTGTATGTCCATGAAATTATTGTTCAAACAAGTGGAAACTCCAGGTAAGGGAAGAAAGACAGGAGTGGGATTGCTCCTATAAGGAGCAAGGTACCTCACATGCCCGAGAGGTGTCATGCTTTATCATAGGGCAGCTCCTCAATGGGCAGTCGCTGCAATACCCAATGTGCCTCGCAGGGGGGCTCTTCGCCAGAGGTCTTCTCAATTTGTCCCTGTGAAGCCCTAGAAGGTGGGGGCATGGCATATGTGAGATAAGGAGAGGTGGTAGAAAGAGTGTGTCTAAAAATAGCTATTAGTGTCCAAAAACAACTTTGTTCGTTGTATACTGATGCTATGGTTAAGAACAACCGACTGAAAGGCCTGGCTGGCTAAGAAAAGTAAACCTGCTGCAGCTCAAAGTGATTTGTGAATGGTGGAAATAATCATATGATCGACATGTTTCATGCTTGAGTTCTCCAGTAGGATGAATGTCATTTCATCAGGACCGAGGGGATCCTCATCTACTATAATGGGGACGGTCAGAAGGTGTACTTCGAGATGCCATACCTAAGGTCAGGATTTGTGTCATAATCCAGGGTGCAAGTGAAAGTGAGTGTAAAAAACTGTCTACCTTCTAGAAAAAGCCTGAAGGAAAAAGAGATATAAACAACAGGGGTAAGTAATCACAATATAATCGCTTGTGGGGATGTTAAGCCCCAACTCATGGCTTATTGGAAAGATTGCGACAGCAATATCAAGCCACACACTTGGAGGTGACATATCAATCCTGTGGTGAAAAATTAAAAGACATGCAGACATATGTAACAGTGATCATGGGTAACATGTGGCAGAACCATGCTGCAGTAATGTGCCCAGGATTGTGGGATCGACCTGTGGGGGCTGGTAGAGCACTACTGCTGCAGCAGAGTCCCATGGCAAGTCTATCTGGTAATGTAGGAGGCAGACTCAGCTAGAAAGGGATGTGGTAAGACCCCAACCTTGACGTCCAAAACACTCTAATACTAGCGAGGGCAACAACCTATTGCGTGGAAGCACATTGAGTATATTAAAAATGTGGTGTGTGTGGCCATGGCACAATGGTGTAAGGCATGGTGCATGGATCCATGTCAGTGCTCGTTACACCATGGTGAAGAGCGTGGGCCGTGGATGCTGTCGGAGACTGGTGGCACAGAGGAGAAAATGTTACAGGGGAGGGAGGGAGGGTGGGAGCAGTGGAAAGGAGAAGCACACCGTGTAGTAGACTGTAGTAGAGTCTCACTATGATTCCACCAGCACTGCGTGAGTGAATGGAGTAAGAGAAACTGGCAGGATAGGGGCTGCCATCTGGCATGAAAGGGGACTAGATAGGGCTGATACAGGTGGCATGGTCCATCCTCACATAATGCTAAAGTGCTGGGGGAAGCCGTAGCAAGTACGTCAGGCCAGAGGATGCAAACAATACAGGCAGTGCGCAGCACTTACTCAGTCAGAGGTGTTCCGGCATGTGGGACCTACCCACGTCGGGGCATTGAGGGGGATAGCAGCCAATTAGCTGGGGTGGTTATTTACAGCATGGATCAAGGAAGCATGCGGCGAGACGGACGTGTCCCGTGCATACAAACAGCAGCAAAATTGAGCACCATGTTGGAATGGGGTAGAGAGGGAACGGATGCACCATCTTGCAAGGGAGGGTCGAGGTACATTGCAGACCAAGGATACCTGTGATAGCACAGGTTCGGAAAACCGGAACTCTAGGGGAACCACGCACGGAGACGAAAGTGTCTCACCTGCCCTACCAGAGGCTGAAGAAGGTACCATGAAAGGGGAAAGGGGCAAGGGCGAAAGATGAAGAGCGGGAACTACAGGCTCCCAGTGTGCTAAACTGGTGCAGTGGGGGGCCCTGTGAGTGCCGGGAGTAGGGGGACCTAAGAGGCTGAAATGGGAGGCTGCTGTCTCACTGTGTGCCAAGCTGGGGCAATGGCGGGCCCCGGGAGTGGCAGGTACTGGGGGACCCCGATGCAATCGTGCAACCTGACACTGGAGGGGGAAAGGTTTGGTTGCTGGGCAGAAGGTAGGGATTGGCTGTTGCTTGCTTGAGGCAGACAAGCACAGCTGGGCTACAAGACATATGAGCTTATGTGATGAGGGGACAAAGGTAACACTTGGTGAGGTGTGAAAGAGAGCAGTGTCCTACCTCACACCACGGAATGTCATTGTTGCGTCCTGTGAGGTGTGTGGATAGACGGAATACCCAGTATTGTTCTTTGCAGAACAGAGCTTAGTGGCTAATATTGGTGTGGGATAGGAGTATTGTCCATTGAATGTCGTCAGGTGTGTGGTTCATCTTGATGTAATAATAAGAGCATTCTGGATATGGACCTACTGCACCTGATGTTACTGCAGTGTTCTGAAGAGATGTCTGCACTATTGTTTCCAAAACCAGATCTCCAAACTAGTGATGGAGCTAAATTCAGGTGTGGCCTAGTTGCTTTGAGACATGTATAATAAGAATGGCAGCTGAGGGGTAAGACGGGTGGAGAGCAAGGTGCAAAACCTCTGACCTCCTGGTCAGGATACTATTCTCCCCTCGCGTAGCTCCGTCGTGAGTGCCTCTGCCCCCAGCGCTGCTACTGACCAGTGTTCAAGGCCCCCGTGCCTCGCTTTGCTCCTGACTTTGCATTTTCCTTTATTTGCCTTTTTTGCCTTTTGCCTCTTTCTTTGGCTTTTGCCTCTTCCTTTGCCTTTTCCTTCTTTCTTTGCCTTTTATTATCTGACTGTCTATTCTTGCCTTTTTTCCTCCTGTTCTTCCCTGCTGCTGCTGCCCTGTGCCATCCCTCTTACATACTCCTGCTCCTGCCTCCCAGCTGTACCACCCTCCCTCCGACCCTAACTTAATGATGGCCGCTGTGTGATAGGATGTACAAGACCTCTGACCTCCTGGTCAGGAAACTGCTCTCCCCTCGCACAGCTCCGTTGTGAGTGCCTCTGCCCCCAGTGCTGCTACTGACCGGTATTCGAGGCCCCTGTGCCTCTCTTCATTTCTGACTGAGCATTTGCCTTTCTTTGCCTTTTGCCTCTTTCTTTGCTTTTTGCCTCTCCCTTTGCCTTTTCTTTCTTTCTTTGCCTTTTATTCTCTGTCTGCGTTTTCTTTTATTTTTGCTTCCTGTTCTTCCCCAGAGCTGCTGCCCACGCGGCCCCTCCCCTTCCTGTGTGCTCCATCCTCTCAGCCGTTCCGAGCTCTCTCCAACCCCTACTTAATGGCAGCCACTGTGCCGCCACTCAGCGCACTTGCCGCAAGCGTGCCTTAGGTCAACCTGTCTGTGCCTGCTTGTGACCAGCACCAGGGATCCAGGCCCTCCTACCCACTATCACTGCAACTCCTCTGCCCTCTATGTACTCAACTCTGGCCAGTACAACAATTGCAAGCATTCTTCACCAATCAACGACCTCGGATCCTTCACCTGTTGCCACTGCTGCCACTCCTTCACAATTAACCAAGATACAGGACCCCACTCAACCCTCCTGCCACAACACCACAGCAACACATACCCTGCAATGCATCCTCCTCAACATCCGCTCCCTCCACAGACACGGTGTAAATCTGGGACCTCCTCGACAGTACCACCCCTGATGTCGCCTTCTTCACAGAAACCTGGACGAACGCTGCCTCGGGACCAGACATCATAAGATCACCATCTCCGAAGGCTACAAGATCACCCAGAAGTACTTATCTTATCTTATCTTAAGTGGAATTTATAGAGCGCACTGGCACCGTAAGTGTCCTGGCGCTGAAAGAAAGAGTGCAGAGATTGCATGGGGTGGACTAGCCAGTCGAGGTGAAGAGCCGAGCTTTCAGAAGTTTCCTGAAATTCAATAAGGAGCAACTAGACTTAACTGATAAAGGAAGAGGGTTCCATAGTTTAGGGGCCAAGTAAGCAAACCTGCGGCTGCCAAACTTTTTCAGTTTCACTTTGGGGGCGACCAGCAGGTGAAGATGCGCCGAACGAAGGTTGCGCACCGGACGGTGCTGCGTGATCAGTGTTTTGAGAAAAGCGGGACTGGTGCAGTGGAGGACCTTGAAGGTCATGCAGCCCATTTTAAAAGCCGCCCTTTGCTCAACTGGCAGCCAGTGGAGTTTTTGCAGTAATGTTTTCGCTGATTCCCACTTAGGGGTTTTGTGAATAGGTCTCGCAGCCTGGTTCTGTACCATTTGGAGACGGCGGAGCAGCGACTGGGGAAGACCGTAATAGAGAGAGTTCGAAAAGTCAAGGCGGGATAGTACTAGAGAGATCACAATCTGAACCAATACCGCATGTGGTAGTACATGGACTATTTTGCGGATTTTTCGCAGTTGAAACATACAGGAGGAGATCACAGCACCTACCTGGGCCTTGAGAGAGAGCTCCACATCTATGATAACCACCAAGCTCTTGACGGTGCTTGCCGGGGCGGGAGGGGAGCCCAACTCCCTAGGCCAGAATTGAGGGCCCCAGAATGCTGGGCTGTTGCCAGGAAGAATGAGTTCCCTTTTCCCTGGATTTAATTTCAGTTGGTTGTGATTCAACCACAGCTGTATATGAGTCATTACTGCTTGAAAACCTTTGGCGGCATCAGGAGAGTCAAGAGGAAAGATGATCTGCAAATGTAATGTAATGTAAGGGGAGCTTGTAAAGCGCGCTGACACCATGGGTTTCCTGGCGCTCTGCAAATTGTCAGCGTAATTGAACACTGTGATGTCCCAGTTTTTAAGCGAGTGAATCAATGGCCGGAGATATAAATTAAATAAGAGGGGGGAAAGGGAGGAACCCTGAGGGACTCCGCAAGTCGTAGGTACCCTAGCTGCCGTGAAAGGGCCCAAACGGACAGCTTGTGCTCTATCGATGAGAAAAGACTCGATCCAGTTGAAGGCAGGTCCCTGGATGCCGGCCTGTCCAACACGGTGGAGACGGATGTTATGGTCCACCATGTCGAAAGCGGCCGACAGATCCAGTAGCACGAGGGCCTGGGGTGACCCTTTGTCCGCATTCCCCCTCAAGACATCCAGTACTGCCAAGATGACTGCCTCGATGGAATGGGCCGACCTGAAGCCGGCTTGGTTAGGTTCGAGATAGCCAGAGTTCTCGATGAAGTTTTAGAGGCATCGGGTAACATGAGCCTCGAGGATCTTGGACAGATAGGGCAAGAGGGAGATGGGATGGTAATTGGAGGAATCGGCAGGATCCGCACCTGGTTTTTTCAGCAGGGGCACTAAAGTGGCCTCCTTGAAGCAGCTGGGGACCGTGCCGGTGCTAAGGGAGGAGTTCAGCAAGGGCAGTATGCAGTCCGGTAATGTGAGACAGACATCCCGGAGGACAGAGGGAGGGCAGCAGTCGTTGGGAGACCCAGATTTCACACGGGCCGCCAGCTCGGCGAGGGAGGTGGGTTTAAGAGTGGGGAACTGGTTAAGAAAGTGTTGGTTAATAGGAGAAGTATCTGATAGTCCGGCGGGGGTGAGAGGAGGGATGGAATTCTTGATTTTCACTATTTTCTCCATGAAAAAAGAGTTCAAGGTATCACAGCTCTCTTGGGATGGGACCTGAGTAGGGAGGATTCGATCGTCCGTGGTGAACTCATTCAAGATTTTTAAAATTTCTTTAGGTTTATTGTCAGCTGACAGAATTCTGTCGGAGATGTGTGTAGATTTAGCTAAGGAAATAGCACCTTTATAATCTTTACGGGCCGAAGAGCAATCTGCTAGAGTCCGAGTAATTGCGTCTCCAGATCCGTTCAAGCTGATGCACCTTTAATTTCTGTTCTTTAAGAGCACAAGAGAACCATCGATGTGAGTTGCTGTGTCTAGTGCGGGGAAATTTGGAGAGAGGGGCAAATTGGTCACTGGCCATCTTAAGACAGTCGCCAATGTCCCTTTCCATTACCTTGACATTGGCATTGATGTCAGTGGTAGGTCGAGTCTTGGCCAAAGTGGCGAGAAAGCCTTGGGAGTCGTAAGAGCTCCATTTACGTGATGACCCACCAGGAAAAATAGGGGCCTGGGCCCTGCCACTGACAGTAATGGTGGTATCGATTAGGTGGTGATCAGACCAAATGCAAGGGGAGACAACTGGGCAGGATACTGCTAATTCATGAGTTCAGATGTGATCCAGAATGTGACCTTTAATATGGGTGGGCACGGAAATTTGTTGGACAAGATTGAGGCTGGTTAAGGCCTCGAATAATTCCGTGGCATGAAGGCCAGCTTTTTTGTCATTAAACCAGTAATTGAAATCGCCAAAGAGTGCAAATCTGGGGTAATGTGTTAATAAATTGGTTATCTGTTCCACCAGGGAAATAGGAAACAAAGGCATGGAATGGGGGGGCCAATACAGAAGTATGATTGTAAAAGCACCAGCCTCTGTTTCAAGACTGATGACAAGATTGTCCACCTCTGAGAGAACTAGAGAAGCGGAAGAAATGAATCTGAATTGTTTCGATATAACTGCTGCCACCCCGCCCCCAGCATGGCTTGAGGGGCGGTCAACGTGGAGGATTTAGTAGTCTGGGGGAAGGACCGCAAGAATGTCGGGATGGGAGTTGGTGGTGAGCCAAGTCTCTGCAAGTAACAATATATCAGGTTTTTCTGTAGTGAGGAGGATAAAAATGTCTAAGTGGTGCTTTACCAAGGAGCATGTGTTCAGATACATCACACGAGCAGTTGTCACATTCCTTGCGGGCCCTGCACAGTACTTGAGGCTCTCAGAGACGTTAGAGGCCCTGCGGGCAATGCCCACGGAGTTAATCCGCCTCACTGCACCAGGGTAGAGCGACAGAGGCACGGTTTGTAGCTGTTTAAGAGATTTTGGCGAGTATGACAACATTAGACCAGCATCACTGGGCCCTGGGCCCGGCCTGGCACGGACGGGCGCAGACAGGCTTGCCTTTGGCACGCCGCTGGCGCGCCCGCTGCGCTCCCTGTAGGAGGGGACCATTTTATAGTTGCTGGTGCGGGAGGGGCCGAGCACTAGACCGCTCGCCCAATTCACATCCAAGATGGCGGGCGCCAAGGAATCGAGTCAAACCCCAAGCAGCGTCTAATTGGCTGCGGTGGGGCTGAGGAGCAGAGACCGGGTAAGCGCTGGGTGACTGACGGTCTTACGAGTAATCACAAGTTTAAAAAACACATTCAAGTGCTAAACGAAATTACAGTGCAATGTTTTTAAAATATACGGCCTAAATTGCTATGCGATCATACAAGTCCCGGCTTCCGCCTCAGGACAATCACACGCACACTCTCAATCAGTGGTTCATGTGTGGGAAGAGGTCTTTTGTAGTGGCTGGTGCGGGAGGGGCCGAGCACTAGACCGCTCGCCCAATTCACACCCAAGATGGCGGGCGCCAAGGAATCGAGTGAAACCCCAAGCAGCGTCTAATCGGCTGCGGTGGGGCTGAGGAGCAGAGACCGGGTAAGCGGTGGGTGACTGACGGTCTTACGAGTAATCATAAGTTTAAAAAACACGTTCAAGTGCTAAACGAAATTATAGTGCAATGTTTTTAAAATATACGGCGTGAATTGCTATGCGATCATACAAGTCCCGGCTTTCGCTCAGGACAATCACACGCACACTCTCAACTGCCCCAACCGCCCCGGAGGAAGAATTGCCATCACCCACAAAGCCAACTTCCTACCGAGCACCCACACCGACGGGCCCACAGACCTACTGGAAAACCTTTGATGGAGCAAGGTCGCGCACGTAAAGCGACTTGCTTGTAATCAGCCCTTTTGAAATAATTTGTAACATACTAATAAACATGTTTTGTCTTATTAACAATGCAAAACACGACATATCTAGAAAGCTGGGGAAGCTTGTCTGTGTGCTTTTACTAACTGCAACTCGATTAACCCAAAATGGCCGCCGTAACGTGGTAATTTTTTCTGCGCATGCATCTGTCACACTCACGTGACATGCCGTATTCTCTCTGCTTGGTGGGAAACCTTTGCTTCTGCGCACGAGAACTAAGATGGCTACTCTGTGTGTTAACGTGCTAACGCTTGCACTATTGCTTTTACTAAGTTGTTCGATCTACCTAACTCCTAACGCTGTAGTTAAAATAAAGTACTGGGGATAGAGTAGAGATAAGTGGTATATAGTGCATTCATGTATTTCTTGTTCTAAAACTGTTTCTTTTCTACTTTGCATGTATCGTATTTTGGGCCTGACGTGTACTTCTGAACTCCATCTTTGGAGGAATGCGCCTGTGCAGAAAAGCTCAAGTATCTTGAAGCACTAACATTAAAACTCAGCCAAATCCAGAATTGCTAGAAGATGTTCTTAGGAACCTTACCTCTTGACCCTATGAGAGGAAGCTGAATTGTATTGTTATATTACATTGTGACTCTTAATGATACATTCACAGCCGGGTGGAATAAAAGTTAATGGGAAATAAAATATTGGGCGGGAACTTCGATATGAATATTGAAGAGCATGATCTCATAAGTGGTACGGTGTGATGACCTCTCCTCGTCCTTTGACCAATCAAATTGAGGGAATTCCCACATCTGCAAGATTAGGGGGTGGTACACTGCCCTGGAAAATGGTATAACTAAGGTAGGCTTAGCTAGTTAAATGGTCCTACTTGTCCGAATAGCTGACCTGTCACTGACCCAACGCACTCAATAGGTGATCGAGAGCAGAGGTGCTGGCGGGGCACTCTGTCAGAAGATTCAATAACCCAATCGGGGTTCTGGGAGAAGATTCGATACCCAAACGGGGTCCGACTGTTAGCTGCAGAGAGGGTTGCAACACAGGCGTTGCACTTTCGCTGTGGGTGCCGGTCCTGACCTGTGGTGGTCCTGTCCTGATCCAATTTGGTCCGTACCTATCCTGATTCTGGTCTGCACCTGTTCTATCATTTTGGCACCTGTATCATCGGGGGTCCTGTCCTTTATCCCAGCCCGGGGCCAAGGTTGGTCTTCACACCATTCTAGGTAAATATAAAGTTGCGAGGGTATGCCATTGTGTTGTTTCCCTTTTCTTACTCTTCCTATAATTCAATGCTTAAAGAACATTTCATGATACTTTCATATCATTTCGCAGTGATTTTATTCTTTCTAATCAATCATGTTCTAATTAATGTAGTATGGACTATGACAGTTAAAAAAAATATTTTGATAAAACGTTTAAATCTTTCCCGAGTCTGTGGTTATTTTAATGAGTGCAAATGCTATTTTACTACCTATTTTCTTGCTAACTCCCTTGATCCTTTAGGACTCTAGGTACTGGTGACTAGGATTGGTAAGTCAAATGGTATAGGTCCTGAATAGTTAAACAAAATTGATTGAGTGTAGGATTACCTGTTCAACGTGTATATAGTTTTATGGGCCCAGGTGAGTATGTTAAAACGAGCAGGTGAGTCCGCGCTCTATCAGTTATTTTGGTAGCTTGATGATGGTTAGGGTTTAGTTAAGATAGGTAGTTAGTTGTGTTTAGGATTAATGATTTATATTTTGAAATTGTATTGCTTTATGTATTAACCAAACTTGTTTGTACCTGTTATATGTTTGTTTTGGAATCGTCGGGGGCAGAATAGCGGGTGGTAAATGGAAGCCACACTGCAGTGAAGTCACTTGTCTGAGGAAGTAAGTGCATTGGTTAGGTAAAACCGGAAGCACTATTTAGGGACTTTCTGTATAAATGTGTGAATAATTGAGAGCAAAGAGTTTGTTAGTGAAACGTTAGTGTGATATAACCTAGAAAGGGTCACAGGTTCTTCTGAGCTTGATTGACAGCAAAGGGGTTCGCTGGTGAAACTTTGGCCTTATATCACCTAGAAAGGGTAAGCCCAAGGGAGTAACAGGTTCTCCAATGCTTGCGTGAAAGGTAGACGGAAGGGATTTACTTGTAGTGTATGAAGAGTAAACGGAAGGGAGTTACTCGCAGTGGGTGCAAATCATCTTTTCTTTGAAATAGTCACTCAGGCACAGTGGCGAATGTTTTTACATCGTTCATTAATGAAATGTGGATTTAAAAGTCAATAGAAGTAAGCTCTTATATTACCTTGCAAAGAAGGGAGTCAGTTGCAGAGCTGCGCTGACGTCACTTAGAGCCGCGCTGGTATTGGTTGAGACAGCGGGTGTGTAGCTGGGGTAATGCTGTAAAGGAGGGGTGAGTGCAGGAGGCGGAGCATGAGAACTCGTCTCACAGGAAAAGCCGCACAACTATTGGTTGATTTATTTGAATTCTAATTGCCGATTGGTCATTGAAAATTAAGAAACGTGTTGGTATTGGAAGTCTATTTAGTAAACAATCGAGTGTCTATGCAAATCAAAAAGGCGGCATAAAATTACATGTGGCATTTAGACCCAGCAATAATAGGAAATAGACCCAATAGGAGGCACTTAGGTTTTGCCCAAGAACAATACATAAGAGGAAGACCTCATATCATGTACGGAGACAAAAGAAAAATGTCGTTCATTAAGAAAGTCAAAAATTTCTTTAAGAAAGATAAACCAATTAAAACCCGAGAAGGGATTATTATTCCGCCACCGAAAACGCCTGCATCATACATGATGGTTGAAAGGGGCTATCACACTTGTGTGTGGTTAGAAAACTGGATAGAGTACACAAAAGATGATGGTGTTTTAGCATTTCCAGAAAATGATACTTTTAATGGTAGAGTTTTGTATATTTTGAGGACCCGAATGAATGAATTAGATCTTAGACCTAGATTAACCCATTATGAAGCATTAGAAGAATGGGAAACTGAGGCTTTTGAACGAGATAGAACCAGAAGCAACAGAAATTGGAGTAAATTCTATCCTAGAATTCTTAAAGAGACAAGAGACAAGAGATAAGCAAATGAAATGATGGAGACAATCAATGCTAGTGGAAGGATTATATCCTGTCCGAGTCTTAGAGGAACAAACGGGAAGTAAAAGTACAGAGAAAACTAAAAATCTAATGATTAGTGTTGACCCAGGATACGATTACCTGGAGGATTTGTTAATGAAAAATTTGCCACCTCATAATGAGGAACCAAGTACAGTTAATCCTAGTGCTCCGTTCTTGAAATCACCTTTGGTTCTGCAAGTAATACATGAGACTTCATTAGAAAAAGTGTTACAGGAAAGGGAACAAGAAGCAATAAATAAACAGAAAAATTAGTTAATTCAGAAAATTACACAGTTAAATACAAGCTCCGAAGCCTTAACAATTCGAGTGACCATAGGTCCTGTTGTTCCCTTATACGGAGATAAACAGACTAGTCCTAGACCACCCGTTCTAACTACACCTGTAGTGCA
This sequence comes from Lissotriton helveticus, assembly GCF_964261635.1. Classification (NCBI taxonomy): domain Eukaryota; kingdom Metazoa; phylum Chordata; class Amphibia; order Caudata; family Salamandridae; genus Lissotriton; species Lissotriton helveticus. Next base: position 1,570,500,231 of record NC_136067.1, read on the forward strand.
GCAAAGAAAAGAGACATTAATAGTGGATGATCAAGCAAGTGAATGTGAGTCAGAAATTTCTCTGATGGATTTACCTGTAAGAGAACCGGTAAGTAGCTCAGGCAGAAAAAATACACCAACAAGTTCTAGAGAGGTTTGAATAGAAATATTCTCAGGTACAAGAATTACTACTGTAGTTACCCCAGAAGAAATTGAGAGATGGTCACGAGAGGTAGAAAGGCCAAAATCACAACTAAAAACATTGGATATTTGTAAATTAAGAGTTGAATTGGAAGAATTGGTTGCTGGAAATGTGGGATTGGACAGATTAAATACATTAAATGAAGATAAATTATTGTTTATATGTCGAAGTATCACCCGAAATACTAAAACATTTCATAAAAAGTTAACGAGTTTGGCCTCTGAAATGGGAATTGATATTGGTAAATCTAAAGTGTTGCAGAAACCTTATCGAGCTGAATTTTCTGACAAATATTTAGAAAATATGAATGTGTCAGGACAAAAATTGCAAATTAAAGAGCTATTATCACTATTGCAAAACTGGGGTGATTTAGAAAGCTAGATGGATAAAGAAAAAGGAAGAAGTTCAAGCGAAAAACACTGTATCCAAATATGTATTGAAAAAAACAGAAAAGATAGAAAAGTTGTGCCCAATGAGAGAAGTGCCAGGAGGAGGTTATGTGCATGTGCCATGGTCCCGACAGGATATATTATCATTTATGAATGATTTCCCAAAACTAGAGAGAAACCTGTAGAATGGTACAGGCAGGTCCAAAGATTTGTAAAAGTCTCAAAAGTGTTGCCAAAAGATTTGGATGGGTTGTTTGACATTGTTGTTCCTGTAGATTTATGGACAGAGTGTAAAATTGCAGTTGATTGGCCTAATGATGAGTACCCTAGAGACCCAAAAGCAGGAGCCCCATCAGATGAAGTTATGAAGAAGTATAATCAAGTAATACTATACTTAAAAGGGAAAGTACCCCCAAAAGAAACAGATTGGACAAGAATAGACAGAACTACCCAGAATAAGGATGAATTAGTACATGCATACCATGAGCGCCTTTTACAGGTATTCAAGCAATACAGTGGCTTGGAAAGTATCGATACAAAAGACATGACACATTTTATTTACCGGTTTGTGTCTGGATTAAAACCAGATATGTCGCAAATGATTAAAGATCATAAAATCTGTTGGCAGGCCAAACTGATAGATGAAATTTTAAAATATGCAAAATATTGTGGAGATGAGTTAGACAATAAACGAAAGAATTTGGAAGAAAAGGTAATGTGGGCACGAATAAAACTAGCAGAGCAACAAGAACTCCAATCAAGTCAAATGAAAAATAATCAGACCCAAGGAGATGGAAGTGGGGGTAAGCCAAGGGGAAAATTCAATAGAGATGAGGCCAAGAAGAAGTTCCTGTGTCACGGGTGCAGAAAATTGGGGCATTGGAAGAACGAGTGTAAGGCTGTACTGAATAAAAATATGCAAACTAACAAATTGAATTCACAGACGCAGAATGAGGTGTCCAGAAAACAGCAGCAACAGGTAATACAGAACCAGTTACCACTAGCGCCTATGCCAAATTCTGGGAGTCAAGCCACATATAGGGGCCGATTAGGATGGCGGTGAAACCGCATCCTCCGGGCTGGCGGAAGCCACCGCTGGCTTTGAGGATGCGGATTGACCGCCACGGCCACAGAAAACACCCACTGCCAGATTAGGATGGCGGTGGGACCAGCGGCGGACAGCAGGTCCGTCCGCCGCTTATCCGCGGTGTGTGTAGGGCTATTTGGTGACGGTGTCTGCAAGACATCGTCAGCCAAATAAGGATGTGTGGTGTAACATGCTTTTCCAGGGCGGCTTTTCCGCCCTGGAAAAGCATGTGGTCTTTGGTGTTTGAGGGCCCGTTGCGGGCCCCCAGGGTGTTGGGGGTGGCGGGTGCACATGGGGGGTACCTATGGTACCCCCCAGCATTTACAGGCACAAAGCGGCAAGCACCGCGCGGTGCCTGCCGCTTTGTACTTGTAAATGTAAAACATGCGTTTTTAACCTTGCGGCGGGTGCTGCTTCAAGCAGCACCCGCCGCAAGGTTAAAGATACGGGATGTGACCGCCAGGGTGGCGGTCACATCCTAAATGCACCGGAGAGACCGCCGCTGCCCCTGCGGACGGTCCCTCACCTCGGGGGTGGTGGACGGACGCAGGTCCGTCCGCCATCCTAATAGGCCCCATAGTGTGGATAATACAAATTGGGAAGGAAGTGGTAAAAGGGACGCAGTGACACCACAATTTTTTTTGAGTGACTCATATTTTGATGAGGACAGTTTCTGATGGTGCTTCAGAGAGGAGGACGAGGAGTGCGTACTTGGCGCATCCTTGCCGGTAGATCAGTCAGGTCCATACATTGAAGGGAACGTTGAAGGAAATGATGTTACCTTTTTATTGGACACTGGCACTACCCGTTCTACTGTGAGAACAGCAGACGTTCCAAACCTACCCCTCTCGGGAGAAGCGATCCAAGTAGTGGGCGTTTCTAATAAACAAATAAGTACTCCAGTTACAGAACCAATGGAAGTCAGAATAGGTCATTTTAAAGAAATGCACACATTTGTTGTGTGCGAATCCAGACCAGTAAACCTGTTAGGTAGAGACTTGCTGTGTAAAATGAATTGCACTATATTTTGCACCCCATGTGGTGTTGAAATTCAAACCCCAGATGAAGATGGAGTTTATAAATTAATGTTAGAAAAACAAGAAACTGAAAATAAAAAGTTGACTTTAGAAAATTTACCAAGAGAATTACAGCATACGATAAATCCTAACGTGTGGGATTTCACAGGAAATTATGTAGGATTAATGGCAAATGTCTATCCAATAACAGTGACAGTATAAGAAGGTGCAGTTTACCAGAATATTGGGCAGTATAAAATGAGCCCAGAAATAAAAGCAGGTGTTGCAATAGAAATAAAGCGTCTAGTTGAAGCAGGTATTTTGAAAGAAATAATGAGCAGTGCATGTAATTCACCCATAATTGGCATAAGGAAACCGAGCAGAAAGTACAGGGTCGTACAAGACCTCCGCAAAATTAATAAAATTGTTGTCCCATGTTTTCCGGCTGTGCCAAATCCTGCTGTGATTCTGTATCAAATACCGTGGGCAGCAGGTTGGTTCACTGTAATTGATTTATGTCACACATTTTTCTCTATTCCATTACATCCAGATAGCAAATATCTTTTCTCGTTCAAATTCGATGACCATGTGTACGTTTGGAACCGTGTACCTCAGGGGTACATGAAAAGCCCATCGATCTTTAACCAGATTTGGAAAAAGTGCCTTGAATCTTTAATACTGCCTGGACACTCGGTTTTGGTACAGTACATAGATGACCTACTGGTTGCGTCTAAAACTCGAAATGACTGTGTTGTTGATACCATTGCTTTATTGAATCATTTAGGTGAAGGAGGACACAAAGTGTCACCTGAAAAACTGCAATTTTGTACCACATCAGTGAAATATCTGGGGCACCAGATAGAGAGAGGTGTCAGAAGAGTTACCTCAGAAAGAATCAGAATAATTCGAAATATGGATCTACCTCAAACACAGGAAGAAATAAGAAGGTTTCTTAGAGTTGTAGGTTACTGCAGGCAATGGATTGTGGGATTTGCCGTCCTAGCAAAACCATTGATACAAATGACAAATAAAAGAGCAAAGGACCCAGCAGAATGGGATGACGAAAGCATGTCGTCTTTCTTGAAATTACGAGATTGTTTGTGTTCAGCTCCAGCATTAGGAATGCCTGATTACTCAAAAGATTTTGCATTGTTCTGGGATACACAAGACAATTGTGCACTTTCAGTTCTGACCCAGACCCATGGTCTAATGAGACGTCCTGTGGCATATTTTTCTTCCACACTGGATCCAGTGGCATCTGCCTTGCCAGGATGTCTGAAAGCAGTAGCTGCAACTTGCATGAGTCTTGAGCAAAGTGAGTTCATTATTATGGGACATCCACTAACTGTGTATGGTCCACATGCAGTTGTGATTTTGTTAACAAGAACCAAAACTCAGTACCTAACTCCTAGTCGGCTGACTAAATATGAGCGAATTCTTTTAGGTGCAGCAAATGTGACCATTGCTGGGTGTAACAATCTGAACCCAGCAACGTTTTTGCCTGATTCACATTTTGCAGAAGTCAAAAATGAAATCGAACATAATTGTATTGACCATACAGAATACTGTACCAAACCTCGCCCAGACACAAGAGAAGAGCCGTTTTTTGTAGATGGATCATGCATGCGACATGAAGAAGGAGGATTGAGTGCTGCATATGCTGTGTGTACCTTATGGGGTCCAGTCGAAGCATCATATTTACCTCGAGGCAAGTCTGCACAAGTAGTCGAATTCATTGCATTGGCAAGGGCTTGCACAATTGGGAAAAATTTGAAAGTAACCATTTATACTGATAGCCAGTACTGCTATGGGGTTGTGCATGACTTTGGCCAACTTTGGCTGCAAAGAGAATTTCTGACTTCATCAGGTACTCCTATTAAAAATGGAAATTATGTGAAAGATTTGCTAAAAGCAATCCAATTACCAAAAACAGTGTCTCTGGTCAAGTGTGCTGCTCACCAATCTGGCAACGACAATGTGACAACAGGTAACCGATATGCTGACCAACTAGCCCAACACTGTGCTAAACATAAAATGGCAATAAACAAGAAAATTGATGCATGTGGAAAAAGCTGCCAACTTATGTTGCTTGGAAGAATGAAAACGTGGGAAGAAGTGAGAGATTTGCAAAATGATGCAGAACAAAAGGAAAAGGAAGAGTGGGAAAAGATAGGTTGTCAGAGAAGGGCTGAAGATGGTGTCATTGTTTACCTTGATGGTAGGCCTGTATTACTAGACTGTATGGTTGCCCCTATGGCTAGGATGTACAATGGAGATTCCCACCTAGAGCGGGATACCATGATTAGGCTGTTCAAACAAGCTTGGTTCAATGCGAGGTTCAGGAACGTAGCAGAGAGTCTTTGCCATAGGTGCTTAATTTGTCAGCAAATTAATCCTGGAAAGAAACCTAAACTGTAGTGTTACCAGGAAAAAATGGAAAGGCAGAAGGTCTCTTCATTCTATTACAGATTGATTTTATTCAGTTACCCCCTTGCCGAGGACTGAAGTACGTCCTTGTCATTGTCTGCCTGTTTTCAAAATGGATGGAAGCTTACCCTACTCTCAGAAATTATAGTATCACTGTAGCTAAATTACTACTGAGGGAACTCATTCCACGTTTCGGTTTTCCAGTAACAATTGAATCAGACTGAGGAAGACATTTTAATAATGAAATAATTGGTCTAATCTGTGAAGCATTTAAAAGTGAACAAAGGCTGCACTGTGCATACCGACCAGACGCTTCTGGAGTGGTAGAACAACTGAATGGCACAATCAAGTCAAGATTGGGATAGATATATGAATCTACTCGATTAGATTGGCCTGATGCATTACCTCTTGTTCTGATGGGACTCAGAAGCATCCTAGACAGAAACACAGGCTTGAGTCCCCATGAGATACTCATGAGAAGAGCAATGAGGCAGGCATGGGTGCCAGGACACAAGCTGATAAATATATCTGATGACTTAGTACTAGAGTACTGCAAAGAACTGGCTGACCAAGTGCGTTCTATCTCTCACCAGGTTGGAGAAGACGCTGTCGCCAGACAATCAACTCCAGCACATGATCTGATTCCAGGTGACTGGGTTGTGATAAAGGAACATACTCGAGAATGTTGCCTAGCTCCGAGGTGGGGAAAGCCACATCAAGTGATATTGGTTACCACCACAGCCGTGAAGTGCAAGGGAATTCCGAATTGGATCCATGCAAGTCACATCAAAAGAGTGCCTGAACCTGATGAAACAGAAGCTGAAGGTTGTGCAGCTGAGGGGTCTCAGGAAGTTGATCCCAAAGTATTTGATGATGAACAACCGAGCACCAGTCAGGATGAATGGATTCCAGTGATTGACATTCCTGCAGATTATGTGAGAAGCAGAAGTCAAACCTATTTAGATAGACAGAGTGATAGTGAGGATGAGTCAGGAATAGAATAACGTACTTTTACGAAAATAAAAGACAATAGTAATTCTGAGGAGGAACAGATAAGATCAATATACTCAGACATTCAAGATACCTGTCACAGCTCCAGAGTGTGAGGAGGGAAAGATAGGTACTAGGGCGAAGGCTCAGGAAGAAGAAAAACAAGAGATCGAGATACCTGAGCAGGACCATATAAGTGTAGAAAAACGTGTTCAGGAAGAAGAAGGCAAACCAAATCAAAGTCACACTCCTGAACAAGGCCAGATTAGTATCCAGGCAGAAGAAACAGAAACATGACCTGGACAAAGTCAGATAGAGAAGGATACAGAAGAAGAAAATGTCCAAATTGTGCCACAACTAAAATAAAATAAAGGAGCATTTGAAGAAAATCAAAGCACAGTGCCAGTTAAAAGAATCAAAAAAGGAGATAAGTGGCCTGGTTTTGTCAAAAGGCTGAAATTTCGCCTCAAATCAATAAATGAAGAACCAGAGCAAGTAAATGAAATATCAAGTCAAGCTGGGCCTTCCACAGAGCAGCCAAGAAGGAGGAGTCCACAATTGAAAAGTCTGAATAACAAATTCAGAGACCCTGAATCATGTCATCCTTGAAGATTTTGAAAATTTAGAACTAAATGATGAAAGTGATGATGAAGTGATTGATGGCCCAATTGACGAAGTAGTGAGACCAATTTGAGAAAAAGGTTCACAGGTTAAAATTCTGTGGAAAAGTCTCAAAGAGGGGCTAAGTCTCCTTAATCAGAAATGGCTGATCATACCGTTAATGAAAGACCGAAAAGAAATTGTTTAAAAACATGCTGTAGAATATGCACATGTAGTATACAGATAGTACTCATAATATGGCTAGGACTGACAGTAGCTTTTCCTTATTTAATGAGTAAAAACATGAGAAATTACACTAACATTCATGGGAAGGTAGATGTACCTGAAATGTTAAATACACACGGAAGAATAGAAAGTGTCAGACAGCAAAGGGTAGATTTAGAAGCATCAGACGGGGAAGGATTACACTATAGTAGAGTTAGAAATGGAACACACTTGAACATATTTGCTAATCTGTTAGTACATTATGTAGAAGCAATGGAAATAAGTGATTGCTATGTTTGTATGTAGTTACCTACATCTGTAGCCGAGCGTGTTATGTATCACCTTTTACCCTTGACATATGGTATTTCATGTAGTATTTTAGCTAGTTTATTTTATAAGAAAGGACCTTTATATTATTACTATTCTAACTCAGATGTGATTTTTTCTGAACTTCCTTTGCGTAGTAACTTGAATCCCGTACATACTAAAAGTGACGTAACTCGTTATCCCATGCTCTCCACACCACTGGAGTCAAGCTATCCTGGCTGAAGACAGCTGATAGCCAGAAACCGGTCCTAGGATACTTGATTCCGGTCCAGAGAAGACATGGCTTCGCAGTTCGGGCTGGACTGTTCCCATGAGGCACAGGCTCAAGACTGATTTGCATATGGCGATGTATGAACTGGGGTGGCTTGGTGAGCAAAATAACGATGGATTAAACCCAGATCTGTGGCTGGGGTTGAATGTTTTGCCATTGTGCAACATTCCGTCCATCATCTTGTGTGTTTTGCTGTTCACCCTATGTGGGAAGGGTATGCCCAGACGTGGGTCCCGTGCTCACTTTGCCACTGGAGTCAAGCTATCCTGGCTGAAGACGGCTGAAAGCCAGAAACCGGTCCTAGGATGCTTGATTCCGGTCCAGAGAAGACATGGCTTGGCAGTTCGGGCTGGACTGTTCCCATGAGGCACAGGGTCAAGACTGATTTGCATATGGCCATGTCTTAACTGGGGTGGCTTGGTGAGCAAAATAACGATGGATTAAACCCAGATCTGTGACTGGGGGTGAATGTTTTGCCATTGTGCAACATTCCGTCCAACATCTTGTGTGCTTTGCTTGATACATTGTTGGCAAAAGAGGGCGGAGTCTGTAGAATGTTGAAAGTGCAACATTGTTGCACTTACATACCTGACAAAAGTGTCAAAATTAAGGGGTATGTAAAGAATATTACACATTTGGAAAAAATAACTCAAACCTCTGGAAGTTGATAGTGCATGGAAGAGACTTACAGATGGTATTTTCTCTATAGGTAGTTGGTTCTCTAACATAGGAAAACGTTTTGTAGGTAAAATACTGATGCCAATGATGGGAGTAGCACTACTGATTTTAGGGATAACAATTTGTTGCAAATGTCGTAATCACAAAAAGACACATACAGTAAATAAGAAAGGAAAGAAGAGAAATATTGATGACATTGAATTAGAAGAGTTGAATGGAAATTTGTACAAAAAAATGACAAATGTTCACATGAATAATGAAAAGAAGAAAAATAGAAAATTTTAAGAAATTGAGTTGGGAGAAATGTGAAAGTTGGCATCTATTTTATTATTTGGTGATGATATAAAATATCTTCAAAGAAGGGGATTGATGGAGCAATGTTGCGCACGTAAAGCTACTTGCTTGTAATCAGCCCTCTCGAAATAATTTGCAACATACTAATAAACTTGTTTTGTCTTATTAACAATGCCAAACACAAAATATCGAGTAAGCTGGGGAAGCTTGTCTATGTGCTTTTACTAACTGTAACTCGAATAACCAAAAATGGCCTCCGCAACGTGGGAATATTTTCTGCGCATGCATCTGTCACACTCACGTGACATGACGTATTCTCTCTTCTTGGTGGGAAACCTTTGCTTCTGCGTACTAGAACGAAGATGACTACTCTGTGTGTTAACGTGCTAACGCTTGCACTATTGCTTTTACTAAGTTGTTCGATCTACCTAACTCCTAACGCTGTAGTTAAAATAAAGTAATGGGGATAGAGTAGCGATAAGTGCTATACAGTGCATTCATGCATTTCTTGTTATAAAACTGTTTCTCTTCTACTTTGCATGTATCTTATTTTGGGCTTGACGTGTACTTCTGAACTCCATCTTTGGAGGAACTGCGCCTGTGCAGAAAAGGTCAAGTATCTTGAAGCACTGACATTGAACAAATCCGGAATTGCTAGAAGATGTTCCTAGGAACCTTACCTCTTGACCCTATGAGAGGAAGCTGCATTGAATTGTTATATTACTTTGTAACTCCTAATGATACATTCACTGCCGGGTGGAATAAAAGTGCATGGGAAATAAAATATTGGGCGGGAACTTAAATGTGAATATTGAAGAGCATGATCTCATAACTGGTATGGTGTGATGACCTCTCCTCGTTCTTTGACCAAACAAATTGAGGGAATTCACACATTTGCAACATTGGGGGGTGGTACGCTGCCCTGGAAAATGGTATAACTAAGGTAGGCTTAGCTAGTTAAATTGTCCTACTAGTCCGAATAGCTGACCTGTCACTGACTCAACGCACTCAATAGGTGATTGAGAGCAGAGGTGATTGTGGAGCACTCTGAAAGAATATGCGATAACCCAATTGGGGTTCTGGGAGAAGATTCGATAACCCAATCGGGGTCCGACTGTTAGCTGCAGAGAGGGTTCCGACGCAGGCGTTGCACTTTAGCTGTTGGTGCCTGTCCTGACCTGTGGTGGTCCTGTCCTGATCCAATTTGGTCCGTACTTATCCTGATTCTGGTCTGCACCTGTTCTATCCTGTTGGCACCTTTATCATCGGGGGTCCTGTCCTTTATCCCAGCCCGTGGGCAGGGTTTATCTTCACACCATTCTAGGTAAATATAAAGTTGCGAGGGTATGACATTGTGTTGATTCCCTTTTCTTACCTTTCCTATAATTCAATGCTTAAAGAACGTTTCATGATACTTTCATATAATTTTGCAGTGATTTGATTATTTCTAATCAATCAAGTTCTAATTAATGTAGTATGGAATATGGCATTTAAAGAAAATATTTAGATAAAGTGTTTAAATCTTTCCAGAGTCTGTGGTTATTTTAACGAGTGCAAATGTTAGTTTACTACCTAATTTCTTGCTAACTCCCTTCATTCTTTAGGACTCTAGGTACCGATGACTAGGATTGGTAAGTCAAATGGTATAGGTCCTGAATGGTTAAACAAAATTTATTGAGTGTAGGATTACCTGTTTAACGTGTATATAGATTTATGGGGCCAGGTGAGTATGTTAAAACGAACAGGTGAGTCCACGCTCCATTACCTTCACTTCAAGATTCAGACCCACCCAATCACAACCCTCCGAGGCACCCTCATATACTGACCCCCAGACCATGCGCACCTTTTTCCGACTCCATCACTGACATCATCAGCCTGCCAGCCATCATCACCATCAACCACACCATGCTGGGAGACCTCAACGTACATCTCGATAACCTCCAAGACCCCATCTCCACCTTCCTCCTGGACAACTTGTTCAACATTGGAGTCTAAGGGCCAGATGTAGGTTGCCCAATACCGGTCGGTAACGGCCGAAATTACCGAATTTTGGCCGTTACCGACCGGTATTTGGCTTTTGAGATGTAGGTGGCATGATTCCTGGATTCAGTGTTTTAACGAATCGGTAATTTAAGGAATCGGTAAATTACCGAATTCTTAACATACCGATTCGGTAAATTACCGAATCTGTAATGTAGGGAGCACTCAAGTTAGTGCATTCCTGGGTTAAGGATTTGTTATTTACCACCAACTACAAGTTGGTGGTAAATATCGAAAACCTTTGAAAAAGCAAATATTTTGCTTTTACAACATTGCGATGTGTCAGACATACATGCCCTTAGGGTATGTATGTGTGCCACATGTGCACCCTTGCACTATTCAGGGGTGCAACAGGGTGTCAATGTGACACCCGGCCACCCTTGAAAATATTCCCCCTATTACCGATTCGGTATTTCCCGAATCGGTAATACTGAATGGCTTCCCATTCATTCCTATGGGCCTATAGGCCCATAGGAATGAATGGGAATTACTGAATCTGTCAAATTTACTGAATAATTATCTACATCCCATTTACCTATTCTTAAAAACCGAATCGTTAAAATTCGGTATTTAAGAATAGGTACATTGAGATTACCTACATATGGCCCTAAGAGATTATTCCAGAAGCCACGCACTCAGTAGGACACATCCTTGACCCCATCTTCACAGCAGGTAACGCCATCATCTTCAGCCACACCTCTGAACTCCCATGGATGGACCATTGTTGCATTCACTTCACCTTCAAAATAACCATCACCCACAAACTTCCTCAACAGGAACTGGAACAAGATCTCCAACGATCAGCTCACCGCCCCCTTCAGCAGCTCCACCCCAACCCCCACAGACAGTGACCCAAACATGTCCGCCGGAACCCTGCACAATTGGATCACCGACGGCACCAACACCATCGCCTCCTTCAAGAAAACTACCAACACACATGACAAGAGTGTCAGCTGGTTCTCTGCAAAACTCCAAGAATCCAGACAAACCTGACGATGCCTCGAAAAGATATTGAGGAACTCCAAAAGTACAGCAGACCTTGACAACTTCAAAGCAGTCACCACCGCCCACCACAAGCTCCTCAGACACATAAGAAAGAAAAACTCCAGATCAGAATCTCTGCCCATGCACACAACAGCAACAAACTTTTCAGCATCATCAAAGCATTTTCCCAACCCAACAGTGAGACACATGACATCCCACACTCCCAGGACCTCTGTGACAGACTCAGCTCCTTCTTCCACCATGAAATCAAGACCATCTATGACAACTTCAATAATGACAACCAACACGCAGAACCTACACCCCCTACTCCCGACACCATGCATCCTACACTTGACAGCTGGACCACGCTCACAATCGTAGACATACTGAAGATTATGAAGCCAACCCAATCCGAGCCACCCTGAACCTCTGCCCCCACCACATCTACCACAGAGCTGCCGACATCATCGCCTTAGCTTTGATGAGTCATCAACTGCTCCTTCGAGACCGGCTCGTTCCCCGATCACTGGAAACATGCCGATATCAACCTTCTCCTTAAAAAATACTTGCCGGACCTCACCGACCTCAAAAACTTCAGACCCATCACCTTACTCCCGTACCTGGCGAAAGTCATAGAAAAAGCCGCCAGCGGCCAGCTTGCCTCCTTCATTGAAGACAACATCCTCAACACCTACCAATCTGGCTTCAGGAAAAATACCGCAGCACCAAAACCGTCATAGATGGCATCTGCTCCCTCCTCGACAGAGGAGCGATGGTGGCCCTCATCCTTCTGGACCTCTCTGCAGCCTTCACACAGTCCCTTACCATACCCTAGCCCACAGTCTTCACAACGCAGGAATCCGGAACAAGACCCTCAACTGGATCTGCTCATTGCTCTCTGGCAAAATGTAGCGGGTCAGACTCCCACCCTTCTTCTCGGATCCCACACCTACCACCTGCAGAGTTCCCCAAGAATCCTGCATCAGCCTCACCCTGTTCAAAGTCTACATGGCCCGCCAGCACCCATTGTCAGATCCCATGACTCAACATTGTATTCTAAGCAGACGACACCCAACTCTTCCTCTCCCTATCCAAAGAATCTAACGTCTCCAAACACAACTTTCAAGAAGGAATTGAAGCGGTCACCAGGTGGGTGAAGAGCAGCTGCCTACAACTAAACAGGGAGAAAACTGAAGTACTCATCATGCGCCCACACCCCGATGCCTGGAATGACACCTGGTGGCCCCCTGCCCTTGGGAGCACACCCTCCCCTATGGACCACGCATGCAACCTCACAATCATCCCAGACTCCGAACTCAAATTGGGCCGCCAAATCAAAGCTGAGTCTTTCTCTTTGTTTCCACACCCTATGACTCCTACAAAATACCTTCAATTGGATCCCAGTCCCTCATGAACATTAGACTGGACTAAGGCAATGCTCTCTATGCCAGTATCAACAAGAACCTCTAGCTCAAACTCCAGAACGACTAGAAAGCCTCCGCCAGACCGCCAGACAGAATCGTCAACCTACCTGCCACATAACCCAACTCCTGTGGACACTACATTGGCTCCCCATTAAGAAGAGAATCCCCTTCAAGCTTCTCACCCATGCCCACAAAGCCCTCCACAACACCGGATCTGCCTACCTGAATCACCACCTCTTGTTCCACGCACCCCAAAGATTGCTTTGTTCTGCCCAGCTCTCCCTCGCTACAGTGCCACGCATCAAGAAGACCAGAACAGGAGGTCGCTCCTTCTTCTTCCTCGTGGCCAAGGCATGGAACACCTTCCCACTCCTCCTCCAACAGACAGCTACACTCTACAAGTTTACGGAGGACCTCAAGACCTGGCTCTTTGACAGATCGCCGTGAACACCCAGGAGCTGCACCCCCTACCCTGAGCACCTTGAGGCCCTTTTGGTGAGTAGTTGTGCTTAACATACCTATAATTGATTGACTGAGATTTAAAAAGTTTGTAGGACGAGAAGTTAAAGGTCTTTAGATTTTTTTCTGTTTAAGGCTTTGAAACAACAAACAGGCAGATGCATCAAAGAAAATACCCGGAGCAAACGGCCAGATTCTCAGAATCTGGCCGTTTGCTCCCGGTATTTTTACATTTGGGATGCATCATCCCAAATGCAGAAATCGCAATTTAAGGAATCTCTAAATAGCGATTCTTTAAATTGCTCTTGCATTTAAGGAATCCCAAAATGAGATTCCTTAAATGCAATGCATGAAACCCAAAAAAGTAGTGAATTCGCTAATAGGGGGAGCAAATTACCATGAAGTTGAACTTCGTGGTAATTTGCTAAAACTTTGAAAATTGCACTTTTGTGCATTTTTCAAAGTTACATGTTGCGCACACACATGCCCTTAGGGCATGTGTGTGTGTAACATTTGTGCACAGGTCCATTTCAGGGGTGCAACAGGGTGTACTTTGGACACCCTGGCACCCTTGAAATAGCGGAACATTAGCGATTCGGTAATAGCTAATCGCTAATAAGGAAAACCATTCCTTATTAGCGATTAGCTATTACCGAATCGCTAATAAGGAATCTGTAGGAATCGCTATTAACATTGCGATTCCTACATGCATCCCGTTTTGCTAGTCTTTAATAGCGATTCCTTAAAATTCGATATTAAAGACTCGCAAAACATAACTTTGATGCATCTGCCAGAAAGAGTAGAATAACAATTGGAACTTTTCTTGAAGTACTATAAAAAGCTAAGAAGAGGTTCTAGAAAAAACTTACAAGCCAAGCAGAGTCAGTGCAAGAAGTGAACAGCCATCTTCTTTGTGATATTTTTTAAAAGTACAATAAATTAATAATATGCAGTAATGAGTTAAAGTCCGCCCCTCCAAATATTTATTTGAAGCTTTATATTTCGGCCTGGATTAAATTTCTTTTAAAGTAGCTTAATCTTTTATAATTTCACAAATTTCATGTTACTCCCATTATTTGAAATGCCCAAAATGTCAACATTACACCACATGTAAACGGCGAGCGACCTTTACAACACAGTTGTTACACCGCAATACATTTACAGCACGGTCTTTACAACGCAAGTCGTTACAACGACTCGCACTGGATGGTGCTCTACAATAAGGAATGGTATGATTTACTATCCCAACACCTCCCCTTGAGTCCAGGGGGCATTGGATTGCATCCCCTGGTCTTCGTTTCATCAAGCTAGTGCCTCAGTCGAGTCTAAAGAGGGGGACATTGAGAAAGCCATAAGAGATACGGCCAATAACAAAGCACCAGCCCCAGACTGTGTTCCTGCAGACCTCTCTAAAAGTAATCCTTGCCAATGTTTTTAGTGCTGTGGGTACAGCAGGGTTTCTGGCATCTTGGTCAAAATCAATTATTATTCCTATTTTTAAATAGGGGAAGAGAGGGGATCCTCAGTGTTACAGACCGATATCTCTTATTGATTCCTCTGTGAAAATTTTAGGAAAGGTAATTTTAACTAAAATTACAGATTGGGCAAATGAGAGGGGGATCTTCTCTAACCTGCAATTTGACCTGGTAAACAGGTCAAAGCTATGGAATATTTTGTTGGAAAAAGGACTTGATCTTTGTCTAGTTTATTTTTTAGCCAATCTTCATCAAGACTTTACAGCTTCGGTCAGGATATCCCAGCCTGGTGATTGTACTAGATCTTTTAAATTGGGCAGGGGCAGGGATGCATTTTGGCACCCCTGATTTTTACTCTTTATAATATTGTTCTGGATAAATCATTGTGGGGGCAGCCTTGGATATTCTGCGTGTGGGAGACTGTCCAATCCCCGTCCTCCTATACGCGGATGATGCTGTAATTTTAGCCCACACTGCGGTAGGCCTTCAGCGGCTTTTAGATGCCTTTGGGTCATATATGCACTCTCTGGACTTGATTGTGAATATTGGAAAGTCACACACCATGTCAGTAGGTCACAGAGGTATACAAACTAAATCCTTCTATTTGTAGTGGAGTGGACGTTTCCTCTGTGTCCTCTTTTACTTACCTGGGGGTCCTATTTGATGATAGGTCATCTTGGGGATTGCAACAAAAAGTTAAAAAGAACGCAGTTACACGATCTTCTGTATCTCTCTTAGGGTTTGCACAGTGTTTGGGGGCTAGACCGTTAGAGGCTATTCTAAAGGTTTACAGAGCAAAGTGTCTGGCCATTGTGGCCTATGGATCCTCTATATGGGACTACAAAGATCAGGCTGGGATACAGGTAGTTGAAAATAAATTCTTACAGAGTCTTCTGTCTGTACCACAATCCACCCCATCGTATGCTATACATCAGGAACTAGGGTTAGGCTACGTCACTGATATTTCGAGGACAGCTCCGTTGCTTTGTTGGCTCAAAACTTGGCGGAATCCTGATTTAACCCTGAATCATATGATTTTACGGGACTGCGTTAAGTTAGATAAATCTTCTAAAATTAGGTGGCTGTCGTATGTTAAAAGTATGCTATTCAAAATAGGACGGCCAGAACTTTATGAGGACCCTGATAAGATCCGAAAGGAGGATGTGTTGTGGGTAAAGTTGAATTTTAAGAATTTTCTCATGCTGGGGCGGGAAGAGCAGGAGCTATGCAAACCTTTAGTTAGGGCTCATTCCTTGTTAAAAACAACCTTTAATATGGAACCCTACCTGTCAACGGTAAACAAGCCTTAAAATTGTTGGCTCCTAATTAGGTTCCGCTTTAATTTGATTCACTTCACATTGGGGGATTATCAGGGATAGTGTAATCCTGATGACGCAGAACCTTCCCAATGCGATAATTTGTCATCCCAGGATACTTTACATTTTATGATATTTTGTGACTTCTATTCTGATATTCGCACAGGATTTCTGGTACCTACCCTTAGGAAGGGTTGTTTCTCATGTTAGACCAGCACTAGTTTTTCTACAGTCATTATTTAATATTGCATCTTTTCGCATAGCTGCTGTGAGGCTAAAGAAAAAAAGATATTTGATGATGAATTTTAAGGACAGTTGTAATTTTTTTAATTTTGGCAATTTGGATAAGGTATTTTATTCTGTGATTCTGTTTTGAAGCATTTTGCCCAAATGAACTGTAATATTCAATCAATCAATCAGTCATTTGTTAAGCACACTACATACCCGCGAGGGTTTAAAGGCACTGGGGGGTGGTGGGGCCGCTACTGATCGAACAGTCAGGTCTTTAGTATCCTCCTGAAGGTCAGCAGGTCTTGGGTCTGTCATAGGCTTAGTGGGAGGGTGTTCCATGTCATGGCGGCGAGGTGGGAGAAGGATCTCCCGCCGGTGGTTGTTCTTCGGATGCTTGAGACGGTGGCGAGTGAGAGGTTGACAGAGCGTAGCTGGCGGTTGGGGGTGTAGAAGGATGAGCCGTCTGTTGAGGTAGGCTGGGCCGGTCTTGTGGAGTGTCTTGTGTGCGTGGATGAGGAGCGTGAAGGATTTCCTCTTGTTGACGGGGAGCCAGTGCAGGTTTCTCAGGTGGGGGTGATGTGGCCGTGTCGTGGTACATCAAGGATCAGTCGTGCCGAGGCGTTTTGGATGCGTGGTAGTCGATTGAAGAGCTTGGTCGCGGGCTCCCGCGTAGAGGGCATTTCCGTAGTGGAGTCTGCTGCAGACGAGGTCCTGGGTGACTGTATTTCTTGTATCTGTCGGGATCCATCTGTAGATCTTGCGGAGCATGCGGAGGGTGTTGAAGCAGGAGGAGGAGATGGCGTTGACTTGCTTGGTCATTGAAAGCGTTGAGTCGAGGATGATTCCCAGGTTGGGTGCGTGGTCGGTTGGGGTTGGGGCTGCCCCCAGTGCCGTTGGCCACCATGAGTCGTCCCAGGATGACGGGTTGGAGCCTAGGATGACCTCTGTCTTGGCTGAGTTCAGCTTCAGACGGCTGATCTTCATCCAGTCGGGGACGGCCTTCATTCCTTCATGGAGGTTGGCTTTGACGGTGATTGGGTCCTTGGTGAGGGAGAGGATCAGTTGAGTGTCGTCGGTGTAGGAGTAGGAGAATATTTTGAGGTCGTGCTGCCGGGCGATGTGTGCGAGCGGGGCCATGTAAATGTTAAACAGTGTCGGGCTGAGGGAGGATCCTTGGGGTACATCGCAGATGATCTCGGAAGCTTCAGAACGGAACGGGAGAGGCGGACGCTCTGGGTTCTGCCTCTCCCGGATGTTGCCCTTTCCAGAGCCTTGTCTCAGATCCCTGCGGCGTGGAGGTGTGCGCCTAGTGTGCGGTGGCAGATTGTGTTGATGTTGTCAGTGGTGGCGATGAGATTTGGTCTCTGTGCTGTGATTGCTGCGGAACACTGACTGGGAAGGGTCCAGGATTCTGTTCTCAGTATCAGGTACCGGGTTAGCTGTCTGTTAACGATTTTCTCGATGACCTTAGACGGGAAGGGGAGCAGAGAGATGGTTTGGAAGTTCTTTAGGTCTCTTGGGTCTGCCTTTGGGTTTTTTGAGTAGGGCGTTGATCTTGACGTGTTTTCTGCTCTCTGGGAAGGTCTATGTATTTTAAACATTATGCCAAATGATTTGTGATATTGTCCATGACTGTTGTTTGTTTTTTGTACTTTTATGATTTTAATTAATCGAATAAAGTGGATTGACTGACTGACTGACCTCCCCTACTGTTACACACACTGGATTTGGAATAGTAAATCATACTATTCCTAAGTCCAGCACCTCAAGCACAAGTCATTGTAATGACTTACGTTGTAATAACCGTGATGTAACGTACCGCAATGTAAATGATTGCGTTGTAACGTCACATATTCCATGGAAACAAATGTTTAGCACAGGAATACTGTAAAAGTGCCTAATAACCAGAATGCAAGTGTATAATTTTTGTACAATTTAGAGTACTGGAACACAGGCACATTATGTGAGCTTTGCACACCCCTAATACAATTTTTAATCTCTGTGCTTTCTGAACAGAATACCTGATTTCCCCAAGCCACCTCTTTCTTCAATGGGAGCCTGTGTTCTCATTCTGAACACAGGCTTCCAATGAAGTCAATGGGAGTCCAACCGAATCGTATTTGGAAGCATCCAGATGCATTGCAATTGCTCGTTTAGACTCACTGGATCCGAGTCGTTAGAAAAGCATTCCGGAACCGAATCTGTTGGAATGCTTTCCGGACAAGATTGTAATTGGCCCCCTATTAGTAAACTTATATGTATGAGGATCTCCCCATAGAAAAGATAGGGGAGGTGAAAGTGGAGATTTACACTTATAGGTTTCTTAAGGGCATTTTATTGTAATTTTGTAGTACTATTATAGTCCTACAAAACATGCTACAGAATGTAGTTTGTGAATAGTCCCCCTAAAATGTAGTGAATCATTTGGGCTTACCTGTAGAGTAAAAATGGAGGTAATAGTAGTGAATTGAAACAGCCAAGAGATCATCTGAATACAGAATGGTCAATAGGATGAGAAAATGTGTTGTAAGTTCATGTCCAGAGAAGACAATAGGAAGCATCCATGCAAACGTCAAAAGTCATTTAAATTTAAAATGTCCTAACTAAAGCCAGGTATATATGTGATACTAGACCTAGATCATGAGATACTAATTAGAGACAATGTACCCTATTTATATATTGGTGCTAAGAATACTCCGTCGCTATCTGGGCCAAAGTAACTGAACAGAAGTATATTAGATTTTCTACTTGCGGTTTCGCTAAATCTGATCTTACTGATTTCTAGCACCAATGAGGTTGAAGTTTTCTCCTTATAGGGTTTATGATAGAGATAGTATTGTCCTTTCTGGGTTTCCATGGCTTTCCATGATGACCCTTATGTGGTTAATTAAGTGCGTCCTTACTTTTGATGATGGCAAAATGGTGTCCTTTCTTACTTCAGATGAGGAAGAGGGAAGGGGGTTTAATGCTATTTGAATCCTAGTGAAGTCATACTTTTGGCAAAGTGAGAGAGGGAGCACCGTTTGACTTTAAAAAAGCTTGCTTCCCAACAAGTTTGTTATGCATTCCAGAGTCTGTGATTAATAAATGCCCCTCCCCTCAGAGACAACATTTTGACTGTTCAAGAGGCACAGCCCCTTGACTCCAGACTTGAATTACAACTGTTCCAGAGGCCCAGGCCTGTGACTTCAAATTTAAAGAGAGGTTTCTGCATCGAATTTGGAGTATTTCATAGGATGGGTGTAAATAGTGTAATTCTGTGTAGCGTAATCACTAAGAATTACCTACGAATTCTGGGAGATTATGCTTGAATTATATGATAAGAGTAATTTTGCAATTTGAACTATTTTGTTGAACAAAAATGCACCCTTGCATCCAGAATGGATGTGAGGATGCGAAATAGCACTAAATGCAACAGAAAATGGATAGTGAGCGTGAGCAGCTGTTCATGCTTACTAAATGTGCTCATGGGGTAGGATTTTTCCCACATTTACTACCAGAATCTCACACTATTTCCCTAGTGCATAATGCATCCTCACATCCAGAATGGATGGACGGATACACTTTGCGCAAATAAACAGCGCTATATGTAGCAGAACATGAATAACTCATTGTTTGTGAATAGCAAACAAATATTAAACTTGCACCAAAATTGAAAGTCTACCTTTGTGAATAAGGCCCTCACATATTTTCATAAAGCAACCAAGGAACACCTCTGTATCAGCATCTGTATGTCATCTCTCTGTTCTGTGCACATAGAACTTTTGTGTCCACATTATTGCTGAACAAAGTTATTATGTTTAAATAGTTAGACATCTCATACCATCTATGCATGTTTCAATATTTTTGAATAACCCAACTGGAATCGCAAAATTACATAATCTATCACGCTTCTGATAATTTTACACCTATGAGAGTATCTTGTAAATATTTCTGATACAAATTGATTTACCACTGTCAAAGATTCAGTTTTTTTACAATAATATTTTAAAGCTTCAATGTTCTTTTTATCACCTTGTCAGCAATGTTAATTCTTTTAATTTACACATACTAAATCAAGATTGCCATTTGCAAGTGATGTAGTACACCCTTGCTGAAAGTCCATAGATAGATGGAAATCCATAAAAATAGTAACTGCATGCTGCAAAATGTACCAGTTCCTAATCATACAACCATGGAGAAATAAGGTAAGAAGGAGGGTAAGAAAAGTAGATGGTGAATCCAAAAAGTAGTTTATTCTTAAGTTTAATCAGGAGTAATTAGTTACAGGAGTTGTAGATTATAAGGTAGTTGTAGCCGTAGCTTCACCACCGGGTGCAGCATCGCAGCTCTCATCCCACACACTCCAACTGAAATTTCAGTCAACATCAACATTCTAGGACAACACTGACTCTGGCTGAGCAGCAGGGCATAGAATACGGAGAAAGGAATGAATATAAAGAAGAGAAGGATACCACACATGGCTTTTAGTCTTATTATTTAATGCAGGATTGATCAATGTGTATAAAAACCTTAGAATGGATTGGGATACAATATGGCTGTATTGAACTTTAGAGCAATAATTCTTTGTAAGACATTTTAACAGCCTCAATCTGGCTATGGGTGAAGTATTGGCCCCAATTGGGGGCGCTACAGAATGTGCAACAAGATGGCCGCTCATTAGGGCAGCACCATCAGCTGAGCCTATAATTTGTTCAAAATCCGGCCGTCCTGCTTGAGATAATGACCCCAAACCCAGCAGCCCGTTTGTTGGAAGATTTGGGCACCTGGCGCTGTGAAGAGATTCGCTGCACCAAGCTGACTCAATGATAAACACCGCAAGTGAACTTCCGAGTCTGCGTCACACTAAATGGCGGACCGGGCCCTGCTCTGAAGGGAGTGCCATGCTGGGAGGATTGTGGCACTCCCCTATGACTGGAAACTTGTGGGGCTACATGGGCTTACCGCTTAATCATCCACGGCAGCACTGCTGTGCAGAGTGAGAGTGCTGGATCGCTCAGTGTGCGGGCCTATTGCGCTGCGGTAGACCCCGACGTTGATGGAGAACATTGGCGGACCTTGGCGCGGCCTGCTGTGGCCTTTGCGACTGACGCCGTCCTCAAGAACCACTGCGGAGGGACGTCTCCATGTTAATGGCAGCCTGTATTGGAGTTGATCTGCCCCATGGGTGGGTGCCGCGTCAGTATAAGCATGCTCCCCTCGGGTTGATCTCCCCATGGGGCCTCATTGCATTACCATCTTCAGGCAAGGCGCCCTAGCTAGGGCAGGACTGTTGCTGCATACAAGCAGAGGCCCCTTACTGACGCGCGTCTGGTTGCCGGCTGCATCTGCCTTGCATCGCGGGCAGCTACACGCCGGCGACTTGGGTGCCGCGCCGCCGCTCCCTGCTGCTCTCACCTGGGACTGCTCTCTCTCCCGAGTGAATCCTCTGAGTGCAACCACCTGTTACCTCCATGGTGGCACTCCGCCGACGTCATTGTCCACCTGTGCAGGATTTGCGCCAGGTTAGCATCAAAACCGCACCATATTCTGTGCTAGGCTGGAGACGCTGACACAAGCCACGCAGGCTAATGCCTATCCAGTTACACGTCATGTTTAAGGAAGTGTTCCATTCCAGCTGCCCGAGCCCTCGGTTGTATCCCTCGAATATCGCCTAAGCCCTGTGGAGGAACAGCACATATAGTCGCTTCTTTTGAAGTACATTCCCCACAAGCTCCACTATCTGTCTGAATACTGCGCTCCACATTACAGCCTTCATGTAGGGCGACATCCGAAGTGGGAACGGAGTTCGGTGGAGAGCATCTGTGCTCAAACTGTATCTCTAGCTATCTATATTAGTGCAAACCAATGAAGCGCGCACCAATCTTGTGCTGTACAATGGGGAAAATAGACTGCAATCAACCACAACTCGATTATGAACCGCGGCGTGGTAGCAAGACAACCCAGCATGCCGCTTCCGACTCCGAAGCAGACACGCCCGCCGACCAACTGACATATATTGACAAAACATTACTTGCGGCGCAGGCCAGTCTGCAATCCATAGATGGGAAAATCGACCATTTAAACTTACGAATGGACCATATGTCCACAAAGTTGGATAAACATGCCACTGGACTAGGAGAAGCGGAAAATCACATTTCTACCGCAGAGGATGGTTTACAGCAAGTGACCTCCAAGACGACCTCTATTGAAAAGGTGCTGGCGATGATCCAGGCTTGCAATAAAGATTTAGAGGCCAGATCCTGACGCAATACCATCCCCATCACGGGCCTACCAGAATCCACCAATACCGGCAGGCTGGAAAGCTACATGCAGAGACTCTTCCAAACAATCTTTGGGGTGGAGAATCTATCTTCAGTCCTAATAGTAGAGAGGGCTCATCGATCTCTTGCCTCTCTGCCACCTCCAGGAGCTCCTCCGCGCCCCATCATCGTGCGTCTATTAAATTATCGGGATCGAGATACCATACTCCATCTGGCACGTGAGAAGGGCACCATCACGTATGAAGGCAACACCCTTGCCTTCAATCCCGATTTTACGGCAGCTGTCCAGGAAGCACGTTGAGAATACCAGCCTGTGAAGAAGCTTCTCATCTCGGAACAGATACCCCTATGCAATGCTCTACCCAGCATGTCTGCACATCGAGGTTAATGAAAATCGAGAATCTTTAACACTGCCAAATCGGCGATGGACTTCACAAAAACCCTCAAGTGCCGCAGCCGTGATTCACCTAGCGCAGCAGAGGATGACTACGGAGGGGCTGGTGTGGCGGATCAGTGACATTGTTGTGTGGCGCGGACTTTTGAACATTCTCCGTCACCCACTCTTCGCCGCACACCCACTGGTTCCCCATCCTGTGCTCAACCTTGAATGATTACAGAAGCTGCAGTGCGGACCATTCCAGTAAACTTACAGTATTCAGGTAAGATCATTTTTTCTACTTTGGCTTGCTCCGTGTTCATGTGTGCCTCTATAATTGAGTATTACTCTTGAAGTGCACAAACTGAAAAGTTATCTCTTAAAATCTGACTATTACTTATACCCTATTCTTGTATCAGTGTATATTGCACACCCAGATGGCATTAATCTGTTTATTACATTTAAATTGCATAAACAGGACCACTACTTTTCCTGGCTCTGCCACCTCCTATGGAATTGGGATGGGATGCGTGCTCCAGCGTTCCCCACATGGGTGTTCCCCATTACTGTTTGCCTCCCTGGAACTATGCTAGGGAATTGTTATGGGTGGTTTGGGTTGGCTTGGGCAAGTTGGGGATGCCAAAGTGAGTGGGGGGTGTAGGGGGCGTGTGAGTTGGGGGGAATCGTTCGACCACCACGTACATTAATGGTGACTATGAGACGTAAATGTTTTTTAGGCACTCGCACTCAGACAATTTACACATACATTACACAACTAAGAAAAACACAACGATAATATAGTAATAACATGTCCCATTTGGAATGTACGGGACTAAAATCACCAAAAAAGATCTGCCAAGTCCTTATACAGGAGACACACTTAACCAAACAAACAGATCCAAACATTGGGGGGCGATGGGCCGGTTACCATCTGGCCTCCTTCTACTCCTCTTACTCCTGTGGGGTGATCACACTTATTAAACGCAACCTCCCCTTCACGATGATTCACTCCTGTGTAGACGATGTCGGGCGATACGCCATAGTCCATGAAAAACTGGAAGGCAAACGTATTACTATTGCAAACACTTATGGCCCCAGTACCGATGACCCAGACCTTTACAAACGCATACTCTCTACTCTGAGAGACTGGCCTGATGCTGTGCTCCTCTGGGGTGGGTATCTAAATACGCATCTTGATCCGACAAAAGGCAAATCAAGCACACGAGATGGGCAATCCCCTAGGACTGCCATAGTCATCTGAGAGGGAATGGAAGAGTTGGGCTTACTTGATATATGGCGCCACCGTAATATCAATACACTCTAGGGTACACATGTCTCCACTGCACATAACAGTTGGTCCTGACTGTATTATTGATTGGTGAGCGAATATGCGGGAGGTTGGGTATCCAAGGTGCATAGACTACCCCGCACTCTTTCGGACCACAATCCGGTACTCCTAACTTGGCAGGTCCTGAAGACGGTATGTAACGTTTACAACGAAATTTTTACAACGCACTACCATTACAACGCAGGCATTACCATGCATACCATTACAACGCATTGCGCTGGGGGGCACTCTGGGATAGGTAATAAGTTTAATTTTCTATCCAACACCTTCCCTAGTGTCCACGGGGACTGGAGTTGGAATAGAAAATTATACTTACCACTATCCAGCAACTCTAAGCGCTATGCGTTGTAATGGTATGCGTGGTAAAAAATGCGTTGTAAAGGTATGCTTGGTAAAAGTATGCGTTGTAATGTCATACATCCCCTGAAGACCATTCCTCGCTCCTATGTATGGCAGTTCCGACCTGAGGCATTACTTGATCTGCTATAGAACACGAACATTCGTGAGGTGATAGTACATTATCTTGACACTAATAGTGGCTCCGTAGATAGCGCCATGACCCTCTGGGAGGTTTTCAAAGCCACCATACGTGGCATCTGTATATCTACGACGGCTGGCATATTACGCTACTTGCGCGGGTGACTGGCCAAGATAGAGACCACTATACAAAATTATGCGAGAGATTACGAGCACTCCCCATCTGCCCGGCTGCTCGCCTCTATTAAAGTATCTATCTTGGACTATAACTCACTTGCTGAGGAAGAAACACGCTACATTAATAGTCACCATGTGGCCCATGCATACGGAGGCGGAGGGCGCCCAGGACATCATTTGGCTTCTAAAATCAAAATGAGCATCGATAGACACCTCATCACCAAGATCACAGATGATGATGACCACGATCACTACACCACTTCAGACATAGTTACACAGATCCGGAACACATATGCCACACTATATACCTCGCATGGGGATGTTGACTCTCAGGAGCTGAACACATACCTATCGGATGTGGCCATTGCATGTCTCACAGATTATCAGAGAGACTTCATCAGTCAACCAGTTACTGTAGAGGAAGTGAGTCAGGCCATTAAAACTCTCCCCAATAAAAAAGCTCCAGTACCTGACGGCTTTCCCTGTGAATTCTATAAAGAATATTCCATGGAACTCACACCATTTCTTTTGGGAATGTATGCCAAAGATCATGATTCTGGAACACTGCCCCCTACCCTACCGGAAGCCCTCATCATCGCCTTACTTAAAAAAGACAAACAGTCATTTCGTTGCGACCCCTACAGGCCACTGTAACTCATCAACACCAATGTTAAAATTTTGGCCAAAATTCTGGCCACTAGGATGCAGCCTCTCATGCCGCTACTGGTCCTCTCTGACTAGTCCGGATATATTCCTACTAGATCCACATCCCATAACATGCACGCACGCTCTTTGCCATGTTTCATATTGCCAATCCCAAACTGCAGGCAGCGGCTGTGATGCTAGACGGGGCCAAAGGGGATATTTATTCCAAATTTTAACACGCATGGGGTTTCCACCAAGGTTCATCAGATGGGTACGTTTGCTATACACGGATCCCGTGGCTCGGATTCGAGTGGAGGGCTGCACTTCGGACCCTATTCAGATCACCAGAGGTACGAGGCAGGGACGCCCTCTTTCCCCACTTTTATTCGCACTGACACTGGAGCCACTGGCTTGTATCATTAGACAATGCCACAAGGCCTCTGCCCTTCGATTTGCCCATTGCCCAGTGCACATTTATTATGTTATGTTATGTTAAAAACATTTTTATATCGCACGGCTGCCCCAGCCAAGGGGCGTCCCGGCGCTTACAAGAGTAACAAACACAACACAGCAGCTACGGAAAAGAAGAACTACAAGAAGGCTAAACTAAACAAGAAAAAAGATGGGTTTTAATGGCCCTCCTGAACTGCAGGAGCTCATCCATTTCGCGGATATGGAGCGGGAGGGAGTTCCACAATTTTGCAGCCAATACCCTAAAGGACCGACCACCGGCTCTACATAGCCTGAACCGAGGGACAATTGGCAGATTCTGTCCCAGAGATCTCAAATTTCGGGCAGGAACATAGGGCACCAGGAGATTCAAAAGATTCTGGGGGGAAGCCAGCTTGAGGATCTTAAAAGAGAGGCACGGAGTCTTGAAGTGGATCCTTTGTGCCACAGGCAACCAGTGTAGCGAGCGGATGATACTGTCCGCCGAGCAGAATCTAGGTAGGCCCACCAGAGCTCTGGCTGCGGCGTTCTGGACGCATTGCAACCGAGTGATCTCTGCCTGATTGGCTCCCAATAGGAGCAAGCTGGCATAGTCAAGCCGAGATAAAATGGAGGCCTGTATTACTAGCTGCCTGGTAGGAGGATCAAAAAACCTCAAAATAGGTCTTAACCCACGCAGAATGCCAAAGCATGCCATGTATGCGAATGACATGCTGCTCTTTGTCAGGGAACCACACACTTATATAGTGTCAGTCTTACGGGAGTACATATGCTTTGGTTGTTTTTCTGGCCTGCAGTTTAATTGCACCAAGTCATTGGTAGTCCCACTGACCTTATGCACTCAACCCCACGACCTCGAATTCCCACTCACTTGGGTGACTGGCCCCGTGAAGTATCTGGGGGTGTGGGTACACTGCGACCCCAAAATAGTTATGTTAAAGCTACTGTGGTGCATACACAAACCTAGAACAACAGGTCAACAGATGGGTGAAACATTCATTATAACTAGCCGACCATATAGCGCTCATAAAGATGGTTGTACTACCTACATTTTTATATTTATTTTGCAACATACTGATCACACTCACCCAATACTATTTCGAGGCCCTGCGCTCCTTGCTCCACCTTCTGATTTGCGGGGGGGGGGGGTAAACAAGCCCGAGTGAACTGGAAAACACTTACCCTATGTTATTTTTTTTTTTAGTTCAAGAAAATTTTATTGAAATAGAGAAAGTAGGCATTACAAAGAACAAAGTGAAATACATCATCATCAAAAAGGGCAATAAGCTAAGGCAATACAATAAATAGCATAGGATATTAAATGCAGGGATAAAAAAAAAAAGAAAAAAAAAAAAAGGAAAAAGTAGATGAGGCTAGAAAATGCAAAATATACACTGGGAGAGGCTTGGTAACATGGGAAAACAATGCAATTAAAAGCGGGAATTTAAAAGCTAGTGAAAAATAAGGAACTAAAGGCAGCTCAGGGAGGTTTCGAAACCTCTTGCTGAGATGGGGGCAGGTGAAAGGAACGTTTAGCACAAACATCCAGGTAAAGGGTGATAGGAAGCCATAACTCAAGTCGTTTTGGGGCCAGGGTGAGGGGATGAACAAATGCAGTGTCCAATCTATGATTGTAACATAGATTAAACCACCAAGCTTTGAAAGTAATATCTTTTGAATTTTTCCAATTAACAGTAATCTGTTGAAACGCAACAGCTAATAACAAGTCAACAATATGAACGTTTGCTTCAACTGCGGCCCAGGAGGAAGAAATAGAGCCAAGAAAGAGGTCAGCGAAAGAGAAGGGGATAGAAGTCTGAAAGATAGAATTGATTTGGTTCCATACCTTAATCCAAAATGCGTGCGTGAGAGGGCATAGAAAGAGCATGTGAAAAAGCGTGGCATTAGGTGCAGCACAAGACCAGCAGAGGTCCGGAGTCAAGGGGAATCTTTTGTGAAGAAGAGATGGCGTGAAAAGAAGCCTATTATATATAAAGAAGAGTGTTTGTGTAAGAGATGCAGCTCTGGAGGATTTGCGGATATTAAGCCATATTTTATCCCATAGGGAGGAGGGCCAAGAAACGACAAGATCAGATTCCCACTGCTCTTCCACAATGGTTTTAGGCCGAGGTGAGGGAGGGTTATGAAAGGAATGATATATGGAAGATGCGGAGGGGTTGGAACGCAATTGAAGATGCAGTTGGGAAGTAAGATTAGCAGAGACCTCGGGAGAGGGCGAGTGAGAGAGGGAGTCATATACAGATAGAACTGCAGTCTTAAGTAAAATATACTTGCGAAGAAAGGAGGAGGGGAGAGAGAAGGTACGGCGAAGGTCAGGGAAAGATATGAAAACAGAGCCAATAAAGAGTTGGGAAACCCAGATTAAACCTCGCTGCCTCCAAGTTTTCCAATAAAAAGGTTTCTGGTTAATAAGAATACTATTGTTATACCAAATAGTGGTGTCAAGGAAATCGGCAATAGAAGAGGGAGGTATTGGAGCAGAGGCTAGGAGTAATTTCGCAGTATATTTGTGAATGGGGGTGGATAAGAATTGGGGTTTGCGCGAAAAGGAGAGGTATTCGGCAAAGGAAAATGGAGAAAGAGAAAGTCGTTCAAGGTCAGCCCAAAGGGGAAGGGAATCGGGAGGATCCTTAAGCCAGATAGCGGCCTGTCTCAGGAGGAAAGCTTTATGATAAGCGGGAAAATTAGGGAAGTTAACTCCGCCTTCCGATTTGGGGAGGCGTAGTCGAGAGAGGGACATACGCGGTTTTTTCCCCGACCATAAGAAGGAGGATAGTGTAGTATTGAGTTTAGCGAAAAATTTAGTAGGAATAGCCAGAGGAATATTAGATATGGTATAAAGGACAATTGGGGAGAGCATCATCTTAATGGTGTCGAGACGTCCCCACCAAGAAAGGTATAAGGGGTGCCATCTAGAAGTAAGGTCAGAGATCTTTTGAGTACATTTAGTCAGACATAACGAAATAGTATCAGGGACAGAAGGAGTGATATGTAGACCGAGATATTTAATATGGTTCGGACTCCATTTAAAGTGGGATGTTGCAAAATCAGGCTTGAAGGTAAATTTGGTGAGGGGTAAAATTTCACACTTATCATGATTTAGTTTATAACCAGAGAGATGAGAGTAAGCAGTAACTTCAACAAGGAAAGCTGGGATGGATACAGATGGGTTTGAAATAAAGAGTAGAATGTCGTCAGCATAGGCAGCTAACTTGATTTGGGAATGAGAAAGAGGGAAGCCCTGAATATTTGGGTTCTGACGCAACTTAGATAAAAAGGGCTCTAGAGCAAGGTTAAAAAGAAAAGGGGATAGAGGACATCCTTGTCTAACGCCCCTTCCGAGACAAAAATAAGAGGAAATCAGACCGTTGGCGCAGACTGCTGCTCTAGGGTTTGCATAGAGAAAGGAGATGAGGGAAATAAAATTAGGGCCAAATCCAAACCATTTTAAAGTAGAGAAAAGAAAAGACCATTCTACCCTGTCAAATGCCTTCTCGGCATCCAGAGCGATTGCGGCTAGGGAATCATTAAAGCGGGATGATTTAGAAAGGACATTAAAGAGGAGTCTGGTATTGTCAGAAATGAAGCGACCCTTAACGAAGCCTGATTGTTCAGGACCAAGAAGATCTGGGAGAAAAGGGTCTAATCGAATAGCTAAGGATTTGGCATATACCTTGTAATCAATGTTGACAAGTGATATTGGTCTATAATTTTTACAATATTGGGCGTCCTTTCCTTCCTTTGGTATAATACAAATGTAGGCATCGGAAAAAGTGCCTGAGGAGGCACCACTGGTCTTAAAGGAATCAAGAAGTCGAAGTAGTTTGGGTAGCAGAAGAGTAGCAAAGTGCTGATAGAATTCGACAGTGAAGTCATCAGGGCCGGGGGCTTTATCTTTCTTAAGAGAATGAAGTGCAGTGTGTAGTTCACGAATGGTGAGTGGAATTTCGAGGGAGGTGAGGTCAATAGGAAAGTTAGGAGGGGGTTGAATGCCAGCAAAGAAGGTGGAAAGAGATTGAGGAGAAGGGTGTGTGTCAGAGGAGTAAAGTGCAGAATAGAAACGAGAGAATTCCTCCAAAATATCAGCATCTTTATGTTGTAGGACTGAGTTAGCATCAAAAACAAATTCAATATTCAGTTTGTTTTGTTTAACTTTCAAATAATTAGCAAGAATTTTCCCCGCCTTATTCTTCCCACCATAAAATTTCGAACTGGATTTCAACAAGTACAGCGATGCATCGTCAGTGGATTGTTTGTTATAACTCATTTTCGCATTTACAAGGGCCGTTAGACTTTCTTGAGTATGAGAGGTGTAGAAAGAATGTTAAAGGGCTTTGATCTGGGATAGAAGAGCACTGGTGCGTTGACGAGCAAGTTTACGCTTAGTGGAGACATGTCGGATAATGAAATCTCTGGCCGCAGCTTTGTAGGCGTCCCAAATAACGTGAACGGCTAAGGAGGGAGTATCATTAAGTGCAAAAAATTCAGTAGTGAACTCAATAAAGGAGGCAGTAAATTTGGGATCCAGGAGAAGGGTGTTATTAAAGCGCCATCTCTTAGGGCCGGTGGAAGTGGGTAAGATATCAACATTAATTAGGACTGGGGCGTGATCAGAAAATACAATAGGACCTATTTCAGCTTGGGAGAGGGATTGGGAAATATGATGAGAAAGAAAGATATAATCAATGCGGGATTGGGAATGATGGACCGGGGAATAAAATGTAAACTCTTTACTGGTCGGATTACAGATGCGCCATGCATCAACCAGTTTGTGCTGAGAGATGGCGTGTGTGAAGAGTTTATGGGATTTGTGAGGGACAAAAAAAGAGCTGGAATGTCTGTCCAAAAAGGGGTCTAATGGCATATTGCAATCGCCTGCTAATATGAAATTATCAGCAATACAAGCAGTAATACGAGAGGCAAATGTAGTCCAAAAAAGAGGGTTCCCGCCCGTGGGTGCATATACATTGAGTAAGGAGAGAGGGACACCTCTTGATGAAAGTTTAACAAATAGCCATCTGCCTTCAGGGTCAAATTCGGAATGCAATACAGAGTGAGAAAAAGACTTTCGGATTAACAAGGCAACACCATTTCTTTTACCATCACCAGGAGCTGAGAAAACTGTGCCCACCCAACCTCTTTGGAGTTTGAGGGCCTCGGCATCAGATAAATGGGTTTCTTGCAAAAAGGCAATATCTACATTCAATTTAGCTAAGTGAGAAATTATCTTTTGCCTTTTGATGGGAGAATGCAAGCCTTTAACGTTCCAAGAAACAATGCGGGTTGACATCAAAAATAAGGAAGAATGAAAAATGAAAATAGGAAATAGAAGAAAGCCTCAGAAAGTGCAATAAAGGAGAGACAGATATCCAGTGGAGGAAAATGAAAGGAAAATTTAAAGGAGTGAAAAACCAGAAAAGTAAAAGCCAAAGAAAAAAGATAGTCAGAAAGCAAGAAGAGAGCAAACCAAAAGTAAGTAAGTATCGCAGAGCAAGAAGGGAAATATAGGGGAGTCATGAAAGAATGTAGGAGATGAATCGGAACAACTGTGGAATATAGAGGAACAATGCTAGAAAAGGAAGACGTAAAAAATAGAGGAATGATAAGCAAATGGGACAATACCATCAGGAACAGAGGAAGGGGAGAAAAAGGAATGTGATACAGAGAACGGATCCACAGAATGAGAACATGATGGAATACAATAAGGGGGAGATACTTACACAAAATTTTGGAAGGAAGGAGGGGTCAACGACGGGACGAAATAGGAGCAGAACGGGAGGAGAAGACGGGAGGCAGGTAAGACCAACCAACGAAGGGCGAACAGGCAGGGCAACGGAAAGTCCAATCGGAGAAAACAGGACGGAACGCTATGAACAATCTGTGAAAGAAGGAGAACAACAAGGTAAGATGATAAGAAGGGCTAAAAACACAGACCAATAACGTACTGAAAAATAAGGACTCAATGAACAAGGAATAGAAACATATAGACTCCATAAGAGTCACATAACACGAAACCAGGCAAACATAGGTGACCAATGATCACAGTGGCCAAGTGATATCAATGTGAGCAGCAACAAAGTCAAGGTGGGAACGAAGACGATGAATTGGAGAACTCCATGCCAGTAGAATCACAGGAATTGGGAAAGCTCCGGAGTCGTATAGGATTCTCATAGGAAATAGTCTTGTTGTTATAGGTGACTTTGAAAAGACACGGGTGAAACAGGCCGTATCGAGCTCCTATGGAGCGGAGAGCAGGTCTCATGTCTAAGAAAGCTTTTTGGCGGTCGGCAGTAGCTTTGGCGTAGTCCTGAGCAAAATATAAGGTGGAGCCTGACAAGGTGATGCGAGGAAATGCCTTGGCAGCCAAGAGAACCTTCATCAAGTCCGTGTATTCGAGGAAGTACATTATTACACCTCTCGGTTTGGTAGAAGGCGTCGAAGAGGAGGGAAGCCGTCCAAGCCTGTGAGCACGCTGAATGTTGAGAGAAGTCTCATCAGGCAAGTGCAGGAGCTTGGGAATGAAGGATTGAAAGAAAGCAATGGGATCCTCCCCCTCGCTTCCCTCCTTCAGGCCGTAAAGACGTAGATTATTGCGCCTATTTCTATTTTCAAGATTTTCGACCTGTTTCTGAAGAGAGGAAATCTGAGAATCCATATGAACGACTTTGGTCGTCGTTTCCTGAAGCGACGAAACCTCCTTTTCCACATAAGAAACTCTGGTGTCCATGGTTGACCAGTTATCAGTGAGCGTTTGCAACTTTGCATTGGTGTCCTCCATAAAGGGTCGCAAAGCTCGTATTTCTTCGAGGAGCCATTCAATTGAGATAGGCGAGGAGGAGTCCGAGGAGGAATTTGATGGAGAAGGAGGATTCTTTTTCAATCGTTTTGGGAGTGAGTCAGGTTTGGGCGCAATCTGAGAAGAAGAGGCTGCCATGTCAGCTGCTACAACGTCAGTAGATGGATTGAGAGACGTGTCAAGGGTAGCCAGTGTTGTAAATAGCTTAGAATTTTTAATAAAATTGCGCTTAGGAAGTTTGGCAGGGCGTTGCGCCATGGGGATAGCAAAAATGGGACTTCCAGAATTACACAGAGTACAGCACCACAAAATGGCCGCTCAGCCTGAAGAGACGATGAAATTCGAGATAACAATAGCAGGTTTATGCAAAACATATAAAAGAGTCACCTTTTTTGAGAGAGGAGAGTAGCCAGTATCATTGAGGAGAAGGCTGCATCAGCGAGGAAGTCCTTGTAAGCCAATTGGAGCCAGCGCGGTAAAGTGCGCAGCTGCGAGGAGCGCCGGCATACACAAACAAAATGGCGGCCGCGACCCAGAGGAGCCGCGACCGAGAGGAGATACGGGAAAAAAATGCAGCTCGTCGCAGAGGAACACCAACAAAGCAGCTGAGGCGGTGCCTGGGAAGCTCCGATATCAGGTAGTGTGCTCCATGGCTCGGCAGAGGAGAGCGAACCGCCTGTGTGCCCCGACGTGGACGGAGCCGCTACTCGGGTGCTGCCATTCGCGTCGGGCGCTTAGCCACGCCCCCCTTACCCTATGTTATAAAGAAGGCTGAGTCAATGTACGCGAACTATGTTACTTATGTGCGCATGGGCAATACCCACACTACTGGTTCGGCACTCATGACTTTATATTGCACATCGCAGTCGAAGACGGTGATGCGCACCCTATACCGCTGAGTTCCATTCTATCTCATAATCACAGACATACACTCCGTACTGAAATTAATGCGGTTGACAACACTGTAGCAGCATGGCATGCTCTGGCCCGCTTGGCTGGGACGCTCCCACTATACTCCCCTCTATTGCCGCTCGCCTATCACTCGGCCCTCTCGGTCATTCACGATAAGGGGACACACTGAAACTAGACGGGATTACTCATATGCTGGATTTATACGTGAATGGTACCTTTGTGTCGGATGCTGATATTAGTTATATACAGAACAAAACACCCCTATTTATATTTCTCTTTCATAGGCATAAAATGCACTGAAATCCCACTTTCCCACATTCCCCGCAGAGTCTCCTACATTGCATACACAGCATACGTTGCTTCTCAGCCCCACACGGCACAAGCTCATCACTAAACTATATCAAGCTACCCGAGCAGAAAAACTAAAATCCCCCAATAGGAGTTTGGAGAGATGGAACACACACTTATTCGCTCTGCTCACACAGTCTGATTGGGAGTACTGTTGTCAACTGACGGGCGCCCTGACATTCAACGGGAACCTCTGAATTATTCACTTTAAATACATTCACCAGTTTTACCACACTTCCCAGAAACTATTTAAGTATGGGCTGCGGGACACTGATGTGTGCAAAAGGTGCAGTGCTACAGGAGCCGACTTCTGGCATCTGGTCTGGACATGTTGAGGGGTTGCTGCATTTGGGACACATGTGATATGTAAACTATCTAGTATGATTAATGTGTCTTTGCAATGCACTCCGCATGTATGTTTGCTGGGCCTAGTACCATTTTTAAAAGGTGCGGTAGGCAAATTTGTGAAAGTGGCTTTACTTATGCAAAACGCTGTGTGGCAATGTCATGGGAAGGCACTACCAAGCCCCAAAGCGCCCTTTGGAGTAAATACCTAGTCTACTGCCGTGATAATTTAGTACTATATGTGGAGGACCTACCTCCTACCTCTCATCCGTGACATTTGGGAACCTCTATTGCAATACTTCCGATCTGTGGTCCCCCTAGACACCAGCATAGTGAACATGTTTTTTCTTCTCTGTATTTAATGTGTGATGCCCTTTTGATTTGTAACATTTACGTGATCACCGCTACCATGTATATCAGTGTAATGTGGATGTTTTGATTAACTACGATATATGCTGGTATATCTGTATACTGTATACGGTTTATTAAAAAGTAAAGAAAAAAAGTATTGTCTCTAATTGATGCATGCACGTCTTGTATAGATTTAAGTTTGTGATATCTCAGTATAGCCATTGTCTGTTCAACTTCCTTACCATTATTATGGAAGATGCGCAAGCCAGCATAAATGAAGGAAACCAGCTGCAGGGTTTCAAAGAGCCATTAACATTTTGTTGTGATAAAATTAAGACAATGATCAGATGACGAACAGTGGTTAAGACAAAATGATAGGCACCCCAACATATGTTGTCTAGTTTCTCTTAAAGCAGCATTAAGGCAGTATGCCTGTCAGTCATTTCAAGGCCTTCAGTCAAGCAAGGGTCCCTTAAGAGATGCAGAACCACTAGTGCCACAGGAGTTGCTGAGGCTAAGGTTATGGTGCCACCGTGCCAGATTACAGAGCTCAGTGAACGAACATCCTATTATATTGACGGTGGGCACAAAATCATATTAGAAGATCAAGGGCCAAGCATGTCAAATGAGTTTGCTTATGAAAAGCTATGCTGTAAAAAATCACAAGTTTCTCTCAAACAAATCTATTTTACTGTGCAAATCATGTGCATTACATTCCTCAATTTTCATTTTGATGACTCTTATTGAGAATATTACAATATTATCACCCTAGCGAGAAGGTTTGAGTAATGATAAGACCGGCATGCAATGCACTCCTTGTAGTAAAGGTTCATCGACTGAGCGCACTATCTCATTGATTTAGATGACAAGTACATTTTCAACTCTGCGTTTTCATTAGATATGTAAATTATAAGATACACATGACTTCAAAGGGTACACCAAAAATAATATTTTGAACTACTGTATGCTCTATGCTCTGTGGAAACAATGACAGATTATGCAATGGGGTTTACATTGATTGATTTATGCTTATACTTGCAAGTAGGCCAATAAATACTCCGTGTTTGCATTACACAGAAAGAGAGGGGAGTGCTACAGGGACCTTCATATAGCATTTGCATAGTTGCTGAAAATGGCATTTCACATTCTCCCACCAAAGCCCCCACTCTTCATCCCAGCCACTATTTAGAATCCTATACAAGTGAAGCACCAGCCTGGCGCTAACTCATTTGTGCTCTGAATGTGGGCCTGCAACCACTATACATGATGGTGACTGCTAATCTCCTTTCCTCTCAAGCGCAATGCTGTCACTTGAACTGGACATGAAGGGAAAAAGCAGAGCCATTCAGTCACCATTACAGAAACATAACCAATGACTTTGTGGCTTTAAAATAAAGCCGCACAGCCACTGGTCATGTCTTCGATTATCCTTCCCCTGCACTCCCTTGAAAGCATATGTCCACAGGGAGAACTTGAGTTCCTAAACCAATTCATGCTTTGCTCTCATGCTTTTTATTCTTAAAACTAAATGAGAGCAAAGGAAGGATTGGCTGGGTCAGTTGAACCCAGTTCTCCAAAAGGAAATCAGGGGGGCAGTGCTGAGTCCTGAAATGTGCATGTTCAGTTGGCCGCAATCAGAGAACTGTCCAGCCCGACATGCGCACTGAATTTCAGATGATGCAGTCATTCCAATGATCCGGTTTAGCCCTCCCTCTCTACCTTGATAAAATGCCTTCACAGCCCACATCATTAACCTTAAGTGAGAACGAGCATGAGCCGGACTTATAATTTAGAAAATGATTCTGCACTTGCACCTCACACTTGCTGAGTGGTGGGTCAATGCTCCAATTTCCTAGAAAAAGAACCACCCAATGAGGATGAAATGGTACAATATTCAGTCAAGTGGAGTTGCTAAGATTATTGAGCCTCTAAGGTTTTATTTGATTCTAGAAAAATGTTGTCTTCAATTTATCCAGCTCTGTAAAATCCATAGTTCTATTGATGGAGGTCAAAAGCTTCCAGTGAGAAAAGTAGCAAATATTTTGTGCGGTAGCAAAATGTTGAAATCATAGATGATGATCAATGAGGATTGGTGGAGCACTATTTTGGACACAACATGTTGCAGAATTGGTCAGCGGAGCCATGCAAGGTCAAATGGCTCCTTAGACATCAATAGGGACAATTGTTCTCTGAATCTTTCCTGCATTCACAGGAATTGCTTAACTTCATTGTTTTTAATGAGCGCACCATCCACAATTAGCAGATTTCACCTTAAAAGGAGACCCAATATCTTAACAATTAGGTGGTGCCATATATGTTAAAAATGTGTGGTGTTTGTTTGAAAATGTGTGTGCCAGTGTGATTAAGTGCCATAGAGTGTGAGTGCAAAGATCTGAAAAGAATGACAATTGTAGTCAGAAGAGATTAACAAAAAACATAAGTGGTCAGATTGCTGCATATGTCAAATCCCTTAGGAGCACTTTGTCTTGCCTCAATGTCACTCACTGACTTCTACTGTTCATTTTTCAGCAGCTGGGAGTATATAGCCCAGGATGTCTCTCTCAATACATAGGCTGCATCCAAAAGGGCCATTCATATCTCCCCCTTGCATTTGCTGGTCTCAAAAAGCAACACTCTGTTGTGATGTTACATTATCTTGGCTTTAAAGCCCAGCCACTCCGTTGACTCCCCATGTAGCTGCATTTAAGGAGGACCTTCTTTACAACTGTTTCATGGTGGTGAAATGCCCTTCTCATGGAGCTAGATAGATGCAGCAAGATTAATCTGGGTGGCATTCATGGTTCCCTGAATTGCTAAACAATAGAGGAGTTTCCCTTTTACCTGGTGTTCATCCATATACATAACTTGACAGAATTTCAGTACATAGATATCACTGTTCACCCGACAGGAAGTGGTGGAAATATGATAAGAGGTCCCTTACATGCATTGCTGATATTCAACAAGACCACTTGGAAGATATGCTGTTAGAAATAGACAAGGCTGAACTTCTGGCTGGAACATCCTGATTCCATTTCTGCTGGAAGGATTTCCTATCTAAAGTAAAATCTGCAAATGTCATACTACAGCCTCAACATACTGTATCAAAATATGATTTAGGAGTAATGAGTATCATAGCAAATGTTTCAATGTTCAGGAACACAAAATGAAATTAAGAAGATGCTAGAAACTGAGTTGTTGGTTGTCTGGGGTATGAGCCCTGGTCAGGCAAAAGCCACAATCCCTTGCAAGGTAAACCACAAAAAGTCACTAAATTAACCTGTGCCTAACACTGAATAGCTTGGAACAAAAAGCTGCCAGACTTAACTTAGAGGCAATTTTAAATTATTTATACAGCACGCAAACAGTAATAAAATGAAAACACAACACAGGAAAAATCCCAACCCAATTATTTGACATCAAAACGACAAAAATCCAATCAGTAGAACAGAAGTTAAGAATTTTAAAAGTTTTTTGTGAAAACTAGTACTAAAAAATCAAAGCGTCTACGACAGGCATTTGGTCGCGCGAGACCGGGTCAAAGTTGAACAATATTGCTGACCATGATGGAGCGTGGTCGCATACAAGATGAGGATTGAGCAAAATCAGCACTTACCTTTATACTTAGTAAAGGTCTGGAGAAAAATGTTCTAAGAAAAGAAAGTTCAGTGGGGCAAGACTGCAGGACCTGTCCAAGGAAGAAACGTCGTTGTCAAATGGCTTTGGGTTGAAGCCACTGTGAGGATTACTATGTTTTGACTTAGTCTCCAAAATGAAAGTCAAAAATCTCCTGTGGAATGAGGCAGAGGGTAGTGTCAAAAGGTTGGATACCCCTTTGGCAAAGGATTTCTGAAAAGTTTTTGCTGCTGCAGAGAAGTTAATCCATCCAGAGATGCAGCTCAGGTGGATAGGGAAGCGGGTTGATCCTGGTCGCCTCCTAGTTCCCAGAGCAGGCTTTAGCCTCAAGTTTTTAAAGGCCCTGTATTTGGATTTTGGCTGCCTGGGCACCTTTAGCACCACTTCCAGGGGTCCAGGACTTGATGGACACCACTTAGACAGTCAGGATTTACTCAAACTGGGTCCAGGTGTGTGTTCAAGATGGAGTAATTCTTTTTTGTCCCTGTGGCACTGAACAGGGGGCCAGCAAAGTTGCACTTGTGAGCGGCTCTGGAGGGAGGTCCGGGGACAGTTGTAGATCCAGTCCTAGTACCTAGGCAAAAGGTGGCAGAACAGTGGGACAACAGTGCAGCAATTTAGCAAGACAGCAGTCCCTCAGAACATCAGAGCAGCAGTCCAGAAGAGTGGCAGTCCTTCCAGCAGAATGTGTGTTAGACTTGGCATCTTTTGATGTGTTACCCCTGAGTTTTTGCTTTTCGCCCTCCTGGTTTTGACTCTGTTTTTGCTGGTGTAGTGTTTCTGCGCACTTTTCGCACTGCTGATTAGTGGTAAAGTGCAAGTGCTCCAGTGATAAAGTATGTTATGGATTGATGTTTCCATGATTGGCTGTTTGGTTTGCTTGTCAGCTCCTGGTAAAGTGCACTGAGTGTGCCAGTGCCTGGGAACCAAATGCAGCGCGGATTGTGCCACCCACATGAGTAGCCCAGAAAAGGTATCTCAGACCTGCCATTGCAAAGTCTGCGCGCAGTTTGTAACTGTCATATCGGCTTGGCCTGTGCACACACTTGCCAGTCCCTAACCTTCCCTTTTCTTACATGTCAGACACCTCTAAGGAAGGCCCAAAGTACCCCTGTGGGTAGGGTGCAGTACATGTGAAAGGTAGGACCTGCCCTGGTGTGTGCCATGTCCTGATAGTGAATTACAGCCCATTTCGTTTTTCACGATTGCAAGGCTACGTGTTCCCCATAGGACAGAATGGGAAAGTTTGTTTATAACATCTTATGAACATAACTGGCCCTGGGAACTTGGTGGGAAAATAAAATTTAGTAGGCCTGAACTCAGAATCTAACAATGCATCTTTTAGTAAAGGTGATTTTTACATTCTGTGTTTGAAAATACCACTTTCAGGAAGTAGGTACTTTTTTGCTCAGTCATTCCGTGGGCCTCTACTGGAATGTGTATTGCCTGTCTGGGCTTTGGACGACCAATGGCTAGGAAGCAAGGGTGGCTCCCGATAGTCTAGATAGGTCAGGAAAGGGCTGAATAGAGCTGGGATGCAATAGCTGGAGAGGTTTGAGATTTCCTTGCACCTCAAAGGGCCTGGTCTGCCTCTGACAATGCTGTCTCCACCAGCCGGGAAGTCACACCATTGAAGGCAGAACTGGTTCTGGCTGGGCACAGACCCCCTCTGCCTAGAGGATCAAAGGATTTTTGGATACATATACTGGGGCCCAGATGCCCGAACTTTAGAAGAACCCTTTTGGATCAAGAAGACTGCCAAGAAGAAGAGCTGGAGAAGCTGTGAGGAGGGACTAGCACTTTGCTGTGTGCTTTTCTACATTGGCCTACAGTGGCTGCTTCTGTCTTGGGAAGTGTAAGGACTGGACTGAACTTTCTGCAATCTACTTCTGTGAGTTTCTCCAAGGGCTTGAGGTAGAGCTTGCCCCCTGTTCAAGAAGTCTCAGGAACAGCAAAGACTTCAAGCTCTTCGGCCCTCAGCACTGGGGACTGTGTGTTTTGTGCTGCACCAGAAGAAAAGCAACTTGACAACGTCTATAACGCCTCTGCCAACTCCGTGTTCTAAAGGCACCGCAGAGGGCACCACCCCAATGCCGCACCGTGACCCTGGTCTCACCGACGATGCCTGCTGATGCCGCCACCGAGCCGTTGCTCGCACCATGACCTGTGGGCACCGCATTCCGCACCGCCTCGTGACAACACCTTGGCCTCCCCGACGCCCCACGCCAAAATCAACACCGCTGCTTGCACCGTGGTTTGAGGGCTCGGCTGGTAAAGTTACACGACGCACCGCCTTCATCCCGTAGCACAGCCTTGGCCTACCGACGCCGGCACCATCCAATCCTGCTTGTCAGCCGACGCAAGTGCTACAGCAATGACAATACCGCTGCTTGCACCATGACCTGCCAGCACCATGACAAGCACTGCTTTCACCTTGCACCGTGACCCTGATCTCACTGACGACCCCATCTGACGTCGCCACCGTGTCGCTACTCGCACCGCGACCTGAGGGCACCGCACGGCGATTCCAACAGGAAGGAGCTAGACCTGCATCGCGAGTGACTTCAGGGGCCTCGGCGCCCTGCATTTCTAACAGGTACTGTTTGCGGATCTTCCCGATACCTTAGCTTGTCTGCGATGCCGCAACCAGCCTGAACTGTTTGGATTTGTTTGCTCACGGTACCGTGATAGCCCCAGACGGAGGTATTGACATCAAGGAACTGTTTTTAAAGCATATTTTGATAACTGTAGATTTTTAAGTACTGTATTGTGGATTCTTATAGTTATTGGTCTTGTATTTACAAATATTGGCTATTTTTCTAAACAGGTGTGGTGTCCTTTTGTAGTGCTTGCACTGTCATACTGTTGGTTATGTGCAAATGCTTTACACACTGCCTCTAAGATAAGCCTGACTGCTCGTGCCAAGCTACCAAGGGGCACCTTCCTGTGCATAAACAAACCATGGCATTTAGCATTTTCCATGTGTGCAGCACAAGGCAGCACACATGGAAAAAGCAAAAACGAGGAGAAATAAATAATTTCTCCTCATATCGCCAACTTGAAACCAGGGTTTTCCTGGTCTTAAATTTGGTGTTAGCTCCTATTTACGTTGCCCTTGTGAATACGGGGCAGCGTAAATATCAATGGGTGTTGCGGTGGAACGCCTACCATAACACCCACTGCACGACTCTTTCACGCTAAACACAGTGTGAAAGGGTGCCTATTCATAAGGCAGCGTTAAGCCAGGTTAAGTGGCTTAACGCTGCCTTGTGAATAATTCAAGGCCCTTATCGCCACCACAACGTCACTGAAAGTGACGTTGTGGTGGCGATAGGGGCTTGTGAATATCTCCCATAGTATCTTCTTCCTTAGCTCTGCCAGTTTAACAGTGCATATTGTCTCTTTAACTCTTTGATAGTAAGTGTTGTGATTCGTGCAAATTGTATGCTTTTTAGAGACCCCACTTCTTGGTAAAATTGATGTGGGACTCTTGATCACTGGGTGATATTGAAGGTCACAAGTGCCTGTGAATTTGCAACATTGATTGTGAGTGGATAATCAGCTCAGAGTAAGTTTGTGATGCTTAGAGACCATCTTTTTGTCCTGTTAGATGTACTGGAATTATTTATGCAATTACAGTGACTCACTTTGCTGTTGATTTAAATTATGTGCACCTGGCACATGTTGGCTTGGAATTTGCACCTCTCCTCTTTTTTCTTCAAAATGCGGCCCTTCTCCCTGACTCTGGCCCTCCCCTTTGTTACCTCTCCTTGCTCCTCTTCAGAACGCCACGTGTAGTTCCATATCCCGGAAAAGGGATTTCAGAACCTAGCCCTTCCATTCAGATGTCATCCCTCGCAGGCTGTCTAGCCAATGTGTCTAGGTTAATAGTTTAACGGTGGCTTTAATGGATGGTCTCTCCTTTTGGGTCTGAAAGTACCAGGTACAAACATGGGCCAAACACTGCTCATCCCACTTTATCACTGTCCTTAATCACTCTTATCAGTGTGTCACCTCCTTACAAGCTCCTAGCTCTATAGAGAGATACTCAGCAAACTCTGATATCAG
The DNA here is from genome assembly GCF_964261635.1 of Lissotriton helveticus. NCBI lineage: Eukaryota > Metazoa > Chordata > Amphibia > Caudata > Salamandridae > Lissotriton > Lissotriton helveticus. The sequence goes on from NC_136067.1 coordinate 1,570,542,855, forward strand.
GGCCTTATAACATATTTCTCTTTCCACTCATCTGACCTAAATTGCCTATGTTCCCTCCCCAATATTAACTATCTAATTGACATCAAGTGCACCACAAGTGTACTAGCGTCACAATCTGTCACTATTTTCAGCTTTAGCCTTCTGACCCTGTAACCATTGCCCAGTAGGACACCGGGCTATTTAAAATGACTTATTTCAGAAAGCCTTAATAAGCTTTCTGTTCACCTTATAGTGAGGCCTATTTGGCAGGACTGTCAGTTTCTTAGCACCGTGAGACTCTCTTGCGTAGATGTACGCTTTATAAATTCAGTAAAAAGTAAACAATTTGCTCTTGTCAAGGAGTTCAAAGCTATATATTTGGGGTGCTACTAACTCTGTTGTACTTGATAGATGCAAAAAAACATAAACCATTTCTGTCTGTGCAAAACCATTCCTTTAAACTACTGCTTGCAACTTCTGCATCAGCTCACTAGAGCATATACCATGAGCATAACGTAGAAGATGAACATGTCTAGGCTCCACAAATGATTGAAAGGGAATTCAGGCGATATACATTCTACATGTATAGCAGCAAACTGACTGAGAGGAGATAAAAAACAAATTGAAGGAATTATCAGAAAATAAGTACTTTGTACTTTCACTAAACTTATAAATATAGGTCAAAACAATATCCGGTATCTATGTATGAGGTATAATAGGGACCAAAAATACAATATAGCTTCACAAAACAAGCAACATGTTGTACTGCATTTAGATGTATCCATTTCTTCATCCCTGCATCTTTCTAAAAAAAATTTAAGTCGGGGTTAGTTATAACTTCTTCAGTTTGTCCATAAATAAAAAAGAGGATCCAACATGAAGGTGGGAAATCAGTATTTTAGCCAGATTGGCGTACCTATAAACAGTTAAGTTACACCCAAAAGAAAGAGGAAAGATCAACCAATCAGTTGAAGAGTTATAGCTGGAAAAACCGCTTTAGTCTCTGCCAAAATAAATTGAAAACACTGGCACCATGTCTCTACATTTTTAATACAAAAATAGTGCTTCCAGAATGTAAATGTATTGCAACTTATATAGCGCACGTATCACCCGAAGGCATCAAGGCGCTTGCTTAGGGAACCCGTCCTGGTATTCCCCTGTGAGATACCCCGGCAGCGTATCCACAAGGTGAAAGCCAGGCATCCCACCGCGAGGGGCTGTAGTGGAGATTAAGCAAGCTATTGCCCAGAGTCGCAGAGTGTAACCCCTTGAGTCGAGTAGGCACCAGAGCGTGAATTGTTGAGTCTGTGGAATTTTTTAGCCCGAGACCCGCCGAGGCAGGGAATCGAACCCTGGTCCACAGCCGATCTCAGCTTCCGGGTCTGCCGCCTCTAACCACTGAGCCACGCTTCTCCACTTCTCCAGAAAAGAAGAAAACATATGTAATATTCATTTTGAATACAAGGTGATTATCTCCCAAATATTTTAATCGAGAAAATTCAAAATTCAGGTATAAGGACGAAAACAGTCCTCGGCAGCACTCTTTGTGAAGGAAACAACAGCAGAGTGATGGGCACACTGAAGAAAAATAAGCCTATCACAGGAAAATCAGACAAGTTGAAAATAATTAAACAATTAAGCAGTTCACAAGCAGAGCAGTACATGTTCTTTCTAACTTTGTGAACATAATACATATTGTTGGTCACTATGGCCTTGTTTCTTGTTCACAACTGGGCATAGAGCTCTAAAAGAGAGTATCATCTTTAGACATTGAAAAAATCCACACCCCCCTCGGTAACACGGTTATCGTGGCTAGAAAATATAAATCAGGTGCCTCATTCATAGTTATACAGCCTCTTTTCCTAAAAATAGGTCAAGGGGGCACATGCATCAAGGGTTTTTGCATTCGCAAACGCTGCGAATCGCAAAATTTGGCCGTTTGCGAATGCGAATCCCTTTTTTGGGATGCATTAAGCTTTTTGCTTTTTTTGCAATTTAAGAAATCGCTATTTATTTGCGATTTCTTAAATTGCGATTGCATTTAAGAAATCGCAATTTTTTTTAAATTGCGAAATCGCAAATAGGTAGTGGTAAATTACCATGAAGTTTACCTTCATGGTAATTTGCGAAAACTTTCAGAAGTGCACAAAAGTGCATTTTTTAAAGTTTAATTTTACACACACACGTGCCCTTGGGGCATGTGTATGTGAAAAATGTACTTAAAGGTACATTTCAGGGGTGCAGGGGGCGGTCCTTTGGACCCCCCCTGCACCCTTGAAATTGCATTCACATTTTGCGATTCCTTAATTGCGAATCGCAAAATGAGAATGCCTTCACATTAATTCCTATGGGCCTCTAGGCCCTTAGGAATCAATGGAAAGGGATTCCTTAATTGCGATTCCCAAATTGTGAATCGCAATAAAGGAAAATTAAGAAATCGCAAAAAAAAATGCAATTTCTTGATGCATAGCCGTTTGCGAATTCTTAATTGCGATTCCTTAATTTTCAGAATTAAGAATTCGCAAACGGGAACATTGATGCATGTGGCCGTTAATCCCTTATGCCTATTATTGTGTACAACTCAAAAATACACAATATGAGTTCAATATATTCCTTACAAAGTGAAGACACTCAACAATTACCAAATCCTGATGCTTTTAGATTTGAAAACATAATTTAATGATATGAGGTCAAAATAAAGAATAAAGAATTCAAAATCACACAAAACTTATTTTAATTGTTGATGTCAGTCTATATGTCCTCGTTTGTTTAGTGCAACAGTATCAATTAACTACAATGAATGCCTTTTTTTTTTTAAATAATCCCATGTCGCTAAGAGAAACTTATTATGAATTATCTTATTAGTTATTATTTAGAATGGAGATTTTCACATTTGACCAAAAATATTCCATGAAATAAATTGCTAATAACTCCAATAAGTAAATGTAACAACTAAGACTGTCCTCAAGGGATATCCTTTGATAACTTAATTCAACATACAAGAGTGCAGAAAACCATTAAGGTTATTAAACGAACCCTCACCCACCAACCTTGTTGGCGGCATGCTTCATCATTGGGTTCCAAGCTGGGCTGCCGAATGCAACCCAGCTGTGCTGCAACACCTGATTACAGAGGAGCAGGAATTTTTTTGTGAGGCTCCAGGAGGCTCCTGTAGTCACACATTCGTCAAGGAATACCTCCCGCATGAAAACCTACCTCTGTCTTCAGGGATCCCGCCGACCTTCCAAGGATATCCCTTGAGGACCGTCCTAGTTGTTACATTTACTTATTGTTTGTGTAAGAGGACGTACTCCAATTCTTCCTTGCTCTCTCCTTCTGTTCCTAACATAATAACAAAGTAAGGAAAGAAAGGGAGGTCCCCTACTAATCCGATGAGGGACAGGGGGAACGTACAAGAAACAAATAAGTCCCTAATAACAGTGACATGTTGTCACAATATAAAACAGTCTATTAGAAAATGCGGGTAGTCAAGAAATTGCACATTTTGGAAGGACATAGCAATTCTACAGTGTCATGAGGTCAACAATACAGTTACAAATTAACAAGAGAAAAATCATATGTTTACATTAAGAATTTATTAAATACAATTATGTACAAATATCATAAAAACCATAAAAAACATTTCATTAAAAATACATCATTGTGAGAAAACAGTTGTCGACGCCGCGTTCCAGTATGTGATTAACACCTTCTTCAGAACAGTTTTCTTACCACAGCAGAGGTGCTGTTAGACTTCAATTTGTCTCACCCTTCTGGTGATTAAAATCCTTGGGATTAAAATCATGCAGAGAGAGGCGAATGATGACCTTCTCTGGAAATGTAACCATATTATGCAAGGTATTTGCAGTGTAGATATGTGTACTGGTGCCACCGTTGGTTTACATGACCGGGGTACGAATAAAATTAAATATTTCCAACCGTTGTGTTGTGATTGGAGTACAGATATTAAACTGATGTGCTTTCTCCTATATGGCTCAGCCCAGATGTAGGGTATTCAGGTCCACTTTGACTAGCATTTGATTGACCACCTGTGAATTTTACTGCGACCTCCCTGCTACCAGCTGTATATAAAGACCAAGTGTGCTGGTTGTGTGTGAGGCTCATCGAGCACTTGCTGTTGTGTCACCGTACCGGAAGCTTCTTTGGTGGAGAGCGTAGACCCATTATCCAGCCACCAAGTCACTAAGCTCTTGAACCCTGAATCAAGAGTTGGGAAACCGAGAACCGAGAACAGAGACCCGCAGGCACCCAAGAGAGTGGGGGGGTGGGGGGTTTGGTTCAGTGTGCACACTCCTGCCGTGCTCGCACTCACCCACCTGCAATTGCTGGGCTTTACGAGACGAGAGCAGACACAGCTGCGGGGCCGAGTGAGGCCTGAATGAGAGCCGTGTGAGAGCCTTCAGGGAGCGTTCACGGAGTGGTGCCGAGCTGGAGGTGGAAGCAAACACATGTGCGAGAGCAGCCTAAACAGGAGCAGGTGAGGCGGGACAGTGTTGCGTTGCCGCTGCTGCTCGATCGTTAGCTCGCTTGCTCACCTAAATGCCTGCCGGTCCCACCTGTGCAAGAGCACTATCTGTTACTACCTGAAACTCGGCTCAGTACTGTGGCTCCTGCAGAACCTAGAGGCATCCCAGAGCACCCAGCATCATTCCCTTGCATTTCCCAGGTCTGTAAAAAATGGAGGTATACTTAAGGATGAGGCAGAGGTGTGTGGTGGGGGCCTGGGACCACAGACTATAGCCCAGGGTACTGCAAAATGAGAAATCCTCAGGAGAGCCTCCCGGCGCTGTGAAGTGTGCTGTGGAGTGACTGAGTGACTGAGGAGTGACTGGCAGTGAGGCAGGAGGCAGATGCAGGAGCAGAGGCTGGGGAGCAGCTCAGCCCCAGGATAGCCCCATGACAGCCTTCTGATAGTACATTGCTGTTGTTGCTGTTGTGTTGCCAGATGTCCTGCACCTCTACCACAATAGTGATTGTGACTGAGCAGAGGGAGTAGAGTAAGTAAGAACAAAAGCAGAGAGCAGCCTGGTTCTGCCTGAAGTACACTTCTACTAGGGAGGAAGTGGCATATGTCTAGAGTGTCTCCTGGAGGGTGACATACAACAGTCACAGAAAAAACAGTGGGCAAAGAACTCAGCCACCGGTGGTAGTGGATCGAATGCACTGTAAGTTTGCAGAAGTAACCAAAGAAGTGGCTTGAAGGCTCTCCGGAGTGCCCAGCTCAATACACACTAAAATACAGCAATGCGATCAGGCAGGGTGAGGAAGGCATTGGGAGAAAAAGCAGTCACGCAAAAAAGACTTGCCAAAGGGGAAAAAAGTGACAAACCAGCAACAGTAAATGGTGGAAGTTCCACATTGAAGAGTCCGTTAATTTCACCAATTGGGTCTATGTTTGAAAAATCAATATTAAACAGAAAAACGACGCAAAACTTAAGATTTCACTACTTAAAGGACCCTAATTCATCTCTCTGTGCACCCCAAAAATAGCACAATGGATACATCAAGGGTGGGATGAGCCAGCTCAAGAATCTATCCTACAGAGATTAACATCAAACTCAAGTCTACACTCCATTGAGACACAGGACCCGAGCAAACTGATGGAGAACCTAGAGACCCAAGATAAGAATAGTCTAGTTAGGATATTTCCATCTCATAGGGCCATTTTAACAACAGCAAAAGTACATGCTAAAAGAAGCAACATCAGTATCGGTCTGGAACATCAACATCGCAATTTACCACCTGCCTCAAGTAATACCTATGGGGAAAGCATGCCACGTAGTTTGGCTACAATTCATAAGCCTGACGACCCGATTAGATCAAGCACTATTTCTTACACACTGCTGAGCAAGGACAAGAAGTTTACCCAATATGACTTGTAATCAAACATAGATGACCTAGCACACCTTTGGTCAAATCATGGCCTATCGCTAACTGATGTGGACGACTCAAGGGCGAGTAAACATGTGGACATTACACAGGAGATAAAGGTGGAAGGAAACGAGGATGGAAATGAGAATGAGGAATTGGTCACCTCACGGGTGAGCAAACCTGTGGAAGACACACATGTGGCAAATGCGGAGGCCCAAGGAAGGGATGAAGAGAAAAAACAAACCACGCAGGAGGAAAAGGCAAAACATCTGATCTCGGAGCCAAAGTTCATTCAAACCCAACAGATAAATCTGGAGAATTGCCAGAAAAAGGGACCATCGAAAGCAATAAAAATGGGCAAAAAGAACTAATTCCATCAGTACTGCAAGCACTGCAAATGTCAACAGCAACGCTGATAATGCAGTCGGATACATTGAATATACAGATAGACCTCATGAATATCATCACATCATATATAGCTGGAATAAATGCAAAGCTTGAAGATTTAACACATTTAATAAAAAAGAGTACCAGTAATTTACTCACCACGGGAATCAATTAGCACATCTGGACCAATAATAGACAAACTAGGAGGCATATTCTCAAGGATGGTATTAAAAATGATAGCCGGTTTAGCGGCAGAAAACTGCAGCTAATGCGGCGATTATGGGCTTGATAATATGCCCTTGAGAATTCCATAAGAAGTCCATGTTCTGGTGTGAACATGGATTTCTATTGGAATTCTCCAGGGCATATTATCAAGCCCATTATCGATGTTTTAGCGGCAGTTTTCTGTCTCTAAACCGGCTATAATTTTAACGCCATACTTGATAATGTACCCCTAGGTTTTTTACCAACAATAATTGAACAGATACTTTGCTTGAATAAGCGCTTGGTTTGTGCCGGCTGTGAACTTAGAGACAGCTAATACACTAAAATCTGATGAAATTATGAATCTGAATCATGCACAGGCACCTTTAAAAATAAATCAAGAGCAAAAGAAAGAATTTCAAATTTCAACTGCTGAGATGGATGATGTGTTTAGAACTAATCAGAGCGTCATGAATGAGCAAAATGAAAAGATGAGGCCACAATCTAGAAGGCAAAAGAGGAAGGTAAGGAAAGCAAGAAACAGGACGAATGAACCTAAACTGCAGCAAGGCAAAAGAGTATATTCCATCGTTTCTAAAACAACAGCAGGTGAGCCCCAAGGTGAATATCATCCTGAATCAACCCAGGATAGTGCTATAAGCAATGAAAACACTCCCAGTGAAAATCTCAAAGGTATAAAAAAGGAAAAAGTCCCCAGAAATTACATTAACAACAAACTTATGAATGAAATCGGGTATTGCTTGCTAGCAGCACCCAAATACCCCAAGAAAACTGAGTCAAAGGGTAAACATGCAGTTTCCATAGTAAAGCAAGAAGAAAGTGATAGAACATATAAAGAATTAAACACTGCAGTAAATAGCAATAAGCCTGGAAAACATGACCTGTTCTTATCAACACAGCAACATATAAATGAAAATAAGGAGGAAGCATGAAAAGAACGGGTCAACTCAGGGGATAATTTAAATACTTTAAAACGGCGAGTTGCAGTGAAGTTAGATACCTTGTTAAGCACGGATCTAGTGGTAACCAGGGAACCTACTCATACTAATGACTGGAAATCTGCTACTGAGGAAATCACATATGCTGAGAAAGTAAACTTCTTTACCTTGTCATCCAGTAAATGAAATGGCAGTTCAAGGTACCCCAGCATTACACCAATATTCTATACAAACCAAGCAGCAATGTCCCTTTTACGATCAACTAAGTATCTTTATTCCCAACCAAGTCAAATGTCAGACTAAGAGTATGGTGGACAAAGACATAAGAAGGGGAATGACAACTAGTGCCCAGGTAACTCACCAGCTAATATGGACTGCAGAATATGAAACACACGGAAATTGTGACATCTTAAATGGAGGCAATATCATGTAACTCATGGCAAAAATTCAGGAACTAAAAAACATACAATCGTCAGATCTGGTAGCAGTCCGATTTCTCCCAGGAGATAATAATAAAACAAAAGAATGAACATTAACTACATAGCAGACGTCGGAGTTAGCACATCTAATATTAAGTAGGTCTGATCAATTTTCCGCCTGGGGAATTCAGTTAATAGCACCGGTAAGACCTCGTTATCCATTCAAACTGAAAGAAACTGAAAAGAAGGACACGAAAAGGATAACAAATCAAAATGAAGTTCATGCACGGATTTATTCAATTGTACATATTGCAAAGGGTAGGGGTGACACAGCCCAGACCCCAGATGGATCATAAAAATTGAGAGAAAGTTGGTCGCATGAAGATATTCCAATAGCGGGTTATACCCACCACACAGTAGCTGCGGAAAAATGTAAGCATTATGGTTGGGCAGTCCGAGGATTGATAGTATATGTATCCATAGCCATAAAAATAACAACAGAACAGCTGAAATCACCGGAACCCTGTACATAACTTGTAACATTTTCAGATGAATACACAAGTACAGGTAAAACAATGCTACTAATTAATCACTACACACAACCGAAGGCTCAAATAAAAAAGGAGAAAAACACCATTCTAATTAAAACAATATCAAGACTGCATTGTAGTGAGCCTACTTTGAACCTAATAGTGACAGGAAATTTTAATTCCAATCTGATATTTACGCTGGATGAAGATGAAATCTTAACAGCAGATAACTAATTTTGGTGTGTTCCACAGCAACATCACCCTGGGATTTCTCATGTGGACCGTATTGGTCAGCAATTAGTAACAGATCTTGAGTTTCAACATATGGAGGTGCTTAACGGAATAACGGACGAAGATGGTCTGTCGGAAAAATAGTATTACGGTCCAAGGGCGCAATCGAAGTTAGATTTTATACTTATAACCCTTCCATTGTTGCCAACATTAGTTCGCTTCTACATTGAGTACACCACCTTTAGTGATCACTCAATGCAGCATGTCATCTTTAATCTAAACACACCAAGATATCATTTTACTCATTCCCAAGAGGTCGAAATTACCTCATTTAATCTAAAACGTCCGAAATGGACAAACACAATAAAAACAGATTTGTTTTTAACAATAAAGGGTCTCCTGGCAGAACAAGCAACAGAATCCAAGAACAGAATGCAAGCTTAGTCGCAATTATGAAATAAATTAGCAAAAGTAATGAAAGCTCCGGAAATAAGAGTTAAAAGATATCGATATGATAAAAAAAATCTACCAAATGATCGACAAATACTAAAGAGAGAACTAAGAAAAGCACAAAGGAAATTGAATGTAGACAAATCCAAGGGGACATGCTGAAAAACATTTGAACACCTGAAAAAATAATTCAAAAAGAGAATATGGGAATTTTAAAAATCGAAAGCCGCGAGTTTCTGGTCCAAACTAATTTATAATGTGAGGCATTCAAATTCGAATAAATTCTGGCAGACAATAAACAACCTGTCAAGACCTCGAAACGCCTTAACACCGTACACACAAGAGCACGAATGGGTTAATTTCCTCATGGATAAATGTAAAGAAAAACAACTCCCAGACGTGGGTGCTTGTCAATTGGTGATAGCAACGCTGACCTCTGAGAATGATCTGATGTCACAGACAAAGCAATCAACTTACACAACAGAAGAAATAACAAATATAAAAAAGAAAGGCAAAAGTGATGGAGTTCCTGGCCCGAACGGCATTCTGAAATCCACTTTTAAACATTATTCGGGGTACTGGAGTTTGGTCTTAGAGAAACTTTATACTGACTTAGAAATTAATAATCAAGTTCCAGACGTTGGCAGGGATAAATCATTACCCCTATTTACAAAGGAGGTGACAGATCCAATCCTAAAAATTATAGGCTAATTGCATTACAGGATTTTGAAGCCAGCCAACTATTTTCCGTCACTAATCCTTAAAGATCTAGCTGACTGGTCTAGAGAATGTAACTTAATACCAAAAAATCAAACAGGCTTTTGAAAGGGCATCTGAACTATCTCAAATATCCAGTCATTTACACTGATTGCTGAAAAATGCAAAAGCATAAAACAGGATCTTCACCTGTGTTACATAGACTTAAAAGCTGCCTTTGACAGCGTAGACCAGAAACTTATGTGGTCTAAATTAAAATCTTGGAATATACCGGAGGGAATATTGAGGGGTCTATTGCTGTGTTATACAGATACCTGGGTACTTGTGAAGCTTGGAAATGGATCTAAAATATCCCAAAAAGTGTACTTTAACACAGGACTGAAACAAGGGTGCTTGCTGGCCGGCACCTTTTTAATGTATTTATCCCAGACCAATCGAGAAAGCTTGATGGAATTAATTCACATTCACCAAAGTTGAGAAAACTACAAATGTCGCATCTTGCCTACGCACATGATAAAGTTCTTTTGAGCTTGAAAAAGGTAGGTTTGACAAGAATACTAAATGAACTCTCTGAATTTCTGTCAGTAAATAAACTGGAACTCAATTTCTCCAAAACTAAATCAATGCTTATTACAAACTGAACAGCCTCGAATCACAACAATAGACGAAAAGGTAATCTGTTAGAGATGTATCATGCTATAAATATTTGGGATTTTATGTAGACGATAAATTATCATTACAAGATCAGAAAAAATATATGACGCCGCAAGCTGGGGCCCAACATTTGCCCTTAAAGCACTTGCAAAGAACCTGGAGGGACCATCATTAAGACTGTTATTGATGACTATTTAAGCTAAAGCAATGCCAACATTATCATACGCCAGTGCTCCTATGCATGGGCCGGATTTAGAAACTCTATACAAACTAATGATGAAGATTTATAAAAAAGGTTCTTCAGCTCCCGAACAATGCCTCACCAGCATAAATACGCTTAGAGTTCGGGCTACTGAATGAAATATTGGGCAGACTCTACACATACATAAAAGTATGGTATCAGATAAAACAAAATGTAGAAGAAAATAGTCTCAACTAATTATTATGGCAGGAAATGGAACAGGGCAAATATTCACCAGTCTATACATTTTTGGAACATGCGCTAAAGGTTACCTACACTACTGATCTTTGGAATAAACATATGCCCTACCAAACATTCAAGTTAACATTAAACAAGGTTCCACTCGCTGCTGATTGATAAAGAATTATTTTCCAAAAGTACTCATTCTTGGACAGTGATCAATAGTTATAAAATACTGAAACAAGCAGCCTATCTGGACTCCACTCTCTCTATTTATGTAAAAAGACAATTAATAACATTACGGTTTGGACAGTTCACTACTTTTGCGGACGCTCTGCATTGGATGCATACGGAAAACGAAAATTGCCAGCATTGTGGTTATAAAAAGGAAGATTTGGTTCATCTTGTATGCCACTGTAAAACATTGCAAACAGCACAAATTACATTATTACGGAGAGCGTTCATGGACAGAGGCACAAAATTGTGTAGAACCGCTATTATAAAAGGACTCTACCGATTCTCAAATAAACTGCAAATTGATTAAATTTTTCTGCATTTATGGGCAAGAACTGAAAGCTAAAGCAGCTCAATGATAAAATCTGAAGAATACTTTTACAATTATGTATATTTTTTTACTTTTTTTAGAATAATGTAACTTTTCAGTAATTTCTCTTTTTCTAAATAGTGTATGTAATATTGTCATGGTTTTAACCAACTGAACAACAAATACATTATTATTATTAGTAAGCATAATGCGCATGGACTACGCAGAAATAGACTGAAGGTTGGAGACTCTAAATCTGCTGCGCTCTTACGGAGGTGGGAGAGCTTCCCAGTGGACGCAGGGACAGGAGTTGACCCATATTAGTTGAATGAGAAAACCATGCAGGGAGGTGGGAAAACTGCTAGTGAGGGCAATGGGAATGTTAAAAAAGATAAAGAAAGCCAGGCAGGATGACCATTTAAGAATTGATATACGCCTAGCCATGTCCAGTGGAAGCTTAATCGACCTTTCCACCTGTGTCTTAAGTCTCATCCAAACAGGCACATAGTTGCGACGGAAAAACTTCTGAGTGTTCCCTATGAATATGAATTCCCAGATATCTATCAGAGTCTGTGCACCATTGCAGGGGAAAAACATGATCACAAAACACGGTGGCATCCGTTAGTTGAAAATACTCAGACTTACTCCAGTTACTGCACAATCCAGAGAAAACACCGAAGCACTGCACATCGCACACAAGTGGAGGCAAATTGACTGCGGATTGTGAACAAACAACATTATGTCATCTGCATAAAGGAAAGCTAATAGTGTCCCATGGGAGAATCTAAGACTCCTATGAAGATGTAATTCCTGGAGATTGCAGACAAAAGGGTCCATTGCGATTATGAACAAAAGGGGAGTAAGAGGGCAACCCTGTAGGGTACTGTGCATTTAGGGAAAATGTTCTGATAGTGTACTATTTAGATGCAACCGGGCCAATGGCTCCTGATATAGCAAACAAATCAGTTCACGAGAGCCATTATGCATGCCCAGTTTTGCTAGTGTGGCATGCAGAAAGGCCCACTTGAGGGAATCTATTGCCTTTACGGCATCTAAGAGCGCGACTACTGAGGGAACAGTAGGGGAGATTTGTTTGATCACTGCGAATAAGGTGCGAAGATTAACTGAAGTGGAATGGTGTGATACAAAGTCAGATTGAACGTGAGAAATTATGCTATCCATTAATAAAGAGAGGTCGGTCAATATTTTAGTGTCAAAATTGATATGGGATAATGGCCGATACAAAGAGCAGTGGAAAGGAGGGATGTTGGGCTTGAGCCAGACTGTGATGACAGCTTCACGCAGCTTGGGGGGTAAGAAGCAACACTCAAGAGATTTGGCATGCATTTCTAACAAATGTGGGGCCAGAATCAGTTTATAGTCCTTGTAAAAGTCCCCAGTGAATTCATCCAAGCCTGGTGCCGTAGATCCGCTCAAGTTGTCTTTTGCCTGTGAGATTTCCTCACATGTGATGGAAGAGGCAAGAAATTGCTTTTGGCTGGTCTCAAGCCACACCATGGCAGTTTCAGACAGATAATTAGCAAGTACCTCTTCACCCACACCCAGGCTTGTAATGTAAAGCGTCTTATAATAGACGTAAAGTTTACAAGAATAGAAGTGACATCAGTGACTTCAGTGCCATCCGGTCACCTCAAACATCTTACGTATGTGGCATGAAGCAAACCTGCCAGTATATAGCACAGATGTTCACCTTCACCATACCAACGGGCTCTTGTGAATTTTCCCAGATAGACAACCGCAAGTTGAGTGAGGTCATAGAACTCATGCATTCATTTCAATTTATCGTCAAGCTGATGGTCATGAGTTGCGTCCCCATTGGCAGAGTCCAGCAACCAAAGCCTATCCTCCACCTTAGCAAGGTTGGCATGGATACGGCAAAGCACCCCCACATGCTTCGAGATACACACACCTCTCACATAGGTTTTAAAGGCCTCCAAAAGAGTAGAAAGGCACTCAACAGAGTCAGTATTAGTGGATAAAAATTTAGGATTAGTCTCTCTAACTTCAGAAAGAAAAAACATGTCATAAACCACAATTCAGGGAAAGCCCTGCTGTCGAACCATAGGGACACATACAGGTAAGTGTAATGTGGTCACCATAAGAGCGTAGTCCAACTACATACAAGGGAAATAAGTGATTGTGTGTAAACAGAAGAGCATGCTTGGGGAACTGTCCCAGTGGTCAATGTGAGTCTACACATTGTGCAGGGCTGAGTTTAAAGTATACTCGCCCTGTTTTGGAACCTCATGGCACCATACAAATGTCAAATTAAATGTATCAAGGAGGTCTGTGAGGGTCTGTAAAGAATGAAGTTTGGAAATGGATGCTGAGCCAGTGGAATCAAGCTCTGGTTGACGGTTGCGATTCAGTTCACCCCTCAGTAAAATATAGTTAGCCTGGTAATGACTGATCTGTGATGATAAATCAGTAAAGAAGTCAGGGGAGTCGGTGTTCGGGGCATAGATGTTGACCAGTAGCACTGTTTGACCTGACAACCCGGCCATCACAAACAAGTATCGACCATCAGGATCCGAGGCGGTCTGAATCAGCCAAAAGGGGACACTGCTATGTATTAAGATGCACTCCCCATTAGAGTAGGAACTATGGTGAGAAAAATAGCAATGCATACCCTATGTGGATAAGTACCTACAGTCCGGTCTGGGAGCCAAATGCATCCCCTGAAGGAAGGCCTTTCTGGATCCTTTGGCGATGCAAATAAGCGAGGACCTGCTTCCTTTTTCAGGGATTGTTAAAACCTCGATTATTCCATGACATGAAGGAGAGTGAGAAGAACTTTTTTCTACTAGCAACTGAGGGCATGTTATTGAAAGCTAATACTATGTATGAACGAAGCATGTAAGGGTACACCTAGTGTGTACCACAGCAGTAGAAAGGCTTCAGCAAAAAGTGATGCAAAAAAAATAATCCCCCCTCCTACTCCAGCTGAAACATAAGTTGGGGAACCATATTATCCCAAAAAGAAATCAGAATTACAAACATAGTGGTGCCTCCATAGGAGGAGACAATGTCCGTAAGAGCAAAGCCCAGGAGGAAAAGTAAAAGTATAATGGTAATAGTTATTGAACATATGAGCAATATAAGAAGAAACAGCTTGGCACAGAACCATATAATGCACAGTCCAACGAAATGACCCAATGGAGGATCAACATGATACACAAGAATAGAAAGGTGACCACATTCAGACATCAACAAAACACTTGGGACAGGTTACTACGAGCAAAGCAGGAGAAAACTTTTCTGGGACATATAGTAGAGTCTGGTCACACCCTTTTCCCTGCCGAAACTTACTTTCATTACCTTGTCTACCATTTATCACAACTTCCTAATGTTCCCTTTGGAAAACTTGTATTCTGGTTCATTGATTACACTACATCCGGCCCGCGCCAGAGAGTACGGCCTGAGCCGCAGAGTACATCCGGAATGCGGAGAGTATGGCTCGGGTCCAGAGATTCTGGCCCGACATCGGATGTAAAGACACGGTTCATAAATGATATATGTGAATACCAAAAGTCGCAAAGTTAAACTTTTGTATCAGATTACCTTTGTGAATCGACCCGTATGTCCTGTGCCCAAGTGTCTTGCAGTGATACAATATCGAAATTGTTAGTAAGTGTGGGCCAATCTTCAATTTAACTCAATATTGGGCCACATACATATATTCTAGGATTTCAAATACAATACTGGAGAACTTGCATGCATTAGGATGGGGTCAGATGTAATATTTTAACTCCAGTATAACAAACATTGACAAAACTGTAAACTTTGAGGTGGGCAGATTTGCAATTCTAACTTCAGCTTCACACACATTGGGCAAATACATATGTTGGGGGATTTCAAATTCAATATACACAAATAAAATAAATATAAATGAAGGAAGTAAAAATGCTAAAGGTATGAACAATTTTAAAATAACTACACATTTAAAAAAAAATATATAATATTTTTCACAATTATTTTAATTGTTATAAATAATGAAATAAATTTAAATTAAACAGTATCTCTTAATCAACATAACATAATATGACACAAAACCATACATAATAATAAAATATGTTATTTAAAAATATTTATTTTTGGTACTTTATAATTTTGCTTTGCTGCCTGGAGCCAGATGTGAACCCTCAGAGGCCAGCCCTGCTGTTGAGCCCTGCATCTTCACTTCCACCCAGGACTTCCAAAGTGCCCTCAAGGGTCAATTTCCAGGCCACCTGTTAAGAGCCACAGGGGTATAAAAGCCTCCTGCCATCTGAAATGTGCACTTGGATCCAGCCTGAGTGAGTTCTGTATACACAAGAGGTGTCCCACCAGTTCTCGACCCTTGTGGTGCTAAAGGTGCCCAGATGGCCAATTTCCAAACTGAGGAATGAGACAAAATTTCGTCCATAAAGTTCTCTGAGAACCAGGAGGAGACTGGGACCATCCCGCTCACCTATCTACCAAAATTGCATTGTTGGTCGGATTGACTTTGCGGCTTCTCCCTCTACGATCTTCTCTACAACCTCGAATCCGATTCATCTAATTTTTGCCAAAGGGCTATCTGACCTTGTGGAACTGTCTTTGGCTACAGCCTTCTGCTTCGTCCCAATGGGGATTTTTGAATTCCATTTTGGTGACTAAGTTAGTACGTAGAAATCTTAACCACAGCTTCAACCCATGGCCATCTGATGATGACGCTTCCTCCAAAGTCTGAAGTTAAATGCTGACCAGGCCCAATTCACTTGTATCTGAACCTCGCTCCATTACCGCTGCTCTTAACTTTAAAGTGTGACCCGGTTTTGCACAACTAGCACTTTAATCTTTTAGGTGCCACATTTCTCTGAACGATGTAAAAAATCATAACTCTGTTTTTACTGATTGGATTTTGTTATGTTGGTGTCAAATAATTAATAAAACTAAAACAATTTATAAATAGATTTGGGATTGTTTTGTGTTGTTGTTTCAATTTATTACCATTTTTGTGCTGCATACATATTTTACACATTGCCTGTAAGTTGTCCTGACTGCTTTTTGTGCTAAGTGACACAGATTTAGGCACATGATAATATTAGTGACTTTTTGTGGTTCATCCTACAAGGTATTTTGGGTGTTGCTAGACCAGGGCTCATACCTCAGTCAACCAACAGCCCAATTTCTCACAAGGGGATAGAACATTTTGGGGGGGGACTGTTGAAGATTGAACATCTGCCTAATGCTGGCGATTTATAATGCCTTGATAGTCTAGTTTTCCCATACAAGCGGAGAGGATCATATCAACATGCTCAGTTTCATTTGTGATTCAGATCCCCATATGGATCTGCCCCATTAGTGATTGGAGAGGTTTTAACTTATCTGGCCCCAAATTCATTAGACAGACCTTTAATCAATTTATCACATTATTAAATCGCTGGATCAATTTTTTTTCTAAAAATAAGTGTTAGCATTACTAATTGTGTTATTGTTATTATTCCACATAAACTTAGGCTGCTTCCTGGAAAGTTTCATAACCTCTTTTCCATATTTAAGAATAGAAAGCAATCCTCGTTATTTTCTTCCAGGCTAAATATTAGCCTCTGCAAACTAGTATGCTTTTCTAGTAAACACAGATTGTCGGCCTATGATAAGTTGAGAAGTCTCGATCCATCAAGTGTTTGTGAAATATTATCTATGGCAACAAGCCACTCAGGTACGTCAAAGACTTAGGATCATGTACCCCTTTTTCAGATGATGTCTGTCTTGTGACTTTTGGGGTGTAGGCTTTATCACTTCGTAGTTTTGCCCTTAATCAGAACTGTTTGTAGCTTAATGATCAGGTTCACTAAAGTAGTTTTAATCCCCCATTTTATTAGTTTCTTCCACAAACATGCACCAATGTAATTAATATAGCAAACAGAAAGACCAGGAAATTCAATTGAATAACTTGCTACCACAATAATTATAAAGCAATGATATTATCCATGGTGGAGTATTCCTGTCAGAATTTGGTTGTAGCAAATGCACAAGACAACATTGTCTCCACAAAGAACACTTAGTTCTATAGGAGATTGTGTACTTGTTAAAGTGACACTCAAGAGACATAGTAGCATAGATATGAAAGCAATACTCATAAGCATATCACTATCAGTAGCAGGTTAACTCCTTACAGGGTCAAAGGATTGTGGAATAATTAAAATTCGAGCTGCAAAATAGTGTACTTTAAGCAGGTTAAATATTGATCAAGGGCACCACCCAGGAGAACAGGTTCTAATTACTGTTGTAAGTAGCGGAAAAATAAATGTGCACAGTGCAACAGTTCAATAACAGCAACAAACAAGCAGTTAACCCAGCACACTCTTCTCCTTGAACTTTCAATAATTAATGAGATGTTGCCACCTCCGACTTGGCTTGCCCTCACTGCACCCATAGATATTTTATGGTGGGAAATCCCTCATTTTAATGGGATACAGGAAGGGATATTGCCTAAGTGAGGACTAAATTACAGGTCCAATCAATGTTGCATGTAGCGGCTGAAACCATTAAGGCTCCGATTATGAGATTGGTTGTCCGCGGACGGCCGACTCACGGGGTGCGGCAGTGACGGTCTCCTGACTACCGTATAATAATATGGGTGGTGGGACCACAACAGCCTTGCTACAGCACCAAGGGAACAGCAGTTCCTTGTCAGTGTTACAGTGGTCAGGAGGCAGTAATATGCGTATCCCCAAGAATATTACAAGTTTCCTCTCCGCCTCTGTTTTCATGACTGTTCCACCTACACAGCTCCTTGGTGCCTCACACCCTATGGATGCACACACAGGGTGGCACAACATGTACCCCCTTTGTGCATGTACACCAGTTCCTGAACGGCATGGACTTTTCAGTCCATGCCATTCAGGAACTGCTTTTGGCATTCCCATTGCAGTGCCCATTTTCAGGGCACAGCCATGGGAACATCAAAAACAAAGCCCACCAGAGAGGAGGAACCACTAATCTGGCAGGCAGCCTAACTCTGGCTTTGGTGGTGCAGCAGTGAGGTAGACCCTGCCCGCAAAGGCAAAGTCATAATCGGGACCTAAATGTGCACATCACAAAAAATCACCAATGACAGAGGGATATTATAATTCCTGCTATTGCATATAGTGCCTCAGTGAGAGCTTAAACTGTAGCTGCTTTCATAATGTAAAGTTCTTTGTGCTGTGCCTCTTCCGGTGCAGAGTACACTCATAATAGAAGGCATTAGGGCTTTCTGTATAATGCCCATTCATTTTCCTGAGTGGCTGATAGACCACTGTCAACAAAATTTAAATGTTTAAAATGTGCTGATTACTTTCAGTTTTTGTTATTCATAATTTCATGCATATTTTTTAATTATTTGTGTTGTTTTAAAGCATGGTGATTAATTTAAACTGAACATTTAATAATGCTATTCTTATCCATAGTATTCTAAGAAATATTTCACAGCTATAAAATATTCATTTGATGATTCTAAAGCGCATAATTCAATTTAATATACGTTACGTAAGGGAATACAATAATGCTACTAATAATAAGGTTGTCATTAGATGTACATATAAAATAATAACAGTGTGTCAAATTGCAAATATTAAGAGAAAGGAGATAAAACTATTGGGAAACACATTTGGACAAAGGGAAACCACCTTTCTATCCTCAAGATTTCTGCACATTATATTAATGATATCACCAACTATTTCCCAACTGGATACTCTCATTGAAGCCATGAAAGGGCCAAAATATTTGCTAATTGCAGGTGACCTCAACTGTACATGTGAGCCCCTTGGCCACGAAGACTACAGTCTTAGTATCGATGAGGATTTGATTTGGGGGATACCATCTCTAATGGACTGAGGCGGCGCTGCAATTAAAAAGCTTATCCTTGGAGAGGGGCCTCAGGGCAGTCAATGGGAGGTTGCCTTTAGATGCTGAATGCACTCACACTTTTAATAACAGGATAGCAAGTAGTAGACTTGATTATTTCCTTATTAGCTTAGAATTATGGCCACAATTTAAGGACATGAAGGTCCTACCTAGAACAGAGAATGATCATGATCCCTTACTGTTAACTTTAGTAAGGAAGGGTCAGGATCCGCCATGGGCTAGTACTGAAACAGTGACAGCAGATGTATTTATGACCCTAGACTGTCGGCGGCCAAAATGGGCAGTGGTATCGGAAGATGAAAGTACTCTAGATCTGACAAAGCTAACCCTCGAAGACACATTAATAGCTCTTTCCTCCCTTGAAAACACAAGATGATTCTCTTTCTGCCCATATAAAGGTACACGAGGATCTCTTTGCAAAGTTGAAAGTATTTTTCACCAAAAATAAAAGAGCTACTAGGAATGTAACTTAAAAAATCAGCAAAATGGTATGATAAGGCATGCAAGATTGCATTTAGGCACCTCTCTCAAGCAATTAGGCTGGGAGTTCCACATGAGGTTAGAAATGCAAGGTTAGAATACAAAAAAGCTAAACAAAGGGCACAGAAGAACTTTGATGAAAATAGATGGAAGGATCTGATTTACGCTAGTAATGGGAAGAATTGGCGTCAATTCTGGCAAATTGTTAAATGGGGTAGTGAAGACATAGGTCCTTTACCAGTCAACAATGTGCCACCCGAACAATGGGTTTTTCATTATGAGGCCCAATTTGCCTCTACAAGAGTCACCGCATTACCCTATCCTGGGATTATCTCTGGTGTTGTCCTAACTTTTGATATGGGGAGATAGATGGAGGTTTGGATGGCGTCCCATGAGGTAGGGCCCCTGGTCCGGACTGTATTCCGGCCGACAAATTTAAACAAGATAGAAAAAACTGGCTTAAATACATCCATATCATCTCTAATGCCTTGGTCAGAGGTGCCCATATACCAGAATCCTGGCGTGGGGCAGAAATGATTCAAATATATAAAAAGGGGTTTGTGCTAGTCCAAGTAACTACAGGTCAATAAGCCTAATTTATACCCTACAAAAGATTGTGGCCAGACTCGTGCTAGGTAGAGTAAACACATGGATATTTGATCCTATCCACATACCAAGCAGGTTTTCATCCACATGTTAGCACCATTGACAAAGTCTTTAGATTTATGATAATTTATTGGAGCACCGTGATTTTAGCAGGGGGGACTCTATATGCTGCATTCATTGACCTTAAATCAGCATTCGATCTGGTGCCACAATATACGTTTTGGGATACACTTAAGGAGGCAGGGATGCCCCCTGAGCTCTTACTCTTTATCATTAAAATGCATGAGTCCAACTTTCCCAGGTAAGGTGGGGACAACAGGGCAAATTAACGGACCGTTTTCCAGTTAACAAGGGGGTACGGCAGGGGTGTGTTTTGACCCCTACCCAATTCTCCATGTTTATAAATAAGGTTATTTCATACTAGACCGCTTACTCAACTGACAACCCGACTCGTGCCGGTTCGAGGGTGCCACTTTTAATGTTTGCAGATGATACCTTAATTTTTTCGAAAACCCAATCTGGTCTGCAACGTGCCCTTGACAGATTCACTGTCTTCTGCAACAACCACAAGCTAGTGGTTAACGTTGACAAGACCAAGTTTATGGTGTTGCATAAACATAAAATAGTAAAAGGCAGAGTAGAAATTAATAATGCGTCCCTGGAACAAACTGATATTTTTAAATATCTGGGAGTAACTATGGGTAAGAAGATGAACTGGAAAGCCCAGATAGATCTGTTGGTTCGTAGACATAATCAATTAGTAGGTGCCCTACTAAAAGAACACCGACTCTCCCACACTAAACCGGTAGGGCCAGCATTAACAATCTATAAAGGGAAAATCAGGGCATCAATAATTTATGGTGCAGAGCTCTGGTGATTCGAAAATGTATCTCCCTTAGTACTTGTTCAAAACAAATTTTTGAGATCACTAACCGGTCTCCCTCAATCGACTCCCCTTAAACCCTTGCTGTTAGACCTGGGATGCACTTCATTCGAGGAAGCAGCGGGTTTTAGACGCCTGGCTTACTGGAGACGGCTATGGACAACAACAGAGTTAGCACCATATGCTAACGCAGTAAACCACATCAGAGAAGTAGGCTTCTCTTCAAATATTAAATGGCTACAAAAGTACAAAGGCACATTACTTGATATGGGGCTCAGCCACTTGTGGGAAGACCCAGCAGGAAACTTGTTTCCAAACAAAAATGACTACGAAGCACTCTACAGGGACAGGATCAGTAATAAGTCCATGTCACTGGTGAGTAGTAGTTCCCTAACAGGTATCTTCTTGGAGCTCAAGTATGAATCGAGATTCTAAGCCTATTGGGATTTTATTACGAGACCCTGCGATAGGAAATTATATCACCAATTTAGAGTGGGCACTCTTCCGTTAAAATCTCTAACGTCGAAGTGGCACACCGCTTTAGATACCTAATGTCCTATGTGCCCGACTATGGAAGAGTATATAGCCCATGTATTGTTTGTGTACCCAGCATACAAGGGTCCGCGACACAATTGGCTTAAGCCGATTTGTTGCAATCTTGGCACGACATCGTGTAAAACAACCCTGCGAATTCTGAAAACAGATACACATGAAGATGTAGCCATAGATATAGCAAAATTCCTGAGCTGGACATGGGCTCTTAGAAGAACCAACTTGGAGTCCATCGCAGTAACTTTATCCAACAATTAGCCGGTACATATAATCAGGTGGTCTACCCCGTATGTATTGCATCTCCTTGAGAATTTGTTTAATATTTGGTGTCTTAAACTATCGTTTAATATAATGGATATTAATTTTGCTTAAAACTTTTATTATTATAGGTGATACTAAACCTCCACAGGAACACATGATTTTAACGGCTAAAAAGCCTTTTATTTGATATTTTATAGTAATTTAAACTAAAAAGATTATTGTTCCTAATGTATCTTATATAGTATTTTATGACATTGTATGTTTGTATGTGTGTCTTTTATGATTGTAAACATCGAATAAAGGCTAATTTGATGATGATGTTGATATACATTAGTTCTCGTGTCTGTCTATTACATTCATTCGACTTTCCAGGATGAATTTCATATTCATTTATTTTTCACTACTCTTGCTGGTCAGTGTGTAAGCAAGAAAAAAAGGCTAATTTATCACTATAAAAGGGGAAACAGCCACTTCAACGCAGCCGTTTCAACGCATAACTTAACCACGCATGCATTACAACGCATGTGTGGTTACCAAGAATAGCCTTTACCACGCATACCTTTACTATGAGATACGTAGTAAAGGCATGTGTGTTAAATGCTAAAAATAAATAAGGGGTCTCCCCCACCCCAAAAAAAAATGGGTGCAAAAAAAGTGGGCTTGGAAGGGTTTCCCCCCCAAAAAACTGCACCTGTTTAAGTAGCAATGTGGAGGCAATCGACGCCGTTAGAGGAAACGGAAAGACACTTCCGTTTCCTCTTTACGATGTGCAACGTCAACTCTGAGGATCATGGAGACGAGACAATGTGGAGAGGTTAGGGGAATTTTAGAATTGAAAAAATATAGCAGGGGTACAATTTTAGGGTTAAGAGCAGGGGATGGATATTTTAAAGAAGGGTTTAGGGGTGGGGGAATAACCTTTACCAAGAGCATGCCGTTACCATGCATGAATTTACACCGAAAATCGTTTTTAAAGTTTGCGTGGTAAAGGAATATTCGTGGTAAAGATTTTGTGTGGGAATGGCATTCACGTTGTAACGCATGTGTGGTAAAGGCATACGTTGCAATAGAATGCGTTGTACCGTCATACAACCTATAAAATATATTTATTTACATTAAAAAATGCAGCATACCATGTAACCCGTTTCTTTTCAACATTTTCACTTGAGCATCTCCTAAGACCCATGCAAAAAGTTAACTGCTCTTCATTTATGTTAAAGGTATATTAAAATTGCATTCCTAAAATGGTATTCATTATTAACCCCTTCGGTGCTCATGACGGAGCGGTTCCGTCATGAGCGTCGGTTGAGCTGTGCTCATGACGGAACCGTTCCGTCACGACCACACCCGTTTCTTAGAACATTCAGCACAGCGCGAAAATTCGCGCCGCGCTGAACCGGTTAAACTGGCATACCAAAATCTTCGTTCAAACAGTCTCTGAGGCATTTTCTTAGATTAAAATTATTACTTAAAAAAAATATATATCCACAGGGAGAAGTGGCTGCTCTGTTTATCACCCTCATTCCTTTAAATCATTGCATCCCTGTTTAAAATATTGTGTATTTATATTAGCTGAAGCATTTAAAAGTCAAGAATACCAATGAGTTACAGAACATGTTTTGTTCCCTGTTCCATCTGTCTTACCATTTTATATTACATGCTATAGTCTGACATAAGATTGTCCATCAACGGGAGCACCCTTTACCATTATATATTTAAGCTGTGCTTCATAATCAGGGTCGTTTTTTGTATGATAAAGACAACCCAAGAGGTGCCAGAAACCTGCAGGTGCAGTCGTATCTTATTTCTTACTTTTCTTTCACACCTGTGTGTATGTGCAACTACATTTTATTGTTCTGTAGTCTTGAATCTCATCCTGTACACAGCAAGCTACAACTACAAAAACAATATGGGACCTATTCACAAACTGCATTTGTATGCAATATTACATCTAACATAACACAAAATGCTATGCGTATACCTACATGTAAAGTTCTATGCCTCTGACTCTCCTTTCTTTTGTCTGCAGAGATCTATCCCTCGACTGCTGACATTTACTGCACATGAAGGTATAGGTTTTAGTTGTAAATGTGAGAGGGACAGAGAAGAATTGCTGGAAAATAAGGAATATTTACGAATAAAAGGGGCTAAGAATACTGAGGAGTAAGGATTGGTTATGGGAGGACTGGGGAGGTGATTTTGGAAGATACATGCACCTACCCACAAAAGAGTAATCTCATTGCTGTTAACAAAACTGCCCTTCTATAGTTACTACAGCCAAATAAGGCTGGTAAATGGCAGGCCTTGGAAATACAAAATGACATCTTGTGTAAAATGTTCCTTTGCACCTGTATTTTCGACAACACTACTTGCCACATCTATGGGCCTGATTTTGATGTTGGTCGGAAAGCATCAGTTCGCAGGTTGGAGGCTTTCCGACTGACATCAATGGTTTCAATTCTGACTGCCTAAATTCAAACTAAGCAGTTTAAATTAAAACCGGCAGGTTATTGCGCCTGACTTCCAACTGGCTCAGCCTGTTGGAGCCGACAAGTAATCTCTATACGATGGCGTTTCCGCCATCTGTATTACGATGTCGGTTCCTGACTAGCTTTCCATGTTGGGCTTTCCGACATGGAAATCCTGTCACAAAGTGACTTTGGGGGCCAATAGCAGGGCCCTGCAGCATCTGGTTGGGGCCGACGGGACACCTATGGTAGCCCCCGTTAATCCCTGCACCGTGTGGCAGGCAACTTGAGGTGCCTGCCACATGGTGCAGGGATTAACAGAATCACCCATTTTTATATGTGAGCTGGTGCTACAGCCAATTTAAGGCTGCAGAACAAACTCCCATAGAGAAATGGGAGTATGTGTAATACTGCGGTCGGGGCTGCTGACCGAAGGCAGTTCGGTCCTGAATCTGTGAGGATGTCCTCCGACTGACACCCCAATCCAGGCCTCAGTGTTTGAAAGGACAGAACGTGTTCTCTCACATCATTTTTATCACTGTCTTTTGTGATGGCACATTTCACATACTGCTCTCTGAAAGAGAGTACAGTTGTCACTGTCTGTTCCAAAGTTTGGTACATCTTTTATTCATAACAGAATGTGAATATGAGGGGCACCTCTTGTGTGGTACTTTTTATGCCAAAAGAAATCAGTGTGTTCACCAGGAGGATTTATTTTATTGCAGATGAAAGGCGGCATGGTTTGAAACATGTGGTTAAAATATCTACACACAGTTGCAGTATCCAAAGAGCAAAGTTATCCTGCTGTATTCACATGGATTTCGTTAATGATTGAGTTGCTTCTCTCAAAAATTGAAGTAAATCCTCCCATGCATACTCTGCACAACTGAGTGTTTGAAACCAAATAGGTGCACCTAGGTTTCTCAGCACACATTTCAGTTTGCCATGAAGACAATACCAATACTAATTGGTCCCATGCTGGCATGCCATCACATTAATCACATTTTGTTCCTACTTTTTATCCTTTCCCCGGACTTTGTCTGAGAAACAAGGAAATGTCGGAATTCAGCGAGAGATAATTCGTATAGATCCTTAAAGGTTTTCATATAGAAAGTAATAGTTGAATCAAACAAAAATAGTGTAATTGAGTTGAAAGAAAATGCCTTTTGTGTCTACGTTTTCACTTGTAACTTCTTCTAATTGTGGCAGATGTTTGAAAGCAATATGCCGTTACATTCATCTTCTGGTTGTGGGGATATATAGGGTTTGTAGGTTCACCAAGAACCCAAGGTACCCAGAGCCAATAACTGAGCTGCACCTCACAAGGTTTTCCATTGTGTTCCATGTGTACAGCATTTGAATTAGTAAAATTGAAAGAGTGAAATAGTTGGTATCAAGGAAACCTAGGCATTTTCAAAACTGGAACAATATTTGTAGTTTAGAAGCTGTGGTTATTTGCACAACTCTGAATTTGTGGGTACCCATACTAGCATGTGAATAAGAGGGCATTTTTCAAAATGACTTCTATTTTGCACACTGACTTACATTTGGAAGGCACAAATGCAGAGAATGACAATTGGTAATAACACTTGTTCTACTATTCTGTGTCTCCCTATAAAAACGGTACCTCACTTCTTTGGGTAGGCCTAGTATCGCGACAGGAAATGGCCTAAAATGCAACGTGGATACATCACATTTTTCCTTTTTTTTTAATTTTTATTCAAAGCAGCCGAATTAGTACACAAGAACACAAAAAAAAGGATACAGGGCACATAAAATACACTTCTACTCCACACAATATGCTCATGATAAGTAAATCAGTTTTAGATTGAACAAAATAAATCTAATTAAATACAATAATATCTCAATCCTGCATATATTCCCTGAATATTCCCCATATATTCAAACCAGTCATACGCTTCTTTGCCCCTTTCAAAGAAAACAGGCCCCATTCTATTTCGCAAGAATTGTGCATTTTCGCGCGCCACAGTTCAAACACTGGTGGGTCTTTCTGAAGCCATTCTTTAGCTATACATAAGCATGCTACGGTCATTGCAAAAAAAATGAATTTTCTATGTACATACAGTGAGTTATTCCCATTACTCCCAGGCCGCATCCCGATTACCATCATCGCAGGTGTAATAGTCAACCTTACTTTCAAAACAAATGACAGGAAATTTTCTAAATCTGATATAAATCTCGACAACTTATCACATAAAAAAAAAAATATGTACACTATCTGCATTTTCCTCTTGGCAGCGAAAACATCTGCCATCAAATTTAACCCCCCACTTAACCATGCGCACAGGAGTGTAGTATAGATCAAACATAGATTTAAAAAATTTAGCCCTCAGATTTGCAGACATAAGTACTTCCATAGATAGTGCAATAGGTTTCTCAATATTGATATCTGGTTCCCCCAAATCCCTAGACCATTTCACCTTATACTTATCCAGATTGTCCAAATGATTAGCTAATAATAATTGATATACTTCTCCAATTCTGCATTGCCGCCTAATTTTTCCTATTAAGGGATGGGGTTCCCTGATAAAATTAGCCCGCTGTAAAAATTCCCGTATCTGCAAATATTTAAAAAATTGTGTTCTGGGGATACCATACTGTATTGCTATATCTTCAAAAGATTTACAAACCCCTTCCTTAGAGTAGAAGTTCCCTAAGATTCTAATGCCCTGTCTCCCCCATGCTGAGGCAGTATTATCCTGACAAATACTAGGTAACAACTTCCCAGCATGCAGGGGTGTATAATAATAGATTTTCCCAACTTTTATCAAAGTTCGAATTCGTTTCCAAGCTTTCTGAGAACTAATTAAAACCTTAAATCTTGTGTGCTTATAATAGCTGCCATCCACTTCAGTAAATAAACATTGCCTAGCAATAGGACCCATTAACATTTCAAAAATCGTAGGTGAATTAGCCATGCTACTAGCCCCTTCACCCGTAAGTATCCACCGCATTTTCAACAAAATGCAAGCATAATAATATAAAACAAAGTCCGGGACTGCTAGACCCCCTCTCTCCTGTGGTAGAGTCATAAAACGCATTGGCCGTCTGGGCATACCTGGACTCCAAATAAATTTACCACAAATTGACTGGAGAGTTTGTAGCATAACATTTTAAACTTCTAAAGGAAGAGGACGAAATAAATACAAAACCTTAGGTAAGATCTTCATTTTGATGATATTGCAACGTCCTATTATTGTGTGATTGAGCCGACCCCATCTATCCAAAGAGTTTTTAACATTTCCAATAAATGAGTTCCAATTTACCTCCATCAGCTCATTAACATCTAACCGTATTAATATACACAAGTGTGTAACTTCTTTGAATACTCGGTCATCTATAAACTGAGTAGTGTTCGAGCACAGAATTTGTGTCTTTAGGACATTGAGCTTGTACCCTGACTTTGCCCCGAACTCTGACGCTAACCTATCGATTTCATCCATTGCACCAGCAGGGTCTACAGCGATCACAGCGAAATCATCAGCGTATGCAAAAACAGAAAATTCATAACAATGAACCAAAAAGGGAGGAATTTGAACATTATGCAATAATTGTTCTAAAAAGGGGTTTATGTACAAAGCAAATAATAAAGGAGAGGAGGGACAACCCTGCCGCGTGCCTCGGGTAATAGGAACCACATCTGAAAGCAGGCCCATTGCAGATATCTTCGACGTGGGCACCTCGTATAATGCCTGTATAGCTATCAGAAATTTCTGTCCAAAACCTTTTCACTCTATTATCTGCCACAGATACTCCCACTCCACTCGATCGAACGCTTTTTCCGTGTCCAGCAATATTAATGCTAATTCCCTTTTTTCCACACTAGCCAAGTCAAACAGCGTAACAACTTTATTGATGTGTTCCGTAGTTCCACGTTGAGGAATGAAACCATGCTGATTCACAGACACCAAGCAGGTGATAACAGAGGAAAGCCGATTAGCTAAGATTTTGGAGTACATTTTATTATCGCAGTTTAACTAAGAAATAGGCTGATATGACCCAACCGAGTCTGGAGGTTTATCTTTTTTGCAAAAAAACGCAACTGTGGCTTGCGACCATGAGTTAGGTGGTTGCCCAGCCTGCGCTTGCAGAAATACCTTCAACATCTCATCCTTAATAAACGGGAAGAAAAGCCTATACACCTCCACCTGTATTCTGTCCGGTCCTGCTGCTTTTCCTGCCGCCAAGCTTTTTACTGCCCTTTCGAATTCTATCATGGAAATCGGAGAGTCCAGCTGTTCTGCAAGCATCGGAACTAATTGTGCCGCATCCTCATATCCCGTACCATTGTTCCCCCCATCTCCTCCTCCTTGATGTGTGTACAAATCAGCAAAAAATTCCTGAAATATAGCAAGTATCTTTTGCGGGTCTGAGTGTGTCAATCCATTCTGATCTTTCATATTCTGGATAGCTCTAGCTGAACCCTTCATTCTCAGGCGCAGCGCCAGTGCTCTACCAACAGTCTCGCCAAACTCATGAAGTTGTTTCGAAATGAGATATTTCCTAGCATTCTCCTCGCTCCAGAAGCCAAGAACCCTCGACCTACATTTGGCCACTGTGTTTAATAACTCAGAAATATCCTGCATACCTGAGACAATACCTCTCGTTAACCCGCATTCCGCCCCCTGAGTGCCTCATAATACCCAGCCAACTCCTCCTTTTGCTTCTTCTGTAAATATAAACTAAAACTAAGCACTTCCCCTCGAAAACAGGCTTTAAAAGAATCCCAAAATATATCAATTGGTGCAGACAGCCTGTTTTGCAAAAAAAAATCCCTAATCCAAGTCCCCATATACTCCTTAAATTTATTATTTAAACACAATTTCCTATCAAATGTAAAAAAGTTGTGCGGCTTCCTAACCCGAGTGGCCAGAAGCTCTAAAAGTACAGGGGTGTAATCCGACGATATCCTCGGAAATACCTGAATAAGTGCACCATTTAGTAAAAAAGGGGGTGCAAAAAAATGGTCCAGCCTAACTAATTTTTTATGTAGATGTGAGTAAAAAGTGAATCCCAGCTGCTGTCCCTTTATTCTGCCCCACGCATCTGCCAGCCCGTGATCCCGAGTTAAATCATAAAGTGCTTTGAAAACTTTAGGTTTCCTTCCAACATATTTCTGTGGCCCCTCTAATAATGCCTGGTTTGTCAAATTATTATTAAAATCCCCACATATTATCAGAGGGGCTGGCCATACTGCTAATTCTATATTTAAATCGTACAAAAGCCCTGGCTCGTCCAAATTGGCCCCATAAACTGTGCACAGCGTGAAGTGATAACCTTCTAACTCACACTCCACAATAGCCCACCTACCCAGCTTATCCGCCAACCTTCGCCCACATCTCACCAAACTGCTAGCTGCTAGAATTGCTACCCCCCTAGTTGTACCGAGCTGCCCAGAGGCAGATAATAGAGTAAACCCTAGATCTTTCAATATCGTTCTGTTGGACTAAGGTATATGTGTCTCCTGTATACAGAGCAGATCGGGCCAAATTTGGCGAACTTCTGCTGCCACCTTTTGACGCTTTGCCCAGTTGTTAAAGACCTGAGAGATTTAACGTACATATATTTATCCCTTTACCCGACATTGTCATAAATATACATTGATCCTCCCTCCACAACCCCAACACATCTGTAACAAAACAAATAAAGAAAACACAAAGGCTTTGCATCTCCCTCTTGTCTTTTATAACGTCTTATATACACATTTTGATATACCATTTGCAATTTGTACCATTTCCTGCTGCTTTGAAAATGTTTCCCCCTTTTTTCCACCCAGCAAACACACCCCAACCCCTCCCACGACCCCTTCACCCCTTCACCCTGAACAACGCCCCCTCCCTGTCTACCTCCCCCCCTCATTAACGAGGCTTTAGGACTTTTGGTCCTTTAGATGCGAGCTCACCACCACCCCCCTTCCTTTACCCTCGGACAAGGAACCATCCTTACTACCAATACACTACACAAAACAAAAGCAAGAAAGGAAGAAAGGAAGAAAAAACTAACCAGACGGAGCAATCAATAAATTCTTTGGCCCTATAATCTGAGACCACACTATCCATTGTTATCTAATTAACTAATTGTGCTTCATTGAACCCAGAAATTCTTTAGCTGATCCAATTGTTGTGAAAAAACGTGTGCACTCTTTATAGATTATTTTCATTTTAGCAGGAAACATTAAGAATGTCTGAGCCCCCTTAGCTTGGAATTCGGGAATCAGTTGACGATACTGCCAACGCAGCTCTACAGATTGCTTGTACAAATCAGGGCGCACAAAGAATTCAAAGTCGCCTCCACTTCTTTTCTTATCTGGCCGTGCTTTCACAAATACCTCCTCGCGAGCAAGAAAACTATTGAATGCCACTGATATAGCTCTCGGCTTCTGGTCTCGCTGATCGACCTCCGTATCCCAATCCCACTTTGTAGCTTCCGGAAATGCTTTTCTAAAAAGGTCAACAATGAACCCTTGGGGATCCGACCCCTCCTTCCCTTCAGGAATTTGCAAAACCCTCAAGTTATTTCGGCGAGACCTATTCTCTATGTCCGCTAGCTTCCTGTTGATATCTTCCTTGGTAGCCAAATGAGTCTCAATAACGGTCTTGTGTTGAGATAAGTCATCCTCCAGGCTGGATATGCGTGCCTCAGCTTCATTTACTCGTGACAAAAATTCAGCATGTGATTTAACCAAACGCCTAACCGAGTTCTGCAATCTGCGACAAGAGTTCTGAACCCTTTGGCTCTCTTCTCGAGTCTCTTCCCGGTGCTGCATAATTGACTGGTAAATCAGAGCCAGTGAGATTTCATCCGGTTCTACCCCTGTATCAGACGGTAAATCACCCTGCTTCGCAGGGATTTCTGAGAGCATATCCTTTACATTTGCATTCAAACACAATTTTCTCACTGTTTGGAGATCATTCTCTGGCTGATCTTCCAAGTCCAAGCTGCTATGCATACTACCATCTCCCATGCTCATGTGCTTTGTGTACTGTTGGACAAGATCCTCTGAAGAAGACAACGACTGTTCTGAGAGGGAATAAAAGTCGGAGGAATCAATCTCAGGGATCTGTGGCTGGTATTCCAGATAATCTTGATTAACCACTTTTGCGCTACAATCCGTTCTATCAGCTTCCATGGATCCAGTGGCAGCCTCTACAGCCTCAGAAATAGCCTTCACACCCCTATCCATAGCAGTTTCATCTGTTGCTACAATTGTGGCTTCCGTTTCCACTAATAAGTAATTATCTGGGGTGTTAAGAGTGTTAAGAGTCCCACTGCCCTGGAACCCCTCTCCATTTTCAGCCAGCTCTACCTCTATATCAGCATCCAACTCGACCGGAGTCCCTGGACTCTCCTCTGGTATCTGGTAACTGAGCTTTACCTCCTTGCTGCTGCCTTTCAGTCTCCTTGTTCTTCACAGCCAAAAATAGCTCCGGGATTTTCTTGCCCATTGTCAGTGCAGCAGCCGCTACTTTGGCCCGAGTAGCCGCCACACCGGAGCCTAGCTCAGTTACTTTGTCCCCCTTCTCCGTCTGTACAGCTCCCCTCGCCTTAGCCTTAGCTCTCCACACCGTCAGCTGGCTCTGCGGCTGCTCCTCCCTGCGCTCGCCCTCGTCCACGGTTGTTTTTAGGTGGCATCTCTCCTCGACGCACTTCTCCCTGCACCCAGCCCTCCAAAGATCCATTGAATGCTGCACAGGTGAGCCGGTCCTCCAGAAACGCCCACCGGCCTCTGCTCTGCCACCACCACGCTCTCAACGCCGCAGAGAGCCTCAGCCGCAGCATCCGAAGCTGCAACCCGCCACAGCCCGCTCACAGTCAGCAGAAAGTCCTGTAGCCAGCGGTACGTATAGCTATACCTCTGCCGAGGCCAGAATACAATTTCCTCCCTTCTCCTTCACTCTAGCAGAAATGTCCGAGAGGTCCGGCAGGAGTGATTCGCTCACACGTCCATCGCGGACGCCATCTTGCCCCCATACACATCTTTTTCCTTTGAAACCTGACCCTTTCATTGCAATGTGCCTAGCTGTAGATTTTGGGCCCTAGTTCAGCCTAGTGAAATCAAGGATGGACTGACTTACGTTACTCTCTCCATGTTTTTTTACTCAGAATCGTCTGCAATCTCAAAATTTGCCTAAAAAAACAAATTTTCCTGTCAAGAAAATTTCTGAAATCTGCAGGGAGCCACAAACTTCCACCCACCCAGCATTCCTCTATGTCTCTCAATAAATATGGTACCTCACATGTGTCGGTAGTGTTAATGCCCGTGATAGGAAACGGCCCAAAATGCAATGTGGTCACATCACATTTTTACATTGAAAACTGACCTTCTTTTTTCAAAGTGCATTGATGTGTATTTTGGGCCCTAGTGGAATCTGGAGAAGCCTACCAAACCTGTCATTTTTTTAAACCTAGGCACTCCGGGAATCCAGGTTGCGTGGCTCTCTCCAACCTTTTTTACCCAGAATCCCTTGCAAACCTCAAAATTCATCTAAAAACAAACTTTCCTCACATTTCCATGATGGAAAGTTGTGGAATCTGTGGAGAGCCACAAACGTCCACACACCCAATATTTCAGGACATGGCCCAAAATGCCATGTGGACACATCCCATATTTCCACTGAAATCTGCGTAGTTGTTGATTTTGTGGCCTAGCTCAACCGTAAACCTAGGGTAACCCAGCAAAACTGTACATTTGTGAAAGCTAGACACCCATGGAAATACAGGATCGGGTCACATGTGTGGATCTCACCACGTTCTGTTACTCAGAATCCCTTGCAAACCTCACAATTGGTCTAAAAAACACATTTTCCTCACATTTTGTGATGGAACGTTCTGGAATCTGTGGGGAGCCACACATTTTCATTCACCCTGTATTTTGCCAAGTCTCCCGATAAAAATGGTACCTCTATTGTGTTGGTAGGCCTAGTGCTCATGACAGAAACCGTCCCAAAGCACAACATGGACACATCACATTTTTCCACTGAAAACGAACCCTTTTTTTGCACTGAGCCTAACTGTGGGTTTTGGGCCTGAACTCAGCCTCGAAATAGGAAATCTTAGCAAACCTGTATATTTTTCTAAAACTATACACCTTGGTGGTATCCAGGGTAGGCTGACTTGCTTGGCTCTCATCACGTTTTTTTTTACCCAGAATTCCTTGCAAACCACAAACTTGAACTTAAAAAATAGATTTTCCTTACATTTCTGTGATGGAAAGTTCTGGAATCCTTGGGGAGCCACAAACTTCCATACACTCAGCATTCCCCCAAGTCTTCCAATAAAAATGGTACTTCACTTGTGTGGGTAGTCCTAGTTTCTGTGACGTACAGTTGAGACATCAAAATTATCTATAACAAAACAACTTAGTTTTGCTAGGGGGTAACCTGCGTTTTTGGTCCCGGGCTCTGCAGCCATCTAGGTAAACCTACCAAACCCAGTCATTACTAAAAAAAAAAAAAACACCTGAAAGAGGTGAAGGAGGTGAGGGAGGTGTGACTTATGGGAATCCCCCAACATTTTCTTACGCAGAATCCCCTGCAAACCTCAAATTTAACTAAATAAATCACATTTTCCTCACATTTCTGTGTGGTAAAGTTGTGGTATCACCACGCTGGTACAAATTTCCTTCCACCCAGCATTTCTACAGGTCTCATGATAAAAATGCTACCTTACTTGTGTGGGTGGGCAATGTGCCTGTGACAGGGAAGGACCCAAATCCTATTGTGGAGACATCAAAAAAATTGATCACAAAACGACCTGGTTTTGCAAGGGGTAACCTATGTTTCTGATCCCAGGCTCAGTGGCCAGTTAGGGAACCCTACCAAACCTAGCCATTTCTAAAAACTAGACACACTGGGGAAACAGGGAGGTGTGTTTTATATTGATCCACCAATGTTTTTTTACCCAGAACTGCCTGCAAACCCTAAATTTAGCTAAAAATCACATATTCCTCACATTTCTGTTTGGTAAAGATGGAGGATCATAGCACCAGCACAAATTTCCTACCACCAAGTATGTCTCAGGTCTCCCAATATAAATGCTACCTCACTTGTGAGGGTGGGCCAAGTGCTTGTGACAGAGAAGGGCCCACAAAATATTGTGAGATATCAGAATTATCTATCACAAAACGACCTGGTTTTGCTAGGGGGTAACCTGCATTTTTGGTCCTGGGCTCTGCAGCCATCTAGGTAAACCTACCAAACCCAGTCATTACTAAAAAAAAAAACACCTGAGAGAGGTGAAGGAGGTGAGAGAGGTGTGACTTATGGGAATCCCCCAACATTTTCTTACGCAGAATCCCCTGCAAACCTCGAATTTAACTAAATAAATCACATTTTCCTCACATTTCTGTGTGGTAAAGTTGTGGTATCACCACGCTGGTACAAATTTCCTTCCACCCAGCATTTCTACAGGTCTCATGATAAAAATGCTACCTTACTTGTGTGGGTGGGCAATGTGCCTGTGACAGGGAAGGACCCAAATCCTATTGTGGAGACATCCAAAAAATTGATCACAAAACTACCTGGTTTTGCAAGGGGTAACCTATGTTTCTGAACCCAGGCTCAGTGGCCAGTTAGGGAACCCTACCAAACCTAGCCATTTCTAAAAACTAGGCACACTGGGGAAACAAGAAAGTGTGTTTTATATTGATCCACCAATGTTTTCTTACCCAGAACCGCCTGCAAACCCTAAATTTAGCTAAAAATCACATATTCCTCACATTTCTGTTTGGTAAAGATGGAGGATCATAGCA
This sequence comes from Lissotriton helveticus, assembly GCF_964261635.1. Lineage (NCBI taxonomy): Eukaryota > Metazoa > Chordata > Amphibia > Caudata > Salamandridae > Lissotriton > Lissotriton helveticus. The sequence continues at coordinate 1,570,578,156 of NC_136067.1, forward strand.
CCAGCACAAATTTCCTACCACCAAGTATGTCTCAGGTCTCCCAATATAAATGCTACATCACTTGTGAGGGTGGGCCAAGTGCTTGTGACAGAGAAGGGCCCACAAAATATTGTGAGATATCAGAATTATCTATCACAAAACGACCTGGTTTTGCAAGGGGGTAACTTGCGTTTTTCGTCCTCGGCTAAGCCTTACAAACCCAGACATTTCTGAAATCTAGATACCCAGAGGATTCCCAGGAGATGTAGCTTGTGTGGATCTCCCAACATTTCCTTACATGCAATCCCTGGCAAACCTAAAATTTAGCAAAATAAATCTTTCCACACATTTCTGTGTGGGATAAAGGCACCAGCACAAATCTCCTAACACTCAGTGTTCCCCCTCAGTCTCACAAGTAACACAATACCTCACTTGTGTGAGTGGGCCAATTGTCTGTGACAGGGAAGGGCCAAAAACATGTAGAGATTGAGGTTATATTACAACGTGTTGATAAGCACAAATTTCTTTTACACATTTTTAGGCTAACTCTGCTTTGGGCATCCACACAAGCGAGGTATCTCAAAATCATTTTAGCTGTTTTTGGGATGGGGTTATTAGTTGAAAGTAGGCACGGTCAGTTGGATCTAGGGCAGGTTTTTTCAGCAGGGATAAGATCTGTTTATTCTAGAAGCTGTATGGGATGCAATGTTAGCAAGGGAAAGACAATGTGGAACTAAGGTTGAGGGCTTCTCCCTGCACAGACTTGACGATGGACATGTAATTGATGACCTCTAAGAACCATGCCAACCCATTTTTTTTTCCCTTCAGAAAGTCCATAAGTTTAGATAGGGAGTTAGTACAGGACCTCTTTGGATACAATAATGGATTGGACAAGATCAGGACTTAAGGTGCCAGAAGCAAACTAGACCCCAGCCGGAGCTTTCCTAGTTTGGGACCATATCTTTGCTGAGGAAGCTAGAGGTACACTAAAGTGGGGGATGCAGAAGCATTAATTCTAAACTCTGCTGCACTATTTATTGCATTTTTTGGGCCATACACACTGGGACACAGACACTGACAGTTGTGGTGTGTCAGATCTTAATAGAAATGTATAATGACTTTAATTCCTCCAACTAGGGACACCGCTCACTATTAGTTTACCACACACACTACTACTGCTAATACTACTAGAAAAACTATTACTATTAAATAAGCAGAGTAGGATGAAGTCCTATAAGTAAGAGGGACAGACTGGAACCTGCTTCAGTGTAACCTTCAGTAGCAGAATAGAGATGCCTGTCTAAGAAAAGAAGAAAAAAGAATTAACTGATCTGTCCAAATGGTGAAATGGTGGTATGGAGTATTACACAAAAAGAGTGAAAAGATATGCATTTGAGTGGAATGTGACAATATCCTAAGGTGAACAACAGAAGACTGTCTTGCCCACATTTCCTTATGCTACATACAGGGAATATTCAGCATATCCAGAAAATACATAGAATAGGACGAGGTATAGTCTGTACATAAATAGATCAAATCAAATGGAAAGGTTTGCAAAGCCGAATTACACTTACTAATCCTAACTCCAACTAACTAAATTAAGTGAAAATTCTGAATAAACAGAAGATACCCCTTCAAATGTTGAGAACTTGCTCAGCAGCTATTAGTTCTGTACTTTTCTGGAAGTTTATTTTTTCAGACCTTCCTCTACAATGCTGGAAAGGTCAGCATGCTGAAAATTGTGCTTTTAAAACGTACCAAGGTGCATCCCACGACCAAAGTATGCAGCCTGTTGGGTACTTTAGTTTCAAGTATTATCTACATTACACCAACATCTCTGGCTGTGAATACTCTAAGCAACAAGACCACTACTTCTCTGCCAGAAAGCTAACCAGACCCATGCTGCCCATGTTGAAGTTGTAGCCTGACATGTTGCCATAAGCAATCTGATCTGTTCCCTTCTCAGGTCCCAGTTCTACACCCATTGGGTAGATTAATAAATTGCTTCACTATGACTACATGCATCCCTTCATATTCTATTCAGATTGCAGACATAGGCAGTTTGTAGTGCTGTGACATTCTAAAATCCCATCCCCAACCTCATGCAGGAAGAGTCACTCCTCTTGGGAATCCTCGCAGGCACTTCAGTCAATATGTTGAATGAACATATCATATTCATGTTTAGTCAAATGGGCTTTTGGGCCCTTCCACACTTCCTCAGATGCATTCCGATTCAACACATTAATACTACAGTCTTTGGATCCTCTCTATATGCACTTTCATTGATTCTGCTGTCCTCGTGATGACTCTTGAACAACAGGATGATTGAAATGTTTTTGATATTCACAGCAATGACTAGGAACTATGGGCTAGATGTAGGTAGCTATTACCGGTCGGTAACGGCCGAATTTGGCCGTTACCGACCGGTAATAGACTTTTCCTATGTAGGAGGCTTTTTTACACATTCGGTAAATACTGAATCGGTATTTACCGATTCGGTATTTACCGAATCATCATTTACCGATTCGGTACTTACCGAATCGGTAAATGAGATGTAGGAAGCACTGTAAACAGTGCTTCTGGGCTTTAAGGATTCGTTATTTACCACCAACTATTAGTTGGTGGTAAATAACAAATTCCTATGTAAATGCAAATATGTGCATTTACACCTGTGCCATGTGACAGACATACATGCCCTTAGGGCATGTATGTGTGCCACATGTGCACACAAGCACTAATCAGGGGTGCAGCAGGGTGCCAAAGTGACACCCTCCCACCCTTGACTTTTTCCCAATTTTAACAAATCTGTATTTACCGATTCGGTAATTGACATTGAGGCCCATAGGAATGAATGGCAAATACCGAATCGGTAATTACCGATTCGGTAAATACCGAATCTTACTGATTCGGTATTTTTTACTGAATTTCTATCTACATAGCAATTACCGATTCGAAAATACCGAATCGGTAAAATTCGGTATTTTCAAATTGGTAATTTACAATTACCTACATCTAGCCCTATGTTCCTAGGCTAGCTACTGGGAAATACCTTGACTGAACTACTTCAGTCTTCCATGTCCCCTCTGTCTTATGGCAATATAACTTTGAACATACACACTTTATTGAACTGCTCCTATCAATGTGTGATAACGTGTAACATTTATCACTTGATTGTGAGAACCTATAAGAAACTTTGGCAATTAAAATACTTCTTGCTTTAATATACACCATTTGAAGCTGCATATTTGTAGTCAATAGACAATCTGCATTAATTGCAATATAGAAATAATTTCATAACAATTATTATATATACATCTTTCCACAGTTATCCAATGCTGTTTTTACAATCTAATGCTCAAGGTGAGGAATCATTAATGGTTTACTCACATGCTCATCCAATGTTTATAAGATGTGCATTTCAAATGGCCATAATGGATGATGTTGAGGGATGTATATGGTGGCGAGAGACTTATCAGACTTTCAGTACCTTCCATTTGCATGAGTGCCATCACGTTAAGGGGTTAGCATGAGCCTTCAGCAGTTTCTTTTGTTGCTGACTGGATTTAACCAACAGTGAATGGACTCTCCAAAGGAAGCCATTCCACCATTTTTTGATTTGAACTTGTTGATTTGGGAGTTTTTAAACATTCTTCACTCTGTCCATAGCTCATGTCAATATTGTCCTCTGCTAGTTGAGATTGGTGGTATGTATCCATCACCCATCAGCACAGGAAGCAACACCACTGGATCGCTCATCATCTACCTGCAAGGGAAGTGACATTACTAGTTTTACCACCAAAATGGTCTTTAAAAGAAGAAGCCAAGCAAGAGAGGACTTCATTTCCCATCACCCATCAGCACAGGAAGTGATATCACTGGAACTCCCATTATCCATCTGCGCTGGAAGTGACATCATTGAATTTCCCTTCATCCATCTGGAAAGGAAGTGATATCCCTGGGTTTCCCACCAAACCCATCTTTAAAGGAAGAAGCCAAGTAAGACAACTTCATTTCTCATCATCCATTAGCACAGGAAATGACACCACAGAACTTTGCATTACTCCCCCTCCCAGGATCTACTTAATGGCAGCTGCAACAAGGCACGCAGCAGGCATACAGCTGGTGTGCTAAAGGCAAGCCCACCTGGGCCCGTCCGTGCCTAGACCGCTCCCAGCTCCAGACACACTGATCTGAGCACAACGCAGCAAAACACTGCAACACTCTTTAGGTCACTAGACCTCAGACACCATTCTAGATCTGGGTCTGGTGGCTCAGTGGACTAATGCAACAATTGCAGGGGCCTGTGTTCGACCTCATGGTTACAGGTTCAAATCCCGGCTGGTCCACTCAGCCTTTCAACCATCTGAGGTCGATAAAATGAGTTGGGTAACAATAAACATCTGTTATTCAGCGCCAAGAGACCGGTACATGAAGGTGCGCTTTACAAATACACATGTTATGTTACCATTCACCCAACTGCTGACACACTGTGCATCACACCATGGTAGGAGCTTTCACCTGCACCCACTGCTAGTTCTCCACATCCACAGAGAACACTACCCCTTTCATGGAACAGCTGCACTTCAATCTGAAAATCTTCAAAACTTCTTCCGGGAACCCTCGTCTACCAACCACCCAGACCATGAGCCACCTTTACCAACCTCATAATCAACTCTGTTGCTCCATTCACCATCGGCTCCAGAGCCTATAGTCTCCTCCGTTACCGCAACTTTCACCTGGATGACCAAAACTGCCCCTGCCCCACAGTCCCCTTTGAAAGATTGAGCAACATTAGTCTCACAAAGCTCATCTCAGAGCCAGGACACCCACTGGACACCATCTTAACTATAATTGACAGCATCAAATACAACTTCAGCACACTTCTGATATGGACAGTCCACTTCATCATCCACTTCCAAATTGACACACCTCAAGTCAACACCCATACCAGGTTCAGCATTCATGATTAGGAAGGAAATGGGGAGCCACTTACAACACAACCAACAGAACTACCTACATGGTTGCATTCAGATACCACCACTAGCAAATAAGAGACACCAAGAAAAAAGCACTAGTGGACAGAATTGAAGGAACATCTAAAAGCTGAAAACAGATCTTCTAAATCATCAAGGATTTTACCTCACCGTCAGCCACTGTCAACAACATCACAGCCTCCAGGCAACTCTGCAACAATTTAGCCAACTTCTTCCACATAAAATTGCATTCATCAACAGCAACTTCATATATCAGCCCAGCCCAGAGAACTCATTGCTAACCTACCCACCACCAACCAAGACAGCCACCTGACTGAATAAACAACCCTTACCAGAAAGGACACAGTGGCAATAATGCAAACTATTCACTCAGGGGCCCCAACGGACCCATGCTCCAACCACAACTACAGCCTGGGATGATCATCAACCACCTCCACTTTGATCCACATTATCAACTCCTCCAGCATGTCTGCCACTGTCTTGGATGAATGGAAGCTTTCAGAAATCAACACCCTCCTCAAGAAGCGACCCGAATCAACTGAGCAACTTCCGATCAAACTCCCTGCTCCACTATACAGCCAAAGTGACTGAGAAGGCTATCAACAAGCAACTCCCAACCAACCTCGATCTTCTAGACAGCACTTAATCATGATATAGACATGAAGGAACCATTGCACTAAAAAAACACTCATCACTGCAACCAATGGCATTCGAATCATCTTGGAACAAGGAGAAACAGCAGCCTCATCCTCTCTGACATCACTGTGGTCTTCAACACTGTCTCCCACATCAGAAAGCTCCACGAGATTGGCACATAAAGATTCATACTCAAATGTAGCTGCTCCTTCCTCATGGAAAGAACACAAATGGTCAGGCTGCCACCCTTAACAGTAGAGGCCAAGAAACTGATATGCACAGTCCTACATGGATTGTCCCGATGCTCCACTCTTCAACATATACGTGCACCGTTTGCCAACATAATCTTATCACAAGACATCACCATCATCTCCTATGCTGATGACAGCCAACTCATTCTCTCCCTGATGGACAAGACAACCACCGAAAGAACCAAATTCACTAACTGCATGATCATGGTGGCAGACTAAATGCGAACCAACTGCTTGATGCTCATCTCTGACAAGACAAAAATACTGGTCTTCACTAACAATATTTACTTATTGGACGCTACCTGGTGGCCGTTGCAGCTAGGACCAACACCTACACACACAGAAGATGCAAGAAATATAGGGATCATCCGAGACGAAAGCTGAACATGAGAGCTCATGTCCATACTGTGTGCACCTCCTGCTTTCACATCCTACTCATTCTGTGAAAAATCTTCAAATGATTGCTACAGAACACCAGATGCATTGTCATGCAAGCCCTCATCACCAGCAGGCTAGATTACAGTAACACTCTATACGTCAGAATTTCCAAACAACTCCTACACAGACTCCAGAACACCAGGAACACTGCTGCAAGAGTCATACTCATCCTCCCATGCCGCACCCACATAATACAGCAACTATGGAAGTTTAACTGGCTCCTCATTTACAAGCGCAGCCAATTCATACGTCTCATGCACACGTACAAAGCCCTACACAACAGAGGACCAGAATAGCTTAACAGAAACATACACTTTCAGCAACCTATCAGACGCCTACGCTTTGCCTCACTTTCACTCTCACTTGCACACTCTGCCCACATCCCAAAAAATGAAACTGGAAGTCACTCATCCTCCTTCATCGAACTACCTGCCACAGCATATCAGAGCCTTCTCCTCAAATATTGAGCTCTGCAAAAAGCTTGGGGCCTTGCTCATTGTATACATACCTTAGGGACCACACACCTACACACCAGCCCAAGTGCCAGGACACCCACCTAGGAGAATATTTAACTCTGCAAATCAACATATTATATAACATATGCCGGAAACAAGTAGTTGGGTGTTGATCCTCACAAGTGACATCCAAAATATTGTAAGTGAACTTCTCACCTTTTGATGTTTAACTCATGTTTGTACTGGAAACAGTATTGGGCCATATTTAAAGGGAAGTGTACCACGGACTGTGTCTGGGTAGTTTGTAGAGTTATTTATTTCTTAGTTGTTTATTTGTTAATTTATTCTTATAAAATATGCTCGTCCCAAGGGGACTGATGTAGTATTTAGACCACTGAGTACGAGGGAGTGGAAAGGGTCAGGGATAGAATATTAAATAGAAAAGCAAAATAAAGACCAGGGACAAATGGGTGAAGAGTCAGACATTAAAGATGTATAATACTGCAATGTAGAATGTAAAAAGAAGCTGAGACTGGAGAGGAAGATGAGAAAAGGCAGGCTGTAGTCTGTCAGGAAAATTCAATGTGAAGGGAGAGACTAATTGCTAACTTCTAATTAATCTGAGATCGGCTTCATTTTGAAGCTTGTGGTAGCAGGTCCTGCCCCAAATTGCCTAACTTTAGTGCTCCACTGTATTTCAGAAACACTTTCACTACACACCTGTTGACACAGAACAGCAAGATCAGTTACATCTGAAGATCATCTCTGTTTTGAGAAACACTTCTAACACTTTTTGTTTCGGCAGGAAACTGCTTTACATGGCATGATGGTCTTAAACAGGAAAGAACAGGCAATGTCTTCCTCGCACTTGGAGAAATGTTACAGGTTGTCAGAACTTGTTTGTTGTTTTTGAGATACAACTCTCCACTTTGAGGGTGTACCTTTGAAAAAATGTCAGCCAGCTTGTCATGTAAACATGGCGTTGTAGGCTGTGCTGCTTTGAAAAATACTCCTACACGGGCAAATTCAGTGGTAGTATTTCAAGTGATAAATCCATACCTGTACTGTGGGGTTTCTACATATAGTTTTTGAGTTGCTGCGGACTGGCAGAGACACAAATTTGCAGAAAGAGAAATGAACAGGCTAGATTTTTTTTTTTATGTTTGAAAGCTTTATTGAAACGAATTTGTCAATACAATAAAGTGACATCAGCAGAACAAAGCGAAAAAGGGACAATCATGGGAAAGAAAGAACATAGGCAACTGATGGCACAATGAGCAGAAAAAATCAAAGCATTTTTAAAAGAGTTTTCATAGGAGGGGGAGGGAGGAGAAGGGGAGGGAGGGGTAGAACCATGATAATACAGTTAAGAATAAAATAAAATAGAAATAAGCATGTTAAAAGGTGGCAATAAAGTACAGTAAACGCACAACTAGCTAAACGATAAATGGAGAAAACACTTTATCAAAACAAGTGTAAAAAGAAGAAACTTCTTTAGTGAAATCTAAAAGCATGAAACTACAAGCAGGAGTACAACTGTTCAAGGAGGTTTAAAATTATCAGAGGAGAGTGGAGTGTATGTCTTTTTAGCGGATTGATCCAAATATAGGGTAAGAGGCAACCAATATAGTTCAACATTGCGAGAAGGTTTGCAGGAGGATGCAAATGCAACATCCAATCTATGAGAGTGACATAGAATGTTCCACCAGCATAATAAGGAAAGTTTGGACAAAGACTTCCAATTGAAGAAAAAAAAAGATTGAGTAAGAGATGCAGTACGGGAAGTCTTTAAAGATTTAGTCCAGAGTTTATCCCAAAGGGAGGTTGGCCACGAACAACAAAAGTCCTTTTCCCAAGTTAGTTCCAATTTGGATTTAGGACGGGTAGGATCAGGAGCAGAGAAGTATCGATATATAAGAGAAGCTTTAGGATTTGTAGAGAGAACAGTAAGTAGAGAGGAAGGTGAGGTGGGTGAGATATCGGATGGCAATGAGTAATATGAACAGGCTAGATTGACCTGATTATTTCCAGAGGAATTTAATTTCAATAACTTTGTAATTTTTAAACATTTGTATTTATTGTTGAAATAATTCTGTTGCACAACAGAAAAAGCAGATGAAGAAACATGTATTAATTTAGTTATGTATTAACATACTATACTATACTATGCTGATTTGTAAAGAGCATAGCTACCCAAAGGCTACCCAGCCCTGAGTGGGTCACAGATGCAATAGCTGACTAAACTTATACTAGGGGCTAGTGTGGATATAGCCAGCTTTTAAGCATTTTCCTAAAACTAAGCGTGGGCGTAAAATCCGTTTCGCGGGCGAATTTGCAGATTTTTGACGATTTCGCGATCCGCGAATTGCGTGAAATAGCCCAATAATAACCAAATTCGCAAGCAACTAATTATTTTGCTTGGTCGCGCTTGAAAAATACAATATCGCGCGCGCGGCGTTGACTCTGAGCCTGCCGAGTTGTTTTTCTCCCGTTTTTGCGTGTGCTGCGCCATTTTCGATCTTGCTGCGTGATCGCGCAAGAGTTTTTCTAACGCAATTACGTCATCGCGGCTTGCCATCTTGCACGGCGAGAGTTTGACAACGCGAGTACGTCATAAATGCCCGCGACGGCGCGCAGCTGACTTCCGGCGGGAGATTTGAACAGCTCGCGTTCGCGAATTTGCAAAAATTGCAATTCTGCACAAGATATCCACCGCAGGAAGCATAAACCTTGTGAAAATTATGATTTTGATCAGAATAACTCCTCAGATTGACATTTGGCTGCACTTTTTGGTGCAGGAGTCCATTTTTTGGGGTGGGGTGGGAGGAAGGAAGTGCCCCAGAGTCTCCAACTTCCTGTTCCTGTCCAGCAGGCTCCTCCCAGTGCTTTGTCCATGTCCTGCTCACTTTTCATTTGGCTGTGGAGCTGGAAGGATTACTTTTTTTGGCTGCTGCTGGATATTTGTATTTGAGGACTTTTTGGACTTTGGAGTTTGGATCACTTTTGGACTTGAGATTTTACAAGTAAGTTTGTGTTGTTGTTTAGGGCATTGCAGTTGAGGCAACTCCAGTTCTAAAACGTTTTTCACAACTTTAACAAAATATATATTGTGGTGGTAGCTAGCCACAGTATCCAGTAGGCCCAGGGTTAGTCATGGGTGCATGATACAACTGTTGCTCTGATTTTTTTAAACTTAATTCTCATTTATGTCATGGAATTTTAGCTCACTGTTATATGGTTTTTATTTTTTTAGTTTGGGGTGCCTGTAAAGCCTCACTAGCCAGTAGGCCCAGGGGTAGTGAGTGGTGAATGGGCCTAGTCTTTCTGTGGGGTGTCTTGAATGTAAACATCATTGAGGGCATGGAGGGCATGGGATTGTGGTGATTTGTGTGTGTTTTTCGATTTTTTGGGGTGTTGATGGGGCATGGCCATGTGGGTGGGGGCCATTTTGAGGACTGGTACAGGCAGGGCCTGGCCATGTGGTGGGGGTCAAGGGGCCATTTTGAATCCAGGCAGTGTGCTTTGTGCCATAGGCCTGCATCCAATGTGCCTTGCTTTCATCCATTATGCCCAGGGGTACTCAGTGGTGCATGGGCCTAGTCTTTCTGTGGGGTCTCTTTAATGTAAACATGATTGAGGGCATGGATGGTATTGGATTGTGGTGATTTGTATGTGTTTTTTGATTTTTTAGCTGTTGTTGGGGCCTTTTGCCCAGGGGTACTCATTGGTGCATGGGCCTAGTCTTTCTGTGGGCTGTCTTGAATGTATACATCATTGAGGGCATGGATGGCATTGGATTGTGGTGATTGTTATGTGTTTTTCGATTTTTGGGCTGTTGTTGGGGCCTTTTGCCCAGGGGTACTCAGTGGTGCATGGGTCTAGTCTTTCTGTGGGGTATCTTGAATGTAAACCTCATGGAGGGCATGGATGGCATTGGATTGTGGTGATTTTTGTGTGTTTTTCGATTTTTTGGGGTGTTGATGGGGCATGGCCATGTGGGTGGGGGCCATTTTGAGGACTGGTACAGGCAGGGGTCAAGGGGCCATTTTGAATCCAGGCAGTGTGCTTTGTGCCATAGGCCTGCATCCAATGTGCCTTACTTTCATCCATTATGCCCAGGGGTACTCAGTGGTGCATGGGCCTAGTCTTTCTGTGGTGTCTCTTTAATGTAAACATCATTGAGGGCATTTATGGCATTGGATTGTGGTGATTTTTATGTGTTTTTCGATTTTTGGGCTGTTGTTGGGGCCTTTTGCCCAGGGGTACTCAGTGGTGCATGGGCCTAGTCTTTCTGTGGGGTGTCTTGAATGTAAACATCATGGAGGGCATGGATGGCATTGGATTGTGGTGATTTTTGTGTGTTTTTCAATTTTTTGGGGTGTTGATGGGGCATGGCCATGTGGGTGGGGGCCATTTTGAGGACTGGTACAGGCAGGGATCAAGGGGCCATTTTGAATCCAGGCAGTGTGCTTTGTGCCATAGGCCTGCATCCGATGTGCCTTGCTTTCATCCATTATGCCCAGGGGTACTCAGTGGTGCATGGGCCTAGTCTTTCTGTGGGGTGTCTTGAATGTGTACATCCTTGAGGGCATGAATGGCATTGGATTGTGGTGATTTTTATGTGTGTTTTGATTTTTGGGCTGTTGTTGGGGCCTTTTGCCGAGGGGTACTCAGTGGTGCATGGGCCTAGTCTTTCTGTGGGGTGTCTTGAATGTAAACATTGTGGAGGGCATGGATGGCATTGGATTGTGGTGATTTTTGTGCATTTTTCATTTTTTTGGGGTGTTGATGGCGCATGGCCATGTGGGTGGGGGCCATTTTGAGGACTGGTACAGGCAGGGGTCAAGGGGCCATTTTGAATCCAGGCAGTGTGCTTTATGCCATAGGCCTGCATCCAATGAGCCTTGCTTTCATCCATTATGCCCAGGGGTACTCAGTGGTGCATGGGCCTAGTCTTTCTGTGGGGTGTCTTGAATGTAAACATCATTGAGGACATGGATGGCATGGGATTGTGGTGATTTTTATGTGTTTTTCGACTTTTTGGGGTGTATAACTGATGTCCCTCTGTCTTCCATTGCTTTTAGGTGCACAAGAGAACCACCAGTGCCAGGCAGAAGTCCTGCAGCGGTGTGTGCAGCACAACATCACGCGACGTCATGTGTGGCCACAGACAAGACAACTCTGCAACTCGTGCAACTGCGGCCTGCTGTTCTGACATCTGAAGAAGATGGGCCCAAAGAAAGGTGGCCGTAGCGCCTCAGCGAAGAAAGTTGCCAGTGCCACTGCCAGTAAGAAGGAGCAGAAGAAGCAAGTGGCACCACCTACCAAGGAGACGGTGTGCCCACCGACACCTTTTTTGGGGAAAAAAAACTACGCCAGCAGCAGCAGCGGTGTCCGCCGGGGACCAAGCTGGAAGCAGCACCTCCGCCTCATTGGGGTCAGTGCCACCACGCCAAGTTAGGTCCAAGACCATGAGTGCTGCTGCGGCAGCTACTTTGGTTGTTCAATCACCATCGACCAGTGATGTTGGCTCTTCACAAGAAAGTACCATCCAATCAACGCCGGGTGTAACTCAGCTGGCGAGTGTCCAACAATCACAGCCGCAAAGACAACCACAAGTGCAACTAGTAAAAGCGCAAGTACATGGGCAAGGAAAGGCGCAAGTACATGGGCAAGGAGAGGCGCATGTACATGGGCAAGGAGAGGCGCAAGTACATGGGCAAGGAGAGGCGCAAGTATATGGGCAAGGAGAGGCGCAAGTACATGGGCAAGGAGAGTCTCAAGTACATGGGCAAGGAGAGGCGCAAGTACATGGGCAAGGAGAGGCGCAAGTACATGCACAAGGAGAGGCGCAAGTAGAGGTGCATGGAGAGGTGCCACTAGAGGTTCATGGAGTGGCACAACTGCCTACAACACTTGTTCCTCCAGAAGTAGGGCCCTCGAGAAAGTGTGGAGAAGGGAACCAACAAGGGACAACATGGCTACCCTCAAGCTCGCCACCCGGAAACACCACCAACTGATCCGCGCCACCAAGAAAAATGCATACAAGGACCGGCTCGACAACAACGCACACAACTGCAAGGAACTCTTCAGCATCGTAAAAGAGCTCTCCAACCCCAACGCCGGAAACAACGACATCACCCCGTCGCAAGACCTCTGCAACTCCCTCGCCTCCTTCTTCCACAACAAGATCGCGGACATACACAACAGCTTCAGCATTCAACCATCGCACACAACGACCGCAGCAACGCCGCCCACCACCACTCTCCGCACCTGGACTCCGATCAGCACCGAAGACACCATCCGCACAATGAACTCCATCCACTCCGGATCTCCAACTGACCCCTGCCCTCACCACGTCTTCAACAAGGCCGACGCGGACATCGCACCCCACCTGCGGGACATTATCAACACCTCCTTCGACACCGCCACCTTCCCGGAGAGCTGGAAGCACGCCGAACTCAGCGCTCTCCTCAAGAAACCCACAGCGGACCCCACCGAACTCAAGAACTACCGTCCCATCTCGCTCCTCCCGTTCCCAGCCAAAGTCATCGAAAAGACCGTCAACAAACAGCTGGCCGCCTTCCTCGAGACGAATGGATCCCTCGACCCCTCACAGTCTGGCTTCCGAGCCAACCACAGCACCGAGACCGCCCTCATCGCGGCCACCGACGACATCCGGACCCTGATGGACAACGGAGAAACAGCGGCCCTCATCCTCCTCGACCTCTCCGCGGCGTTCGACACTGTCTGCCACCGCACCCTAGTACAGCGCCTCGGCAACATCGGAATCCAGGAGAAGGCACTGGAATGGAACACCTCCTTCCTCGATGGAAGAACACAGAGAGTCCGCCTACCACCGTACAAGTCAGAGGCCACCGAAGTCATCTGCGGCGTCCTCCAAGGATCCTCGCTGAGTCCCACCCTCTTCAACGTCTACATGAGCCCCCTCGCGGCCATCGCACGCAAACACAACCTCAGCATAATCTCCTACGCCGACGACACCCAGCTGATCCTCTCCCTGACCAACAACCCCGCCACCGCCAGAACCAACCTGCACGAAGGAATGAGAGACGTAGCCGAGTGGATGACGACCAGCCGCCTGAAACTGAACTCGGACAAGACGGAGGTCCTCATCCTGGGCTCCTCGCCCTCCGCCTGGGACGACTCCTGGTGGCCCCCCACCCTGGGCACCGCACCCAAACCGACTGACCACGCACGGAACCTGGGCTTCATCCTGGACTCCTCCCTCTCCATGACCAGACAAGTCAACGCCGTCTCCTCATCATGCTTCAACATCCTACGCATGCTACGGAAGATCTTTTGGTGGATCCCCACCGAGACCAGGAAGACCGTCACCCAGGCCCTCGTCACCAGCCGACTGGACTACGGCAACGCTCTCTACGCCGGAACCACCGCCAAGCTCCAGAAGAGACTCCAGCGGGTCCAGAACGCCTCAGCCAGACTCATCCTCGACCTCCCACGAAACAGCCACATCTCCGGACATCTGAGAGACCTGCACTGGCTCCCCGTCAAGAAAAGAATCACATTCCGTCTCCTCACCCACGCACACAAAGCCCTACACGACCAAGGCCCGAGCTACCTCAACAACCGAATCAACTTCTACGCTCCCAAGCGCCACCTCAGATCAACCAGCCTCGCCCTCGCCGCAGTCCCCCGCATCCGAAGAGCGACAACAGGAGGAAGGTCCTTCTCCCACCTGGCCGCCAAGACCTGGAACTCCCTCCCGACGGACCTGCGCCTGACCCAAGACCACTTCGCCTTCAGGAAGAAGCTCAAGACCTGGCTGTTCGAGCAGTAACGGCACCCCCCCCCCAGCGCCTTGAGACCCTACGGGTGAGTAGTGCGCTCTAAAAATGTCGTGATTGATTGATTGATCAGGAAATTGATATTCAAGTGGAATAATCATCCGAGGAAGCCACTCCTCCTGAGGATGATCCATTGTCTTCCAGATCCCCAGCAAGAAAAAGGTTAAGGAGGGCTGCTACTACTACAAGTTCTTCTTCAAGCCCCCTTCATTCTGATGACTCTGATCTTGATTGGAACCCATCAATGCAGTCTGACAGTGAGGCACGCCATGAGCCGACAAGAGAGCTAAGCCGAAAAGGAAGGTTCCCACAAGGCTTCGACTTATGGTTGCTGACGATGAACAAGAAGTGGTGCCTTCTGCTGCTGATGAAGAGTCTGACGATGACCCAGTCATCACAGATGTCACTCCAGCCACAGCGGGCATGCAGCAGACAAACATTTTAACCCTAGCCCGAATGGCTGCTGAGTAGGATTTGGGCGGCGCGGCACTGGTGGTACCACCACCAACGCAGTTAACTACAACACCAACACGACCTACAGCTTCCATATTTTCTCGTCAGAAGGGCCGGCAGGGACCTCCATCCAGCTCGACCCCCATTACCTCAAGTAGTGGTGCTGTAAGTCAACTACAGGAAAAAATTCAGCCATGCACAACCTACACTTCATCTTGCATTGGAAGTCAAAGTAGCTCCTGCACCACCAGCAGACAGACATCTCCAGTCCCCAGTTTGGGACTTCTTTACTGTTAGCAAAAAGGCGGAAAACATGGTTGTTTGTTCAATTTGTAAAGTATCAGTTAGTCGGGGTAAGCTTGGTACCAACTATGGTACCGGAGGCCAGAGAGTTCATCTCAAAAAACACCACCCTATCCAGTGGTATAAGCACCTAAGTGACATCGATGAAGCCAAAACAAATCAAAATGTATCCCTTGATATTGCATCTGATGATGATGAGAGGCTGATCGTGCAGGGGGGAAGTGAAGAAGGTACACACAGTACCCCTGGCAGCAGCACTGCAGTGGTAGCACCCACACCCTCTACCCCTGCAACATGTATGAGGCACACTAAGAGTCTGGGACACACACCAATGCAAAAAAGTAAATCAATGAGCCTAACTGGTTTGAAGTCTGCATCATCATCATCATCATCACGTAAAACGGTCCAGCGCACCATTAGCAGCATGTTTTGGTCGGATCCGCCATTTGAACGCAACCACCCAACGGTGCGTCTCTATAACGCAAAGCTGGCTAAAATGCTAGCGCTGGACCTTCTCCCTTTCTCTTTCGTGGAAGGGGTGGGTTTTCGTGAATTGGTGGCAACAGTCTGCCCTAAATGGAAAGTTCCTAGCCGGTACTATTTTGCAAGGGTTGCTGTTCCAGCACTACATCAAGATGTGCTGGAGGTGATTGGCGCAGCTATTCTGAAGAGTGCTGTTCACACTATCCACATGACAACAGACATGTGGACCAGTTGCCAAGCCCATGATTACATGTGCATCACTGCACACTGGGTCTCTTTTGCAGGGGTCGAAAGACAGTTAAAACACAAAGATGTTGACACGGAGGAAGTTTTTCAAGCTACTCGCAAACATGCAACAGTAGGCATGTTTGCCATGGAGAAATCTCACACTGCACCTAACCTTTTGGAGGAGTTTAACAGGAAGGTCAATGAATGGCTGCATCCAAGAAACCGCACAGTTGGTTATGTTTCCACAGATAATGGCAGTAATATAGTTAAGGCCATGGACAACGGTGGCTATTTCAGAGTGCCGTGTTTGGCGCACAGTATTAACATCGTGGTGCAAGCCTTCTTGACAGCAGAAGAGCCAGTCGTCAATGTACTGACCACCTGCCGAAAAATCTGTACCCATTTCAACCATTCTTTTAAGGCCCGGAAGCAGCTGAGGAGCCTTCAATATGAACGTAAACTGCCAGTCAAAGGACTAATCCAGGAGGTGGCAACACGTTGGAACTCAACCTTTTACATGCTTGAGCGTCTGTCTGAGCAGTGGGAGGTAATACATGAGTTTGTCTTTAAACTGGGTTCTGCTCACAAAGACTTGATGCTAGAGTTGGAGGAATGGAAGCTAATTGCAAGCCTGACAGACATGCTTCGTCCTTTTGAGCTCTTCACGCGTGAAGTCAGCAGGGAGGACTGTTCTTTGACCAAAGCTATCCCATTGTTGCGCATGCTAGAGCACCAACTGAAGGAGGTGTCTTCAACGTTCCGAGATGATGGTGAAAAGCGAGAAGCATATGGTTTGGCGCAGAAGTTATTATGGCGCCTACTTGACAATGAAAGGCTTAAAAAGATACATACAGAACAACATTACATTTGTGCCACTATTCTTGATCCACGGTACAAAAAGGCACTGCCCACCAACACTTTCTTTCCTTTTTCGGAAGCAGAAGTTTCAAAGTACAAACATTGGCTAGCTGTGTCAGCCACTCGGTTTGAAAGAGAGCGGCAGAACCTTCAAGGAGGCAGCACAAGGACAACTGAATCAGCAGGCCATCCGGCGTCAAGTTCCACTTCTCAATCCGTGGCCGAAGGGAGTCCCTTTCCCTCACAGCCGTTAACGACACCAGCAACCATATCATCACCCTCACCTGCACCAGTCCGCAAACAAATATTGTTGGAAGGGGATTGTCTAACTCAGCAAGGGTTAGCTCGGTCCACTGATGAAAAGGTCGCAGATGGTACGCAAAGTGGATCAACCCTGGAGAACCTTGAGTCGGTGGTGCAGGCCTATCTGGATGACCCAACAGAGGTCTGTCATAATGAGAACCCACTGGGATATCGGTATACGAAAAGCTCAAAATGGTGACTGATCACCAATCTGGCTCTAAATTATTTGTCTTGCCCACCCGCCTTTTGCCCAAAAATGTGGAGAGGTTAACAATAATCAAGATGAATCAGCACTTCATACCTCCCGATTACAAAATACGTGAATGCACGCAGGAAGAAGAGGACACCGACTTAGGTGATGATGACGACGGAAGTTCTTCTCGGTCACCAGACCTTCTCCCTTCTCAATTCATAGATTCGGAGGACGAGCTTTGCTTCCCTGACAACGAGGAATGAAAATTACTTCCTTTTTTTCCGTACTTATTCACTTTTATTCCTGTGTGTCTTTCTTTGTTTTGCTACTTTTACCACAACAAAACTCTAATCAACTAATCACAATAAGTCCATCATCAGCACTGTCTTCATCTTATTTTCCGTATTGATTTGAAGGTGCCGCAGTCTGCATTCAGATGTTCACAAGTTCACAACTCAATCATGCTCCTCTATCCTCCTCCTCCAGACTCCCCCTATCCATTTTCCTCAAGGCAGATGGAGGGATTATGGAGAAAAACAAACTTTGTCTTCGTAGACGAGTCCCCTCAAGTGGGACTGAAATAACTGACTGACTGACTACATGCTTGCTGATTGTTGACAGACCTACTTCTGAAATTTACAGGAGAGGCTGCCCTGTGGGCCCTCACTTTCCGAAGGAGATGCGGACATAAAGTAGAACAGGTAATGAATAATGAGAAGATGGCATGCAGTGGACAGCAATGGCTGTCTGTCTCTGTTGAAACCAATTGCTGTTTGTTTTTTTTGAACAGCGCAATTTGCCATGTTTTCAATATACCTGTATTGCAGGTTTATGGGGGTTTATTTGGGGGTGTTCTAGATTTGCGGTGCTGGGTCGGGGGTCTGGGAGCACTGCTGACACAGTCTAATGTTGATTGCATTTGTTTTTCAGGAAATCCATGGTGGAAAACGGGAGTTATGGCCTAGCTGCACAGTGCGCCTGGAGTGATTTTGGAATGAGGCCTAAATATTTCTAAGTGTGAGCTTTTACGGTTTTGCTTTTTGCCTGTTTGGGGGTCTTCTACTTGTTTCCGCCTGGGTTAATGGGTCTGGGGCCATTGCTGGGAAGGTCTAATACCGGATAAAATACATGGTTAAAAAGTTTTTCACTTTTTAGCGTTTTCGCTCACTTCCGTGTTTTTGAGGGCCTGCTTGGGGGAGTTCCTGGTGTTTGGGGGTGGGTTTTGGGGTCTTGGAGCAACGCTGGGTATGGATACTTTTGATTTGATTGCAAGAGGTTTGAAGCAAATACATGGTGGCAAAGGGGAGTTAGGGCCTAGCTGCAGAGCGCGCGCTGAGTGATTTTGGAAATTTGCCTGAAAATGTCTAAGTTCCCACTTTTGTATATTTGCTTTTTGCCTGTTTGGGGGTCTTCTACTTGTTTCCGCCTGGGTTGACGGGTCTGGGGCCATTGTTGGAAAGGTCTAATACCGGATAAAAGTGTTTTGGATAAAATACATGGTTAAAAAGTTTTTCACTTTTTAGCGTTTTCGCTCACTTCCGTGCTTTCGGGGGCCTGCTTGGGGGGGTTCCTGGTGTTTGGGGGTGGGTTTTGGGGTCTTGGAGCAACGCTGGGTATGGATACTTTTGCTTGCAAGAGGTTTGAAGCAAATACATGGTGGCAAAGGGGAGTTAGGGCCTAGCTGCAGAGCGCGCGCTGAGTGATTTTGGAAATTTGCCTGAAAATTTCTAAGTCCCCACTTTTGTATATTTGCTTTTTGCCTGTTTGGGGGTCTTCTACTTGTTTCCGCCTGGGTTGACGGTTCTGGGGCCATTGCTGGGAAGGTCTAATACCGGATAAAAGTGTTTTGGAGAAAATCGGAGTTGAATTTGTTTGCGTTTTTGCTCACTTGCTTGTCTTTGGGGTGCTGTTTGGGGGGTTCCTGGTGTTTGGGGGTGGGTTTTGGGGTCTGGATGCACTGCTGGCACAGTCTAATTTTGATTGCATTTGTTTTTCAGGAAATCCATGGTGGAAAACGGGAGTTATGGCCTAGCTGCACAGTGCGTTTGGACAGAATTGTAAGAAGGCCGATTCTAAGTATGAGATTTTCCATTTTTGCTTTTTGCCTGTTTGGGGGTGTTCTGCTTTTTTGCGGGTGGGTTGGCTGGTCTTGGGGCATTGCTGGGAAGGTCTAATACCGGATAAAAGTAGTTTGGAGAAAATCCATGCTGAAAAGCGTTTTGGCACTTTTTTTAACTTAGGGCTCGTTAGGGTTAGCACTGGCAGCAGTATTGCATGTGTTTGAGAGTGTTCTAGATTTTTGCAACTGGGTTCTGGGGTCTTAGAGCACTCGTGGGAATGTATAATTTTGGTTGCAAGTGGTTTGAAGAAAATCCATGGTGGGAAAGGGGGACCTCTCCCCTCGTCCCCAGGTCAGCTCTGTCGTTTCATCTTGTTTTTTATCCCTCAGGATCATTAGAAAGATTTCCCGTTTTTTCTCCTTTGATGCCCTGAAAATCATTGTTTTGGCCATGATTATTTCACGGGTGGACTATGGGAACTGCCTCTATGTGGGCATTCCCGCCTACGAGTTGCGGCATCTCCTGTCCGTTCAGAATCAGGTCGCCCGCCTTATTCATAGGCTTCCCAAATTCCATCACACTACTCCCTTACTGAGATCCCTTCACTGGCTTCCCATCCTGCAGAGGACCCTCTTCAAGATGGGCTGCACTGTCTTCATGGCCCGCGCCCGTACGGCCCCTATCTTCATCAATTCCATGATCACCCACTACCTTCCCTCCCGCAACCTTCGTTCCTCCAGCCAGGCACTCTTAATCATCCTTGCCCCCCGCTTCTGGAATAGTCTCCCTTTGACCATCAGATCCATTCCTGTTTACCTGCACTTTCGCAAGGCCCTTAAAACACATCTGTTTTCCCTAGCCTTCCCGTCTTAATCACTCCCAGGTGCTTCCGTTCTGTTGGTACTGTCTTAATCTCCCAGCGCCAGGAAGCCGCTTGGCCGCAAAGCGCTTTATAAATACTTTAAACTTAAACTTAAACTTAAACTTAATTTGGCCTAGTTAAAGAAAGCGTTTGACACTATTCTTAACTTAGGGCTCGTTAGGGTTAGCAGTATTGTATTGCATGTGTTTGGGCGGGGGTTCTAGATTTTTACGACTGGGTGGGGTCTTGGAACACTTGTTGGAATGTCTAATTTTGATTGCACGTGGTTTGAAGATAATCCATGGTGGGAAAGGGGTTTTTTTCGCATACTTTCTGAATGCGTTTTGGCACAATTTGAAATTAGGCCTCTGCGAGGTAGCTGCAGTATTCTACACGTTTTTGGGAGGGTAATGTGGGGTGTTCTAGATTTTGGGGATTGTCATCTCTGAAAGTGACAGTATAAATTTTGCACTACACAGCGTGCCTTATATATCTTTAACACTTACTGTTGTGTTTTTCCATCATCAATTACAGGCAGGCTTTTACCCTGTGCCAGCGATGTACTACTCAGTCTTACAATTAGCGACCTGCAAATCCGCATCAGGCAGGCAGTGGACAGTCAGTGTGTCTGGTCACCAAGATTGATCGACGGAGCATCCGATGGAATGAAGGAGTACCGCGAATAAGAGGAATGGCTGGATGCATCAACTTCACAAATTCAACGGGACAACTACAAAAAACAGTAACAGTATCCAAAATTCTCCTTATCTTTTAAATGATATTCTTGTGAACTTGAATTTAGTTCTACGAGTGTGCGTTTGTTTGATCTCTGCTTCAAATTCATCCCTCCAGCTATTTGAGACGTCTTTGCTATGTTTAACACTAATTTAATGTTCTAAGTGTTTATTGTCTGAGGGCAGAGAGGCAAGTGAAATTGCGCAATGACTGCAGCCCTGTACTGCCAACTTTTTCCTTCGTAGTTACTAGTAAGTAGTAGTACTACTTTTCAGTAAGATAACCATCCATTTACTAAACAACCTCTGGCATGCAGTAGTGCACATCCTTAATGTCCCTTTAAAGGTTTATCGATATTTTCAAATCCAAAGATTTGTTTCTCTTCATTTGTTGTTTGACTGTCCATGCTGTGGTTTTTTTCCTCTCTACCAAACTTTCCCAAAAACCCCCATTCCCATCCAATTTTCAAACCCTAACCCTCTTCCCCCGGGCTGTGTGGTATTTCACTGAGGTGTGACTGACAACAACAATAAATTCCACACACTTGCTGGGGAGGATAAGGTCAAAGCAACCAGAAGTTCATGTGCGCCATCGTGGATTGATAATAAGAACATCCTCCTCCTACACGACGTGAACAATCTAAGGCTTAATGCTTACCTTACGTTGGCACTGCTTAGGCTACAATTTAGGGCACTGTTCTCTACCGTACTATCTATTGTACTGTTTCTAATGCTACGCTCAGGCCACTCAATGTTTAATTTCCTCTTTTTTTCATATGGTGATACTGCAAGTGTGTACCACTACTGCTACCAGCACAACAATGATATTGCATCCGTCGAGGATTCAAGTCAACAACCAACCTTAATCACCATTTGCAATGCAGCCAGCCCTGGGGCTACCCCGATTCTCAAACACGAATCACAGATAAGATATGCATTTTGGAGAGGTAGAATACTGGGCTAGGACTGGGAGGAGAGCAGAGATTGCCAGTACTACTAGTAAAGTACTAGTAGGGCTACTGAATTCACTAACTCGGTTACTGGCACTTTGGTACATTTCAGGACTAGATGTTTCATTCATGCTGGTAAGTTGGAAGAAACCAAATGTCCAGTAACCACCGCCCACCCCCACACAAAATAATATGAACGCGTATACTATGTTTTGGTATGAAAAATAATTATTAAGAAATATATTGAGGTAGTCAAAAAATGAAATAAATTAACCCAACTCACCCCCCTACCTAATTCCAACCAATGTCCAAAAGTCCAAAAGTCCCCTTTCCCAAACACCCAATTCCCACCCCCCCAACAGTCTTTAAAAAAGGGGCAAGGGACAGTCACTTCCTCCGGTGGCGTAGTTTTGCAAGCTGTTGCTTCATGTCCCGCTGCTCTTTGCAGAGTCCCGGAGCTGGCGCTGATGTTTCTCGGCCAACCGCTCCAGGTAGTCCACTCTTTTGCGTAGTCGGCGCACACGAACGATCCAGGATCGGGGGGGGCGTTGATGTTGTTGCTGCGGCGGGAGGCTGTCGGGCAACGGCTCCGTTTGGCTGGAGGCTTCTGGCTGGTGGACCCGGGGGCAGTGGAGGAGGATGTAGATGTTGATGTTGTCTCCTCATGCTCCCGAGCCCACAACAGCCGATACTCGACACAAATAGCCTCCAGCTTACCGGCCCTGGCCCGGACAGCCATCTCCTTATGGGTGAGCTTTTTGGGAGTAGCATCTATGAAGAAAGAAAGAAAAATACTGTAGCCAATAGTCCTTAACATAAAGTCAAAATAATTCAACGGAAGGTTGACACTCAGTAACACCAGCAAGTAGCAAATACAGTATAACATTTTGCCCTGTATCTTTCCACCGTCTTTGTAAGCCTGTGACACTGTGAGTTTCAGGAATTCCACTAGCAGCACTATAGGTGGACTCACTACTACATACATAGTCAGATAGTACTAAAAAAAGCCTTTTTTGGCAGCTCACTCAGCTTTAACCCAAGAAATACAGACACAGGCCATGATGATGCAGACTCACAGTACTTTAGGCAGTACATGCAGGTGGGGATAGGAATGTCTTACTTTTCTATAGGGGTGGCACTGCCACTGGCCATACTTCATCCACTCAGCGTCTGCTCTACTACATCATACTCCTCTGCTATCGACGAGGAGGATAAAGAAGATAACATCCAGGCTTCCAAAGTACGTCTATGATTCTTCTTAATGTCTCAAATGTACCAAAATTTATTTTTGTCAACAACCAACTAACACCCTTTTCATTATATTTTGGAAACCGCCGTCTTCTTTCTTATGTTGAATTGCATTCAACAAAACCATTCTTTACAGTCATAAATAAATATTAAGACTCGCTCGTCCTTCGTTTCACCCTTCTTTAACTTTTCGTTCTTCACATCCCTAAACTACATCTGATCTGATATGACTTGGCTTCACAATAAAAATTTGCCAGCTGAGTTCAAGTGAAATAGAGGGGGCCATTGGTTACCAGAGAAGTACCGCCGCTCATGCTATTACAAGTCAAGGTTGACTGTCTTCTCCGTGATAGCCCAAAAAGTAGTTCTAAATTAGTAAAGGTTCTTGACAGTACAGTGTACTTATACTAGTGTACTGTGTACTACTGTACAGTACATCATACACTCCTTTACGAGCCTACTCAAAAAAAATTCAATACGTAAGGAGTATAGTAACTTACCACCATCCGCCGCCGCTGAGTGTCCCCCCCAGCTCCTCCTGTTGGCGCCGCCGCATTCAGAGTGGACCCCTCCGCACTGCTGGCCCCCGCACTGGTGGTCATCTGTGCCGCATCAGATGTGGTGACGTCTAGGAAAAACATGTCATATTTTCAGATGCCATACACAACCCCCTATTTTGTCTCGTAATGGAAGAAAATGTTACATAACACATTTTTTATTACTGGGATTGAAAAAAAGTAACGGTTTTGGGGAGGGTGTTAACCTTTTAGATGCTTATTCCATTAATTGCTACACTTCTTCTTATGACAACTGATGAATGCTTGCTTAACGTGCACCATTTTTCTCATCACAGAAAGAAGATTCCATTGCCCTTCTGCCAGACGATTCACCAACTACTACTGAGTCACCACCAGCAGTACTTTAAGTACTTTAAAGAAGGTGGGGGCTCACGCACAGTTATTCTAATAATTTCCTATGTCTGTTAGTGTTACCTATTATTAAGTTTGAGTCATACTAATTTCATTCATGGGAATGTTGTTTAAACTTTAACGTCATCTTCATCCATAAGAATACTACGCTATTAAAAATGGTAAACAGACATAATATCAACTACAAAATATCGAATGGACATAATATCGAGTTTAAAATATAGACTGGACAAAATATCGAATGGACAGAATATAGACATCAAAAATATCGTTTTTAAGGTAAGTAATGTAATATCAAATGTTAAAAATATAGAAAGTTAAAATATAGAAGTATATAATATAGGTTATTAAAATTATCGAATTTATTTTTAATAGTATAGAATTTTTTATAGTGTTTTTTATGTTATTATATGTGTGAACATTGTGTATTTATGTTATAATTAATTTTAAATAATGAAATTTGTTTTTTAATTTTTGCGTAATTTAATTCTGTAGCGGGTTGTGGGTTTATAGGGGAATAGGGTGGGAAGTAATTTAATTATAATTAATTATATATGTAAATTTATTTATTGGTATTCATTTTTAATTAATTGTTAATTAATTTATATTTGGTAATTAATTACATTTTAATTGGCAATTAATTTTAAATAATTGATTAATTGCTAATTATGTTAATTTTACTAATTTATTTTCTGTAGCGGGTTGTGGGTTTATAGGGGAATTGGGTGGGAAGTAATTTAATTATAATTAATTAAATATGTAAGAATATTTATTGGTATTTTTTTAGAATTAGTTGTTAATTAATTTTTTATGGGTAATTAATTACATTTTAACTGGCAATTAATTTTATTTAATAGATTAATTGCTAATTATGTTAATGTTACTAATTTATTTTCTGTAGCAGGTTGTGGGTTTATAGGGGAATAGGGTGGGAAGTAATTTATTTATAATTAATTAAATAATTCAATGTATTTAATTGTATTTAATTTGAATTAATTGTTAAATAATTTTTAATTGTTAATTAATTAATTGTTAATTTGTAATTAATTTGGATTAATAGGTAACTAATAGTAATAATTAATTTTAATTTGTAATTTTAATTGATTAATTGTTATATTATATTATTTTTATAGATATCAATTTATATATTTTTTAAATATTATATGAAGTATTTACTTTCCCTACTGTTGCACTCTCTGGAGTGGGAATAGTAATTTTTACCCCTACGCTATCCAACGCTTTCCCTATTGTTGCAATCTTTGGAGTGGGAATAGTTATTTTAACCCCTACGCTATCCAATGCTTTCCCTACTGTTGCACTCTTTGGAGTGGGAATAGTAATTTTTTACCTCTACGCTATCCAATGCTTTCCCTACTGTTGCACTCACTGGAGTGGGAATAGTAATTTTTACCCCTACGCTATCCAACGTTTTCCCTACTGTTGCACCCACTGGAGTGGGAATAGTAATGTTTACCTCTACGCTATCCAACGCTTTCCCTACTGTTGCACTCACTGGAGTAAGAATAGTAAATTTTAACCCTACGCTATCCAACGCTTTCCCTACTGTTGCACCCACTGGAGTGGGAATAGTAATTTTTACCTCTCTGCTATCCAACGCTTTCCCTACTGTTGCACCCTTTGGAGTGGGAATAGTAATTTTAACCCCTACGCTATCCAATGCTTTCCCTACTGTTGCACTCTTTGAAGTGGGAATAGTAATTTTAACCCCTATGCTATCCAACGCTTTCCCTACTGTTTCACTCTTTGGAGTGGGAATAGTAATTTTTACCCCTACGCTATCCAACGCTTTTCCTACTGTTGCACTCACTGGAGTGGAAATAGTAATTATTATCCCTACACTATCCAACGCTTTCCCTACTGTTGCACCCACTGGAGTGGGAATAGTAATTTTTATCTCTACGCTATCCAACGCTTTCCCTACTGTTGCACCCACTGGAGTGGGAATAGTAATGTTTACCCCTACGCAATCCAATGCTTTCCCTACTGTTGCACTCACTGGAGTGGGAATAGTAATTTTTACCCCTACGCTATTCAACGCTTTCCCTACTGTTGCACTCTTTGGAGTTGGAATAGTAATTTTTACCCCTACGCTATCCAACGCTTTCCCTACTGTTGCACTCTCTGGAGTGGGAATATTAATTTTTACACTTCCGCTATCCTACGTTAATAATATTGATTATTATTTAATTATATTATGTTACTATATTTATATATATATGTTTTAACAAATATGATTGTAAAACATTTTTTTATAACTTTCATTAATTATTTAATTATTATAAGGTAATTTAAGTATTTTTAAGCATATTTTAGTAATACATTTTTAATATTAATTTAATTTAACATTGTTTTTAATAAAGTCGATATTTTTATAAACTATATTTTTGTAAACGATATTTTTTACTCAATATTTTTGTACTTACCTGTTTGTATGATACAAGGTCGATATTCTGTCTGTCGATATTTTGTCAACGATATTTTTGATAGTCGATATTATGTCCCTCGATATTATGTCAGTGATCCATTAAAAATAAAGAAATAATGTTTTCATTTCTCAATTGAAAATAAAACTTTAAAACTTACAAACACTGAGTGGTTTTTGTTCACGAGTGAGTGAGCGGAAAGGTTTGAACTACTGCACTTGGCAGTCATGTTTCAGTGACTCAGATAGGCCGGGACTCGGAGGTCGTCTTCTTCTGTTCTTCTGGTTCGTAAAATCATTGGTCAGACATTCTAGATAGTCGGTCAGGGGAATGGGGGTTCAACTTCTGTTCGGACTGAGGTATGTCGAAAGTCGAACTGCACCTATCATCAACAATGTCCTATTTATCTTGTCCATACTTCTTTGTGTGCAGAATGGTCCCTGAAACACTAGCGGTATGGGATGTGCTCCTCTCAAATCAAAAAGGCAACTGCTACCTTTTACTTGGTGTAAACAATGAAATTTGTTGTTGGAAATTGTCAAAGCACTTACATTAAGAAGACTGGAATAGACAGCAAGGGCAACCCAGAGGACTGCACTCAGTGCCTAGAGCTATTGCTGTATCAGAGTTTTGTTTCACACCTTTTGCCGAATTGGCAAGCTTAGCTACCTACACAGACCGACTCATAATTGTAAATAGTAGTAGCACAGAGAGTGATGGTAGAGGCAGGATAAGAATGTAGAAAATAGTACACATTAGAAGAAGATCAAAGACTATTTTGTAAAACATAGAATTATTAGGAACCAGTTTGTAATGAATAGGAGCTGTAAAAGTTAGGGAAGTATAAGTATTAATATAACAATAGAACAATAGAACAACTTACTGGGGCCAGCAGAAGAACCTGCAAGAGACTGAGCCTCTCCACCTTCTGCCACCGGAGTCTCTGTCGCCGGCGTCGCCCTGCCCCTTGGAGGTCCTGGTGATTATGAAATATTGAAACACAACATGGATGATTGTTTTTGGGGAAATATTTGATTTCTTTGTACTCAATTTAAAATTATGTCGGGGAAACAAATTAACATCAATTGCATCTGATCTGGTCAACTAGGAGGATAGTAGTACAGTATTGCAGGATTCGCAGACCATCTAATAGGAAAGTTATGTAATTCACTAACTACATCAACAACAAAAAGGTTCTACTACGACTGCCATCACTCAGCAGCACGAGACGTCGCGTGACAGACACAGTCCGTCATCATGATTGCAGACCACTAACAAATGTCCTATAACAAGTAAAAAATAATAAACTCAACGTCTCAATCCACCACTATCTCATCAAAGTGGCAGCAGCAGGAGTACAAAGAAGGACTAGACTTGAGTCTACTGTCTCTAGCATTACGCAGTAATGCTCTCAAATGACTAAAAAGTTGCAAACAAGTAAGCATAGTAGCAACGCCAATAACCAGGCGAGCACCTGCAATGACAGAAGCTATTTAAACATTAATTTACCTGCAATGTAATCGAATCAGCAGCATTCGTACTCTTCAGGAAAAAAATAGATTAGCAATATAACAGAGCAGAAGGAAAAAAAGTAGTTATTAAATAGCTACTTACCAAGGCCAGGGATCTCCACACCGAGCAGGTCGACCATGTCATGCTCCCGGTCCAAGATGTCACTCCACCGGTGCGTCACTTGCTGGTAGGTGCGCTGGACCCCAGACTCCTTATACATGCGCCGGCACACCTTTTCCCACAGCTGGCGACGCTCCTGGAGGCCGTAACCGGAAGCAATCCGCCCACCTGCTGCCACGGTTTTAGGGAGGTGGACTTGCACACCATCAAGGGGCCACCTCCACCGCGGAGAAGATCTCCCTGGCCTGGACTTCCTCGCCCCTCAAACGCCCGCAAGGGAGCCGGGTACGGGGTGCTGGGCCCTTCCCCTTGCCCTTGTCGCCTCCCTTAGCCATGGTCCTGGGCACAAGAAGAAGGACAGAAGAATAGGTGTGAAAAAAAATAAGAGAGAGAGCGAAACAAATAAAGTAGGTAATAAAGTAACAAAGTAACAAAAAGTAAAAAAAAACACAAAATATAGATGTAGGAAATTAAAGAGAGAGATAATAAGCAAAAAAAGACAAAAAAGTTCAGAAAAACATAGGATTACGAAGATGTGAGATGGATAGAAAGGTAGCATGCCCAAAACCATAGCAGTGAATGAAAAACAAGATGGCCGCGCCCGAAGAGGACCGCGTGGGTAAGTTCGCGCGATATTTTCCCTGCGAGCACGAAAAAACGCCCATGAACACGTAATCGCGCGCCGCATAGTTCGCGAGCATGCAACAAGCGCCCGGAAACGGAAACACTTCACGCAAACAAGATGGCCGCACCCATACACGACCGCATGGGCAATCTCGGGGTCGGTGCGCTGCAAGCGGTCCGCGAATAAGCAGAAAACCGAGCGAACATGCAAAAAAAAGAAATCAGCAAGTTTGCAAGTTTGCAAGTTTGCAAGTTTGATTTCGCACGAATACGCGCCCCGCGAATCTCGCGAAATGGCAGAAAAACGATTTTTGGAAAACTGAAAGCACTTAGCAGGTGCAAAAGTTCAAGCTAATTTGTAACCATTCCCTGTAGTGCTTCCTGAGGGGCCCCTCCAGAGTTCAGTTGCCTACTTGCAACTATTCTCTGACCCTGCTCTGACCCTCAAAGCAGGGTCAGAGAATAGTTACAAGTATGGCACAATGTTCCTGTAAAAAAAATAACTGCAACAGGAAGCACTTACAGCTAAGGAAGCAGGTGGCAGGGATGAACCAGAGGGTGGCAGGGATGAATCAGAGGGTGGCAGGGATGAACCAGAGGGTGGCAGGGATGAAGCAGAGGGTGACCGTGCTGTACCAGAGGGTGGCAGGGGTGAACCAGAGGTGCCGTGATGAACCAGAGGGTGCTGTGATGAACCAGAGGGTGGCAGTGCTGAACCAGAGGGTGGTAGTGATGAACCAGAGGGTGGCAGGGATGAACCAGAGGGTGGCAGGGATGAACCAGAGGGTGGCACTGGTGAACCAGAGGGTGCTGTGATGAACCAGAGGGTGGCAGTGCTGAACTAGAGGGTGGCAGTGATGAACCAGAGGGTGGCAGGGATAAACCAGAGGGTGGCAGGGATGAAGCAGAGGGTGACCGTGCTGTACCAGAGGGTGGCAGGGGTGAACCAGAGGTGCTGTGATGAACCAGAGGGTGCTGTGATGAACCAGAGGGTGGCAGTGCTGAACCAGAGGGTGGTAGTGATGAACCAGAGGGTGGCAGGGATGAACCAGAGGGTGGCAGGGATGAACCAGAGGGTGGCACTGGTGAACCAGAGGGTGCTGTGATGAACCAGAGGGTGGCAGTGCTGAACCAGAGGGTGGCAGTGATGAACCAGAGGGTGGCAGGGATGAACCAGAGGGTGGCAGGGATGAAGCAGAGGGTGACAGTTCTGGACCAGAGGGTGGCAGGGGTGAACCAGAGGTGCTGTGATGAATCAGAGGGTGCTGTGATGAACCAGAGGGTGGCAGTGCTGAACCAGAGGGTGGTAGTGATGAACCAGAGGGTGGCAGGGATGAACCAAGGGTGGCAGGGATGGACCAGAGGGTGGCACTGGTGAACCAGAGGGTGCTGTGATGAACCAGAGGGTGGCAGTGCTGAACCAGAGGGTGGCAGTGATGAACCAGAGGGTGGCAGGGATGAAGCAGAGGGTGACAGTGCTGTACCAGAGGGTGGCAGGGGTGAACCAGAGGTGCTGTGATGAACCAGAGGGTACTGTGATGAACCAGAGGGTGGCAGTGCTGAACCAGAGTATGGTAGTGATGAACCAGAGGGTGGCAGGGATGAACCAGAGGGTGGCACTGGTGAACCAGAGGGTGCTGTGATGAACCAGAGGGTGGCAGTGGTGAGTGCTGAACCAGAGGGTGGCAGCAGGGGTGCACCAGAGGGTGCTGTGATGAACCAGAGGGCGGAAGTAGTGAGTGTTGAACCTGAGGGTGGCAGGGGTGAACCAGAGGGTGGCAGTGATGAACCAGAGGGAGGCAGTGGTGAACCAGAGGGAGGCAGTGTAAACCAGAGGGTGCTGTGCCCACATACACAACTGCATGGGTAACTTCGCCATGCAAGCGGCCCGCGAACACGCAAAAAGCACCGGGAACACGCAAAAATGCCCGCGAACACGCAAAAAACAAAAATTTGCAATTTCGCACGAATTCGCAAATTATGCGGATCACGAATTGGCTTTCGCACGATTTCGCGGACCGCGATTTTGCTGATTTCGCCCATGCTTACCTAAAACGGGGCTTATTGGCTGACAGCTGACATTGAGCTGACATTGAGTTCCAAAGCTTCA
Organism: Lissotriton helveticus; assembly: GCF_964261635.1. NCBI lineage: Eukaryota > Metazoa > Chordata > Amphibia > Caudata > Salamandridae > Lissotriton > Lissotriton helveticus. The sequence goes on from NC_136067.1 coordinate 1,570,609,152, forward strand.
AGGCAATATATGATTGGATCATACTAATTCTGAAAACGGCCATACGCTTGTCGGAGAAGATCCAAGTGGAGATTCAAGTCACCGAGACACAAATTAAAGCCAGTATCACTGGATACAAAAAAAAGCTGGATGACTTAAATAAAGAAATAGCCGAATACAGGGAAAACCTTACCCAACAAAAGGTTCAAAAATTTCAGAAAGATCTGAAAAAATTCTCTTTTGTAAAAGTCTATCCATACTCGGACCCTGATTTCAAAAGCACTGGAGTCCCGGACCAAGACTCAGACGCATCAAGTGATACCACTAACAGTTCCCACAACAGCGGTAGCGCCAACAGTGGGACACCCAGAAAAAGACAACAAGGAGGCTATAGAGGGAATTACCAATGGCCACAATTTAACCACCCCCCTCAACATCCATTCCAACAACCGGTGATGCACCCTTACCAACACCCACAACAGTACCCTATGTTTGGTTGGCAGCCACCATTCCAACAGTTCCCCTTCCAACAAAACCAGTCCCGCCCTCCTTTTCAGAGCAGAGGCAGGCGCGGAAGGGGACGCAACAGGCGAGGGAACAACGTCCACTGGGAGGAGGAAGACACAACAGGCAGCGTAACTAGGAGCAGATCGGGAGCCAACAAAGCAGGCCCCAGCACAGCGAGGAGCTAGTAACCAACCTATCTTCACGTACACTGACAACTACAGAATCCAATGTACTAAATAAAGGTCTAGGTTTTGTGCCCACTGCAGCCTTGGACAAGTTCAAATTACATTGTGAGCTGGCCGCTTTCTTTCGGAAACTCAAACTGAAAGCATACTTTGAAAAAACCACCACCATTGAATCTGATGAAACCAAGAATGAAACAGGCCTTAGATTGCGGTCCACTTTCACGCCCCCGCCACACTCAATTCCGGTGGAGATCAACACCTTCGAGCAAGCTGTATTCAACGACATTGAAGCACTAGCAGTCACTAAACAATACCACAACAACAGCCAAGCGGAGACCAAAGCCATAGCTGACTTAAAAAATGACGATTCTATCATAATAAAACCAGCCGACAAAGGCGGGGGGTTGGTAATAATGAACAAGGCCGACTACGACATCGAATGCCAACGCCTTCTGGGGGACAACACCAACTACAGAAGGCTAACAGCCGACCCCACCGACGACCTAAGAGTGGAAATAACTAATATGGTGGAAACAGCAGAGGTGTCAGGCCACATTTCCAAACAGGTAGCGGACTACCTCTGCAAAACGGAGGGCAAGATTCCCTACTTCTATGTAGTCCCGAAAATGCACAAAGGCAAGATCCCGCCGCCTGGCAGACCAATCGTGTCAGGCATAGGTTCGCTTTTGGAACCCTTATCTCGCTTCTGTGACCACTTCCTAAAAACTATTGTACAAAATACTGCAACCTATCTGAAGGACACTAAAAGCCTACTGACCATGTTGGAAGACATCAAGGTTGAACCAGACCATATCCTTGTGAGTCTAGATATAGAGAGTCTCTATACTAACATACCCCAAGACGCCACCATCACAGTACTCAAGCAAACACTGGACAATTCCACATGGGATTACACAACACCGAGAGAGTTCATTGTAGAGTGCGCAACCCTCGCTCTTAAAAGGAACTTCTTTGAACATGATGGCAAACTATATCTCCAAATAGGCGGGACATCCATGGGAAGTGTCTTCGCTCCCAGCGTAGCGGGCCTCTACGTGTATGACTTTGAGAAAAAATATGTCATCACCCCCAACAACCCTTACAGCAACCACATCAAATTCTGGAGGCGGTACATAGATGACGTCTTCACTATCTGGCAAGGACCGCAAGAAACGCTAATGGATTTCATAAGGTGGCTAAACACGTGTGACCCTAACCTAAGGTTCACACACAGTGTTGACAAAGACAAAATGGTCTTTCTGGATATTGAGATCGAAAGAGACACAGACAAGCTTAAAACTAAAACCCACTTCAAGCCCACGGCGAAAAACAACTTGCTGAGATTTGACAGTTTTCATCCGCGCCCCCTAAGGGAGAACCTACCCTACGGCCAGTATCTCAGGCTTAGGAGGAACTGTAGCGAATTAAAGGACTACAAAACCCAGGCAGCAGATCTGACGGAGAAACTAACTAACCGGGGTTACCCCGAAAAGATCACAAAGAGATGCCAGAAAAGGGCAAGAAACCAGCCACGACAAGCTCTACTAGAGGACACACCTAGACCAGAGGAGGAGCTCCCACTCACATGCGTGACAACATACAATGCGGCGTCCAACCAGGTCAGCAAAAGCATTAGAAAACATTGGTCAATACTACACACGGGGAATCACAAGTGGGACAGGCCACTGTTTTCTTACAAAAAGGCACGGAGCATAAAAGACACTTTGGTGAACACCAGACCTATAAAGAATATGACAACTACCAACCAAACCATCACCAACGCTTGGGGCTTACCCCCAGTGATCGGACATTCCAGATGTGGTGACTGCAGCGTTTGCCACCTCACCAATAACACAAAAACTTTGAACCTTGAGGAAGGCAAAATTTGGCAACAAAGATCACACACAAACTGCAACAGTACATTTGTCATTTATTTGATCCAATGCAGTTGTGACAAGCCATATGTGGGGATGACGACAAGAAAAGTCAAACAACGAATAGCGGAACACCGTAGCACAATCCGATGCAAAAAAACGAATACCAGGCTCACTGACCATTTTCTCACAGCGCATCACACCCCCAACGACATGAGATGGACGGTAATTGAGCAGATCCAACCAGGCCCTAATGCACAAGCACGACTGTTTGAAAAAGAGCAGCGATGGATTTATCGTCTTTCTTCTCACAAAATTGGACTCAACGATAATATTCCATGGAACTCGGTGCTGAAGTGAAACTCCTTTCCCATTGGTCGCCCCGACCACTGACTAAGAAATGAGCACAGCTGCCACATGATACTCTCAGCACATATCGAACCTTTGCCATGCTGAGCCTCCAACTGAGTGTTCCTCATACTACATGGCCTCCATATGATCTACCCTAGGCTTTTTGCGCCATTTTGGCGCCCACATACATGTCTAGCCCCCACGTGACCCAACAATGTCATTAAACCCATGGGAGGCTGATTTCATTAACTGTGGTGTCATGCCGCCCTTTGACCGTATACCGGTCACACAACTAATGTCTGCTCCACTGCCAGGCCAGCGTTGTTTTCCTTCCTTATCTCCTTTAAGTCACTAGGCTGTGTAATTAATTTCTACACCACATGCCTTGACGTGCATTCCTCCCTTATCCCTTTTAAGTCACTAGGCTGTGTAATTAATTTCTACTCCACATGCCTTGACGTGTATTTCACGTTACATCTACATCGATGCCAGCATTGCGGAGCAGCCCTGTGAGCCTACCTAACCTGTCCTGAGGTTAGCCACAACCTAACCTGCTGTTTTGTTTCCCTACGGTAGCTTAGCTACCGACAGCACGCCATGACGTACTGTAAGCCCCGCCCCCATACCCGCCCAGGCCGCGCCCGAATGCGGAAGCAGCCAACTCCTTTTTACCGCGTCCAGCTGCCCTCGCAATTACTAGCCGAGCAGAGGACGCGAGGAGTAGGTCGATCCTGATTTCCCTTGCCAGTAACTGTAAGTAGAATCTCATTACTAGCACCCGGGTACACTGTCTAGTACCGGGTCCACGAGGGCACCGCTCACCATTCTTTGAACGCCTTGAGCGGCACAGAAATTTACAACGCCCGCGTTTTCTTTAACCTTACAGAAATATGTTACGCTATAGGCACTGACCCTACGCTCTGCCCGTTGAAGCGCTGAGAGCTCTTATCCGAGTAAGCCCAGTTTTATGCCATTTGGGCTGATGTTTGTCCCTCAGTGTTACATGTATGTTCGTCATGTATGTTAATTAAATGTTATTCACTCGCATGTACGAGTCAGATGTTGTTAAAATGCATATAGCACCACCGAGTTAGCGCTATGCCTCTGATCACCCCACCTTGTATTCACCCACAATGGCAGAGGAACCGTTATGTTACTTACCACCCTGCAATTAGCAAAGGCACCACGTGATGAATACGATCTATGTAATGCCACCCTATGTGTTTCCTCGATATCGGCACTTTATATACTCGATATAAATATCCAGCAGTGTCGTGTTTACACTGCATGCAACTCGCGTGCACCTACTCCTTGGCATAGATATTGACTAATATCTCACTCCATCACGACGGTATTATGTTTATCTGGAGACCAAACCCCCCCCCTTCTTTTGGCACTATATTTCCATTTCACTGAGAAACTGCACGACGTTACAGGAGAGTAAGTGAATCACTCAATACCTGATTGCTTTTTACCCATTCTTCTCTCCCTACAGGTCTCTTTTTTGCTTATTCGCCTGCCCATTTATTGTATTGTGCAGCATTTACCACTGGCCATTTTTGCCAGTAGGCACACAGGGGATCAAGGTACGGGTGTGCTTTTTAGGGAGCACGCACCTCCTGTCCTCCTGTTATTTTGGTCCTGACGAATACCGGGCAATAGCCCTTAAGGTAGAAACATGTTGACCACTCAACACATATAGAGATCCCTTTGGTCGTAACCCCCCAACCAGGATCTCGCCCTTATATTTTTAAACATTGTTCAGTTGCTCTATAATTAAAATTAAATTTTTGAGTACAACCAGGACAATTTTTAACATTTAATTTTTTTGCACCCACAGTCACAACCCGCTCCACTGTAGTCCAGGTGTCGCAGCACACCTTGGTGTCGCTAGGACGCCAAGGTGGACCCCGATGATGAAGCATGTCACCACTAGGTGGTGAGTGAGGGGTTTTAAACAAAAGGATGAATTTCCTCCTTGTTGCCAAAAACCGGTCCTCCAGATACGTCTGTTCTTCAACCTCATAGGGGATACTCCTCGCTTTGTTTTTGATACATTTCCTCCAGGGGAATAGGAGAAGTCTCTAGTTCACTTTCGAGTGTACGAACTCCCTTACTCTCTTTTCTGTTTGTAACAATATATGAAGAGGATCTGCCACCCCATCTGGTCCTTTTGATTTGTGGGGCCTTTAGTAGTTGTGCATTACAGGAAGTTAAGGAATGAGGAGGCCCCTAATCAATGAATGCCCTTTATGGTGTATTCCTCTATGGGCCAGGTAGAGCGCCTGGAAAGTAATCATCTTTATTAGTAGCCAGTGTAAAAATGCCAGTGCACTTTTTGCTGAGGAGTGTAGTTTTAGCATCATACTGGCTGACACATTTTGGATAAGCTGCAGTCTTTTAACAATGTATTAGGGAGAGACAATATACAAGAAGTTTCTGTAGTCTAGACAGGAAAGGATCAAAGCTTGAACCACTATTTCTAGAGTGAGTAGGTAGGAGATTAAAACATTTTCATAGGGTTTTGATTATAGCAAAACAGGACGCAATACTTTTTTTTGCCTGAGCTTCCATGGATAAGGAGCTGTCCAACCACACTCCTAAACTTTTTATGTGGAAGGTGGAGGCAGGAGGTGGTCCTAAGCTCTCTGGCCAACAAATGTGTATTTGTGGGTCAAGCTTATGTTCTAAGATCATCACCTCTTTCATGTCTCCATTCAACTTAAGCAAATAGTTCACCATCAGCCATGCCACTTTCTCTAAGCATGGAGCAAGTTGTTGCTGATATAAGCCTGTCTCTGGGAAGAGGGAGATGGCGAGTTGTGTGCCGTCTGCATAAGACACAATTGACACTCCAAAATCCTGAACAATGTCTGCTAAGAGACATAGGTAGATGTTAAAAAGTGTAGGGCTTAGGGAAGAGGACTGTGGAAACCCGCACTTTAAAGGAAAGATGTTGGAATAACAGGGTGGTTCATATACTTGGAAGGACCCATATCTCTAGAGGGAGCAGAGCTAGTTAAAGGCCATGTTTTCTTAATTCTCTCATCCTATCCATCAGTCTCCTGGTCGACCTTGTCGAAAGCTGCAGTAAGTTCGAGAAGAATAACAGCCGCAGACCCTCCTTTGTCAAGCATCAATTTCAACATCTCTGTTATTGCTAATATCGCAGTTTCTATGCTATGTTGTGGTCAGAAGCCAGTCTGAGTAGGGCTGAGGAGCAAATTTTCCTCCAGAAACTCCAAGTTGCTTCCATGATTAATTAATACTAAGAACAGAGCTTCTAAATAAATTATGGATTATGATTCATGAACATGCCCATGAGTTCCTGTGTTTTCCTTTTTCCCGGGGAGTTTTTGTTTGGAATATGCAATGTGAGTCAATTTTCACGAAGGGGGAACCCACCCAACAAGTGTTCGGCGGCAATTTGATGGAACTGTGCAATATACATAGGGGAATTACTCTTAAAAAATCCAGAGGTACACCTACAACAGTAGGGGACAGGGTTCACTATGATATAATTTCAAAAATATCCCATACATACCAGTATCGAATTCCAATTGCATTCCTCACTTCTCTCACTCATCATTCCTCAATCATTCTATAGACTCATAATACTGAACCCAAATATGTGTGAAAATATACATTATTATATATATATATATATATATATATATATATATATATATATATATATATATATATATATATATATATATATATTACCTACTGGCAGTCGCCAGTAGGTAGTTATAGTTAGGACCTAGCTACCATAGGAAATCTGCAACATTCTATTGGGAATAACTTTGGCGCTGGTTGAGGAATTTGCGTGTCATTTACGAAATTTAGGCCAGCTCCACTCCGCTCCTTCCCTGAAAGTTTCGGGGGGATTCGTGACGTGGGGGCCGAGAAAAAAGGGGGGTCCCAAAATGTGTTTTTCCCATGTTAATTTCTATAGGACGAATTGACAAGGCTACAGCCCGAACAGCTGAACGGAATTGCGCCAAACCTTGCAAAATTGTAGGGACTGGTACGCAGAAGTGCCTTTGCTATATTTGGTGAAAATTGCTCCAGTGGTTTTTACCCAAATTAACGTAAAAAAATATATATATCTATAGGTGCGCTCCGAGCGCTTACCGGTACGTGTACCGGGGAGCGCACCCGACGCGCCACGGAAGTGCGCAAGCGGAAAGCTGATTGGCTCTCGGGTGTCTGTCAACATTCTAAACAGTCCAGAGAGTCCGCCATCTTGTGTCTCGGTAGAATCGAGACACAAGAGGTGTAAATAAAAAGGGGGAAATGATTAAAAGGGGGCAGGGTAGACACTCCCTGACCCCCTAGGTTTTCTGAGGGAGGCCTAGAAGGACCCTGAAGGGCAAAACAACTATTTTTATTTTTTTATTTTTGCGGGGTAAGCGCTGGGTGCGTTCCCATGTACGCTTACCGGTACGCGTACCCTGAGCGCACCACGGGGAAAAACAGTGTAAAAAATTAGAGTAAAAAAATAATTTAGAGTGCTTAGAGGTAGGGTAGCTCTATAAAGAGCTGTTGTGTTATGTGGGTGTTTTTTGTACCTACAAGTAGGTACCAATGCAGAGTCTCAAATTCAAGAGGAAGACTCTATTCCCCTCATTTGTAAAATGTAAAACATCTCTCCTATAGATGCCTTGCATGTTGTAACGCAAGTTGTTGTAGTATATGGAACCCATACCATAGTCTCTGAGGAAAGCAGAAACATATTTATTCACATGTTTCCGTGCTTTCTCAATCTGTGGACAAAATTGGTTGGACCAGTTCCATTTTTGCCTTTGGCATATATTAGAAAATACCAAGGCAGTTTTTGGGAAAAGTGACATCAATTGCCCAAAGATGTCCTTTAAAAGCATTTCCAGAACTACCCCAGTCAAAGTGCCAAGGTCATTGCCACCACAGTGCACAATTATGAGGTCAGGGTGTGGTACATGCATAAAGGATTTTATCAATGGTATCAATTGGTGACTTCTTAATCCTCTCTGTCCAATCCACACAATGTCCACATTTGGTAAATCAAGGTTGTAAATACCTCTGTTACTTGCAAATTTGTCACTCCAGTAGACAAAGCTATGACCCCACAAACCAGACTTTTGCATTCTTGAAGGTAGATGTGCTTGTATTCAGATGAGTTGTGGAAATGAAATGGCAGTTTAAAAGTAGGAGTTATGAAAAAAAAGTGGTTGAGATTCAGTGCACTTGAAAAACAAGAAATGATTGGTGCTTTCTTAAAATTCACCACTGAAAATTAGGGTGCATGCTTTTTTTTTAAAGAAGTCATTTTAATGGTTGAGAGAAAGTCATTTAAAGAAGCATTGCACATGATTAGCTAGTACATTGAGAGGTCAAACACCCTTGCTGGATTCTTTTGCAACATAGTATGATGACATTTTCAACTGTGTGCTGGGTTAGGTGGGAGTTACCATGGTAACAGGGTGAATGAGCACTGGGGGGATGGGTGTTTATTATGTTAATGTCTCAAAGTGTTGAAATATAGAACCAATTAAAATGTTAGTTTGGTTTTGAAATAGTGTGGGAAGAATTTTAATTGTAATATATGTATTTTTAAAGTCAGTTAGGCTTTAGCATATGTACTAGTAGGGAATCTTAGTCAGCATGTCTGTTAGGCCTCTTACTTCACAAATAGGCTCTAAGCTGTGCAATCAAGATCCAGGGTGTGCCTTCGAAATGAAAAAGGAATGTTATGTCTTGCTTATATGAATGTGGTCTGTTTTTTGCCAGTAGACACAGTGAAATAGTATGAGCAGAGACACACATAATGCATGCAGAGACAGACATGGTAGATTACATGTAACATCCTGGTCATGTGCCTAAGATCACACTGTGAGTCAAGCTTGATTTTAAATGGATCTGGGTGATTAGTTTGCTTAGTTGATGTGTTTAAAGTATGGAAATACATGTATTTATAAAGTCAGTTGGGCTTTAGCATATGTACTAGTAGGGAATCTTAGGCAGCATGTCTGTTAGGTCTCTTACTTCGCAAATTGGCTCTAAGCTGTGCAATCAAGATCCAGGGTGTGCCTTTGAAATGAAAAAGGAATGTTATGTCTCGCTTATATATATGTGGTCTGTTTTTTGCCAGTAGACACAGTGAAATAGTATGAGCAGAGACACACATATTGCATGCAGTGACAGACATGGTAGATTACATGTAACATCCTGGTCATGTGGCTAAGATCACACTGTGAGTCAAGCTTGATTTTAAATGGATCTGGGTGAATAAATTGCTTAGTTGATGTGTTTAAAGTATGGAAATACATGTATTTTTAAAGTCAGTTGGGCTTTAGCATATGTACTAGTAGGGAATCTTAGGCAGTATGCCTGTTAGGCCTCTTACCTTACAAATAGGCTCTAAGCTGTACAATCAAGATCCACGGTGTGCCTTTGAAATGAAAAAGGAATGTTATGTCTTGCTTATATATATGTGGTCTGTTTTTTGCCAGTAGTATGAGCAGAGACACACATATTGCATGCAGAGACAGACATGGTAGATTACATGTAACATCCTGGTCATGTGCCTAAGATCACACTGTGACTCAAGCTTGATTTTAAATGGATCTGGGTGAATAATTTGCTTAGTTAATGTGTTTAAAGGTTGGAAATACATGTATTGTTAAAGTCAGTTAGGCTTTAGCATATGTACTAGTAGGGAATCTTAGGCAGCATGTCTGTTAGGCCTCTTACTTCACAAATAGGCTCTAAGCTGTGCAATCAAGATCCAGGGTGTGCCTTTGAAATCAAAAAGGAATGTTATGTCTTGCTTATATATATGTGGTCTGTTTTTTGCCAGTAGACACAATGAAATAGTATGAGCAGAGACACACATATTGCATGCAGATACAGACATGGTATATTACATGTAACATCCTGGTCATGTGCCTAAGATAACACTGTGAGTCAAGCTTGATTTTAAATGGATCTGGGTGAATAATGTGCTTAGTTGATGTGTTTAAAGTATGGAAATACATGTATTTTTAAAGTCAGTTGGTCTTTATCATATGTACTAGTAGGGAATCTTAGGCAGCATGTCTGTTAGGCCTCTTACTTCACAAATAGGCTCTAAGCTGTGCGATCAAGATCCAGGGTGTGCCTTTGAAATGAAAAAGGAATGGTATGCCTTGCTTAAATATATGTGGTCTGTTTTTTGCCAGTAGACAGAGTGAAATAGTATGAGCAGAGACACACATATTGCATGCAGAGACAGACATGGTAGATTACATGTAACATCCTGGTCATGTGCCTAAGATCACACTGTGAGTCAAGCTTGATTGTAAATGGATCTGGGTGAATACTTTGCTTAGTTGATGTGTTTAAAGTATAGAAATACATTTATTTTTAAAGTCAGTTGGGCTTTAGCATATGTACTAGTATGGAATCTTAGGCAGCATGTCTGTTAGGCCTCTTACTTTGCAAATAGGCTCTAAGCTGTGCAATCAAGATCCAGGGTGTGCCTCTGAAATGAAAAAGGAATGTTATGTCTTGCTTATATATATATGTGGTCTGTTTTTTGCCAGTAGACACAGTGAAATAGTATGAGCAGAGACACACATATTGCATGCAGTGACAGACATGGTAGATTACATGTAACATCCTGGTCATGTGCCTAAGATCATACTGTGAGTCAAGCTTGATTTTAAATGGATCTGGGTGAATAATTTGCTTAGTTGATGTGTTTAAAGTATGGAAATACATGTATTTTTAAAGTCAGTTGGGCTTTATCATATGTACTAGTAGGGAATCTTAGGCAGCATGTCTGTTAGGCCTCTTACTTCACAAATAGGCTCTAAGCTGTGCAATCAAGATCCAGGGTGTGCCTTTGAAATGAAAAAGGAATGTTATGTCTTGCTTATATATATGTGGTCTGTTTTTTGCCAGTAGTATGAGCAGAGACACACATATTGCATGCAGAGACAAACATGGTAGATTACATGTAACATCCTGGTCATGTGCCTAAGATCACACTGTGAGTCAAGCTTGATTTTAAATGGATCTGGGTGAATAATTTGCTAAGTTGATGTGTTCAAAGTATGGAAATACATGTATTTTTAAAGTCAGTTGGGCTTTAGAATATGTACTAGTAGGAAATCTTAGGCAGCATGTCTGTTAGGCCTCTTACTTCCCAAATAGGCTCTAAGCTGTGCGATCAAGATCCAGGGTGTGCCTTTGAAATGAAAAAGGAATGTTATGCCTTGCTTATAGATATGTGGTCTGTTTTTTGCCAGTAGACAGAGTGAAATAGTATGAGCAGATACACACATATTGCATGCAGAGACAGACATGGTAGATTACATGTAACATCTTGGTCATATGCCTAAGATCACACTGTGAGTCAAGCTTGATTGTAAATGGATCTGGGTGAATAATTTGCTTAGTTGATGTGTTTAAAGTATGGAAATACATGTATTTTTAAAGTCAGTTGGGCTTTAGCATATGTACTAGTAGGGAATCTTAGGCAGCATGTCAGTTAGGCCTCTTACTTCACAAATAGGCTCTAAGCTATGCAATCAAGATCCAGGGTGTGCCTTTGAAATGAAAAAGGAATGTTATGCCTTGCTTATATATGTGGTCTGTTTTTTGCCAGTAGACACAGTGAAATAGTATGAGCAGAGACACACATATTGCATGCAGTGACAGACATGGTAGATTACATGTAAAATCCTGGTCATGTGCCTAAGATCACACTGTGAGTCAAGCTTGATTTTAAATGGATCTGGGTGAATAATTTGCTTAGTTGATGTGTTTAAAGTATAGAAATACATGTATTTTTAAAGTCAGTTGGGCTTTAGCATATGTACTAGTAGGGAATCTTAGGCAGCATGTCTGTTAGGCCTCTTACTTCACAAATAGGCTCTAAGCTATGCAATCAAGATCCAGGGTGTGCCTTTGAAATTAAAAAGGAATGTTATGTCTTGCTTATATATATGTAGTCTGTTTTTTTTCCAATAGACACAGTGTAATAGTATGAGAAGAGACACACATATTGCATGCAGAGACAGACATGGTAGATTACATGTAACATCCTGGTCATGTGCCTAAGATCACACAGTGAGTCAAGCTTGATTTTAAATAGATCTGGGTGAATAATTTGCTTAGTTGATGTGTTTAACCGCTACCGCGTTTTCCCGCTGTGCGCTGGAATTTGAAAAATGCGCGGTTTGTGACAAAGCCAGCTCGTCATCCGCATAGCGCAGGTAACGCCCATGAAGAGCTGGCTTTGTCATAAGCTCTGAAGGGGTTAAAGTATGGAAATACATGTATTTTTAAAGTCAGTTGGGCTTTAGCATATGTACTAGTAGGGAATCTTAGGCAGCATGTCTGTTAGGCCTCTTACTTCACAAATAGGTTCTAAGCTGTGCAATCAAGATCCAGGGTGTGCCTTTGAAATGAAAAAGGAATGTTATGTCTTGCTTATAGGTGACATTATTGAAAAATGTGAAAATATAATTCCTTATTTCATACAGATACTCAGTGTTATCCTTGTCAAAAATGTTAAAGCCATACTTTTTAGCATGCAACATTTACCAGAGTGAGATGAGACACACACAAACAGACAAATGACACATAAAAACAGATAGAGAGATGGGGCAGGCACAGAGTGAGATGACACACAGGAACAGAGTGAGGTGAGACACAGGCACAGAGTACCCTTTTAGCTTAGAGATGCAAACTGTGAGCAGACATAGATGACATTATTGAAAAATGTGAAAATATATTTCCTTATTTCATACAGAGACTCAGTGTGATCTTTGTCAAAAATGTTAAAGCCATACTTTTTACCATGAAACATTTACCAGAGTGAGATGAGACACACGCAAACAGACAAATGCCACACAGAAAGAGAGAGAGATGGGGCAGGCACAGACTGAGATGACACTCAGGCACAGAGTGAGGTGAGACACAGGCACAGATTACCCTTTTAGCTTAGAGATGCAAACTGTGAGCAGACACAGGTGACATTATTGAAAAATGTGAACATATAATTCCTTATTTAATACAGACAGTCAGTGTGATCCATGTCAAAAATATTAAAGCCATACTTTTTACCATGAAACATTTACCAGAGTGAGATGAGACACACACAAACAGACAAATGACACACAGAAAGAGAGAGAGATGGGGCAGGCACAGACTGAGATGAAACACAGGCACCGAGTGAGGTGAGACACAGGCACAGAGTGAGATGAGACACAGGCACAGAGTGACATAAGACACAGTCACAGAGTGACATGGTGCAGGCAGAGAGTAAGATTAATAATGAAACTGTACTGCACTGTTACTGTGACACAGTTGCTGTGGTATAAAGTAACTTATGCTGTAAACTAGTGTTCATATCGTTCAGTTATTGTAATTGCTATGTAGTATGTTTGTAGTGGTCTATAATATGTTGTTTTTTTCTTTACCACAGATTGTAATCATCTATAGAAAGATAAAAGAATATGCCGTCAAAGGAAAGACGTCAAAAGAAACATAAACATGATTTAAGGTCCAAGAAAACAGAAATAAAAGACTCATCCAAAACACAATCTTCGGTGAAAAAAAATAATGCTCCTGGTAAGCAAATTAAGGACTTTTTAAGAAAATCATTGAAATGTAAAAAAAAAAAAGATGTTGTTTCAAAGAAGAATAATGGATCTCTTAATGGAAAGAAAAAGTTCTGCCCCTCAAAAAATGTTAGACCTGTAGAAGGAGATGATATTGTCTATAGCAATAGAAGGAGAAATGAATTTATTGAAATTCGTAGACGAATGTTTTATAACAGAATAGTTTCAAATGTATTAAAAAATGTAAAGATGTATAAAAAAAAGACCGCTTTTTACAAGAAAAAAAACATAATGAAGATTGTGGATGAAGCATTTAAAGTGAAAAATAAGTTATATGGATTAGTAATTAATAGAATTCGTACACTAGATAAGGTAATCAATGTGTTCAAATCAAAATGTAAGTGGAAAAGAGTAATTAATCGGACTAATTTTTGTGATGTTTTTTCTGGAGAATGGAAGCATAGTTCAAGTTGTGAGCCATTTTTTAATGAAGAAAGTTACTTTCAGGATAATGATTTGGTGCATGCAGTTGACATCAGTGGTCAAGCATATGAGGTGAAGGTCAGTTGTCCGGTTGAAAAAGAAAAAATTGCCTAGAAATACAGAAGAGGTGTTAGCTGATGAAGTTTTAGGGAGATGTCCTAAGGCTCCAGTGTATACTTGGAATTGTAGTAGTATTTGTAGTGTACGACAGGATTCAATTGATTTGTTTCTCAGTTTCTTGAGGACATATACTAAGAAAAGTCTAAAACAAAAAATGAAAATTTTGCAAGAGTTAGATCCTTGTAGAGTGAGAGAAAAAAACAGGTTTGCATGGGCATTCACTGGCTTGTCTTTCAAGGAAAGTATGTCAGAGTTTTTTTCACCATTTTAGGATGTTAGCAGTGCATCATAATAAAGTGAGGAAATTAGTGAGAAGGTTGTATAATGCAAAAAGTCCAGCACTTAAGCTAAAACAGTTAAACAGTGCTCTCTTACATGGAACTGAATTAGATGTGAAGAACATTTGTGAAGAAATTGAGTTTTGTTACTTTGGTGAAAAAGAGGACAGTGGAGAAACTGATACAGTAATAGAAGGTAATATGGAAGAGAATGTAGAGATTTCAAGTACAGAAAAATTTGAACATGAAATTACAAAGTTTAAGGTCAATTCAAGTGAAAGGCCTAATTTTACTTTTGTGTGTTATCGACAAACTCATTACAAGAATCAGACTAGATTAATTGATTTATATGTAAAAAGCGAAAACGAAAATAATGATGAGTGGAAGGATTTTGCAACTTATTTGTTGGTAGAAAATTGTTTTGATTTGTGTTCTGATCAACGTATTTGTAAATATTGTTATAATAAATTAAATGAAAACAGAATGCCTGCTCGAGCTGTTCATAATAATCTGGAGTTGGTAGACATTCCTTCTGAATTGATGGATTTAAATACCTATGAGTCTATTCTGATTCAATGTGTGCATCCTTTTCAGGCTATTGTTCGCATGGAGCCTAAGACAGGGAAATTGCATCCTTCAGATTTACAGAGAGGATTAAAGGGAAAAGCTGTTTATTTGCCTCTTGATCTTAAGAAAAATATTGATACAATTGGTGTAGAAAAAGTAGAAGAGGAACCTCTGGTTATTCTAGTTAATGGTGTTCCGACAAAGAGTATGAAAATCTGGCAAGAATTAGTGGATGTTAGGAAAGTCAAAAAGGCGACGTTGTATTTGGTAAAAAACAATCACTTCTACCAAAATGTATATGTTGGAGAAGAGGAAACAACTGTAGAAGAGGACAGTGATTTCTCAGCTGGGCAAATTGAAAAAGTTGATGTCTCTAGAAGTGAAGACATTTATGAACATTATAGTGTAGTGTTCATCCATTGCATTCCAAAGAAGTAATGGGGAATGGGGAATGCTATTGACTTGTTTCAAATGAAAGAAGCAAAAGGAAGTCCCATTAGTGTATGGGAAGAAAGTGTGGAAGCTCGTTGTTTTCCACAGTTATTTCCAACAGGTCAAGGTGGACGATATCATGACTGACCTGTTCAAATTACCGGACTTTAAGATTATATGCAGAAGATCCAAGGTTTCATCAATGCATTCCATATTTGTTCCACCTACTGTTTGAGAGTGACGTGTCTGGACTTTCTTATGCAGTGAACCATATGCTGAAAAGTGGAGTACATCTACAAAATGTTTCAGCAAGGGACTTTATGGATAAAGTGAAACTGCAAGACAGTGTTTTGAAATCTCAGCTAATTAATCTCATGGCATGTCTGCGTGGTACTAACGAGTATTGGTACCATCGTCATGGGAAATTGAAATGTATGCTAAGAAACTTAGGAACTCCTACATGGTTCCTCACTCTTAGCTGTGCTGAGTATGCTTGGGAAGACTTTCTTGAATTTCTACGAGAGGCAAATAAAAACATTTAAAATATTGAATACAAGACACCTGGAAAACTGTGCTCTTTGGATCCAGTTAATGTATGCAGATATTTCAATCATAGGTTTGAAGCTCTGATGTCTTTTATTACAAACAAAAAAAATCCTCTGCTTGGAGAGGTGTTGGATTTCTTTTGGAGAAAGGAGTATCAAGCAAGAGGTGCTCCTCACATACATATGCTGCTATGGATTAAAGATGCACCAAAATTTGGAACAGATTCAGATGAGAAAGTGATGAGTTTCATTGAGCAGTATTCTACATGTGCTGTTCCGAAAAGTACAGAAGAAAACACTTTAAGACATCAAGTTTTACGCTTTCAAACCCATCGTTGTGGAAAATACTGTCACCGAAAATACAAATCCAAGGACAAGTTCTACACAAAATGTCGTTTTGCATTTCCACGTCCTGTAACATCGAAAGGAAGAGTGAACAATTTTATGTCTTCTCTGCGACATACTGTGAGAAGAAAATCACCTAAAAATACATACAACCTAAGAAGAAATGAGGAGTCCAAATACATAAATGACTACAACCCAGTCATTTTGTCCATGTGGAATGCTAACATGGATATTCAATATGTATGACAACTCTATTGCTGTGGCTCAATATGTGACGTCTTACATCACAAAAGCAGAAAAGACGGAACTGAAGGAAATGTGGGAGGAAATTTCACATGAAAAGAGTCTAAGCAAGAGATTATACAGTTACAGTCTGAAGATGTTGTCGCATCGAGAAATTGGAGCATATGAATGTTCTGATTGGTTATCATCAGCAAGTCTATATGCCAAATCTAGAACCATCATTTGGGTGAGTCTAGGTCTTGCTGCAACACGAAACCGAATTTTGAAATCTGTACAAGAAATAGAGTATTTGGTGGAGAAAGAACCAAACAGTACAGATATTTTGAAGACAAACATGTTGGATACATACTATCCAAATAGAAGTAGTCATCTTGAGAACGTTTGTCTCTATGAAGTTCTGCAAACCTATACGAGAGGAAGATATCAATAAAGGTATATATGCTGTAATTGGATGTGAAGGCTGTCTGGTGAAACAAAGAAGAGGCCATTTGATTAATCATCGAAAATTGAGTTGTGAATCTTCAGACAAAAGGGAATTTTACTATTTAGCTCTTTTGCAACTCTTTAAGCCATGGCGTACAGAAGAGAAAGATTGGTTCAATGCAACCAAGGATACCATAGAATGTCCTGTTGTTTTCAAATTATCTGCAAATGTTGAACGAGGAAATACAGCAAGAAGCTACAATTGCAGCAGAGATTGCTAGAGACAGTTTTCACGACAGTCAGAGTTCTGCTTCATTGAGTCAGGATCCACTAGGAGGACCAAATATACAAAATGAAGCTGCCACTGCCATGAATGCAGTGGAAAGAGCTATGGAACAAGCTCAGGAGGATGTAGTTAACTTAGAAGATTTGGAAAAAGAACTAAACGTTGAGCAGAGACAAATATATGACAAAGTCACAGAACAGATTGAGCATGGTTTATGTCATAAGAAAAAAGAGTGCTCATGTACATCATTTATACCCGTCCGACTGTACGTGAGTGGAGAAGCAGGAACTGGAAAAAGTTTTCTGATTGAAGCAATTGCAACGTATCTGCAGAAAAGAACAGAGTCATCGCTGTCTTGTGTTGTTACCGCTCCAACTGGGTTGGCAGAATATAACATTAAAGAGATTAATTTACATCGCTTGTTGATGCTGCCAGTAGAGCATGATAATAAATTACAATACCACAAGCTATCTGGAAAAGCTTGTTGTGAAGTTTCAAGAGTCCTAAAGAAAATGAAACTTCTTATCATTGATGAGGTAAGCGTGGTATCAAATGTAATGCTTGCTTTTGTGCAATTAAGAATGCAAGAAATTCTTAAAACAGAGTATGATGTGTTATTTGGAGGTAAACACATCATTGTTTTTGGCGATCTACTGCAGCTAACTCAAGTGAAAGGACAGCCAGTGTTTAAAATGCTTACATATGAAAATACCAGGAAGTGCCTAGGAAGCATTGGAAATGTTAACATATGGTTAAATTTCAAATATGCAGAACTGCTTCAAAATATGCGACAGGCAAAGGATGAAGATTATAAAAATATTCTACAAGATGTAAGAATTGGAAAACTAACTGAGCATGGCAAAGAAGCTTTACATGGACGATTAATTTCAAATTTGTTTCCAAATGAAAATATTCTCCCAGAGAATATTTTTAAGAAAATTCCTGAAAACAAATCTGTTATATGTTTGATGCCAACTCTGCAAGAATGTTCAATCTTCAACAACAAAATGTTACAGTTAGAAAATCAACAGATTGTGAAACTCGAAGCTATTGATAAAATAGAGGATGAAGGAGCAACTATTAATTTGTCAGAAAAGTTGAAATCAAAATTGGATTCTTTAGAGAAGACAATATCTAAAAGTGCTGGTTTGGAAAAGACTCTGAATGTATCTTTAAATTATCGTATAATTTTACGACGGAATTTACATGTGGAAAGAGGTTTAGTAAATGGAGCAATGGGTCTTGTTGTTGATTTTGTGAATTACCGAAATAGAGATGGAATTGAATTTCTAAAAATTAAATTTGATGGTATTGAAGAAGTACAACAAATCAGTCGTTGTTCTGCTCGATTTTTGCTTGTGAAAGATTTATATGTCCGCCGAAAACAGTTTCCTGTTTCTTTGGCATATGCAGTGACTATTCATAAATCTCAAGGTTTAAGTGTAGATAGTGCTTTGGTGAATATTGGAAGTTCTGTGTTCAAAGAGGGTATGGCATATGTTGCTTTATCTCGAGTCAGAACTTTATCTGGATTGTACTTGATTGATTTTGATGAGACAAAGATTAGTGCTGATCTAAATTGTGTAAAAGAATATAATAGGTTAAGAAGAGTGTATGGTCCAAATTTACCTCAATATCCTCTATTTGAAAAGCGTGTAGTAGGCCGAAAAAGAAGAAATGAGAAAAATTGTAGTGAAGTTGTAGCAAAAAGAAAAAAAGTAGATGAACCAGTAATTGTAAGCAGAAAGGAAAATGATTCAGTTAAAGATGTTGTTGGATTTCAGTTTGAAAACAGTTCTGGTGTCAACTGCTATGCAAATGTAGTGGTTAATGTTGTTTTTTTTCTCCAAACTGTACAAGAACAGATTGCTGAAAATCGGGATCAAAGATTTTGTTCTTTGTTGAATTCTGTGTTTGAGAAATGTAGCAGTGATAGAACAAAAATACAAACTCTTTCTGTAATTCGAAATGTTTTAGACATATGTTCTGGTCTAAATCAATTTACACAGAATATTCAGCAAGATTGTCAGGAATTTCTAATGTATATGCTTGGTGTATTGCAAGATGAAGGTGTAGATGTAGAAAATCTTTTTGGCCTTTCTTATAAATGGCAGCATGACTGTGACAATTGCTCCTTTTCAAGTAGTACTACAATAGACACTGAAAGATATATATATTTGACTTTACCAGACTGCAAATCAGTGTCTTTTAATAATCTAGTTAGAGAAGCAAATCAAAACATGGTCTGTACTCAATGTAAATCTGCAATGCTATCAACATTATTTATACAAAGATATGGACAGTATGTAATTTTAATGTTCCAACGATGTAGACCTGATGGAACTAAATTGACAACTTTAAGTAAAAATTTCGTGGCTTCTCAAATATCAATTTCAGGAAGAACCTTTGCAACTGCAGGAATTATTTTCCATGATGGTCCTTCGACATCATCAGGACATTACACAGCTTATTTAAAATGTCAAAAAGGCTGGACTAATTGCAATGATACTCAATTGGCTTTCACACAACGTTTGCCTTATCAGTTACCAAATTCTTACCTAGTATTCTTACAACCGAAATTTTAGGAAAGGTAATTGGCCTATAAAGATTGGAGCAGTTAATAAAACTTAGTCTGCTTTTCAAAATTACTTTGTGAGTGAGATTGATTAAGATATTAAAAAACTTGTAGTTGTCATAGAGGTAGTGTAAGTGTATCACGTAGTGTGTGATGTGAGTATTATAGGAAATATTAATCATAAGTAAGCCAGAGGTGGAAATATAATTATTTTTTCATAATGTAAAAGATGTTGGAGCTTTTCTTTCAGAAACTTGGGTAAATGGAAGAATAAGAATACTATTGAGTAATTTCCAAAGAAAGGGACTTTCCATATACTATTTGGCCTTGTGGAAAAGTACGTGATCAAAAGTGAGTTAAGATATGTTTTTTCTAAATGTTACATTATTTATTGATTCGTTGTATGGGTTTTTTAAACACAATCATTTTGATTGTGGTTTTTTTGGGCCGCTGACATATGATGAGTAGTATTGATGTCACTGTTTTAAGTGAAATTCAATATATTCTGAGAACAGCAAAAATAAACCATATAACATGTTGTACAAGTTAAATTATACTTTGTATTAATAAATATATATTATTGTCTCCTTGTCTCACACTCACTCACCTTTTACCACCCTCTATCACTCCTCTTAAGTCACCCTCACTGCCCTTCTCTCACCCTCCCTCACCTCCCTTCCCTTATTCCACTTCCCTCACGTATCCTCAATCCCCATTCCTTTACTGCCCTTTCCCTCTCTCCCATCCACCACTTTCCAGCTGTCAGTCCCTCTACTTCACTCCCCTTCCCCTTCTTTCCTTTCTTTGCTCCCTCAATAATTCCCCTTCTCTCACTCACCTTACTCCACTTCACTCACTCCTTCTCTCACTCCCTCTGTCCTCTCACATCCTCACTCCCCTTCCCTCACTCCCTCTCTCTTAGCCTCACTCTCTCGGTCCTCTCACTCTCTCACTCCTCTTCCATCACACTCACTCCCTATAACTCACCCACACTCCCTCACTTACCTCTCTTTGCTCCCTTACTCAGTCCTTTTCTCTCACTCTTTCCTTCACTACCTCTATGTCCTCACTCCTTCAGTCCCCTTGTCTTACAATCACTCGCCTTTATCCACCCTCTATCACTCCTCCTTCCTCAACCTCACTGCCCTTCTCTCAGTCTACTTCACCCCCGTTCCCTTACTCCACTTCCCTCAGTTATTTTCATTCCCCATGTTTACTGCCCTTTCACTAACTCCCCTCCCACACTCAACTTCTTTCAGTCCCCCTTCTTCACTTCCCTTACCCTCTCTTTCTTTCCTTTGGTCCCTCACTCATTCTTCTTCCTTTACTCACCTTACTCAAATTCTCTCACTCCTTAAGTCACTCTCTCTGTCCTCTCACTTCCGCAGTCCCCTTCCCTCAGTCCCTCTCTCTTAGCCTTACTTTCTCCGTCCCTTCCGTCTCTCACTTCTGTTCTGTCTCGCTCACTCCCTATAACTCACCCACACTCCCTCACTTACCTTTCGTTGCTCTCTCACTCAGTCCCTTTCTGTCGCTCTTTCCTTCACTACCTCTATGTCCTCACTCCTTCACTCCCCTTTTCTCATGCTCACTTGCCTTTATCCTCCCTCTATCTTCCCTCTTTCCTCAACCTAACTGCCCTTCACTCACCCTCCCTCACCCTTGTTCCCTTACTCCGGTTCCCTCAGTTATCCTCATTCATCATCCTTAACTCCCCTTCCTATTTCTCTCCTCATGCACTCACCTTTTCCCAGTCCCTTTGCTTTACCTCTCTTCCCCTTCTTTCCTTCCTTTGCTCCCTCAGTCATTCCCCTTTCCTCACTCACCTTACTCCCTTTTACTCACTCTTTCTCTCACTCCCTCTGTTCTCTCATATTCTCACTTGTCTTCCCTCACTCCCTCTCTGTAACCCTCACTTCCATTGTCCCCTCACTGTCTTACGTCCTTACTTTCACCCTCACTCACCTTCCATCCCTCATTGTTATGAATCCACCGTCACTCACTCCTGCTTCCCTGTCACTCACTCCCCTTTCTTTACTCCCCTTTCTTCCTTTAGTTTTCCTAATGCACATTCCTTTAGTATCTTACTCACCTTCACTTCATTTCTCTCTCCTTCTCTTCTTCTCTGCCACTGAATGTATCCATCTCATTATCCTCTTAGTAATTTTCTCTCCCTCTATTTCTTTTTCTTTCTCTCTGGCCTTCACCATTCCTTTGTTTTCCTTCCTGAGTCCTTCACTCCTACTTTATCTCTTACTACCCTTTTATGAATTTTAATCTCCTGCTTTGTCTCTTGTATTGTGAAATATATATTATAAATATTATAACTTACTTTTTTTCTCTTTCACAGATATTAAGTTTACTGAAAATCTGTAATTAAGTTTACATTACTTATAAGGTAAGTTTGACATACAAAATTTACTTTCTCATCACTCTTTTCCTTAACCTCTCTTCTCTCACCCACCCACACCCCCGTTCCCTTACTGCGCCTCCCTCACTTATTCTCAATCCCCACGTTTACTCTCCTTTTTGTCACTCCCCTCCCACACTCACCTTCTTTCAGACCTTCTCCTTTACTTTCCTTCCTCTCCCTTCCCTTCCTTCGCTCCTTCACTCCTTTCCCTTCCCTTACTCTCCTTACTCCACTTCACTAACTCCTTCTCTTACTCCCTCTGTCCTCTTACTTCTACACTCCCCTTCCCTCATTCTCTCTGTTAGCCTCATTCTCTCCGTTCTCTTAGTCTACCACTCCTCTTCTGTCACACTCACTCCCTATAACTCAGCCACACTCCCACACTCACTTTCTTTCAGATCTCCCGTTTTACTTCCCTTCCTCTCTCTTCCCTTCCTTCGCTCCTTCACTCTTTTCCCTTCTGTTACTCTACTTACTTCACTTCAGTAACTCCTTCACTCACTCCCTCTGTCCTCTTACTTCTACACTCCCCTTCCCTCATTCTCTCTCTGTTAGCCTCATTCTCTCCGTCCTCTTAGTCTCTCACTCCTCTTCTGTCACGCTCACTCCCTATAACTCAGCCACACTCCCACACTCACTTTCTTTCAGCTCTCCTGTTTTACTTCCCTTCCTGTCTCTTCCCTTCCTTCGCTCCTTCACTCTTTTCCCTTCTGTTACTCTACTTACTTCACTTCAGTAACTCCTTCACTCACTCCCTCTGTCCTCTTACTTCTACACTCCCCTTCCCTCATTCTCTCTCTGTTAGCCTCATTCTCTCCGTCCTCTTAGTCTCTCACTCCTCTTCTGTCACGCTCACTCCCTATAACTCAGCCACACTCCCACACTCACTTTCTTTCAGCTCTCCTGTTTTACTTCCCTTCCTGTCTCTTCCCTTCCTTCGCTCCTTCACTCTTTTCCCTTCTGTTACTCTCCTTACTTCACTTCTGTAACTCCTTCACTCACTCCCTCTGTCCTCTAACTTACTCACTCCCCTTCCATCACTCTCTCTCTCTTACCTCCATTATCTCCGTCCTCTTAGTCTCTCACTCCTCCTCTGTTACGCTCACTCCCTATAACTCAGCCACACTCCCTCGCTTATCTTTCTTTGCTCCCTCACTCAGTCCCTTCTGTCACTCATCCTTCAGTACCTCCATCCCCTCACTTCCTCACTCCCTTTGTCTTACCCTCACTCACTTTTATCCACCCTCTTTCATCCCTCTTTACTCATGCTCTCTGCTGTTCTTTCACTCCCATTCTCTTAGTCTGGTTCCCTCAGTACCCCTCATTCCATATCTTTCTCTCCTTTTCCCTTTACCTTCATCCCCCACTCACCTTCTCTCAGTACCTATGCTTTAGTCTTCTTCCCCTCTCTACCCTTCCTTCGCTCACTCACTTATTCCCCTTACCTTACTCACCTTACTCCACTTCACTCACTCTTTCTCTCACTACCTCTGTCCTGTCATATCCTCATTCTCCTTCCCTCACTCCCTCTCTCTTAGCTTCACTACCTCGGTCTCCTCACTCTCTCACTCCTCTTCCGTCACACTTTCTCCCTATAACTCACCTACACTCCCTCCCTTATCTTTCTTTGCTCCCTCACTCAGTCCTCTTCTCTCACTCTTTCCTTCACTTCCTCTGTCTCCTCACTCCCTCCCTTCCCTTGTCTCACGCTCACTTGCCTTTATCCACTCTCTATCACCACTCTTTCCTCAACCTCACTGCTCTACTCTTACCCTTTCTCACCCCGTTCTCTTACTCCGCTTTCCTCACTTATCCTCATTCCCCATGTTCACTCACCTCCCACACTCACCTTCTTTCAGTCCCCCTACTTCACTTCCCTTCCCCTCTCGTCCCTTTCTTTGCTCCCTCACTCATTTTCCTTTCCTCTCTCACTGTACTCCACTTCACTCACTCTTTTAGAATTTGTAAAGAATATAGCTCTTTTTGGAGAATTGGAGGTAGTTCTAAAAAGAACTGTTGTTTTCTTCTTTTTTAGTTTATTTTTTTTTAAACTTTTTCGAATGTTTTTAAATTTTTGGGGTATTTTTATCAGAACAAAAACAAAAATAGGGAATGCCAAACTGCTCAACAGGAGCAAAAAAAAGGGGAAAAATTAGGGCTGGGGAGGGCAGAAGTGTTCTTCACTTTTTCGAACAATTAATAGAATGCTCTGCTCCCCAAAACAAAGCAGTTCGTCACACTGCTTACACCTAATTGTAATGTCCGAAAAAACAGGCTGAATGTTTGGTATCAACTCGACTGATCTTCCTCTCACCGATGATGTTGCTCCTCCGGTAGAAGTCGAGGCGCCATCTCTCGGTGTATTCCGTGCCAGGTCCCTGACACTCTCCCAGGCATAGTTCTGGGGGTGCCTTCTTTGCACATGTCTGATCATGGTGGAATTCCCAAAACTGTATTTTCTTGTGCGGTCACCACGAGAAAGAATAGTGTGGCATATCTTGTATTCCACCTTAGGAGCATTTACCTTCTTCTCCCCTTCTGTAATGCTAAAAAACTTCCAGATGAAGTGCTCCTTCGTTTTTGGTTGAGGAGGGTCCTCATGGAGAAACTCATCAGTGTCACTGCTGCTTTGTGCTCTTGCAGCCATTCTTTCAAAACAATTGAACAGGTGAAAAAGGGAACAGGTCTTGCTCTCTTCAAAGTGAAAGTGTTAGTGGAGGAAATGGGTGGGGTTTTCATTAGTTGTAAAAAAAACTGTTAACTACCAATGAAAAGTATTAATTTACGGTCACATGACTTGACGCGCTTACGCTGTGCGCACCGGAGTGCTTCCGGGAGCGCTTATGCGGCACGTACGTAAGCGCTTCCGGGGGCGCTTATGCGGCGCGCCTAAATGACAATTTGTTAGATTTTAGGAAATGCGTTTAAAGTTAAAATACGGTTATTTAAAATCAAGAATACTACTTTTATAAGTATGCCACTGAATGTCTTGCATTATTATTTACTTTAAATACATACTTATATTTTTTTCGCACGCCGATATAGCGCTCTCGCTACGTGTACGGGTGCGTTTACGAGTGCGCGCACCCTGAGCGCTCCGAGGTAAAAATGTAAAAAAAAAAGGAAAAATACATTGAAAAACTTATTTTAGAAAAAAAACATTTTTTTTATAAAAAATATTATAATTAATAGTTATAAAAAACAGCTATTAAAAAACGTAATAATTCATTTTAAAAATCGTAGGTTACAAACTCGTTATAGTAAGGAATTAGCTTTCAAAAAACCTTTGAAATTCACTGAAAAAACCATAGGTTTAACACTCGTTATAGTTAGGAATTAGCATTTAAAAAACCTTTGAAATTCACTGAAAAAAACATAGGTTTCACACCAGTTATAGTTAGCTGGACATTTTACTCATACAAAACCATTGAAATTCTCACGTTATAGTTGGTTGGACTCTATAACTCGAGCGCCCGCAATCCACAGCTGATGATGTCACATATTACATCATTCATGACATAGTCAGTGACATCACTGATTACATCACTGATGACATCTCAAATGACATCACTGATGACATCTCAAATGACATCACTGATGACATCAGACATCACTCATGTGATAATAGGATGCACCTCCTCACACTCTAATCTAACCTTTGATACATCCAGTGTTAAATACAGACTACCATTCCAGAAACCATTGACACACCAATACCAGTTACTACATACACACTCACTGATTCCTAAGTCTACACACACATCCACTCATTCACCCATACAATCACTCATACATGCAGTCACTCATCAATACAACACTATTATATGCACTTATACACCTATACAGACACTCACACACTGCCACTCATTCATGGATTTACTCACACACCTAGTCAGTCATGCAAATAATCAATCACACTCCCATTTCCTCATCTATACAGTTATACACACAAAACCTTACTTATTCAAACATATACTAACACATACTTACTCTCTTTTACAATCACTGATACAAGTACACATTAATCCATACAGTCACTTACGCAATCACAGGCTCTCATGTTTAGTCATTTATATATGCCAACTCTCACATGCGCTGTGTTTTACATATGTACTTACTTGGACATGTAGCACTGAGATATCCATTCACTCACCAACACACCCATGCACACAGTCAACCACCCATACAGCTCTTTCCACATGCACTCTTGAACCCATATACCAAGTGAATCAACTGCTCACACATCTATGCACAAAGTCACACACCTCCCAGCCACCCACACACACACTCACCCTCACATACAAATACTTGGGCAAACAATCAATAACCCATATAGCCACTCATATAGCTACTGATCAACACATGCAGCAGCTTACACAACAACAGACATACTGATGCACACATTCAGCTAGTTTAGTCACTAACCAATGCATTCAGTAAGACACATTTAATCACTCACTCATACAGTCAGTCACGCACCTACTAAATCCTTTATCCAGACACTCATACAGCCACTCATTCTTCAATATATAAAACATATTTTAACTTTACAGAAACACACATTCACTGGATGATGTCATCAGTGATGTCATCAGTGATGTCATTTGAGATGTCATCAGTGATGTCATCAGTGATGTCATTTGAGATGTCATCAGTGATGTCATCAGTGATATCACTGACCATGTCATGAATGATGTAATATGTGACATCATCAGCAGTGGATTGCAGGCGTGCGAGTTATAGTGAGTCCAACTAACTATAACGTGGGAATTTCAATGGTTTTGCGTGAGTAAAATGCCCAGCTAACTATAACTGGTGTGAAACCTATGGTTTATATAAAATCACTTACAAAAATGATTAAAAGGCATTTCATTTTCAGAATTACATAGGTGTTTGTCTTGTCTTCTCTTTTTACACTTCCTTTGCCTTTCTATGTCAGTACACTTCCTACATCAAGTGACACAAGTAAACAATCTTTTTAAAAACCAATTAAAATGATCTACACAATGTACATATTATAAACACAATGCAAAATATCACAAAAATTAAAATTGGAACCACCTTCTTCATGACTCTAATATTTGACAACAATCATCTATAAATATACAGAAAATGTAGTTAATTTTATAATATACACCGTACATAATCACATATACAGAGTTCAGTTTTACCCAAGGTGCACACACTGCCCCACATTCATCAACAAAAACCACCATTATTTATATACTAGTAATCAAGGTATATTCAATGTCCCTTAAATTGGTTATTCACACGTAATTTTCCTTTTGAATAGACCAATGGGATATTAGTCCTTACCTATTCTTACATGTACAATTAGCTTCAGTACCTGTTTGATTGTTCATAATTGACACATGATTTCTGTTTTCCTTCTAAATTAGATACAATTCTAAACAAGGGAAACCAAATGTCTGTTAGTCAATTTCTTTCAAACGTAGAAAGGCTCTAATTTATTCTGTATGGTAATAATATCTTACCTATTCAAAATCCCTCACTAGTCTTTCTCTTTTGACCTTTAAACATTCTGTTCAGGTTTCCTATTCCAGGACACCTGGAACCTGTCTACTCCATTCAGAAATGATTTTTCTGACTATGGTATTGATGCCATTAGGAAAGAGCATGATAGACCCTCTGGAGGTCTAGCAGTCTGAGTGAATTTTTAAAGCGCCTCCTGGCACAAAAGAGTGGCGTAGGTGGGAAGCAAGCCGCAATTGGTGCTGGGACTCGTGGTCCTGGTCCCAGGGCATGTCCCCAACGGCGACAGCAGCAGTAGAAGACCATAAAATGCTGCGGGAGCCCTGTGTGATTTTTAAAGCACCTCCCGGCGCAAAAGGGTGGCGTTAGTGGGAAGCAAACTGCTTTGGTGCAAGGACTTGTGGTCCTGGTCCTAGGGCAGGTTCCCCCAATGGCAACAGCAGCTGCAGACTGGTGTCTCATGCTGCGGGAGCCCTCTGTGATTTTTAAATCGCCTCCTGGCGCGAAAGGGTGGGGTTGGTGGGAAGCAAGTCGCATGTGTTGCTGGGACTCATGGCCATGGTCCCAGGGCAGGTCCCACCAACGGCAACCCCAGCAGCAGAGAGGCGTCCCGCGCTGTGGGAGCCCTTTGTGATTTTTAAAGCACCTCCTATCGTGAAAGGGTGGCGTTGACAGGAAAGCTGGTGCAGGTGGTGCTGGGACTTGTGTTCCTGGTCCCAGGGTAGGTCCCCCATGGCAACAACAGCAGCAGACAGGTGTCTGTTCACAGAACTCACATGGTATATTCACATGATTTAGGTAGATACTCCTTAAAAGATCAACTTCTCCCATTCAATGCACGCTCACTGCAACTACATACAGGTGACGCCCGCCATGACAATAAAAGGCTAACTTTCAGTCCAGTATGAATTTCATTGAGCAAACAGAACACACCCGATCGGCGTGACAGGAATGACCAAAATAAAATAAGTAAGTCAACTGGGGAATATTTAGCTTTTTTAGGTGAACAAGAGAGCGGAACACAATCCTCATTGGTGACAAAGTGTGGGGCACAAGGGCATGCCATATTGGTTGATGCCCATTTCCAACTGATTAGTAGCATGCATGATTAATGCTGGCAGGATTAGTTTTGATGCATAAACTCCAGTTTAAACAATGGGAATGTGATGGGGAGCTTGGATTTTTAGAAAAAAAATTATACAAGAGATAATTTCAGAAGGAAAATCTCCCTTTGATGGAATTTTGGTGTATGGAAATGTTAATGGTGATTAGTTCATACATGCTAACCCCACAGGCATTGGGGCATGGGGACAGTAGATCTATAGGACATCTAGTATCAACTGAACAAGAAAATAACATGGATGTGGCCCTTTTATTCTAAATATTTGGAAATTTATGGTCATATAATATTAATCGAATAAGCCTAATAAGGCTCAAGTAAATTTGTAGGAATTAAGGAGTACAGGTTTTAAGAAATTATGTAAAACCTCATAACCTGCTAACAAACATAATGTCTCACACTTTCTATTGTTTTTAGATACCAAAATTGATTATAAGAAAATTAGGGGCGATCATTATGAAATGAGATGCATAAGGAGCCCTCATAAATCACCAAAGGCCAATTTAAACACTTGGTGAAACTCTGAATTTTAAGGTGAGCGTAGCTACTCTTTTCATTGAGAATCTTAAGATCATTTAGATGAACTTTAAAGATGGATGACACAATAATAAAATAAATGTCTTGCCTAAATTCCCTAGGTTCTCCTCTCTAGTTTCTAGATACCTGGACAGAAAATGTAAAGGTCACAGGAGAAAGACTAGTGAGGGATTTTAAATAGGTAAGATATTATTACCATATAGAATGAATTAGGAGCATTTTTACAATTGAAAGAAATTGATTAACAAACTTTTGGTTTACCTGGTATAGGATTGTATACATTTGAGAAGCAAAACAAAGACATGTGTCAATTATGAACAATCAAACAGGTACTGAAGCTAATTGTACATGTAAGAATAGGTGGGGACCAATATCCCATTGGTCTATTTAAAAAGAAAATGACGTGTGATAGACCAATTTAAGGGAAATTGAAAATACCTTGAATACTAGCATATACATATTGGAGTATGGTGGTTATTGTTGATGAATGTGGGCAGTGTGTGCACCTTGGGTTAAACTGAACTCTGCATATGTGATTATGTGTAGTGTATATTAACTACATTTTATATATATATTTTTTATAAATGATTGTTGTCAAATATTAGAGTCCTGAAGAAGGTGGTTCTATTGAACTTCATCCAGCGAAACGCTGCGTCAACAACTTTTTGCTATTTACCATTTGAACTTTCGTGATATTTTGCATTGTAATTATAATATGTACATTGTGTAGATGTTTTTAATAGTTTTTTAAAAATATGTTTAATATGTGTCACTTGATGTATGAAGTATACTGACATAGAAAGGCAAAGGAGGTTTAAAAAGAGAAGACAGAGACCTATGTCATTCTGAAACAAATTAATTCATTTTAATAATTTTTTTCAGTGATATTTCTTATATATACCACTACAAAATAATAAATAATATACATTTTCGCATATATTTAGGGAATGCAATAAGAATTAGATACTGGCATGGAGGGGATATTTTTGTAATTATATCATATGGGGATGCCTGCCAGATCCACCACATTCAGTGAAACTGACATGTGTCAATCATGGAGTGTGATTTCAAGGTAGCATGAGAGTTCAGTGTTGTTCCAGAACAGCCACATCAGGATGAGCAATCATGGATGTTATGGATTATATATTTGAAATGAGACTGAAGTGAGGGTCACTGTTCTTGGGATTAACAAATCATGGAAGCAACTTGGCAATTCACTGATTCGGACACGCAGGATTGAGTGTTTGTGCCAGGACTGTGAATGATTGTAAAATAATGGTTCCTACGGGCAGCGTTGAGCGACTCATACAGAGCGCGATTTTTCAAGGGGCCTTAAGTATTGGGCCAGTCTGTGGTGAAATGAATGATGCTATACTGCTTTGCTTTCAATTATCTATTGTAGGTTAAATATCGAATATATTATAAAGTGGATTAACATTTGTAAAGTAGCCGGTACACTGATATGCTGAACATATGTTTTGTACACCCAAGTTGGCGGCCCAAAAATGGTATTATACTGAGATGGTGCAGTCCTCTCATTGCCCACTGCTCCCCTCCAGTAGGAGCATCATTGAATAGATTTAAAAGTAGGATATCCAACCATATTTATTTTCTGTTGCAGCAATTGATAAAGGCTTATGGGCCGAAACACTGTCACTAAATAAATGATGGCTATGATTCAAGAACATGCTTGTGAGTTCCAGTGATTTCCCTTTGCCCGGGAAGTTTTTGTTTAGAATATGCAATGTCAGTCCATCCTCATGAATGGCGAATCCACCCAACAAGTGTACTGGGACAATTTGATGGAACTTTGCAATGGACTTATGGGGACGCCTGCCAGAACCAGCGCCTTCAGAGAAATTGACTTGTAGCAGACATGGAGTGTGATTTGAAGGTAGCGTAAGTGTTCAGCATTGTGACAGTACCACTGCATCTGCATGAGCAACCTATGGAGTTTATGGATTATATATCTGAACTGTGGCTGAGGTGAGGGTCACTGTTCTTGTGAATAATAAATCATGGAAGCAACTTGTTAGTTAGCTGATATATATGACTCAGAACACCTCTCCCAATGACAAACAGGTCCCAACACACTCGGGTTCTCTTCATTGTTTTATTGAGGCTTAAGGTATTTTTTTTGTAGCTCCAAATTACTGCTCACCCCAATCATCGATCCAGCTGCACCCTTTTGACAGAATTCCCACAAAGAACACAGGCAAAGCAGGATATTTAAATTCTCTTATGTGCTTCATTTTTCCATCATGTAGCTGTGCCAAAATGCTACTAAACCGACGCATTTCAGCTTATGCCTTCAAGTGGGCAAACCTGATCCACTCACTCATATGATTTATATACAGTCCTTTATTCTTTTTCCTTCTTCCCCCTGTTTACCCGCTAGAACATTTCATGGTATGTCCCCCATGGTAAACACAATGCATATGCAATAATGTACATGTTGACATTGTTCTTATTATACCCCTGCTCATATTTTCTGAACAAGCATGTATGCTGTGAAGTCCTATCCATTCGTGTTTTCAAGTGACACATAAACATTTTGATATTATTATATATATTTATGATAACTTCAATACATAAGCATCTGCACAAATCATAAAACAATCTGGTAAATAAAGGTAGACAATAGAAAATAAAGTATCTGCAAACCAGAGAAACCACAGTTTCATGTTGGAGTGTAGCCCCATTGATGATTTAGCTGCCCTAATCCTTGGGCATGATAATGAGTGCAGATGAAAAATGTCATACATCATAGGAACTTTCCAGTATGTCATGTTCATCCAGGAGTTCTAAACTGCCATGTATATTGTGCAAATCATTATTTAGTTGAACATCTGGAAGTTAGGTATATGAATATTCAGTTCACCAAAATATTACAAAATGGGATTCTATACATGGATGTGCAAACGATGCTGAAGTACAGAAGGTACATAAAAAAGCTAGAATCAAGATAAGTTCTAACGTGGACTTAAATAATCAACAAATTGCCTTTTATAAACATAGTGTATCCACATATATACAAATATGACATGTATCTCCACATAAAGACGCATGATCAAGTAAATGCAGGATGTCAACATAATGAATGTGCAAATACACAATTTCAGTTTGTGTTGTTGGTAACACTCAAATGATGTTGGATTGGACATACATAAATGCACAACTATCTCCCAGGTAAAGTCTACATATATCAAATTCAAAGGGGGAGCCCACCGAAAGAGGCCTAAAGGTCATATCCACATTATACAAAGACACTAAGGTGCTATTGGTTCATAATAACTTTGCACAATCAGATCAGTGTAATTAATGACCAATAAAAAAGGCACTTGTAATGTACTTATGCAAATAATATTAAATGTGGAAATTTAGAAACACCCTAGTTCAGAATATGTGTGTCATATTAATCTGGCAATACATAGTAATTAAAGTTCAACATAAATAACCACCAAGATTACCAGTGGGGGCTAGATCCAAACAGTAAAATGTCACAAGGATTCAAACTAGAAGGAGCAAAAGTGAAACCCTGCAATATCTTAGTGACTAACAGTAATAATAAAAAGACATTAATAAAAAGTATTATCTAACACTGACATGTCACAGAACAAAGACAATATGATACAACAATTAATAAGGGAATAGCATTGGAACATCTAATAAAAAACTCAGATTTCTACCACTTGATATCAAACATACAAAAATGTCTTCACATATAGATGTCTGTCAATTAATGGTGCATAATAGCCACACTAATACAAATATTCTGTGAGAAATGGCCAATTTAAATATGTACATGTAGTTCAGCATCAACCTTATGCTCCCAGGATTTATTAGTGCCTAAGAGGATAATCATTCTTGACTCGAATCTGTGAAGTTCAAGTTCTCTATTTCCTCTTTGTGGATTGACTTTGGTGTATTTAATGTTGTAGTACATGGGCTACTGACATTACCCTGATGTGTATCCCAAAAATCTTGGCCATGGGATAGTTGTTATCTTGGTTTCTTATGGTCATGGTGTTCTGTAAAATGCAAACTTTGACTTTATGAACAGTACTTCCCACAATTGTATCTGGAACTCACATTCCAGAACATACATCGGAAATTCTGTAACACACATAATACATTCTTTGATGTTGGCAGCCCCCATCCCTTAAAACAAAAACAGCACTGGGCGATGGGGTCCCAAGGGCCTAATAAGGCTTGAGGAAGTGGGCCCCTTGGTCCCACTCTTGTTTAAAAAATCATACGGCCCTGGGGAATGGGGTTCCCAGAGCCTAATGAGGCTCAGGTAGGGGAGCCCAGTGGCCTCCCCTCTCCTTTAAAAATGGGCATGGGGATGGGATCCACAGGACATATTAAGGCCCAGGGAGTGGTGTCACATGGCCCTTTCCCCTTTAAAACACATAAGGCCCTGGGTTACTCAGGGCCTAATTGACTTAATGAGGCTCAGGGTCTGGGCCCTTTGGCACCTTCCCCTTTAAAAAAAAATAAGGCTCTGTGGCCAGCCCCTCGCTCTGAACTGCCCAGGGACATATGCTGTGGGGGATTGGCTTTACGTTTGGTAATAAAATAATACTTTACATAAAAAAAACTAAAAATTCACTGACAAAAACAAATGTTCATGGAACATTATAGTTAGGTGTGATCGAAAGTTGTATTTGGTTCAAAAAAGTCCTTAGAAAGCCACTGAGAAAACCAAAGGTAAAAGTAAAATTATAGTTAGGTGAATATGTCAGTGACAACATTAATGTTTTGAACTAAAAAAAACACAGAAATTCTGCAGTTATAGTTCGCAGACATAACTATTACTTGCATCAATGCATCATTTATGACATAACTGATGGCCTCCCAAATGACATCATTGATGACATCACTGATGAATATCCCTTATGACATCATCCAAGCTTAGTTTTTGCATGCATTGCTCTGTAAATTAGAATGGCATTAGACGCTTGAAAGTAAGTACAAAATATTCCAGAAAAATATGAGACATCCTTAAAGCCATCATAGATAGTACTTACTTAGGTGTCGAAAACATGGGTTGTGTGCAATTTCGACATTATACTATACACTTCATGTATAGCGTAGTTTACATTAACAATTAACACAGATAAATGGGAAAGCCTCATTCAATACCGTTTTAAATTTGTATACAACTGTTCAGAGTAAGCCAAGTACCTAAAAATACTGAATGTCTGTCCCAAAATGAATTTTCTACTATAGACAGCTTCTATCTGTATAAAACCCTGACAGTCAACAAACCTACATTGAGAAATGAAGTAATATGACTAGAGAAGTGGGTACTGTACACAGTATTCACTCTATACAGAGAGTTTACTCTGCACCACACTGTTTTCAAACAGTGAGTCTCTCATTAGAAATACACCATAGAGGATTAAAAACTATATACTAAGAACAGCGTACATTCTATGCATCACTTGTGAAAAAGAAACTATTCCCTTAAAATAACCAAGATCTGAAGGTGCTAAATAATATACTACCTTCAGACTTCAGAATGTGGTCAAAACTTTACAGATAGCCCATCCAAAAAGAAGCACATGTCCAGAAGTTAGTACCAGGGTCACACAGTATGTTATGTTATGTAGAAATTGTCATGCTGAGCAGATGCAGTTTAATAACTCAAGGCTACTTAGAATACCTAGGGCCCTATAAGAAGTTTGATAGTGCGCCGGCGGGACTGCCCCGCCGCAGCCCCACCAAACCCATGTGGAGACCGCCTAACCTATTAAGAATTTTTTAGTCATTGGTGAGTTTTTTCTTTGGCGCCCCCACTGTGGTGTCCACCGCAATGGGAACATCAAAGGAAGCAGGCATTGAGTTAAAAAGTCCATGCAGTGCTGGAACCTCTCTGTGTGCACACAGGGGGGCACATGTTGTACCCCCTGTATTCATCCACAAGCTGTGAGTCACCTTTCTTTCCTCACCAACACTGTTTTCATGGAGGAAAGAAATCCATGAAATCATTGGTGGTTATGAAAGTCGTAATATGCGTGGTGGGACCACTGCTGTCCCGCCAAGCATATATGTGCCTCTGGACTGCCGCACCACTGCCCGTAAACTGTGGTTCCTTGGTGCAGTAAGCAGTTTGAAGGCATCACGACCAAAAGGGTCATAATGGGGTATTCGCAGGACCGGCACCACCGTGCCACCAAGAGTTTGGTGGTCTTTGGACCGCCAGACTCAGAATAGGCCTCTTAATGTCTACTATAATAATAATAATAATAATAATCCACATTTGTAAAGCGCACAATCACCCGTAAGGGTCTCTAGGCGCTGGGGGCCATCGGGAAGATTAAGCAAGCTATTGCCCAGAGTCACATGGTGCTGGGCTAATCTGCCGCCGGAGCCGGGGATCGAACCCTGATCCCCAGATTCCAGCGTCAGTCGCCCTGGCTGCGGCGCCACACCTCTCCCACTACATAGAGTCTTCGCCATATTGGATCTTTTTTCAGCAGAACCAAAAAACTTGTGTGGAGTATGCTGAGCACAAGTCATCAACTGTCACCTGCTCTTCAATACAAAGGTTTATGATATGTTCAATACCTCTTCACACCTTTGATGCATTAAGAGTTTACTTGTTTTGTCAACACTTGCACCATTAGCTGGTAATAGGCTGTCCAAAATTAGGTAGAAAAGTAATATAGTAGTTACCCGCCTCTCAGCAAACTATGAAATAAACTAGCATACTCTTTGGATGGTGTCATCAGTGATATCATCTGTGAAGTCATCAATGAAGTCATTTGAGGGGGCGTGGCCTGCAGCCAAAGGTAACGGCCACCACCTAGAGTAGCCCCAAATCTTTCCAGACTATACCCCTAATCATCCAAACAATAATCCGCTGGAGTAGCCCCAAATCTTTCCAGACTATACCCCTATAAATCCAAACAATAATCCGCTGGCAAAACAGAAAAACCTTGGGAGGAGGGATAAGACTCGGCCAGGGACAGGTTGAACAAACCAAATTCAAAAATTGATGACGGAATGGCCGGATACGAGAAGGGCAGGCGGTCCAGAGGATTGGCTGGCTCCCCCCGGGAGGTGATTAAGAGCAGCCAGTGGCGAAATGGACTGGCTCCGGAGAGTTGGTGAGTGAAGCTGGTGCCTTTGTATAGCCTGATCGCACCAGTTTGAACTGCCCGCATAGGCACGGCCTTGGGTAAAACTGAAAGCTGGGGCCGTGAGCAAGACTTGGACAGCGCGCACTGGCATGACTTCACCATGGCCCAGACTGAGCGCCCCACTGCCCCAGCTTCAGAAGGAAGGGCGGAAAGGAGATGGAGGTTTACAAGACATGGGTAGAGGCGATCGGGAGGTGGACCCGCGTGGTGATTGCCCGTGGTCCCCTGCTGCATGAATTAACTGTATCTACGCCACAAAGATGAATCAAGCATAGGGAAAGGAACAAGCTGACCCTGCATAAACCCTAACGGCAGGCTGTGATGTATGACATAGAATAAGTACTAACCTGCCACAATCGAGGCATGGCCCAAGTGTAGGCGCAGTGAAGTACCACATTTATGTACGGCAGACAGGAAACAGTACCACAGTGGCACTTCAGAGGTCCTGAAGTGCGTGCACATCTGAGGCAGGTCCTAGTGCAAAATCCTCCCCTACCATCCTCCAAGATACACAGATGAGTGGACTATCAAACAAGTGTAGGAAAACTGAAAGGCCCCGTGGGGTGACATATCACTCAGGCAGCAGTGATTACTACCAACAACTTACTTTTCACGGTGCAGAGCAGCACAAGCCTGGAATGTCTGGGAGAAGAAGCCAACGCACTACACACCAGACAAAGCTGGATACGTTTGCTTTGGCTAAAGAGCAATCAGAGATGACAGACCACACAACCGCCAAGGCTACCCAGGTGGGTCGGAATGAAGGTTCTCCCATCTCGAGACACAGAGAAAAGGAATGGCGAACCTCTGCCACGACAGGGTTCCCACGAAGCGGAGACAAGACACGACGGCCTCAGTGGTTTGGAAGTGACTGCGACAGCTCAAAGGCTTACAACACCCGGCACTGTCCCAGAGTCCTTAAAGGGATTTCATCTGAACTAATGTATAGATTCCTGGATTTTGCTGATTTCTCCAACCATACATCACTGTGATATATTTTACATCACCACCGGACTACTATGCTAAAGACACGAGCGGGGCATGGGAGGACCATTGACATGTTACCCCCACAGAGGTATCAGGGAATGGGTAACTTGTGCTCTTTACTGTCGGCCACCACAAGTGTGGAAGGGTATGCTCAGATGTGAGTCCCTTGTTCACTGCACCATCAGGATTCAAGCAAGCCGGGCCGAAGACGGCTGTAATGCCAGAAACCGGTCCCCGGAAGCTTGTTTCCTTTCCAGTAAAGAATTGGCTTGGTAGTTTGGTCTGTCCTGTTCCCATGATGCACTGGGCCAGGGTCAGACTAATTTGCATGTAGCCAGGTTCTGAGCTGGGATGGTGCAGTGAGCTAAAAAACGGTGATGGATCAAGCCCTGATCTTTTGACTGGGTAGGAGTGTTCTGCTTAATTCAGATACTCTGTCCATCACCACCCCCTTCATGAATCGTTTTGGCCACCACAAGTGTGGAAGGGTATGCTCAGATGTGAGTCCCTTGCTCACTGCACCATCAGGATTCAAGCAAGCCGGGCCGAAGACGGCTGTAATGCCAGAAACCGGTCCCCGGAAGCTTGTTTCCTTTCCAGTAAAGAATTTGCTTGGTAGTTTGGTCTGCCCTGTTCCCATGATGCACTGGGCCAGGGTCAGACTAATTTGCATGTAGCCAGGTTCTGAGCTGGGATGGTGCAGTGAGCTAAAAAACGGTGATGGATCAAGCCCTGATCTTTTGACTGGGTAGGAGTGTTCTGCTTAATTCAGATACTCTGTCCATCACCACCCCCTTTATGAATCGTTTTGGCCACCACAAGTGTGGAAGGGTATGCTCAGATGTGAGTCCCTTGCTCACTGCACCATCAGGATTCAAGCAAGCTGGGCCGAAGACGGCTGTAATGCCAGAAACCGGTCCCCGGAAGCTTGTTTCCTTTCCAGTAAAGAATTGGCTTGGTAGTTTGGTCTGCCCTGTTCCCATGATGCACTGGGCCAGGGTCAGACTAATTTGCATGTAGCCAGGTTCTGAGCTGGGATGGTGCAGTGAGCTAAAAAACGGTGATTGATCAAGCCCTGATCTTTTGACTGGGTAGGAGTGTTCTGCTTAATTCAGATACTCTGTCCATCACCACCCCCTTTATGAATCCCTTTACTGTCAGGGAGGCGTGTAGTTCGGAATCCGTCATGCATGGAGTCAGGGAGGGGGAAAGGGCGGGTGGTAGGGAGATATAGTTATAGTTTACATTATTATGCCTGTTTTACACTGTTTATGATATGACTGGATGCCTATCACTTATGGTTACGAATTTGAAATCATGTCCAACATACCCATACAGACAAACCAAATCACTCACTCGACAACGCTGGTTAACCACACCACACCTACACTGATGGTGCACCCTCCGGGTGATCAACACCTAGCGATTTTTACATGGAATGTGAAAAGCCTTAGAGACAAGCTAAAGAGGGGGGTTTATCCTACAATATCCTAAACGGAAAGCGCCAGTGGTGGCCCTACTTCAGGAGACCCACTTGGTAGGAACAACATGTAAAGCAGGTGGGGCTTTCATTTAGTGGCACACTCAGGGTTTACAACAGTGTCACAAGGGGTGGGGATCCTGGTTAGAAAACAATTCCCACTCATTGTTAGCCGAACTTGGATAGAAAATCAGGGACGATTTGCGGCCATATCCACCCAATTGGAAGCACGTACAATCAATATAGTCACGGTGTACATCCCCCCAGCCCTCCACACGCTAACAATGCTGGCACTGAGCGTATTCCTTCTTAAACTCCTGGAAGACGAGCTAATAATAGGAGGCATCTTTACCGCTAGTCTTAGTGGCGCATTGGCCCGAATGCCCCCTAGACAGCAGCACCACGCGCAATCCAGACTCACGGACTTTCTGGGAGCGCTGGACTTATTAGACGTGTGGCGTTCCCGATTTCGCAAGCCACAACAATATACATTTCACTTGAGCGCTCTCAACAGCCTATCCAGGATAGACTCTGTGTTCACACTAGCAGATAGCTTGTGGAGATTCAGCAAGGTAAGTCACCTGGCCAGGGGAATATCAGATCACTCCCCACTCCTTGTTAACTATAATTTGAATACTCCAGTCCAACGTCATATATTCCCGATATATCCAGGATATTTAAAGAGCCACAAAATTCAGAAAGGTTTGATTACAACCACCCAGCAGTATTTCAAAGAGAACGAGCACTCGATCTCCTCTCCTCTGGTCCTATGGGAAGCCTATAAACCAGTCATAAGGGAACTTATTGCGGGAAATAATAAAGAAAAGACAAAAATAACAGAAGCTCTGGAGCAAGAAGTGCACCTGCTAGAAATCGAACACTCCCAGGACTCCTCTGAGCATAACAAGAATTGTCTCAATACAAAAAAGCAGGAGTATAAAACACATATGTAGGAGGGGCAAAATCCAAGCTAGCATGTACGTGACATTAAGTATACGATGTAGGAGATAAAGCAGGCAAACTTCTTGCCTTGCTAGATAGACGGGAGCGAGTGAACCGTGGGGTGGCAGAACTCCCCAGTGATACCAGAGAGATCATTAAGGATCCACAAACGATAGTGGATGCATGTGCATTCCACTATAGTAAAATCCACACCCCAGTGGCTACAGTGACACCATAGGAAGCTACAGAATTTCTCAGAGATATCCGTAATATGAGGCTGACAAAAAAAGAATCCAAATTACTAGAGGCTGACTTCACAGCAGATGAAATAGTAGCAGCTATAGAAAGTATACAATCTGCAAAGGCCTTGGTGCCGAATGATATACCCATTGAGCTGTATAAAAAAGTAGCAACAAAATGATCTTCGCACTTATTGAAGATGTATATGGCTAACTAAAGAATCCGGAGCACTTCCCAGAGACCAGCATATGGCGACGATAGCGGCCATCCGCAAGCCAGGGAAACCAGCCAAGATCGCACATCTTATTGCCCAATCTCGTTGCCTAACACAGAGGTCAAGATTCTGGCCAATCGTTGATCAATAGAGTGACTCCCCATCTCACTAAACTGGTACATCCACACCAGTCTGGATTCATGCCGGTAAGAAACACTGCACTTAACTTACGGCGCCTACACGGTTTACTGAGTCGTAGACATACGATTCAGGAAGATGCTGCAATCCTCTCCCTCGATGCCCGCATGGCCTTAGACACGGTGGAATGGCCATTCCTTTTTGCCATCCTTGAGCATATGAGGTTTGAGCCCAAGTTCCAATCCTGGATTTGATTATTATACTCAAACCGCTGGCACAAGCGGTGGTTAACGGAAGAATATCCAATGCATCCCCCTTAGGACATGGAACAAGACAGGGGTGCCCCTTGTCCCCACTCCTCTTCGCCCTTATACAGTGGGATATGATAGAAATCTCAAGTGTGGGTGACCTCTGGATTGAGGGGAAAGTCATCTCATTTGCACAACTGCAAGACAAATATGATTTGGCACCCACAGAAGAGTTGTGCTATCTTCAAATTAAGCACGCATTCAAGGCCACCATTAAACCGGGTGTGTCACTCCCAGATGCCTGCCCACTGGAGGATAGGCTCCTAACAGACAGCATTGATAAAAGAGCAATATCATTAACCTATCATAATTAATCAACAATCAACCAGACCCCACACAGAGCCTCCGTGAGCAATAGAAGGCCAATATTGGAGAATAAGATAACACTGATTGGCAAGAGGCGTTAGAATCACCACAGGAAGTGGCAATTCCCTCAAGACTCCGATTGGTACAGCTCAAGATGCTCCACAGAACATATCTGTCCAGGGTAGTATTAGCCAAAATAGGTAGGGCTTATACCCAGCTCTGTCTGGGAAAATGTGGAGATGTAGGTACATTTTATCATACAATATGGGAATGCCCAAGGATTCAAATATACTGGGAAACAATCATGACCACAATAGCACAGATTGGCCGAGCTCCATTGCCACTAGAACCCAAACGATGTCTCCTATACATATGGGAAGCCACAGACCTAAATCACAAGGCCCAAGAATGGGCTATGTTCGGCATTATGATAGCAAAATGCAATATAGCCAAACACTAGGGAGCACAGACAGCACCAACATATGTGGAATGGTGTAATGACATGGACTGGGCAATGGTGGCTAAGAAAGCGGTCTATGTAAATAGGGCGTGTCCTAGAAAGTGGGAGCGGGTGTGGGGAGGATGGAACAATTTTAGGGCAAATATATGTACACCGGCATCGGGAGAGCCCGAATCAGATGACAGTTGAAGAAAAACAGTAATAAATGTCGGCGAAATCGTTGATGGCAATTATGAGAGAGTTGGACATGGAAGCTAAAGAACATAGTCATGGTGTTAAACTGGAAACTTTTATGTGTTTGTAATTTTCTGTTTTTGAGATGGTATCACAAGTCGTATAATCAATAAAAGAGAATTTATTTATGTCATAAATTATGTCATAGAACATGTCATGGATGATGCAATGTGAGATAATAAACACTGCATCGCAGGGACACATGTTATAATTACCTTTGCTAACTATAGCAAGTGAATTTCTGTGTATTTGTTGCTGTTACAAACGTTCATGTTGTCTCGAACATATTCACCTAAATATAACTACACCTCCCACATTGAGATTGGCCTTTTTACACATAGATGGAATCTCCTGTTGCGGATATTTTGCTTTGTTCTGCCTCCCATCTCATTACATCTTAATCTCGGGATTCCCTTATGGCCTGAATTTTGATGATGATCCCGTATCTTAACTGGATCAAAGCACTGTTGACTTCATGAGCCTTCAAGATTAATTCATGTTGTGAATAAGGTGATAATTTATGTTATTCTGTTTCTGTCACACTTATATGGTGTTTAATAACATGTGTGTGTTTTCGAGCATCCAGTTCATTTTTCTCCCTGACATTCTTGATGATAAGAAAAAAAAGAAATTTCTTTGAGTACATGTATATATTTTTTTGATTATGATATTACGTGATTTTTATACAAACATTTCTCTTTATGATTCTACATCACTAACCCTTGTTGTTTGATTATACTAAGGAGAAAAAACATAAGCCACAAAGGAAGACAATTAGGAATATGCTATGTTTCAAAAGAATTTAATTGATATGGTGACAGTGATAAAAGTCAATAGACAGAGGTAATAGAGGAATGGTGTGAGTATACATTGAGGCAATCAGCAAATAAGCCGTTCGGTCTAAAAAAGGATCACATGTGATTAGCATTGGATGTAAAATTAGATAGTTCAGAATTGATACCTTGCTGAAATAAAGGAAAAGAAAATATTTAGGCATTTAAGTGGGAATCATTTTTGTTCTTGAAGGACATTAAGCTTAAATCCAAGAATGCTTTTGGACAATGTCACAATTGTGTGTTAATGGTGATGAATTAGTGTGTGCAGTTTTCATAAAGTGCCAACGTGGCTCAAAGGAATTAGATCACTTAAGCGAGCGCCAGAATTTCCATAATCCTCAAAAATTAACTTCACAATAAAAAGTAACATAACATTGTTCACACCGTTGCAAAATGTCGAAAGATGA
This sequence comes from Lissotriton helveticus, assembly GCF_964261635.1. NCBI lineage: Eukaryota > Metazoa > Chordata > Amphibia > Caudata > Salamandridae > Lissotriton > Lissotriton helveticus. The sequence goes on from NC_136067.1 coordinate 1,570,652,203, forward strand.
AAGCAGAAGGACAGTAATGCAAAATAATAGGAACTTAAGCAACTTTGACCTTATGAAAATTAGATATCGCCACATGTTTGACAAAAAAAGCTGGAGCAAGCATGTCACACGATATAGCTCCATGATAAAAAAGGGTATCCTGTAAAATGGTACGTGCTAGTCTATATGCATCTATTTTGTTGTTTTGTGGTTAGAAATGACTCGCTACGAGACGATTTAAACCTGCCAAGACCTTTCAGGAACATGCAGAGACAAACAAGGTCACAGAACAGAGGACGGCCTCTCCCGTGAGGACGCTCAGGTTCTGTTCAAGATAAGGGGCTTAAAAAGTCACAGGCTCTGTGACCTGAGTAGGTCCTACATACTCCTGGTTTGATTCTAGTAAGGCATTGTATCTGTTTGTACACAGCGTATATCACTCAGAAAATAAAGCATGGTAAGTATACATCATAACGATTTATGAATGCATTTACTTGAATGGCATCCTTTCTCCCTTCACATTATTTCCTTTTTGATAATGTTTTGAAAAAGCGTTTCTATATTTCTGCAGCCTTCGTCTAAATTAAACATCTTACATTTAGATTGCATATTGATGGCGCCTCAGTTTCATTTCCATATTTTTACAGTACAGAGAATTCTCCCTAACAGCTCAAATGGCAATCTATCTTGGCTGAATGAAATCACACTTTGTTATTGCTTTAACAATTAGAAAATGCCATCCATCCATCTTAGGTAATAGACACGTTGCTTTCAGGTGTCCAATTTTCAGCCCCATCTGGCTCCTAATAGCTTCTGGCATGTCCATTTTTAGATAGCATATCAGAGTTGTTGTCTGATAAATTATTTGCAGCTGGTTGGCAAATGATTATCAGGATTACAATCAGCATCAGCAAGAGGATGGATGAAGGGCAAAGTGGATACAATGATCCTATTTCATCTTTTACTGGAAGTGTGCATTTATATTGTAATCAGTCTTACTCCTGTGGTGTCATTTCCTTCATATCATCATTTTAATATTCTCACTGAAGAACAATGATATACACTAAGGCAAATGCGAACACATCAATACCAATATAACAAATATTTAAAGGTAATATATTATTAACCCACTCAAATCCGTCAGAGTCTTGTCATAATCAGCAATGATGGCATAAAGTTATTCAAGGGCAATTTTAACGACATCCATCGGCGTTTTCCAACGAGTGATCTTTAAACACAGTAACAGGCCCATTTCACTTTGGCTCTGCACACGGATACGAATGACTAAATTATAGCAAGGACGCAAATAACGTGAATACGTCACTCTAAACCTTCGCAAAAAGGTGACTGCATATGTTAGTTTACTGTATATGAGGCAAAATACACATGATGCAGTCTGCTCTGTTACACATTTAATATTAGTACATCTACACCAAATGGGATGATATTTTTGTAAAATAAATTTAGAGTACAAATATTAAGTCGGATGTCCTTTATGTATATGATATTCTGACTTCCTCAAAAGCAAAATACAATTGAAAATGATCAGCACTGAAGAAATCACAGTTGATACGGCTATTCTTTATACTTTCATTGTGACACAAAGGGGAGAAGAATGAATTTAGCTCATCAGGATGTCTCCCAATATAACTTTTTCTTGGTGTGTTCCCTCTTCAATACTCACATTCAGTGAGGTACTAATATAATAGGCAACCAGTGGTAACTCTCAGTTTTACATTGTTGTTGTAAGGTTTTAAAATAAACTCACATTTGTATACTTAGTTGGTTCCATGCAAATAGAGTTTGTTGATAGAGCTGGTTGGCTCCAAGCTGATAGGGCTAGAGAGGCAGAAATGTGCATTAATCGAACAGTAAATTGAGTATTGAAAAAAAGAAAGAGTTGTAGACAATTGGACTTGTAATCACTGAATTAAAAGTGTGATTTTTCTGCGATTTCAAAAACAAGACAAAAATGAGGTAGACATTGTCAAATAAATTTTGAACTGGAATTGCTGAAACTGAATACATTTCATGACAGTGTGAAAGCATCCAGGTTTAATTAACAGGTATGTACTCTAATGGAAATAATGTAGTCATCATTTTCAATGATAAATGCAACAGTTTAGTCATGACATGTGGCATGAATAGGTTTGTATCTAGATTATCTGAGAATCTAGAGAGAGACACATACTGCTGTTTTTCCTAATGTTCAAAGTAGTAAACAAACTCCAAAGGAATGCCATTTCAATGTAACATTTTTGCCTGAATTTACAAGAAGAGGGTTTCTAATTGGGCTGCAAGTTACTTTTTTTCTCACACTTCTTTTTTATACATTTCTCCATCTGTTACAGATAATAGTATTTCATATTCGGAGACTCCTTCAAGGTTATTCAGATTAAACCAACAGGATACACAGTTTCACAATGATAATGGAGGCACTTCTTGGATTACATTTTAATTAAGAAAGTCCACCATCTCTATGACAGTGAGATAAACTAAAAATCACCTAGTATACTCTGTCCCTCCTGCCCCGTGTCTCCTTCCCTCCCCAACATAAAAGAATACATCTAAGAATGCCAAACAGAGGTAACTATATGAGATAAAATATGGATGGCTAGGCACAGGTCATAGAGTATTGAGAGTGTGGAAGAGCAGTGAATGAATATTTTGACCTCATACTATAAAGTGAGGGCTTAAAACTGGAAGCGGTGAAGTGCCCTTGTAGCTGGGAGACCCGCACCAGGAGGAGACCCCGTGAGAGGTAAGTTACTAAAGGCGCCCAAGAATATTCAAAGTTCTCGATATCATCCCTAAAGATGTCCGCAAGCTTATCCATCATAAGTGCCCTCCATAAACAAGCATGCCTTTGTGTCAAGGCTGGTGCCTCTCATTTCTTCCATGCAGCTGCTACTGCCAGTTTAGTTGCCCCTAGACAGAGCCACATGATTGCTCTATAGTTTGATGTTTCAGACATAAATCTCATAGGCCTAACAGTGCAATCTCAAGGGTGTCAAGAAGAGGAAATCCCAGCATGTCCTTGAATTGGGCTAAAATGTCCATCCAAAAGTGACGAATCGTTGGGCAATACCACCAAATATGACAAAAGTCCACTAGAAGTCCCCAACCCCCACAATAGCGATCAGAAGTGTTAGGGAATATTTGATTACTTTTAGCAATATCTATCCACAATGTCTTCCTCTGTCCTTCATGTATTTCCATTTCAGAGTGTGTTCCCAGAATTCTATATGGTTTGGCCATGGAGAGTGCAACGTGGAAAGCAATAGGGAGTTTAGAAAGGATATCATGCCTCTAGAGGTGCCTGCTCTCCGTGCAAACTGTTCTGTGGGGGCGTAAGTTCTCTGGTGGCTGCTGCTCTTACCTCAGGGGGTAGAACCCAATGCTTCAGCTGTAGATAATGAAAGTGTTTAGTGTTAGAAACATGAAAGTTGCATAGTGAACACTTGGTGAGGACCCTTAGCTGGGCTGCCTTATAATAAAGATCAAAATCCTGTAAGGCTAAGCCTCCCTCCTCCTTGGATCACCTGAACACTTTAAAAGACAGTCAATCCCTTCCATGTTGCCATATAAAATGTGTTATGAGTGTTCGTAGCATTGAGAGGAAGTCTCTCTCTAAACCTATGAGGAGTGCCTGTAACATTTTGAACAGATTAAGAAGTTCTGTTGTTTTAACTGCATGTATGCGGACCATCCAAGAAATACACATTGGTGACCACTGCTTGAGCTCATTCTTTAGCTGTTGCATATGGGGGGATAGTTTGCTCGATATAACCATGCTATTGTAGCTGGTGATCTTAATTCCCAAGTATGTCAAGTCATGCTTTGCTGCTGAAATGAGGTGGTGTTCACTAGTGTGGCCATATTTGCTACAGATAGTGTTAGGTTCAACAGAATAAACTTAGACAGGTTAATACAGAAGCCTGCACTTTCCTCAAAACACTGTAGTTCCTTTTGCAGGGCAATCAGAGAGGTGTGTGGGGTAGAAAGTGTCAAGAGGATATCGCCGGCAAACAATGATATCTTATGTTCATCCAAACAATGATTTCAGGTGCAGCTTAGATCCTTGCAACCAAGGGTTCAATACGTAATGCATAAAATAACGGGAAGAGTGGGCACCCCGATTTGCACTCTCGCCAGTTGGAAAGGCTCTGAGCCAACTCCATTAATCACTACCATACATCGGGGCTTTGTATAGTTGGCTCAAATCATCATAATAAAAGTCTCACAGAAACCAAACCACTGTAGTATGTGAAAGAGGAAGGGCCAGCCCACACTATCAAATGCCTTTTCAGCATCTAATCCCAACCGCACCGCTGGCATTTGTTTTTTAGAAACCTTCTCATTCAGGTGGAGCACTCTTCTTACAATATCATGAGTTTGTTGGCCTTTAATAAAACCTGATTTATCACGATAGTCAAGGTCTGGCATTGTCTCTTCTAATCTGGGTGCCAGTATTGTGGAATATAGTACTAAATTAAGTAGTGCTATCGGCCTGTTGGAGCTACAGAGATGGGGATCTTTCCTTGGTTTCAGAATAACAGTTATTAGAGCTTCATTCATATGATTGAAGAGGCAGGTTAGATGAGGTATCACTTCCGTGCTAAATGTTTTATAAAATGGTGCTGTCAGACAATCTGGACCCAGTGATTTTTGGCATTCCAGTGCTTTAATTGCCAACTGCTCTTCCTCTTCTGTAATGAGCGCACCTAGAAGCTCATTTTGAGTGGGTATTACGTGTGGAAGATTCATGGAAGTGACATTTTCGGGCTCAGATGGGGCGTTTGTGTCTTCTGCATAGTATAATTTATCACAGAATGTGGAAAATATCCATGCTTTACCCATATTTCAACTTTCTAATTCCTCAGCAGTGTTAAAGATTTTCCCTATGTATTCCCTTTCTCTCTTAACCCTAAGCTGTCTCGCTAAATGGGCACCCAGCTTGTTGCAGTGTTCAAATAAGGTACACTTTAAACGCAGGAGTGTAAGTTCCACCATGTTATTGTCAATTGCATTACGTTTCCCTTTCAATGCAGTCAGTTTACGCTGAAGCGTACAAGTAGGATTGGTTTTGTGCATGAGCTCTAGTTCCCATTACTCCTCTTATAGTGTCAAATGTTCCTTCAATCTTTGCTTTTTAAGAGTTTAATTTAATTCAATGCATTTACCTGTCAGAACTGCCTTGAATGTGTCCCAATTATGTAATGGTGTAGTATCTTTGTTTTTTTTTTAAATATTCCCAGATTGCTTTTTGAAGGTCTTCCCTTGAAAGCTTGTTGCTCAATAGGGAACCAAGAATAAACAGAGCAAGAATTTTGGTGAAAGAGTGCCCCAGTCGAGACACACCGATATTGGTGTGTGATTAGAGATCATGATCGAGTGGATCCTTGCTCCTCTCAGGGGACCCAAATGAGCCTGGCTAATAAAAATGTGATCTAAATGGGTGTATGTCTAATGGACATGTGAAAAGAAGGTGAAATCTTCCATATCTTCCATAGTGGGGTATAACACTCATCAAAAATCCAAAAGCCCTAAATCCAGTATGGTCTGTGTCATTCCTTTTGAAAAGCTGCATGTCGGAGCGCGTTGTGGGTGAGTGGTATCTAGACTAGAATGACATGTTAAGTTAAAATCTCCCATCAATACTAACGTTCCTTCAACATAGCCCCCACCATTGTCAATAAGGAGCTAATAAAGAGAGTTTAGTTAGTGTTGGGTGTGTATGCCATCACAAAGGTATATAGTCTTCCCCTGGGTTGCCCATTCAGCATCACTATCCTCCATTCTTTGTCTGTTTTGTATCCTTCTGGCTGAAATGTTGTAGCAGAGTGAACTAGTATGCCTACCTCTTTCTGCTTCATACTTATTGAAGATTTGTAAATCAGGTTGCAGGATTTAAGCTTCAGTCTATGGTCTTCTCATGAGTCTCCTGCAGAGCCACCACATCGTAGTGTTGGTCAAGCAGGTATTGCCACATATTTTGGCACTTAAGAGGCAAATTTAGGCTTCTCACATTCCATGGTAATGTGGTAATCATCAAAAAGATGCAATCCCCCAGGAGACATACTAACAATACCCTCTCTAAACTCGTAGCCCCATTGCCTCAACCTTTTGTTTTTTCCATCTATCCCCATTCTAAAGCCTTCCAGGCAATTATTGACAACTGAATTCTAGCCAGTGAGTTTTTCTGTTGACATAAAGAAGGTCGATCCATATACACCAAATCAACACAACTAAAAATCCCAAATCAAAACCCCTGGAACAACTGGTCGCAATCAAACATCAAAGGTACTTTGCTATGGTATAGTGGTGGGTGATTCAGTCAGAACCTGCTAACACAGCTGTATGTAGCTATCATCAGTCATAGGCAATAATCACATAAAGATAATGTCTGAGGGGGGTATAGACCCTAACCCCCCCAGTTAACAAGGCTGGACACAATTGAATTATCTTCGCAAGGTTCCGTTGGGCGGTCTTAGCCAGTCTCCGCAGTATTTTCACTCTATGGTGTTGAAACTGTTCATTATTAACTGTGGTTTCTGCCTTTAATGGTCTGGATCACCATTTGTTTGAGTTCCGCAGGCGTCATTGGGAGAGCCAATGGACCCCTTCCCACAGTCAGGCGTTGCCATTATTCAAGGATTTTGGGTCATCTGTAGACAACTGGAGCTCGGGTTTTTGTTGGCCTAGAAGATCTACATCCTCTGCAAAGTCAGTTATGTGATGTGCTTTGTTACGGAGAACAAATGCCAAACCAAAGGGATAGGTCCAGAAGTATTTGACATGATTGAGTCTCAGTTTTTCAGTTGCAAGGTTGAACTGTTGGTGACAAGCAAAGGTTGCTTGAGCCACATTTGTTACAGTGCCCATTTAAAACACTGAAACATTATTGTATTTTTTTTCCGAGTTGCATGGAGGAGGGCCACTTTCACTTGAATTAGCATTTTTGGAAGGATGTTTCATGGCAAGCTACCTCTTAATTTATTTTGTCCATAAATGTAACCTATTGTGGATATGAAAATTCTCCTTCTTGAAGAGACCACAGATCTCTCATGGGCTAAGGATATTATTCTAAATTTAAATATGACTTGAACCAAATACCATGCAGCAGCTTTATTCAATTTAGCGAGCATGGTATCATCAGGAAATTAAGACAGATTAAGGATGAAATAGTACTGCAAATAGGCAGGGAATAATCTGAATTAGTGAAGGCATAGTAATATGTAGTATAGTTGGTAGTTGAAACATTTGTTTAACATGCCGTTTTGGAGAGATCTCACATATCTTTTTGTGGATCAACTTGCCTATTTTGTTATATATGTCTCTGTAGTTGGGATCAATTGACTTGAGGAAACTCGCAAGGTAACTTTTTTTTGGAAAGCATGATTATTAGCACACATGATATAACATTTGACAAATTAAGTTTGTCGTGTGATTTTGTATTATTCCTTAGAGTTTACATAGAGCTTTTGGCAGAAATGTCATTTTATGGTGTTCTCAGTGGTGATTACATTCAATCAGTAAAAAAAAAGAAACAAAATGTAAGTTTAAAATATGTTTTTTTGTGCTGTTCGTTTTACTGGAGGAAGATAATCTGTAATGGATTGTGAAGCAGTCGTTTTTTGTAAAATTTGATATGAAACTGTAACAGTGAATACAGGAATTTTGTTTTCTGGAACTAAAAATTATTAGAAAATCATTACAGAACATGAACCTAAATATCTGATGCAAATTCAATTTCTCAATATTCAGGATATGGTTTAAAAACAATTTCAATGGATTTGTATTGGGAAAAGAAAATATTTTATGGGACGGGGCATTAAAATCCAAGCAATGGTTTAACCATGTTATGAAAATAATCTGACAATTCTGAAGTTGTTTGGTCCAGAATGTTAGACATCTTTACAATCAGAAAATGGCCATCAAGGAAACTGAGAATATATGCAGATCTCCTCAAAAACAGAAATACAATTGTCTACTGGGTGCACAAATAGACAACTTTAAATAGGTGGCGGAAACGTTTAATTCAGAAATATGTGGCCAATGACTTTCTAAACATTGAAGCAAAGATCATGGAAGAGTGGCCTGATTTTTTTGACCCACCATTCTGATAAAATAACAGCAACGAAACAAAGTTTTCTTCATAGCAAGATGTCCTAGTATCAGAAAGCAATCCTAAAGCTAAGGAAAATGGAGAGGTTGGGGAAAGTAGACAAAGGGTTTACGGCAACCAATTGTCAAAGTAAATGGCAATGCAAATATCTGGCAGAGGACCATGGCTGAATAAGCTCCCTTCAGAATTGACTCTTCATCAGTTTTCACCACAATGAGAACCGATCATTCTAAGTTATTTCTGAGACATCCTCAACTGACACTCACATTACATGCCATTTGAGCACAGGCTCTACATTAAATGTTATATTGAAAGTCCTACCAGACTTCACCAAGTTCTAGAGGTGCATCAGCCTAACTGACAAGAAATGTTTTTTTGCCAAATGCTGGGGTGGTGGGTGATATAAAACGTTAAAAGAATGAAATGGCAGTGGACCATCTGGGAATAATTATTATGCTCTAGCCAGCCTGATATTTATCCCAATTAGAATGTGTCCAAAAGACAAGAGTTAGAGAAGTATATACATGAACTAAACTAAAATGCAGAACAATCTACACATTAGTTTGGAACGTGTAAAGACACCTGTATAGGCGTTTTGCAAAGAATTCGAGACTGCACATATTTGACACAGGCAATGTTTGTGGTAATATCGGGGAAATCAGTGATAAAACTGGTCCACAATGTGCTAAAAAACTTGTCTGTTAGACTAGCCGATGAGTCACTGCCTGATTGCCTTAAAGGCTGTCTAACTCTGCTCAGTCATAACACTGATATGGTCCTTCAGTCACCTTTACAAGAGGTAACACTACATCCAGTACATGCAAGGCTATTTAACTTGCTATCTTATAACAAAAACTCCAGTTCTTTTATGGTGTATTTGATTTCATAGCTCTGAATGAGCTTATCTCAATAAATATGGGGTAAATTCTCCATGAACTGGAAAGATTTTCAGTGAAATGTATCTAATATTGCAATATGTTTCCTTGACCAGCGAGTTTGCAGCGGTTGCTAAAGAGGGACAAACATGAAATCATTTTGATTTTTCTAACTTTTTGCCTTTCTTTTGCCTAAACAGAACATTTCTGGCTCGTTTATAATGTCCTTTACGTTAATCAGTGTTTATGTTTCTAAATTCCTGATAGTTTAAATAGTTTCAGTGGGCAAACGCTCGATCTCGGACATAGTCCGGCTCCGCCCTCTGCTGTTCCGGGTGCCCCTGAGAAGGACACCAGAATTGGCAAAATATGCCCTGGTGCTGGACGAATTGATCTCGTTGAATGGTGCCAACAAAATACAGTGGCTTACTAAATTGAGGAAGCTGGTTATGAATTTGGGGTTGGCTGAATTTTGGTCCTCACAGTCTCCACCCCCTAAGGGGGCTGTTAAGAAAATCTATTGGGAGTGGGTTCTTGCTGAGAATCTCAAGAGTATAAGGTGGGGAGCCTTAACTACCAAATTTTTGGAACACAAGCCCCTGAGGAAGCTGGAACATTTCTGGACTTTATTCAAGTTCCAAAAGATAGATCTCTTTTTTTGAAACTGAGGTATGGGACACTTCCCCATAACACATTTATGGAGGGCTGGAAAGGATCACAAGTTTTTTTCCCTACCTGCCCAAACTGTCCACGCGTGCCAGAATCCTTATCCCACTTCTTGTTTGCCTGCAAAGCATACCAAAGTCCAAGATCAAGATGGCTAAAACCAGTATGCAGGGAATTGGGAGTCAGAGACTTTAGGATCGCCCTACATATCCTTTCTTCAGACACAACATCTCTGTTTATTGTTTGTGGGGTTGCAAAATATTTATCAAGTGCTTGGTTGATTCGTAGTAGGCTGATAGTGATGAAGCAAAGCTTCGCATATTTTGCGACTTGCCGAATTCATGAACCTCGTTTATGTGTAACAAGGTAATATTTTGTACGTCTTACTAATGTTTATTCTATGTTTAAACGAAGTTTCCCGACGCTTGCCTATGTGTTTTACTAAAATAATTAACTCGAGTCCTTTTAAATGGCCGCTGCTTGAAAGTAAGTGTCTGCGCATGCGTCAGTCACACTCACGTGTCCTGATGTGTTTGCAGAGTTGGAGGGAAATAGTCGCGCATGCGTAATGCATAGCTTTGCCAGTAACGTGGTACGGCTCGTGCCACTGCTCTTGTGTATGTATTCCTGTAGCTAACATTTAGACTGCATAAGTATATTTTATAGTGATAAGTTGAAAGAACAAACCCTGTGATGTGTTTTCATAATGTTATTTCTATGTATTAATGTGTTCTCGCTTACTTTTCATGTACCGCGGGGAATGGGGGTCTGACTGAGCTGAGTGCCATCTTGGAGGGCCTTTCTGCGCATGCTCCTCCATCTGGGGAACTGACAACCTTGGCTGATGGAACTTGGCCAGCTGGCAGGGATGGGCAAGATGCTCCTGAGAACTGACCTGAAAACCCAAGAAAACGGAGCCATGTGTCCCTATTCAGCAACAATGTAAATTGTCATTGTCTTTCCCTGCAGTTTCTCATGGGAACCCCAATCTTGCTAGGCGGTACCCAAAAATGCAAATTAAGCATCCAAATAGTGTGTTATGATTGGTGTGTTACCCAAAGCCTACCTTAGGACCAATCCAAATTGAGGGATTCTGACACTTTGCAACATTGGGGGGTGGTACACCGTCCCCAAACTGTATATCTACCCTGGGTTCACCTAGGGAATTGTCCGACTTGTCTGGTTTAGCTGACCTGTCACTGACCCATCGTACTCAATAGGTGACGGAAGATACAGAGCGCTGCGGAGCACTCTGTCCGAAATTGACCATAGACTAAGGTTCTACTGAACCTTAAAGTGCTGGTGAAGCACTTTGCTGAGAGTTCGCTGATCCAATCGGGGTCTTGATCGATAGCTGCAGAGAGGGTGGAGCGCAGGCGTTGCTTCCAAACTGCGGGTGCGGTCCTGTCCTGAGCGGTCCTGTCCTGAGGGTTTGCTGTCCTGTCCTGAGGGTCCTGTCCTGATTCCTAACCTGAGGGTATCCTGTCCTGTCCTGGGTGTCCATTCTGCACCTGCTGTCCTTTGAGGGGTATCCTTCCTTGAGGGTTTCCTGTCCTTAACTGACCCGTGGCCAGGGTTTGGTTTTCACACCAGTCTAGGTAAATATTGCTCAAACTCTTTAAACTTGCACCTTCCTATTTTTCTGTCTTTTGCTTTAATAAAGAGACATCTTTGCACATGTTGATTTTTCCATGCTTTTGCCACAATTTAATGAAACATAAAGTCATTTGCATAGCTTCTTAAACTTTTCTTATGTTACCCTATCTTTTAGAAATCATATTTTGCATTGCAGTTTGTCATTTTCTGTTATGGTCTAGAACGGCCTTACTTAAACTGTCTAAAGAAATCTTGCCTTAAATGCATAGCGTTTCCTGTTGCATCTCATATTAGTATTTCCATGATTACCCTGACTTTATTTTTCTATAGTTATGTACTTTTCATTATCTTGATTATTGATTGCCTTATTCTTGTAAACTTAATGCTCAACGAAAACGAACTTTAGATAAAGCTTTTAAAACTTCCAGTTGTCCGTGGTCATTTTACAATAGTATTGAATGTCATTTTGAGTTGGTATTTTGCTGCCTTTCCTTTACAGCTAGCTCCCTGATCCGTTGAGGTCATAGGTACCCGTGTCGGTGGATGGTAAGTCGGGTACACTGAGTAATAACAGTAGGGAATTCACACAAATTGGTGGCAGCCCGTGAAGTCACCCTGTCAATGAATAGCGTGAATTGAAAGTATATGGGCCCGAAGCCGGAAACGGCGGAATTATTGGCTGGGTGACCTCGCGCGCTCCATCAGTTTTTCTGGCTAGCAGAGGATGGTTAGGGACTAGTTGAAGGTTAGGCAGGATTAGTTAGGCTAGCTAAGTCGGTAGCTGCTAGTATATAAATGCTGCTATAAGGGCGGCTGTTCCGAGGGACCCGATCACTCTCTTGTGAATACGCTGCTGAAATTCATGAATTGTTGTATTATTGTTATTCTTGTTCTTATATTGTTATATGTATTAATCCATGCATTTGTAAACCGTCTCGTTTTATGTTGTCCGAACTCCCCGGGGAATTGAAAGGGCAAGTGGTGAATAGAATCCATTGTCCTGAGGTCGCAGGCTCGAGGAAAGTTAGGTGCAGGTTAGGATAACCGGGAAGCACTAACTAGGGTTTTTCTGAATACGTGTGTGAATAAATGACAGTAACGAGGTTCATTGGCAAAATTCCCATAGTGGCGTAACCTAGTAAGGGTCACATCGGAAGAGTAGCAGGTTCTTCGGAGCTTGGGTGAAAGCAGAGGGGTCCGCTGGGAAACCTTAGACTCGGATATATCCCGGAAGAGTGGATGAGTTTAGGGGAATAACAGGTTCACCGATGCTAGAATGAAGGGTAGGCGGAAGAGATCTACCCGCAGCACGTGAAAAGTAAATGGAAGTAGTTTACTTGCAGTGAAACAAAGCTGTCCTGTCTAGACACTTGAGCACTGTGGCGAATGTGTATTTGTTGTTAAATAACCAAGCACTAGCACTTTAAAAAGAAAGAAAGTTTCCGTTACCTTGTGAAGGGAGGGAGTCAGTCGCGAAGCGCCTCTGACGTCACTCCGTGCCGCGCTGGGATTGGTAGAAGCAGCGGGCGGGTAGCGGGACTGGAATTGTAAAGGAGGGGTGAAGCGCCGGAGCGTGAGGACAGTCTCACGAAGGGGCCGCGCACCCATTGGCCGAGATTCTTTGAACGCGTGCACCTCATTGGTCGCACGGAACTGCAAGGCGCATTCTGATTGGAGGTGACTTTGTAAACAGAGTTAAGCGTAGAAATCGTATGTGGCACTCGTATTGTCCAGAGACTAGACCAGATCCAAGAAACCAAGGGTTTGAAAGGGATCAGTGGAAAGCAAATAGATACGATATTATGTACGGAGCTAAGAGAAAAATGTCCCTTGTAAATAGGGTAAAGAATTATTTTAAAACGGACAAACCGATTAAGTCTAGGGAGGGCGTTATTGTCCCCCCACCGAATACTCCTGCCTCGTTCATGATGTTTGACCGGGGGTACAATACCTGTGTGTGGTTGGAAAATTGGGTGAAGTACACAAAAGATGACGGAATATTGGCTTTTCCGTTAGACGGTACTTTCAATGGTAGGATTTTATTTAATTTGAGAACCCGAATGAATGAATTGCATCCCCGACCGAGACTAACGCAGTATGAGGCATTAGAGGAATGGGAAATTGAGGCTTTCGAAAGGGAGAAACCCAGAATGGACAAAGGTCTGACCAAGTGGTACCCAAGGCTGAAGCAAGAGACCAGGGATAAAAAGATGAAACAGTGGAGGCAGAGCATGATTGTTGAGGGTCTGTTTCCCATGATGCCAGCGGGTACCCCTTCTGCAGGAGAGAAAAGGACAGAAAAGAGTAAGCATTGGGGGGCCCTGGGGGAGTCAGATGATGAATTGTTAGATGACATCTTTACGAGAAGTCCGCCCCCTTATGATGAGGGAGCCCGACTTTCCACTACAGGAGGGAATCCCCAGCGTCCATCTATTAAGGAGGAGGACAGATCCCTAAGTAGGGGGGGGAGTGGTCAAGTACTGCCCTATTTTGAAAATCCTGGACCCACGGAGGTACGAGATATATATTCTAGAGTGCCCGTGAACCCGGAGGAAAAATATTCCCGTGAAAGAGCCTTTTTCCCCGGACCTCTTTATGAAAACGAAGAAAAGCCATTAAGTTCAGGAATGCCCTTTTTGCAGCCTCCATATGGGGAGGAGCGCAGGTCATTTGGCACAGGAACTTTGTTCCCAAAACCAAATTATGGTGGAGGACCAAGTGAAACGCATCCTACTGCCCCGAGTCTTACCCCTCACCTGACCCCACAGATGATACCTGACCGGACATTAGGAAGAGTACTAGATGAAAGGGAGCAAGAGGCCCTAGCTAGACAGAGGACAGAAATAATTCAGAAAATCTCCCAGTTAAATACCAGTCCTGAGGCTTTGACTATTCCGGTAACAATCGGACCAGTGGTTCCGTTGTATGGGAATAATCAAGGAAGTCCAAACCCTCCAGTTATGAACCCAATCATGGCCCCGCCGAGGCAAGAGCCCTTACTGATAGACGATCAGTCCAGTGAGTGCGAGTCCGAAGTTGTGTTTTTGGACCTGCCAAACAAACAGACCGGGAAGGGAATGCAGAAGAGGCATAATCCTTTTAATACGAAAGAGATAAAATTAGAATCCACGTCAGGTACTAGGAGTGTTTCCTTGGTGACTCTGGAAGAAATTGAAAATTGGAGCCGTGAATTAGAGAAACAGACTCCGCAAACGAAACCTTTAGACCTCTACAAACTGAGGGTAGAAATAGAGGAATTAATGGCAGGAAATGTGGGATTGGACAGATTAAATACCTACTCTGAAGAAGAGTTGCTGTTTATGTGTAAAAGCCTTACCAGAAGTACAAGAGTGCTCCACGAAAAACTGACAGACACTGCAGCTAGTATGGGGGTAGATATTTCAAGATCCAAGCCCTTACAAAAAGCCTTACAGAGCTGAATTCTCAGACAAGGATATAGAGAACTTGAATGTGTCAGGGAAAAAGTTGCAGATTAAAGAGTTGATTGCAGTTTTGCAGAAATGGGGAGACGTGGAAAAATGGAGAAGCAGGTGGGCACGAAAGAAAGATGAGGCTCGATCCAGACAAGCAACCCCTGAGTTCCCTTTGAGAGAAGTAGACAAGCCCGAAACGTTATGCCCCATGCATGAAGTGCCAGGTGGGAGGTATGTGCACGTTCCCTGGTCCAGGCAGGATATTGTGTCCCTTACTAACGATTTCCCGAAATTGCGCGAAAAGCCAGTTGACTGGTACCGGCAGGTGGAAAGGTTCGTAAAGGTGCAAAAATGCCTGTGGAAAGACCTGGATGGATTTTTCGACATTGTGGTCCCGGTAGATCTATGGACCGAGTGTAAAATTGCCATAGGCTGGCCTAGTGAGGAGTACCCGAGGGACTCTAACACAGGGGAGCCGTCAATTGAAGTGATGAAAAAATACGAACAAGTAATGCTGCATTTGAAAAAAAAGGTGCCAGCAAAGGAAACTGATTGGACCAGGATAGATAGAACCACGCAGGAGAGAGACGAGACAGTGCACTCCTATTTTGAAAGACTGTTGCAAGTGTTTAAAACGTACAGTGGTATAGATAACATCGAGATGAAGGATATGACGCACTTCATTTACAGGTTTGTAAACGGTTTAAGGCCTGAAATTTGTCAGTGGATAAAAGATAACAAAATTTGTTGACACTCCAAAAAGATAGATGAGGTCCTGCGGTACGCAAAGTACTGCGAGGACGAGATGGCAGAAAAGAAAAAGGCGCTCAAGGAAAAGGTCATGTGGGCTCAGGTGAAGCTCGCAGAACAGCAGGAAAAACAGTTGAGTAACATGGGCAAAACAACTCAGAACCAAAGTCCTGGGGGTGGGGGAGGAGGCAAGCCCCGGCCCAAAATGAGCAGGGAAGAGGCTATGAAGAAATTTCCCTGTCACCAGTGCGGAGAAATTGGACACTGGCGTAACGAGTGTCCTTATTTACCTGACGATAACCCCAAAACACCTGATTTAACTCCACAGACGCAGAAAGAAAGACCAAGAAAGACTCAACCACAGGTAAAAATGGTTCAGGTGCCCCGAGCTCCTAAGCAAGTACATAGGGGAAAAGGCGCAGAGGGTGATGAGATAGAAGTCTGGGAAAGCAATGAGAACAGAAATGCAGCAACTTCGCAGTATCTGTTGAACGATACCTTCCTTTGTGATGACCAGTACTGATGGGGCCTGAGAGGGGAGGACGAGGAGTGCGTACTTGGCGCCTCCTTGCCGGTAGACCAGTCCGGACCATACATCGAAGGAAAGGTTGACGGAAATGATGTCACTTTTCTGTTGGACACTGGCGCTACCCGTTCTACTGTGAGAACAGTGGACGTTCCAAACCTACCCCTCTCGGGAGAAGCCATCCAAGTAGTGGGTGTATCTAATCAATTGATTAGTACCCCTGTTACCAAGCCCATGGAGATCTCAATTGGAAACTTTAAGGAAATGCATAGGTTTGTCGTTTGCGACACCAGTCCAGTGAACTTACTGGGACGTGATTTGCTGTGCAAAATGAACTGTACCATCTTTTGCACACCAAAGGGTGTTGAAATTCAGACCCCAGATGAAGACGGCATTTATAAATTAATGTTAATCAGACCTGACTCAGAAATTAAACGAATGACTATGTAGGATTTGCCCCAAGAACTCCAAGAAGCAGTGAAGCCAGAGGTATGGGACTTTACTGGGAAAGATGTAGGGTTAATGAAAAACGTGGACCCCATACAGATAGCAATCAAGGACAATGCGGTATACCCCAATACTAAACCCTACAGAATGAATGCAGAAGTGAGAGCTGGTGTTACCCTGGAAATACAGAAATTGCTGGAAGGAAACATCATACAGGAAGTAATGAGTAGCCCATGTAACTCCCCGATTATGGGCATCAAGAAGCCTAGTGGCAAGTACAGAGTAGTGCAGGACCTACGAAAAGTCAACAAGATAGTGGTCCCCTGCTGCCCTATTGTCCTGAACCCAGCAGTGATTCTGTATCAGATACCCTGGGATGCTGAGTGGTTCACTGTGATAGACCTGTGTCATGCATTCTTTTCCATTCCCTTGCATCCAGATAGCAAATTTATTTTCTCATTTGCCTTCAATGGTCACGTGTATGTCTGGAACAGGGTCCCTCAAGGGTACACAGAGAGCCCCTCTATCTTTAATCAGATCTTGAAAAAATGTTTGGAAACTTTGGTCTTACCTGGGAACTCTGTCCTAGTGCAATACATAGACGACCTCTTGGTGGCGTCTAAAAGTCATAGGGATTGTGTGATTGACACCATTGCCCTACTGAATCACCTGAGTGAGAAGGGACATAAAGTGGCCCCTGACAAACTACAGTTTTGTGCAAAATCAGTGAAATATCTGGGGCACCAGATAGAGAAAGGTGTCAGGAAAGTGACATCAGAAAGAGTGAGAATAATTCAAAAGATGCAGTTACCCCGTACTCAGAAAGAGATCAGAATGTTCCTGGGAGTGATAGGATACTGCAGACAGTGGATTCTGGGATTTGCAGTCCTAGCTAGGCCCTTGATAAAAATGACCAAGAGAGGAACACCAGATATTGTAGAATGGGATGATGAAAGCTTAACAGCCTTCACCAAACTGCGAGATTGTCTGTGTACAGCCCCTGCATTAGGAATGCCAGACTATTCCAAGGAGTTTGCCCTATTCTGTGACACTCGCGATAATTGCGCGTTGTCAGTCTTGACCCAAGATTATGGCACAACGAGAAGGCCTGTGGCATATTTCTCTGCCACCCTGGATCCAGTGGCTGCTGGATTACCAGGTTGTCTGAAAGCAGTAGCTGCTACTTGCGCAAGTTTAGAGCAGAGTGAGTCCATTGTCATGGGACATCCGGTAACTGTGTATGTCCCACATGGAGTGGTAATTTTACTGACCAGAACAAAGACTCAGTATCTCACCCCTAGTCGGCTGACTAAATACGAGAGGATTCTTGTGGGTGCTGCAAATGTAAACATTGTTAGGTGCAGTATTTTGAACCCTGCCACTTTACTCCCCGACCCAATGGATATGGAAGGTGGGGTGGATGATGAGCATGATTGCATTGATTTAACAGAATTCAATACCAAGCCACATCCAGACATTAAAGAAACACCATTGCCTATGCATGACAAGGAATTATTTGTGGATGGTTCATGTCTAAGACATGAACAAGGAGGCCTGAGTGCTGCCTATGCGGTAGTCTCCTTAACAAAAATTGAAGAAGCAGGTTATCTATATCACATAAAGTCTGCACAAGTAGCCGAATTGATTGCTATGATAAAAGCTTGCCAAATTGGGAAAAACTTACGCATAACAGTGTATACTGACAGTCAGTACTGTTATGGGGTTGTGCATGACTTTGGCCAGTTGTGGCTACAGAGGGAGTTCCTGACTTCCTCAGGTACCCCAATTCGAAATGGAAAAGTCGTTCAAGACCTTTTAGAGGCAATCCAGTTACCAAAGGAACTGGCAGTGGTGAAGTGTGTTGCTCATAAGAAGAGTATGGACACTGTATCACTGGGAAATGATTTTGCTGATCGAGTGGCCCAATGGTGCGCCAGAGATCGGTATATCGTAAATCCAAAACGAGGGGGGCCAGGAACCAGCTGCCAACTTCAGGTGTTTGAAGAAGTGCCTACATGGGATGAAGTGAAAGAGTGGCAGCAGGCGGCACCTTGGCAAGAGAGAGAGAAGTGGAAGGAAGATGGGTGTAGACCAAGACGTGTGGATGGTGTCATCTTAGGTCCAACTGGTATGCCTGTGTTACCTAGACACTTACTTAGCACAATGGCGAGGTTGATACATGAAGGATCACACATTGGTAGGGACGCCATGATTCTAGTGTTCCAACAGACTTGGTACAGTAAAAAGTTCAGGAAAGGAGCAGAGTCCCTCTGCCAGAGGTGCCTGTCATGTCAAAAGATGAACCCAGGGAAGAAGACTGTGGTGGAACTGGGGAAAATTGGGAGGTCCGGGGGTCCCTTTGTGAGAATACAGGTTGATTTCATCACCATGCCCCGTTGTGAAGGGAAGCGATACGTCCTTGTCATGGTCTGTTTATTTTCAAAGTGGGTGGAGGCTTTCCCTACTCCCCAAAATGACGCAAAAACAGTAGCTAAGTGTTTACTAAAGGAACTGATACCTAGGTTCGGGGTTCCAGTCACTATTGAATCAGATCAAGGCTCACATTTTCAGAATGAGGTGATCGCCGAACTCTGTACGGCCTTTGGAATATCTCAAAAGCTTCACTGTGCATACCGTCCAGAGGCTTCTGGAATAGTGGAACAAATAAATGGAACTATCAAAAACAGACTAGCAAAACTGTGTGATGCATCTAAGCTGACCTGGGTGAAGGCCCTGCCCCTGGTCCTGATGGGACTCAGAAGTGTTCCTGACCGCAAGACAGGCCTAAGTCCCCATGAAATCATTATGGGAAGAGTGATGAGACAAGCATGGGTGCCAGGAAGCAAACTGTTGAGTATTACTGATGATTTGGTGTTTGAATACTGCAAGAGATTGGGTGACCAAGTGCGTTCTATCTCTCGCCAGATCGGAGAAGACGCCATCCTCAATCCAACGACTCCCCTCCACAAACTGGTCCCGGGGGACTGGGTGAAGATAAAGAAACATACTCGGAAGAGCTGCCTGGAGCCAAGGTGGGGAGAGAAACGTCAGGTGATCCTGGTAACTACCACAGCAGTAAAGTGTGCAGGGGTTCCACGCTGGGTACACACCAGCCACACCCAGAAGGTATTACCAGACGAGGAGCCTGAAGAAGAAGGGCGTCCAGCAGAGGACTCTGCAGGAGCCAGACCAGAAGTAGCTGACGACGTACAGCCCAGTACCAGTCGAGCTGCAGAATCAGCAGATGTTGGCCCAAGAATAGTTGATAACGAACTACCAGGAGCCCAGCCTGCTGAAGGGGTCCAAGAAGCTGAGCCAGAAGTAGCTGAAGACGAGCTGCCGAGCATATGGCCAGAGGAGTGGATACCATTGATTGATCTCACTGAAGACCCCATTCGAACAAGTGAGCGACTTTGGGAAGGTAGAGAGTGGACTAGGCAGGAAAAGCAAGGCACAGGCGAAGAGCCTCAGAATCTTGAGATTCACATCAAAACTGAGGAAGGAGAAGGTCAGACAGGGACAGAACAAGTGATTGATACGGAACAAGTGAATAATACGGAGCAAGTGCTCGAGACTGAACAAGTGAAGGATACAGAACAAGTGATTGACACTCCTCCTTTAACTCCTGATATCGGGAAGGGACAGACTAGACATAGCGTAATAGTTCGAGCAGAAGAAAGTCCAGAGATCGAAGTGCTTGAACAGGATCAGGTAGGATTAGAAGAACGTGTTCAGGAAACAGAAACAGAGACATTTGAAAACCAAAAACAAAATTCTCCTGAACAAGGCCAGATTAGTAACCAGGCAGAAGAAATAGATGCTAGCCCTGGAAACAGTCAGATAGAAGAAGAAGAAACTGAAACAGAATTACCACAAACTAAGGAGAACAAAAGGGCAAGAGAAGAAAACGAAGTTCAAGTACCAACTAAAAGACTCAAGAAAAGAAAGCACATTGAGCCTGGATACATAAAGAAATTGAGACTGAGAATAAAAACAGTAGAAGAAAAACGTGCAGAAGAAAGGAGAAGTGCTCGCATAGCAGAACAACCAGAAGACACTTCCAAAAGAAGGAGTGATCGAATAAAGAGACAAAACAAAAAGTACAAGTCACCTGAATGGACACTTGTGTTGGAAGAACTTGAAGATCTTGATATAACTGACGTAAGTGACGGAGAGCCCGTCCCTGAGTACTCTGACGAAGAAGAAGACGAGCCACCGTGAATTTGCACAAAGTAAGCTACTCGTGTAAAGTCACAAAGAGGGGTCGAGAAACTTCTTCTGAGCCAAAATGTCTGATTCAACCGTGAATGGTAGACCTAGTCGCAGCTGTTGCAAAACTTGCTGCAAAGTATGTGTCTGTAGTATAGTTGTCCTGATATTAGTTTGGATAGGACTAACAATTTTCATTCCCTTTGCTGTGAGCAAAAATACTAATATTGTCCCTACTGAAATTGTAAATACTGACAGTGAGGAGCTGACAACACAGAGTGTAGCCAGACATGAGAGAGCACTGAGACAAACAAAACAAGACTTAGAAGCATCAGATGAGGGAGAACTACATTATCATGGAATTAAAAATAAGACGCGCTTAAATGTTTTCGCAAACTTGTTAATACACTATGTAGAGACTATGGAAATTGAAGATTGCTATGTCTGCATGAAGCTACCTACCTCTGTAGCTGAAGGCGTGACATACCATCACTTGCCGCTGACATACGGAATCTCCTGTAGCATTTTAGCTAGTTTATTTTACAAAAGAGGACCGTTACAGTACTATTACTCTAATAATGACGTGATCTTTTCTGAGCTTCCTATACGTGGGAACTTGAATCCTGTACATACCAAAAGCGACGTAATACGATATATGGGAGACTATTTCCTGACTATTGGTGATATCGACATAGGTGACGCACACAGAGATAACTTGACTTGTTCTTTGCGTGAGCAGGAAAAGATGTTCCTGAACATGGCAGAGAAAAGGAGAATTAAAATACAAAAGAAAGCAAATGACGAAAGTCAGAAAAGACCAAGGTGGGCAGAGAACATGGAAGGCACCTCAACTGGTGGGGCGGGTCCTGCTCTGTTGCTGCATTTTGAAAAGAAAGGCAAGCTATGTCTTCACCGCTAGAAGACTAGCTATTATAATAACATTTTCATTGGTTCCAGTGAATGCGAACATAATTACAAGGTAATTGGAGGTTGGGGTTTCAAAAATGGGTCAGAGCCTGTGTTTCCTGGAATTTATTATATTTGTGGGGACAAGGCTTATTTCAAATTGCCGGATCACTGGTATGGAAGCTGCTACTTTGGCATTGTCTTCCCGAAAATATACCATGTGAATGGAGTTGCTGGAAGCAGTGAAAATACTAATGGCTTAGTGCGTAGTAAAAGAGAAAGTATAGGTGAAATAATGGGTAGTATTTTCAGTGCACTGATACCTGGAGTGGGAGTGGTTCTGAACACTCACAGAATTTGCAAATTGTCCACTATAGTGGATGCGTTGTCTACTGAGACAGCTCATGGATTTCTGCTGGTCAATACCGAAATGGTTGCGATCAGATCAATTGTTTTGCAGAACAGACTTGCTCTTGATACCTTATTAGCAAAAGAGGGCGGAGTCTGCCGGATGTTGAAGGCGCAACATTGTTGCACTTATATTCCGGACAAAAGTGTGCAGCTCAAAAGATACGTGAAAAACATTACTAATTTGGCAAAGGAACTCAAACCACTCGAGGTTGACAGTGCCTGGAAGAGACTGGTAGATGGTCTCTCAAATGTAGGTCATTGGTTTGCTAGCATAGGTAAAAGCTTATTGTTCAAGGTACTGATGCCAATTGGAATTATAGGGCCTATCCTATTTTTCATATTTGTCTGTTGCAAGTGTCGTAAGCACACCGGAAAGCATCAAGTGAATGCCAGAGGAGTGAAACGAAGTGTGGATGAGCTTGAATTAGAGGAAATGAATAATCAGATATACAAAAGGGTGAAGAATTCTCACCCTACTAAAGATGAGAAAGAAAAATTGAGCAAATTGCTGGAAGAAATAGAGATGTACAAGGTGTGATAAGTTGGCATCTGGTTCCATTTAATTTGTGATGATAGTAAATATCATCAAAGAGGGGATTGATGAAGCAAAGCTTCGCATATTTTGCGACTTGCCGAATTCATGAACCTCGTTTATGTGTAACAAGGTAATATTTTGTACGTCTTACTAATGTTTATTCTATGTTTAAACGAAGTTTCCCGACGCTTGCCTATGTGTTTTACTAAAATAATTAGCTCAAGTCCTTTTAAATGGCCGCTGCTTGAAAGTAAGTGTCTGCGCATGCGTCAGTCACACTCACGTGTCCTGATGTGTTTGCAGAGTTGGAGGGAAATAGTCGCGCATGCGTAATGCATAGCTTTGCCAGTAACGTGGTACGGCTCGTGCCACTGCTCTTGTGTATGTATTCCTGTAGCTAACATTTAGACTGCATAAGTATATTTTATAGTGATAAGTTGAAAGAACAAACCCTGTGATGTGTTTTCATAATGTTATTTCTATGTATTAATTTGTTCTCGCTTACTTTTCATGTACCGCGGGGAATGGGGGTCTGACTGAGCTGAGTGCCATCTTGGAGGGCCTTTCTGCGCATGCTCCTCCATCTGGGGAACTGACAACCTTGGCTGATGGAACTTGGCCAGCTGGCAGGGATGGGCAAGATGCTCCTGAGAACTGACCTGAAAACCCAGGAAAACGGAGCCATGTGTCCCTATTCAGCAACAATGTAAATTGTCATTGTCTTTCCCTGCAGTTTCTCATGGGAACCCCAATCTTGCTAGGCGGTACCCAAAAATGCAAATTAAGCATCCAAATAGTGTGTTATGATTGGTGTGTTACCCAAAGCCTACCTTAGGACCAATCCAAATTGAGGGATTCTGACACTTTGCAACATTGGGGGGTGGTACACCGTCCCCAAACTGTATATCTACCCTGGGTTCACCTAGGGAATTGTCCGACTTGTCTGGTTTAGCTGACCTGTCACTGACCCATCGTACTCAATAGGTGACGGAAGATACAGAGCGCTGCGGAGCACTCTGTCCGAAATTGACCATAGACTAAGGTTCTACTGAACCTTAAAGTGCTGGCGAAGCACTTTGCTGAGAGTTCGCTGATCCAATCGGGGTCTTGATCGATAGCTGCATAGAGGGTGGAGCGCAGGCGTTGCTTCCAAACTGCGGGTGCGGTCCTGTCCTGAGCGGTCCTGTCCTGAGGGTTTGCTGTCCTGTCCTTAGGGTCCTGTCCTGATTCCTAACCTGAGGGTATCCTGTCCTGTCCTGGGTGTCCATTCTGCACCTGCTGTCCTTTGAGGGGTATCCTTCCTTGAGGGTTTCCTGTCCTTAACTGACCCGTGGCCAGGGTTTGGTTTTCACACCAGTCTAGGTAAATATTGCTCAAACTCTTTAAACTTGCACCTTCCTATTTTTCTGTCTTTTGCTTTAATAAAGAGACATCTTTGCACATGTTGATTTTTCCATGCTTTTGCCACAATTTAATGAAACATAAAGTCATTTGCATAGCTTCTTAAACTTTTCTTATGTTACCCTATCTTTTAGAAATCATATTTTGCATTGCAGTTTGTCATTTTCTGTTATGGTCTAGAACGGCCTTACTTAAACTGTCTAAAGAAATCTTGCCTTAAATGCATAGCGTTTCCTGTTGCATCTCATATTAGTATTTCCATGATTACCCTGACTTTATTTTTCTATAGTTATGTACTTTTCATTATCTTGATTATTGATTGCCTTATTCTTGTAAACTTAATGCTCAACGAAAACGAACTTTAGATAAAGCTTTTAAAACTTCCAGTTGTCCGTGGTCATTTTACAATAGTATTGAATGTCATTTTGAGTTGGTATTTTGCTGCCTTTCCTTTACAGCTAGCTCCCTGATCCGTTGAGGTCATAGGTACCCGTGTCGGTGGATGGTAAGTCGGGTACACTGAGTAATAACAGTAGGGAATTCACACAAATTGGTGGCAGCCCGTGAAGTCACCCTGTCAATGAATAGCGTGAATTGAAAGTATATGGGCCCGAAGCCGGAAACGGCGGAATTATTGGCTGGGTGACCTCGCGCGCTCCATCAATAGATTTAATCAAAGTTGTAATTTTGCCTGTTTAGAAATCCCATATGTACTCTTTGCACTTTACCCCCTATTACCAGGGTTTTTATATAGCAAATACTGTGTATATAGATCTTTTTTAACGCTTTTATAGTTTTTATATTTGTGTAATGAACAAACTCTTTCAATGTATGTGTGTCTTTTATGTATGACATGTTATGTACTTTTATGATATGTAAATATCGAATAAAGTAATTCAATAACGAAAATAGTTTCAATTCCTATAAATGTTATCAACATACAAGGATGTTTACACCGCTTATTTGAAGAAATGGGCAGAGTGTGCTAAGAACTGAGAGAAGCTTCAACCCTTGGGCAGAAATGTTACCAGATACAAATTACTTACAACATCTAAATATGCAGGCTTTTGCTTGTTTTAAAAAGCCAACTGTTAAGCAATCGAGCAAGAAAATAAAGAAAGACATAACAAAAGTCTTGAAGCTGAACACAAGTGTAATTGAAAAAGCTATAATATATATATATATATATATATATATACCTATCTGTTACATCTACGGCAAGAGGTGATCAGAGTCAGCAAGTATTGAGAGGAAGACTGCACTCATGGCACAGTCAAGCAAAAGACTGTGTTCAGAATGGGGCTAGGTTTGGCGTCCTCATGGCATAGACCACTCCGGTGTTTCTGTGATCTGAGTCATCTGCATGGGTGCTCATGACCTGTGAGGAGCATTGAGAGTTAGGGGCAGCTGCACTGCTGAGTCTGCATCAGATGAAAGAAGACACATTACTGCTTCTCCTTTACATGCTTAGCCGATTCCATACCTAAGAAGAGATAAGAGCTGTCAAGCCTTATGGATTACCATTTCAAGGATAGTGATCCGTCCAGAGATTTGCATTTTGTTCCCAAAACAAGCCAAGCTGAATCATCCTTGGTGGTGTCAGTATCTACTTGAATTCTATGTGAAGGAGTCAATAAGAGGGAAGGATGCTTCACTCATGTTCATTCCCTTATTTTCGATGCTTGCTATGATTTTTGTCACCAATTTTGTTTCTTGCAGTCTGGCTTTCCCTTTGAATTGTCAAGTGGGTGACTTTGTGTGACTCTTTCATTTTCTCTAATGTCAGGTAGAGTTTGGTCCATGCTTATCCACTTCTACATAACCTTCATCACAACCTTCATCATCAATCA
Organism: Lissotriton helveticus; assembly: GCF_964261635.1. Classification (NCBI taxonomy): domain Eukaryota; kingdom Metazoa; phylum Chordata; class Amphibia; order Caudata; family Salamandridae; genus Lissotriton; species Lissotriton helveticus. Next base: position 1,570,677,916 of record NC_136067.1, read on the forward strand.
AAAACTATAAGCGTTCCAATTAGTTGTTTCTTCCTTTTTTGTCTTTTCACTTCCCTGGTGGTTGGAACAGCCATTGGCCAATGCGAGGGAAGGAATTCCAAAATCCTCTGGTGCAATACAGTGAAGGTTTTCTTTTTTTTTTTTAAATCCTATGGGAAGGCGCAGAATCCATTCGAGGGCACTTTGCTGGGTGGTAGTGAGAGAATTCAAGGAGGAGGTCATGGATGGGCACCAAACAAAAATAATTGGTGCACTAGGTGCCACTAGTGCCAAAGGCTGTGATGATAGATATGTGGCAAGATGAAGAAATACTGTGTCTTTTTTTTTGTCTTTTTTGTGTCTTTGGAGAACCTGCTGTTTTAGGGAAGAGGACAAGGTAAAGTGACTAGCATTATTTACTTTTGCACACATCACACACACATACCCACTAACAGTTTCAGAACAACCTATCTGCCTTTTACGTAGGATAGTGTTTTAGAAGGATTGTCGTTCAGAGGATAACCGCTGCTCAAGCCCTAACCTGCGTTGTGGAGGACAGCTCTGAGGTAGGATCAGAAACTGAGACAGCAGATACTTAACAGCATCAGACAACATCATGACAATGGAGCACAACCTGGACGTGATTTTCAGTCAGTGGAATCCCATGTGACAGCTCATCTTCCAGTGATTCTGAGGGACAGAATGATGACAGTTGCGCTGTCCCTTTCCAACCACACTCTGTGCAGTAGAAAAACAGTAGCAGGTTAGACCTACCCAGAGAGAAAGTATGTGCTATGGCAATGACAAATGGAGTGCTCTCTTGGCAGCCCCCCAATTTAGTTTAGCCCTAAATTCCTAATTTCACCGGCGATGCTGGATGTAAAGTCGATAAAGGCAATTTTTTGCCAATTGACTGCATCCATTTCTTTTTGGATGTTGACTTCTTTAAGCAAATTGCGCAGCACACAGATTTGTGTGTTGAAACATTTCTGAGGGAGCATGGAGGAACTCCTGGGCCTCATTCTAGGGCACATAAGTGGACTCCCACTTCATTATGGGGGTTGCAGACATTTTTTATTGTTACGCTCAAAATGGGGCTAGAGCAAAAAACAACGTTGGTGTTCTACTGATCTACTCACACAGTTTGGGTAACCCCCATCTTTGCACCCTACATCAGCAAAGATAATGTTTTGCAATTGCAGTGCATGCTGAATTTCGAAGACAACTCTGCTGCATTGCACCGGGACCATCCAGACTATTGCAGGTTGTTGAAAATGTGGCCTATTGTGCAACATTTGTCTGAAAGGTTTCTAAAGGTTTATGTTCCTGGAAAAGAATATAGCCATCAAAGAATTCTTGATCCTGTGCAAGGACGGCTGTGGTTCAGGCAGTACTTTGTGAGTAAAAGAGCTTGCTATAGCCTCTAGCTGTACATGCTGTGTGTGAGTTCCACTGTCTAGCTTGAGAGTGTATACAGGGATTGACTCTACTCTAAACCCTGTTGGTTGCCCTCGCAAGCTAGAAACCACAGGGAAGATAGTATGGGTGCTTGTCTATCCTCTCCTTCATAAAGGTTATAAATGTTATGTGGGCAATTTCTATATGTGACTAGAGCTGTTCAGTGAGCTGTAGAAGCTTGCACTGTGGTCTGTGGTACAGTTTGCTGTTGCTACAAAGGATTCACACAGGAGCTTGTTTGTAAGAAGCTCCAGAAATCCCAGAGCACTGTGTTGCGTTGCAATGAACTGTTCACGGTCAAGTTTTCAGATAGGCGTGATGTGTGCAGGCTCACTACTATTGATGATGAGAACGCTTTCCATGTCATGGTTTGGGGTCAGATGGCCGGAGTTCACAAACCCATCTGCTAACTTTATTGTAACAAGTAGATGGCCTGAGTGGAAAAGAATGATCAGGTTCTTCAGCCATACAATGCAAGTCATAAAACTCACACTTGGCACAAGAAGCTATTTTCCCACCAGAAGAAGATGGCAACATATAATGCATATATTAATTATCGTCAGACAACCCCAAATTTCTGTTGTCTGTCCTAGAAAGTCTTACTGCTACAGAACCAGCAGCTTCCAATTCATATGCTCTGGAGGACAGGACACGTCTGCAGGAGCGACACTTTGCTCATTGCATTCCTGCAACACCAAAAAAGACTCAACCATGTCTTCATTGCAAAGTCTGTTCTAAGCATGGAAAGAGTCTGAAGAGTCATATTTAGTGTCTGAGTGTCCATCTTACCCAGCCCTTTGTTTTCCTGATTGTTTTGCATTGTACCATTCAGTGAAAAACTATTGGGAAATTGACTAAGGTGGAGCTGCCATTCATTGAACTTTTCAATGGCTGTGCATGGATACCTTCCTTCCATAGGCCACTACTTCTCTAGGCAAGCAGCCGAAGAATGTTTGTGCCTCTACTTCAGGAAATCATGGAGTTGCTTATGACCTGCTTGACAACTTTATCCACTGTCAGAATGTGGATGGTGTTCTGCTCGACGATTGGCAAGTGCATTATAGTCCCCACACTGCACATAATTGTGGACGAAACATCACTTACTTTGTCACAGAGTATCCTGTGTGTCAAAATTGTAAAGGCTTGACTAGATCGTGAAGTGCTTTTGAGGGAACTTACGTTTATAAGACAAGGACGACCCAGGTTGCCTGCGAGAACCACAGTGAGTTAAATAAGTCAAAGAAATGTCCTGTGGGACTTTTTCACCAGCACTTCTATTTGCTTTGCAAGTGTGTAAGCTCAATTAGTAACCTGTATCCTTACCAATGTTATTGAAAAAGGGCACAGGACACAATATAATGTTTGATGATTGTTTTCACATCTTTAGTATTTCTTATGATATAAGGTAGTAATTGAGTTTTCATACTTTCAAAGCAAAAGTAGAAGCGTTGGTGAATGAGTCACAAAGGTCATTTGTTTGGCTTATTACTTTAGAGAAAGTAGGCCATTTTTTCTAGCATGTTTGTCTTAGTTTCAATAGTAGATATGCTCACTTAGTTCAAGGAATGAGTCCTTGGAGCAAGGCATACTCGAACACCCCAACTTGCATCCACAAACTGAATGGAGTTGAATTTTGTACAGTAAGTGCACTAATGGCACATGAAAGAGGTGTTTTCTTTGGCCTTCAAGTAGCTAGGGACAGAAGGCATTAGTATAGGTTAATTTGGCAATTATACATTAGTTAGGACTCTGATGAGGACAGAGACATGAACGGGTAAGAAAAGCATATGGTAGGTGTGCTTTCCCAGGGATATTGTATAGGTAGAAGGCAGATAGTAAAGGTAGTAAAGGCCATGAATCCATCTTCATCTATGGATTAAAACCATTGGTGCCCCAACACTGGATTGCTCTGGCAAGTATGGGTCAATGCTTGACCTGCTTGACACGTTCATCCTCAGTCAGTGCTTAGTAGATCTTCAGTTTGCTATATGATAAGTGCATGACAGTCACAGGACTGCATACAACTGTGGATTGGACATATGCTATGTTCTGACTGATTACCCTGCGTTAAAGACTACAATTTCCATAGGTTCTGACATTCTGTTCAGGGAACTTTGGAAAATTCCCAAACATGTTTGCCTTACTTTGAAAGGTAAATATGCTCACACAGTTAGATGAATCATGCTGCGGGGCATACTCGGACACCTCAAACTTGCATCCACAAACTGGAAAGAGTTGGATTTAGCACAATGAGTGTGCTAAATGCTCATGAAAGTCTTGTCTTCCTCGTGTGGCTGTTATGGGAGCCATTAGTAAAGGTTTTCTAGGCATGCATTTGGTAATGTTCAGAAAGAAGGAGGCTGCTACTTGACAGGTGGTAAAATGTAGTCAAACTGAATCCGTCTTGTGGTGGATGAATGTGATGGGCGCTTGCATGGTGGCGGTATGTTGATGTGAGTGTGGTGAACAGTCGGATTGGGCCTGTGGCTGGCAGTATGAAAATTTTAAGTGTGGTGGGTGAATATCGTGTCAATGGACCATAAAGCGGTTGGTATCATGAACAGGCTTTTTAGCTCAACTTCAGAAGACTTGGGGGCATATTAGCAACGGCCAGCGATAATTATCGCAGGTCGTGCTTAGCGATAATTAGATTATCGCAGGCTATATCAGCTTTTTATCGCCCTGGTAGTGCGTAATTAACAACACCTTCCTCCAGGGCAATACAATTCTAGAGATAGGGAGGTTATCTCCCGTTTGCAGGGAACATCGCTTGTCATAGTGCAAAAGGGTGTTAACATGCGATTATGCATGTTAGCACCCTCTTGTAAATAGGGCTATATTTTTTTCTCCACTTTTTGGGAGATAAAGCCCTTGTAAATATGCCCCAATGTTTCAGTATTCAGATACTTTGAGAAGTGTTTGTGCTTTGAAGACAGTATTTCTGGACGTGTTAAAACCGATGAGTGTGAGTGGTGGATTAACTTCAAGAAATTAGTACAAGGTTTAAATCTGTTCTAGTAAGATGGCCCTTACTAAGAACAGCTTGTGTTTATGTTGTTTTGTTGTTATTATGGGTAGCTGTGGATCTCTTGAGCCCTAGCTCAGCTGGCACCTAGGGAAACATGCACATTTTTGGAAACTAGCCAACCAGTGCAGTACAGGAGTACATGACTTGTGTGGCTCTCACCAGGTTTCTTTTTACCTAGAATCTCCTGAAAAGCTAAAACTTTGCACACAAAACACATTGTTCTTAAATTTCTGTGAGGAAAAGCACAGAAATCTGCAGGGAGGCACAAATGACCTACCAACCCCCATTCCCCTATGTCTCACAAGAAAACTGTGTGTGTGCTAAGTGTCCATGACAGGGAAGGGCCCAAAACACATTGTGGCGACATCAACATTATCACAAAACAACGTAGGGGGCACCTGCGTTTTTGGTCCAGGCTCGGCAGTCCTCTAGGGAAATGTACCAAACCTAGAGATTTCAGAAAACTAGACACCTTGGGGGTGACAAGGAAGGTGGTACCTAGCATGGATCCCCCAATGTGTTTTTATTTTGAATCCCCTGCAAACCTCAAATTTAGCTAAAATGTCACATTGTTCTCACATTCTGTGTGGTAAAAGCTGTGTGATCATTGGGCTGGCACAAATTTACTAGCACCCAGCATTTTCCCAGGTCTTCCGATAAAAATGTTACATTACTTGCATGTGAGGGCAAAGTGCCGGGGACAGGGAAGGACCCAAAGTGTGTTGTGGTGACATCAAAATTACCTATCACAAAAGGGGGGGCACCTTTGTTTTTGGTCACTAGCATGGCGGCCATCTAGGGAAACCTACGTGACCTAGAAATTTCTGAGAACGAGTCACCCAGGGAGTCCTGGGTGGTGCAGCTTGAGTGGATCCCCCAAAGTTCTCTTACCCAGAGTCCCCTGCAAACCAGTATTAAGACAAAAAAAGCTTCAATCGTTCTAGAGAGTTGCTCTCAATGTCAGCTAGGCTGGTTATCAAATAGAAAACCTAGGTAACTGCAACTCTCTACTGTGGTGACAGAACCTCTGCAATTCAATGGGCTCTTGTTTTAGTGGTGTTACAAATCATAATAAAGGGCTTGGAGGGATTTACTCTTAAGTCCAGTGAAGTCATAAACTCAAAAGAGACATCCATCAGCCTCTGCAGGCCATTAGCAGTTTTTGCAATGAGGACAGGGACATCAGCATTTAATAGTGTAGGTATATACTGATTTCCTACCTTGGGAATATCTAGACTCTTTTGAAGTAAATAACATTCAAGACCGTTTCTATAAAATAAAAATGGCACTAAAAAACACCCTAGGCGGACTCCCTGATTTCTGTTTAGAGGTGGCGTGCATTCACCCCTTAATCTGAAAATTGATTTTGGCAGAGGTGTCCCAATGGATTTGGTGTAATAGTAACTAGAGTTTTTTACACCCCCAGGTTTTCTAAAATTGCCCATAATTTAGGCTGGTTTACTGTGTCAAAAGCACACTTCAAATCCATGAAATTGAAATGCAATGCGCTTTTCTGTACTTGAACGTACTTGCCAAAATAAGAGACTGAGATTTGCACACTGCTCTACAGTACCAGTTCTTGTCCAAAACCATACTGGCCCATTGAAAGGCTACTGCTTGTATTGATCCAATCCTCCAACCTCTCAAGAATAACCTGGCCAGAATTCACAGTGGAATCCAACAAGGATAAGGCTGGGCTATATCTATTGCCTTTAAAAATTGGGTCAATAATTGTTCTCTTCTTTGTGAGAAGGAATGTGTAATATTTTACTTTAAAGATCAAAGGAGGAAAATGCGAAGGAATTTACTTCCACCCCTTTTTACATTTTCATTTAAATGGATTTTTTTTAACTCACTACGATCCGTCTGAGGGAATCAGTGGATGTGATATGGAACCTTCCTTTTTTGTATCATTCTGTTTTTGGGTATATTCTTTTTGCAATGTTTTTGGTACTTCTTTGTGGATTACTTTCTGTGGGGGAGGTCTTGTTTTGGTCTTCTACTGCTACAGAACTATAGGAATTTTGTTTGTATTTGTTTTCTTGGGGAATGAGGTTGGTGTGGTTACTCAAGAAGTATTTAATTTCTAATATGTTTAATTATCTTACTTAAAAGTTGGACTAGTTATATGTATGCTTAATGCTTGAAATGCGTAATGATCTAAATATTTTGTGGAACTTTGCTGTGTCCATATTGATTTTATACAGCTGATTAGTTTTATGTTCAATACATCAGTTTATTATTTTGGCCAAAAATAGAACTGATTGTGGATATACACTTAGGTATATCTTGGAATCCAGTTATATTGTTTTTTTTTGCTCTAAATCTTTATAATTCTGTTGGTTTGTGTTTTAAGAAGCATGTTGTTAATGTAATGGTTTCAGTGTGGCGAGACTATCACCTCTTCTATTCCTAGCGATGTTCCTTTTTAGATTTTGTATTGATGGCATTGGAAAACTTATTTTAGATGATATTCTGGAGGATTTTTCTTTTGTAATTATTAGCTGTACATGGGCGATATTGATTTTAGGTCTTTAATATTGTTCTATTTTCTTATCTCAATAATTTCTTATGGTTGTGTTCTGATACACTCTCTATGGCTTCATTAAATGCAGTGGCTCACTAATAGCATCCACTGGAAAAAATATGTAATGCTGCTCAAAAGTGAGTTTACTAACCCCTTGGTTGCCCTTCCCATGTATGTACTTACACCATGACATTGTGTCTCCAAGACAGCCTTATGAAGTAGATGTACATTTTCACCCATTAAGTGCTCCCTCCATGTCAGGCAAGTGCTTGTCAGCTGGATGGGTACAAAAGAGGCCATTAGAGAGGCAGGTCTCTATGTCTGAGAGGATTAGGTGTCTACTTTAGTCTCTTGATGCTGCTGTCATATTCTGCCTTATATGTCAGATCAGTACATCAGGCAGGAGGATAAATCTTGAAGAAAATCAGGCTTCTTGCTTACTCACTGAGGCATTTTCATGTGAGAGCAGCTGCAAGGTAGGAGAGATATGTGAGGACTACATTTTCAGAGCCAGCTCTGTAGACTCTTGTAGGGACAGGCAGATATGATTACTGGCTGGCCTAGGTGGAGAGCAATAGTTTTGCATAAAGTGTGTTTTTAGACAAAATATTAGGCTCTGTCAGAAACTGGGAGTTAGGAAACATAAGGAGGCACTCAGGATTCTGGGATACAACACGTAGGTTGTTAATCTCTCTTGTTTTGGATTAATGTGTGGAGAATAAAGCACAAGTTGAACATCCTTTACATGAAACGTGTATAAGTGGTGAACAGTAACATGGGAGCTGAACAATTGGAGAATTGAACGGGTAATACTTTTTGTATAATAGGATTAAGATTAGAGTATTATAGTCTTTTAATCTTTTAGCATAAGAATAACCTATTTTATTGCATGAAAGCCACATTCGATTAGTTTCAGGATAGTTGGATTTGCAATTATGTTAACAGTTAATTTAAGAGTAGGTAGGTATTAAGCACCCCCAATAAAATTGAAATAAAGCCCTATGCTGTTTGCTGGTAATATTATTGCATTGAATTTTGTACATTTATACTGTAAATGTCAAGTGTATGTTTTATTCCAGGTGCTTTTATGGCTTATAAGCCAAAATAAAGCTTAAAGGTAAAAAAAGGTATATTATAAAAAATGGAGAAAAAAAAGTATGAGATGCTTTTAATTTTCAAAAGGGGAAAGGAAAAGGTATTAGTTTTTAATTATAAAACCAGAATATTTTATATAAGAATACAGTCCTTCACCACATACATTTCTTTTCTCACACACAGACACACATGTTCACTTGCACTCAAATACACAGCAAACAATTGTGTAACAGCAGACCATTGCATGCACATTCACACACACATACATACAAAGCAGCACAATATACATTGCATTTCACAAAGGAATTGCAATCACTACAACCCAACATACACCGTAGCTACCTAGCAAAATGTAAATGCACACCCATCCTGCATACACACCCTCTCACATACATTGCTGCACACACACACACACATTCATTATCCAAAGAAGGGCATAATAATTAACTCAAAGTTTAGACAAATACACATATTTCCTTGCAAACACACATCACTCACATATGCACACCTTCTTGTATCCTTTGTCACACCACTGCACACACACATCCATTCCTCTTACCTGGGATGACACACAACCCTTCTCTCTCTGAAACACAGTAAAAATATTCCAAAAAAAATCACTTACTTTCCAAAATCAAGAACCCCCCACATACATGCAAACTTTGCCTTTCCCAGACATACGTGCACATTCTTAAACTTTCCACACGCAACTCTACTCACAGTCACACTTTCCCAAACAAACGTTGAGATACAGAAATAACACACTCCAATTAATAAAAAAGTCAAATCATTTCGAAAAAAATAAACATCACTTTTTTCTCAAATCCCACATCTTGTACACATGCACCTTTCTATACCTTACCTCACACATCACTCACTCATTCATCATGCACACTGACAGCATTTAGAATAAACACACAGCTCCATTCCCTCACTAACACATGCACCTCATTTTCTCTTTTTCTCACACACACATACATACACACAATATTCTAATATCGCCAGCATAGCACTACCCACACATTCAGCAGATGCTCTTACCAGACAAATACTCAGAAACAGAAAACACAAATAAAAACAGTAGCATTTTTCATTCTGTTTCGAACAAATAAAAACAGTAGCATTTTTCATTCTGTTTCGAAAAATACATATATCAATTTTCCCACATTCTTGGACACATAGATTCCCAGACACAGAGCCTGAAACCAGTGCACTCACTCATACATCACTTCAAGTAGGATAGCACAGACATGCCAAACAAACACAGCTCACTCCTCTACAAAGGCCCCTCTCTCTCTCTCACACACACACACACACACACACACTCACACACACGCACACACACACACACACACACACACACACAAGCACACACACAAACTGTAGTAAAAGTAGTACAAAAACTGATATTCTAAATGAAATTGTTTTGTTGTGCCTATTAAAATTAAGGAACATTTCAACTTATGATTTATAATTTCACCTAATATTTTACATTACACTCCACTCCTGTACCAAAACAATTAATTTTAAAAACATAATTTGTGCCCAATTTTGCACTTGGTTAGGAAAATGTCAAACGGATCCAAAGCTGAAAAACCTGTCTGATATGTTCATGGCTTCATGTATAAGTGTGGGATGTATGACGTTACAACGCATACTTTTACAACGACTACCATTACAACGAATTTTTTACAACGCAAAAACTTTTACAACGCATACCATTACAACGCAAGATTTTACAACGCAAGTACCTTTACAACGCATACCATTACAACGTAAATATTGGTAAGTATATAATATTTTTTTTAATTTAAATTATTTTAAATTATTAAAATATAATTAAATTTTATGTAATTTTATTTAATTAATTTAATTTAAATATAATTTTAATTTATTTTTACAAATTAACCCTGTACCCCAAAAACCCAAAACTGACCCTGAACCCTAAAAATATATTTTTTAATTTAAATTAATTTAAATTATAAAAATATAAATAATTTTTATTTCATTACATTTAATTAATTTAATTTAAATACAATTTTATTTTATTTTTACAAATTAACCCTGTACCCCAAAAACTGAAAACAGACCCTGAACCCTAAAAATACCCCTTTACCTGAAAACTGACCCTGAACCCTAAAAATACCCCTTTACCCAAAAACTGAAAACTGACCCTGAACCCTAAAAATACCCCTTTACCCAAAAACTGAAAACTGACCCTGAACCCTAAAAATACCCCTTTACCCAAAAACTGAAAACTGACCCTGAACCCTAAAAATACCCCTTTACCCAAAAACTGAAAACTGACCCTGAACCCTAAAAATACCCCTTTACCCAAAAACTGAAAACTGACCCTGAACCCTAAAAATACCCTTTTACCCAAAAACTGAAAACTGACCCTGAACCCTAAAAATACCCCTTTACCCCAAAACTGAAAACTGACCCTGAACCCTAAAAATACCCCTTTACCCAAAAACTGAAAACTGACCCTGAACCCTAAAAATACCCCTTTACCCAAAAACTGAAAACTGACCCTGAACCCTAAAAATACCCCTTTACCCAAAAACTGAAAACTGACCCTGAACCCTAAAAATACCCCTTTACCCAAAATCTGAAAACTGACCCTGAACCCTAAAAATACCCCTTTACCCAAAAACCCAAACATATAATATTTTAAAAATAATTATATACTTACCAATACTTACGTTGTAATGGTATGCGTTGTAAAAGTACTTGCGTTGTAAAATCCTGCGTTGTAATGGTATGCGTTGTAAAAGTTTTTGCGTTGTAAAAGTTTCGTTGTAATGGTAGTTCGTTGTAAAAGTTGCGTTGTAAATGTTGTTTCCCATAAGTGTGTGAACCCAACTTGTAAAAGCCATCACTGTGACTGCTGGAGTATTACTCAAAGTACACCATTTTTCACCTACAGTCATCCTTCAAGTATATATTAGTGGCTGTTATTTTAAACACATGATTATGGAGACAAATCTGTACAAAGCACATAGGGGCATATTATCAAGGACGGGCGATACATTATCGCCGCTTTTATCGGCAGGAAACTGCCGATAAAGCGGCGATAATGGGCTTGATAATATGCTCTTTGGAATTCCTATCGAAGCCCATGTTAGATGTCTTCACATCTAACATGGGCTTCTATAGGAATTCATAGAGCATATTATCAAGCCCATTATCGCCGCTTTATCTGCAGTTTCCTGCCGATAAAAGCGGCGATAATGTATCGCCCGTCCTTGATAATATGCCCCATAGTTTTAGCAGCATTCTAATCTGTCTTTGCAAGCAAGGTCACAGTTCCTACTGATATTGTGGAACTGAAAAATGGTTGGGTCTACTGCTAGCCATGTGACTTGTCAAAAAAACTAACATTATGTCACACTGACAAAGGCATGCACTTTTAATGCTCCCCTGTTTCACACTATAATGAACAGAAATTACCTTCTCGTGTGGTTTCTTTATTTCAGTGAGACTAGCAAAACCCTCCTAAAAGAACAATCGCAACATTTTTGGTTGAAGATATTCTGGCTTCTTACAAATCAACACATTGGACGTTTCAATGAGCAGTACAAGGGTAACCCTGCATTCATTCAATATTGACCTCTGAAGTGCTCCCTGCATGGTGTGAAAATATACAATATATGTGAAAGTACAACTGGATTCATCAGAGTATACCTTGGCAAGGACAGTCATTTGACCCCTCCAGGTTGCCATTCAACTATCGTAGAATAAAATGGGATTTCATGCACAGTAGGCTACATAACAGCTACCATTCTTACACTGGCCTACCAATATTGAAAGCCCTGTGAGCCAAATGCACTGGTGTGTGGCACAATATGTCAAGTTTGGTTGGGAGCAGAAAAGAGGTGAAACATCCGTATTGCAACATGTAATACTCCTAACCATGAAGTTCACAGACAAAAAGGATGTGACACTGTTGGGAATTAACCATGATGAGTCAACAATAGAATGTATGGTGCATGGTCAGGACATACCTAACAGAAAAACTCTGTGTATCCTGGACTACAATTGGTACAAAGGTGGTGTCAATAAAACCAATGAAATTATGCATTTCTGAAACGGCACAAGAAATTCTGTAGCAGGCATAACAACTGAATAGATCAGTCTGTACAGTGCTCCTCGCGTACAATATTACTATAGGCTCCAGTCTGCTTTATAGTGTCATATGCCTCATAGAAAGACATTATGCTAGGATCGTGTCAACCTCCTCACTAATTGGAAATTGACAGAAAAGCAGCAAAGATTGCCAGAATAATGGAGAAAGCAGTCTATTGTCATCATTGATACATTCTAAGTAGCTTTGCATCTGTATTGAAGGAGACTTCATACACAACTCGAGTACTCAGTGAAAAAGTTTCACAACAAAAGTACATTTTAGACAATCCCATTAAGCAATTTCACAGTGAAAAATATTGTTGGATATAATGTGTATCAATTTGGCTTTCAAAATCCTTGAATACATGATTATTATACTTGTAAAGCCACTCACTACTCATCACAGCACATAGCTAATGCACGTTCTGTTACTTGCTATACATTTAAATATATGTTAGGTATTTTACACACTGCTGACAGAGGTCCAAAAAGTAACAGAGCTTGTTACAAAGAGTGAAAAGATGATATTGTATCAATAGTAGACGATACAGTAGAGTTAAACATATTTAGATTAAACATGTGGTGCATAGTGAAAAAAGAGTGCAACCTTGCTCTCCAAAGTGTCACATACCTTTTGTGGTCTGGTGATGAAGTTACCAGAATGACGTATTTGTGGTTGACTAGCATTCTAACACACACTAGAGTGAGCTTTAAGGCAAAGAACATATACAAATACCTCTCTGACCTATCTGGACAGCCAGTCAGAGCTACGGTTGTCTATCATCAAGTGATGGTAATCTTAAAATGCATAGATTTGGAAAATGTCTGGTTGTGGTAGTAACAGAGCAGTCCTCATTCTCCTGAACCGCTCACAGCACTTGACATAGTCACACACCCTATCCTCATCAGGAGAAAGATATGGTAGATAACACAGGTGTTAATCTTCCCAGGAATCACTTAAAACATAATGAGCTTACTGTGCTTTGTATTCACCTCTCATTGTGTACCACTACGAACTTTGATTATTTACAGACTCGTATTGATGGTTTCAAGCTTATAAGGAAACTGAAAGAGACACCTGTTGAAACAAAGTAGTAGAACAGATGAGAGTAATTGACACAATACAAACTATATGCACATTACACTGCATAAATTAGAACAGAGGGAAGCCAGAGCGGTGTACAAGAATGATTCCAAGTGGTTACTTGATAATTTAGGCATTATATATGATAGGGCCTACCCCACTTAATTTAGACCCAAAACCACTTTCGTCTCTCAAATGCCAAATTCGCCATTGACACCTTTGATGACAACACCATTCATTAACTTTAAAAATGTAGACATTAATCTTACTACAAAGCATGCTACATCACAAGAGAACAGAGACAAGCCATTGAGAATCTTGCTCGCTATAAAACAATAATGATCCCCCCGGCTGACAAAGGGGGCAGTATTATAATCATCTCTAGGGACATGTAGGTCAAGGAAGCTTATGGGCAATTTGGAGATACAGAGTTTTACCAACGTATTTCCAGAGATGAATATAACCAACTTATTGTTGGTTTCTGAGCTGAATTAATGCATCAAAAGATAAAAGGTTTCTGGAACTAGAGGAATTTCAATATTTAACGAAATAGTTTCCCGCATATCAGTACTGCATTTAATGTCCACAATACATAGAAACAGACACACCCCCCCCCAACATACCCATACTGTCCTCCATGGGAGGAGGCCTGAAGAACACCCTAAGGTATGTTGTCTTCTACTTATAAGCATTGCCTTTACCCTCCGATCTACCATTCAACAGCAAGGAATCGCTCAAAAGAATATAGGGTATTGAGTGGGATGATGACTATCAGCTAGATTCATGAAAGGAATTCCGGCTCGCAAAGGGCCAGATTCTGAGAATCTGGCCCTTTGCGAGCGCAATTTTTGCATTTGGGATTCATCACCGCAAATGCAAAAATCGCTAATTGCGAAATCACATATTTGCAAGCAATTGCAATTAAGGAATCTCTATTTGAGATTCCTTAAATGCAATTCATTAACCATTTTTCATTTGCGAAATCGCTATTTCTGTTCGCTATTTACCACGAAGTCTGACTTCGTGGTAAATAGCGAAAACTTAGAAAAATGCACTTTAGTGCATTTTTCAAAGTGGTATGTTACACACACACATGTCCTTTGGACATGTGTGTGCACAACATCAGGCTACATGTACATTTCAGGGGTGCCACAGGGTGTCCTTTGGACACCCCTTGCACCCTTAAAATCGCATCCTTATTTGCGATTAGCAAAGTGCTAATCGCAAATAAGGAATGACTCCCCATTCATTCCTATGGGCCTTTCGGAATACATCCTGCAAAGAAAAGGACCCTGGAACATATGTGTTATAAACAATAGAGACCCCCATTATAGGATGACCCCATGTTGCAAGGGTACCTGCGTTATAGCAGCACGATGTATTTGTGCAGGAATGCTTACCTTACTGCAGAAAAATAATCCTTAGAGGCAATTTACTCTCTCTATATGTGCAGCATGTGGCACATGTGGAAGGAGGAAATATGAAAAGAAATAAAGACATTTCGCCTCATCATAGCTCTCCGTGGTAGGCACATCATTTTAGCACAATCCCAGGTTTAAACCCTTTATTAAACCTAGAATTGTATCAAATTCCATGGGTGGATGCGCACGAACATCTGTGCCCCACTGATGGACTGCGTTACATTTCTGTACAAAGTCATGCAAGGCAGCACAGAGAGCCCTTTGCATGGCTTTGTAAATACCATCTACTGACATGCGTTGCCTTATGATGACTTGTTTTATGCCAAGACAAAGAAAGTCCTTGGTAATTCAGGCCCTTAGTTTTTATCCTTTACAAATAGTCCAAAGTTTGATATCTGACATCAAAAGAAAGTGAACCATTAATAGAGATTTTGCCAACGTTTGGTACCAATGTAAATATCACATTATTTATTGCCTAGAATACATTTGCCAGGAAAAGCCATGTCTATTTGGTATTGCAAGACACCTCACATTTAGGGCAATATTTCCTCTGTTTATATTCTGGGACTTTTGCTTGTCTATTTGAGAAATGTTGAGCTGATTTATGAAAACAATGGAAACTTCTTCACATTTATTGTATTATCAGTCTTCAGTGGGAGATCATTATGGTGTTTTTACCAACCATATGGCCAGTGTACCAAAAAAATTAAACAGATTTCTTAATTGCAGATCACAATTTGTGGTGTATGTGATGGAATGTCCACATATACAAAGATGTATTATTCGCACCATACACCCTGCAAAGAAAAGGACCCTGGAACATATGTGTTATAAACAATAGAGACCCCCATTATAGGATGACCCCATGCTGCAAGGGTGCCTGCGTTATAGCAGCAGGATGTATTTGTGCAGGAATGCTTACCTTACTGCAGAAAAATAATCCTTAGAGGCAATTTACTCTCTCTATATGTGCAGCATGTGGCACATGTGGAAGGAGGAAATATGAAGAGAAATAAAGACATTTCGCCTCATCATAGCTCTCCGTGGTAGGCACACCATTTTAGCACAATCCCAGGTTTAAACCCTTTATTAAACCTAGAATTGTAACAAATTCCATGGGTTGATGCGCAAGAACATCTGTGCCCCACTGATGGACTGCGTTACATTTCTGTACAAAGTCATGCAATGCAGCACAGAGAGCCCTTTGCATGGCTTTGTAAATACCATCTACTGACATGCGTTGCCTTATGATGACTTGTATTATGCCAAGACAAAGAAAGTCCTTGGTAAATCAGGCCCTTAGTTTTTATCCTTTACAAATAGTCCAAAGTTTGACATCTGACATCAAAAGAAAGTGAACCATTAATAGAGATTTTGCCAACGTTTGGTACCAATGTAAATATCACATTATTTATTGCCTAGAATACATTTGCCAGGAAAAGCCATGTCTATTTGGTATTGAAAGACACCTCACATTTAGGGTAATATTTCCTTTGTTTATATTCTGGGACTTTTGCTTGTCTATTTGAGAAATGTTGAGCTGATTTATGAAAACAATGGAAACTTCTTCACGTTTATTGTATTATCAGTCTTCAGTGAGAGATCATCATGGTGTTTTTACCAACCAATGGCACTAAATATGACAAAGAAACATAGTTTCCATGTGTGAACAATGGGAACAAGAGTGAACATGTTTGAAAATCCTAAAACCAATAATTGGAAATAGAAACTCTACAACAGAGGTGAGCAAACGCTCTGCCAGTAAAAGGATTGAGGGAATTCCCTTTAGAATAGGTGCATACCAAATAGGATATTAGAGATTGTAGTTTTAATGTGTGTTATTAGTTCTCCCTTTTGTATAGATGTAATCCTCTTGGTCAGCAGAGCTGTGCCTTTTGTGATTATGTGTAACGTTTCTCAGTTGACATGTTGGGATCTCTAAATGATAGAATTAAAATACAAACAGGTTTAGTGGTGTATATTTGGATTTTTTGGAGTGATTACATTTAATTTGTTTGTGAATCCTTTATTACAATCAAATATTTGCACTTAGTTTGTTGTGTTCTTCAGTTTTTTAAAGGTTTAAATCTCCAGTTAAAATAAAATATATCTTCTTTTGTAGTATAAGTAGGTGGAAGCCTTTCAGTTTATGCTTTGGGTTGAAATATAAGAAGAGGAGTGTGTGTGAGTAAAAGAGACCGTGGAGTTCCGCAAGCGGCAGTGTGAGGTAAGTCGCACTGCTCATGCTGATTTTTTAGTGCAAAGAGTTTTTCTCACACTGTAAAATCCATGTGAAAGACACCATGTGCAGTGCAAGAAGGCACAGCTTCCTTCTTCCGCTCGAGTAGATGTTCTGCTCAAGCAGCAGCTTCCTCATTGTGAGTGGCAGGTTTCTTAACGCGAGCGGTAGCGACTTGCAGTGACTTGACGCTACCACCCGCAATGAAAAATCTTAACGGGAGGTGGTCTCGCATGCAATTTTCCTTGCTTGTGCTCAGCAACCTAAAGTTGAAAGAGAGAGAGAAAAGTCTTATGCAGAGTTTTTCAGAACTACGTGCACTAAGCGGAGTTGGAAAAAACTCTGCAAACTTCGTGAGCGGAGCGGAATTTTACACAGAAGCCTAATAAATATAAGCATAAAACATTATGCTAACTGATATTATCTCTTAGCACAACATTGTGTTGCCCTGCTGCCTACATAATAAGTCCCTGCATTTTCCCATCTAATAAAAATACCAAAGAGAGCACTGCTGAGCCAGCCCATGGTTACGTGGACTGACATATAGAAGTTAGACTATCCTCCTATAGGGTCCCACCTACAGTTTCTTGACTTCTCTTTTAGTGATTTGTTGGTGCTATTTCCAGGCTATTATCGCTTTCCCACAATATACCACAATTGTCCCAGCAGACATTGTCAAGTTGATGGACTTCACATTGTGTGTATATTTCCAGAATATTTTGTTACTCTTCAGCTATCATCATATTTAGCCCTCCAAACCTCTCAGTCCCAAGTCAATCATGATAGAGACAAAGCCATATAACTAGGATTTGTCTCCTGGACATCTGGAATCAACATAGCTTTGTATGAATCACCAAGAGAACCCAGTTCCTATCACAGGGTGCAAAATTGTCACCTATGCATTCAAAGGAAAGATAAAGGTCAAGACAAAGGGGATAATCCTAGGTATATGGGGCCCACACATGAGAGGATACATTGCTCTTTGTCCACTGTTGCCCTCACACACCATGATAGGTGTCATGCTTCATCATCGGGCAGTTGCTCCTTGTAGGGCCAGCGCTGCAATTCCCTACAGGCCCCTCAAAGGGTAACTTTATCGGAGATCTTTTCAAGGACTGCCGGATGGTGCTTGTGGGTGTGTGGGGTGTGTGGGTTCTAAAAACAGGGGTAAAAAAGGTGCGTGCAAAAAAATATATATAGTAATAAAGTGTCATCATGCAGCAAAAATATAGAAAGACAAATACTGCAGAATAAAATGTAACCCTGGATGTAAGGAAACATAGCATAAACACACTATTTACATATGATACGTATAAAACTGCTGCCTTTCAGACATTGTCTGATAAGACCCTGGTTACGCTGTATGTTATCTTAAAAAAAAAAAATTCAATTTCCGCTGATCTCATAGATAAAGACAGGGAAGTGCGTGGTCTGGAGCTGACTCTAGCAGATCAAAATAAAAACGGTAGGAGTGCTCTTAGTACCTAAACTTCAGCTTCAGTAAAGGAATATGAGAGCCACACTACCTAAAGACTTTGGTAATGAAATCAGCATAGCCCTAACATTGAGGAGATTAAGGGTTCTACACAGTGAAACCTGTTCCTTACTGTTCATTACATAGCTATTGTTTCACTTTTCCAGAGTTCAATTGGATAAATTTTCTAACAACTCTTTGTCCTGAATTTTAAGAACAGCAAACCTGAACACCAGGGTCCGTTTGGGACTAAAATAGGCCTGGGCACCGAAATAAAATTGACTCCCATTAGCAAACCATATAGCTTAAAAAGGGCCCCCATTAGCAAATCAGATAGCTAAAAAAATGGCCCCATCGACAAAGCAGATCTCTTAAAAATGTACTTCTAAAAAGGGCAGTTTTGAACTTGTAGAGAGACATTGTGCAGGTGGGTTGGCAGGTATGCATGCATTTATTCTTTCTGTAGACAATGTTGGTGGTAATATCAGGAAAATCAACAGTAAAAAGTAGTACTGCAGGAACTGCGGATATTTTTTCTGTTTTGTGCGGCTTTATAGCTGCAGCTCGAGGCCAGATGATAGCCTTATCAGCGGGAAAAGCTAGGGAACGACTAGAAAAAATTGCAGAACTTCAGCGATCTCTCGAAAGTACTTCTCAGTCGCTAACTTCTTCATCACGGGGTCAGTGTGGGAAGAGGCATAGAAGGCATTCAGAGACTATTTTGTTCTTGAAGAAATTAATAGTTCCCAGACCTACTTACAAAACGTTTCCAAAGAAATTCAAATGGTGGGGAAAAGGCTGTTTACTATCTAAACCTAAAGGCATAGACAATTTTTTTATAAACAAAATTATCCAAGAAGCTGGAACTCAAATCCCCACATTTCTCAAAACTGCTAAACTTCCCAAAAAAACCATGTATAAAATCCTTTTCTAACAGACTTCATTCTTCTTTTAAACAGAGTGGATTTTCTGGTTTTTACTCCTTAAAACTAAATGAGTGTAGAGAGCTGGGCCTCCATTTTCATTCAACCCAGTTGAAAACCTGGCATGATTCCGGCTTCGGGGTAGTTAATCAGTTCATCATTCAGGGGAGGATGATTATCTGGCAAGAAGTTCAGGCCAGATGCTATGCCATAACAAGCCCGTATTCTTCGAATTTATTCAAAATGTTCATTTCTTGAAGAAACATAACTTTTTACTTAATAGTTCCCCTTGAAGGCTGCTTTGGCTTTGTATACCTCTAATATGAGTGGGGTCGGCAATGGGCATCGTTTAATGAAAATACAAGACAAATCTCCTATTGTCTTAAAGTTTTTGGAGAAAATCCCTTCTGAAACCCATTGTGTTTTTTTCCGATCAAGTGGCAAAAAATATCGACCAGAGGAAATAAGACTCTTAGGACCAGATGTAGGTAGGCATTTACCGGTCGGTAACGGCCGAAAATCGGTAAAATCGGCCGTTACCGACCGGAATCCATAAAATGAGATGTAGGAGCCCAATATTTACCGAATCGGAAAATACGAGTCAGAATAATACCGACTCGGTAAATATGAGT
Source organism: Lissotriton helveticus (assembly GCF_964261635.1). Classification (NCBI taxonomy): domain Eukaryota; kingdom Metazoa; phylum Chordata; class Amphibia; order Caudata; family Salamandridae; genus Lissotriton; species Lissotriton helveticus. The sequence continues at coordinate 1,570,697,904 of NC_136067.1, forward strand.
CGGAATAATACCGACTCGGTAAATATGAATCGGTAAATTACCGAGGCGGAATCTACCGAATCCTAATATACCGAATTCTTATTTTCCGATTCGGTAAATAAGAAACGGTAAAAACAGGCCATGGAGATGTAGGAAAGCCCAAAAATACTGATTTTGCAGAAATTCGGTATTTAAGAGTCGGTATTTACCATGGATTGAATGCAGGTGGTAACCAGGGGAGGGCCATAAAAAGAGACCCAAAATGCACCTCTGGAACCATAATGGAGGCTTTTTACGTCATAGCAAGACGGCAAAGACTACAGGCAGCAGGAGAGAGAGAATGGCAAAGGGAGGAACAAGTGTACAGGCAGAGGATAACACTGTTCCAACTGACAGAGCCTGAAATACTCCAGAGGTACAGGCTACATCCCCAAACCATCAAGGACTTGATCAGGGACCTCCAACCACTCCTGGAGCACCCAACACCCAGGGCCCACGCCATCCCACCCCATCTCCAGGTGCTATGTAGCCTACACCTGCTGGCCTCTGGGAGCTACCAGAGTGTGATAGCTGCAGTCGGTGGTGTGTCCCAGGGCTGCCTGTCCCGCTTCTTCAGGAGGTTTCTCGACGCAATGATGCAGAGGATGGGGCATTACATTTCATTCCCTGCAACACCAGCAGATTTGGCCAAAACCAAGACAGACTCTATCACCTGGCACACTTCCCTCAAGTGATAGGCTGCATCGATGGTACCCACGTCCCACTCTGTCCACCTGCAGCCACAGAGCACATATACCGAAACCGCAGGTCGACGCACCCCATCAACGTCCAGGTCATATGTAACGCAGGGAATCTCATCACAGACATCGTTGCCAAGTTCCCCGGAAGTACCCATGATTCATATATATTCCAGAATAGTGGAATATACACACGCCTACTTGCCGGAGAATTTGGAAATGGATACCTGCTAGGTAATTCACATTGACACACCATGACACTCACAGCAGATCTACGTCTCATGTACATGCAATTAATGTCATTCTTTCTCCCCCCTAGGCGACAGTGCATATGCCCTGCGGTCGTTTGTGCTCACTCCCTATCTCAACCCATCCACCAGGAGTGAAAGGCGCTATAATGTGGCTCGCAGATCTACACGAAACGTAGTGGAGCGCACATTTGGACTCCTTAAGAGCAGGTTTCGCTGCCTCCACAAGAGTGGAGGGGCACGGCAGTACACCCCTTTAATCTGCTGCAAGATCATAGCGACCTGTGCAATGTTACATAATATCGCCACCAAGGAAGGCACAGAGGTGGAGATCACATATCATGAGGACATTGATGACGACCCAGAGGAGGCAGAGCCCCATGCTACGGTGGCAGCAGCAGCTACAGATGGGAGACTGAGACGGGAAGAGGTTACACAACAATATTTCGGAGTGAGTAAAGAGACACAGGCATGAATGTAACTTTGTGTAAGTAGTTTAATTTTCACTACGCCACAGCATTGATAGCTCACATTGGGCTCACAATATCAAACACTCCATGAGTGTGTTGTCACGGTTAACACCACCGTGACTACAGCTTTGGGTGGAGGGCAAAGTCATTGCTTGTGGCCACGGACCACAGGGCGGGGCTGCTGTGGCTGTGAATCAATGTTCTCACTGTGGCCTGTAACACTTCCCCGACGCCTGCCACTCCTCCGTAAGTCTTGCACAGGAGTGCTTGCACCACTCCTGCTGGTGGACCCCTCGCTTTCCAAAGCACAAGTGTCGCCTCCAGTGCCAATCTGATGCGCGAGCACAAGCTCCATAGCAGAGGTCATCCTGGCCATACCTTCTGATAAATTGTTGCAGCACCGCACTATGGCATCCTGCATCGTCACTGACCGTCTGCACAGCACAGTGGTAGCAGTGGCAAACCTGTTCAGGGCCTTTGTTTGCTGACGCACATCCACACGGGCCTTGCGTCTCTTTAAATGGTCCCTGTCCAACTTGTCACACAGGACAGTCATGCACTGTGTAATATCAGATATTCCTGACGCCATAGATTGCATGCTTTCTGCCATTTCCCCTATGCCCTTGCCTACTGCATCCAGCTTGTTATTTGTTGTGCGTGCCTGCCTCTGAACCCCCATCATCGCTTTTGCCTGCAGGCGCTGCACTTTCACCATGGTGGCCTACAGTCCGCAGAAGACACCCTGAACTTCACGCACATCCTCTGCCTCCCGTGGCCGTCGCCCTCGGACACTGGCCCGCGTTACTCTGGGAGTGGGCTGCTGCTCGGTGTTGCCTCTGTCCTGTGTGTCACCCTCCACCTCCTCCTCCGACGATGTTTCCAGTATTCTGCGAGGGGGCACATCATGGCACCTTACCCTTCCCAGCACTGGGGATGGTGTTGTGGGGGTGGGTGATTGTTCAGCCGCTCCTGTGTCCTGACTACCAAATAGGAGAGGGGATTGTGGATTTTGTGCTGTTGCCTCCTCAGGTATCAGGGCTGCCTGCTCTTGGTCCTTCCCTCCGTGTGATGTGCTTGGTCTGGCTCCTTCCCTCCTCTTCTCTCTAACCTCTGCTGTGCTGCGCATTGACTCTCCTGTGGACAGACATGGACATTGTGTCAGTGGAGTTGTTCACCTGTGTCTCATGATAAAACACACTTCTATTGCACTTTTGCCTGTCTCTCATTTGCCTATGCTAGTTGTCTGTTGCTCCCCTTGCTGCAATGCATGCTGACTGCTCTGAGTTATCTACACATGACTACATTTCCCAGGATGCATTGCAAGACATTAGTTAAACCTGTTGTGGAGTCTGATTTGTCCTGTGAGGGGAATAGGTAAATGGGTAAATGACAATGTACTTGCATCTTACCTTGTTTCTTTGCGCCTCTTGCTGAGCTGTCAGCGTCTCCGATGCCGTGAATGCATTCCTTCTCAAGGGTGGATGCCACCATCTCCTCGATGTCGCTGAGTCTAGGGGCTCTGTTTCTTCCTCCCCCTGTTGCAGCACTTTCCTTGCGGTGGGCAACAAGTTTTTTCTTTGTGATAATGCGGATGTCATACCACCGTTTTTTCAGATCTTCAAGGTCACGGTGGGTGACACCAATGGCATTTACCTTGCCTTGTATTTCCAAGCAGGTGCTGCGTTTGATAGATTCTGCTACATGCAGAGATTGCTTCCCGAAAATTTTGCTGTAATGTCTTACTACCTCGGAAATTAGCACCTGCAGTTCTTCCTGGCTGAACTTCTGCTTCCTTTTGCGCTCTGCAGCATCCCTCTGTGCCTCCTGACTCTCCATCTTGCTGTGTTGTTTGACTCAGGGAAGGCAGCTCCACACTCTGTCCTCCTGCTCTCCTGACTGTTGGTTTCTGCACCTGCATGGGCATGGCCTGTCCCAGGTACTGGGGTGTGGTGCTTGGATCTGATTGGTTAGTTCCCCAGTGGCTTTGGATTTGGGTGTGGTTGGAGTACCTGATTGGTTCACAGGCTCACATGTTTGTCAGTTTCAAAATCTGAGTCGGATATTACCGACTCGGTAAATACCGAGTCGGTTTTTTCCGACTCGGTATTTTCCGAGTCGGGACTACCCATTCATTCCTATGGGCCATGGAACCGTTGGTAAGTTTGGGTTTTACCGAATCGGATTTTACCGAGTAGGTATATTCCGACTCGGTGAATACCGATTACGATTACCGACTGATTCCGATTCGGTAATTGTTACCGATTTTTTATCTACATCTCATTTTCCGATTCTGAAATACCGATTCGGCATGACTCGGTATTTAAGAATCGGAAAATAAGATTTACCTACATCTGGCCCTAAGAGCTGCCAATTTTAAAAGAATGGCTTTTCTTTCACACTGGATGGCCTACTATACTCCAAAGGCTCTAAACAAAATGTACCCTGAGGTGGAAAAGAGGTGCTTTTGCTGTTGCACCCAATCAGAAGGGGGTTGTAGGCATAGATTTTTTTCGTGTCCGAATTAGGGAGTGTTCTGGGAGAAAATGTTTGGGTATTTTAGCCAGGCAATTCAAAAAACCATTTGATCTAATAGCAGAAGCAGTCCTGTTTGGTACTACTAGTAGGGAGGTTTTATTGTCGAAAGCTGATGGGCTTTTTCTGGCCACTTCAATGTTGGTTGCTCGTTCTTTAATTTTACAAAATTGGAGATCTTCGGAAGTAGCTGTGTCTGAGAAATGGTTAAATAAAATGTTCTGTACAAAAAATTTCGAAGGAGCTTATGCTAAACGAAAGGGGCAACGAAAAAAAATTCTCAGACTTGGAAATATCTTACTGAATGTTAAATGGAAGTATGTTATAAATTCTGTTTGGTGTACGATTCTGTTTCAAGGTTGTAAAAAAAAATTAGAAATTTGTTTAATAAGCTGTGAAATGGGCAATGTTAGTTCAGGTTTTTTTTTGTTTTTAAATTGATGTTATGCGCTAACATGGAATGTTTTTTTCTGAAAGCTCTGCTCAATAAAAATGAAAAAAAAAAAACAATTGTCCTGCAGATCATGAAACAGGCCCACAAGCCTCTAAAAAACCAGCCCATACACTGACCTACCAGACCAGGCATCGGCATTGTCTCATTGCCCTATAGGCCAGTCCAACACTGCTGAGTGCCATATCCCTTTTAATAGGGTTGTCGTATGGAAAATGAGACCTCTAAATATCGGAAAGTTTCTGTTTTGTGCAACAGAACATAAAATATGTTACATGGCCTAAGGATCTATTCATTATTAATACTTCAACCACATCCCCAGACCTTCTGGTGTTTCCCTGAACAACGTTTAGCGTTGCACACAAACACCTCTGCATTGATAGAATAGTTAACAGTACGTGTCCACTCACTCCCCAGTGAGAGGAGCCACCTCTTCAATTAAATATATTTACCTTTGACGTGGTCATAGATAAAACACGTAACCTGCGTGTGTGAAATGTAAATGTGGCTTATTCATAACACCAAATAAAATAAGCTTGTATTACGCCTCTTTAAGGTGCCACAGAGCACCTTGGGGCATATTATCAATGCTGGCGATGTGCTATTTTCGCCACTTAGCGGCTATAATACTATCGCCCAATTAGCAAGCTGTCGCTCACTGATGTCAGCGACAGCGAGCAGTTTGGGGCTCGCTTTGCATGTTAGCGATAATTATCGCTAATGACATGCAAAGTGGGCGTTCCCAACCCGTTAGAGACTGAAAGCAGTCGCTAACGTCACTAACACCTATTAGCAAGGCAGGCTTAGCGATGGCAATATTCGCGCTAAGCGCGAATATCGCCAAAACCTAACACCTGCCCAGACCAGTTCTTAGGCATGTTATCCAATGGGAGGTGGATAACATGGCTAAGAGCATTTAGTTGCTAATGCGTGAATATCGCTGTATTCTCAGCAATATTCACGCTATCGCCGGGAAAATTATCGCTTTGGAGATAAACGTAGCTAATAGCACGTTATCTCAGCGATAATTTCCAGCAATGCTTAGCGATAAAAAAATCGTTGCTAAGCCTAGTTAGCGATAAATATCGCTAATCGTTGGTAATATGCCCCTTGTTCTACAATGAGTCCGTGCAGACCTGATCATAATGCTAGTCGTTACATCGTGGAAGTCCACGACATCTTGAAGAACACCATACAGTGCATGGGGTGTCTCTCTATGCAAAGCAGGGTACTCCCTACTTGCGCGGTCGTGCCTTTAGTTTGTAATATGGCTTCTTGAAAGTTTTCAAAATATGCTCTTTCACATGATACATATATATATCTTGTTATTCATCCAAACCACTCGCTAAAGGCAGCGATTTCATTATTTTTAATATTCTAAGCTTGATATTAAGGTTTTAGTACATTAATGACTTATTCATGATGTATTTACAGAATAGGCTGTTCAACTCCACATTGGTTAGAAGTGTAATAATTTTAGTTGTGCTATTTTTTTTATGCCAATAACATGCCACCCCCAAACGAAGGACTTGGCTCCCAATAATAAGAAACAGGTCTGAATTTTAAATAAAACATCTGAAATATTTAGTTACGTATCTATCAGAAGTGCCCTTCACCCCCTTTCAAGATTATTGAGAGGTATATTTAATCCCATAATGTGTAATGGAAGAAGTTTGCCATAATGTTAGTCATAATGATCAACATTTGCTCTGAATCATTCAATGGGAACAAAATGTCATCCAAATATAAACATTTCATGTTGGATATTACCTTGACATTTTCCTTTCACGGCTGCCAACAGCTTACACATAAAAGTAAATATTATCATGGATAAAGGGCAGCTTTGTTAATAACCTTAAGTGAAGTCAAACTGAACAACAAAAGAGACGTACTGTGAACTGTTTCTTTCCGCTTGCCTTCTGCTCTTGTCTAAAAATACTGATAGAGAAGAAATAGTCGTTTGGAAAGTGCTTCCAATTTAAGCCATGGGACGTCGGTAAACACTGCTCGTGATAGTCAGTTCTTTGAACTAGGGTTATGCTAGAACTTGTACAGAAGTACTTTACACAACAGAAGTAACTTCCTGGCAAAAATGTATATCAAGACTGTGTCAAAAGTGGTACTAGTTATTTAATGAACGTGAGTTAGATTCAACAATTAGTGTTTTTATTTAGCAAGCTTCGCACATTTTCTGACTTTCGCATTTCACAATGACTCCTTGTTTGGTTTTGTTTGTCTGAAGTTTTTCTGTACATCGCGAGATACTTTTCTTTCACAGGTTTTTGAGACAGTTTGCTCGCTACCGAATCGAACTTGAACATTTATGCAGGCATTTTCCCTAGCAAGAGTATCTTTTCCAACGTTTTTTATGTATTGAAGTGAATGCTTGCACAGTTTTTGTCTGCAGGTTTCCGTTACGATAAATTGTGCAAAGCACGTTATGCAGAAGCATGTTGATTGCTAGTGTTTAAATAGTAGGTGAGGTAACATTTTCCCTACAGTCGCGTTTTGTCAAGCAAATGTAAAAGCAAGAAAAATTATGTACTTTCGCCAAAATGAAGTGTTTTCATGAGACCTTCGCAAAATTAATATAGCACTTTCAAAATAAAACGATTCTTATTTTAGAGGAATGCAGAGAGCAGCTTGCAAAATTGACTTTTATTACTCCCTGTAGCTGTCTAGAAGGCTTATTATTAATAGTTCTTTTGAATATACATAGAGATGTATTTGACTCCAACCGGAGGGAGCATCACGATCTCAGCTCATCTAATTGCCCGTTTGGCTTATCATTCCATTCTATAGGAAGTACACACTTTGGAATGCACCAGGGGCCTATTTTACAGCTGAAGTTGTACTATTTGTCACATTGAGGAGCATATTCACAAGGAGTTATTGTCGAGTCAGCGGCACTTTTCTGCCGCTAATGCGGCGATAATTTTATCGCCCTATTACCACGCGGTCCCTAACAGCCCTTTAGCGACAGTTTTTAGGCATAAACGTCCATTGTGAAGATCGACACTTCTGTTAGCGATCATTATATGCAGGGGAGGCGTTCCTGTGCAAAAACGACTACAAACCCCACTACTCCATATTCACAAGGGGATACTTGAAGTTCTGAAGACCCAAAAAACTTTCTCTAACAGCAGTTAGAGCCCGTTACTTAAGACCAGAAAATAGCTGATCTTAAAAATGGGGATAACTCTCGGGACCTCATCTTAGCAGGATTTGGTGCTAGACAGTGCTGCAAGCAATGTTGCATCGCTGCCCTGCGACAAAACTACAGTGCAGGAATGCACACCATCAATAGGATAGTGCGCATTCCTGGGCCCCAGTCATGAAAAGTGTTACAGCACTGCGACAAGACAGTATTGCAACACTACAACACTATCCCTGTGGTGCTGCGTCAACCTCACGCCTGCCATCAGGCAGGCGGAAGGTACTGGCTCAGTGCCGTTCATGAGGGGTCGCCTGAATGTCCGCGCTATTGGAGATTCATCGGTGGTGGTTGCGTGCTGTGATGTCATCATGTGGAAGCATTGGTGGAGTGTTGGTGCAGAAGGAGTTGACAAGACTTTCTTCAGTGGCCTTGATCCAGCTCAGAGGGGGTGTGATGATGGCGGTGGTGTCCGGTGGGCAAGGTGAAGACGTGATGTTACCAATGATGGTTGGTCCAGGACAGTGCAGTGTTGTGGCTGTAGTTGAAGTTCCAGCTGGCAGAAGTGACATGCTCAACCGTGTGTCCTGCTATGTGGCTTGTTGAGGTGACTCGCTGCTTGCGTCTGATGTAGGTGACCTTCCCCAGGAGGGGGGGTGTCCTGGTCACTGGGGTTGTCCAGGTGAAACATGCGTTCACCGAGTGGAATGTCGTTGGTGAATGGGAAACCCTGGGGTGCAATGAGGTGTACAATGGTATTGGAGAATGGGGGGCCATGGCACGGGGAGCCTGCACATGAGGGTGCCACAGAATATGTGATTTGGCTTGGTCTGGGTCTGGGAGTTGGGGTGGTCCATGGTCACCCAGGGGTCATTAGAGTGCGTGGTCAGTCCGAGTGTGCTTCTGTAGGTGATGACAATGCTCCTCCAATATGCTTGGAGTGCCACTTGCAGGTGGTACTGCAGCCGTCAGTAATGCGATGGCAATGTCTGGTCCGGAGCAGAGGATTACCTTGTTTAGAAGATTGACCGCACATAGATGTGAAGCATCGCCTTCAGCATTGGTCACATCAGCAATGTTCGAATTGGATGGTACCTGTGCGCCTTATGTCTCCTCTTACCTCAGCATCAGCATTTTGCATCTGTGAGATTAATTGAATGCCGCATCAGAATTGGTAGCCGCTAGGGACAATACAAAGCATGGGCCGTTACGGGGTCCAGCAAAGTATCAACATCCGTTGGCATGACTGATGGGAGTGTTAGACCGGTGTCTAGTACGCATTCTTCCCCACATAGCAGGCAGCGTAGAACAGGTAAGATGCAATCTTGCCAAATTGGTCTGAATGACAGAAACCATGTGGTATTTAATTCTCGTAGACGAGGTAACCCCAAAATGTGGATGAAGCGCTCACGACACTTCATCGACAGTAGAGTTGTCTCCATGGAGAACCGGGTGTTGCTGGTGATTTGGATCGCCATATCGTAGCAGAAGGAGCAAAAATAGTATTCCTGCAACGAGTCCCACAAGGAGGGGCAGTCCCCCAAACACAGAGTGCACGAAGTTTGGAATGATTCTGAGGACTGCTTGAAAAGGTGCTAACAGTCCAGAAAATACAGTCTTAAATACATTTGCAATACAGCTCGTATCAGCCATGTTTAAGATGCAACTTAATATTTCTGAGAAATGTATAGGGCAGTTTGTATTCAAAAGGGCATGTATCTCGGCAGAAGTCCTTGCAACTTGTAGATCATAGGTCTCTTTGGCCGAGGTCAGTGGCACAGTTTTTTGTAAACGAATGGCTTTCATTCTGCTTAGAGTATCAATTCGTATAGAAGAGATGTTCAGTGATGGCCATAGAGGCAACTCCCTGACTGTCTTGGTTTGTGGAAACACTACTTGCATACAGCAAGTGACCCTGAATGGCACAGTGACTAGATACGGTATAACTGGCAACATGCCACAGCAGCTGTGATCGTTCAACATGAGGTAACTCCGATTCGAAAGTTGTCCAAAAATTGGATCAATCACCACAGCTGGTGAACCTTGCAGGTGACAGGATAAGTTGTTAGAGGAACCATCGCAGGCCCCGTGTAAATTAATACCCTGACAAAGGAGAGAACCGCTTAATGCATTTTCACAGTTTTAACAGCTAAGAAACACTTTACGTCCCCCACTTCAACATCTGTGTGTGTATGGTAAATCCCAGGATGTCTTGATGTATTCTTTAACCAACCTTTCATATGTGCCTGCTGGTACGTGTTTTAGGCAATACTGAAAATGTAAAATTGTAACAGGCAGAGTGATTGTTCCATGTATTATCCATTCAGTAGCTTGTTTTTCTGCTCCCTTAAATGGCAATCTTTCCAGTTTTTCAATGCTCAGCACGGTATTGTCTGCTCCCCTTTGTGCCAATTCGATCTGTTTATCAGTGAGATTGAATTCTGAAAACAGTGACGTGGTATTGATTAAACGCCAAGGCACATAACCTGAACAAAGGTTCTGTAACGTCCAGCCTAGTAGCATGATAGAACGTAGTTGCGACTGACCATGTTGCAATATGACCAAGTTTTGTTCCATGATGTCTATGGTAGAAGATACTATGCTGCCCAATGAATATATCCTGGATGACAGAGTCGTCAACCCGTTGTCAACTACAGAGAGATTTCTCTAAATTAATATGATCAATTTCTCAGTTTCGTTCTGCAGTCTCTGCTTGCGTAATCTTCCATATTTCGTTATATGCAGCATGTATACCGGCATATAAGAAACGTTTTTGACGCGGTTTTCTTGGTCTTAACAAAAACTCCCTAAGATCTGCGCCATCTTTAAGTAAAGATAAGTGTTGTTTTACATCCTGTAGTGTAGCTTTCCGTAGCCAATCAAGGCATAGCTTCTCTACACTGTATGTTGTTATTATCCCAGGATGCTGTCTTTGAACATACCTTGGGTCTGGCCCATATATTTTGAAACCTGAGTTTTGCTCAGGAATCGATCTTGACAGATATTTGTGTCTAGGGGCCAGAGCAACCATTTGTTCCAATCTGGATCTGATCTGTTGTGATGCAAAATAGTATGTACGACGACCTCCCCCTATGTAGAACTATTACTCGCAGTTATTGGTATGGTCAGTGTGTTCAAGTCCTTGATCTTGGCTAACCCAAGGCAAGACGTTTGTTGAACAGTGTCATCCAAAAACATAATTTGCTCAGGGATGATACAGGTTCTAAACAAAGCTTCTACCCCCTGCACTTGCCAGTCGTTTGAACCCCTGACTGTTTATGTCTCAATGTTGTCTTTCCAAAATTCGAAATCTTTACCAGACAGTTGGGCATAAAAGGCTGCAGAATAAATCCGGGTTGTATTGGTTAACATAGTTTTCATTCCTGTTCTGTTCACATTTCTAAAATAAATTGATTCAGCATTGGATAAATTGAATCCTGAAAAATATGGAAATTTCATTGCAAAAGCTTTTGAGCTACCCTTTGGAGGTGTAGGACAATGTTCCTATTGGTTATACATGTATACATTTCTAGGCATTGTAGATTTGTGCAAGAAATGATGACCATAATGATTATAACAATACATTTGTTCATAGTCTGATGACCCTTGTTAATATTCATGATTTGTCAATACTGCAGACATCTCTAGATCAGACATCACATTATTAACAATCGTGAAGTCCCAATCGTCTGAAAAGGTACTAGAGGTAATAAAGTTACTTAATGAAATCTTGAATAAGTGTGGAATCTTCAACAGATCTGACGGGCCAAAAATGTCATATTCTGTTTTGTCCCAAGCTATACCATCAGGTATAGGAACGACTGTGATGTTCACTGCTGAAAAGTCTCTTTGTTCACCATGGGATGATTTGTGTGGCTTCAGAAGAAAGTTCACTTGTGTACTTGCTGTGTCCATTTTGACATATCTTCAATGTATCAGCATACCCAGAGTTATTACTAGAGCTAACCAAAGTAGAAGACAAATTATTCCCAACACAATCCAAAGTTCAATCCATGGTGAAACCAGATAAGCCTTTTTCAGGAGCTGAAAAAAGTCAGTTGCTTGTTCTTTTAATGTTATTTTTGCTGGCGTTGTTTCTGATTTCTGGGATCCTCAGAAAACGTATCAAAGTTAATGAAATAGCCAGAGGCAATTCTGTCAATGTTTGAGATTGCATCGAGATTTATTTCTTTATTGAAATCGCTGGAACCACTTGATTACTTGTTACTTCGTTGTAGACTGGTGTTACTTCGTTGTAGACAGGTGTTTCATGACGAACGTTTTTTTGGGTTTCAAGAGGTACAAGTTCCATGGCTTTGTTGCATAGTCCTTCTTTTCTCACTGCAGATTCTTCAAAGGTGATGAGTCTCTCAGTTTGAACCTCTTGGATTGTGGCTAGAGGAGTGCATCTGCTACTTGGTCGGAGTTCACTTGGTCTACCGCTTAGTATCGGCCACATAGTGTGGTTTGATCAGGTCGATAGACACAAACCTGTTCTCCTTTTTACCAGCAAGGGGCGGCAGCAAAACTGTTCCTGATCCGTGGATTGCTAGGACAGGTACTGGTTGTCTGTGAGAAGTCCCAAATTCCTTCTTGTCCGCGATCTTTTCTCTGACTAGCTCACTAAGCTTTGGGATCCAGACAGGCCTTGCTGGGAAAGTTGTTTTTTTCCCCAGTGGTGGTTGGCTTTAGGAACACGTTGCTTTGTTTCATTCTTCGTTCATTTAAGTCCTGTACAAACAGCCAAACTATCTTTGATATCAGATTACTTTTGTTCCACCACTGATGTGCCACAATCAAGGTCCGAGACCAACATTCTTGTCCCAAACAGGACCTCATATGGAGTTATACCCCCTAGAGAACTTCTTGGCAAGTTGTTAAGTCTACATTGGATACTTATAAAATGTTTGACCCACCCGTCACCAGAACCTAATACTGTAGCGGTTATAGATTGCTTTATGTCCCGTTTTTTTCTTTTCACAATCAAATTTCCCTCAGGATGGAATGGAGAAGAGTACCGCAATGCAACGCCCAAACTGGCCATGGCTTCTTAGTAAGCCTGAGAGCTAAATGCAGGACCCTGGTCAGAATGTAGCGTGCCAATTACGTATGTGCTGATAAAGACTCGCAAATCTTTTATAACGGTTCAAGCGCCAGCCGAGAGCTGAGTCCACATCCAAAGGAACCTTGAACACGAGTCCACTGCGACCATGAAATATCTATAGTTACCATCCCTTTGTAAAGGACCGCTGTGGTCCAGGTAAACACAAGCTAATGGTTTATCTAAAATTAACAGGAGCATCTGCGCAGGACGCTTCACAGTCGAGACTTTCATCTTCTGACATATTTCACATTCCAAAACATAGTTCCGGGTCTGTTTCCTAATGTCTGGCCACCAGTACCTCTGTTTTAATAATGATACTGTGACTTAAACACACACATGAGCAGAGGTGAGCCCTTCATGTGCTGCTAGGATTAGTCCTTATCTATGTTCCATGTTTGGAATTACCCTATCCCCCACTCCAGGTATTTGAGCAAACGGAACATTGTTTGTATCAGTTATATATGAGTATTTGAGTGGAAACCCTTTAGGTAACGTACTACCGCTGCCTTTGCTTGTAGCATTGACAGCCAGCATTATTTCACTGTCTATTTTTGTTTTTGAATGAGTGACTGCAGCTACGGAAGCCGATTGGACAGCCCCCTTCGCGGCTTCATCAGCAAATGAATTCCCTTCAACGTGAACGCCATCACATTGATGACTTAGCGTATATATCACATGAGTGTTTTGTAGTCTTCTCGTAACTGAACTACTTGTTCCCAAAGCGTTTTATGCTTAATTGTGCCACCTTTTGCATCTTTGAAACCGTTTTGAAGCCAATTCTGTAAATATTCAGTTTAAGATTGGACACAATATAAAGTATCGCACACTATGAGTGTGGGGAATTCACGGTCCGTATTTTCAAGTGCCATTTTGAATGCTTGTAGTTCAGCTCGCTGAGCTGTACAATCTCCTAGAGATTGTGTTTTTGTGACCATAGGTCTGAATTTGCCACAGCGAATACGACCTTTAATGATCACACATGCAGCACTATAAGCTTTTTTACCCCCCGTAGTGGGCTGTGCTGATCCATCTGTATAAATTATACAATCATACTGGTCTAGAGGCGGAATTTCAGTAGGCAGAGGACATTCTTTTTTGTATTGTAGAAGTACTTGTGTTTTTGAATAGGGATCAAAAACTTATTCAACATCAATTGCAGTAAGAGAATTAACCCATTGTATCCATCTCAGATATAAAGCTTTTGCATTTTGGATGTTCACTTTTGTCACTGCCTCTAAGGCGGGTATGGGAGTTATGACCATAATGCATTTCCTCTGTGCTAGGGCTCTTCCTCTTGCTACAGCGGTTTGAACAGTTGTCAGAATTTTTTCTGTAGAAGTGAATTTCATTTCTGCTTGAGTGTGAAAATGTGATTTGTATGCAATTGGTACTTTTTCATCTTTGTTAAAAGTTAATTAAGTGAATCCACATTGACTGGGAATGATTTGAATCACTAAGTTGCGTACATTTATGCATGTTTGTAAATGTTTGGTTGCTAACATGTCTGTTTGGAGTGAACGCAATATTTCTGTGTGTTCTTTTTTCCAATGAATGATTTTAAAATCAGGTTTGATTAATTTGTAGAGAGGTTTAACTCTTTCTGCGTAGGGCTTTTGAGGAGACCTATCTCAGGAATGAGAACCCTTCTCTTTGGAAGTTTGTTTGCTATTTTCCTACTTCTTTTTAGAAGGAGTAGGAGTGTTTTTACTAAGGACCTTTTCGGGACTTTCAGACAGTTGTGGTTTCAATGGTTTCCCACCCAAGCTGTCTCTGCCTAATTTTTCATAGGATTTTTCAATTATTCTGGCTAGTTCTTGTTGTTGCTCTGTTACATCAAATTCCCTCAACTTCTGGCAGATCGCCACTGATGCTGCTTCTCATTTGATATTAGATAATCTTATGTAGAGACCTGTTTGAAATCTTTCAGTAGTTTCATACCTAAATTTAGAGCAGGCTCTGACCCGTATTTGTTTTGAATCTGTTTCAGGACATCAGGTATTACCGCCATAGACGGAACACCGTGTGTTTTAGTGTAGATTGCAGCGAAGACTGTACCCCAAGTGGTGCAGTCCTCCAGATGTGGTGTGATCCCCGTTGGTAAACAGATTGTTAAAATTCTGTGTTTTTCATGAGGGCTAGTATTAGGAAATACTGCTTTGATTTGAGTATTTTTTTCTTAGCTATCCAGAACGGAATTTGTTCACATTTTGTGGGTAATTTACCCATGAATGCATGTAAAGTCTGTGGTGTAATTTTTTGTGTATTCCCCTGGTGAGAGGTTTGTTGTGGGATAACTATAGTAGGTTGGACCGTGAGAGTCCACATGACACATTGGACCAATTGTCTGTAGATTTTGATTAACTCTTTGAGTTGAGCTAGTAACTCTACGTCTGACATGTCATTAATGTCAGGATGTGGTGTATAGCCGGCTAAAACCGGCCATGCTGCTCCTGGTCTACCTAGTGGACCAAGCCTGGTAATGTGATTTAAATGTTTTAGGGTGCTGTTAAATCAGAGCTCTTGCTCCTGGTATGTGAGTGGAATTTCAATATCCTCGAAAGGAATATATTCCTCTGGTGGATTGTCTTCTTTGTAGAAGTGAAACATACGTGTTACTGGATTTTCTTTAGGGAAGACTAATCATGAATAGAATACCTCTGTCTTGTGATATGCATGTGCCTCTATCACAAAAAGTGCTCTACCACCTCTTGATGATAGGCCATGTTTTATAAGTTTTATAGTGATGGCTTTCCTTAAATTTTGAGGACTGATTATAGCATTCGCATCGGTTTCTTGAAAACCTGTAAAGTTTAAAGCTTCTTCGGCATTGACGCCTGTAGCTCCACCGGTTTCGGCGTTGTTGTTACCGTTTAGGGACTTTTTTGTTTGATTTTGTTTAATAAAAACTACAGAGCAAGTTTAAAGGGAACAAAGATAAGGTGCACAATATTTTGGAACACTGTATCCTTCAACGTTAAACAAACGAAAAAGCTAATACATTAGTGCCTTACCAAACATTGGGCACCATGTAGTGTACTTCCTATATCCCTAATAGACTGTGCGCATTGGAATAATATACACTATAGATTTGACATAGGCCTGGGGTCAGTATGTCTCTATCAAGTACATTAAACTTGATTGTATGTGCCAGCTAACTCAGCGGTCACTAGAAACTTTCTCGAATGAACAAGAAGGGATTAGTCTCTGACAACCGCATAAACATGACAACTTGGTTTCCCTTAGAGTCGGAACAATATCTTCAGAGTCGTGGAAACAATAGATAACTATTTCACTCAGTCAATCGCGCATGCTTCGTTTCTACAGAGTTGCATAAAAATAGAGAGACGGGCGTTTCAGTAAAAAGGATTTATTGAACAGTCTTCTTTCTAATGCAAGAGATATGAACTGCTACAATCGTTAGAATGCAAAGTATAATGCGTACAGCATAAACTGTAATATAAAATAATACTGTAATAGCATTGTCTATTGCTATGACACATATAAAAATACATACATAAATAACACAGGCTAAAATACTCAACTGGTGCTTCTAAAATACGCCTACCCCAGTGTACCTAACCTAGGTCTAGTACTAGGGAAGAAGTAGGTGCTGTCTTAGCTATTGTTTAGTTTTGCCAAGAATTGCCAAAGGTTTCTCTAGGTTCTAATCAGCTCCATACCTTAGAAAGAGAGAGGTTGGTATCTCTTTCCCGGGACTCGATTTCCCAACACCCCGCAAGGGGAGTCAGAAACACTGGAGCTGGATTCTCGGCAGGAGGATGACAGCTTCTGGTCAGTGCGTCAGCCGGGGAGTTGGCTTCCTTTGGTACTTGCTGTGGCGAGCTGCGTCGTGCAAGTAAGTAGGCTTTCAGCACCGAACCACACCGTGCTTTGCCATAGAAAGTGAAGGTATATTTATACCTTGAAGGTGTTTAGGAATGCCAGTATTGATGTAAAAGTCGGGCATATGAACGTCATGAATGAAACCCTAAGGAATAGATGTTCATGCATATTAAATGAGTTCTTGGAGAAATCAATATCCAGGCAAGGGGAAGTCTCTAAAGCTTAAGAGTCAGGTTTTCTAAGAAGTCATTGTGATGTAGATGAACGGATATAAGTAGCCATGCCTGTATTTGGGTAGCATGGGCTATGCCTAAATAAGGACTGGATTTATATACCTATATAAGGGCAATGTGAATTATACCTATATAAGGGCATGAATCAGGAAATGGATACGGAATCTAAATCGATACACAACATACTGCCACGGCTCATAGAATCCTCAGCACCTCCACATCCCACTTCAGGCTCCAGACGCTGGTCCAGCGAGGCACCCAGGCTCCAGATGGAGCTCCAAACAGGCATCCATGCTCCAGAAGCCGGTCCAGCAAGGAATCTAGACTTCAGGTGCCGGTTCATCGAGGCATCCATACTCGAGGCACAGGTTCAGCAAGGCATCCAGGCTTCTGGTGCAGGTCCAGCGAGGCATCCAGGCTCCAGGCGCAGGTCCAGCAAGGCATCCAGGCTCCAGCACAGGTCCAGTGAGGCATTCAGGCTCCAGATGCCGGTCCTGCAAGGCATCAAGGCTCTAATGCTGGTCATCCTGGATGTTGGCTGGCTTGCAGGGGTTGTTGATGTGTGCTGCACTTGGCCCTGGATGGTCCATTCTGCATGTAATTGTTTTTTAAGCCTATTTTATTTTGGAGATTGACTGATAGGCTATTTTTTGCATTAGAGGCAAGCAAACGCAAGTTGGGCTGACTAGCTTGAGTTTTCTAGCCGTTAATGGGCTAACCGCTAGGTATCGCCCGCTAACGCCGGATTTCCTATCGCCATTGCGCTGATGTTAGCAGCAGTTTTTACCACTGTTCCCTGATACTATCACCACGTAGCGACGGCTTGTTAATACACAGCTAACATGCCGATAGTTTTCAGGGTTAGGCGGCGATAAAAAATCTGCCGCTAACTGGCGTTTGTGATAGGTATCGCTGGTCCTTGTGAATCTGCCCCTCAATTTTTTAACTTCTATATGCAGTTCATACAAAAAAGTAATCCTTTTTTACTACTTTCCCCAACATTGGAAGCCCTATAGAAATTGATGTAATGTTATTATCAGCATTTGAGCTCAAAAAGCATGCAAATAGCATTTGTGAATGTCTTTGTTTACATACTCCAGCAGAAGACCGAGAACTGATATTTAACACTGTTGAATTGAAAATGGAACAGTGGCTGTTTTCCGTGCATCCTATACAGCATGTTTACTCTTATTCTGAGAAAAGCTACTCAGTACACATAGCAGATAATCTAAAATGAAGGCAGATAGAAGAAATCCCAAAGTTCAAAATGAAAATAACACACACTAAATGCACTTGCAGCCAAATGTGCTCTCACCATAGAGGAAAGGAATACAAGTACTTTATAATAAAAATATAGTATTATTTGATATGTTCTACATTAAACACTCCTACTAAATTCACACATTGCTTCTTTGGCCCATCGTGTGAGAATATGAAGCGGTGCTCCTCTCCAAAAATGTGTCTTTTTAAGATCAAGTATTTACCAGTTGGTAAGTTCCTGGTACATTTTGCTGCACCACCTGGGAGAACACAGTGGTGCGGAAGTCGTTTGTGGACCTGACCAAGAACACTCTAATGACCAGAGATCCCCCACTCTTCAGTATCTATCAAGCCACAACCATCTCCATACCTGTTGCAATAAAGGCAAACTAGGTGCCCTGGTGCGTGGAATCCCTGAGAGGCACTGCCCATTTTATTCTAGCCAATCTAGCATGGAATGAGCAAGTAAGTTTCATTGGCTTTATTTAGTGGCAAGAGCTTGTGAAATGGGTTATTTTTTGAGGGCAGGTTTTTTTGGGGGGGAGGGGAGTTTCCCGGATTAAGTGCATTCTACAAGTAAAAATTTGCCCTCCCTTTTGGAGTTACTAAAATGGGATTATTTCCCCTCCTTTCGTGCCTCACCTATGCAATTTTCCTACTATAGCTAACGGAAAAGAAAGTTTGCTGCTGGGAGGGCAACCAAATATAAAAAAACAATCTAAAAGCCTAACGAAAGTTGATTTCACAACAGAAGCTTTTTTCACTCAGCAGCAGGAGTCCTAAATAAAACAATTGCTACCGCTGAACCGTAGTAATCGTTGCCAGTCAACAATTAATGCTGGTGTGCTTATGACACAGCATTGATTTAGGGATGTTAAAGTTTGCAATCATCTGAAATTAAAAAGTTGAAATATGTAGCACAGGGCTGGTCCCTGTGTAGTCCTGAGGAAGAGCTTGGAGGATGCTTGAAATATGTTGACAGATAGGAACTAATAGGTACACCTAAACTCATTGTTCTTTAGGCACCCTATTTCTTCTACCCCGTTTTTAATTCTACCACCTAGGAGTAAGAATAAATCATTTATAGCTTACTAGGCAGGTATTTTAAATCACTTACACATATCCCACTCCATCACATCACAGTTCTCGCACCACACATAGGGGCCGATTATGATGGCGGACAGACCTGAGTCCGTCTGCCACCATAGAGTAGGAGGGACCGTCCGCAGGGGCAGCGGCGGTCCCTCCATGCAGATTAGGATGTGACCACCAGGGTGGCGGTCACATCCTCTATTTTTAACATTGCGGCGGGTGCAGCTTCAAGCTGCACCCGCCTCAATGTTAAAAATGCATGCACGGCATCTGCGTGCACAAAGAGGCAGGCACCGCGCGGTGCCTGCCGCTTTGTTCACGCAAATGCAGGGTGGTACCATAGGTCTCCCCATGTGCACCCTCCACCCCCCCCTTCACCCAGGGGGCCCGCAACGGGCCCCCGAAGTGAAGGTCCGTATGCTTTTCCACGGCGGAAAAGCCGCCGTGGAAAAGCATACTTTCTACTCCATCATAATATGGCTGGCGGTGTCTGATAGACACCGCCAGCCATGTTAATGCTTTTCCGCCGCGGTCGGAAGGCGACCGAGGTGGAAAAGCGGCGGACAGATTGAAAGACCCACCAGCCATCCTAATTTGGCGGTGGGTCTTTCAAGCATCCGCGGCGGTTTTCCCGCATCCTCCGGGCCGGCGGTGGCTTCCGCCGGCCCAGAGGATGCGGGAAATCCGCGATCCTAATGACCCCATAGTCTGATTTAAGTGCTCCTACGTAGTTCACAAGTCGTAGCACGCCCTAGCCCGTAGAGGACTGGGATGGCCCCCATGATGAAGCATGTCACCGTGGGGCAACCCTGGTGAGTGAGGGGACTCTAAGAAAAATATTTTTTTTTCCTTTTCTTCTACCAACCCCAATGAGTGTTGTGATTATGATTATAGTAGCATAGCTAGACTCTTGATCTCTGGTTCAGAGGTTTTCAGGACTTGTACAAACTGTGGAGGGTGAGCCTAAGCATTTTCCCTCTATCTCCCTTTGATTTCTGATAACGTAGTGATGACTATGGGCCATATGTAGGTAAATTATATTTACAGATTCCTAAATACCGAATTTTACCGATTCGGTATTCAGGTTTCGGTAAATGAGATGTAGGTAAAAAATCGGTAACATTTACTGATTCGGAAAAATTCGAAAAATGTGTAACAAATCGGTATTTACCGAATCTGAAATAAAAAAAAACAAGCAATTGAGGAATCAACCAATCCTGTGCATCCACCCAACCCCACAACCAGGAAGTGGCCACACCCATGCAGGTGCAGACAATCAGACCCTTCTGGAGAGCTGGGAGTGCAGAGGAGAGCAACTAAGCCACTGGCTGAACATTACTGAGGAGAATTGCAGGATGGCATCCAATGAATCTGAGAGGGAAGGAGCAGAAAGGAAAAGGAAAATGAAGTTCAGTGCAAGTGAGCTTCAGGTCCTTGTGGAGGAGGTGGTGAAACACCACACACAGCTTTTTGGAAAGCAGTCCCTGCAGGTAGCAGAAGCAGTGAAAAGGAAGATCTGGGTGGCAATCCAGGCAAAGGTGAACGCTATTGGGGTGAGCCCATGGGACATCGTTGACCTCAAGAAAAGGTGGTATGACCTTTGGACCATCACCAAAAGGAAGGTGGCTGCACAGAGGAAAAAGGCCAATCTCACAGGGGGAGAAAGGAGCAGGGCACCTGCCCTCACTGACCTGGAGCAGCTGGTTGAGTCAACCCTGTAGCCCGAGAGTGTGTCTGGAATCGGGGATGCAGACAGCTCAGCCAGAGCTGCCATAAAACAAGGTAAGAAGCATGCACAGCAATCCTCCCCCCTTCCCTATTCCCACTCCCCAATATGGCTGTGTGACTCACACTCAGTATAGGTTTTAGTATACACCAGCAATGCATTATGGGAGATGTAGTCAGTGAAACACCCATCATGACAGTCATCACACTAAACAACAAGGCATGCCACACCCATCAGTCAGAAGCAGCAAAGGACATTGAGATAGTGTGACAGGAATGTAATTTAATATTGAAATGCAGGGCTGCAGGACCACTGAGCTAATGTCCATATCTGTCCACAGGAGAGTCATTGCGCAGGACTGTTCAGGAGAAGGATGGAAGGGCACCCCGTAAGGGAAGTACAGAGGATGCCAGCACATGTGCAGGTCACAGCACTCCACCACCACCGGCATCCACACCACAGGCAGCTGCACCAACAGAGCCAGCCGCAGCAGCAGAACCAGCTTCGCCACTGTTGATTGACTCACCACCACAGCGAGCCTCACAACAACTCTCAGCCTCACCATCAGCAACATCACCTGTAGCAGTAAGGCCCAAGAGGCATGCTGTTGCCACTCTCCATGTCATGGATTCATCCACTGAGGATTAAAGTGGAGGTGACACACCAACTTGTCCACTGGAGGAAACAAATGCTGGGCTGCAGTTGACCTCCGATGGTGCGCACACAGGTGCGAGATGCCGCAGGGCCCGGGAGCCCAGCTCAACTCAGCAGGGTGATGGGGTCTTCAGAGGGCTGGAGGCCAGTATGGTAAAGGTGCAGCGCCTGCAGGGGAAGGCGATTCAGTCAGTTCAGAGACAAATGCGGCACCTAAACCAGAACATGGTTAACATTGACAGGGGCAGAGGGCGTCAAGGAGATGGCTGTGGGCATGCGGGACATGTCCCAGTCTGTGTTGGTGCTGTGTGACACACTGGACGAGGACATGGCAAGAAGGCGCAAGGACAGGCAGTGTATGGAGCAGCACACCAGGGCAGTGAACTGCCTGGCAACTGCCACTTCCCTGCTCTACAAGCGCTCCGTGGCAATGCAGGAGGGGCTTGTGCACTGCTGCACTGATGTCACCAGGGGGATGGGGAAGGTGACATCCGCACTGGAAGTGCTCCTGACCACCCAGTCAGCCAACGCTGGTGCACTAGGTTTGGGGAGAGTGATGAGACCACCAACAGGAGCAGCATTACCCCCCCTGTACCAGACACCAGGAGGAGCAGCAGGTCGCATGCTGCGGGCCCTGGCTCAGCAGACAGTGAGGATACCCAGCTGCAGGCATCCAGCACTGTTGTGCGTGGGCGCAGATGTTAATGCTGCCCACACATTTATGAACATATTTAGGGTGAAGTAACCCATGACTACCTATTAAGGTTGTCACCATTTGGACTGGCATGGTGTGCCATTTGTTGATTGTCGTAGTGCCCAGTTATTAAACTACTTCATGTACATGCAACACCTGGCTGTATCTCCTTACTTACTTAAAAATAGTTGTGTGTGATCTCTGCCCGTCTCTGTCTCCCATCTGTTGCTGGCGACACTCCTGCTGTGTTGGGCTCAGGCTGTGCAAAGGTATCATCATCATCCTCAATATCTGTTAATTCTACTGCTGTTCCTTTCCTAGTGGCAAGGTAGTGCAGCATTACGCAAGTTGCAATAATTTTACAGCAGATGAGGGGTGAGTACTGTCGTGCACCTCTGCTTATGTGGAGGCAGCGGAACCTGCTTTTTAATAGTCCAAAGGAGTGCTCCACGACGTTGCGTGTAGATTTGTGTGCCACGTTGTAATGTCTCTCACTCGGGGTTGATGGGTTCAGGTAGGGAGTGAGGATGAATGTGTGGACGGCATATGCACTGTCGCCTATGTGGAAAAGAGAGAGCCATTACTCACATGCACAACAACACCTACATCTGTAATATCTATCAGGGTGTGTCATAGTGTTTTACCTAGCAGGTATCCTTCTCCGAATTCCCCTCGTGCCAGGCATGTGAAGATCCTACTGTTCTGGAAGATGCTTCCTGGAAATTTGGTCACGATGTCTGTGATTATGTTGGCAGCATCACAGATTACCTGCACATTTATGGAGTGGGTGGACTTTCTGTTCCTGTAGATGTACTCAGTGGCTGCAGGTGGACAGATTGTGATGTGTGTGCCATCAATGCAGCCGAGGAAATCTGGGAACTGTGCCATTTGGTAAGAGTCAGTCTTGGTCTTCAGTAGTTCCGCATGTGTGTCAGGAAAGCTGATGTAATGATGCATTCTCTGCAACATGGCCTCCAGGAACTTCCTGAAGAAACGGGACAGGCAACTCTGGGATACCCCACCTATCGCAGCTATCACCCCCTGGTAACTGCCAGATGCAAGCAGGTGAAGGCTACAGAGTACCTGCTCATGTGGTGGTATGGCGTGCACCCTTGGTGCTGGGTGCTCCAGGAGTGGGTGCAGGTCCCTTATCAAGTCCAGGATGGTGTGAGGGTGTAGCCTGTACCTTTCATGGATCTCTGCCTCAGTAGGTTGGAAGAGTGTGATCCGCAGTCTGTAGACCTGCTCCTCCCGTCTCCAGATCCACTCTCCTGCTGCCTGTAGCCATAGCCGCCTTGCTATCACATAGAAAGCTGCCATTCCGATCACACTGTTGCATTTTGGGGCCTGTTTTATGGCCTGCACCTGGCTACCACCTGCTTTCAATCCATGATAATTACCTACTCTTAAATACCAAATTTCATGAAATTCGGTATTTTCGAAATTACCTACATCTCTATTCTCATTTTTACCATTTCTTATTTACCGATTCGGTAAACAAGGATTCGGTAAATACCGATTCAGTAATTTCGAATTCAGTAATGATGAATCGGAATTTACCGATTCATAATTACGGAATCCTTACTTTTGGCTTCCTACATCTCAAATGCCTAAATACCGGTCGTTAACGGCAAATTTATCGAATTTCGGTCGTTACCGAACGGTTTTTAGCTACCTACATATCTCCCTAAATTATTCCTATGGCTGTATGGTCTTATGGTCGACCTGTGCTCAATACCTACTGTAACTGAATTTCTTTTGGAAAACTTTTTGGATAAGTTGGTAGAGCTGGATATTTCATTTGCAGTTTTCTCTACTCCTCATGACAAACCTGTTATTTTCTCATAGACTGACTAGGTGAATGTCATACTGAACAGTCTCATTCAAAAGCTCCATTCTGCTCGGATCAGCCTAACACTCTGCCACTAACACAAGAGAGTCAGATGAAAATGAGGGCTGGCCATGGATTTCATGGTCATTGTTCTTTCAAAATCACGTCAAGCCATGCCATATGTTGTGTAATGAAATGAAATGTGTGCTTGTAAAGCACACTTATACCCCACTGGAGTGTCTTGGCGCTGTAGAACGCTTCCTGGCTTTTCCCTGTGAAATGTCCACTCCTGGGCACCCCCAAGGTGAAGCCAGGCATCCCAGCGCTGTTGGGGCCATTGTGGAGATTAAGCAAACTATTGCCCAGAGTTGCAGAGTGGGACCCATGATTAGAATAGGCACCGAGGCGAGAATTATCAGGTCCGAGGAAATTGAGCCTAAGACCCACCGAGGGTCCAATTGAACCCTGGTCCTGGGCCAGACCTCTGCATCAGGGTCTGCCGCTCTAATCATTGAGCCACACTTCTGCCACTTGTGACCCTCGTAAGTGTGCTGTATATCAATACTCTCAAGAAATCTTAATTGTATATATTGGCTAACATGAAGTTTCGAAATAGGTGTGTCCGAAACTTAGCTAGAAGATGGGGTGGAACACATTTACTATCGCTTCACAGAATATACAAAGACAATATTGTGGCTCTGGCAGTGCACATGGTTCGTTTGTGAAAAGAAATTGCTTACAACTAGTAGAAAACTATTCTTTCTGCAGAGTACTGGCCCTACACCTGTCTACCTCAACCTTCACAATACACTACAAGCCTGTTACAAACTATGTGGAGATAAAGATCTCAGCTCTGGGTCTCCGTTTGGTTAAATCAATATTGCTGTTCATTTACTTCACATGAATTTCCCAGGCTCTGATACATCTATGATGGGTTGGCAGAATTAGGCTTTGGGAAAGTGTGCAAAAGATCTTTGCTGAACTATCTGTGAGAGCTCATCTCTTAATTAGAGCAAGCCCTGGCACTGAGAATTATTTCGGATGGACCCATATTTCCGTGACTGGACCTTACTTTAACATTGTTTATTTGGTCTGCTTATGGAGATGTTGGGCCAGCATAAGGGTGAAGGATATGAATTTATTATGTTTCTGTAATGGAAGTTAATTTCAAACTTGTGTGAACTTTTATGTTTTGTAAAACCTATGAATCCGCAAGTAGAACAATTCTTAAACAAATGTTCTTGCCATCTGAATTTCGATTACGCAGAGCAGACATATTGCATTTGTTGATGAAGAATAATCTTCTGACCTGTATGATATTGTCCAAATTTTCGCAAAAGGCATTGAATATTGGAACAACTATGCGTGAATGTTGTAGTCGAAATCATAAAAGGCTTTGGGGCAGATTTAGAAGTCCCTTGCAACACTTTTGTGCCCCGTTGCTCCACTTTTTGTAGATGCAGCGGCAGCGTAATCAAAGCACCATGTTGCGGCCCATTTACAACATGAGGCATCTAGGCAGATGCGTCACCTTGTAAATCCCTGCGGCGCATTATACTTGCGTCAGGTGTAATGTATGCAGGGAGGGCGTTCCCCCACAAGAAAGCCTTGTAGAAGTGGCGCTGTGAAATCTACAAGACTTCACTGCACCAACTCTAGGACGCCACTGCGTGAAAAGCCTAAGTGAAGCAGTGTATTGGGAATAGGCCTCCCCATGCATTGCTGGAGTTGCATTGTGCTTGCGACCTGTCTCCAGCAATGCATGACTTTTGGGCCAACAGATGCGCCAGAATTTCTGAAGCATCTGTCAACCCTTGTGCCATGGTGAGCCATATTGTCAATTTGGCACATCCATGGTGGCTCAAGGGTTTCACATGGAGGCACAGGGAAACTGATGCATCTATAGAGATGCCTCAGTTTTTTGTAATTCTGCGACTTTATTCGGGTGCAAGATGCATCAATGTTCACGGGCCAAGTTAAAACATGAAATATAAAGCAATACACATTACAACATGAAGCCAACGTCGGTCAATTACTGTAGGAAATAAAAAGCTGAACTGCACTGTCTACGTTGTAAGCCCTCAGAAATGGAATTAAAAATTGTTTAGTATATTTTTTATAACACCCGCCAACCCCAAAAAATAAAAAAACATGTAAAATCTTTTTTCCGGATCTACCATCACAAGGACAAAGAAAAGAACCAAGGTTTTTATGGTGAGTCAGTAGAATACAGAAAAAGTATTTAATGGTGTCCGCCCTAAAACGACATAATAGACATCTTTCCCAACGTTCGCGTGCACACAACAAATATTGATTAGGTGCACTACCAAGGCTCAGATGCAGATAGGCTACGACAGAGGGATTGTGCATTTCTTCAGAAAGCCTATGAGATCGTGCTTAATTATTAGCGTTTCCACTTGCTTTTTATTTAAACTCCGCTCGTTCAAGGCTTCATATAAGCGTGAGATAGCCCAATGTCCTAGTCTACAGCCCTGACTATTGTCGGGCTGTTGAGGTATATGGACTCAGGTGTGAATCTTTTCATGTGTATGTTTTTAAATATTGCTATGTGATCTCTATCTGTATTACTTAATGCATTCATGTGATGATTTTACCTTTCACCTATTTCTAATGTTTGTTTTTAAGGTGCGTGTGCAGAATTTTGACTAGCCCGCACCACCACATCACACACACAACACCAATTATTCTATAGTATTGGGTTTTGTCATTTACATATTTCTCCGCCTTACTTTACGAAAGAAAACTTCATAAAACAATTTGGAGAGGCATATTTACTGCAATTTGTCCGTGCTTTGATTAATGAAGTTGTCATTAAAATAAAATGTCTTTTGAGGATCAGAAAGCTGAGGCTCATTATATTACAAACAGTTGCAGCGTGTCATGACCTGAGCATGCTGATTAAAAAATGACACTTTTATAACTAATTTGAATCATATATTGCTGTGATGATCTTATAATTATGTGAGGATTTGTACCTCAGTAACGTGTATTTGCTTGTGTAAACTGAGATAGTTTATTAAGCTGCAAACAAAGGGTAGACATAGTGGACATCTTTTTTTTTCTAAAGTAGCATAGATTGTTTTTTCTAGGATGGAAAATATTGCCTTTTTAATATAAATGCGCTGATGGAGTATTGACATTTCGTAAACATAATTGACTAATTCTAGTTTTATGTTTTGAGAAGTGCTTTTAAATGGAAAGCACTTTCCTAATCCCTTGCTGAAAGCAAAACAAGCATGTCATCAGAGAACACAATAACACTTTTTTAAACAAATAAACTAACATGAGTTACCTTCAAATGCTTCTGCTACACTGAGTAATGGAAATATTTATTTCATGGACCTAATGACATCGAAACTGATTAAAAAATATTGTTTGAAAGGATGTGATGCGATCTGTTTTTTAAAGCACCCTTTGAGACACGTTTCGAGTTCACTCCACTGAATTTTCTGTGCGGGTGATTCAATTACTCTGGCTCTTGGTATGCCTCTTTGACCGCAACAGACTCTTTTTAGAAATAGATCAACTTCCTTTGTCTGGTTGTGTCCTCTTCCAAGGCTCTCTCGGTGACGTTACATACCATGATGTTCGTCTGTCAGTAGTTTTTTAGGGTCTGGCAAGAGACAGGTTTAGTCATTTAACAAAGCTTTTGTAAAGAAATGGAAACAGCACAGCATGTGCACAGAGAAGAGTTATGAGTCAGCCCTCCTCTGACAATGCATGTGGAAAAGGTTCAGTCACAATTTGGAACCCATACAGGGGAGCCTTTTGGTAACTCTGAATCAGTGTCATATGTAGTTGTCCCTGTGTACAATATTTGAAAATAGCAAGCCGCTGAATGTGCTCACTCTCAGTGGGATACAGAGGAGCTGTTCCATAGTGTTAAAAAATGGGATACTGGTTGACGGGTGGGTGTGTGTGAGCCTTGGTGAAGAAGCAATCACAATTCTAGTCAGTTTAAGGCGCAAGAAAGGGGCGTGGCTTACGCGCCGGCGAGAGATGGCGCTTCCTCCGTGAGCTCCAAGGCGACGCGGGACTTCTTTCAGTTTTCCACCTGTTATCCCCGGCTTCGGAGACCAGCCACACACTTTATTGTACGGCGGGACATGGTCCCCATGCATTGCGAGATGCGGCGGCTCTTTTAACTACCGCTTTGCATCGTTCTGCCGCTTTATTTTCATCAGCAGTTGCGGGACGCGAGTGGCCGCCATTTTGAGCCGCCGAGCTCGCGTCCCGTTTCTCTCACGTCTCTGCCTCCACAGTGTCCAGCTCTCCTCCTGCAATGTCGGTTGGGCTCATATTTACAAGGTATGGTGTAACTACCCCAACATGACACCCTGTTATACCTTTATGACTTTTTGTGCCACAAATCTCTTCTTTGCTCGCTACTGCGTCATCCCTTCATAGCGGCGGCCATTTTGTGGTACTTTCTTTGCGCAATGCTCACCCTCCTTCTCTTATCTGCCTGCAAATCTCTGTGGATTATCGACTGACCTCTTGGGCCTTCTATCCTGTGGACGCTTTGCTGTTTCCCTGCTACTTCATTGATAGATGTTTTTTTTTTGCCTGTGTATTGGATTGCTTTTCACTCAATTTCGACGCCTCTCCTGTGGATTTGAGGTATTGCTTCTACATTGCTCTCCTTTACCTCATATGTAACCTATTCCTTCTGCTGCATTTCCGAACTCTGCGTATAGGTCCTCAGTCTTATGTTTCTTGTGGTGTGGCTTCATTCTCTACGTTCCTCCTAGTGTGCACCTCTGTTGCCACAATGTCTCAACATGGGGGCCACTCGAGCTCCACCACCACTGGTACCAAACCAAAACGCCCCAAAAATGACCCGCCATCTCCAATTCGTTCTTCCTCGAAACCTGTGCTGGATTCCATCCTAGAAGAGGTTCGTGGTTTACAACCTTTTATGTCTGCAACCAACGAGAAACTCAAGCAGATAGAAGATAGATGGGTTGTCATGGAGGGCAAGGTTTTGGACCTAGAGCAACGCGTCAGCGACATCCAGGATGTCTCTACTAAAATTCCCATTCTTGAAAAGGAAATTCAGCAGTTGAAACTGCACACAGAGGACCTTGAAAATCGTAACAGGAGGAATAACCTCCGTATTTATGGAATTCCGGAGTCCCTTGAGGGGGCGGACATGGTGTCCTTCATTCGCAAATTCCTTTATGAACTTTTGGAACTCCGACCAGAATCTAATCCTCTCAACATCCAGCGTGCTCATCGTCTGGGCCGTCTTACATCCAACCCGACCAAACCTAGGGGCATTATCCTGCTATTTTTGGAGTTTACTGAATTGATGACTGTTCTTAAAGCTGCACGACTAAAACGTCGCCTCATTTGGTCGGGTCATACCATCTTTATTGCCCAAGACTTATCAAACGCTACAAATGCACGTCGCAAGGAGTTCCTGAATCTTCGCCCTCACATGAGGGACTTGAACATTCAATATGGTATTCTGCATCCATGTCTCTGCAAAATAACTCACAACGGTCGTTCTCGTACATTTGATGATCCTCTGAAGCTTCGAGCATATCTTCAAAGTGTTTCTACTTCCACCATGGACACCAATGACTGAAATTGATTTTTCGTACTTCCTTGCTCTTACTAAACTGATGTCTTGACGACTGTTGTGGCCTTGTCCTGGTCTCTTCTATGCATTTCTTTCCTATGACTTTTCTTTTATTTATATCTCCTATGTCTATTTTTCCCGCGTTTCCTTCGCTCTGTGGGGTTGGCGCCTTTGCTGGCGTCTCCATGCTCCTACTGTCTTGGTATTCTCTTTTCTCTCAGATCTGGCTTCTTTGCCATGATCTGTTCATTTCTTCTTCTCTTCTCTCTCTCATCTCTCTTGTCCTTCATTTCACAGGCCATGTGTGTTCTTCCCCCATTCCTCTATTTTCCCTTCTCTTCCTTGTTTACTCCGCATCCTTGTTTAATGTTGCTCATCGTATGTTTTCCTGCTCTCATTTTCTTATCATTATGCTCGGTACGTTTACCCGATCACCGTTTCTCTCTGTTTGCCTGACTTTCCATACCTTTGTCTGTATTTTGTATTGTATTTTGTACTCAATTCTCATTTGTAATGTATTTGTTTGCATTGTCTTGCCTTGTAGTTGTTTCCCTGAAGTGTACTGGACCCAGATGTCATCCCCTTCTCCTGCCTTCCGTCATGTGTAATTTTGTAACTTGGAATGTTCGTGGTCTCGGCAACCCTGTTAAACGTCAAAAGGTACTATCCCATTTATCCAAGTTGAACTCTCAGATTGTTTTTCTTCAAGAAACTCATTGTACAGATGTTGAATCGTTGAAACTAAAGAGGGCCTGGGTGGGTCAAGTTGTATTTTCTCCTGCTGTTGACAAAAAGGGTGGTGTTGCTATATTGTTTCGTAAAGGTTTGAATGTTCAAATTCTCTCTTCTCAAGCTGATGATGTGGGTCGTTGGGTTATGTCTAAGATTGTCATACAAAACAAAACGATGGTTCTCCTGAATATATATGGCCCTGTCCGCCCTGACCCTAAATTTTGGTCTGACATCAAAATCCTCATTTCCTCCATTGACTGTCCTAATATTGTTATAGCTGGTGATCTTAACCAATGGTTAGATCCATTTTCAGACAGGCTATCTTCCAGCAAATTCCAACCTGACAAGACGCACAAATCCTTTCAGTCAGCCATTGCCTCCGTCCCCTTTTCGATGTTTGGAAAACGTGTAATCCAGATTCACTGGAATATACCTTCTACTCCAATGTTCACCACACCCGTTCCCGAATCGATTATATTCTAGTCAGCAAGTCCCTTCTCCCGACGATTCAGCAGTCCGAAATTAGTTCTATTTTTTTATCGGACCATGCCCCTGTTTCTGCCACCTTTGACCTTACCCAAACCTCTTCATGTTTTAGCCGATGGAAATTTAACACTTTCCTTCTCTCAGATTCTGTTTTTATGTCTGAAGTTAAGGATTTTATTTCTGAATACTTCTCCCTCAACTTACCTCATGACACATCGATTTCAAACAATTGGGATGCCTTCAAAGCTGCCCTACGTGGCTTCATAATTTCCTATGTTTCTAAAAAGAAGAAACTCAATCGCTCAAAATATACTGCCCAACTTGCCAACATCAAGACATTGGAACACTCTTACTTTCTTCCAAAAATCCCGACGCTCTCCTCCACCTTATCAAAGCTAAATCTGACCTCAATCAAATTGCCACAGTTGAAGCCTGTAACACCCTTTTGAAGATTAAATCTAAATATCATGGGGGTCAAAATAAAGCTGGCAAAATGTTAGCAAATTACCTCAAAATTAAATCTGAACGAAAATCAATTGAACCCATTCTCAATGATGCATCGAACACATTAGTTACCTCCGACGAGGATATTGCAGAAGTCTTTCATAACTATTATAAACTCCTCTACACTGATTACACTCATCCTGAGGATGATGATCTCTCCCATTTTTTCGAAGACCTCCCCCCTCCCCCATCCCTCCCTACAGAGTTTCACCAATCAGAAACTGACATTACCCCCCAGGAAATCCTCAAGGCAATTACCTCTCTAAAAAAATCGAAAGCTCCTGGCCCAGATGGTCTCCCTATTGAATTTTACTCTGCCTTGCATTCTATTTTTATTCCTCACCTTTTACTACTTTTTAATTCCTTTATTTCGAACGCTAAGGCTTCTGGCTCCTTCTTGGATGCCATGATAATCATCATCCCCAAGCCTGACAAAGACCACTCTTTATGTAAAAACTTTCGCCCCATTTCCCTAATTAATTACGATTGTAAGATTTTTGCCAAAATTCTCGCTGCCCGTCTCGAATCCCTTATCCCCCTTTTAATCAACACGGATCAAGTTGGATTTGTGAAAGGTAGACTTGCTGCTGACAATGCCCGTGTTTTTGCCAATGTTATTTCCCACAGTAAACACTTGAAAACCCCATTAGCCGCCCTCTCCTTGGATGCTGAGAAAGCTTTCGACCGCATTAATTGGAAATTTATGTTTAAATCATTACAATGGTTTGCTTTTGGTCCCTCTTTTATCTCTTTAGTGAAACTCCTGTACTCAGCTCCACATGCCAGCGTTTTTGTCAATAATCAATTCTCAAAATTTTTCCCCTTATCAAGAGGAACGAGACAGGGTTGCCCTCTTTCCCCTTTACTATTTATTCTTTGCCTTGAACCATTCCTGATTAGAATACGCTCTAACCCCCAGATTAATGGGTTCCACTTGTCGTCCATCGAGACGAAAATTTCGGCTTACGCAGATGATATCCTGGTTTACATGGCCAATCCTGTCTCTTCCCTCCCTCCGTTTTTGGAAGAAGTCCGCTTATATTCCTCTGTCTCTGGCTATAGGCTTAATCTTTCCAAGACGGAGGTTTTACCCTTAACTTCAACTTGTTACCAATATATGTTTGCTTCCACTGATTTTGCCTGGTGTCCCTCCAAGATCAAATACTTGGGTATTTGGTTTTCCTCTTCGTTAGGTGAAACCATTAAATTGACCTTTGCCTCTCTTACTCAAAAAATTCAATCCCTCCTTCAATCCTGGTCCCCCCTTTTCCTCTCCTGGTGGGGTCGATTAGACACTATTAAAATGATGATTTCCCCGCATATTTTATACACTGTTTCCATGCTTCCCATGAAGATCCCTAATTTATATTTTACTCGGTTGGACTCCACCTGCTCCAAATTCTTGTGGAATAATAAATGACCCCGTATTGCTCTTCATAAGCTCATACGCCCTAAATCTGAAGGTGGAGTTCGCTTTCCTGATTTTAAATCATACCACCATGCCTTTCTAATCAAGCAAGCTTTCTCACTGGCCTTTGATTTTAATGATACCCCTCTGCCCAAATGGATTGCCATTGAACGGTCCTTGTTAAAAGACCTTACTTTCCAACAATCTCTTTTTATGTCAAATTGTTCATTTCTGACTAAACACCCAGTACTGAAATACTCACATACTCTGCTACACACCGAATTCTCGAAAGGTTTATCCCCCTTGCAATGTTTTCTCTCATCAAGTGTATGGTACAACAAATATCTTAAGTATAAGGGTAAATCTTTTTACTTCAAGTATTGGAAAGAAAAGGACACTGTATTTGTATATCAATTTTTTTCTGATTCATCCATTATTTCATTTCCTGTAATGCAAACCATGTTTGACCTACCTGTTCATTTTAGCAAAGAATATGACATTATCACTTCCGCTATCATATCCCATTTGTCTACCCTTCCTACCTTTGCTTCCCTCCCTTCCCTTACTCCTTCCACTCCTCTATACCCTTTGTTTTCCCAGCAAATCCCCAAAGCCGCTCTGGTTTATAAGCTGTTGTTAGCTAATATTACGCCTAGACCTAAAACTGTTACTGAAACTGCATGGGAATCTGATTTTTCTATCTCGTTATCCGTTGATGTTTGGGATCACTTATGGTGCAAATTGTTTAAGACATCGATTTCAGCTCGCATTACTCAGTCACTTTTTTTTCTGTATCATAGAGCTCTTCTCACCCCTGTTAGCATTACAAAATTCTCCTCCTCGTCCTCCCCCCTCTGTTGGTCCTGTTCCTCTTCCTCCGGCACACTCAAACATCTACTGTTTGATTGCCCCTCTGTTCTTGCTTTTTGGAACTCAGTTTGGGATCTTTGCTTGCGCATTTTTCATTTTGATGTCCCATACTCATCGATGCACGTTTTTTTAGGTTCCCAATCTGATATTTTAGACTTACATTCATACAATGCTAAATTATTTGATCTTTTCATTGCAACTGCTTTTAAAGTAATTTTGTCCTGTTGGAAGGATAATACTAAATTGTCTGTTCATACATGGTGGAATTTCATATGTGATGAGCATAGAATTGCAATTGCTTCTTCTTCATCTGTCCCCTTAAAAATTAAATCTGATCTTATCTGGCTTCCTTTTTCTAACTTCTTATCATCCTCCTCCCCTTCCTAACTTGTCCTTCTTTTTCTTATCTCCCTTTCTTTTTCTTTTCTCCTCCTTCTTTCCTTTTCCCCTCTCTTCCTTTTTTCACACTATCTGAACCACCTCTCCTCTTCATCTCCTTCTCCTTGTTTTTTCACATTGGTTCTGATTTTTTTGTATACTGTTATATTATGCTGTATTCTTTCTTATACAAAATAAAACTTTATTAAACTGAAAAAAAAAGGCGCAAGAAAACCCAAATTAACCTATGTTCAACTCCCTGGTAACTTGGAACAGAGCAGTCAGGCTTAATTTAGAGAACATGTGTAAAGTATTTGTTCAACAATTAAAGCAGTAAAACAGTGAAAACACCACATAAAAAAAGCCCAAACCAGGTTAGAATAAATAAATAAATGAAACCATACCAAAATCGAAAAATATCCAATCCATAGAACCGGAGTTATATATAGAACTGTTTATTCAATCTCAGAAATCGTTGGAAGAGATTCAGTCTCTGGGACTTCATCATCGCGAAATTGAAAAAACTGGCCTGCGCAAATGACTTTGCAGTCTTGATGGCCAGTCCGCACCGCTCCGATCTGAGGCCTACATGCAGTGGTTGCAGTGGCACAATCATTTGGAAAAGTCACTGGGTACAAGTTAAATTCTGATAAGACTCCGATCTTATCCAAAGCGGCTCCTCTTGGTCAGGATAAGAGATGGGTAGTCTTTGGTGTATATTGCGGTTACTCTAACCATTAACATCTCAGAGACCCCGGAGAATAACTATGGGAAGCTGTATCAACATTATGTAGAAGTTTTTTCTAATTGGTATTGTTTTCATTTAGGCCTTATTGGATGTTGCTGTCTTATTAAGATGATTATCCTCCCTTAGTATCTTTACTTTTTTGTATTGTATTACACTTTTTCTCCTAGTGGCGTTCTTTACTAAACACTATGGCAGAAGTTTATTTGGTGTTATCGGAGGAATCGCTGTAAGATCCAATTCTTACAACAGCCTAAGGAAGATGGTGGGGTCACACTTCTGGTTCTGAGGTTTTATCATTTGGTGTCAATATTTCACAAATTCTGTTGGTTGGGGTGTGGCCACAAGGGCATATGTTTACAGAGTTTCTTCTGCTTGGCCAATCAATTGTCCCCACTGTGGGTATTGCGGAAACTGTATATTAGGCAAACTCACATTAAGACGTTAAAAGTTTTCCCACTTATTTGGAGTTACCTTAAGCACATATTTTCACCCCATTTATTCGGCTCATGTATTAGGGCTATAATCTTAATCTTCCTAATGGTATTCATGACAGCTTTAGGGAACTCTGAGGTAGGGTTAACCTTTAGAATTCAGCTAGTTGATGCAGATGTTCTCTCTGCATTTGGGAATATACAGCAGCTGCAGCACTTTATTTTGAGACCTAAGGAAGACTATTTGAGTTGCTCTTATAACCCTGGCCTGGACCTTGAAAGGAAAGCCCTGCTAATGAGAAACATTGGGCAGGTATACAAGGGTAATATATCTGTCTACTCAGGATCATCTGGAGGATCTGTTCCAGTGGAGGGCAAATAAGTGAAGCGTTCTGCTCAACTTGGAAGTAACGGTTGCTGACCTCCGGCGCAATAATGTATTGTCTCTCTTAGCTTTGAATGTGTCATGTATTAAGGTACATCATCTCAAATATATAAATGGCTGGTACTATACTCCACACCGGCTATTCATCATGAAACTATGGCCAGAGGATCATTGTTTCTGCTGTGGGCCCGTGGGAGCCAATGTGGTTCTTGATTTTGCATCTTGTTCTATGTTGCATTTGTATTGGGGATTTGTCTTTGGCAATATGTACGGCATCTCTAACCTTGCAGTCATAGCTGATTCGAAGCTTATCATACTGGAACATACATCAGCTATTCCTTCCTACCTGTCTGAATTATATATATTTTTCTATTTCGCTGGCAAGACTAGTGTTGACATGTGTTTGGCTTTTTAGTGGTGAGTCTCCTGATCAGTGAATCTGGCAGCCAAAATTCTTGAGCACAAGTAGGTTAGAGATGGGTCTGAGAATTAGCCTCAGAGGAGAAAGGTGGGCTGGATCTGGGTCCCCATTCGGGGCTGGTTGGCGATTGTGGCTCCTTCCTAGGGCTTGCCTGCCTAGTTTCTCTTTTCATTCTGCCTCCACAGCACCCTTCTCACCGTTGCGTGGTTATGCATTGAAGTTATGGTTGATTTGTCTCTATACAACCAATGTTGTTGGTTTAGCCTTGCCACTTATTTTGTTCTGATCTTGTTTGCTGGATAAGTAACTTATTATGTCCCTTCACTTCTATAATTTGTTGTTTTCTTTGCTATCCAAACATTAATCAAACTGTATATATATATATATAAAGAAAAACAAAATGAAATAGAGTTATGAATAAAAAAAAAAATGCAATATAGTCCCTAAAAGCATAAAGCACCAACTTCAGCTATCGGATCACGCTGGATCACAAAGTCAAAAGTTCAGGCCAACCACAATGCTGGACAGATACAGTGCCAAATATGTCCTTTTTAACGTTTACCTTCTTTAGTTTTGTGTCAAGAGTCCCACTCACATTAGAGAGGGTCACTGTGAGCAAGGAGAGCATTGCCATCAGCAGTTGGCATGGCACAAAAAGTAGGCCAGGCTAGAGCTTCGCGTTTGAGGTCCCCCACGGGCTGAAGCTGCTGCTGTGCGAAGAGATGTAGTCTTGCGCTGATTTTAGGTGTGAGCAGCACAGTTCCAGTGCGAGCTGACCCACGTCCGTTTGCAAAGAGCCCAAAAGCTTGAATTTAAGAGCTCAAGAGTCACACCCAGGGTTCAGAACCTGAGACCTACCTCTTGGGGGTCAGGAACTTGCTGAAACCAGATCCATGAGCTGTTGGGGATCTAGTTTTGTCCCTGAGACTCAGATGAGGTGACCAGCAGACTAGCCCTTCAAGCCACTCTGGGGTCCTGGGTTCAAGGTGGGTTGCAGGTACAATCCTCCTCCCCAGGAAAGAGGGCAGCAGGCAGCAGGCAGAAGGTCAGCACAGCACAGCACGGCACCTGAACTAGGACGGACGCTCAACACCTCCCTCAGATCTTGCATCTGCCCAGATGACTGGAAACGGGCAGAGGTGAAACCCCTCCTCAAGAAACCAATAGCCGGCCTAACAGACCTGAAAAACTACTGGCCCATCTCTCTCCTCCCCTTCACAGCCAAAGTCACAGAGAGACTCGTGAACGCCCAGCTTACCGCCTTCATTGAAGAGAACTACATCCTAGGCACCTCCCAGTCTGGTTTCTGCAGAAACCACAGCACCGAGACCGCCCTCCTTGCAGCCACCGACGACATACGCATGCTACTCGACCAAGGACACACCACGGCCCTCATCCTTCCAGACCTCTCTGCAGCTTTCGACACCGTCTCACACCACATGCTCACAGCCAGCACATGGTGGCCTTCTGCCCTAAGGAACCCTCACACCCCGAAAAACCATGCTCTGAACCTCGGCATCATCCTTGACTCCTCCCTCTCCATGAACCGCCAGATCAACGCGGTCACCTCCACCAGTTTCAACTGCCTTCGCATTAACCGTAAGACCTTCAAATGGATCCCCCCGACTGCAGAAGGGCCATCACCCACGCACTCATAACCAGCAGACTGGACTACGGCAACTCCAAACCATCCAGAACACCGCAATAAGTCTCGTACTCAGAACACCGCATCACAAGCATATGACCCAACATCTACAAGGCCTCCACTGGCTCCCCCTCGAGAGGAGGGTCACTTTCAAACTACTCACCCACGCCTACAAGTCACTCAACAACATCGGAACCAAATACCTCAATGAGAGAGTATCTTTCCACATACCCAAGAGGAACCTCCGCTCCGCCGATCTTGGCCTGGCAGAGGTCCCCCACATCCGCACAAACAGTACCGGCAGGAGAGCCTTTTCCTACATTGCAGCCAAGACCTGTAATGAGCTCCCTGTTGACATTGGATGCTCCCCGACTCTGCACACGTTCAGAAAGGATATCAAGACCTGGCTTTTCGACTGATCCGGAGCCGCTCCCTCCATGCCTTGAGAACCTCATGGTGAGTAGCACGCTTTACAAACCCCTGATTGATTGATTGATTGAACACAAAGAGCATTTCATGCTGACTGATTCGGTGGTGGTCCAATCCTCCTAGGACCACCCCAAGCAAAGTTATGGGCAAAAATGCAATGCCAACCAAAGGCCCAGCTAAGCATTGTGGGGCGAGAGTCTAGAGTGCAGTGAATATTATAGCATTAGCTCTCAGCTGAGTGGGAGAGCCTGCCCCTTGAGGAATGTTTTGATATTGAATGCTATAATATTCACGGCTCTCTAGAATCTGGTCCCATAATGCTTTGCGGGGCTTTTGGTTGGGATTGTATTTTTGCCGATAACTGACTGTATGAAATTGTATGATCTGCCACTTGTTTTTATGTGTTTTGAAGTTGGGTTGGGGGGACCGGAGGGGATAAAAAGAAAAGCTGCATCCTTCTTTTCATTTTTATTGACGCGCAACGAGGGCTCCTTAGCACAGAGATTGCTGTATCTTGCAGTATAATAAATAAAGTTTAAAAAAAATAAGGAATGGGGACTGATTTGTGTTTGGTGCATATAATAATCCTGCGGCCATCTAGATGACCTTTTATTAGCATGTATTTACCCTCTGCGTCAATAGCTGTTTCATCAATTGCGAAAGGTGTACTTGGCTTGATCCAAATTAAGGTCCCCCTTGTGAGTGCACAGTAACCCAAAGCATATTATTGCAAGCACCATCTCTGCTGCAATTTTGCTATTTCAGGTGTTGTGAGGTGTGTTTCTTGGAGAAAGGTGATATGGGCATGGTGTTTCTTCAGGTAGGAGTAGAATGAATATCTATGTCAGGTGTGTGAATGCCCCGGACATTCTAGGTGTATATGCTGATAGATGTCATTTATGTTGTAATGTACGGTCTTGTGTTGATTATCTTTTGGGAGCTAATATATGATGCATGCATGAATCAGTTTCTAGGGTGCGTTGGGAGGCTTCACCTGAGGACATATTTGGGCTTGTGGCACAGAAACACAACCTCTGTAAACAATAACAGTAGTAAACTGGCTTTTCAAATATCATTAGTGCGGGCATGCAACGTGCATCCGTCCAAACCGTGAACTAGTACATTATGACTTCTTTTGGCTAGTGGGGTTGGGCTTTGTTTGTGTCAAGGATTGGTTAGCTGAGTAAAGGAATCCCCCTCTTTACTTTACAGTGGACAGAACTGAAAGGTACACAATTGCTACCACACTCCCTCCTCTGCACACTGCTAAATTCTATATTCCAACTGTTTCTGTACTGGACTACTATACGAAATGTATGTGTTGATTAGTGCATGGTTAATACATTTCTACCTTTGAATTATATTGTACTCATTCTAGCGTTACCTGCATCTACCCAGAGTCCGGTCTATTAACCATGCTGCATTTCCACTTTTGATTTATATGATATCATCTGCTGTTTGCGTGGTACCTTCAGGTGGTTTACGGGAGTCCAGGGAGGAGGAAGCAATGTCCACTGCTTCCTCATTACTTCCTCCCTCTGCTGGACTGTCACCAGAATTTGCCTCCCTTTGATTCTCATCAAGTTCGGCTGCTGCCTCTAGCGATCTGCGCTGGTCCTGAATCATTTGTTCAATGTTAAGGCCATGTCCCAGGCCTACCACATGGTTCCTGCATATTTTCCCACATCGGTTCCCTTGAGGTGCCCTTGTCTGTCCTTCTCCTTGCGCTCCTGTTAGTGCAGATGTTTGCTTGGGGTTTTCTGAGTCCAGCCATTCTCATGCAGCGGTGGGAGTGTAAAAGAAGTGTGTTTATTCCTTTGCTACTACTCTCAGGCGTGCTGAAATCAGCAGGGCATACTTGAGGTCCATGCAGCGCAGTCATTATTTCACTTCAAGGAATGAGAGTCTCTGCTTCTGCACTATGACTGTGTAATCTGGGAAGAGCATGATCTGATTGTTGTCAATTTGTATGGAGTGGAGCTTGCAGGCCTCTTGCAAGATCGCATCTCTGTCTTTATAGTGCAAGACACAAAAAAGAAAAGGCCTGGTATTGGATCCTGGGGGTGCCCTCAACGGGACCCTATGTGTTCTTTCCGCTGAAAAGTATTGCCACAGTTTTCCTGCAGGAATAATTTCACGGATTCATTTCTCAACAAAGTCAGTGGCATGTTTCCCCTCCTTGCCTTCCAGAAGTCCTACCACTTGTACACTATTGAATCTGAAGCACCCCTCTGAATCTTCTGCCCTGCATTCCCGGGTACACACCTATGTCATTTGTTCTTTCAGCTTTGCTTCTACCTCACAGGACTTCGGTTTCAGCTCTTCTAGGGTGTCTTCCAATGGGCTGGTTTTATCTGCTAATTTACGATGTTCTGCGTGTAATAGGTTCAGGTCTATCACTAATGCATCTATCTTGTTCTCCAAGAAAGATCGGGTCAGTTCCAGTGATGCCCCCTCTTTTCCTACCGCTGTGAGTACTGCGTCTAGTTTTCTGATCATTGAGTCAGTGGATGTTGTGTCCAGTGGTATGTCTATCGAATTTTGGCTAACTGAGTCTGCTTGGTCGCCACTCCGGTGGCAGAGTAGAGGAGACCCATTATTGTCTGACATGAGCATCCGCATTCACTTTGCCTTTGAGGCCCTTCCTTGTGGCCCACAACACGACCTACTGCTAGGTCAGTCCTATAGCCTCTGCTAAGGTAGTATCTTAGGTCAGGTGCAGTCAGGATGCTCCAGCCTTGTGGAATGCCCGCACACGCAGGTGTCTCAGTACTAATGGCACAGTTGTACCACTTGCTAGTGTTTATGCAGTATTGTGCTCTGACTAGTAGTTTCGGGCCTTTGGTGCCAGTATCAGAGCAATTTGGTGTAGTCCACAGAGCAGCACACTTTTTGGCTCACCTCATTTTACTGCTGGGCTGCTAGGTGGATCTTTCCTTGCTACCTCAGCACGTTGGTGCAGTGTCAGGTATAGTGTTGCAGGGAGGGTCTGGTTATATGTAGAGGCATGGGCCTGGCATAGCTTTTAGGAGCTTGAATTCTTTCCTGCACGGGTCATGCCTAATATTCACTTGTTGATGTTCTCAGGTTATATGGACTGATCAGGCCACTTCTTCAGTGAGTCTTGTCTGTGCCCTGCAATGGCCCCTACTGTATATGGGGCTTTTCTAAAGGCAAGCCTCGCCTCTTGCTACAGCCACTACTGGCCCCCTGGGCGTGCCTCACTGTCCCATGCCTAAGGTATTATTTTGGCTTCTGGCGTGTCACCGCAATCAAGCTCTGGTGTTCTATATCGCTTCATGCCTCTTCACCTTTCTCCGATATCTTGTACTGCGCATCTAGTGGGGCCCAGGGAGCTCGACTTCAGCTGCTGCACGGTCACCAGCTCCACACTGCCTCACTGGTGCCTGGCTCACCAGCGCTGTGCTATTTCCAGGATCACTCCAGTGTCAATGCTCTGCAATGTCTGGGCCCGACTCTAAGTGCCCGCCTCAGTTCCCCATGGAGTAGCGACCGCTCAATGGTACCTGGCGGTGGGGTTCCGCACTGCTGCCAGAGGGCAGTGTCCAGTTTCTCATTTGCATCACGATCCTCCCCTGCCTGCCCGGCTCCACAATTGTAGCGATGACAGTAGACTGTTGCGAAAGTGTGGTGCTGATTCCTGATCCAGCTCTGGTTCAGTGCTCTGCACCTCTGGTTCTTTGTGTGTACTTGCTTGCTGGCACACTTGGTGTCTCCTGGGCCCGGCCCAGTCTAGGCATAGACCGCGACTCAGAGCTGTCTCGTCGATCCTGCCGTGGTTATATGGTCCACAGTGCTCTCCATTGTACCCCTGTGTCCCAGGGGTCTGTAGCTATGCTCCTCTTGCTCTCATTATGGATACATTCTGGATTATGGGGAATGATGGCAGAGTGTTAGAAGGCAACATCCTCCATCTTAGCTGTCTTGCTCATACCCCCCTTACACACCCATGGATGCCTGAGACAGCCACTCATGTACCCTGTCATTTGTCTATACAAAGCCTTATGTATCTGCTCAGGCAGCCATGCACCCTCTGATTCAACCATTAACATCGACTGATACACCAACTTAGTCAACTAGACAGATACTCACACAGTCACTAACTTACTCATACATGCAATGACACACCCACTCACTTACCAATACAAAAACTCACACACCCACTATCTCATGTATACAGTCTCTTATACACCCAGTCACTTTTACATACACCGCGTACACATCCACTCACTTACACATACAGGCACTTCCACAGCAAGTTACTTTAGTATATATGTTTAACACTCAAGCGTATCAAGCATTCTTGTGTTCGCAAATGGGCCGATTCGCAGATTCAGCCCATTTGTGAACGTAAAAAGTGCTTTTCAGATCTAGCAAACCCTATGTTTCGATTTGGTCACCTGTGACCGAATCGCAAAATGGGTTTGTCATTCGCTAATAGGAAGGGTCGTGCCTAGGTCGTCCCTTCCCAATATTGCATGGGTATATATGAATGTTTTAATTAGAAGCACAGGTGCACCATGAAATGAACAGTTTTTCAACAATCACTTAACAAGTATAAATGTCCAGAAAGTCCGTTTTGTTTAGATAATTTATTTTTCCACAAATTGCAAAATAGGACAGCCGACGTGTTTCGTCCCAGCCGGGACTTCTTCAGGGCATGAGAAAAAATTCAATATCCAGAATAAGGTGTTGAAACCAGAAAGGTGGCAGTCCGCTCTGTCAATCTCTATTTCCAATAAACTTGGTAAGTATCCACGTGGATATTCGAGCGATAGTTCAGTCATGAAGTGTCATGTATACACGGGTTCTTGGTAACAAGTACTATGAATATAATATCCAAGGATCGTGGATGAAATGCTTAGAGATCCAATTTTTCACACGAGAATAAATATATGGTGCACCAACAATGCGATGTGCACTATAATCTATGGATGACCAAGTGCCCCTTATAGCGGATATCCTGCCATCAATGAAGTTTAGTCATGGTTCCACCTCCGTAGTTCTCGGAGTAGATGAAAAAAGAGGGAGATAGCCGCCCAAACGAAAGGTCCCCTCAGTTTGTATAACGCCTGATGGCGAACTACGGAGGTGGAACCATGACTAAACTTCATTGATGGCAGGATATCCGCTATAAGGGGCACTTGGTCATCCATAGATTATAGTGCACATCGCATTGTTGGTGCACCATATATTTATTCTCGGGTGAAAAATTGGATCTCTAAGCATTTCATCCACGATCCTTGGATATTATATTCATAGTACTTGTTACCAAGAACCCGTGTATACATGACACTTCATGACTGAACTATCGCTCGAATATCCACGTGGATACTTACCAAGTTTATTGGAAATAGAGATTGACAGAGCGGACTGCCACCTTTCTGGTTTCAACACCTTATTCTGGATATTGAATTTTTTCTCATGCCCTGAAGAAGTCCCGGCTGGGACGAAACGCGTCGGCTGTCCTATTTTGCAATTTGTGGAAAAATAAATTATCTAAACAAAACGGACTTTCTGGACATTTATACTTGTTAAGTGATTGTTGAAAAACTGTTCATTTCATGGTGCACCTGTGCTTCTAATTAACTCATGTTATAGTTCTTTCTGAACTGGCATTGTGTTGGCGGGTGTCGTATCAGTGTGCACATGATCCCCACCCAAGGGTATAGATAAGGGGAATCCTTTCACATAATTGGTTAAATTTTTGTATCAGGTGCATTAGTTTCAAGGTTCCGCCATCCACCTTGCTTCAAAAGTATATATGAATGTTTTACAGCTGAAATGTTGTCACAAAACATTTGCATGTTGCCACCTACTTCAAGTAGGTGGTAACTCATTTGCAAATTGTGAATGTTTTCAAAAGCATTTTTTAGGAGCAGGCAGTGGTCCCACGGACCGCTGCCTGCTCTTAAAAAACTTAAAGGAAAACTTTTCATTTTCCTTTTTGTAAAGCATTCTGTTTTCCTTTAACCTCTTTCGTGCTGATGATGAGCTCAGCTCGTCCTGCAGCACGGTGGCGCTGTGCTGATGATGAGCTGAGCTCGTCATGACCACCGTGGAACGCCCATGCGGGGATGTGCTGGGCGTTCCATTGAGCTGGCGTGGCAGCACAGCGCCACCGTGCTGGATGACGAGCCGAGCTCATCATCAGCACCGCGGCGCCGCGCTCAGCCCCCCTCTCACCCGCGCTGCGGGGGAATTAGCCCCGTGGTGATGGGGTTAAGGAAAATGAGCTACTTTACAAAAAAAGATTGCTTTATTTAAAAGCAAACACCGACATGGTGGTCTGCTGATTTGTGAAATTCCTAGGG
This sequence comes from Lissotriton helveticus, assembly GCF_964261635.1. Lineage (NCBI taxonomy): Eukaryota > Metazoa > Chordata > Amphibia > Caudata > Salamandridae > Lissotriton > Lissotriton helveticus. The sequence goes on from NC_136067.1 coordinate 1,570,742,289, forward strand.
GGTCGCAAATTGCGACCTACCTCATTAATATTCATGCGGTAGGTCATTTGTGACCCCCTAGGAATCGCGAAAGTGTTCAACACAATCATGCATGACATTTTGCAATTTTATAATTGCGAATCGCAATAATTCACAATTAGGGAATCATAAAATGGTTCCTACATACCTCTGGCCCAGTAACCTTTAGAAAACCAAAACCTCACAGTCACTGGATGATGTCATCAGGGATGACATTTCAGATGTCATCAATGATGTCATCGGTGATGTTATTTGAGATGGCATCAGTGATGGTATTTGAGATGGCATCAGTGATGTTATTTGAGATGGCATCAGTGATGTCTAGAGTGATGTTACTGACCATATCATGAGTGATGTAATATGTGAGGTCATAAGCAGTGCATTGCTGGGGTGTGAGGTATAGTTATTTCAGCTAACTATAACTGCTGAATTTCTCTGGTTTTTTTATGAGTGAAATCTTAGCCTAACTTTAAAGTCCCTGTAACCTTTGTTTTTTTCCAATTCATTTCTACGGTTTTTTAATTCTATTTCCCAATTATAACGTCCCTGTACCCTTTGGTTTTTTCAGTGATTATATATTTGTATCCAACTTCAGCCAACGTCAACAAAAGATGCGGGCTGTCCAGGAGTCATGGATATATATAGGGTCTTAACCCTTGCCAAGCCCTTAACCTAGTGCCAGCATGCGGGGGAGGTGGCGCTGTACCCAAAAGACGAGTGCTGCCACTTCGGCCTCACTGAAACTGCCCAGCAGTGCTCACAGTGCATGCAGTGTTGGCACTGGCCCCACTGCTGCCTGCTTCTGCCATAGCACAGCGGATAAAGCAAGGAAGTGCAATAGAAGGAGGAGGAAATAAGGAAATGAAAAAAAAAACAAAGTAGCAAAAAGACACGAAATAAGTAAATGGCAGGTGGAATTAAGATTGGAGTGATCAGATGGGAGAGGATCAGGTAGGATTAGAATTTAGAAAGGAAGGCCAGGAGGAGAAACCGAAGCATGTAAAACAAAATTGGCGTGCCCATGCATTCTGCGTGGTGCCGTTCGCAATGATTTTCAACACAGAATGCGCTACTGTCAGGAAGAAAACAATGCAAAATGCAGGAAGAGCATTTTTCTGTCCGTTAGTGGAATTCTACTGAATCTCGTAGAGCATTTTAGTAACTCCACGGAATTCTGAGAAGTGAAGTTCCTCAAGTTCTCCCCTGCAGCCACGGCCGGTAGTGTGAGTACCGGCCGGGTGGGGACGTGGGGAGGCGGAGGAGCAGGGTGGGGGCTAGTAATGTATGAAAACCGGACCTTAACAGGTAAGTAAACATGAAAATAAATAAAACAAATTTCGTTGCGCGCAGTGCATTGCATTTGGTGATGCAGTGTGCGCAACGAAATTTGTTTTATTTATTTTTAAGTTTACTTACCTGTTATGGTCCGGATTCCATACATTTACTAGCCCCCACCCTGCCTCTCCCCCTCCCCACGTCACCGTCCGGCCGGTACTCCCACTACCGGCCGCGGCTGCTCCCCTGTTCTAGAAATAATGACTGCTCTTCATAATTACTCATTTGGTATTCTCTGGCACTTAGTAACAAAGACAGTTTACTAGCCCTGTGAACTAAGTGGAATAACTGCACTATCCAGACCCTCACTTCAAACATACTTCCACTGTTGCTAACAGCATCATTTTCATGTTCGGTGCCTCAGAAGAAAACAGAAAATAAAAGGTAAAGGGTCACATAATGTCGACGTAGAATTGTAAAAATAGTTGGTGCATTAAAGCAGTTGAATATGTAAGTGTTTTTGTACTGAGTGAGATAATGGTTTTTCAGCTTCACTCAGGAATTAACATGCCTAATATATAGTGAACAAATATGGAATTCGAAATCACTTTCTTCTCTTTTTGACAACTGACACCATTTAATAATATGATTTGGGAGGCATACATTTATGAATGTGTTTTGGAATTGCCAGGATTAAGCTCATTCTGGATACATCCAGTTGCACGCATTTGGCACTCCGAAATGACTGACATGTTAATTCGCTTGTGAATTCATTTGCTGCTCTACACTCAGATTGTCTTCCGTGGATGGAGATGGGAATAGCCCAAACCCCTCCCAACATTCAAACAGAACAAGGAAATGCAAATAGGACAGCATTTTGCAGACTGCCTCAATTGAATGAATTCCACAGTACTGCATCTTTACATTATATGCTTGATCAAGAAAGGAGCATAATAGCGCAGGTTCTGTTTTTGTTTACTTTTCTTCCTTTCCTAGTATACGCAGGCAACCTGTTTATCTAAGTATTCAATTCAGCAACACATTTTCACCATTGTACATATAAATATTATTACATTGCTAATACACAGGTACAGTAGTAGTAGTAATAGTAGTAGTTTATTGTGTGTTTATTTAAAATCATTACAAAATTGCATAAAACAAATTTCATAATAAAACCGTGGTATCACATAAAAAAAGCATCATTGGTATATAATAACGTTTTAAATACAGGGTTGTTTGACTAAGGTTTGTATTCCACTAACATATTTAAAAAAGTCATTATCACAAACCGCAATTGACTCATATTTGGGGATGGCTGCGAGCGCTGGTAGATGAAAAACTTCCAATTTAAACCAACCATTCGGTTAAAATGGCTTCAAAGGGCCTGGTGCTTTATAACCTGTAATGTTCGGATGGCCTATAATCGTGTTATTTTTTTTTTTCAACCAGTGTTCATATTTGCTTGATCTGCTTGTCGGAGTAGTTTCCTAATTTGGGTAAAATATTTTACACCTCAACAAGACAAAATGATTGATGAGCTCTCCATCCATCTAATCACAGCTTGTCTGCATGTTCGAATATTTAGCTCATTAAAGATCAATTTTAAAGAGGATTTCCTTAGTTCCTTTGCGGCTGGGCACACACACAACAGATCTATTAGTGTTTCGTCCAAATAACCACATAGGCGACAGTTCTCAACTTGAAGATTACGTTTCCATGATGGTATTGAGTCCTTCGAGTCATGGATTCCCAGCCGATTGTAAATAAAGCTCTTTTTTTATCTCGGAGCTAAGATGGGCTGCTAGGTAGGCTTGGGGTTTTGTATGAGTATAGGAATGTATTACTGTCCATGCGTGGTGTCGTTTGGACAAGATGTTTTTGTTTTCCAGGAGCGATTTCTTTTGGCGGACAGATTACTGACTTTATTAAATGTTGACTTTTCTGCCATGCTCTCCCATACTACTTGGGTCTCTAGCTCCACAAGTGATTTCCTCCTCAAATACTCTCCCCAAGATGTAGACACTTCCAGCACCATTTGTGCTTTTATCTCATACAAGCATAGGTTGTTGAGTGTGCCCGGCTCTGATGATCGAAATTTATGGCAGCGCTTTGCAAAATAATTCATGCTCCAGAACTTCTGATTTTGAAGGCCAAATTCTAGCTGTACCTCTGCAGGAGATGTTGACTTGGGAAGATTAAAGACAGCTTTATATATCTTGGTCTGGAGCTTATTCAATAACTCTGCATCCTTGCCATGCCATGTTTCTAAACCATAAGACAGAGTAGGTAAAATGTGTGCTGCCATCACATTTAGGAGGTGAGTATAAGGTGGACAGCTCAATTTTTTATTCAGCAGTCGAAAATCAAACATTTATTATTGGGCTTTAACATTTAGATCCTGTTTGTGGTCCTTGTATGAGGTGCTGCGCCCCAGTTTTATACCTAGATATTTATAGGAGGCTTGCTCTTCCACTTGATCTCCCTTAACATACCATTTAAACTTGTTTTTCTTGGGGTCAACTAGGTGCACCACCTTAATTTTATTTTTATTTAACTCTAGATTTTCCTGGTCCAGGTAAAATACTAAGTTGTTCATTGCTCTTTGCAGCCCAATCGGACTCTGACTTAGCACTAAGATGCCGTCCGCATGCAGTAAAAATGGTATAGGCTCTTTGGCCAACATTGGCAGATGGCTCTTTGCTGATTGCATATGCTCGGTTATGTCTGCTAAGAACAAATTGAACAAACTCGGTGCCAGGACGCAGCCTTGTTTTAAGCCATGCTGAGTGTTTATTCTTGCGGATACTCTACTTCCGTCTCTGCTTTGGCTTCATCGCTTGAGGTCCTTCTCTTAGTTCAGCTTTACGTGTTAGCTGCACTGCCCCCAATATATCTGTGAGTATTTCTGGGAGCTTGGCCAGTTTGTCGATGATTGTACTACGACCACAGGTGGTCTTCTGTTGGAATTCTGAGCAGCCCCTGCCGTTAAGTAGCGTCGTGATTGAGTCCAATTTAACATTTATACCAGCTATTTGTTCTACAATCAAGCTGATGAGGTCTATCTGCACCTCCATTTTATCAGACTGGAAATTTAGAGCCCTTGTTGCTTGCTTCAGTGCTCTTAGTAAGGATTTGCTCCATGGGGCGGTTGGTATCTCTTGGGTTGGTGTCCCCGGTGACCCTGACTGTGACTCGATACTACCTACCGATGAAATTGTAATAGGACGTGACGGGCGCATGGAATTGGTTTCTATTTTGAAACTTCCTTCTTTTGACTTTTCCTCTATTCGGATATTTCTAGGAGTCAGGATTAGGGGAGTAGAGGCTACCCTCCCTTCTCCACCAGATGTCCATTCCTTTGAGGAGTTATTTGATGGGAGTTTCCCTTGCTTATCTGAGAAGTTTGCCTGGCAATGATGGCAGTGATTTTGTACTGTGTTTTTAAAATAATAAAATGAATGATCATCTATCAAATATCAAATAAAGAAGAAACAAGTATTTTCACAAACAAATTGGAGCTTCTAATATTTTCTTTGGGGGATTGTTTTCTTTGATCTTGAATGACTTTAATTTCAGAATCACTAATCTTGCAATACTTTCTATGACCAGTTAATATATGGGTATGTGCTGAGCCTATCTGAATCAAGTCCAAGCTTTGTCCGGACTGGCTACCTGGCTGCTAGGATTTTTTGACGGAACTTCAGTTTCAGTATTATTATTACTTATTTGTGAGCTTCTCCTAGTTTTGTTGTTATTTCTCAGGGGAATACGTTCATGTGGACTTGTGCTATTACAGTTAATGCTTGCTTGCTGCAATTATTCCCTGCATGACTTTGAGCTGCCTCGAGGGAAATAAAACTCTTTTTAATGCAGATGGACATGTCCTGTTGTTCTGGGCCCCCTGGGGTATAATGGCCTTTTATTTCAGATTTGTTTGGCAATATAGGACTAGGCAATCCGGGTATCTCTTTTGTTGGAGCATAGATTGCAACCATTGGCTCCTTTAGGAAGAAATATTTTTGTTTTCCATTTTTATTGCCAAAATTGAAGAGTGTAGGTTCTGGTGTTGTTGCTGCAACTAGCCTTTCTCTCGACCCCGGTATCTTCCTTTTTTTTACATGATGGAGGTATTTGAGCTGTTAAGGAGATATTCTTTTTATTTTTCCTTGTTGCCGCCTGACGGATTTTTCCTGATTTCATCTTCCTGAACTTTATTGGTTATTTCTTCTTTGAATAGTTTTTTGGTAGTGTATTTGAAGGTCTTTATATCCTCAACTTCGAGTTGCGTTGCTGTGCTGTTTCCGTGTCTGGCCGACCTTTCTGTCGTTCTCTGGAGCCCAGCTCGGACTTAAGCTAGAGCTGGTGTTTTAAGGTAATTCTCTTATACTTTGCTGATGGCTGAGGCGTCTCTTGTTCAACAAGGATGCCTGGAATTGCCTTGAAGCAGATGAAACAGCTAAAGAAGCTGAACTGAGTCCCCAAGCTCAAAGTTTTCTAGTGCCACTCAAAATCGGCTGCAGATGTTAAAAGTTGCTGGTAATGAAGAAATTTGAGTGGAGAAGATGATTGAGTGAATGGGCACGTGACTGGCCGACAGCAGGCAGTGTGCTGTGCTGGCTGCTGGACTGGAGAAGGACCAAAAGGATGGTGGCTGAAGGGCAAGGAGCACCAGGAAGCAGGAAACAGAAAAGAAATGAGAGCAGGGCACCCTGACAAACCCCTAGCCGCTCCCAACCTAGCTGGGCCACTTCCACGGACTCTCTGGACTCTCACTCAGCACCCGTCAATAGTGGCAGCCGCGCTCTCTTACTTACAGTGACTGCTCTCCCTTGCTTGCTCGTACTCGCTCTCTCCACTTCTTCTCCACTAGTGCCTCAGTTCCTCAGTTGTTCGAGCAACCTAGAAGTACCCTGCCGTCGACCAGCTGATCAGCTGTTGCACCCCTGCTGGTAACTGGAGACTGGTATTAGCAATCCTCTATTCAGCCTTCTCCTTGCAGGATGCAGGGGTGCCAAGGTGTTGAATTATTTGCGAGGGCATGCAATTTGACCACTAGCCCAAGGTCTCTTCTCTCTCTTCTTTCTCGCTCCTCTAGCGCCCGGTATTTTCCTGATTCCCCTGCTCCACTGTGCCAGATGCGCCTAATGCTCCTGTGCATCCGTGGTTTGGCGCTGTTTGGTGCTAGCGGGACCTTGACCCTGGGCCCTTGACCTGGGTGCCTATGTTAGATCCTGTCGGCCCGCTCCTCCATGCCGCGGGACAGCCGATATCTAATTAAGTAATGCTGCTGGAAATGCCCCGCCCTGGCGGAATCAGCGGGAGCTGTGGGAGGTCAAAATACCATGGTAGGCAGCCGGCTGGGAGACAGCGGGAGGCTGCAAGGCAGCTATGTGGGCAGCTAGGTCACACTGTACACTGCACTGAAGCCACGGGGGCTGCGGGGGTCGTGAAGCCGTGGAGCCGCAGACTAGGATCAAAGGTGCAGTCCGCGAAGCAGCGAGGGGGAAAGGCAGCGTCCTTCTCCTCGCTCTACTGCTCGTGAGTGGTTTGGCGGTCTGGCGTGAAGCGGAAAACTTGGACTGGACAAGGAGTCAACAGTGTCTTTGCAATATAAAGGTACAGTACATAGAGCCCTAAAGACAGTGGGGCTTATTTATGAGCCCTTGCGTCACTTTTGCTCCACCGGTGCGTCACTTTTTGTGACGCACCAGGGGCGTAAAAATGCTATGTTGCGTCATATTTACAAAGTGACGCATCTTGGGAGATACGTCACTTTGTAAACCCCTGCACTACATTATACCTGTGCCAGGTGTAATGTATGCAGGGTGGGCATTCTGACGCAAGTAAGCCTCATAGAAGTGATGCAGTGAAATCTATAAGATTTCGCTGCTCCACATCTAGGACACAAATGCGTTAATATCTTATGCCTGCCTCACAGCAAGCGTAGGACTGACGCAGACACATTTGAAATGGGACATGCCATGTGAAATGACAGATTGCTGGAGTTGTGTCACTTTTGTGACACATTCCAGCAATGCGTCATTTTTGCGCCTACAGATATGTCAGAAATACTGACGTATCTGTAACTCCGTGTGACATGATGCATCATACTGTAAATATGACGCATCCAGCATGTCACAAGGCAGGGGCAATAAAAAGTGACGCATCGCTGTTTTCACGCAGCGTTGCGTCACTTTTCATAAATGAGGCCCAGAATTTTGTGTGCTCCCATTTACCTTCAGTCGAATTAGCAACCAATGTCAACAATTTTGTGTTTCCTATTTTTATGATTTTCGAAGTTTTAGGAATGTGTCATAAGCCAGTTCAATAGTTTTGAAGTCATAATGCTGCAAGAATGCAAAAAATGGAGCAAAGATGATTTTTTAATACTGTTGTGCCTTTGGCGGTTTATATATGTGTAAGTTTACTATGTTGAATTTCTGTGGCAATGCACTGTCTCTACTTTTTGTTTCACACAAACTCCTGACTTATTAGTGTAGTTGTTCAAAGCAGAAATGCTGAGCAGGTTTAAAAGAAAATAGGGCCTGCTTTGCATTTCCTCTCAGCCATTGTTAGAGTAATGGGTGCCTCAGCTGAAATCTAGACAGTGGCCTAACTTTAAGCGATGCCCCCCCCCCCCTGCAGAATATGAAGATGGAGGGGCCAAGTCTTGCATACATCATAAAATGGACTGGCCGTGGGGCACAATAGGGTCCAGCTGACTGAATGTGGTGCCCCTGAATAGTTGGGGGCCCTGGAGCCACAGGGGCTGCAGGGCCCCGGCCAGGTGAGTACTGCCGGTATAGAGTCAAAATATCGAGTTTTTAATATCGATATGCATTAATATCGATTCAAAAATATAGAATGGATACAATATCGACTGGACAGAATATAGACTACAAAAATATCGAATAGGATAGCATTAATATCGAATCAAAAAATATAGAATGGACATAATATCGAATGGACAGAATATAGACTACAAAAATATAGAATGGACAGAATATAGACTACAAAAATATCGAATTTGAGGTAAGTTAGTTAATATCAATTTTTAAAGTGTTTTTTATGTTAGTATATGTTTTAAAAGTATATATTTATTATATTATTTATATTAATTAATTATTTTTATATATTTAATTTTTGCGTAATATAATTCCGTAGCGGGTTGTGGGTTTATAAGGGAATAGGGTGGGAAGTAATTTAATTATAATTAATTAAATATGTTAATTTATTTATTGGTATTTATTTTGAATTAATTGCTAATTAATTATTAATTAATTAAAATATAATTGGTAATTAATTTTAATTAATTGATTAATTGATAATTATGTTAATTTCCGTAATTTATTTTCTGTAGCGGGTTGTGGGTTTATAGGGGAATAGGGTGGGAAGTAATTTAATTATAATTAATTAAATATGTTAATTTATTTATTGGTATTATTTTGAATTAATTGTTAATTAATTATTAATTGGTAATTAATTAAAACATAATTGATAATTAATTTTAATTAATTGATTAATTGCTAAATATGTTAATTTTAGTAATTTATTTTCTGTAGCGGGTTGTGGGTTTATAGGAGAATAGGGTGGGAAGTAATTCAATTATAAATAAGGAAATATGTTAATTTATTTGTATTTATTTTGAATTAATTGTCAATTAATTATTAATTGGTAATTAATTAAAATATAATGAGTAATTAATTGTAATTAATTTATTAATTGATAATTATGTTAATTTTATTAATGTATTTTCTGTAGTGGGTTGTGGGTTCATAGGTGAATAGGGTGGGGAGTAATTTAATTGTAAGTATTTCTATTTTTTTAATCTTATTTTTTTAATCTAATTTTTAATAATTTTTTCATTGTTAATTAATTTATTGTTAATTGGTAAATAATGTGTATTAGTAGGTAATTATTTTATTAATTAATTTGTATTTGTATTTTTAATTGATTAATTAATATATTCTATAAAAGTGTTAATTATTTTAATTAATTTGTAATTGGTATTAATATTTATTTTATTTTTATTTATATATGAAGTATTTACTTTTGCTACTGTTGCACTCAATGGAGTGGGAATAGTAATTTTTACCCTCCTGCTATCCAACGCTTTCCCTACTGTTGCACTCACTGGAGTGGGAATAGTAATTTTTACCCTCCTGCTATCCAACGCTTTCCCTACTGTTGCACTCTCTGGAGTGGGAATAGTAATTTTTACACCTACGCTATCCAACGCTTTCCCTACTGTTGCACTCTCTGGAGTGGGAATAGTAATGTTTACCCCTACGCTATCCAACGCTTTCCCTACTGTTGCACTCTCTGGAGTGGGAATAGTAATTTTTACCCCTACGCTATCCAGCGCTTTCCCTACTGTTGCACTCTCTGGAGTGGGAATAGTAATTTTTACCTCTACGCTATCCAGCGCTTTCCCTACTGTTGCACTCTCTGGAGTTGGAATAGTAATTTTTACCCCTACGCTATCCAACGCTTTCCCTACTGTTGCACTCTCTAGAGTAGGAATAGTCATTTTTATGCCTACGCTATCCAACGCTTTCCCTACTGTTGCACTCTCTGGAGTGGGAATAGTAATTTTTACCCCTACGCTATCCAACACTTTCCGTACAGTTGCACTCTCTGCAGTGGGAATAGTAATTTTTACCCCTAGGCTATCCAACGCTTTCCCTACTGTTGCACTCTCTGGAGTGGGAATAGTAATTTTTACCCCTACGCTATCCAACCCATTCCCTACTGTTGCACTCTCTGGAGTGGGAATAGTAATTTTTACCTCTACGCTATCCAGCGCTTTCCCTACTGTTGCACTCTCTGGAGTTGGAATAGTAATTTTTACCCCTACGCTATCCAACGCTTTCCCTACTGTTGCACTCCCTGGAGTGGGAATAGTAATTTTTACCTCTACGCTATCCAACTCTTTCCCTACTGTTGCACTCACTGGAATGGTAATAGTAAATTTTACCCTTTCCGCTATCCTACGGTAAAAATATTGTAATTTTTTTATTAATATTACGTTTTTATATATATATATATATATATATTCACTGAAAAAACCATAGGTTAGAGACCATATATAGTTAGGAATTAGCATTTAAAAAACCTTGAAAATTCACTGAAAAAACCATAGGTTATAGACCATATATAGTTAGGGCTTAGCATTTAAAAAACCTTATTTTACTCACACAAAACCATTGAAATTCCATATATAGTTAGTTGCACTAACTATATATCGCGCACCCGCAATCCACTGCTGATGATGTCACATATTACATCATTCATGACATGGTCAGTGACATCACTGATGACATCACTGATGACATCTCAAATGACATCACTGATGACATCACTGATGACAACATCCAGTGTCTGTATGTTTCTGTGAACTTTAAATATGTCTTACATATTGAAGAATGAGTGGATGAATAAGTTTCTGGATGAAGGATTCAGTAGGTGCATGACTGACTGTATGAGTGAGTGATTAAATGTGTCTCACTGAGTGCATGGGTTAGTGACTAAACTGTCTTAATTTGTGCATCATTATTTGTATTGTTCTGTAAACTGCTGCATGTGTTGATCAGTAGCTATATGAGTAACTATATGGGTTATTGATTGGTTGCCCAATTATTTGTATGGGAGACTGAGTGTGTGTGTGGCTGGCTGGGAGGTGTGTGACTCTGTGCAGATCAATGTGTACTTGTATCAATGATTGTATAAGAGAGTAAGTATGTGTTAGTATATGTTTGAAAATGTTATGTGCTCTATGTTTAACTGTATAGATTAGAAAATGGAAGTGTGATTGATTCTTTACAGGACTGACTAGGTGTGTAAGTAACTCCATGGGTGAGTGGCAGAGTGTGATTGTCTGTATAGGTGTATGAGTGCATATGATAGTGTTGTAAAGATGAGTCATTGTATGTATGAATGATTGTATGGGTGAATGAGTGAATGTGTGTGTAGAAGTAGGAATCAGTGAGTGCGTATGTAGTAACTAGTATTGGTGTGTCAATGGTTTCAAAAATTATACTCATATTTAACACTGGGTGTAACAGAGGTTATATTAAAGTGTGAGGAGATGCATTTTATTGTCACATGAATGATATCATAAGTGATGTGATCATTGATGTCAAATGAGATGTCATCAGTGATGTCATCAGTGATGTCATTTGAGATGTCATCAGTGATGTCATCAGTGATGTCACTGACCATGTCATGAATGATGTAATATGTGACATCATCAGCAGTGGATTGCGGGTGCGCGATATATAGTTAGTGCAACTAACTATATATGGAATTTCAATGGTTTTGTGTGAGTAAAATAAGGTTTTTTAAATGCTAAGCCCTAACTATATATGGTCTATAACCTATGGTTTTTTCAGTGAATTTTCAAGGTTTTTTAAATGCTAATTCCTAACTATATATGGTCTCTAACCTATGGTTTTTTCAGTGAATTTCAATGGTTTTTTAATAGCAAATATCATAAGCTGTCGAATGTCAAGTAGGTGGTAAGTAAAAACATTTTTGTGTTTATGCACACTGATCTGCTTTGAATGCTGCCCCCCCACCTCCCCCTCATTTCTATTAGGAGTACTCTCTCTTTGCAGATAGTGAAGGGTAGTTAACGCAGGCCTTTACCCCCGTTGTAATCCGTCGTGCCTGCTTCTCTCTCCATTTGATTGATTGTTATCCAAGCATTTACTGTTTTAGAATTGGTTCTCTTTGGTTCATTCTCTATTTACAAACAAGCACAGAGTCGCAATACTCTGTTTAGTCTTTGCAGATAGCGAAAAATCGTGTAAAAAAACAAAAGGAATCGAGCAAAATCAGTAGGCCACTAATGGGATCTCTTTTTGACCTCGCTAAAATAGAAACATTAGGAACAACCCCTCATGACAAACACGAAACTATTGAGATGAACTGAACTCCACACCATGATGGCTGCAATACAGCTCGGCTCCGCCACCCACCCTGCCCAAAATAACGATAAACTCTATGCAAATATTACAAATATATACAACACACCAGCAAAGTAACAGGGTAAAACATTTTATTAAACAACTATTTACATAACTATTTTATACTTTTTGATGCCCGATCCGGCTAGCTCAATCGATCGAGCATGAAACTCATGCACTCTGATGGTTCAAAGTTTTGAGGAGTGCTTGTAACACTGTCTGAAGCCTATTTGCACTTGCTTCAGCTTCACTATTGTCAAAGTAAAGTGGGGACTGTTTGAGGACGTGACTGCATTTGTGAACAATGGAATGCGGTGCCACCCTGAACCGCTTGACGGAGGCCCCCGAGGGACGGTGTGATGGCGCGGACTCGGAGGGGGCGCTTGGCTCCGGCTCCCTCCCCAAGTCGTGTTCTCCTGGTGTAGCCTGAGATCGCCCCCGACATAGGTGGCCGGCTCCCGGGATCAAGCGGAACTTTTTGCCTTTTGGTAACTCTTCCATTCTTGACCTTGTCCCACAATCCGTTTCACCTAAAGACACGCTGTAGTGGGGCGCCCCTTTACCATTTCAGTTACCATTCCGCCCGCTTTTGCTACACTGTGCCTCTTCCGCTATTCAGCTGTTTACCGCCCGCTCTTTCGACTACAGCGTCTCGCTCACCATGTAGTTGAGTTGCTCCCGCTCTTGCGGTGCAGCGATAGCCGGCTGCCACAGTACTCTCAAAATGGCGGCCGGCTCTTCAGATTTGGGCGTGGTCCACTAAAATTGCCCTGCGACACCTTGGAACTCGGACGCTTGTCTGCTAGAGATTGGGCTCCATTCTCGAAAGCGTCCCCTCAGCCTTGAAGATTCTACAAAAGTCTTGGGGGCCCCCGACTCCCGCAGGCTTCTGGTGGAGAGCGGCTAGCATTATTGCTCGTCGAATGGCCACGACGGAGCTACAAAATGGTGGTGCTCTCATGCTAACGCCAGCTTCAGTCTGAAACAACCAGAAACACTGTAGACTACCAATTCGATCAGTTCCGGTAGCGCCCCAACGTGACCCGGTAGAGAAGAACTAGCCCTCCCCTCTTTCACTGATGGTTCTTGTTGCCTGTCCCTTCTGTTGTCATTTAGCAGAACTATTTAGCCTGCTGAAAGGGGTTGTGTTCCGACCGCTGGTTGGTGGAGAAATTTTGACTATATTCTAGACCTTTAGCGCATCCGGAAGTGATCCGGGGCGCGACGCGCAGCGCGTAACGTAAGCATAACAGGTCATATGACTTGTTAATAAAACTTTTCATTGGTTCATTTTATTTTTCTTATTCTAATGATGCTTTCGAACATTATTTTTTCTTAAATATATGTTATAATGTTCCAGGCTAATGTACTTTCCCAGAAAATTTACAACTGTCCTGCAAGTAAAATATATTCCTTTTTCGAGAAAAAGGGCGTTTCTTCGTCCCATGACGGAGCCGTTGAGCAAAAGAGGGTCGGCCTGCTGTCTTAGTCGCCGATACGCCTGAATATCAGATTCTTATCGATCACTTTATGTTGCAGGAGTAGAAAACACAACAGCCCTTGACCATTTATCTTTACTGCGTTCCTGCGTATTATACCTTTTACCCTTCATGTAATTGGACTGCTTTATTTCACTTGCCTTTTACTGATTCGAAAACAGTGACTATTATTAAAAACTTTACCAATGTATATACTACTACCATGTTTTCTTTTAAAAACCTTTATTGTGAAAATGTCATTATACAAATACGGGCCTATAACCACGTGGGCCGGCCACGGAGCAAACTGTAATCGTATATGATGAGTAGACATTTACACTGTAGAGGAACGTAACGGGCGGGCCATTAGATTGCAAGAACTAAAGTGTCTAACAGTTGCGGAATCGGTGGACGTACATTTTATAATTAAAATACGACAGGGCCACTTACAATAAAATTATCTAGATATACATTTGCGGGCAAGTACCATGGGTGACGTTAATTCGAACTTTCAATAGTACAGTAATCAATAACACATCAGAACTTAATATCAATAGGGATATCGAAATATTCAATCTATTCTCGTCCCCGCCCGCCATGTGCTTCAAAACTGCATACGTATCTCGTGATATCAAGGTTGTGCAAACAGTACACAACAAGGAGTTACGAGTCCCATTTATTCCGGCGCCATTTTGGGCGAGGACGGGCAGGTCCAGGATATAGTCAAAATGTCTCTACCAACCATCGACTATGATGATGTTCATATGCTGTATTTATTAGAGTAACACTCATCTGTCCACATGAAATTAATTTGCCACAATCTAAACATGTCATTGTAATCTTTCCAAAGTTCTTCTAAATATTTGGGACCGTTTCCCTTGCCTCTGATGCTGTCAGTGCCACTTCTTTGATGAATGTACTGGCAGGTCGGGGGTTCTCCTCCAACTCTCTCTTTTATGCAGCACTATAATTAATCGGTGCCACCTCTCCATATGACGATGCATGGTATAGTTACCATAACTATATATTTTTTTCGGTTCCTCTGGAGAGTACATCGTGGCAGATAAAGCGTGTAACGTACCGGGCATTTACCTTTTTTTGCATGTAGAGGAAAGGAAAAAAAATTCGAGCGTCCGAGTTCTAAGGTGTCCCAGGGCCATTTCAGTGGACCAGGCCCAAATCCAAAGAACAGGCCGCCATTTTGAGAGTCCTCTTGCAGCCGCCTGTCGCTGTAGCATCAAGAGCGGTCGATGAATGGCAACTGAAACGGTAAAGGGGCGCCCCACTACAGCAGACGAGCCTCCACCTAGGAAGGCCCGTTCACGCCGCCTTCCCCCCCCCCTTCGGGCACCCCACGCCATTATTCGGAGCAGGATTGTAGGTTGGCCACATCAGTACGGCAACTTGCTAGACACCACCTCGGTGCCTACCGAATCTCAGCGCCTTGTGGTGTCTTCTATTCAGAAAACATTGTTGTGCTGCCTTCGACCTATTCGCCGCAAGTGCGCACGCAACTCAGCTGCATAGCTTGCTAGACACCACCGAGGTGCTAACCGAATCTCAGCGCCTTGTGGTGTCTTCTATTCCAAAAATATTGTTGCGCTGCCTTTGGCCCCATTCGCACATCGGTCCGCTACTGACGCCATCTCACAGGCCAACGGGGCGCCCCACGCCGACTTTCAGCATTGTAGGATGGCCACACCAGTGCGACAACTTACTAGACACCACCTCGGTGCCATCCGGATCTTGGCATCTCAGCGCCTTGTGGTGTCTTCTATTCAGAAAATATTGTTGCGCTGCCTTTGGCCCCATTCGCACATCGGTCCGCTACTTACGCCATCTCACAGGCCAACGGGGCGCCCCACGCCGACTTTCAGCATTGTAGGATGGCCACACCAGTGCAACTTACTAGACACCACCTCGGTGCCATCCGGATCTTGGCATCTCAGCGCCTTGTGGTGTCTTCTATTCAGAAAATATTGTTGCGCTGCCTTTGGCCCCATTCGCACATCGGTCCGCTACTGCCGCCATCTCACAGGCCAACGGGGCGCCCCACGCTGACTTTCAGCATTGTAGGATGGCCACACCAGTGCGACAACTTGCTGGACACCACCTCGGTGCCATCCGGATCTTGGCGCGTTGTGCTGCCTTCGGCCTATTCGCACATCGGTCCACTACTGACGCCATCTCACAGGCCAACGGGGCGCCCCACGCCGACTTTCAGCATTGTAGGATGGCCACACCAGTGCAACTTACTAGACACCACCTCGGTGCCATCCGGATCTTGGCGCATTGTGCTGCCTTCGGCCTATTCGCACATCGGTCCGCTACTGACGCCATCTCACAGGCCAACGGGGCGCCCCACGCCGACTTTCAGCATTGTAGGATGGCCCCACCAGTGCAACTTACTAGACACCACCTCGGTCCCATCCGGATCTTGGCGCGTTGTGCTGCCTTCGGCCTATTCGCACATCGGTCCGCTACTGCCGCCATCTCACAGGCCAACGGGGCGCCCCACGCCGACTTTCAGCATTGTAGGATGGCCACACCAGTGCGACAACTTGCTGGACACCACCTCGGTGCCATCCGGATCTTGGCGCGTTGTGCTGCCTTCGGCCTATTCGCACATCGGTCCGCTACTGATGCCATCTCACAGGCCAACGGGGCGCCCCACGCCGACTTTCAGCATTGTAGGATGGCCACACCAGTGCAACTTACTAGACACCACCTCGGTGCCATCCGGATCTTGGCGCGTTGTGCTGCCTTCGGCCTATTCGCACATCGGTCCGCTACTGACGCCATCTCACAGGCCAACGGGGCGCCCCACGCCGACTTTCAGCATTGTAGGATGGCCACACCAGTGCGACAACTTGCTGGACACCACCTCGGTGCCATCCGGATCTTGGCGCGTTGTGCTGCCTTCGGCCTATTCGCACATCGGTCCGCTACTGACGCCGCCTCACGTGCCAACGGATTTTCTACGCTTTTTATACCCTATGCCGCATAACAGGTCATGTGACTTGTTTATAAAACTTTTCATTGGTTCATTTTACTTTTGGTTTCCTAATGATGGAAGGCTTGATCATATGACCTAAAAATAACACTTTTCATTGGATGAAAACTATTTTTTTTTCCCAAACGATGAAAGCCCCACCTTGTTTCTGGATGTTTCAGACTGAAGCTGGCCTCAGCATGAAAGCACCACCATCTCGTGGCTCCGTCGTGGTCATTCCGCGAGCAATCATGGCAGCCGCTCCCCACCGGAAGCCTACAGGAGTCGGGGGCCCCCAAGACTTTTGTGGAATCCTCAAGGCAGAGGGGACGCTTTCGAGAATGGGGTCCAAGACCTAGCAGACAAGCGTCCGATTTCCAAGGTGTCCCAGGGCCATTTCAGTGGACCAGGCCCAAAAAGGAAAGAGCCTGCCGCCATTTTGAGAGTCCTGTGACAGCCGCCTATCGCTGCACCGCAAGAGTGGGCGCAACTCAGCTGAATTGCGGATTTTGACACAGTGGACCAAAAGCGGACGGAATGGCAACTGAAACAGTAAAGGGGCGCCCCACTACAGCAGATGAGGCTCCACCTGGGGAGGCCCGTTCACGCCGCCTCCCCCCCCCCCGGGGCGCCCCACGCCGTTATTCGGAGGGCGGCAACTTACTGGACATCACCTTGGTGCCATCGTTCTGCTGCCTTGGAACTATTCGCACAACAGACCGCTACTGATGACCCACCCCCCGCGACGCCCCACGCCGGATACCGAAATCAGTGCGGCACCCAGGCAACATCACCTGGGTGCCGTCCAGAAATCTGGACGTTGTGCTGCCTTAGGACTATTCGCACAACCGACCGCTACTTCCTTCTTTTTGCCTAAAAATGTTTAAATATTTTTACTGTTTTTGTTTTGTTGTATATATTTATAAGTTATTAAAGTTTTATAATCCTACTACTTTGTTGGAGTGCTATATATTTTTAATGTGACACATAATTGTAAAAACTTTGATGTACAAAGAGTCATCCCTGGAATCTTCCGCTTCAGGCTCGGTCCCCTCCCCAATCACAATACAGGATGGTTTTCAGATAGTAGGAACGCGTGTGGTGTGACGGATCTCATCGGGTGTGGGCCTTGATCTACTATAACTCCTTTGAAGAGGGGTAATTCTTTACAGCTGGGGCCATAAACTACATCTGCAGGGCTAGCTGATAGCCTGGGACCGGCCTGGACAATCGGACACAGAGGAAGAGGAGTGTCAGAGGGTGCGGTAGTGAATAGGGCGAAAGGGAGGTGTCGGGCGGGCACAGGGTGTGATTCTCAGGGAAGAGCAGCGCAGATGGGGGGAGGTTTATTGCCCATGCATAAGACAGAGAGCGGGGGTGACCAGTGCCTGGGGGAGATGCTTGCGAGGGTGGGGAGCCATGCTAAGGATCGACAGCGTGCAGAGAGTGGGTCTGGTCAAGTCATCTAAAATGGCTGCCGTGCACGACAAAAGTGTGGCATT
Source organism: Lissotriton helveticus (assembly GCF_964261635.1). Taxonomy (NCBI): domain Eukaryota; kingdom Metazoa; phylum Chordata; class Amphibia; order Caudata; family Salamandridae; genus Lissotriton; species Lissotriton helveticus. Next base: position 1,570,760,521 of record NC_136067.1, read on the forward strand.
TGAAAAAAGGCAAGATGGCGCAGACAATGTTTTTCAACACTTCCTGATTTCCTTCGAATCGAACGTTAACAGACGTTGGGGCCTATTATCAAAGTTAAGCGATATTTATCCCTAACGATGCTTAGCAACGAATTTTTTACCGCTAAGCATCGTCAGAAATTATCGCAGATAAACCTTGCTATTATCAAGGTTTATCGCAAATGCGATAAAAAACGGCCGCAATGCATTAATATCGCTGAAAAGTCAGCGATATTCATGCATTACCGAGCTAATGCTCTTAGCCATGTTATCCACCTCCCATTGGATAACATGGCTAAGAACTGCTCAGGGCAGGTGTTACTTTTTGGAGATATTCGCGCTTAGCGCGAATATCTCCAAAAGTTGGTAATAGGAGATAGCGATGTTAGCGACTGTTTCCAGTCGCTAACATCTTGGCATGCCCACTTTGCATGTCATTAGTGATAAATATCACTGACATGCAAAGTGGGGCCCAAGATGGTCGCTATCTCCTACTAGCGGTCGCTAACTGGTGTTAGCGACAGCTAGGTAATACGGAGATAATTTTATCTCCGCTTTCTTGGCTTTTAAACCAAAAAAGCGGAGATAAACCCCCTTGATAATATGCCCCGTTATCTCTCCCACACTACCGGTCCCCCTGGGCTTAAACGCCGAGATGGTAGGGACTGCATCCCGTGAAGATAGGCCGAGACGTCACTCAGCAGAAAAAAAAGTTAAAAAAAAGTCTATAAACATACAATAAGTTAAAAGTCAATCATTCTTCATTCCTTGTAGTACGCTCCCCAGTCCGCTTCCCGTTACGCTAACCGGGCGCACCCCACCAATTTTGCCAAGTTTCGTGCAAATCCATTCAGCCGTTCGATTATTATTATTTTTTTTTTTTTTGCCCCGCGGGGCCCTTTTAAAACCTCCACATAAAACCTATGGGGTCAGGGAGGATCTACTATGCCCCCTTATGGTCATTTGCCCCTTCGCTTTGGCCTCCTCTTGTCTCTCGATCCTACCGAGAGACAAGATGGCGGCCGCTACGGACTGTTTGGAATGTTTACAGACGCCGGAGAACCAATCAGCTTCGCTTCACAAAGCTCCGTAACGCGAAAAGTACGCGCACTGGAGCGCTGCCCGTTCCGCTGTTACAGATATATATCTTTTTTTGAACGTTAATTTCTCAAAATCCACTGGAGCACATATATTGAGACCTAGCAAAGGCACATCGGGCTACCAGTCCCTACAATTTTGCCAAGTTTCGTGCAAATCCATTCAGCCGTTCGATTATTATTATTTATTTTTTTTTTGCCCCGCGGGGCCCTTTTAAAACCTCCACATCAAACCTAGGGGGTCAGGGAGGATCTACTATGCCCCCTTATGGTCATTTTCCCCTTCGCTTTGGCCTCCTCTTGTCTCTCGATCCTACCGAGAGACAAGATGGCGGCCGCTACGGACTGTTTGGAATGCTTACAGACACCGGAGAACCAATCAGCTTCGCTTCACAAAGCTCCGTAACGCGAAAAGTACGCGAACTGGAGCGCTGCCCGGTCCGCTGTTACAGATATATATCTTTTTTTGAACGTTAATTTCTCAAAATCCACTGGAGCACATATATTGAGACCTAGCAAAGGCACATCGGGCTACCAGTCCCTACAATTTTGCCAAGTTTCGTGCAAATCCATTCAGCCGTTCGGGCTAAAAGTGAGGCCAACCGCCCTATGGAAAACTCAATGTTAAAAACACGTTTTGGGACCCCCCTTTTTTCTCGCCCCCCCCTGACGAAACCCCCCCAAATTTTCAGGGGCTACTCAGAAACAAAATGTTCCATTTTCCTGAAAATTTCAGCCAATTCCGTCCACAAACGCCAAAGTTATTAGACATAGAATTTTCAAAAATCCCATAGAGAAAAAATCCTAACTATATATACCTACTGGCGACCGCCAGTAGGTAATATATATATATATATATATATATATATATATATATATATATATATATATATATATATATATATCTATGTATTAACAAATCAATTTGTATTTTTTTTACTTACATTAATTATTTATTAATTTTAAGGTTATTTATGTATTTTTAGTATGTTTAAGTTAATTATATTTATTATATCATTAATTTTTAATTAATTTAAAGCATTTTAAAAAATTCAATATTTTGACTAACTATATTTTTTACATCGATATTTTTGATTCAATATTTTTGTACTTACCTGTTTGGAGATAGGAGGTCGATATTTTGGCATTCTATATTTTTACCTCGATATTTTGGCAGGTCGATATTTTGGCATTCTATATTATGTCAGTGATCCCTTGCAGACTCTGCTGGAAAGAAAAACAAATTACCTATTTTGTTTCTCTTTAGTCTTGTTTCTGCACGGTGTGAGCTCAGTGCATACTGCTCACTGCAATTGTTTTTCAGAAAGACACCCAGTTTACCACTCAAACTGAGAGGGCCCCCTTTCTGCACTGCAGTCGGGGAGCCTGCCCACACACAGGGGCTGAAGGAGTGACTGTTATGCCCCTGATTCTAGTTTTATAGAAATATGGCAGGCAGGGATCTCCAGACAGTGCCTGTTGTCCTCCGCCTTGGGAGCGGAAGTTATACCCCCACTTGATCTAGTAGGCTGGGCGACTGCTCGCAGGCAACAAATGATCCAGGTCGTGTTGTAAACTGTTATGTCAACCTCTGCTGACTTTGCAGCTTTGAAGATTAATCCTCCCATTTGGAATTGTTCTTCAATTCTAGAGATACCACAATCTGAAGGACGTGCAGCATTATAACCTTCTCTGATTAGAAGGCCATTGCAAATATTGCATTTGATTATGGCTTTTTAAAAATCATTACTCTACTTTGAAAGAAAATGTCTTCTATGAAGACATTTGAAGTACCAAAGCAACGAAATTTGCCTTCCTCTTCTTTCATATTGTTCAGTAAAACAATAAATACGAGTTGTTAACTTTTTCTTTTGGTCTGATTAAAGTTGCCTGGAATTCAAATGCATGTCGGTGTCGGGGATAATTTCAGTTGTGGTGCAAAAGTTAGCACAAATAAGGGCCATTACACAAGTTGACGCTCCTTGTACGTTCCAAAAAGGACACAATTAGCTTCAGTACAACAATGCACATTAATGCAGACCACATATTCCCTTTTGCTTTGTAATGATATAACTGAAGAGGAGTATTCGAAATGATAGCTGTAGCCCAGTGATACACAGCTAGGAAAGATGAAAGGGCGAGAGGGTAGAAGAAGGGAGAGACATAAAAGGGGCAGCAAACAACCCACAAATCATAACAAAAGGAAGCTGGCAACACATTTTCCACTCATAGCTCACAGTGGACTTCTGGTCTAGTGGCCATATGTTGGCTGTTGATTTCAGTACAATTACCACAAACATTGCTTGCCGCAAACCCTAATTTATGCAGCCACCCATAACTAAATATATACCAGTACAGGTTTTCTTTACAAATTCACAACTGCCCTAATTTGCAAAAGTGGGCCACTATTTTGCGCTACTTTTTTAATGGTCAAACGGTGCACGTGACTATTTTCTGTCCCATTCTGAGCCAGTTCTGATACCGATTTCCACATTGTCCAAATAAGTATCAGTCTCATATGTCCCAGTTCCATAGTGAATGTCTAAGACATACCAAATAACCAGTCTTACTTTGAATTGTGCCATTATAAAACATAAACTCGATACACACTTGGTTTGGATATTTCCATATATTAAAGTGATGTGGACACTGTGCTACTTGAGACAGGTCCCTTACTGCATGCAGTCCCTTTAACTCCATTCTCTTTTTAACTCTCCTACTCTTCTTTTTCCAGTGCCCCTTCTTTCTTACAGCTTATCCCATTTTTACTATATCACTGTGTCACTTCTACTTTTCTCTTTCGATCTCCATCACTCTTTTTTGTCTTTAATTTTCATTCTCTCCTCTTCACCAGTTCTCCCTCCCTTTCTATTTGTGGGTCACTAAGCATTTCCAGCCTCCACCATGTCCACCGTCACTGTCACATACTACCCTCTTCGCTATTTGTTTCTCCATTTCGTCCTCTCTTCTTCTGCTCCACCCCTGCCACTTTGCTAGGTCCCGTTTGTGTTTCTACTCCCCCTTTTCGCCTCTCCCTCACTTTCTATTTCATTTACCCTCTTTATCACCTTTACCTTCTCACTCCTCCTCTCTCTCTCCCTATTCCCCTCTTCTTTCTCATCATTCTCAGACCTTCGGCCCCCATGCATTCTCCATTCCTCTCAGACCCCTCCTGTGCACTCCCTCTCTCATTTCAAAGTGTTTCAGAAAATAGAAAGGGGAAACACGAGGAGGGATTGTTTCGAATAAATCGTTTAGATGCGAGTGAAGAAGGGAACAGGTTATATTGATTGCATTTATATTGCTTATTTTTCAGAATGCTTAAGGGGAACCAAAGGAAAAGGTGAGTGTCTCGAAAGGTGAAAATGTGCGAGAGAGACGGAGGTAATCTCTTTTTCCCACGTATTTTACTCCTCAGCATCCAGTCCTCTCACTCCTTTTCTTCACTCTCCTCACATGCTGCTCTCACCATCAATTTTGTATTTTCTTTTTTCTCATTTGCGTTGTCAGCCTTTCACTCCTGTCACCTTTCCCTCATATCTTTCTCTCCTTCATTCTCGCCATACCCTCCATATGTCTTCCTCATCAATTCTTGTTCTCTTTGTCTCTCTCACTTGAGTCTTCTTGAAACATTGCCCCTTTCTCTTTTTTCTGTCTTGCTCATTCTGCCTTACTCCTTTTTCATCTTTCCTCCCTTTCATAGATTCATTAATACTCTGTTAGCTTTATCTTGGTCCATCCTGCAATCCCAATGACTTCATGATTGTTTTTTTCTCTCTCACTCTTTCTCAAACAGTGGTGCTGAAACAATATTCAGAGTGGGGAGCTGCCATCGATGTGAAATCACTGAAACCAAAAGGATTGTGAAAATTCCAAGCATCACATAAAGAGCAAGTGTGGAAAATGAGTCATGTCCATTAAGCGGGAGAGTGGTAAGGTGTGGTGAGTAGTTGGTGGTACATTTTATAGATATCACACTGTTTCTAATATATAATGTTAAAGCATTTTGTGGTAGCACACTATCATTTACAGACACCACATTTTATTGCAACACCAGAGGCTTCTGTCATGCCTTCTCTTATCTTGCAGTGATTGATAGCAGAAGTCAAGAAAAAGAGAAAAAAATACAAGTCCGATGAGGCAAAGGCGAAACGGACCACTGGGAACCAACAGAACAGTGATTAACTAATAGCAGAGTAGTAAACAGCATAATAGGCCCCTTGACTGCAAAAAGCTCCTCTTTTGTTGCTACTCAGTCAAGATATGCACCTCTTTTCATCACTATACATAAACGTTTGGTAAATACTTGTGGTAATTGATATACGTATCGGCTAAACTTTTGCTGCTGTTGCTCCCTCGCGCGCCTCAAGCACATTCCGCTACTGTCGTTTGTTCGCATCTGCCATTTTCATTGCGCATTTCCTTTTTCCCATTGGTCAAGTCTGAGTTTGTTTTCCCTCAGACCGTTGTTCTTTTGTGGTGTCTGCTTCTCTCGACAGCCTGTGACAGCCTGTCTCCTCTCTGGCTTTCGCCTCACCATGCTCTGTGCGCATGGCCTATTCTATTTAACTGGCCCCTGGTTCTCACTTTACTAGCAACTGTTGCTGCATTCGGGGGAGTGTCTGGAAGGGAGTTTCCACTCCTTCCAATTTTAACATATTAATCCCCTGTTGGCTTGCTTACCGTGCTTTATTATTCTCTGTAGTAAAGTTGGATAATTCTCCACTTTCACAGGGCGTTAAGGAGGATCGGGACCAATGAAAAAATTATTTAAATGAGTTTATTAACTCCTCTGTGGAAAGAGCTGTTGCTCTATGAACAAAACGTCCAAGAATAATGAAAACTCTGTTGCAAATAATATGCCAAATACTTTGATGGCCTATTCTGCGGCAATAGCAGAAAAAGGAAAGCTATCTCTTTATTACCTACAAATTCTAAGAAGCTGCACTCTGTTTCCAGTTCCCCAAAAATATGCACTTACCACTGGTGAGGTCACCTCAAACTTGGACGAGAACGTGGCTCCTCACAGGCCTCCGATCAAGGAGGGGAATTCAAAGACGCCTTCAAAATGCAATGGAACTTCCAATAACCTCCACGTGAAGTTGTCCAAGAGTGTTATTTTCTAAATGCTTGACACTGATGACAACTTAGGTGGCCAAGATACTGATGATGATCCCTTTTCCTACTCTCCTGCCAAGAATCCCAACCTATCATTCTCCCTCTCTGAACCCTTTGAGACACAAACAACTGGATCCTCAGGGCCTTCCTATGTTAAACCCTTATCCACAATTCAAACTCGATGAAATGGTTTCCTATTTAACATGTGGGCAATTATATTACCTCTAGACTTCGCTTGCCTTTAGACAAACAAACCAGGTCTGAAATGAAATCTGAATGACAATACCTTCTCTGGCTTTCTGTATCACCTCCACTCCTTTTACTGACCCTACCCCTTTAATTGTCTTTTCTATATTTGGCAAAGACCCATGGAAGGGAGTTTACAAGACCTGTTCTACTTGCCAGACAAACTCCTTGATAATTTTAGTCTTTTAACTCGAATTTCAAATTGGCAGACACTGTTAGATTTGAAAATGATATGATGGGCCCTGAAGAACTGTCCCTAGGGATCCAGAGGGCTTTCTGCATTTCAGGCTACGCCAATTCTCCCATTGTACATGAACACAGAAAGGAGTTTCTTCTCAAACTGGAGCCCAAGATGGCAAGTCTGGCTACCCTGGCCATGGGTGTTAAAGCACAAGGCATGTTGTTTGGAGACTCTTTTATCAAAGAGCTATCTAAGTATGTTACCACTTTTACATCCATTGACAAAGCGCAACAATCCAAGAAAAAACTGTTTTTCCAAAGGGTTTTTGTAAAGGTAAGTTGAGGCAGCAGCCAGTGTTGAGACAGAATATCGAGTAGGAAATGTTGACTTACACAAATATCGAGTTGGAAATATCGTTATTCAGAAATATTGACAGCAAGAATATCGTGGTCAAGAATAGCGTATTTAAGGTAAGAAATATTGTTTAAAAAATATAGAAGTCATTAAAATTGTTTGCAAAAATGTAGTTGTTTAAAATATAAATTTCTTAATGATTGTTATGTATTTTAGTTTATATTTTAAATGTATGCGATGTTTGTTTTTTTGTATAAGTATTGTTTATGTTTTTAATATATGTGTTACAAATTTACTAATTATGAGTTTTATTTTAATTCTGTAACAGGTTGTGGGTTTACAGGGGAATTGGGTGGGAATTAATTTAATTACAATAAATTAGTGATTCTTTTTTATTTTTTTATTTTTTTTTATTTTTTTAAAACCTTTATTGAACAATGAAAGCTCACAAATACTGGCCTACAACCCCACGGGCTGGCCAGAACAGAATGGTCGAATAACCAGCATACAAAAAGAAGATCTGCACAGGATATAACATCAGGAGCACTGGTGAAGCAATAAAAACCATCGAGCGTTCAGCAAGAGCAGGATAATAAAGGTTAATTTTCTAGCACGGGGAGGGGACCAAAGGAATAACGGGCCGTCTATGAGAATACAAGGGAGGGACCGCGGCAAGCCGCCATTTTATAAACACAACGTAAGAAAATGACTCCATATAATCAAATCTAGCAAAGGACAGAAACAGAATCAGACCATCAAATAGCGACAGTGGCAACAGTCAATCGCGCTCACTCACCTCCGCCCCTACCCGAACAAAGAAGACGTGATCAAAAAGCCCCATCACAAAGACTATGCAATACGCACCCCAACGGAAAAGGGGGACCTCCATAAAGGAGGAAGGGAAAGAGGGAGAAAATGACAACAAAAGGAACACCCGCCAGACCATGCACCCCCAGGGGGAAAAACAGGACAATAAAACCGGCATGCGATGTAACAGAAACACGATACCAGAATAGGCAGCGAACCACAATCAGCCACGCACCGGAAGAAGGACAGAAAACCCCCGGGGGAGACACGAGGTGACAGAGTCCCGAAAAAGTGAATACACAAGAGCCATAGAACAAAAAAAGGGGAAAATAAGGGGGGAAAAAGACCCCCTGACACAAACAGACCCCCCCACCCACCCCTAAGCCCACCCTGCACCCCTGCAGAAGGCTACGGCCTACCCCCCCCGCAGCGTGCCTGTCGCCCTAAATAGAACCCGAAATATAGTGGAGCAAGAAAAGTTGGAATTAAAAGACAAAAAAAAAAAAAAAGGGGGGGGGAAGGAAGGGAAGGAAAGAAGGGAGTAAAGACATACAAACATACACACGGGGGAGGGCCAAAGACAGGAGTAAACGCACCCATCCACCCGCCCGGGTTGAAGGTCCAAGTCCTCGGGAAGCCAAAGAGTATCAGGCCAAAGTCCAGGAACACTAACCAATTACACAGAACCATATCAGGACACAGAGATCTTCCAAACCGTTCATGAGCTACCGCATATAAGAGTCAGTTTTCATCAGCCCTGACCCTTTTTATCCAAAGCAGTAAGGGTCCGATCCAACGAGGACCCTGCCAGAAAGAACAGAAGGCAGGCAGCAGGAGAGTCCAACGGGAGTCCAAAAAAGTCACAGGAAGAAAAGCACGGAAGATCCAGGAAAAGCACAGAATGTAGCAAACGATGCAGGCACAGTTCCAAGGATATATCCATAAAAACCGACCCATCCGGGCCGGCACAGGAGACGTCATCGGGCAGTGGTGATTGAGAGGGACCAGGAGAATCATGAAAGTCCGGCAAAACAAAATCCAGCTCCCGGGCCAAGGGCAGAGGAGGCAGCACAGGAGGAGAAGGCGCCATCAGGTTGCACACCTCCGGGGCGGCAGCCGGGGCCGAGTCCGCCAGGAGAGTACCAGCCACACCCCGCGATATCAATGCCTCATCCGGTCGTGGGGGCCCGGGAGGCCCGCAGTGAGGAACCGTCTCCAGAGCCAGGAGTGGCGCGGCCACCGAGAGCCGCCAGGATAGCAGGATGTTCAAGATCCCCTTAAGTGCAGGAAAACCTTCACAGTATCCGACACCCGGGCCTTGCGGCGGGCCCCCAGTGCTCGTCCGGGCCCGGCCCAAACAAATGGGGTTGGTCGCCATCTTGAGAGCCCGAACAGGCCGCGCGGCCAACAACCTCCGCCGGGGCGGCAGTCAAGCAGACGAAGTCAAGCCGACAGGCAGAAGAACACCCCGGACAGGAAGGGGGGCCACCAGAAGAAGGGGATTCACCGGCCCCCCAATGTCGCCAGTCCCGTTTTCCGAGTCCGGCGGCAAAGAACAAAATGGCCGGACCGGAGAACAAAGGGGGAGGAAGCTGAACACACGAGGAACCCCAATAAGGAAGGGCAGCGTCACCATCCAAGGCTGCCGCCACACAGGAGTCTCTCAGCCAGGAACCTCCGGCTCACACGAACAGCGGCCCTCCAATCACCTCCAGCGCGCCCCGAAGGGCAAGCCCGCAGGCTGCATCCGGCCCAGGAGCCGGGACGAAGAACCAGGCCAGTCCGCTCTCGAGTCCCGGGAATGGTCGGGGGCACTGCACCGGACCCACAGCAGCCAGGACAACCGGAACAAGTGGTAAGTGCCTGCAGTGCGTCGTAGTAGTACCACACAGCAAGGAGGGCTTCCCGGGGCAGGATAAATGCAGGATAAATGTGAAAAACACAGGCGGGCGAACGGAGCCGAGCTAAAGCGCGGCCATCTCGGTCGCGAGCTAGGCTCCTCCCCCTAATGATTCTTTTTTATTTATGTAATCTAGATTTTATAACGTTAATTGTGGGAAGTAATTAATGTGTAAATAATTATCATTGGTTGTTAATTAATATTAATTAATGAATTTATTGATAATAAATTATAGTAATTGTGTAATTTTGTTAGGTGTGGGTTATGGGGTTTATAGGGGTAAAGGGTGGGAAGAAATTTATTTTTGATTAATTAATCATTTGTTGTACATTTATATTAATTGATTGAAAATTAAATATGGAAATTATGTAAATAATTTTAGGTTCAGGTTGTGGGGTTTACAGTGGTAAAGAGTGGGAAGTATTTTATGTTTAATGTATTATTAATTAGTTGTTAATTTATATTACCTAATTAATTGATAATTAATTATGGTAATGTGGGATTTTTATTTAAGTGGGGTTTAGGGTTTATGGGGTAAAGGGTGGGAAGTAATTTATTTCTTAATTAACAGTGATTAAATAATTGGAAGTTAAATATGGAATTTGTGTAATTAATTTCTGGTGTGTGTTTTGGGGTTATAGGGGTAAAGTGTGGGAAGTAATTTTTGTTTAAATAATTAATAATTGGTTAATCATTAATGTTAATTAATTAATCGATATTTAAAAAGGGTAGTTGTTTATTTTTTGTGTGTGTGGGTTTAACTTTTTTACGGGTAAAGGGTGGGGAGTATATTAATGTTACTTACTTTATAATTAGTTTTTATATACTATTAGTATTTTTTATTGAAAATAAGTTTTAATTTTGTAATTATTTTTGCTTCCAGTTTAATTTAATCAGTGGTTTGTGGGGACTATAGGGGTAAAGTGTGGTAAGTTAAATAATTTTTATGAGTTTTAATTTGTTTTTTAGTTTAATAATATTTCTTTATTTGGTAATTAATTATGTTAATTTTGTGTGTAAATTTTTTCAAATAAAATTTAGGTGTGGGTGTGAATCGTGTGGTGTTATAGGGTAGGGTGAAAAAAAACCTAAATTTATGATTCTAAATTATTTCTAGTTAAAAATATTTTTATTTCATTTGATATAATATGTGTAGGTATGTGTCATATGCATTTAACATTATAATATGTTTTTAAAAAATATGTAATATTAAATATATTTGTATTTCAATTGTTAATATATTTTTATTTATTTATTTTGTTTGTAAAATATTTTAGTTGGTAATATTTTGTTTGTTTTCACTTTTGAACTGACTGGAGTGTGAATATTAATTTGTACCCCTTTGCAATCCAACATTTTCCCTACTGTTGCACTGATTGGAGTGGGAATAGTAAATGTTATCCTGCCCCTACCCAATATTTTCCCTACTGTTGCACTCACTGCAGTAGGAATAGTAATTTTTACCCCTCGCATTCCCCCACATTCCCTACTGTTGCACTCACTGGAGTGGGAATAGTAAGTTTTACCCCTCTGCTATCCAACACTTTCTTTATTGTTGCACTCACTGGAGTGGGAATAGTAATTTTTACCTTTCTGCTATCCAACACTTTCCCTACTGTTGCACTCACTGGAGTGGGAATAGTAATTTTTACCCCTCCGCTATCTAAAACTTTCCCTACTGTTGCACTCACCGGAGTGGTAAATTTAAGTTTAAAGGTTTTTAAACAGTTTAATATTTAAATGTATTAATTTATAATAGAATGGGTTGTTTTCTAATAGATATTATGTTATTGGTATATGGTGCCATGTATTGAATGATCAGAAAGGAACACATGTTCAGATACTAGATGGTTACATTGGGCACTTGCCCTTGATTAGATACAGCGAAAGGAAATGTATGAAGTATAGAGAAATAATTCAAACCCTCTGGCAATGATTTTTCAGATGACTGTTTTATATAAAACCTTTGTTGTAAAGCATTCTAAGTGCTACATTCCACAATGAATGGAATTAGATATCAGAGAAAACGGCTATATGCACGTCACTTTAAGAGAAAAATTATATAGTTACTTTTTAAGAACTGTCACTTTAAATAACCTGTGGGAGACCCAGGAACCTGTTTATAAAAAGCAAAAAAAGATGGCAACTACAATAGGTTTGATAAAGGCAGCTACGGCAGTTGAAACGCATTACAGTTGTTTGTGCCACTAAATCGTATCTGAAAAGTGAACTTGAGCATGCTGGAGTCTGTCCATATTGCAAGGCAGGCGTGTGGAAGCTATATATATAGGAAGGCCAACAATATCGGCGATCAACAGTGCGACGGAAAACCTTTCAAGGTACATTGACTATTTTTTACAAGAATGGGTGAAAGGATTGAACTCTTATATAAGAGACACTACTGACTTTTTATGTAAATTGTCCCAGCTTTGCTGGAAAGAGAACTATATATTGATGACATTGGACATATGTTCTCTTTATACCTCCATAAGACATATGGATGGCTTGAAGGCGGTTCAATTCTTCCTAGATAAGCGTCCTCTGCATAATGTCGAACACAATAGAATGCTTATGGGAATGTTACAAATTTGTCTGCAGCAAAACTTTTTTACCTTTGGTGGCCAAGCCTATCAACAACTCAGAGGGGTGGCCATGGGGTCTTGCTTCTCCCCTAGCTTTGCATGTCTACACATGGGGCTGTGGGAGGAGCAGACACTCATGGGACAGCACAGAACAATCGTTGAACAAAATATAGTACTGTACCTCAGATATATAGACGATCTTTTCTTTGTCTGGAGTGGTTCAATGGAAAGTGCTGTTGATTTTGTTGCGAAATTGAATACTAATGATGTAAATTTGGAATTTACTTCAACAATGAGTAACGTCTCAGTGCAGTTTCTAGATGTAGAAGTTTATGTTGACAAGGATAAAAACAAACTAGAAACTAGATTACATAGGAAGGTCACCGCCGGGAACACCTTGTTACATGCTTCAAGCAATCATCCACGTCATCTAATACGCAGCATCCCCTATGGGGAGATGTTGCGCATTAAGCGCATTTGTAGCACTGACAATGAATGTAAACTAGCTCAAGAACTGTGCAGAATGCGGTTTTTGGAGAGAGGTTACAATCACAAAATGATAGACGAGGCTATAACTAAAACAGCTAGATTGACCCGAGAACAACTACTAGGAAACTGTCCAGGGATCAATGATATAGTTGAGACTCGACCAACAATTAATGAAACAGTACAATGTAGAGCCATTGTCACATACAGTCAGCAACATGTTGAAATACGTAAGATCTTTTCACGAAATTGGAACTTGGTCAAAGGGGATCCCGTGATTGGTGATCTAGTGAAAAATAGACCTGAGATCACCTTCAGGAAATCTCCATTATTAGGCAATGCCATTGTCAGTAGTACTATGGACATTCCCAAAAAATGGTGGGAACGGATTACAGGTTTTAAAAAATGCCAGACCTGTAAGGCTTGTAAGCACGGCATTAACAAAACCCATTTCATCAGTCCTTTCCATGATACTCCCATTGCCATTAGACAGAAACTGGGATGCAAAACTGAATTTGTGGTGTATATACTACTGTGCCCTTGTGGTTTACAGTATGTTGGGAGTACTCGTCTCCCTGCCCACAAGCGCATCCTACAACATCTGCGAGCGATCTTAGGGAAAGATCAGTCTTACCCTGTGGCGAGACATTTTGAAAAATGTCACCAAAGTAATCCAGATCTTTTGAAATACTATCTGGTGGACTCTGTTTTACCTTTAAGGAGGGGAGGAGATAGAGATGGAAAATTACGTCTCTTAGAAACACGTTATATCCTTGAACTTAACAGTAAACAGCCTGGGGGACTGAACTGTAGTGAAGATCTTTACACATGCCTATGATCAACTATGGTAATATAGAACAATCTTGTTGGCACCAGTATGTCTGATGAGCAATATAACATCCTTGTATATATGTATATTAGGCCGCCTGAATAAATCTGTAATCCTATTGAATAATAGATTGAATTTTAATGCACTGTCACTTTAATAAAGATCTTAATTGACGACCCCCAAGGAAGCACAAGGTAGAATGTGGGAATCCACAAAGGATCTAGATTATCAGATGGAGGTTTTTTTATTGCTTTAACCCACTGTGGTACAACTTTGCATTGAATCAGAAGTTATATTCTTATGTAAATCACTATCATTTAAAAGCTATAGGCTGCATACTTGTATTAAATGTCCATAAAATAGAAGAAGCATAAGGATGATCAACTTATAAGAATAGAATAGGTTTGCTATTTGAGGTTTTTTCTACATAGAAAACTAAGGACAATGTAATATTGTGTAAATGTGGTGTAAATATATGAATTTTGAATATGTTTTTTAAGGAAACAAATTTTTCTTTTGTAAAAATATTCTTACTCAGTTTTTTTATATATATGCCCGCCTACAGCCTTAGAGATTATTTGAAGATAGTGATAAAGAGAATGTATATGCATAATGAAATGATATTACTGATTCGAGCCTACGGCTTAACTTGTAAATACTGCAATATTAGAGCACTATGCTCTGAACTCCGTTTGGTCTTTATGTGAATTGATACATATCACTTTAAATTTGAAAAAGGATGTAGTATTGATCATGTGACTTTCCACACTACTTATGTCACTTCCTTTCTTCTCCGCATGACATGTGATCAAGCCTCGGCTGAGGCGAAACGCGTCATGGCGACTGGTGGGCTGTTACTCACGAAATAAACGCAACTGGAAACGAGAGCACCGAGTTTGTGGCTTTTTTCAAATTTCGCTATCAGCGGGAGCGGATGCCGAGTTGATTTCGAACTATTGTGAATATATATATATATATATATATATATATATATATATATTTCCTCACTCCGGTTCAACGTTTCCCGGCCATTAAGCGCTCATTGTGGGTGCGTGGCCTTACGGCAGAACCACGCCGTTTTATATTCCACCTACACGTTTCGATGCTACAAGCATCTTGCTCACGATCGTGAGCAAGATGCTTGTAGCATCGAAACGCGTAGGTCATCTGCTTTCGTGCTAAATGAATTAAAATAACACTATTTGTGGATTTCAGAAGGTTTGCGCCTATTTTCTTTGCTGTGAGGCGAAGGAGTGTGGAATATATACATATATATATATATATATATATATATATATATATATATATATATATATATATATATCAATGCTCGAAGGTGTCTACCTTTGAGTAGCACGCGAACAGCAGCTTGGTTTATGTATAGGTGAGGACGGGGATCCACTCGTAGACGCCGCTCCGTACGGGATCTGCCCTGCGCGTTTCGAAGCTCCATTTGCTTCTCTTCAGGGGCTTTAACGGAAGCGGTGTGCGTAACCGCCGACCCACTTCCCCATTTTATATATAACACACCCACTGATGGGAGGCTCAAATGAGACTGTGCATTCTGGGAAGTGTGGTCCGGGAAGACCACAATCAAGTCCGGGGAGTATGCACCACCCCGGTACCCTGGGGGTCACGAAAGTGAAGCAGCAGTCGTACTTGGAATCGAGGACGGGCCCACTTGTGGAGTCCATACAGGACTTGATTGTGTGCTTCCCGGACCACACTTCCCAGAATGCACAGTCTCATTTGAGCCTCCCATCGGTGGGTGTGTTATATATAAAATGGGGAAGTGGGTGGACGGTTGCGCACACCGCTTCCGTTAAAGCCCCTGAAGAGAAGCATATGGAGCTTCGAAACGCGTCGGGCAGATCCCGTACGGAGCGGCGTCTACGAGTGGATCCCCGTCCTCACCTATACATAAATCAAGCTGCTGTTCGCGTGCTACTCAAGGGTGGACACCTTCGAGCATTGATTTATACGCGGTCGTCCAGCCGCGGAGTATGCACCACCCCGGTACCCTGGGGGTCACGAAAGTGAAGCAGCAGTCGTACTTGGAATCGAGGACGGGCCCACTTGTGGAGTCCATACAGGACTTGATTGTGTGCTTCCCAGACCACACTTCCCAGAATGCACAGTCTCATTTTAGCCTCCCATCGGTGGGTGTGTTATATATAAAATGGGGAAGTGGGTCGGCGGTTGCGCACACCGCTTCCGTTAAAGCCCCTGAAGAGAAGCATATGGAGCTTCGAAACGCGTCGGACAGATCCCGTACGGAGCGGCGTCTACGAGTGGATCCCCGTCCTCACCTATACATAAATCAAGCTGCTGTTCGCGTGCTACTCAAAGGTGGACACCTTCGAGCATTGATTTATACGCGGCCGTCCAGCCGCGGAGCATGCACCACCCCGGTACCCTGGCGGTCACGAAAGTGAAGCAGCAGTCGTACTTGGAATCGAGGACGGGCCTACTTGTGGAGTCCATACAGGACTTGATTGTGTGCTTCCCGGACCACACTTCCCAGAATGCACAGTCTCATTTGAGCCTCCCATCGGTGGGTGTGTTATATATAAAATGGGGAAGTGGGTCGGCGGTTGCGCACACCGCTTCCGTTAAAGCCCCTGAAGAGAAGCATATGGAGCTTCGAAACGCGTCAGGCAGATCCCGTACGGAGCGGCGTCTACGAGTGGATCCCCGTCCTCACCTATACATAAATCAAGCTGCTGTTCGCGTGCTACTCAAAGGTGGACACCTTCGAGCATTGATATATATATATATATATATATATATATATATATATATATATATATATATATATATATATATTACCTACTGGCGGTCGCCAGTAGGTATATATAGTTAGGACCTAGTTTCCATAGGAAATCCGCAACATTCTATTGGGAATAACGTTGGCGCCGGTTGATGAATCTTTGTGAATTTCTCTAAGAAGATGGCCCGCTCCGCTCCGCTCCTTCCCTGAAAGTTTTGGGGGGATTTGTGAAGTGGGGGCTGAGAAAAAAGGGGGGTCCCAAAACGTGTTTTCCCCATGCAATTTTCCATAGGACGATTAGACACGGCTACAGCCCGGACGGCTGAACGGAATTACAAGAAATTTGGCAAAATGGAAGAGCCTGATTCGCAGATCGCCTTTTTGTTTAATTGGTGTAAATCCCTCCAGTAGTTCCTGAGAAATTCAAAAGAGAATAAATGTATATATCTATAAGCACGCACCGTACGCGCACCCATGCGCGCACCATTGTGCGTGAGCAGAATTCTGATTTGCTGTTAGACGTATGTCAACATTCGAATCATTGGAAACCAGGTAGTGTTGGCCGCCATTTTGTCAGTGCGAGGCTGCAAAGAGGACAAAATAAAGGTGAAGAACATGAAAAGGGGGCAGGGTAGAGAGTACCTGACCACCTAGTCTTTCTCAGGGGGTCCCTGTAGGATCCCATAGGCCCCAAATATTTTTTTTATTTTTATTTGAATCGCGAGGTGCGCACACGGTGCTCGCACCTCCCGAGGCAGAACAGAGTGAAAATTAAAAGTGGAGAACGTGAAAAGGGGGTAGGCTAGAGTCTCCCTGACCCTCTAGGCCTTCTCAGGGGGTCCCTAAAGGACCACGAAGGGCAAAAAAAAAAAACGCGAGGTGTGCGCACGGTGCTCGCACCCTTTAGCCGCCATTTTTTATGAGGCAGAAGAGAGTGAAAAAATAAAGTCGCGAACGTGAAAAGGGGGCAGGGTAGAGTCTCCCTGACACCCTAGGCTTTCTCAGGGGGTCCCTAAAGGACCCCGAAGGGCAAAAAAAACATAATTTTTTTTTAAAAATCGCGAGGTGCGCGCACGTTGCGTGCACGTCGACAAAAACCCCCCCAAAAAGTACAGTTAAATAAAAAGTTTGAGTGTTTAGATGTTGGGTGGCTCTAAAAAGAGCCGTTGTGTTCATTGAGTGTTTTTGTACCTACAAGTAAGTACCAATGCAGAGTCTAAAGTTTAAAAGAAAGACTCTGTTCCCGTCATCTGTGAAATGTACACCATCTCTCCTATAGATGCCTTGCATGTTGTAACGCAAGTTGTTGTGGTATATAGAATCCATACCATAGTCTCTGAGGAAAGCAGAAACAAACTTATTCACATGTTTCCTTGCTATCTCAATCTGCGGACAATATTGGTTGGACCAGTTCCATTTTTGCCTTTGGCATATATTAGAATATACCAATGCAGTTTGTGGAAAAAGTGATGTCAATTGCCCAAAGGTGTCCTTTAAAGGCATTTCCAGACCTACCCCAGTCAAAGTGCCTGGGTCATTTCCACCACAGTGAACAATTATGAGGTCAGGGTGTGGGAGATAAAAAAAAGGATTTTACCAATGGCATCAATTGGTGACATCTCAATCCTCTCTGGCCAATCCACATAATATCACATTTGGTAAATCAAGGTTGAGAAAGCATCTATTTGCTGCATACCTTTCACTCCAGAAAAAATAGCTATGTCCTACAATCCATACTCAAAGCATCTTGAAGGCAGATCTGGTTGTACTCAGATGGGCTCTGGAGATGAAATGGCAGTTTGAAAAATAGGTGTTTAGAAAAAAAATGTGGTTGAGATTCAGTGCACTTGAAAAACATGAAATGATTGGTGGTTTCTGATAATTTAACATTGAAAGCTAGGGTGCATACTCCTGTTTTTTAAAAGGAATAATACTATTGGTTTAGAAAAAGTCATTGAAAAGAACATTGCACAGGATAAGCTGTAATATTGAGAAGTCAAACACACTTGCTGCTTTGGTTTATAACATTGATGAACTTTTCACCTTTTGAGTTCAGTTAGGTGTTGTATGGAGAGTTACCATGGTAACAGGGAGAGAGAGCAGTGGGGGAAGGTTGATAGTGTTGAAATGTACAACAAATTAAAATGTGAGTTTGGTTTTGAATTTGTGTGGGAAGAAATTGTATTGGTTATGTACATGGAAATGTGTACAAAATGAGAGGGAATCAGGGCCATTTTGTGGTTGCAGTGTCTGAGGTACATTTCAGAGATTCTGCTTAAGAAAATCTGGTGTGTGATTAACACTGTTCTAAATCTTCAAAAGCATTTTTAAAGATGAGTTATTAATTTGTAAGGGGATATATGTTGTTCACTGTAAGTTAATAATAAAAATGTGTTGTAATGTGGAAGTTACTCACTTTCCCTGTATCTCATTCTCTCTCACTGTCTTCCTTTCTCTCCACCACTGTTCTTTTTCCTTCCTCTCTTTTTCTATAAATCGTTCTGTTTCACTTACTCCTCTTTCCTTTTTCTTAATATGCTTTTTTTATCACTCTCCTTTCCTTACTCTCATATCTTTTTCCTCACTGTCATTATCCCTTTCCTTTACTCCTGTTTTCTAACTCCCTCTCTCCATGTGATTTACTTCCTTTTGTTTATTTGTTCCCTCTCATTGTCTCTCTCTTTCTCTCTCCCTCAACCTTGCTCTTTTTATACAACACTACTAGCAAGACCCCCTCCTCCCCCCTTTCACTGTAGTAATCATTTGACTGAATTGAAGGATTTCTGTTATGTGTCTAAGGTCACAGTGTGAGTCTCATGTTTGGATGTAATGCTGGCAAAAAGTAATGCTGTAAATTGGAAATGTAGTTTGAAAATTAAAGAATTATATTTGCACCCTTTTCTATAATCTCCCCTGTCTCTCCTCACAGTCTACCTCTCTCTGCTTATACTTTGGGAGAAACCAGAGGAGGTGCAGTTTCCGGCTAAGGAAATTATAAAAGCAAAGTATTGGGAAACAGTAAATCAAAGGAATTGGAATGATACTGACTCTTCTACGTTGGAGGGCCAGTACCTCGAATGGAAATCTTGCCCTTCCCTTGAGCTTTACTGGGATATTATAACCAAGCCCCAGGAAAGGAAGTTATACTTCCAGCTCAGGGTGGGGTCCATCCCTATTAGATCGTTAACTGGGCGATGGGTTGAGGGTAACTCTCACTTTTGTCCATCTTGCAAAAGTTGCATAGAGACCATTGCCCATCTACTGTTTGTATGTACGGCCTACTGTTTACCCCGACGTGTCTGGTTGAGGGCGATGTGTAAGCAGCTTGGTACAAGGGATAGTGTTGCGGCCCTTAGAATAATACGTACTAGTTCTTCCCCCACTATTGCTGTGGCTGTTGCGAAATATCTAGGCTGGGCATGGGCAATCAGAAGAACTTTTTTGGCACAATAATAGGATGTAATGAGAAATGTAGCCCTTCTCCTGCCCTCCCAATTACCTACTGACAATCTGACTATTTACTGGTGTCATATCTTTGCATGAATACTGTGGTTTTAAACCGATTTTTAAATGGACGTCTTGCAGCTATATTTTTTTTATTTCTTTGTGATTGTAAACATGTTTTTAATACCATTGTTATGAATGTAAGGTTTTAAAGATGTTCTGCTTTTATGAGTTTTTTTACCTCGAATAAAGCATACTTGACTGACTGGCTTATACTGTCTTCTTTCTTCTGATATTGTGTCTCATGTTTGGATGTAATGCTGGCAAAAAAGTAATGCTGCAAGTTGGAAATGTATTTTGAAAATGACTCAGGGTTCTGCACTGTATTGTAGTGCTGAAATAGATAGGCTGTGTTCTATCTCATAAACTTTTTCGTGTGGTAAATGTGTTTTGGTAAAATGTTTGGTTTTAAACTTTTTGTCCAGGATCACACTGAGTGCCTGTGTAAATGAAAGAATTATATTTGCACCTTTTTCTATAATCTCCCCTGTCTCTCCTCACAGTCTACCTCTCTCTGCTTATACTGTCTTCTTTCTTCTGATATTGTGTCTCATGTTTGGATGTAATGCTGGCAAAAAAGTAATGCTGCAAATTGGAAATGTATTTTGAAAATGACTCAGGGTTCTGCACTGTATTGTAGTGCTGAAATAGATAGGCTGTGTTCTGTCGCCTAAACTTTTTCGTGTGGTAAATGTGTTTTGGTAAAATAATTGGTTTTAAACATTTTGTCCAGGATCACACTGGGTGCCTGTGTAAATTAAAGAATTATATTTGCACCTTTTTCTATAATCTCCAGTTTCTCTCCTCACAGTCTACCTCTCTCTTGTTATACTGTCTTCTTTCTTCTGATATTGTGTCTCATGTTTGGATGTAATGCTGGCAAAAAAGTAATGATGCAAATTGGAAATGTATTTTGAAAATGACTCAGGTTTCTGCACTGTATTCTAGTGCTGAAATAGATAGGCTGTGTTCTGTCTCTTAAACTTTTTCGTGTGGTAAATGTGTTTTGGTAAAATGTTTGGTTTTAAACCTATTGTCCAGGATCACACTGAGTGCTTGTGTAAATTAAAGAGTTAGATTTGCACCTTTTTCTTTTAATCTCCCCTGTATCTCCTCACAGTCTACCTCTCTCTGCTTATACTGTCTTCTTTCTTCTGATATTGTGTCTCATGTTTAGATGTAATACTGGCAAAAAAGTAATGCTGCAAATTGGAAATGTATTTTGAAAATGACTCAGGGTTCCGCACTGTATTGTAGTGCTGAAATAGATAGGCTGTGTTCTATCTCATAAACTTTTTCGTGTGGTAAATGTGTTTTTTATTAAAATGTTTGGTTTTAAACTTTTTGTCCAGGATCACACTGAGTGCCTGTGTAAATGAAAGAATTATATTTGCACCTTTTTCTATAATCTCCCCTGTCTCTCCTCACAGTCTACCTCTCTCTGCTTATACTGTCTTCTTTTTTCTGATATTGTGTCTCATGTTTGGATGTAATGCTGGCAAAAAAGTTATGCTGCAAATTGGAAATGTATTTTGAAAATGACTCTGGTTTCTGCACTGTATTGTAGTGCTGAAATAGATAGGCTGTGTTTTGTCTCGTAAACTTTTTCGTGTGGTAAATGTGTTTTGGTAAAATGTTTGGTTTTAAACTTTTTGTCCAGGATCACACTGAGTGTCTGTGTAAATGTGTAAATTAAAGAATTATATTTGCACCTTTTTGTATAATCTCCCCTGCATGTTTTGATATTGTGTCTCATGTTTTGATTAAATGATGGTATAGAGATAGTGCTGTAAATTGGAATTGTGTTTTCTGTCTGCACTATCCCTCTCTCTCTGGGTGCATCTTCTGCCTGCACCCTCTCATGTACATCTGTAGAGGCTTATTATGATATGGCTGCTGGTGTGTATTACACAGCGCTACGATGTTAAATCTTTTCTTTCTCACAGATAGTGCAAGCAGACACAGACATGGTGTGATACTACAGGCAGAGAAGGGAAAGATTTAACATTGTAGCGCCGTGTAATACACACCAGCAGCCATATCTTAATAGGTCTCTGCAGATGCACATGAGAGGGTGCAGGTAGTGGGAGAGGTTTGGTGCAGACAGAAAATGAGATAATGGAGGCAGAGACTAAACTGGTACAATCAGAGGATAGATGGTGCAGGGCTGCTGCAGGCAGAGGGACATATGGTGTAGTCAGTGAAAAAATGGTGCAGAGAGGGTAAAATGGTTGAAGCAGAGACACAGATAGTGAAAGCAGACTCAGACATGGTGGGAGACTACAGGCAGAGAAGGGAAAGATTTAACATGGTAGCACTATGTAATACACACCAGCAGCCATATCATAATAGGACTCTGCAGATGCATATGAGAGGGTGCAGGCAGTGGGAGAGGGTTGGTGCAGACAGAAAATGAGATAATGGAGGCAGAGACTAAACTGGTAGAATCAGAGGATAGATGGTGCAGGGCTGCAGACAGAGGGACAGATGGTGCTGTCAGTGAAAAGATGGTGCAGAGAGAGGGTGAAATGGTTGAAGCAGAGACACAGATAGTACAAGCAGACACAGACATGGTACGAGACTACAGGCAGAGAAGGAAAAGATTTAACATGGTAGCGCTGTGTAATACACACCAGCAGCCATATCTTAATAGGCCTCTGCAGATGCATATGAGAGGGTGCAGGCAGTGGGAGAGGGTTGGTGCAGACATAAAATGAGATAATGGAGGCAGAGACTAAACTGGTAGAATCAGAGGATAGATGGTGCAGGGCTGCAGACAGAAGGACAGATGGTGCTGTCAGTGAAAAGATGGTACAGAGAGAGGGTGAAATGGTTGAAGCAGAGACACAGATAGTTCAAGCAGACACAGACATGGTACGAGACTACAGGCAGAGAAGGAAAAGATTTAACATGGTAGCTCTGTGTAATACACACCAGCAGCCATATCTTAATAGGCCTCTGCAGATGCACATGAGAGGGTGCAGGCAGTGGGAGAGGGTTGGTGCAGACAGAAAATGAGATTATGCAGGCAGAGACTAAACTCAATCAATCAATCAGGTCATTTGTAGAGCGCACTACTCACCCGTAGGGTCTCAAGGCGCTGGGAGGGGGGGGGGGTGCCGCTACTGCTCGAACAGCCAGGTCTTGAGCTTCTTCCTGAAGGAGAGGTGGTCTTGGGTCAGGCGCAGAATGGTCGGAAGTGAGTTCCAGGTCTTGGCGGCCAGGTAGGAGAAGGATCTTCCTCCTGTTGTCGCTCTTCGGATGCGGGGGACGGCGGCGAGGGCGTGGTTGGTTGATCTGAGGAGGCGCTTGGGAGTGTAGAAGTTGATCCGGTTGTTGAGGTAGCTCGGGCCTTGGTCGTGTAGGGCTTTGTGCGCGTGGGTGAGGAGCCGGAAGGTGATTCTCTTGTTGACCGGGAGCCAGTGCAGATCTCTCAGGTGTCCGGAGATGTGGCTGCGTCGGGGGATGTCGAGGATGAGTCTCGCCGAGGCGTTCTGGATCCGCTGGAGTCTCTTCTGGAGTTTGGCAGTGGTTCCGGCGTAGAGGGCGTTGCCGTAGTCCAGTCGGCTGGTGACGAGGGCTTGGGTGACCGTCTTCCTCGTCTCGGTGGGGATCCACCGGAAGATCTTACGTAGCATGCGCAGGATGTTGAAGCATGACGAGGAGACGGCGTTGACTTGTCTGGTCATGGAGAGGGAGGAGTCCAGGATGAAGCCCAGGTTGCGTGCGTGGTCCGTCGGTTTGGGTGCGGTGCCCAGGGCGGGGGGCCACCAGGAGTCGTCCCAGGCGGAGGGCGTGGAGCCCAGGATGAGGACCTCCGTCTTGTCTGAGTTCAGTTTCAGGCGGCTGGTCGTCATCCATTCGGCCACGTCTCTCATCCCTTCGTGCAGGTTGGCTCTGGCGGTGTCGGGGTCGTTGGTCAGGGAGAGGATCAGCTGGGTGTCGTCAGCGTAGGAGATGATGTTGAGGTTGTGTTGGCGTGCGATGGTCGCGAGGGGGCTCATGTAGACGTTGAAGAGGGTGGGGCTCAGTGAGGATCCTTGAGGGACGCCGCAGATGACTTTGGTGGCCTCTGACTTGTACGGTGGTAGGCGGACTCTTTGTGTTCTTCCGTCGAGGAAGGAGGTGATCCATTCCAGTGCCTTCTCCTGGATTCTGATGTTGCTGAGGCGCTGTACTAGGGTGCGGTGGCAGACAGTGTCGAAAGCCGCGGAGAGGTCCAGGAGGATGAGGGCCGCTGTTTCTCCGTTGTCCATCAGAGTTCGAAGGTCGTCGGTGGCGGCGATGAGGGCGGTCTCGGTGCTGTGGTTCGCTCGGAAGCCGGACTGTGAGGGGTCGAGGGATCCATTCGTCTCGAGGAAGGCGGCCAGCTGTTTGTTGACGGTCTTCTCGATGACTTTGGCCGGGAACGGGAGGAGCGAGATGGGACGGTAGTTCTTGAGGTCGGTGGGGTCTGCTGTAGGTTTCTTGAGGAGAGCGCTGAGTTCGGCGTGCTTCCAGCTCTCAGGGAAGGTGGCGGAGTCGAAGGAGGTGTTGATGATGTCCCGCAGGTGGGGTGCGAGGACAGCGTCGGCTTTGTTGAAGACGTGGTGAGGGCAGGGGTCAGTCGGAGATCCGGAATGGATGGAGTTCATGGTGCGGATGGTGTCTTCGGTGCTGATCGGGGTCCAGGTGCGGAGGGTGGTGGTGGGTGGCGTCGTTGCGGTTGTGGCTTGCGTTGGTTGGTTGTTGAAGCTGTTGTGTATGTCCGTGATCTTGTTGTGGAAGTAGGACGCGAGGGAGTTGCAGAGGTCTTGCGATGGGGTGATGTCGTTGTTTCCGGCGTTGGGGTTGGAGAGCTCTTTCACGATGTTGAAGAGTTCCTTGCAGTTGTGTGCGTTGTTGTCCAGCCGGTCCTTGTATGCATTTTTCTTGGTGGCGCGGATCAGTTGGTGGTGTTTCCGGGTGGCGAGCTTGAGGGTGGTCATGTTGTCCGTCGTTGGTTCCCTTCTCCAGGCTTTCTCGAGGGCTCGACAGTTCTTCTTGGAGCTCTTGAGTTCGTCGGTGAACCATGGTGTTTTTCTGCTGCAGGATCTGCTGGGTGGGGTTCTCAGAGGGGCGAGTTCGTCCGCGCAGTCGTTGATCCATTTCGTGAGGTTGTCGGCGGCCTGGCTGGGGTTCGCTGAGTTGGCGGGAGGGTGCTGGCTCAGGGAGGCGGTGAGCTGGTCGGCTGTGATCTTGTTCCAGCTTCTTCGAGCAACCTGTTGCTGGAGGTGGTGGATCGTCGTTCTTCTGAAGGTGAAGTGGACGCAGCTGTGGTCCGTCCAGTGGAGTCCTGTTGCGTGGCTGAAGGTGACGTCTTTGCTGGATGAGAAGACGGCGTCGAGAGTGTGTCCGGCGAGGTGGGTGGGGGTGGTCACCAGTTGCTTGAGTCCGAGGTTGTCGAGGTTGTCGAGCAGGGTGATGGTGTTGCGGTCGTTGTTGTTCTCCAGGTGGAAGTTGAGGTCCCCCAGGAGGATGTAGTCGGCGGAGGGGAGAGCGTGCGGGCTGACGAAGTCGGCGATGTCCTCGCTGAATCGTGTGCGTGGTCCCGGGGGTCGGTAGATCAGGGTGCCTCTGAGGGTGGTCTTCGGGTTGGTGTGGATCTGGAAGTGCAGGTGTTCAGCGGTGGTGAGGGTGTCATCGGTGTTGGTAGTGATGCGGATGGTGTCTCTGTGGATGATGGCGATGCCTCCTCCGGTCTGGTTGTCGCGGTCCCTCCGGACGATCTTGTAGCCCTCTGGGATGGCGATGGCGATGTCTGGGGCTGAGGAGGCGTTCATCCAGGTCTCGGTGATGAAGGCAACGTCGGGGGCGGTGGTGTCGAGCAGGTTCCAGAGTTCTACGGCGTGTCTGTGGACGGAGCGGGTGTTGAGCAGGATACACTTGAGGTGGGTGCTGCTGGAGTTCGGCTTGGCGGGTGCAGGGAAGGTCCGGATGCAGGTGAACTTGCAGGCGTGGCAGCTGAAGGGTCCGTGGGTGTGCTTCGGGGCGGCTCGGTGACATCCTGGGATGCGGCCGGTGTTGAGTGCGCTGAGGTCGGCGGCGCTGTAGGTTCGTCGGGTCGGCTTCCGTCGGTGGGGGCCAGGGGTCCTGGCGCTGGGCGCGGTCCAGGCGCGGACGGGCGCAGACGGGCTTACCTTTGGCGCGCCTTCGGCGCACATTCGGCGCGCCCGCTGCGCGTGACCGCTGCGCGTTCGCACGGTCGCCATTTAAGGCGAAGTGCGCGGGTGGGCGGAGCAGCTGGGAGGCGGGAGCGGGGAGGGAAACAGAAGAGAAAAGGGGCGGGGCTCAAGGCGGTGGCGGGAAGCGGGGGCAAAGCGCGACGAGAAACGGCAATGAACAAGCACAAATCTAAGTAAAAACAGGGGAAAAAGACAGCGACACACGATCTGGGGACGAAAACAAGCACAAATTCATGCAAAAAACGGGTGAAAAAGACAGTGACACACGATCTGGGGAAAAAATAAAAACAAGCACAATTTCAGGCAAAAACAAGCACAATTACAGGCAAAAACGGGGGAAACACCAAGGAGATCGCTCAGGGCGGCAGCGAGGCCGGCGCTGAGACAGAGGCAGGCACTGGGGGCACACACAGCAGCTGGTGGCCGTGCGGCGCGGGGGTGTCCCACAAGTGGTACAAACTGGTACAATCAGAGGATAGATGGTGCAGGGCTGCATGCAGAGGGACAGATGGTGCAGTCAGAGGAGAAAAGATGGTGCAAAGAGAAGGTGAAATGGTTGAAGCAGAGACACAGATATTGCAAGCAGACTCAGACATGGTGTGAGACTACAGGCAGAGAAGTGAAAAATGTAACATGGTAGCGCTATGTAATACACACCAGCAATCATATCTTAATAGGCCTCTGCAGATGCACCTGAGAGGGTGCAGGCAGTGGGAGAGGGTTGGTGCAGACAGAAAATGAGATAATGCAGGCAGAGACTAAACTGGTACAATTAGAGGATAGATGGTGCAGGGCTGCAGGCAGAGGGACAGATGGTGCAGTCAGTGAAAAGATGTTGCAGAGAGAGGGTGAAATGGTTGAAGCAGAGACACAGATAGTGCAAGCAGACACAGACATGGTGTGAGACTACAGCAGAGAAGGGAGAGATTTAACACGGTAGAGCTGTGTAATACACACCAGCAGTCATATCTTAATAGGCCTCTTCAGATGCACATGAGAGGGTGCAGGCAGTGGGAGAGGGTTGGTGCAGACAGAAAATGAGATAATGCAGGCAGAGACTAAACTGGTATAATTAGAGAATAGATGGTGCAGTGCTGCAGGCAGAGGGACAGATGGTGCAGTCAGAGAAAATATGGTGCAGAGAGGGGGTGGAATAGTTCAAGCAGAGACACAGAGGTGGTGTAGTTGTAGAAAGTTCTATGCAGTATGTGTTTCAGGCCTCTATATTTTCAAAATGTGTTTATGCTGTGCAATTTAGATGCGTGGTGTGCTGTTGAAATGCAAAAGCAACTGTGTCTGTAGCATGTAGTAATCATTTCAGTGAATTTCACTTGTACATTCTCAGTCCCACCTTGACTCTCTACACTGCTTTAAGTTCACTTCATTGTCCTAAACCCTGAAACTCCATTCCTAGAAAAATATTCTAAACTCTTGCAACACAACTGCAGTGTTGTAAACCCTGTAAGAATATTCCCAGCAAGACTCACTTTCATTGTAGTAATCATTTTACTGAATAGGAAGGGATAGTGTTATGTGTCTAAGATCACAGTGAGAGCCAGTTTTCATTTCAGAGGAATGTGGCAGAATAATTTGCGTAGGGAATACTTGTACTTATGAAATTGATATAGGTAGTTTTTTATTATCTATTAGTGAAAATGTTATAATTAAGTGTTCATCTTTTTTGCAAGGTGCAGCAAAATTATCATATTGCTCAAATGGATCAGGATCAGGATAACTTTGCTGCAAAATTCATATGAAGTAATAGAGGACTTAAATGGACCTTTTGGAGAGGATATTAGTGAAGAAAATTCAGATTTCTTCATTTAAAGTTTGGATATTGAATTATTAGAAGCGGTAGAGATATTGAATTTCAAGATGAACATTTTGAAATTGAGGACAATGTTAATGAAATACTGGATGAAGTGATGTTGGAGTTTTTATTGGAGTATGAAATGTTTGATGAATACATTTATAATTTATAATTTTAAAATTATGCGAGTGAGTCTTGTAATAATTTGATTCATTGATGTGTTTAAAAAATATGGGAATACATGTTCTGATGAAGTGAGTCAGGGTTTAGGATATGTAGTACTAGAAACTGTTATGCAGTACGTCTGTCAGGCCTCTTAATTTGCAAATAGTCTCCATGCTGTGTACTGAAGATCCTGGCTGTGCTGTAGAAATACCATACCAACTCCTTCTGTAACATGTAGTAATCAATTCAGTGAATTTCAAGACCTATTTCTATCTTTTTTCATTTAGAATGCAAGTGAGTGTGTTTTTAAATATTGTGTCAGAATCACTTGCTCGGTGTATGTGTTTTAAGACATGGAAATACATGTATTCATGGAGTGAGTTAGACTTTAGGACATGCAGTGCTTTTTACTCGTAGCACTTGCTTGATACCATACACTGCGTGCACACAACTGTATGGCTCTAAAGTCAGAAATATCAATCCCACCATGACTCCCTACAGTGTCTAAACACCACTGCACTGTTCTAAACCCTAAAACACCATTCTCAGCAAAATCCCCTATAATGTTGAAACAGCACTGCACTGCCATAAAGTCAGAAACAGCACTCACTGCATGATTTCCTACTCTGTTCAGACACTGTTGCTGTACCTTAAACTTACTTATGCAGTGAACCAGTGTTTACATCATATAGTTGTTCTAATTGTTATTTAGTATGTTAGTAGTGGTATATAACATGTTTTTTTTTCCGTCACAATAGATTGTTATTATCTACAGAAAGAAAAACCAACATGCCTACAAAGGATGCCAAAAGAAGAAAATATAAACAGGCTTTCTTTCCAAGAAAACACAATTACAAGAGGTATCTAAACAACATTGTACAGAGAAAAAGAAGAATGCTCCTGGTAAGACAACAAAGGATTTTATAAGGAAATTAACCGTAAGAAAAGAAAATGTGGACAATGTGGAAAAGATAAAAAAATTCTCTGTAAGAACAAAGAAAAAGGAGTTAAAAAAGAAAAATGTTGGAAAAGTGTGTGGCGATCAAATTCTTTATAGTAATAGACGAAAAAATCAGTTTGTTGAAATTCGCAAGAGAATGTTTTATAACAGAGTTGTATTAAATTTATTGAAAAGTGGAGAGACTTCTAAAAGGAAAAGAGCTTTTTATAAGCAAAAAAAAGAATAGAAAGTATTGTTGATGAGGTGTTTGAATTAAAAAAGAAATTGTTTATTTTAGTAATCAATAGACTTCGTACACTAGACAAGGCAATTAATCTTTTGAAAGCGAAAAGTAAGTGGAAAAGACTTATTAATAGAACTAATTTTTGTAATGTTTTTTCTAGAGAATGGAAGCATAGTTCAAATTCTGAGCAAGAGACTGACTTTCAGACTATTGATTTGTTGCATGCAGTTGACACCAGTGGTCGAACATATGAGGTGAAGGACGGTTGTCCGATTGAAAAATAGAAAATTGTCCCAAGAAATGCAGAAGAGGTGTTAGCTGAAGAAGTTTTAGGGAGACGTCCTAAGGCTCCAGTGTACACTTGGAATTGTAGTAGTATTTGTAGTGTACAACAGGATTCAATTGATTTTTACCGCATTTTCTTACATAAGTATACTTTGAAAAGTATTAAACAGAAGATTAAGATGTTGCAAGAATTAGACCCCTGCCGAGTGAGAGAAAAAACAGGTTTGCAAGGTCATTCTCTGGCTTGTCTTTCTAGAAAAGTATGCCAGAGTGTTTTTCACCATTATAGGATGTTAGCAGTGCATCATACTGAAGTGAGGAAATTAGTGAGAAGGATGTATTATGAAAAAAGTCCAGCACTTAAGCTAAAAACAGATAAACAATACTCTTTTACATGGATCTGTATTAGATGTAAAGAACATTTGTGAAGAAATTGAGGTTAGTTACTTATGTGAAAAAGAGGACAGTGCAGAAACTGCTACAGTAATAGAAGAAAATGTCGAAGAAAATGTAAAATAAATTTGTACAGAAAATTTTGACCAAGAAATTACAAGGTTTAAGGTCATTTCAGAAGAAAGGCCCAATTTTTCTTGTGTTTGTTGTAGAAGAATTCATTATAAAAATCAGACCAGGTTAGTTGATCTATATTTAAAAAGTGAAAAGGAGAATAATAATGAGTGGAAGGAATTTGCAACTTATTTGTTGGTAGAGAATTGTTTTGATTTGGGTTCTGATCAACGTATTTGTAAATATTGTTATAATAAATTAAATGAAAACAAAATGCCAGCTAGAGCTGTACATAATAATCTTGAGTTGGTAAATATTCCTTCAGAACTGATGGATTTAAATACTTATGAGTCTATTCTGATTCAATGTGTGCATCCATTTCAGGCTATTGTTCATTTGGAGCCTAAGACAGGGAAATTATCTCCTTCTGATTTACAGAAAGGATTAAAGGGAAGAGTTGTATATTTGCCTCTAGATTTAAAGAAAAAAATTGAAACAATTGGTGTTGAAAATGTGGAAAAGGAACCTCTAGTTATTCTAGTTAATGGCGTTCCTACAAAGAGTAAGAAAATCTGGCAAGAATTAGTGGATGTTAGGAAAGTCAAAAAGGCAACATTGTATTTGGTAAAAAACAATCAATACTACAAAAATGTATATGTAGGAGAAGAGGAAACAACTGTAGAAGAAGACAGTGATTTGTCAGCTGGACAAATTGAAAAAGTGGATTTGTCCAGAAGTAAACACATTTATGAACATTTTAGTGTTCATCCACTGCATTCCAAAGAAGTAATGGGGAATGCTATTGAGTTATTCCAAATGAAAGAAGCAAAAGGAAGTCCCATTAGTGTATGGGAATAAAGCTTGGAAGCTCGTTGTTTTCCTCAGTTATTTCCAACAGGTCAAGGTGGACGATATGATGACCGACCTGTGCAGATACCAGCATCTGAATACCGGACATCAAGATTATATGCAGAAGATCCAAGGTTTTGTCAATGTATTCCATATTTGTTTCATCTTCTGTTTGAGAGTGACTTGTCTGGACTTTCTTATGCAGTGAACCACATACTAAAAAGTGGAGTACATCTGCAGAATGTTTCGGCAAGGGACTGTATGAAAAAAGTCCAACAGAAAGACACTGTTTTGGAATCTCAGCTAATTAATCTCATGGCATGTCAGCGTGGTACTAACGAGTATTGGTACCGTTGTCATGGGGAATTGAAATGTATGCTAAGAAACTTAGGAACTCCTACATGGTTCCTTACTCTAAGCTGTGCTGAGTATGCTTGGGAAGATTTACTTCAATTTCTTCGAGAGGCAAATGCAAACATAGAAAATATAGAATACAAGACACCTGGAGAATTGTGCTCTTTGGATCCAGCTAATGTATGCAGGTATTTCAATCATAGATTTGAAGCTATGATGTCTTTTATCACAAACAAAAAAAATCCTCCTCTTGGAGAGGTTCTGGGTTTCTTTTGGAGAAAGGAGTATCAAGCAAGAGGTGCTCCTCACATACATATGCTGCTATGGATCAAAGATGCCCCCAAATTTGGAACAGATTCGGATGACACAGTGATGAGTTTTATTGAACAGTATTCTACACCTGCTGTTCCTAAAACACAGAACAAAAGAATTTAAAACATCAAGTATTGCAGTTTCAAACCCATCGTTGTGGAAAATACTGTCGTCGAAAGTACAAATCAAAGGACAAGTACTACACAAAATGTCGTTTTGGATTTCCACGACCAGTAACATCAAAAGGAAGAGTGAACAATTTTATGTCATCTTTGCGACATACTGTGACACGAAAATAACCGAAAAATACCGATAACTTAAGAAGAAATGAAAAGTCAAAGTACATAAATGACTATAACCCAGTCATTTTGTCCATGTGGAATGCAAACGTGAATATTCAATATGTTGCAGACAACTCCATTGCTGTGGCTCGATATGTAACTTCTTAAATTACAAAATCTGAAAAGACAGAACTAAAGGAAATGTGTAAAGAAATTTCTCAAGAAAAGAGCCTAAGCAAGAAATTGTACAGCTACAGTTTGAAGATGTTGTCTCGTCGAGAAATTGGAGCATATGAATGTTCAGATCACTTATCAATTGCAAGTCTATATGCCAAATCTAGAAATATCATTTGGGTGAGTTTAGGTCTTGCAAGAACACAAAACAGAGTTTTGAAATCTGTACAAGAAATTGAGTATTTAGCAGAGAGAGAACCCAAACAGTACAGATATTTTGAAGACAAATATGTTGGATACATACTATCCAAATAGAAGTAATCATCTTGAGAACGTTTGTCTCTATGAAGTACTGCAAAGCTATACTTTTAAGAAGAACATTACAGAAGATATCAATAAAGGAGTATATGCTGTGATTGGATCTGCAGGGAAACATCACTTGCAACGCAACTTTTACCACGCAATGCTTTTACATCGCAACTTTTACAACGCAAACAATTACAACGCATTGTGCTGGGGGCGCTCTAGGATAGGGAATAGATTTAATTTACTATCCAACACCTTCCCTACTATCCACGGGGACTGGAGTTGGAATAGTAAATTAAACTATTCACTATACAGCACCTCAAAGCGCTATGCGTTGTAAAGCATGCGTTGTAAAACTTGCGATGTAAAAGCATGCGTGGTAAAAGCATGCGTTGTAATGTCGTACATCCGATCTGAAGGATGTCTGGTGAAACAAAGAAAAGGATATTTGATTAATCATCGAAAACTGAGTTGCAAAACTCCTGACAAAAGGGAATTTTACTATTTAGCTCTTTTGCAACTCTTTAGGCCATGGCGTACAGAACAGGAACTACTTGGAGATGTTCTCAGTAATGAAGATTCATTCAACGCATCCAAAAATACTATAGAATGTCCTGTTTTTACTAATTATCTCTGTTGGAACTGGCTCTTCTTGCAGGGTCATCCCCAAACTTTTTGCTTCTTCCTCCCTTATTTTTCCTGACCCGTGGCTGTTGGCAATAGGACTCTGCGCACATTACCACTGCTGATCAGTGCTAAAGTGCATATGCTCTCTGTGTAAATTGTTATTCTGATTGGATATACATGTTTGGCATATTTGTATCACTATGAAGTCCCTAGTAAAGTGCACTGGGTGTGCCAGTGCTGGTGATGACAAATGCTACTAGTGGGCCTGCAGCACTGATTGTGCCACCCACAGGAGTAGCCCTAAAATGATGTCTCAGGCCTGCCACTGCAGTGCCTATGGGCAGTTTAGAACTGCCATGTCATCCTGGTCAGTGTCCCCACTGACCAGGCCTAACCCTTCCCTTTTTGTGCACATCAGTCACCCCTATGGAAGGCCCAAGGTACCCCCCTGGGCAGGGTGCAGTGTATGTAAAAGGTAGAGCATGTACTAGTGCAGGTGACATACTCTGGTAGTGAATGGCAGCCATTTTCGTTTTTCACTACTGTAAGGCTATCTTGCTCCATAGGTTAACATGGGGGATGCTGGCTACAGTGGTTAACAGCATTTCTTCCCATAGGAACAAGATAGGACATAAGTATCTAGTATCCCTGAACTCAGAATTTAATAACACATCTTTTAGGAAAGGTTGTTTTTAAATCTTGTGTTTGAGAACAGCACTTTTAGAAAGTTGCTGTTCTCTTGTCTGACCCTTCTGTGTGCCTGGGCCTGTTTGTGTATTGACTGTCTGGTTTGAGAGTGACAGGGGCTGGGGGATTCCCCAGGAGGCTGGATGAGTCAGCACTAGGCTGAATGACTGCAATTGCAACTGGAGTGGTGGGAGGAGTTAGCACCTGGGCTGAATAGGGCTGTGCCTGCCTCTCACAATGCTGGCTCCACCCCCCTGCTGGGCGGCTGAGGACCCTGCCCCTCACTCTGAAAGGAAAGATGCAGCCAGCAAAACAAAGTGCTCAGGATCCACCCAGAACTGGTTCAGACCGGGCTCAGGGCCCACATGCACCAAGAGAACAAAGACTTTAGGGGTATAAGTACAGGACCCCTGACAACAGAAAATTAGATCATCCTGTAAATCAAGAAGGAACCTCTGCCAAGGAGAAAGCTGAAATTGAAGAAGGAAGATTGTCCTGCTGTTGCTCTGCTGGACTGACCTGTTGCTTTGCTGCCAAGGAGAGGGGAAGGACTTTGCTGTGTGCTGTGTCCCCTGTCTTGAAGGAATCTCCAAGGGCCTGAGAAGAGCTGGCTCCCTGTTTTGAAGTCCCAGGAACAAAAGGACTTCACCCCCAGCTTCCCTGAACTCTGCTGAGAGAGTTTTGTCCTTCCTAGAGTGCTTGATCCAGTTGTGGGGCCTCTGGAAGTTGTACCTGAGCTGGGAAGCTTGAAACTAAGCTTGAGTGACTTTTGAAACTGAAAAGTGTTGCATCGCTCGCTTGCGGAGCGCATCCCCGACAGTGCGAGAAGTTTCCCGCCGCTACGGAGGTCGAGATCGGCGCAGAGACGTCGCATCCTTCGTTTGCGGGACGCACCAGACCGGTGCGGGAGAATCGAACATCGCTGCGAGTATCGTCGCAGAGCCTGTCGTCGCTGGGTGAGAACGCCACACCGCTTGCTTGCGGACCGCATCACGTCGCTGCGAGCATCGTCGCAGAATCAACGCATCGAGGAGCTGCGAGAGAGAGGATCACCGCTGGACCGCGCATCGTCGCCCCGGAGATCGTCGCAGCCCCTACGAGATCGTCGCATCGTGCCTTTGCGAGAACAGACTTCCTACGGAACCTACACATCGGAATCCATACAAGTGGCCTTCCTCCCCATACAGACCGGATTCGTCGCAACACGCCCGCTGCTGCAGCGGGGCTGTCGCATCGCCTCCCCAGGGTCTCAGGAGCAACGCATCGCTTGTTTTCCACCGCACCAGCTTCTGCTTTTGGAACTTTGTTGCAACTAAAAGGTACTGTGAGTAAACGTGACGCAACTGTGAACTTTTCACGCATCAGTAGAGAATTCTATCGCAACGTAGAGAATTCTAACGCAACCTTAAGAACTCTTTTTGAAACCATATTCTTGAACTGTGTATGTTGGATTTTTGTCATTTTGGTCTTGTGTAGTTTAGATTAAATACCTTTATTTTTCTAAACTGCTGTGGAGTCAGTTTGTGGTGTTTTCACTGTGTTACTGTGAGTGTTGGTACAAATACTTTACGCATAGCCTCTTGTTAGCCTAGACTGCTCGTGCCAAGCTACCTAGAGGGTGAGCAGGGGTTATTTCAGAGGGTTATCTCCTTGCCCTGACTAGAAGCAAGGGTCCCTATTTGGACAGTGGTACCTACCTCTGCCAACTAGAGACCCCCAGATCTAACATTGGTGGTCAGGCGGTGGGATTTGAACTTGTATTTGTACTTGACCCACAGTAATTGGTGTACATCACTAGTGAGTGCAGACCACTACGCCACCACATACTGTTTGTTTTTTTCCGGTGTCCTCCTGGAAGTATTTTTGGATATTGAGACTCTGGCTAGTGTTGCACCTGTAAAATCTTGCCAAAATGGAAGTCAACTTTTTCCACCTGTGCATCTACACAGAAGAGGAGATAAAAGCCTTTTGCAAGAAGAGGGGGCTGCCTGTGGAGAAAGGTTTCACAAGGAGGGATCTTGAGGCATGCCTGTATTCCCATGAAGTCAGAATTTGGGAAGCAACATTAGCAGATGATTCTGAGGAGGAGGACTTCTCTGATAGTGAGGAAGAGAAAGATGAGTGGCTCCTTGCTGCTGAGCAAAGGTGCAGAGAATTAGACCGGCTAAACAAGGAAGGTATGATCCGGTGGGCCTTAGCCCAGAAAGAAAAATGGGACGCTCAAGGAAGGAGCTTTGCTGAGTTGGAGGTGGAGTCCAGCTCAGATGGTGGCAGCATGTTTATGATATCTAGTGCTGAGAGAAAGGTACAAACACCCAGAGATGTGGCGCCTGACTTGATGGAGGGGATCATGTAATAAACATATTGGCATAATATAAACACAATGGAAGGGAGAAGTAGCACTAAGCAAACAGACTCAATAATTGTAAAAACCGATATCATTTAATAAATATCAGAATAATCACTTTAAAAACAATTAATAAAACAACATGAGTATAAATCAATAATACCAAAAATGAAGTAGACAACATTCATGTACAGCATATAACATACAAATTAAAAATATTATCACAGTGGCAATGTGAATTATTCGACGCGCGTTTCGGTGTTTATGGGGAACGCCTTCTTCAGGAGCCACAATTACTATCTGAAAGACATATTAGATTCATCATCATATAAGAAAGGTATATACATGTATCACATTTTTACTCAATAATCACATTCAAAGTGCTACATTCTAAATTAATGGCAAAATCTAAAAACATCTAATTGCAAAAAAACACAAAATGATAACTTAGTGCCAAAAACTCCCTGCTTGTGCAACTGGAGGGATACAGCTGAAACAAGCTACAGACTAACAGTTCTTAACATTTGAGCAGCAATAATAGTACAGGGGGAATAACCCATACCGGAACCCAACATAAAGGGCCATGGGGGAGGTGTCATACCAAGGAGCCAAACTAAAGGGTGAGCTCGACCTCGGACAGGTGATATATATGGGCCTTCAAAAAGTGGAAAAATCTAACTTGGTGGGGTATCTGTAAATTAACCCCCTCACACATAGTAACGGTTGAAATAAAAATGATAACAGTGAGGCCTAACCTATCAACCATATGTATATCTATTTAATGTGGAATGCATAATTTCTTATTTTAACCAGGTTTAAAGTATGGATAACACAACCTAGATCATTCAAACAACTTAATATGGGATATACCCTGTATCACGACTTATTCTTACCACGGCACTTGATCGCCGGTTTCTTTCAATGTGTACCTATGCAAGTTGAATGCAGTATATGCAATCAACTAGGTGGCTGGCTATCCGTGTGGATTTTGTTTCAAGCTAGCAGATCTGCAACAGGAAAAGAAGTAATAATGAGGAAAAAGAATATTATAAAAGGTACCCTGTAATTGTTGAAATGTTTCAATTAATCAAAGGGCAGTCAAAGTTGTGATGAACCATGACAAGATATTAGGCTATTGGTTATTAGTTTAAAACGGCTCGCTTGTATCTATACGATGTAAGAA
Source organism: Lissotriton helveticus (assembly GCF_964261635.1). Taxonomy (NCBI): domain Eukaryota; kingdom Metazoa; phylum Chordata; class Amphibia; order Caudata; family Salamandridae; genus Lissotriton; species Lissotriton helveticus. The sequence continues at coordinate 1,570,797,687 of NC_136067.1, forward strand.
CTTGTCATGCTAATAGGAAACTGGTCGGTAGATATATCCAAATGAATCCAGTTTGTATTAATACAACCGATGGGGAAGAACATGTAGAGAATAAAGACACACTGGAGGATTTGCTTCTGAGGCGGTCATAAAGCGGTCATGTACAATATTCAAACCAGAGCTAGGGTGTATCACAGGCAGCATGGGGTTGTATCTACCGACAAAACCCTACACCGAGGGGCAATCGTTTTGTATCACTCACAACAAAATGTACATAATATTACATTGTGATAAAACATGTGTATAGCTGATCATTATATCTTACCGGGAACAAGATCAAATAGCCGTTGCCATATTCATCTAAGTTAGAAAAGCAAGTGGTTGAAGCTTGCCGTCGTGGACTAGCTATGAAGGTGTGTGGCACCACATCACACTTATATTTCTAAAAACGAACCAAATGTGAATGAATTATCATTGCAGTAACAACTCAAATCAGATAATGCGACACACAGAGGTAGATCTTAATATCTTACCGAAATCGTGGTTAGCTGATAATGGCCGTTATTGTTTCGGTGCCAGGCAAATAGTTGATGCTAGCCGTCGCGGTAAAAACACGGGAGGGTCTTTCACCACGTCACGTTGTTACTACTCAAGTTAAGAGTGGAAAAAATAATAATAAGGAGCCCGATTAGGTTGTGGGTAGACGGTCAATATCTATCACTTTGAACTAGGATAGGATAAGTGATGAAGCGAAGAAGGGATTCTTACCGGAGGAAGGATACTCCGTTCCGAGTATGACAACCTGGGGAGCCGCGCGAAGGATAACTGCTGGCGTCCCGCAGCCGTTGAGAAAACAAACTGACCCGATGTGCTGAAGCCCGTCTGTTTATATAAGGGCCAATCAGTTTGAATAGAGCAGTGCTGTGGTAATAGAGCAACGCCTATTGGGGTGGGTCCCCTTTATGCAGATGGATGCAGTAATCCAATGGGAAACTGGAATGCCTGGTGGACGCGTCTAATGAATAACGTCTTTATACTAGAACACCGCCTCTAGAGGCAAGCTACTTCCTGCAACGGGAGAATGTAGAGGCAGTATAAAAAGAAAAGAAAATAGCTCGATGAAATAGCGCATATCGCGTGGATACGAATAATGCGTGTAGTGTGATGCAGCAAAAAAATCCTACAAAATGTATAAAATATATTAATGTTTCATTAATGTATCACCCGAGGGTGGAATTGCAATTGGAAATTGCCAACCAGGGACAACTATCGAACTGCATGAACCATGAAAACCGCCCTAGTAAACAATGGTACTCTTGGTGATTGCGAAGCAATAATACACATAGAAACTTAAACTGAGCCAGTCACGGCCCATCCCACGGCCCGTCTCAGGCGGTAATCTCCGTGGGGACAAAGAAACCACGAGAGGATATAAATAATAAGACCAAGTACATGGATCGCCTCATCACGACGCACCGCCATCAGCTGGAGGGTGAAACAGGCATTCCTTAACATGAAATTCCCTATAAGTCTGTAAACTAGGACAATCTTAACAGACTGATCAAAACTCTGTTTAAAAAGGCCCATCGACACAAATGAGCCTATTTATTGTATGGCATTCTCCCAAGGAATTTCACTATTCAATCCCCTTCTGTACGTGTCCAGAACAAAAATCCAGTAAACTTCTCTTTTTTTCCTGATTGAGCATCCACCCTTATTATCTGATGTTTTTATTTTCTCTAAGATGCGCCAGTGGAACTCATCTAGTTTGTGATTTTTGTCCAAAAAATGTTTTACTAAGGGTGCATTCAGTTTTTTTGTTTTTAATTCGGGATCTTAAATACTTTTTATGTAAGTATTTTTTATGGAGCATAGTCGTCAAGATGGCATTTAAAATACCCCATATTGAACTTACAAGTAGTTTCTTATTTTACTTCACAGATAGACTATCTACCGAATCACTACTTGTCTAATCTGAAAGTTGTTCCAATTCTTCTATCTCGAATGTAAGTCCGCTTGCGTACATCAATCATAGAATAGTGGCGTCAAGGGGTCAGGACATAGTTTATGTGCTTAATGTGCCGATTTATAGTGAGGGATCTAGACGCAATGATCCATACTGTTGTGTTTCTTTCTCTCTGCAGCTGCGGAGTAGTTTTTCAGCCGCCCAACGAATGGAGGGCAAACTGTCCGTGATAAGAGTAATTTACTTCTTCACGTGGGTGACGGGCTCGAGATACAAGGTGGGTGTACGGGTACACTCTAGAGCTAGAATCTGTAGCTACTAGCTGAAAGGGGTGTTTGCCCCCGTTTGGTAGCCTTAATGTATATTGTGGTGCTTATACCACCAGGTATCCTCTAGGATGAACCATGCTGAACAAAAGATGAAATGCTGTATCTAGATTTCATTTCACCCAGGTTTATGATCCACTGGTGTGATGGTTATAAATGTAAATAATATATCGTCTGTATTAGGATGTATACATTTAAGATAAATTTTCGTTGTATTTTCTGTTTGTAAAAAAACTGATCTGTGTGATAGTTTGTGTTAAAAAACTGTGGATATGCTGCTATGATATTCTGAGCAATAGCTGGGTTTTATTTAAAATGATATTGTGGTTTGATTGAATGTACAGGATAGTTTTAATTATGCCATGGTGAGAGTACTAAGACATATTTTATGTAATTGCAGATTTCTTGGGAATACAGACTATATTTCCTGATGAAGACGGCGATAGGCTAAATGTCCGTCGAAACGCGTTGAATTGAAGGGAATAATACTATCGATATTTGATTTAGGATTTTTGTGTATTTCCTTGTTTTAGGTGTATGAATTTGATTAGATGAATTTATGGTTTTGATTCATTCCCTTGTTATATTCTCTGTGTTCCCAAATCTATTGTGATTTTATGTATTTTTTATTAATTTTATGTGTAAATAAACTGTGCTTATTTGAACTTACTGTTATCTCATAATTTTAAACCCTATGCATTGCTCTTAGTTTCGTAGTCTCCATGGTTATATTTGTGTTTATGTTTACAATATTTGTTATCCTTCTATGTCACTGAGAAGTTGATGTCCGTAAAATTTATATACCCAAAGGGAATCTTATTTTTGACATAAAGTCTTCTGTTGGTACCCCATCCCTTTGGTTCGGGTCCCTCTCTCTTTTATTACAGACTTACATCATATAGATACAAGCGAGCCGTTTTAAACTAATAACCAATAGCCTAATATCTTGTCATGGTTCATCACAACTTTGACTGCCCTTTGATTAATTGAAACATTTCAACAATTACAGGGTACCTTTTATAATATTCTTTTTCCTCATTATTACTTCTTTTCCTGTTGCAGATCTGCTAGCTTGAAACAAAATCCACACGGATAGCCAGCCACCTAGTTGATTGCATATACTGCATTCAACTTGCATAGGTACACATTGAAAGAAACAGGCGATCAAGTGCCGTGGTAAGAATAAGTCGTGATACAGGGTATATCCCATATTAAGTTGTTTGAATGATCTAGGTTGTGTTATCCATACTTTAAACCTAGTTAAAATAAGAAATTATGCATTCCACATTAAATAGATATACATATGGTTGATAGGTTAGGCCTCACTGTTATCATTTTTATTTCAACCGTTACTATGTGTGAGGGGGTTAATTTACAGATACCCCACCAAGTTAGATTTTTCCACTCTTTGAAGGCCCATATATATCACCTGTCCGAGGTCGAGCTCACCCTTTAGTTTGGCTCCTTGGTATGACACCTCCCCCATGGCCCTTTATGTTGGGTTCCGGTATGGGTTATTCCCCCTGTACTATTATTGCTGCTCAAATGTTAAGAACTGTTAGTCTGTAGCTTGTTTCAGCTGTATCCCTCCAGTTGCACAAGCAGGGAGTTTTTGGCACTAAGTTATCATTTTGTGTTTTTTTGCAATTAGATGTTTTTAGATTTTGCCATTAATTTAGAATGTAGCACTTTTAATGTGATTATTGAGTAAAAATGTGATACATGTATATACCTTTCTTATATGATGATGAATCTAATATGTCTTTCAGATAGTAATTGTGGCTCCTGAAGAAGGCGTTCCCCATAAACGCCGAAACACGCGTCGAATAATTCACATTGCCACTGTGATAATATTTTTAATTTGTATGTTATATGCTGTACATGAATGTTGTCTACTTCATTTTTGGTATTATTGATTTATACTCATGTTGTTTTATTAATTGTTTTTAAAGTGATTATTCTGATATTTATTAAATGATATCGGTTTTTACAAATATTGAGTCTGTTTGCTTAGTGCTACTTCTCCCTTCCATTGTGTTTATATTATGCCAATAAGTTTATTACATTGTCTATTTCCCTGTATTTTGAATTGATTTTCTCCACAGGGGGTCCTTGTTATTTACATAAATTTTCCCACAGCTTGTCTGTGCAGGGCCTTTATTCGCTTACCATTGTGTATTTTTTATTTGTACAACATTTGAGCAGTAAATAATTGATTGCCCTTATTTCTCTTCCCACCTCTTTAGTCATGGCCAACATGAAAACATTTGGCTTCACTGACGAAGAGTTCGCCACATTAGTTGGCACAACAGTCCCTGTCAGCAATACCAACCTGTCTGTACGGGGTAATGATGAAGGTAAGAAACTATTAGATCTCAACAGGAAACTCATTCGCATGGAAGCCCATGGTGAGTTTATGTTGGCTTACCTTAAAACTGGTATCATTCCCAATGGGCTACGAGTACGGAATGTACCTGGCCTTTTTGTACATCATAGACCATTCTTAGAAAAATGGAGCTTAATAGCAAATAGATGTTCTCGCGACCTAATGATACTGATAGTTGCAACATCTAAAGAACTAGCTTTAGAAATAAAAAAAGAAATAGACGAATTAGAAGAGAAACTGAAACAACTCACAGGCGTAGATGAAGTGATCAAAAAGATAGAAGAATACCATAAAGAATTAGAATCCTTCAGCAATTATTTGAATAAACGTAAAACTGACAAACTCAACAAAGATAAAAGATTTTACACAGAGGAAGTGGCATACCCCTATTTAAACAAATATTTTTACCAACATAATCATTACACAGATGAGTCGAAGAATGTTCAACAGAGGGTAAATAACTTTACTGACTCATCTGACTCAGATGGAGAAGGCTCTAATGGTCCATATTATGAACCTGATGGAGGGTTTAATTCTTATACTAATTCTAGACCCCAACAACGCCCTTTTTTATCGAACAGGGGGCCTCGACGAGGTCGCCCCAGAGTGAGGTTTCAGAATCAGGGACAGTCCAGAGGGAATTTCCAAATGAACCAACACCAACACCAACAACATCAGCAGCCACAGCATCAGCAACAAGAACCCCAGTTCATAAGGGAAACCCGAAACAGGCAATACTGGGGACAAGGAATGTAATTCCCATCTTTAACCTGTCCACAGTTGAATTAGACAATCACAGTGAAGCACTGCTCTCTAAGGGTCTTTCCTTTGTACATCACACATATGTCAACACTTTTGAACTTTATAAGGATGTGGTATCATTCTTCAGAAAAATCCGATTAAAGAAGTTCTTTCAGGACAAAGAAGATAATATATACGATATAACTAAACAAAGTCAAATGAAATAGCACTACCCTCCTCTTTTACTCCTGGATTAGATCAACTAGGTCCAGAAGTAGCGGCCTTCGAATTGGTGGTTATTAAAAAACTAGAAAGGACCCTCAAATTCATTCCAAAACCTGTGTACAATCTGAATAGAAATGAATCATTAGCTTTAAAAGAATTATCTGAAAACAAAAGATTGACAATCAAAGGAGCAGATAAGGGAGGAGGTATAGTGGTAATCAACTCAACAGACTATGAGAAAAACATGAATATGATGCTCAACGATAGCTCTACATATTTAAGAATCAACTTGAATCCCATTAATAGCATCACCAGAAAGATCACTACACTCACCAATGAAGCCTTATTGAGTGGTGATATTACTACAAAGAATCATGATTTCCTGAACAGTAACAAAAATAAAACTGCTTGCATTTATGGACTCCCCAAAATGCACAAAAATGTTGAAAATCCCCCATATAGACCTATTGTGTCTACCATTGGCACCCCCACAGAACCCCTTTCCAAGTTCGTAGACCATTTTTTAAGACCACACATCCCAATGATCAAATCATATGTAAAAGACACTTGCCATATGATCAATCTAGTGGAAAACCTTGAAATCATACCAGAAAGAGATATACTAGTCACCATGGACATTGAATCTCTCTATAGCAACATTCCATTGAATGAGGCTATTAGAGCAACAGATTGGTTTATAGACAAACATCAAATCACATGTCCAAAAAAATTCCTCATAGATTGTTTGTTCATTGTTTTAACAGAAAATGTCTTTGAATTTGGTGAGGACCTCTATCGTCAACTTAGGGGAGTGAGTATGGGGGCATCGGTGGCTCCATCGATAGCTAACATTTACATGTCCCGCTTTGAAGAGAGATTCATAGACAATGAGGTGGCACCCTTCTCTGAATCAATTTCCCATTGGTCTAGATATATAGACGATATTTTCTTTATCTGGACCAATGGGGAAGACTCCCTGCTGGAGTTCTTGGAGTGGATCAATCTTACCGACAGCAATCTTAAATTCACAGCTCAATACAATGAGAAACAGGTGGAGTTCTTAGATCTGTTAATCAGAGTTAACAACACCAAACTAGAAGTGGATTTATTCGTAAAATCCACAGCACGTAACACTTTACTACATTTCAGTAGTTTCCACCCCAAATGTCAGCGGGAAAGCATTCCATTCTCCCAGTTCTTAAGAGTTTGCAGGAACTGCACCAATTTGTCTGATTACGATAAACAAGCAGTAATCATGCGTAAGAAGTTCCTGGAGTGCGGATATCCACACAGACTAATAAGAAATTCCTACAAACGGGCACGTTTTTTCGACCGAGATGCCCTTCTAGCCTCCAAGGAACAACCTGCTAAGAACCAACTGGTCTGTGTGACTACCCATTCTACAATGAACGAACGGGTAAGACAAATTATTAATGCCAACTGGCATATTTTGAACTGCAATCCATCTTCAGATTCTGTATTGCCGAAACCTCTATTTGCACATAGAAGGAACAGAAACCTAAAAGATAGGATAGTTCACTCCAAATTCAATCCCAAGCGCTCTGATATCAATTTCTCACAACGATCCATAGCGACGAATCTCCCAGTCCAGGGGACGGTCCCTTGTTCTTCCTGTAAATCGTGTAAAAACATCCTTTGTGGTGAGACATTCACTCACAATGGCTTCACAGCTAAAGCAACCGGTCTATGGAATTGTAAAACCACTAATGTGGTCTATTTCATTAACTGCCCCTGTGGCCTAGGCTACGTCGGCGAAACTTGTAGGTCAATTCAAACGCGCCTCTCTGAACATAGATCGGCGCTAAAAACAAAAAAACTGAATGCACCCTTAGTAAAACATTTTTTGGACAAAAATCACAAACTAGATGAGTTCCACTGGCGCATCTTAGAGAAAATAAAAACATCAGATAATAAGGGTGGATGCTCAATCAGGAAAAAAAGAGAAGTTTACTGGATTTTTGTTCTGGACACGTACAGAAGGGGATTGAATAGTGAAATTCCTTGGGAGAATGCCATACATTAAATAGGCTCATTTGTGTCGATGGGCCTTTTTAAACAGAGTTTTGATCAGTCTGTTAAGATTGTCCTAGTTTACAGACTTATATGGAATTTCATGTTAAGGAATGCCTGTTTCACCCTCCAGCTGATGGCGGTGCGTCGTGATGAGGCAATCCATGTACTTGGTCTTATTATTTATATCCTCTCGTGGTTTCTTTGTCCCCACGGAGATTACCGCCTGAGACGGGCCGTGGGATGGGCCGTGACTGGCTCAGTTTAAGTTTCTATGTGTATTATTGCTTCGCAATCACCAAGAGTACCATTGTTTACTAGGGCGGTTTTCATGGTTCATGCAGTTCGATAGTTGACCCTGGTTGGCAATTTCCAATTGCAATTCCACCCTCGGGTGATACATTAATGAAACATTAATATATTTTATACATTTTGTAGGATTTTTTTTGCTGCATCACACTACACGCATTATTCGTATCCACGCGATATGCGCTATTTCATCTAGCTATTTTCTTTTCTTTTTATACTGCCTCTACATTCTCCCTTTGCAGGAAGTAGCTTGCCTCTAGAGGCGGTGTTCTAGTATAAAGACGTTATTCATTAGACGCGTCCACCAGGCATTCCAGTTTCCCATTGGATTACTGCATCCATCTGCATAAAGGGGACCCACCCCAATAGGCGTTGCTCTATTACCACAGCACTGCTCTATTCAAACTGATTGGCCCTTATATAAACAGACGGGCTTCAGCACATCGGGTCAGTTTGTTTTCTCAACGGCTGCGGGACGCCAGCAGTTATCCTTCACGCGGCTCCCCCAGGTTGTCATACTCGGAACGGAGTATCCTTCCTCCGGTAAGAATCCCTTCTTCGCTTCATCACTTATCCTATCCTAGTTCAAAGTGATAGATATTGACCGTCTACCCACAACCTAATCGGGCTCCTTATTATTATTTTTTCCACTCTTAACTTGAGTAGTAACAACGTGACGTGGTGAAAGACCCTCCCGTGTTTTTACCGCGACGGCTAGCATCAACTATTTGCCTGGCACCGAAACAATAACGGCCATTATCAGCTAACCACGATTTCGGTAAGATATTAAGATCTACCTCTGTGTGTCGCATTATCTGATTTGAGTTGTTACTGCAATGATAATTCATTCACATTTGGTTCGTTTTTAGAAATATAAGTGTGATGTGGTGCCACACACCTTCATAGCTAGTCCACGACGGCAAGCTTCAACCACTTGCTTTTCTAACTTAGATGAATATGGCAACGCCTATTTGATCTTGTTCCCGGTAAGATATAATGATCAGCTATACACATGTTTTATCACAATGTAATATTATGTACATTTTGTTGTGAGTGATACCAAATGATTGCCCCTCGGTGTAGGGTTTTGTCGGTAGATACAACCCCATGCTGCCTGTGATACACCCTAGCTCTGGTTTGAATATTGTACATGACCGCTTTATGACCGCCTCAGAAGCAAATCCTCCAGTGTGTCTTTATTCTCTACATGTTCTTCCCCATCGGTTGTATTAATACGAACTGGATTCATTTGGATATATCTACCGACCAGTTTCCTATTAGCATGACAAGTTCTTACATCATATAGATACAAGCGAGCCGTTTTAAACTAATAACCAATAGCCTAATATCTTGTCATGGTTCATCACAACTTTGACTGCCCTTTGATTAATTGAAACATTTCAACAATTACAGGGTACCTTTTATAATATTCTTTTTCCTCATTATTACTTCTTTTCCTGTTGCAGATCTGCTAGCTTGAAACAAAATCCACACGGATAGCCAGCCACCTAGTTGATTGCATATACTGCATTCAACTTGCATAGGTACACATTGAAAGAAACAGGCGATCAAGTGCCGTGGTAAGAATAAGTCGTGATACAGGGTATATCCCATATTAAGTTGTTGGAATGATCTAGGTTGTGTTATCCATACTTTAAACCTGGTTAAAATAAGAAATTATGCATTCCACATTAAATAGATATACATATGGTTGATAGGTTAGGCCTCACTGTTATCATTTTTATTTCAACCGTTACTATGTGTGAGGGGGTTAATTTACAGATACCCCACCAAGTTAGATTTTTCCACTTTTTGAAGGCCCATATATATCACCTGTCCGAGGTCGAGCTCACCCTTTAGTTTGGCTCCTTGGTATGACACCTCCCCCATGGCCCTTTATGTTGGGTTCCGGTATGGGTTATTCCCCCTGTACTATTATTGCTGCTCAAATGTTAAGAACTGTTAGTCTGTAGCTTGTTTCAACTGTATCCCTCCAGTTGCACAAGCAGGGAGTTTTTGGCACTAAGTTATCATTTTGTGTTTTTTTGCAATTAGATGTTTTTAGATTTTGCCATTAATTTAGAATGTAGCACTTTGAATGTGATTATTGAGTAAAAATGTGATACATGTATATACCTTTCTTATATGATGATGAATCTAATATGTCTTTCAGATAGTAATTGTGGCTCCTGAAGAAGGCGTTCCCCATAAACGCCGAAACGCGCGTCGAATAATTCACATTGCCACTGTGATAATATTTTTAATTTGTATGTTATATGCTGTACATGAATGTTGTCTACTTCATTTTTGGTATTATTGATTTATACTCATGTTGTTTTATTAATTGTTTTTAAAGTGATTATTCTGATATTTATTAAATGATATCGGTTTTTACAATTATTGAGTCTGTTTGCTTAGTGCTACTTCTCCCTTCCATTGTGTTTATATTATGCCAATACGTTTATTACATTGTCTATTTCCCTGTATTTTGAATTGATTTTCTCCACAGGGGGTCCTTGTTATTTACATTAATTGATGGAGGGGATCGACATACACCAGGGGGTTCAGGTTTATGATGTAGTTCCAGTGGAGTGCAGTGTCCCTGAAGTAGATTGGGGGACTGGCACAGGGGACCATATTCCTAGTGGTGGGAGGGACACTCTACCAACTCTAGAAGAGAGGTACAGGGAGAGGGGTTCCCCCATGGTAGAAACCTTGGTGTGTGTGTGTGAAGACCAGCCAGAAGAGTGTGGGTTGTGTGACAGAGACAGTCAGATACTGTCTTGCCAGTCTCAGGAGAGTGGTGTGGGGTACTTGTGTGAGGCACAGGAGGGTGAGGCAAAGGGTAGCTTGGGTAGCTTGGTTAACAACTATGGGGGGCTGTGTAATTCATTTGTTGGAGAGCATATTTTAAGTCCCTGTTTTCCAGAGCTATGCCAACACCCGGTGGAGTGTGAGTTCTCTGATCCCAGAGAGCTTGCGTTGGAGGCAGACCTCTTGGTGGATTCCAGAGAGTCTGAGGAGGCATTGGGGAGTGATCCCAAAAGGAGTGGCTTAGATATCTTCCAGACCTGTGAGGTGGAAGAGGTTCAGTGTAGCCCAGTTAGGTCCCAGTGTAGTGGGAGGGGTGTAGGGGCTTATGTCCGGTCTCAGTGGAGAAGGAGTGAGAGTGGGACGGTGTGTCTCACGGTGCCCGAAACCCAGTCTCAGGGCCTGGAGGGTTCCTTAGGGGAACACCAGGTTGGGGACCTAGACTGTACTTGTAGGCCATTTGAGGAGGATCTCCTAGTGTCTGGGGAACGGGGAGTGCCTGTAACCAGGCCTCCATGAGTTCTGGTGTCTGGCAGTGGCGCTCCACTTGGGAGGGTACAGAAGTCCAGACTGAGGGGTGAGAGGGGGAAGGAGTCCCCAGTGGGAGAACCAGTGGGTCAGGGACCAGTCAGAAGGGCTGAGTCCCCAGTGAGTGACCATGGTGACTTCACTTCTGTCCTGGGGGATCTTCCAGCGCTGTCAAGTGGACAGGGGTCGGGAGATCTGCACCAGGCAGACTGTCACAGGACCCATGAGTTGTGTGTCACCCTCAAGGGGGTACTATGTGAGTCCCCAGAAGTCCTGACGTGCCAGGCAAATGCACAACCGCAGGTTTTGGTCCCTGGGTTGGGAGACCAGGTTCAGGATTTGCCTGACCTGGAAGGAAGGACATCTGTAACCAGTGTCCTGACCAATATGGTTCCCAGGGGTACCCCTCCAGTAGGGAGGGTGCAGCGCTCTGGAAGGGGATGCAGAGGGAGAGAGTCCTTGCCTCTGACCCTGGTACAACCTGAGGGGTTAAACCCTTGGTTGGGAGACCAGTTGCTGGAGGGAGGTCCTGAACTGGTAGGAAAGTTGTGTTCTTGGTTGTCTTGGTGGACAGGGTTGCCCCTGGAAGGAGGGCAGGAGTCTCACCCTGGGGGTGGACTGGGCAACACCGTTGTGTTGGCCAGGTGGGTACTGTCTACCAGTATAGGCACCTCAGTGAGTGAAGTCCTGGTGCGCCAGGCAAGTGTTCCACTGCAGGGGTTAGTCCCTGGGAGGGGAAGCCAGGTTCAGGTGTTGTCTGACCTGGAGGCTTGGGAGCCTAGGTTTGAGGGCCAGGCCCGGGGTATCCCCCCTGACCTGGAAAACCAGTTGCAGGATAGCACCCCTGAACTGGTGGATGAATGGTGCGTGACACCTGCCACAGGTACCCTGGCTATTCTAGAAGGGGGTACCACTCCAGGTGGGAGGGTACAGAGCCCCAAGGAAGAGGAGGACCGGGTGTGGGGAAGCCCACCACAGCCTACTGTCCAGCCGCCGGATACAGGTCCGGGACTGGTGAGTCAGTACCAAGATGTTAGACCTGACCTGACAAGAGAAGGAGTGGACAAAGGGTGCCAAGCACCTGGGGCTACTGCCCCCCACCCTCTGACGCCACAGAGGTTTGAGAGCCATGAGAGGCATGAGGCCTGGGTCTCATCCCTGATCACTGTTGGTGGTCACTGTGGCTTGCTGTCGGTCTGTTGGGACACACTTGTGAGTAAATTAAGGTTAGGTGCTGTACAGGTGGTGTCCACAGGTGAAGAGAAGGTTTTCACATGGATTGGCATGGTGGACTCTGAGAGTATGGATAGAGTGATCCAACTGGGTTTAGGACGGCGTAGAACAGGACTGCCTGCTGTGTGGGCCAGTTTCCGTGTTCTATCGCCTTAAGCAGGGAATCCCATCGAGGTATCGTTTGGTCTACCCTGGCTTTAGGCTGGAAGGGGGTTGTGTTGGAACTGGCTCTTCTTGCAGGGTCATCCCCAAACTTTTTGCTTCTTCCTCCCTTATTTTTCCTGACCCGTGGCTGTTGGCAATAGGACTCTGCGCACTTTACCACTGCTGATCAGTGCTAAAGTGCATATGCTCTCTGTGTAAATTGTTATTCTGATTGGATATACATGTTTGGCATATTTGTATCACCATGAAGTCCCTAGTAAAGTGCACTGGGTGTGCCAGGGCTGGTGATGACAAATGCTACTAGTGGGCCTGCAGCACTGATTGTGCCACCCACAGGAGTAGCCCTAAAATGATGTCTCAGGCCTGCCACTGCCGTGCCTATGGGCAGTTTAGAACTGCCATGTCCTCCTGGTCAGTGTCCCCACTGACCAGGCCTAACCCTTCCCTTTTTGTGCACATCAGTCACCCCTATGGAAGGCCCAAGGTACCCCCCTGGGCAGGGTGCAGTGTATGTAAAAGGTAGAGCATGTACTAGTGCAGGTGACATGCTCTGGTAGTGAATGGCAGCCATTTTCGTTTTTCACTACTGTAAGGCTATCTTGCTCCATAGGTTAACATGGGGGATGCTGGCTACAGTGGTTAACAGCATTTCTTCCCATAGGAACAAGATAGGACATAAGTATCTAGTATCCCTGAACTCAGAATTTAATAACACATCTTTTAGGAAAGGTTGTTTTTAAATCCTGTGTTTGAGAACAGCACTTTTAGAAAGTTGCTGTTCTCTTGTCTGACCCTTCTGTGTGCCTGGGCCTGTTTGTGTATTGACTGTCTGGTTTGAGAGTGACAGGGGCTGGGGGATTCCCCAGGAGGCTGGATGAGTCAGCACTAGGCTTAATGACTGCAATTGCAACTGGAGTGGTGGGAGGAGTTAGCACCTGGGCTGAATAGGGCTGTGCCTGCCTCTCACAATGCTGGCTCCACCCCCCTGCTGTGCGGCTGAGGACCCTGCCCCTCACTCTGAAAGGAAAGATGCAGCCAGCAAAACAAAGTGCTCAGGATCCACCCAGAACTGGGTCAGACCGGGCTCAGGGCCCACATGCACCAAGAGAACAAAGACTTTAGGGGTATAAGTACAGGACCCCTGACAACAGAAAATTAGATCATCCTGGAAATCAAGAAGGAACCTCTGCCAAAGAGAAAGCTGAAACTGAAGAAGGAAGATTGTCCTGCTGTTGCTCTGCTGGACTGACCTGTTGCTTTGCTGCCAAGGAGAGGGGAAGGACTTTGCTGTGTGCTGTGTCCCCTGTCTTGAAGGAGTCTCCAAGGGCCTGAGAAGAGCTGGCTCCCTGTTTTGAAGTCCCAGGAACAAAAGGACTTCACCCCCAGCTTCCCTGAACTCTGCTGAGAGAGTTCTGTCCTTCCTAGAGTGCTTGATCCAGTTGTGGGGTCTCTGGAAGTTGTACCTGAGCTGGGAAGCTTGAAACTAAGCTTGAGTGACTTTTGAAACTGAAAAGTGTTGCATCGCTCGCTTGCGGAGCGCATCCCAGACAGTGCGAGAAGTTTCCCGCCGCTACGGAGGTCGAGATCGGCGCAGCGCCTGACGCCGCTGCCAGAGACGTCGCATCCTTCGTTTGCGGGACGCACCAGAACGGTGCGGGAGAATCGAACATCGCTGCGAGTATCGTCGCAGAGCCTGTCATCGCTGGGTGAGAACGCCGCACCGCTTGCTTGCGGACCGCATCACCTCGCTGCGAGCATCGTCGCAGAATCAACGCATCGAGGAGCTGCGAGAGAGAGGATCACCGCTGGACCGCGCATCGTCGCCCCGGAGATCGTCGCAGCCCCTACGAGATCGTCACATCGTGCCTTTGCGAGAACAGACTTCCTACGGAACCTACGCACCGGAATCCATACAAGTGGTCTTCCTCCCCATACAGACCGGATTCGTCGCAACACGCCCGCTGCTGCAGCGGGGCTGTCGCATCGCCTCCCCAGGGTCTCAGGAGCAACGCATCGCTTGTTTTCCACCGCACCAGCTTCTGCTTTTGGAACTTTGTTGCAACTAAAAGGTACTGTGAGTAAACGTGACGCAACTGTGAACTTTTCACGCATCAGTAGAGAATTCTATCGCAACGTAGAGAATTCTAACGCAACCTTAAGAACTCTTTTTGAAACCATATTCTTGAACTGTGTATGTTGGGTTTTTGTCGTTTTGGTCTTGTGTAGTTTAGATTAAATACCTTTATTTTTCTAAACTGTTGTGGAGTCAGTTTGTGGTGTTTTCACTGTGTTACTGTGAGTGTTGGTACAAATACTTTACGCATTGCCTCTGGTTAGCCTAGACTGCTCATGCCAAGCTACCTAGAGGGTGAGCAGGGGTTATCTCAGAGGGTTATCTCCTTGCCCTGACTAGAAGCAAGGGTCCCTATTTGGACAGTGGTACCTACCTCTGCCAACTAGAGACCCCCAGATCTAACAATCTCCAAATGTTGAACGAGAAAATACAGCAAGAAGCTACAATTGCAGCAGAGATTGCTAGAGACAGTTCTCAAGATAGTCAAAGTTCTGCTTCGTTGAGTCAGGATCCACTAGGAGACCAATTATCCAAAATGAAGCAGCCACTGCCATGGATGAGGTGGAAAGAGCAATGGAACAAGCTCAGGAGGATGTAATAAACTTAGAAGAATTGGAAAAACAACTAAATGTTGAGCAAAAACAAATATACGATGAAGTGACAGAGCAGATTGAACATGGTTTATGTCATGAGAAAACAGAGTGCACAGGAACTGGAAAAAGTTTTCTAATTTAAGCAAATACAGCTTATCGACAGAAAATAACTGAATCGTCACTCTCTTGTGTTGTTACCGCTCCAACTGGGTTGGCAGCACATATCATTAAAGGGATTACTTTACATCGTTTATTGATGCTGCCTCTAGAGCACGAAAATAAATTAGAATACCACAAGCTATCTGGAGAAGCTTGTTGTGAAGTTTCCAGAGTCCTCAAAAAAATGAAACTTCTCATTATTGATGAGGTAAGCATGGTATCAAATTTAATACTTGCCTTTGTGCATTTAAGAATGCAACAAATTCTTAAAACAGAGTATGATGTGTTATTTGGAGGCAAACACATCATCGTTTTTAGAGATCTACTACAGCTAACTCCTGAGAAAGGACAACCATTGTTTAAAACCGTTACACATGAAGATACCAGAAAGTGCCTGGGAAGCATTGGAAATGTTAATATATGGTTATATTTCAAATATACAGAACTCACTCAAAATATGCGACAGGCAAAGGATGCTGATTATAAAAGTATTCTTGAAGATATAAGAATTGGAAAAGTGAGTGAACATGGCAAAGAAGCTTTACAGGCACGATTACTTTCACATTTGTTTCCAAAGGAAAATGTTGGTGCAGAGAATATATATAGAAAAATTGCAGAAAATAAATCAGTGATATGCTTAATGCCAACTCTGCAAGAATGTGCAATCTTCAATGAAAACATTTTGAAGTTAGAAAATCAAGAAATTATAAAATTGGAAGCTATTGATAGAATGGAGCATGAAGGAGCTACTAATATTTTGTCAGAAAAGTTAAAGCCAAAATTGGATTCTTTAGACAAATTAATATCTAAAACAGCTGGTTTAGAAAATAATCTATATGTATGTTTAAATTGTCGCATAATTTTACGACGTAATTTAGATGTGGAAAGAGGTTTAGTAAATGGAGCAATGGGTCATGTTGTTGATTTTGTGAATTACCAAAATAGAGATGCTATTGAAATTATTAAAATCAAATATGATGAAATTGAAGAAGTACAACAATTGTGTTGTTGTTCAAGTCAATTTTTGCTTGTAAAAGATTTATATGTCCACCGAAAACCGTTTCCTGTTTGTTTGGCATATGCAGTGACTAAGTTGGCAGGGTATGCTCAGACGTGAGTCCCTTGCTCACTTGGCCACTGTATTCAAGATAGCCTCACTGATGAGGATTATGAATCCGAAACCGGTCCCAGGATGCTTGTTTCCAGTCCAGGGAAGACATGGCTTGGCAGTTCGGGCTGGACTGTTCCCACGAGGCACAGGGTCAGACTGATTTGCATATGGCCATGTCTGAACTGGGGTGGCTGAGTGAGCTAAAGAATGGTGACGGATTAAACCCAGATCAGTTGACTGGGGGTGAGTGTTTGATTTGCTCAAACCCTCCGGCCATCATCCCCTTTTGTTTCGCTTTGTTCGCGCTAAGTTGGCAGGGTATGTTCAGACGTGAGTCCCTTGCTCACTTGGCCACTGGATTCAAGATAGCCTGGCTGATGAGGATTATGAATCCGAAACCGGTCCCAGGATGCTCGTTTCCGGTCCAGGGAAGACATGGCTTGGCAGTTCGGGCTGGACTGTTCCCATGAGGCACAGGGTCAGACTAAGTTGCATATGGCCATGTCTGAACTGGGGTGGCTGAGTGAGCTAAAGAATGGTGATGGATTAAACCCAGATCAGTTGACTGGGGGTGAGTGTTTGATTTTCTCAAAAGCTCCGTCCATCATCCCCTTTTGTTTCGCTTTGTTCGCCCTAAGTTGGCAAGCTATGCTCAGACGTGAGTCCCTTGCTCCCTTGGCCACTAAATTCAAGATAGCCTGGCTGATGAGGATTATGAATCCAAAACCGGTCCCAGGATGCTTGTTTCCTGTCTTGGCTTGGCAGCTCGGGCTAGACTGTTCCCATGAGACACAGGGTCAGACTGATTTGCATATGGCCATGTCTGAACTGGGGTGGCTGAGTGAGCTAAAGAATGGTGATGGATTAAACCCAGATCAGTTGACTGGGGGTGAGTGTTTGATTTGCTCCAACGCTCCGTACATCATCCCCTTTTGTTTCGATATGCAGTGACTATTTATAAATCTCAAGGTTTAAGTGTAGATAGTGCTTTGGTGAATATTGGAAGTACTGTGTTCAAGGAGGGTATGGCATATGTTGCTTCATCTCGAGTCAGAACTTTAGCTGGATTATATTTGATTGATTTTGATGAGACAAAGATTAGTGCAGATCTAAATTGTGTGAAAGAGTATAATAGGTTAAGAAGAGAATATGCTTCAAATTTACCTCAATATCCTTTATTTGAAAAGGTTGTGGTAGGTCGAAAAAGAAGATTTGAGGAAAATTGTAGTGAGGTTGTAGACAAAAGAAAAAAATGGATGATCCAGTAATTGCAAGCAAAAAGAAAAAGGATAGTATTGAAGAGGTTGTTGGATTTCAGTTTGAAAACAGTTCTGGTGTCAACTGCTATGCTAATGTAGTGGGTAATGTTGTTTTCTTTCTTCAAACTTTACAGCAACAGATTGTTGAAAATCACGATCAAAGATTTTGTTGTTTGTTGAAGTCTGTCTTTGAGAAATGTAGCAGTAATAAAACAAAAATAGAAAGTCTTTCTAATATTCGAAATGTTTTAGACATATGTTCTGGAGTAAATCAATTTTCGCAGAATATTCTGCAAGATTGTCAGGAATTTCTTATGTATATGCTTGTTGTATTGCAAGATGAAGGTATAGATATTGAAAATATATTTGGTGTGTCTTATAAATGGCAACATGACTGTGATAATTTTTCGTTTTCAAGTAGTACTGAAATAGACACTGAAAGATTTATATATTTGACATTACCAGACTGCAAATCAGTGACTTTTAATAATCTAGTTAGGGAAGCAAATCAAAACATGGTCTGTACCCAATGTAACTCAGAAATGTTATCAACATTATTTATACAAAGATATGGACAGTATATAATTTTAATGCTCCAACGATGCAGACCTGATGGAACAAAATTGACAACTTTAATTAAAAAGTGTGTGGCTTCTCAAATATCAATTTCAGGAAGAACTTTTTTAACTGTAGCAATTATTTTCCATGATGGTTCTTCTACAACATCAGGACATTATACAGCTTACTTAAAATGTGCAAAAGGCTGGACTCATTGTAATGACACTCAATTGACTGTTAAACAACGTTTGCCTTTTGACTTACCAAATTAAACCTAGTGTTTTTACAACCCACATTTTAGGGAAAACAATTGGCCTAGGAAGATTAGTACTGTAAAAAAAGGTTAATCTGCTGTTGAGAATTACTTTGTAAGTGAGGGTGATCAAGATAAAAAAAACGTGTACTTGTCATAGAGGTAGTGTAAGTGTATCACATAGTGAGTGATATGAGTATTGCAGGAAATGTTGATCATGAGTGAGGCAGAGGTGTTTTAGATTTGTTGTATTTGTTGGAGATGTTGGTGACATTTTTTATTCCCTTGCAGAGGTTTCTTTTACTGGTATACAGCTCCTTGGTAAGATAAAGGATGAGCAGAGTGTGATCGGCATACCAGATGATGTTGAGGTTCTGATAGCATGCTATTAGTTTAAGGTTCTATTTTCATGATAAATAGCATTGAGTGGAGGTATAACCATTGTTAGATGGTCCAAAGGATGTGGGTGCTTTTGTTTCAGAAGGTCGGGAAACGGACGTTTAAGAGAACTATTAAGTAACTTCCAAACTAAGGGGGTCATTAGGATGCCGGGCGGATTGCGTCCGCCAGGCTGGCGGTAGCCACCGCCGGCCTGGCGGAGGCAATCCACCCGACATCCATTGCCCAATTCCCCCCACCATATTAGGATGGCGGGGGGGACCGCGGCGGTGTGGAACACCGACCGCCTGTTTTCCGCCCCGGCCGCCTTGCGGCCGGGGAGGAAAATGATTAATATGGTGGTGGTGTCTGTTAGACACCGCCAACCATATTACTATGGGCATTTTGACAAGCCTTTCCGTGGAGGCAATGCCGCCACGGAAAGGCAGGCGGTCTTCACTTTGAGGGCCCCCTGCGGGCCCCCAGAGTGAAGGTGGGTAGGGTCATGCACACGGGGGGTACCTGTGGTACCCCCCCCCCACATTTGCATTCACAAAGTAGCAGGCACCGCGCAGTGCCTGCCGCTTTGTTGATGCAAATGCTGCAATGCAATTTTTGTATTGTGGCGGGCGGAGAAGAGAGCTCCGCCCGCCACAATACAGAAAATACAGGATGTGCCTGCCACTGTGGTGGGTACATCCTAATGCCCCCCACGGGACCCCCGCCCACATGGCTTACCGATAGGATGGCGGGCACGCAAAGTCCGCCTGCCACCCTAATGACCCCCCAAGGATTTCGCAGATACTATTTGGCCATGAGGAATAGTATCACAAACAAATGACTATTTCGGGTAAATGTTATTAGTATATGTTTGGACATTACTTTATTTAGAGTGTATAAGAAAGAAATAGTAATGTTTTGTAACTTTGTGATTGTTCTTCACATTCCTTACTTACATAAGAAATTCCTGTTTGAAAAAGACATTTAAGATATGTTTTTTACTAATTGTTACATTGTTAATGAAAATGATGAATGGGTTTTTTAAACACAATCTTTTTTGATTGTGTTTTTTTTTGCCCGCTGTCATATGATGAGTTGTATTGAACTCACTACTGTTTTTAATGAAATTCAATATATTCTGAGAACAGCAAAATAAAACATATAACATATTGTACAAATTATTTTGTATTTTGTATTGTGAAATATATATTATAACTCAATTGTTTATTCTCTTCCACAGATATTATATTTATAAGGTAAGTACTACAAACAAAAAATACTTGTTCATCACTTTCTTACTTCTCTTTCTTTCTATCCTTTCTTCACTCTCTCTCTTACTCCTTTACCTTTCGTCATCTCACTCCCCTTCATTCACCTTTACACTCCTTCTCTCACCATCAGTACTCTTCCTTCACCCTCACTCATCTTGTCCAACTCCTTCTTTCCCCTTTCTGTCCCTCACTTGTCTTTTCTATCTTCCTCCATCACTACCCTTGTCTTGCTGTATGAATCAGTCTCTTCTCACTGCCCCCTTACTCTCTTTCCTTCACATCATTCCACAGTGACCTTCACTCACTTCAATTCTTTCACATAGTCACTCCCTTTTGTTCACTCCCGTTTCTTCCATCCGTCTCTAAGTCTGTTCCTCTGTCAGTTAGTATAACTGATTTACTCCCTTACAGTCCGTCACTCTCCCTCTGTTTCTCTCTTTTACTATCTCCCTCTCTCTCCAACAGTCTTCCTTTTCTTTTCTCTCTCATTCCATAAATCCTTCTCTTTTACTTACTTCTTTTTTCTTTCTCTTAATATGCTTCTTTTTCCTTCACTTCTCTTTCCTCACCCTTATATCCCTTCACTCACTGTCACTGCCCTTCATTCAATCTAAGTCCTCTTCCCCCACTTCATGTTCTCCTCACTGTGCATCAGTCCTATTCCCTTTCTCTTGCTTCTATTCTCTCACTCACCCTCACTCTCTTTCACTTACTCCATCTGACAATATCCTTCCCTTATTCCCCTTTCACTCAGTCTAACCACTTCACTCCCTGTTAGTTATTCGTTCTCCCTCTCTTTCTCTCTTACTCTCTCCCTCTCTCTCTCTCCTTCACCCTTCCTTTCTTTCCCTTTCTGTTTCATTCACTCCTACTTTCTTTTGTATTGTGAAATATATATTATAACTACATTTTTTATTGTCTTCCACAGATACCATATTTTTTTTTAAAAAGTTTTAAAATCTTGTCATTATTTATAAGGTAAGTTTGACAAACAAAAAATACCTTTTCATGACTCTATTATTTCTCTTTCTCTCACTCCCTTTCCTCACTCACCTTCCTTTTCTTCATGTTACTCTCCTTCTCTCATTCTCCTTACTCCCCTTCATTCACCTTCACACTCCTTCTCTCACCATCAGTACTCTTCCTTCATCCTCACTCACCTTGTCCAACTCCCTCTTTCCCCTCTCTGTCCCTCACTTCTCTTTCCTATCTTCCTCCATCACTACCCTTGTGTTGCTGTATCGCGCAGTCTCTTCTCACTCTCCCCTTACTCTCTTTCTTTCACATCATCCCTCACTCTCTTTCACTCACTCCACTTGTCTCACTCCCCCTCACTCTTTTTTTCCTCACTCCATCTGTCAGTCCCCTTCCCTTACTCCCCTTTCTGCATTCACTTTTTCTAACTCCCATTCCTTTAGTCCCTTACTCCCATTCACTCCATTTCTCTCTCCCTCTCTCCCTCTGTCTCATTCAGTCTAACCACCTCACTCCCTGTCAGTCACTTGCTCTCCCTCTCTTCCTCTCTCACTCTCTCTCTGTCTTTCCCTCACCTTTTCTGTCTTTCTCTTTCTGTTTCCTTCACTCCTACTTTATCCCTCAGTCCCCTTTCCTCTCTCTTAATCTCCTTTCTTCTCTCTCATTCCCCTTTCATCACTCTTATACTCATTCTCTCACTGTTAGTGCCTTTCACTCACCCTCAGTACTTTTCCCTCACTCCCCTTCCCTCACTCTCCTTCCTTCACTCCTCTTTTCTCACTCCCTCACTCAATCTCATTTACTCCCCTTTGTTTATTTCTTCCCTCACTTTTTTTCTTCCATGTTTCTCTCCCTGTCTCCCTTTCTCTCACTCATTCTAACTGCCTCACTCCTTCTCAATTGCTTGCTCTCCCTTTCTCTCATTGTGTCTAACTGTCACTGCCCTTCATTCACCATCACTCCCCTTCCCACACTCCACTTACTTCTGTCTGAAATTCTCACCCTTTCACTCCCCCTCGCTCTCCTTCTCCTTCTCTCATTCCCATTTTCTAACTCCCTCTATCCCCTCACTCCACTTCTCTCTCCCTCACTCCACATCTCTCACTTTCTCTTACCCCCTTTTCTCAAACTTATACCCCTTCTCTCCCATTCCTTTAGTCTCTCACTCGTCTTCTGTACATTTTTCTCTCCCTCTCTCCCTGTGTCTCACTCAGTCTAACCGCTTCACTCCCTGTCAGTCACTCGTTCTACCTCTTTTTCTCTCTACTGTCTCCGTCTCTCTCTCTCTCACTCATTCATCCTCTCTTTCCTTTTCTGTTTCCTTCACTCCTCCTTTATCTCGCAGTCCCTATTCCACTCTTCAAATCTCTTTCTTTTTCTGTCATTTCACTTTTGTCACCCTCAAACCCTTTCTCTCACTGTTACTGCCTTTCACTATTCTTCACTCCCTCACTCCCCTTTCGTCACTCTCTTTCCTTCACTACTTTTTAATGACTCCCTCACTCCATCTTACTTACTCCGTTTCGTTCACTCCTTCTCTCTCTTTTTTTCTGTATGTTTCTCTTCCTTTCTCCCTCTGTCTCATTTATTCTAACTGCCGTACTCCTTCTCAGTCCCTTGGTCTCCCTCTCTGTTACTCTTTCCCTCTCTCTTCTTTACTCTTTATCTCCTTTCTTCTGTTTTTCTACCATTCCCCTACTCTCTCTAACTCACTTTCCTTGTCTCTTAATTTTGCTTTTTCTCCCTCATTTTCCTTCCATCACCCTCATACCCCTTCTCTAACTGTCACTGCCCTTCACTCACCGTCACTCCACTTCCCTCACTACATTTCCTCCTGTCTGTATCTCACCCCTCTTGTCCTTTCCGCTCTCTTTCCCTCACTCTCGCTCACTCTCCCTCACTCTCCCTCACTCTCCTTCACTCATTTAAATCCTCAGTCCCGTCCCTCACTACGCTTTCCTAAGTCCCTCCATTCCCTCACTCAATTTCTCTCTCCCTCACTCCCCACTTCTCACTTTCACTTACCTCCCTTTTATCATCCTCATACCCCATCCTTCGCCATCACTCCACTTCTCTTACCTTCACTCACCTTACCCTACCCTATTTCCCCCTCTCCATCCCTTACTCCCCTTCCCTGTCTCCGCCCCCGCTCCACTTCTCTCACTCCCCCTCCCTCACTCTCCTTTCCTTACTGCCCTTCCCTTACTTTTTCACTCCCCTTAACCCCCTCTCCTACCCTTAGTCCCCTTCTTTCAGTCACTCTTTGACTCCCCTTTCCTCACTCACCATACTCCCCTTTCCTCACTTATTCCCTCAGTCCCTTCCTCCCCTTCACTCAGTCATTTCAGTCATTCATTTATACACTACACATTCATTCAAAAAATGAATGACACAGTGTGTAAGAAATACAGCTCTTTTTGGAGAAGTGAGTAACAGCCTGATTCATCAATCTCCCGTTTTGCAAGCCCCTAATAGTGATTCATAACAAATCGCTATTAAGGACTTGCAAAACGGGATTCATGTAGGAATTGCTAAATAAATAGCGATTCCTACACATTCCTTATTTGCGAGTAGCAAATTGCTAATCGCAAATAAGGAATAACTCCCCATTCATTTCTATGGGCCAAAAGGCCCATAAGAATGAATGGGGAGTATTCCTTATTTGCGATTAGCAATTAGCTAATCGCAAATAAGATAGCGATTTAAAGGGTGCCAGGGGTGTCCAAAGGACACCCTGTAGCACCCCTTAAATGCAAATTGAAACAGGTGTTGCGCACACACATGTCCAAAGGACATGTGTGTGTGCAACATGCAACTTAGAAAAATGCTTTTAAAAGCATTTTTCTAAGTTTTTGCTATTTACAGAGAGGTCTGACCTCTCGGTAAATAGCGGCCCAAAATTGCATTTTTGCAATTTTAAAATGCTTCATGAATTGAATTTAAGGAATCTCAAATAGAGATTCCTTAAATTCAATTCTTCGCAAATGTGCGAATTCTTAAATAGCGAATTTTTCATTTGGGATGATGAATCCCAAATGCAAAAATTGCACTCGCAAAAGGCAAGATTCTGAGAATCTTGCCCTTTGCGAGTGCAATTTAGCTTGATGAATCAGGCGGTAAGTTCTGAAAAGAACTTTTTTTTGTTTTGTTGTTTTATATATATATATATATATATATATATATATATTTTCAAACAGGAACAGGAAACTGGAACAGCAAAACTGTTCAACAGGAACAAAGTAAATGAAAAATAAAAAAAAATCATCTCCTCTGGGAGCATTGGTGGACTTGAATTCTGCGTTCAATCAGATTGAGGCTCTGCTCCCCGTAGGTGATTATTTCATTGCACATGTTGCATCTCATGTGCACGGAACTCAGGAATGGCCTTATATCCAATTGTGAGTTGGATGGTGAGGCATATGGTGATGCTGTCGATGTGCTGGAAGGTGGAATCTGATGTTCTTGGTCATCTGATTCTGAAGAGGAATCCTGTCTTTGTGCCATGTTTTCAAATCTCTGTGGAAAGCTGGAAAGATTCTTCTCCCTAGAGAGTGAAACAGATAGTGATGTCATCAGTGATGTCATTTGAGATGTCATCAGTGATGTCACTGACCATGTCATGAATGATGTAATATGTGACAACATCAGCAGTGGATTGCGGGAGCACGAAATATAGTTAGTACAACTAACTATATAGGAGCAATTTCAATGGTTTTGTATGAGTGAAATGTCAAGCTAACTATAACCCCCCTAAAACTTATAGGTTTTTGAGTGAATATATATATATATATATATATATATATATATATATATATATATATATATATATATATACCCCCGCTGTAACATTGGACTATCCAGCATTTCCCTGTTGCACCGCAATTCCGAGGGTCCATGACGGTGGACTATGGGATTTGGAGTCCTGTCCTACTCGTGGGACTCCACATAGCCGGGCATTTGAACTACAAAGGGCGGAGCGGGTGTGTGAGTGCAAGACACATAAAGGAGGGACTTACAATCAGCGTGTGTCAATACCGATTTGGTTGCTTTGGGCGCTGAGGAAGGCAGAAGTGCTGCCGAAATGCATTCGCATGTTCAAGATTAAAAAGGCTTCCAAACGGTTCCTCCAGGGTCTCTGCCTCGTTTTTCCTCGGAAGAAGTGGGTTGTGTGCATCAATTTGCGTCAGCCAGAGACGCTTTCCAGAGATCCCTACCTCGTTTAGGGCACCTGACTTCACTGGTACCTGGACTGTCGCAGTTCAATTTGTTTACCAACGGTGGTTGGATGGTCAGGAGTCCGCCACGAAATCTGGGAGGAAATAAGGCAGTTTTGAGATTATTTAATCTCATGCCGGGCAGTGTAATTTCTACACAGTCCCTGCTCATTGGACTCCTGGGCTGACTGGCTGAGATGGTACGGAGGACCGGAGGAGGTACTTTGCAATGTTGAAACCAAAGCAGGAACTTTCATCCCCTCTTCAATTCGGGCTCATGCTGTTCCCCACACCCCCGCTGTAACATTGGACTATCCAGCATTTCCCTGTTGCACCGCAATTCCGAGGGTCCATGACGGTGGACTATGGGATTTGGAGTCCTGTCCTACTCGTGGGACTCCACATAGCCGGGCATTTGAACTACAAAGGGCGGAGCGGGTGTGTGAGTGCAAGACACATAAAGGAGGGACTTACAATCAGCGTGTGTCAATACCGATTTGGTTGCTTTGGGCGCTGAGGAAGGCAAAAGTGCTGCCGAAATGCATTCGCATGTTCAAGATTAAAAAGGCTTCTAAACGGTTCCTCCAGGGTCTCTGCCTCGTTTTTCCTCGGAAGAAGTGGGTTGTGTGCATCAATTCGCGTCAGCCAGAGACGCTTTCCAGAGATCCCTACCTCGTTTAGGGCACCTGACTTCACTGGTACCTGGACTGTCGCAGTTCAATTTGTTTACCAACGGTGGTTGGATGGTCAGGAGTCCACTACGAAATCTGGGAGGAAATAAGGCAGTTTTGAGATTATTTAATCTCATGCCGGGCAGTGTAATTTCTACACAGTCCCTGCTCATTGGACTCCTGGCCTGACTGGCTGAGGTGGTACGGAGGACCGGAGGAGGTACTTTGCAATGTTGAAACCAAAGCAGGAACTTTCATCCCCTCTTCAATTCGGGCTCACGCTGTTCCCCACACCCCCGCTGTAACATTGGACTATCCAGCATTTCCCTGTTGCACCGCAATTCCGAGGGTCCATGACGGTGGACTATGGGATTTGGAGTCCTGTCCTACTCGTGGGACTCCACATAGCCGGACATTTGAACTACAAAGGGAGGAGCGGGTGTGTGAGTGCAAGACACATAAAGGAGGGACTTACAATCAGCGTGTGTCAATACCGATTTGGTTGCTTTGGGCGCTGAGGAAGGCAGAAGTGCTGCCGAAATGCATTCGCATGTTCAAGATTAAAAAGGCTTCTAAACGGTTCCTCCAGGGTCTCTGCCTCGTTTTTCCTCGGAAGAAGTGGGTTGTGTGCATAAATTCGCGTCAGCCAGAGACGATTTCCAGAGATCCCTACCTCATTTAGGGCACCTGACTTCACTGGTACCTGGACTGTCGCAGTTCAATTTGTTTACCAACGGTGGTTGGATGGTCAGGAGTCCGCCACGAAATCTGGGAGGAAATAAGGCAGTTTTGAGATTATTTAATCTCATGCCGGGCAGTGTAATTTCTACACAGTCCCTGCTCATTGGACTCCTGGGCTGACTGGCTGAGGTGGTACGGAGGACCGGAGGAGGTACTTTGCAATGTTGAAACCAAAGCAGGAACTTTCATCCCCTCTTCAATTCGGGCTCACGCTGTTCCCCACACCCCCGCTGTAACATTGGACTATCCAGCATTTCCCTGTTGCACCGCAATTCCGAGGGTTCATGACGGTGGACTATGGGATTTGGAGTCCTGTCCTACTCGTGGGACTCCACATAGCCGGACATTTGAACTACAAAGGGAGGAGCGGGTGTGTGAGTGCAAGACACATAAAGGAGGGACTTACAATCAGCGTGTGTCAATACCGATTTGGTTGCTTTGGGCGCTGAGGAAGGCAGAAGTGCTGCCGAAATGCATTCGCATGTTCAAGATTAAAAAGGCTTCCAAACGGTTCCTCCAGGGTCTCTGCCTCGTTTTTCCTCGGAAGAAGGGGGTTGTGTGCATATATATATATATATATATAAATATATTTTTAATAATGTTTTAAATATTTTAGCATTAAGAGGAATTATTATTTTATAATAATATTAAGTGAATATATATGTTTAATTATTCCTCTATGCTATCCAACACTTTCCCTACTGTTGCACTCGCTGGAGTGGGAATAGTAATGTTTACCCCTACGCTATCCGAAACTTTCCCTACTGTTGCACTCACTGGAGTGAGAATAGTAATTTTTACGCCTACGCTATCCACCTCTTTCCCCACTGTTGCACTCTCTGGAGTGGGAATATTAATTTTTACCCCTACGCTATCCAACCCTTTCCCACTGTTGCAGTCATTGGAGGGGCAATAGTAATTTTTACCCTCCCGCTGTCCAACGCCGTCCCTACTGTTCCACTCCTGGAGTGGGAATAGAAATTTTTACTTTCCCGCTATCCAACACTTTCCCTACTGTTGCACTCACTGGAGTGGGAATAGTAATTTTGACCCACCCGCTATCAAGCACTTTTCCTACTGTTGCACTCACTGGAGTGGGAATAGTAATATTTACCCCTACGCTATCCAACGCTTTCCTTACTGTTGCACTCACTGGAGTGGGAATAGTAATTTTTACCCTCCACTATCCAACGCTTTCACTACTGTTGCACTCACTGGAGTGGGAATAGTCAATTTTACCCTCCGACTATCCAACACTTTCCCTACTGTTCCACTTACTGGAGTGAGAATAGTAATTTGTACCCACCCGCTATCCAACAAATTCTCTACTTTTCCACTTGTTGGAGTATGAATACTAATTTTATTCTCTTAGGTAAGTAATGTTTTTTATTTTGTGCATTTAATATAATGTAAATTATTAATTAACATAAAAAGTATTACTTTAATTATTTAAATGATGATATATTATTTATTTTTATTTTTATATAATAGGTTTATTTATATATGTAAATATATTTTAATAATGTTTTAAATATTTTATAATTAAGATGAATAATTATTTTATAATATTATTATGTGAATATATATGTTAAATTATACCTCTCTGCTATCCAATACTTTTCCTACTGTTGCACTCATTGGAGTGGGAATAGTAATTCATACCCTGCTGTTGCACTCACTGGAGTGGGAATAGTAATTTATACCCCTACGCTATTCAACTCTTTCCCTATTGGTGCGCTCTCTGGAGTGGGAATAGTAATGTTTATCCCTACGCAATCCAACACTTTCCCTACTGTTGCACTCACTGGAGTGGGAATAGTAATTTTTACCCTCCCGCTTTACAACGCTTTCCCTACTGTTCCACTCGCTGGAGAGGGAATAGAAATCTTTACTTACCCGCTATCCAACACTTTTCCTACTGTTGCACTCACTGGAGTGTGAATAGTAATTTTTACCCCTACGCTATCCAACGCTTTCTTTACTGTTGCACTCACTGGAGTGGGAATAATAATTTTTACCCAACCGCTATCCAACACTATCCCTACTGTTCCACTCACTGGACTCGGAATAGTAATTTGTATCCACCCGCTATCCAACAAATCCTCTACTTTTGCACTTGTTGGAGAGTGAATACTATTTTTTCCCCTTAGGTATGTAATATTTTTAATTGTGTTATATTTAGTGTAGTGTATTTTATTATTAACATAAAAAGTATTACTTTAATTATTTAAGTTATTATATATTATTTATTTTCATATTTATATTATAGGTTCTTTTATATATATATATGTAAATATATTTGTAATACTATTTTAAATATTTTATAAATGAGATGAATAATTATTTTGTAACATTATTAAGTAAATATATGTCACAAAAATACTTTTTTTTACATTATATTTATTATTTTTACATTTAGTTTTTTTACATTATTTTAACTATGTTTTATTTAATTGTGTTTATTATTTAATTAATTTTATATTATTTTTAATAAATTTGATACATTTGATTATTTAGTTAACTATATTTTAAATATCGATATTTTGTATTCAATATTTTAGTACTAACCTGTTTGTACATAGGGATTCTATATTCTGTCCCTCAATATTTGGTCACTGATCCGGCAAAAGCATACTGGCTGGATACACAAAATCACAGCCAGCCACACGGTCCCAACAAGAAGCAGGAGGCCTGAAAATAAAGAACGCATGAAGGCCTATGGCAAAAGCACACTGGCCGGAAACACTAAATGGTCACCAGCCACATCGTCACTCACAACAGGAGGCCTGTAAAACAAAGAGCACAGTACCTGCATGGCATGGACTGGTGCAGTCCGTGCTGTGCACATACTGGGATGCACCCCATGGCCAGAGACAACAGGGCCCCCCTGTTTCTTCTCTACCACTGTTTCCATTGAGTAGGAGCCACCATGAAAACCGTGGCACAGATGAAGCTAATAATATGCTTGGCAGGTCTGCACCATTTCCGTCAAGCATATTGCAGCCTTAAGACCGCCGTACCACCATCAGGGATCTCGGATCTCTGGCGGTTGGAGCAGTGCAATGGTGATCCAACTGCCCTAGTTGTAATAGGGTGGTCGAAAGACCACCACCACCACTCCTCCAGATCACCAGACTCATAGTCAGGCCCTAAATTGGATAATACTAATGCTTATATGGTAAATTATAGAAAAATAAAATAATAGCAACCAAGGCATTAGAACCAAACAAATCGAAAACCCATCATAAGGAAAAGCAAATGATTACAAATAATAGACATGAATGACTTGAACTTTGTCAAAATTATTAACGCTAATCAAGTAAAAAAGAAAATAACTAAAATCTTGTGAACCCTTCATCCAATCCCGATTTGTGGAAATACTTTTAATGTTAAATATAATCAAAATATGTTATTATTTTCAGTACTAGGAACAGAAACCTTGGGCTGGTTTAGTTGAAGTTTAAAAATAGAGTGACGCTATAAAAATTGATTTCAGAAGTGATTTTTCTATTAGTACTACAACTAAAACGAGAAGAAGAGGACAATAGAGGAAGGCATGTAGGGGGAATACTTGGCAGAAGAAAAGAATGTACAGAATAGGACACCCAGAGAAAGTGCAATAAAGTAGGATCTTTGGGTCAGAAGAAAGAAACACATTTTTTAAAATGGAGAAAGTAGGGTGTTTTTGAAGTGCCCTATCTGCTTCAGGAAACATAACAACAACAAAATAAAACGTTAGAGGAAGCAGAAGGAGGTAAAGGAGAGGAGAAGGAATGTTTTAGGGGAAAAAATGTAGAAAGAGGGGAGGGGGGCATTGAGGAAACCTTCAATGAAACAAAGTAAATTAATTTCAAGATCTACTACATTCACTCCAAATACAAAATGCCATCTATCTAAAATTAAGACTATTGTCATCAGTTGACATGGTTTCTTATTATTGAGAGCATTTATCTTTCAAATCACAGACAAATAATAAAACAATTTTATTTCATAGTGCTTCCTAGATGTAAAAGAACTACATTCAACACATTTAAGCTGCAGACTCCAAAATGCCAAAAGTATTGCTCTACTAAATCATTAGAAATTTTTCAAGGGAGAATGAGTTCAGACGTTTTTTGCGTGTGTAATAACTTACATATTTTCCCAATGGTAATACACCGAATTCTCCACACAGCTTTGCTTCTGAAATAATTACTTACCGGTAAATGTCATTACCCCGATTAAGGTCCAGCAGTGGTTTCATTACTCCCTCATAGAACATCCTCTCTTCATCCCAGTTCTAACTGTATGTGGTTTTCACAATCCAACAGAATAAGCTTGACACGAAAACTGCAAGGAAATCAAACGTAATAAATTATACTGATTTCATTGATGTTTTCACAACACCACCAGCAAAATTGTCAATAGAAGTATGCAAGACATCCAGATGACAGTGCTCAACAAAAGTGTAATGAGAGTGACAAGTGGCAGCCCTGTAGACTTTTTGAACAGACACACCCACCGCCTCAGCCCAGGAAGCCGAAACAGACCATACAGAGTAACCTTGGACTTGACCTGGAGGATCCAAACCCAAGGATTGATAGGCCTGATGAACCACCTACAGCACCCATCTGCTGAGATTGGAAGTGGTCAGCTTCTTACCTTAAAGGACAATAACAAAGGAGAGTAACAAGCAATTGGAAAGCCGAAACTCCTTGGTACATTGCAAGTAAATCTGGAGGGTCCTCCTGATGTACAAAGATGATGGCACCAGAGCATCACATCCTTCTTAGGAAATAGGGAGAACTACTTCCTGTTTTAAAAGAAATCTGGATGAAACTGTAGGGACAAAGGTTGGATCCAGCCATAATATCGCCTTATCAGAATGGATAAAGCACCTAATTCACATAATCTGCGGGGCAAAGTAATGGTCAAAAGAAAAGTCCCTTTAGCCCGCACCCGCATTAAACTTGCCTTACCAAGGGGTTTAACAGGAGCATTTGTAGCCTTTGCAGCACAGTAGACATATTCCCATGAATGAACAATAACCAGTGTCACTGGGCGATGAAGCCAAAAGCTTTTAAGCAGATGGATCTCAAGAGGAAAGATAGACTCCATTTCCTCTTTAGAACCACAACAGTTTTAATTGCTGCCACTTAGCCACTAACGTAGAAGGGGCAAGCTTCTTCAAAAACCTTCAAAAACCCAGCAGCAGCCTGGGGAGGAGGGGAATCAGGGGGGGATGCACAAAAAAACCTGGGGGCCAAGAAACCGGAAATGTATCCACCACCCAAGTCTGTGGGCAAGCAACAAAAGAAAGGGAAACCAGACAGTCGTAATTGGCAAGGGATTTGTCCCAGTGGGCAAACAAATGATTGATGAGAGGCTTGAGATGTAGACGAGCCCAGTGAACCACAGCAGCAGTGGACGGCATCAGTCCCTGAAATTTCAGCCAACATCTGTCTGGGACTGACTGCTGGGACAAGAGTGCACTCAGGTGTGTGTAGGTTGAGTGTCTCTCCATGATGATAGCAGAAAGACTGCCCCCAACTTCATGTCGAAAATTGAACTGATGACCAGCAAATGCTGAATAGTTGTCAGTTGTGATATCAAGAAGTTCAGTCTGAATCCCAACTGTTGAAGTTGGGCAATTGTTACTTCAACTGCTGTCAGTGCCTTAGGAAAAGAGGAAGTACAGATTAGACAATCATCAAGGTAAGGGTAACCTGAAAACATGTTAAAGCTGTAAACGCCCACCACTGAAGCCATTACCTTGGTGAAGGTTCGAGGAGCTGTTGAGAAACTGAATGGCAAAAAACACTAAAAATGAACTTAGTTCACTGCAAATCTTAGAATATTTTGGCTGCCAGTGTGGGTCGGCATGTGAACATTTGCCTCCTCTAAATCCACAGTTGCAAAAAATCAGCGTGCTCAATAAGGGGCATTATAGACTGTAAAGCGTTCATCTGAAATGGTTCTAACTTCACCAACTTCATTAGATTTGTCAGAGCCAGATCGGGCAGAAAGAACAATCTGGCTTGCGGACTAAGAAGAAAAGTGAGTAAAACCCTAGACCCTACTCAGCTGGTGGTACTCACGCAATAGCTTTTTTGAGAAGCAGCTTTTCCACCGCGGTCAAAATCGCATTCTCTCTTTTGATTGTCTCTTGATAACAGAGTAGCATGGAAATTTCCTGTAGATGGAAGGCCCAAAAAAAGGGATCTAATAACTGTGCTGTTTGATGGAGAGAACCCATTAATCCAATATTCTTCAAGCCACGAGTGCAGAATAAATTGAAGCCTGGTCAGAGGACCTGTCTACTTTCTTTACATTTGCCCAGATAGTAATGTAGACCAGAGGAAGACTCGCTGAAAAAATAGGCTGCATTGCCCCTGCTCCAGCACTACTGTCATAAAGATCCGGCCGGAGAATGGGACGGTGTGATAAGGAGCCCTGACTCGACCTGTGGCACTACATAAATTCACTGCTGCCCACGAGGGGTGCAGGCCTCGAGACGTGCGCTCAGCAGGAAACTCTAGAACCAAACCCCTGAACATGGCGCAAGGTGACCCAGCGGACGGGAGAGGAGCTCCGCCTGATCGTAGACTGAGACTCGCTGAGGCTGCTGGAGAGGCAAAGGAGGGGTAGGTGAGAGGAACTGTCTGCCCGATACCGAGAGGGCACTGCATACTCGGGTGGTTAGTCGCTCACTGCCATAGTCCTACCGGGATCTGCTGCAGAGGTCGGTGATCTCCGGGAAGGGATTTTACTGCTGGCCGGCTGACGTTGCGCATCGGCGCTTACTAACAAGCGGTCCCGCTGTAATCGCCCTGGGGTGCATCAGAGTGGCGGAGGGCCCACTGTGAGACCTGCATTGCATCTGCAGCCCTGTACAGTGGAGCGTCAAGCCTGGACCCGACCTCCCTCGCTGCTGGCGCTTTGGCGGGATGTATACACGGGCTGGAGGTGGAGGGGATATATTGAAACTGTAGAAGGCAGGGGAGACGGGGCTGTGACTGTGCTAGAGGCCCCCCCTTTTCTTGAATATTGAAGCTACAGGACACGCTTAGAAGAGCACCAACATGAGGCTGTCTGCTCAACGTGAACACTGCTGTGAATAACGCTGCGACTGGGGTGGAGGCACAGTTCGAGCAGATTGGTGTAGTGGCAGCAATACCCACACTGACATAATAGGTGGTGCTTGGGACTCCAACCCCCGCGCGGCTGACCATACGGGTAGTTGACACCCTGAGAGACTGCTTTCATGCTTTGAGGAGATAAGACCCCTGTGGCATAAGTGCTCCGTAGTCCGCAGTACCCACTTATTTTTTTTGTTTCTTCTGCTTTTTCCTGTTGTGGTCCTTGCCGTCATCAGGCTGTCCTGTCTCCTCACGACAAAGCATATGCAAACGGAGGTGAGTGGCCTACCAGATCGGAGTAAATCAATACTGGGGGCACGGGGAAAGCAGTGAACGCCCTAGGGACTAAGCACACCTGTGAGAGGCGCTTTAATACACGCATTGCCTTGCTACATCCGTGGCTGTGTGGAGCGTTTCCCACCACTGTAGGGCTCGGGTGGCAACATACAGAATAGGTGGAGGTGCTGGGAGACACTGTGCACCATGGGAAAACCGGACACCCGACAACCCAAACTGAATTTTGAAGCAGCAAAAGAGGGCACTCAGAGCCTTCAGGAAAACCAGGATTTGGATGGTAGCAATGAGATCCAAGGGGGGCAAGGCCACGCAGAGCGCTGCTGTGCAGAGTATCCTACCGGAGGTCTGCAGGGATTTGCCACCATTGTGGACAAGGTCGATAGGATGTTGTCGCGAATGGACGCCATTGCGCACAAGTTGGAGGGGCACGAGGACTGCATCAAAGAAGCTGAGAGACGCATTTCGTATACTGAGGATGCAGCGGCTCAGGTCACCATGCAAGTCGCTCGCATGGATAAGCTACTGAAACTTGACGCCGCAAAGAATGAGGATTTAGAAGCGCTTAGTCGGCGCAAAAATATACGCATACTAGGCATTCCGGAGTCCACCAACACAGGGAGAATGGAGGAGTACGTGGAAAAATTGTTACTATCCTCAGTCGGAACAGAAGCTTTTTCCAACCAATTCATAATAGAGCGAGCACATCGCACCCTGGGTCCGTGGCCTCCCACTGGCAGCACGCCGAGACCCATCATAGCGAGACTCTTAAACTATAGAGATCGTGATGTTGCACTCCTTGTGGCAAGGAGTAAACAGCACTTAAACTACGATGGCAATACTTTTTCTATTTACCCAGACTTTACAGCTATGGTCCAAGAGGAGAGATGCAAGTTCATGGACCTTAAGAATACATTGAGGTTGGGCCAAATTGATTATGTGCTGCTACACCTCGCATGACTTAGGGTCACGGAGCAGGGTAAGCAAAGGTATTTTACCAAACCACAGAAGGTGGAGGAATTTCTTAAACACTTGAAACGATCGAGTCGCACTGTTGGTAATTTGGTGGCGTCACAACAATCCTCTTCAATGGGAGCGGAGGACGACTCACAGTGAATGGTGTACTGCTCCATGTTTGCAACCTGACATGAGTAGTTTAGAATAACTGAACAGTCATCCCTCTGATATTCCTCACGTAACTTGTTCAGTTGACTGGTTACTCTGAGCCGTTTTCTGTAGGCGCTGGGCACCCCCGGCTCTCCAGGGTCCATCTCTTTCAGCACCGGTGGACTCTCAGAGCAGGGTGTACCTGTGCTGTCACCTAGTGATACCCCCAATGGGCAATCCCCTATTGTTGTTTACTGCTTGGTTTGTGCAGAAGGTTTATTCCCCTTTTTTGTTTTCACTGGGGGAGTGGGAGGGGGGTTTGGAGAAGTATTCTGGCAAGTTGGGGCTGCTTCAGTGGGTGGGGGGACAGTGGGGGGGAAGTTGGAGGTTCTACATGATCCTCATAAAGCAGGATGATTGTACTTATAGGGTAGCATGAATGATGAGCAATGTAATTGTTGGTCAATTGGCACAAGGCGTAGCGATGCAGTACTTACACGTATATAAGCAGACTCACACACTTTGGCAGTGGGTCGCGTTATTGGCAGACACGCCGGCCTATGACTGATATAAGCCCTGAGAAGCTGAATGCTGTCACATGGAACATCAGGGGTTTGGGAGAACCACGCAAAAAGCGTCAAATATTGGCCTATTTGAATAGGCATCAAGTGCAAATAACCATGCTACAAGAGACACACTTTTGCCCTCAGAAGGTCAACACTTTTGCTAGTAAGTAGGCTGAGCACAGAATCTTTTCCTCTTACTCATCGTATGCGAGGAGCACAGCCATACTTATAAAGAAGCATACAGCATTTTTACTGGCTGGGGCCACCTGGGATGCTCAGGGAAGGTATTGTCTGGCATAAGATAGGCTGGGGCCTGATTTTGTCACCCGGGCCTGCTGCTACGGGCCGAATTTGGACGACATGGATTTTTACACCACATTGTGGGCTAAAATCTTTGACATAGGCTCTAACCACATCATTTGGGGGGACATTAATATTGCACGCAACCTGGAAATCGACAGGTCACACCCCACCCCCATCACTAGACTAAGGCACGTACTGTCTTACATGACACACTAACTGAGAACCATTTGATCGATGCCTGGAGACACATGCACCCCCACAAGTTAGAGGGAACACAATATACTGCGCAGGCGGTGTCGTGGGCATGGCTGGATTGATTGGTTTTGTCCAGGGGACTGGGTCTAGCCATTTTCCAAGCACAAAACTTGTCCCGAACTTACTCAGACCATGCCCCTGTCAGACTTACAATATCCTCTGCAGATTATGGCCCACCGCGCAGTAATTGGAGATTACATGCCCTTATCCTACTGAACTGTTTTTCAGGAGGAACTGAGGGAGGAAGTGCAGGATTTTTTTGTGCGAAATAAAGATTCAGTTGATAGTGTGGAGATCACTTGGGAGGCATTCAAAGTTACGTTTAGAGGGTATTGTATATCTAAGGGGACTGGAGTACTCAGAGACAGCATGAACACACTGCAAAAGCTGAAACTGGAACTCAAGGCACTGGAGAGTAAACTAACTGCACACCTGGATGGCCCCACACAACTGAAGTTTAGAAAGACACTTACAGAGTACATTGATGCGGTGCGCAGAGAATCAAGTTTCAGGGGTAGATACTGGGTGGCTCGGCAGTATGGAGAGGGGGAGAGACCAGGCAAGGCCCTGGCAGACACGATTAGAAAACCACTATATACAAACTATGTGTTAGAACTTCAGGGCTCGGGTGAGTTGGTATACAGAGACACTGCAAACATACTTAATGCCTTTGCCGCACATTATGCTAAATTATCCACCACGCACAGAGTAGATGAGATGGATATGGATAGTTATCTGGGGGATGTGGCATTAAGGTGGCTGAGAGATGTGCAGCAAAAGTTTCTATGTGCCCCGTTTGAGTTGGATGAGGTGAGAGAGGCAATAATGCACATGCAGTATGAGAAGGCCACCGGCACAGATGGTATTCCCATAGAATTCTACAAAACTTACATTGATCAGATTACCCCAATACTACGCGAAGTCTACGAAGATGCTTTGGATACTGGCCACGTTCCTCCCTCTATGAGAAAGGCCCTCATCATTTCGCTTTTGAAGCCAGGGAACGCACCCCATCAGTGCGACTCCTATAGACCACTGTCTCTCCTTTATTGTGATGTAAAAATATTGGCCAAACTCATCGCCACCAGGCTTAGCTTGCTGATCGAGAATCTGATTCTGCCCGATCAGTCCGGCTTTGTGCCCGGAAGGGCCACATCCCACAATTTACGGACACTTTTCACTGTATTAAACAATGTATCCCTGGACTTGCCTTTGGCGGCTGCCTTTTTAGATCCCACAAAGGCTTTCAAACCGATCGAATGGGACTATATCTTTGGATACAGCTACTATACTACTCACCAGTCGCTAAGATGCTTATCAATGATCGAGTGTCCCAGGCGTTCCCGGTCACAAGGGGCACGGTCTCTTGCCGGGCACCCATCAGGCAAGTCTCTACGGGCCCCGGTTTTGTATTTATTTTGATAACAGTGGATCCACGTATCAAATTAGCTAAGATCCTCCATTTATTTATTTTTACAGTTTTTTGATTTTATCAATATGGAACATTCAAACGAAGGTCTCCCATAATTTGAGTCTGTTATACATTGGTATGTATTCATATCTTTCACCAATGTTTAGTTTGAATCATATGAATGGGGTATTCATGAGATATCAATTCTACTTTTATTTTGACTAGGTACCCATCCCTGACGTAATCTTTATGAAATTTTAGAAATACTAGCCACATATAATTGAGTTCACAGACATGGGAAGTGACAACTGTTTTTAGACCTGTCCTTGTGATTAAGAAAGGTATGTCTATTTTTAAGTGTCCTAAGGTTATTTAACTCCTGTTAGGATATATGTTGTTTATCAATCTGAGAATATCCGGTTGGAATTTTAACGTTACTTATGCACAACGCTGAGTGGAGCAATCAATGAGTTATGTGTATTGCTTATTTGAGGAGAAGTTTTTTCTAAAAATGGAGTAAAATATTAATGTAACTAAGATGTAAGTGCTCGAGAGCGGGCACAGGGCAAGATTTTAGCTTGTGCAGGTAAA
Organism: Lissotriton helveticus; assembly: GCF_964261635.1. NCBI lineage: Eukaryota > Metazoa > Chordata > Amphibia > Caudata > Salamandridae > Lissotriton > Lissotriton helveticus. Next base: position 1,570,836,289 of record NC_136067.1, read on the forward strand.
AGAGGGTGTCACCAACAACATGTTTGAAGAATAACAGTATGAATTGTTTTTATAATTTAGAAAACTGTCCTGAAGAAGGTGAACATCTGTATGAAATCACCGAATCGCAGCGTCGACTTTGTTTTCTTGAATTATGTATTGTATATATTTTAATGTACTATGCTTTTTTTTAAAAATTGTGTAATAAATTGTTGATAATTATTTTTATAAACCACACTTTCCTGTATTTCTTTGTATTCTCTGTTGTTCGAGTGACCCCTCAAATTGACATCTTTGCACATGATTAATGTATTTTAATGCATTTAGATTTTTTTCGTTTTCTGCTTGCCTAGAACTCACACACATTAGCTAGTAGCTACTAGGGACGCTTTTTGTGTTTGCCACCCGGCAGGGATGCCCATTGTCACCCATACTCTTCTCGATAGCGGTTGAACCGCTGGTTGCGAAGCTGCGGCAGCATCATAAGGATAGGACATTGCAGTGTAATATGAGGCAGATAATAATATCCCTATATGCAGATGACATCACGCTGTATGTTCAAGACCTGCAGCACAACCTAAATCCAATCCTCAGAGAGTTTATTGTGTTTGGGAATCTTTCTGGGATTCAAATCAATTGGGGTAAGTCCTGTATTTTTCCCCTAATGGCCGCAACGGATCATTTTCCGTTGGATTATCCTTTAGAATGGTGTGAAGACGAGCTGAGGTATCTAGGCGTTCGCGTTACGAGGGATAAAGATGAACTGATGCGCCTTAATTATGGTACGATGCTGACGCGCATAACGAAGAACGTCTCTCCCTGGATCGCACTCCCGCTCTCCATGGCAGGACGGGTGTCCTTAATTAAAATGGTGATAGTACCCCAACTGCTTTATCTGTTTTTAAACATACCGTTTCACCCGGGGACCTATGTTTTTTAAAGCGCTTCGGCCTGAGCTACTGTGCCTAGTGTAGGGGTGCAAACACCCGAGACTGAAGTGGAATGTTCTCATTCGGCCCTACTCGCAAGGGGGATTTGGGGTGCCCAACTTTGAATTATATTATCACAGCATGCAAACCCACTATGCATAGTATTGGGTGCACCAGCCCAGATATATGCCACAGGTGGCGGCAGAGCATTGGCTTGCACATCCCGTTCCCATTGAGGGTGCCCAATATGACACACATGCTGTAAGGGAAAAGGCCCCAACTACTGTCACCTGCTCCTTTGCAGATGGGGAGAGGAGTTGGCCTAACGGCTAGGGCGCTCGACCTCGGACCTGGGGATCTGGGTTAGAGTCTCAGTAACGACACCAAAAACCTCCGGTGATTATGGGCAAATCACTTAATCTCCCTGTGCCTAAAATGAATGTGTCCGTCCTCATGTAACGTAACTGGTGCTATGTAAAGCGCTCTGATACATGATTCGGTTTGGGTCTAGTTCGCGCTATATAAAACTCTGCAAAAAAAAAAGCATTAGTCAGATGTTGGATACCCCGCTGCTATATTCCCTGCTGCTGCCGCTAGTGTATCATCCCACTATGCCCCTTCTCCAAGAAGCAGTCTTTCTTAAGTTCATGGAGCGTACGCATATTAAAACTTGGGGGGACATATATCATGAAGGTCAGTTTTGGAAGGTTGAGCACTTTTTCCAAGGATTGCAGCCATTATTGGCCCTGTTGGGATTGTTAAGCTGTTACAAGCAGCGCATCGCAAATACGTGGCCCTACCGTTGCTGATGACAAACCGGTGGGGGGCATGCCGCTGGGGCAGGGGGAGAGCACCCAAGTTCAAAGTCTGGAATAACGATTTGGTGTATTGTCAGGAACAACTCACTATGTACGTGGAGCTGTTACCAAGTGCCTCCAGGCCTAAGGACATTTGGCCCCCCCTGCAGTGCTACTTATTAGAACATCCACTGGAGAGACATTCAACGGATAAAACAGAATCGCTGCCCACACACATCACTAGTACATAGATGTCCCCTTGAGGTGTGAGTGCTATTGAACTGAAATAATTGCATTGCATCCTGATCTGGTAGGTCTGCCTAGATATACACGGGATTGGACATAAGAGGGGTTGGCAACACAGCAAATTGTTTTTTATGTAGCATGTTGAAAATCCTTGGTAATATTTACATATCTATAACTCGCGAGGTGCCTTGTCCATGTATGTGCTAACGTCTGATATAAAGATAAATGTTCCACTGTACTATATTGATGACTGTAGCATCCTCAAACGATATTAGGAATGATGTAAGAAAACTGTACACATGCTGTGCCTAGCAATGTAAGTGTAAATGTATGACTTGTTGAAAAACAATAAATAGAAGTTTAAAAAAAAAAAGCCTGGCCCGACCTTGGGAAAGTCAATTTTTATTTGCTCCTTGGGTGTGCTGACCCTGTGTTTGGGGCTTACTGCCAAAAGTGCCCCAAGACCATGAGCCCGGCCACCAAAAGGAATGTGAATTGTCCAAACCACCCTGAAAACGGTGCTTTTTAAACAAGGATTACTTTCTTTGAAATGACTGAAAAGTTTTCAATATCTTCGTCTCCTAAGCAGATCTCTGAACCACAGTGGTCAATGTTTCCCCAAACAATTTTGGACCTTCAAAGGGCAACTTATATATCAAGGACCTTTGCGTAGATTTTAGACACCATGGTTTTGTCCACAGGGATCTGCACCCTACAACAGCCACCCTTGAAGCTGATGAAAATGTCCAAGGAGTATCAAAATTAAATTCAGAGTGGGTCTGGGCCAATATCTCCTTTTGAGCCAAAACAGGAGTTGGATCACCATGTTCCTGAAGACAATCAAATAGTTTTTCAAAATCCTTAAAGATAACTTGTGAAGCACTGGCCCATATCCCAAAATGTGAAGCAGTGTAGGAGAAAGGGTTGCTTTCTCTGATGCGAGGAGGAAGGGTTGCTTCCTCTCATGACAACGAGGAAGAAGAAACCTTAGAAGACAAAATCAAATTCACCATTGTAATTTTCAGATATTGATCATCAAATTGAGCAAGAAGATACCACTTGTTCTAAAAATGAGGAATACTCTGCCTATCAACAACCTTCCACTCTTTAGCAAGGATCTCCCTAATTATGTCATGCAATGGCGGATCGTTCACAATAGTAGTAATTTATAGGGAGATATCAGGCTTAAAAGGTTGCATTTGATTCTATAATTCTATAGAAGCTTCTTTCACTGCTGCTCATTCTCCTTCAGGTAATTGGCTTTCTTGTGAGCGCCACTGAACATTTTGTGGACTGTTACATTATCACATTAATGTTTCACATTTGTACACTCATATATATTATTTTGCTGCAATGACAACTTTGGATTCATACTTTTTTTGTTCCAATTGTCAAGAAGTGCATGCAGGTAGGCCTTCTTAAAGATTCAATAAAAATACTGGCTTTTTGTCAGAACTTCATGCTATGGAAAATTTTACTGCCTTTTGAGTTCACAATTTACAAGGTAAATGTCACCTTCTCACACTTCTACGTAACATTCTCCTTTCAGGATACAGTTTAATTCTACCAATGTAGTTTGTTAAGGAAATGGGACCCTACTGCTGCTGCCCTATTGTTGTAGTCCAGGTTGTTGTTTAATAAGTGATTTTCTTTTTTGAGAGTTGATACATGCACCAAATATTGGGCCAGCAAGAAGGAATTTCTATTAGTGTAAACATGCTTATTTAGGACCTTGTTTTGACTTTGGTGGTACAACAGTGGACTGTGCATTGAACCTTCAGCTGTAGGGTCAACAAAGCCTTTGTGTGACCACCCACCCGATTAGGAGTCAAATCCAGTCTGGCGGGCAGTCCTGTGGCAGTCTGACATTGACAATCTGTTAGGCTCATAGAAGATCCTTATATGCAAACCACTACTGACAGAGCGGCAACAGCACCTTCCCGCATGGTATGGCATGCATGCCAAACCATGCAGAAAATTGGCTTGCAAATGTAGGGGGCAACTACATGTGCCCCAGATCCTCCCCAGGCCCATATCCAGCAGGGGACTCTGTCCATGCCCCTTTTGTTGTAATTCCGCCACCCTTTTCATGGAGGGATCACTGCCATGAAAAGGGCAGCAAAATGGCAACTCAGAATATGTTTGCTGGTGCTGGCTGTCACACTGCCAGCATATTCCTAACAATGAAAGACTGCCACTCCAGCTGTGTTTTTGAACCCGTGGTGTCAGCAGGTTCGTGGCAGTCCAACCATTGCAGTTAGAATACAGCGGGGAGTTCCACAGTCTGGCGGTGGTTGGACCGCCATCACAGATTCAGCAGTCCTAGGAACTGTCAAACTCATAATAAAGGCGTTAGTAAGTCACTTATAGCCACAACCAAAACTGATACGCTGCATGCAAGTATGCATAGTGCCAGTACTTGGATCATTATGTGATCACGCATACCATGCTCCAAGCAGCACACGTCATTTAAAAAAAAGAACATTCCTTAAGAAGACATGCAATGCTCCAATGTGTAATAGTATTAAAAAATATTGTTACCAGCATATAGGGATGTCTATTATGGATATAAATATAGAAGGCAAGGGTACCATTTTGTGTCTTACTTTTTATGATATTTTTGTTAAATAGTTTGAAATATATTTTATGTATTTAATGTATAATATTTTTATGTTATGTGCATTTAATTTAGAAAAAGGAATTGTTCTGTTTATTGAATTCAAATTTGAACTGAATTTAACAAAACATTTAAATAAACATATATGTTTAATAAAATATTGAGAAGCAAGATGTTGGGGGCATAGGTAAAAGGGTGGGGAGATTTTTAAAGTGTGTTTCTATAAATATTCTCTTATAAAATGTATGTTTTTAAAATTAATAAATCCTTTTTGGGGAAATTTTACTTTTTGCTATCTACATATAAATGTTAAATTTGTTTTGTTGTTTTTGATAATGTTTTAATTTTCACAATGTATTTATTTTCAGTCATACATTTATGTTTTACATTTTATTATTTTTAAAAAAAGTAAATGTTCCAATTTATTAAATAACATTTTCTTTAAAAAAATCCTATTGATATTAAAAGACATAAATGACAGCTCACTTGAAGAGATACATAATTAATTAGCTAAATAATATGGCATTACTTGTTACAAAGGTTCAATAGTCAAAAATATATATTTGTAATATATATGTAGATCAAGAACATCATGAATAAGGAAATACTTCATTAATACATTTTTAAAAAGCAATCAAGGTTCCCAGATAGTTAGCAACGGACCACATTTCTCACACCTTTGTATAGTAGATAGCTCCAAACCACATACATTGATAAATTGAACCCACCAGTCACTGTAAGCTAGAGGACTTATTTATAACCAAAGTTTGGCTACTTGCAATCTAGCAAGAACTATGCCTATAAATATAATTCTAGCAAGTCAAAGGTGAACTTATTCTGAAAAGGAAAATAGTATGAATTTAGAAATATGAAAAAGTAAGATACCTCATGATCTACAGAGGTCATGAAACATGACATGCCAAAAGCTAGATAGGACTGGGCATTTACCCAAAAATGTGTATAGCATCTGCGGGATCTTGCAAACAGCAAAAGCATTTTGAGTCAGAAAGACAAACCTGGGAGAACAGCTGGTTTGGTGTGTAATATATATTCTGGATACAACTAAAATGATGTGTTTACAATGAGAAATATTTAGATATTCATGATTACCATCGATGCTTTGTGCTATATTTGATTTCTCAACTACCTCAGCCGGTCTTTGCATACAGCAACTAGCTCACACTTGCATGTCATCTGGTTGTTTTTCCAGAAGAAACAGTTAGGATCTGTCAATGATACCCTTATATCTATTGGAAGCTAAGATATCTATAATTGATCTTAAATGATTAGTTGTTTATTCCATAAAATATTCAGACATCTGTGAATACTTAAAAAACCTTTCCTTGGAATGAAATGTTTGGTTTCAATATATCAAAATAACTAAATATTTGTCCCTCATATAGTTATGCTAAGAGCTAGAGGAAGCTAGATTGTGAAATAGAGATGTTTAAGCACCATTATTAAGAAGCTGTTATTTGGGGAAAATAGAAAGCCATATCTGATAGTACACATATAATGTCCTATATCTTTTAAGGAATGGTTATAAATTCTAATGCAATTCCCCTAGTGTCTAATAACGAGATGATAACCCGGAAACTTGTGAGATTATTGCAGAAATGCTGGCCCAATTTTAGAACTTTAGTCAGGGGAGAGTCCAGCTGTCCATATATAAGGATGTGCAGTAATTGTTGATTGATTGCCTAAGCATCTTGAATTGCCATATAAACCAGCACCTCAAATTCTCAGTTTTGTTTAAATAAACCTTTGGAATTGCCAAAGCAAGAGCCCATAAGAGAAATGAAAGTTTTGCCAATAGGAGCATTCTTATAATTTTACAATAGCCTTGCAAACCTTACAGGAGCTAGTCTATCTTATTATGCTCTGCCCCTCAGCATCTAAGGTGGTACCATAATTGTCTTCTTAGACCTTTGTCATATCATTCAACATTTGGATCCATCTGTATGTGGCTGCTCTTACATACTAACAATAATCCATAGGAGAGTCTTGATTGAATAGTATTTCAGTCTTATTGAAATTAATTAAACACCCTGAATGCTTTTTGAATTCCTTAGATACATGATCAACCACATAAATGGCTGCAATTGGATCAGTGGTAAGGTTGTCCACATTATCATTATTAGTGGCTATTTTACATATGATACCACTAAGATGAACCGGCAGTGTGGTTGCTGACTTTTGAAGCATTTTCAAATAAGGTTCAAGAAAGAATAGAACCAATTGAAGAGAGATGTTAAAAAATACCAGCCCAAAACCCATAAAGATCAAAGTTCAAGAGAGATCATAGAAACTGTCAGGTGACCTTGTCAAAAGCATTTTCCACATTCAACAGCATCATTCCAGGAGTTATGTCCTGTACAGATGCTTTACCAAAAATTGAAACAGCAAGATTTGAGTGTGATTTTGTATCACATTGAGGCATGAAACCATGCTGCTGGGGATCCACCTACTTTGTGAACCTAGAAAAAACTTATATTAGCAATACATTTTGTGCTAATCGTGGAGTCAGAGTTGATCAAAGAAATGGGCTGTTATGACTTAAAGGTCGGGCAACATATATTTTGTTTTTTAAAGATTGCTATAAGGGTCTCTTTCCATGAAGTTGATATTTGTTCACTATCATCAACTACATTAGGCAGCTGTAAACAAATCTGAAATACAAATGACATACATTTGTTTTATAACTCAGTAGGTATTGAGAGTCCACCAGCAGCCTTCCATGATGATAACCATTTAAGTGCAACATGAATTCTGGATGAAACAATAGGAGTCTCTAGAACGTTATAATCAATGGTAGGGATAGGCTGAACTGATGACTTACACAAATACTCATGAATATTATTCTTAAGTTGATGAACATTCCTCTTTATAGAGCTGCTTATAGTAGTAGTAGGTTGAAAGGGGCCACTGTTCCCTTATAAAATAATTTATTGTAGTTACGATTTTAACATTATCCTGAAAAATAATTTTCTATGCATGAGGAAATTCATGAATATAGCTTTTTATTCTACCTGTCTTTATGTATTAGGACAATACATTTGCCCATATGCCCACTATTCTCAAATCCATTTAGTTGATTTTGCTAAAGCCAGAAGGTTGCCTTGTCCCATCACTGTTTTAGTAAGAACCTTGGTAGGATTAAGTCAATTAAAAATATGTTCCTGTATAGCAGTCTCTGGCCAAGACATTAATGACCATGCAAATTTGATCTCTACTTCTGATAATAACTTTTTCAATTTTTAGGACTGTAAGCCATATTTTTTCTCTTTTGTTATTATGTATGTGAGAGTAGCTCCTCAAACCACTGACTTCATGCAGTCCCAAAAAATATTCAGATGAGCAGTGTATAGATTGCTATCCAGACACGCTTTTAAAAGTATTGTTAAGTAGTCTACATACTGATTATTGTTTAAAACATATCTACTAAATGTCCAGCATCTATAATTAGTTGATGAAGAAAGCAAATGCCTTTGTCTGCTTAAAGTAAGTGCATTATGATCAGAACCTCTTTTAGCCAATACCTGTTGAGGCTTCTGGAACCCTAATTTTACTCTTTTAGGGGATTTTAATTTCCATCTAGATGATGTGACTTCAAGGGACACTCTGTTACTGACTGTATCCTTACATGCCTGTGGTCTTCTTAAACTTGTGGAAGGCTCCACTCACCTGGCCGGTCATACATTGGATGTTTTTTTTCCATTGATCTCAGATTAAAGACCGATAACCCTATTCCTTTAGCATGGTCAGACCATTCTGCGGTTCCTTTCGAGCTTAAGGCTCTCAATCAATTCCATCAGGCTCCTGATTCTAAGAACTGGCAACTTAGAAGAAGTTTTAGGCATATTAACAACGAAGCACTTGTGCCGTTCTTGAAAATTTTTAGTCTTGTTAATAGGGATACCAATTGTGCCGCAGTAGAGCTCTCCATCATCATCGCTGGGGCAGTAGACAACTTAGCACCCGCCAAGCCTCACTACTCCGGCAGGAAGAGTCCTTCTGCACCCTGGTTCTCGGATATACTCAGAAGATTGAGACAGGGTTGCAGAAAGCAAGAGAGGCTTTGGCGTGCTAATTTGGACTCTGTCGAGAACAGACAACGACATAAACAGCTTCTGAAAGATTATAAAATGGCTATCATAGAGGAGAAAAAGTCCTACTTTCTTAACTTGACTTCCTCGCTGAGTTCCTCTAGGGAGCTCTTTAAGATCGTTGACATCCTCTCGGCTCCACAGAAGGTGGACTCCATAGTGGAATCCCAGGAGCTTTGTGATAAGATCTCAACCTTCTTTTATACGAAAATCGCTGACATTCACAGCTCACTGGAGATTCTGAATCAGGGATTTAATCAGGGGTCAGACATCCCTTTTCCCCCTTTATCGACTATGGTAGCACCCTTCCTAGCTGATCCCAGGCCCGCCTTCTTACCTTTCCCCTCCTCACCCTGGAAGAGTTAAACCCTCTTTTAGATAAGATCAAATCGGGTTCTCCTTTAGACCCCTGCCCTCTGAAAATCCTGAAGAGCTGTAGGGAGGCGATTCTGCCCCCTCTTCTAGAGGTGCTTAACCTGGCCATTACGGAGGGGATTTTTCCCCTTCTTTGGAAACTGGCAGTGGTTAAGCCCCTCTTGAAGAAAGCCTCACTGGACCCTGGGGTCTTAAAAAACTTCTGACCCATCTCCTTGCTTCCTGCCCCTGCGAAAATTCTCGAAGTCCACCTCAACCTACATCTTATCTGCTTTCTGGATGACTCGAAATTTGGATGTCTCACAGCAAAGCTTTCGGAGAGCCCACAGTACAGAATCAGCTCTGACTGTGGTAAAAAATCAACATCCGCTCGAAAGTTGATAGGGGCCAGATCACCCTGTTGGTGTTACTCGACCTGACGGCGGCCTTCGACACCCTGTTCCCCTCCATCCTGGCTGCCAGGCTTGGAGAGATGGGGTTGGGGGCCCTGCCCTCACACTCCTAGCTTCCTTCCTCCATAATAGGGAGCAGAGAGTTAAACTGGGTGATTTCCTGTCACCCTCCACACCGGTGCATTGTGGGGTTCCTCAGGGATCTTCTTTAAGTCCCACCCTCTTCACTATCAATGTGGCCCCACTTGCCAGGGTGGGGAGATCCTATGGGTTTGAGGTGTTATCTTACGCTGATGACACCCAAATCATGGTCTCCCTTACCCAGTCGGTGAAGGACTCTGCCCTCAATTTTAAAACCTGTATGGAGGCAGTTTCCCGCTGGATGGTGCAAAACTTCTTGAAACTAAATGGAGAAAAGACCAAAGTTTTGATCTTTGTGGGTGGCCATGACATGTGGTCTAAAGATTGGTGGCCGGACTCCCTTGGGGACTGTCCCTTTCCCTCTTTTTCGGCTAGGAATCTAGTGGTCCTGATTGACACCTCCCTATCATTCAATCTTCAGGTCAGCAGGACCGTGTCAACATGCTGCGGGATGATTAGGATCCTGAAAAAATAGGATCATACCTCTCCCTCGACGCGAGAAAGCGGGCTACGGTAGCTTTAGTATAATAGAGGTTGGACTACTGCAATGGACTGTATGCGGGCATGAACAAGAGTTCGATCCACCGCTTACAGATGTTTCAGAATGTGGCGGCCAGGCTGGTGCTTAACCTTCCCAGCCTCTCCTCAGTGTCCATGGCCAGGAAAGACCTTCACTGGCTGCCATTCAGGCCAGGATTTCTTTTAAACTTCTTTGCTTAGCCCATGGGGCCATTTATGGCGTCGGGTCAGAGGGCATTAGGTCCCTTCTTGTTCCCTATGACCCCATTAGAGCGCTTAGGTCCTCCTCTAACAACCTTCTCCAAGTGCCCAGATTCGTCAAGGCCAGGTGGGGAGGGAGGGCTTTTTCCTCTTTGGTTCCTAAGCTGTGGAACTCCTTTCCGCCCGATCTGGTGGGACAACCATCTTTGCTCTTATTTCGCAAGGAGCTAAAAACATGGTTGTTGCGAGAGGCCTACTTCTAAGCCCTGAATCCGGTAACCCTTGGAGACTTGTTGGTTTCGATTTTGCTTTGTCTGGCGCCTTGATGCCCATGGGCTAAGTTTGCGCCCTTTAAATTTCACTTCATTCATTCATTCATTCAGATACAAGGTTGGAGGTCTATGTCAACTAAATGAGCGAAGCTTGAAGATACCACAAAACCTTGATGCAAGAACTGTGTTTGTGAGGACGAAAATAATATGTAAAACCAGATTGGTTTGGCATTCCAACATGTCAGACATCATCTAAACCAAGAGAGTCCATAATATGTAGAAGTACAGGTCTAGAGTGTCGCATAAGGGAAAACTTTTGTGGATTCATGAAGGTAAATCTTTCTTTAAGTACTAGATCAACATCTCCAAAGAAGGTTATCACCTCGCACTCTGAAAGCTCTATTAACAGTTGATTAAATGTATCCTGATCATCTTTGTTAGAAGCATAAACTCCAGATCTGCTCCCCTATTTTTCTAGCATTCTTGCCTTTTCAACTGTATAAGCTACTTTCCAGATTATATATTGACATTAGCCACGCTTGCCGTTGGAGGAATATAGGAGAAGTTGAGTTCATCATTGTTAACACTATACAAATGCAGACTACTATTTTGGTTATAAAAACTTAAAAAACTGCCCCAAGTTAACACCCATATAGTTGTGTAGTCCCAATAATATTAGTTGAGAGGTTAGGGTAACTTCTAACTGAAGTACCATTCTAAAAAACCTGCCTATCTCGAGATTAGGAAAATCCAATGCCCGGAAAGTGCTAAACATATGCTTTAAGTCTGATTCCTGGCTTTGAAAACCTAGACAGCAGATACCTGCATCCCCCACCTCTTACTTACAAATTTTTGCCTGAGTGTGATGCAGATCAAATATTGTCTCATAATGTTGCACCTGCAGCCCCACAGACATCAATAAAATATGATCCAGCTCAAGTGATTTACTGAAGCTACGATCAACAGTATCTAACCTCCTCTGCCACTTCCCCACATGTCTCTCGAGATCGTCAGGCATAAAACTGCCCAAAAAGTCATGAAATTGTCATCATAGAACTGGAATTATTACAGATAAGCTCCATCAACGAATGCTCAGTGAACCAGAATGCATTTCCTTTTTTAGAGAGAAAATCACTGAACTGTAGACATAAGAATAACTGTCTTTTCGATCCCATAATCCAATTGTAGGATCTCTTATGATGCTAGTTTGTTCCCAATGAAAAAATCTCCTAATTTCTCAAGCTCTTCAGCCTCCCAGCTAAAACAGCATGAATCTTGAATTATCAAGGGAAGAAACGTAGATCCCCAGATAGGGATAAAATAGCTATATCTTCTCACAACGATCTTCTTTCTATAACTAACTTGCTCTTAAAAGCTGACTGAAAAGTCTTACATTTGACTTTCTTGTAATTACTTGGCTTGACATTCTTTAAGAAACTAATTTTAGCACTGTCCTCCATTAATAGGTCATACATGGGGATTTCATTAAGTGTTGGGTGGCAGTCCAGTGATAATATTAAAAATTAGGAACAGCAGCCCCTGAAAATTGAAAGATGAAGATTGGACATCCTCCTGAAATCCTTTCTCGCTTTGTAAATTACTGGGAATTAGTGTAGTTTCACTATCTGATTTGTACGAGATGCAAAGCTTACCCCCAGATAAACTGCCTCTTCTACAATGCGATTATCAATTAATTGTATCTGACTGTTGATAACCAACTGGATCTTATTCCAGTTAAGAGAGTAGTCAGACAATATCCCGAAGTTTAACACGGCCTATTTTTACCTCCTGTATTGTTACTGCAGGATCTGGCATCACAATTGTAATTTTGTCTGCATATGCCAGAATTCTGGTAGTATTACCATGACATCTCATTGATCTAATTAGAGCATTAGCTTCCATTTTCCTAATCAGAGGATCAATGCTTGAATGGCCCTGATGAAGCCGGGACCAATTTTATACCACTTCAAAATCAGCTACATAAATCCCACGGTACCATATCCAATGCCTTTTTGCCAAGGCAAGGGCCCTAGGAACTCCTGTAATTTTTGCCCCATCAAACAGTGCTATAACCTGATGGATGTGGTTGGTGGATCCTCTCCCTGGTATACAACCATGTTGTCTAGGAGAGCCAACTCACCAATGACATGGCTTAATCTTGCTTCTAAGCTTTTAAAGTAAAGATTAGTATCACTGTTTATAAATTTGATAGGTCTGCATGACCCGATATCTTGAGGATGCTTCCCTTTCTATTCGAACACCAATACATTGGTCATAGTCCAATAATCAGGTGCATGTTGCCCTTTTTATACATTTTAAAAGGTTTTGACCAAATCAGCTTCCAAGGAAAGAAATATTGTATAAAATTCCAGTGGAATTTTGTCTACAGCCTTACTAGACGGTAGGGCCTTCAGACCATCTATGATTTCATCTTTAACAAATGGGGCCTCCAAATATTCACGATCCCTGGCATTAGTTTTACTTCCTGAAATGAAATACAAGTATTTTTTTTATTTTGTTCTCACTACATACGCCCCCAACATAATACAGTTCTTCATAAAAATACCCCACAATTTACCTCAGTGTTGGTAACAGATTGGCCCGACCTAGCCCTAATTTCAGACCTTGGCCCCTTCCAAAACTGAGTAGGAGTATGGTCTCTTGATTATGAGTGTTGATAGTATCTTTCTCTAAGAGTTGTCTCATATAACTGCCACATAGTACATTGAAATGCAGGTACCCCCCCATGTGTACCCCCCACCACCCCGGAGTCCCTGGGGGCCCGCAACGGGCCCCCCAAAAGACTCTGCATGGCCATGGAAAGGCATTTCCAAAGGCACATCTAATATGGCTGGCGGCGTCTTTCAGGCACCAGAACCATATTGAACCCTTTTCCGCCCGGTCGACATGTTGACTGGGTGCAAAAGTGGCAGACGGTCTTTCTATCCGCCGCGGACCACCCAGCCATTGTAACATGGCGGGGGTTATTTCGGCAAGGATGGCGGGCAGATTGCCCCTGCCAGGCCGGCGGTGACTACCGCCCGCCATCCTAATAGGGCCCTAGGAGGAGAGATGAAGGAAATTAAAATAGGTGTTGGAGAGAAAAGGAAAGGGAAGAAGAGGAATGGGATATAAAAAGGATCTAGATAATCCCACTTTTTGTCCCCATAGACTGGGATTATAATCAGAACATTAATCTCTAATTAATAATCTGACCCTTGCTGCTAATATTTATCTAATGAGCCTCTTCTAGTCCATTTATCTAGCAGTTTTTAAGCCTGTTCTGCAGTCATGCACATATGCTTCTCTGCTTTTTGAATGATTGGGAGATGCACTGGTTCCTGGAGGTAGACCTGTATACTCATTTTGGGAACTTAGGAATCATCTGCTTAAAGCTCTGACAACATTCAACAATAAGATGGCAGAAAACTGCTCTGAAAAAGAAAGTATGCATGTGCTGTGTTTTTTGGTGAAGCAGCCTGGTAGAGCAGATAATGGAAGATAAAGTTCCCTATTTCAATGACAATGGTCCTAGGTTGATCCTTCCTGAGCTCAGCTTAGTGGCCATTGAAGGGGTAGCAATGAGCTCACTGGATTGGTCAGTCAATATTCCAGTCCTGAAGATCAGGTAGAGCTCTCTGAATGAGTTGTGCTATAAACCCCCTGGGATAATCACCCTCAGCTCTTTCCTTGATCCCTGAGACATGCAGATTTGTGTGCCAACTCCTATTTTTCACATTCCTTAGTTTATTTAGTGGGGCCAATTTTTACTTCTGCTGATTGTCCACACACTCCCTGAAAGCAGTAATAGTTTTCTCAAGTTTGAATTTGTATCCTCCTCTTTTAACAGTTGCACACTGAATGAAGACAAATGTTTAGATATTTCGTAGCCCACTGCTTGTGAATTAAAGTTTGATATTTGCAGTTCATCCTTTATATTTTCCTCACAATGAGCACAAATCAGGTTGAAAATTGCAGCCAGGGTGAGTACTCCTGTTTATTCGTTCCCTTTACATCTTGAACCTGAGTGACTCATGATAACCTTTAGCTTTAGTAGCAGAGCAGTGAGCTGAGGTCTGGACACTGAGAATTTTTCATTAGGACTAAAGTGGTGAGCTGTATTATCACAGTAGAGAGGATCCTCCCCTTTCAGAGCTTTCACTGGATATTCACTGGATATTTGTGTAGTGACTCAATGAGAGGAGTTATGAACATCTTTCCCCTGATTATCGATAGCCACATTTTACATTGTTTGACCCCATGACTTTGTTAGATCAACAGAAGATATTAGAGGGGCATTACCAATTTAACACTCCAATTTTACATCATGTTGTAATTTGGCAGCGATTGGGTTAGCATTAGCAGAAGTCATCCTGTATTTAGAGGCTATCTTGTCCGTTTTGTGAAATCCATTTTGTATTTCTGGCAGTCATCTTGTTTGCCATGTGCTACCACGTGCGTGCCATGTGCTCTGTCCTACCTTGCTGTTGTCTGCTCTTGAAATCATGCTCAGTTGAGCTTGCAGCTGTCCTTGCAGCTGTCCCTAGTCTGTAAATGTCAGGATGTGTTCACTAGTATTAGCAACTGTTAGCTCCTCCCACTTGTTGACTGTGAGTGAATTTTCTGTATGACCTTATATGTACCTGAAACCTTCTCTTGTACTTGTACCGCCTTCTTTTGAACCCCTGTGTGGGTATAAAAGGACCAAGCTCCTTCCATTCAGTGTGCTACTTCATACAGTGCCGAAGGGTGTTGTGTGAATGTAGTTCCACCTCATGAGGTTAATAAACTTTGTATTTCCTATTCCAGTTTCTGTGCCAACTTCTATGCTATTGGTCTCATGACTTGTGCAGAGAAGGGCGAACCCCTTGCACTGGTAGGCCTTGCTGAGGCTCACCACCACAAATTGGCACCCAACGTGGTGCTCATCGGCGACTCGGATGCCCAAAGGAGTGGTTGAAATGGAGGATTGCAATCTCGCTTTGGACGATCACTGCCCGAGGAGACCTGCGTCTTGGCAACCACAGCGTTTTTCCTCTCTTTCTGATCTGACCCACCAGGTGGTGCCTGTCCTTGACTGGGATCTCTTCTGTTGATTCGCCGTGCAGTGACCATTTGGTCGATTTGAGAACTTGGCAGTTAGAATCTGGACACCAAGTGATTGCTAAGAGTCATTATGCAGCACTTGCTGTTGGTTTTTGATGCCTGGGATTGGTAAGGTAGTTTAGTAACGCTTCCTGTGGCTTTGGAATTTTGGAATTTGTGTTGGCCAACTTGGATTTGTATGGGATTAATATATAAATTGCAATTTATATAGGCAGGTAATGAGGAGAATTTTCTCAGTTTTTGAATTGATTTGAACGGCACAACGTACTACAGTACCTTAAGTGCAACTTTGATTATAATACTGCCTATTCTGCACTATTTTTGGCATGCCTGTTTCTAGCACACTACGTAGGATGTGTTGCTTTTGTAGTGGTACCAATTTGAGACTCGATGAAGCACAACCGGCCCCCCGGAGGGGACGCCTAATAGGGACATGTATATTAAATATGGTATTTCTTCTATAATGAACAGCACGTAATGGAATAAATATACTCGTAAGGATCCAGAGTTGCGTTGGCCTACGCAAGGGTCATTTGATTTACGAAAGATTCAGTATGTGGAACAATGTATGTTTGAGAAAAAGACTAGGCAAAATATGTTTCAGTGTGTGCGAATGTAGGAGAAAGAAGTGCATGAATGAATGAAGCGTGAACAAGCCTTGATTGAAAAAGAACAGCGAAAGAGCATCCATGCGAAAGCAATAGAAATGAAAAATACAGAAATAAAAGAACTAAAAGAGAAGGAAGATAGGGATCGCCATTTACAGGTAACTGGCCAATACGCTGTTCGGCGACCAATCCTATCCTTAATAAAACTCAAGATGATTTCTTGTGATTAGATTATTCTCCGCCTCTGTATAGTTTTCCTTCTGCTCCTCATGAGTCAGATGAAGATTTGCCTGCAGACCAGGAGAAAGCACGGGAAACTCGTTCTATGTTGTCCGCTGAACGTGCGTCTCAGCTTAGATCTGCTGCTTGCAAAGCCGCCCGTAATACTGCTTCAGCTTCTGAACTTTTAGATAGCATAACGGTTTGGCAGGAAAGGAAGCAAATATATTTTACAGAGGTGTTTGCCACAGAAGTTGTTGAACAGTTTAGGAAATATTCTGAGGATTTGGAGCCTGTTGATATAGCAAATGATTGTAAGCAAATGCGTGATGGTCTTGTTGTCTTTTCTCAAATGGCTGGTGTTTGGTTAAATTACATGTTGAGACAGTCCGTTTACGAGAGGAGAAAAAGGCAGCAGACGCAGCTGCACAAACACCTCTGACCGGCATGGCACAAACTTCTATCTTCGGAACAGATAAGACTATGATAGTTCATGGAAAACCTTTGCGGGAAGCCACACCTTTGTATGTTCCTCCTAAAGGAGCGGGTACGAGTGAAGATTAGGCTTCTACTGATGCAAAGGGTTATTTTATTTATAATTGGGTTTACACTCCTTGGAATAGAGTGGATGTTATGGCTCTTAAAACTGCATTACCTGATCCGCGGTAAAATCCAGCAGCTTTTTTATGAGGAAGTTGAGGGTGCCATTAGTTCTTGTACTATGACTCTGCCTGGTATTGACCTGTTTTTCGAATTGATATTAAACCCCTGATATGTGGAGAACTGTACGTAAGGTTGATGATCATGTGACTTTTGGGGCATTATGGAAAGATTTAGAACAACTGGATGTAGAGAGGGAACCCGCACAGAAACCATGTCGGTTAATTTTAGATCGTCCCGCAGACATTTAGTTAAGTTAAAAATGATTATTCCCCCTAAAAAGATAGATTGGACTGTATTAGCGTCTTGTAAGCAAAAGACAGGAGAATCGATTTCTAACTTCTTCACGCGCTTTGGAGAGGCATTCCATGATTTTAGTGGCCAGTCATTGACAGATGACACAGGCAGGCATCTGTTTGGTGATAAATATGTCGCGAACCTGTTGCCAGGAGTAGCTAGTCGCCTAAAGGCCAGTGAGAGTTCATGCACTACCGCTTCTCCGGTTTCTCTATTAACTATTGCTCAGTATTACGAACGACAGGAATTATAAGCGAAAGGTAATGAGGATAAAAAGACTAAAGAATTGGGGCGTGGCTGGGCCAGCCAAGATGGTGGACGTCTCTCCGTGAGGCTCTGGCTGCCAGCCGGCGATCGCGGCCTCCAGTGCCCACTATCGGTGTTCTCACATGCCATAGTGCCCGCCATCGGAGTCCAGAGGTGGCAGGGTTCATGCCGGTGAGCCCAGAACACAGATGTACCGCGTGGCGGGGGCTAAAGCACTCCGTCTGAAATCCCCGTGAGCGACCTCCCAAAATGGTGGACCCCCGCCGGAGTGCTCCTGACCTCTAAGGGTCGGCTCCCCCCGCCAACGCTCAAGCGGGACCAGCAAACCTGGGCGGAGGTGACCGCCGGGATCGACTGATCAGACGGGGGGAAAGGGGCCCCGGGACGCCGAGTCACGGCGTAGCACCGGTGCGGAGGGGGCCCCCCTCTTCTAGCTCAGCCACCACGAGGAGAATCCCTGGCTGGTGCCCTGGAGAGTGGCGGAGGCACGCTCTGGGCCCCGTGGCAGCGGCACGCGAGAGCAGAGCGGAGGGAGCTGGAGATCGGCACTGGAGAGGACGAGTACCTTACCATCCCCAGGAGAGGCAGCGGCGGCGGCCAGAGCCCGGCGGCCCTGAGACAGTGCGCAGTTGCGGGCCACGGTCTGGGCGGCCATGCCGAGCCGCGACCGGCGGCTGCTGGCGGTGCCTTGGAGGGGCCTTGGCGAGGACAGGCATGACCAGCCCTTTGGGGGGAGACACTCTGGAGGAGGCGGCCTGGGCGACACATCTGCAGCGCGATTGCAGCACACAAGTCCATTTAGGCTTGCCCTCCCCAACTAGCAGCAAGCCTGTGGAGGCGCAGAACTGATTGGAGGCGTGGGCCGGCTGCCCCGGTGCCCTGGGAGTGGCTGGGTGGACCCGGACGTGCTGGGCCTGGAGCGAAGACGCAACATCAGCGTCCATGGCGAGTGCACTCCTGAAGTCGCCTGGGGAGCACGAATGGGGGACCCTGTTGGTTGGCGACACCAGATCCCCCTCCGTCTGCAGCTGGTGAGGTGCCCGTATATCACAGCATAGAGTGCAGTGACCAGTGGGGGTACGACCAGCGGCAGACGACCACCCTGGAGCTCCCTGCGGGCTAAGAGACGATAGTAGGCCCGACCGCGTCCTCGACACTGCGAGGGGGAGACCCTGTGTTACTATCGGCCCGTGCTGCCACCGGAGAGCACACCGCCATTTTGGCATGCGCACAGACCCCGCGCCCGAGTGGAGGAGCCAATGCGCTGCCACTAGGGATCCTTCAGGCGGAGGGGCCGGGGAGGGCCACCGGCGACAGCCGGCTACAGTAGGGCGCATCAAGAAGCCAGCCCCCTCAACATGGGTTGTCCGCAGAAGACGCCTTTCTGACGCCAGCCATGACGAGGTCACGAGATGAACCTGCCAGAGAGGACGCCATGTCCAGGAAACTGGACCAAGTCTTAGCGGCCATAGAACACTCCAGAGTGACGATGGAACACAAGTTCAGCACCCTGGCCACTGACCTCAACCTCTTGTGGGACGACCACAGGAAGCTCGCTGACAAGGTGAACCAGGGCGCAGCGACAATACAAACGATGGAGCCGCAGGTGCAGCAACATCACCAAACCTTAAAAGACCTTCAGACCCGAATCACCACATTCACGCCCGCCGAAGATCTGACCCCCCATTTCTCCATCGTACTGGCGCGGAGACCCAGGCTGGGCTTCCCCCCCAGACCCTTCCTGATGAAACTACTACACTTTCGAGATCGGGACACCATCCTCCGCGTGGCCAGAGTGCATGGACGTCTGCAAGTAGAAGACAAACAAGTGATGTTGTTTCCCGATTATTCCCAAGCAGTACAGCGACAAAGAGCCACCTTCCAGACAATTAAACGCACCCTGCGCCAACAGAATGTTCAATGTGCTCTTCTGTTCCCGGCCCGCCTCAGGATTGTCCATAACGGTAACACACACTTCTTCTCGGACCCAAAGGAAGCGGACACCTGTATAGAACAACACCTTCCAGGCCGAGCTAACGCCTCACCCGCTGGGAACAACCCCGGAGTACGCAGAGAGAGACGGCAACCCCGAAAACTCACCCTGACACAACTGGAGGTGCGGTCCAGCCCTTCTGGAACAGGTTGAGGAACTGAAGTCTAAATCAGGCCTCGTGAGTAAGCTGAAGACACATAGTATCGGTTAGAAATTAGCGTGATGCATCTATTCAGTTCAGTATAGGTACCCTGGCATTAGTGGGTTCCACATTAGTTAGTTTCTTATAGTTGTTGAACACGTTCTGCCCTTTGACGGGTATTATAACTTAACCCGACCAGCGCCATTTTGTGGCCTAGCTTGCCTATAGCACTAGTAAAATCCAATCGTTATAGTCGGTAAGGGCTGTTCCCTTAAGAAATAGCAAGTCAACTGCAACAAACTGCTTCTCCTGCATGTTAGACCTGTCAAGGTTATAGGTGGGGGTAGGCAGGATAAGCACATTCCAGGAGGCGCTGTGCGAACCCTCCTGAGACAGGCAGAAGGGAGTTACCCTCATCGACCTTGCTATAACGAGCTGAGCTAAACTGAAGCTGCTTTGTATGCCATATATGGTCTTTCCTTTTAGCAACCTGTACTAACTTGTATTTCTCCTTCTTAGGTAACGGTTTCGAAATGTAACAGTATATATGTGATCTCTTGATACTGGGCCAGCAGTCTTCTCGGCGGACCTCGAGGGGTTAGGTCGCGAGAGGCTCCTCTGGCAGAGTTGTTGTACAATAAATGATTGTACCTTCTTCACTGCCAACTGACTGGTTATTGGTAATTGGCATTGGGGCTATCAGTAAGTATAGCTCTATATGGTATTATTTATTTTTCGGTACTTCAGTTGGCGACTCCTCTGGGACTCCGCGTTGGGGTCGTCCCTCCGTAATCGGAAAAGAACGGGACATTAGAAAGGGTAATCTTGGTGGAGGGGGTGGACTGACCGCAGTTTGGGAGTTACTCCGCTCTCCCGATCAGGAGAGCCTCAGCTGCTAGTGGCCCCATGCCGGAGTCCTACGGGTGTAACCCAGAAGCAGACCGTGTTGGTCTTCAGGAGTTGGCAGTGGAGAAACTTGCAATCAAACCTGAGTGCACCAGGTGAGTGATTCATCTTGTTTTGTGTTGGATATCCTTTGATTTTGGTTTTCGGTATTTGGTGGTTTGAAACCACTGAGAACTTGGTGGGGGTCTGACGGGGCAGTACTGAGACTGCACGGGCAGACGCTCCTGTTTTGAGCAATCTTGGTGAGTAATAGAGATATGAACCAGACGCCTAGGTGTGACTTGTGATAAAGTTCGCACCCAGCCGGACTGCTCTTGGAAATGCTGGCGGTCACGATTGGGTAGCCCCTGGGCAGATCTGGAGCGACGCTTGGAAAGCGGGCTAAGCCAGAATAGTCCAGGAGGTGAACCAGGAAGGCTGTCGGAAGGTCCGTAGGTCGGTCTGTGGTTTGAAAACCTGTGTGGCTATCTCTAGGTAGTATAAGGACAAGACTACTTGACTTTGGGTTTCTTTTTGTTAAGAATTGGAAAGTACACGAGTTCTCCATGAGCAGGAGTCGACGGGCTCTGCCTTTTGTTTAGTACGAATTTGTTTTGTCTTTTTATGTTGTCCAAAGACTGTTGTATGTTCATCGTATGTGAATAGTTGAAGTCGCTCGAACATGGCCATGTGTATGAGAGTGTTGTAATTAATTTTCTTTCCCTTCCAGCCAGATAAACCCTAGAAAGATAATGCTGTGCTTCAATAAGTTATGCTTCGGCTGTATTTGTCGGAGAGGCGTAAGATTGGATGAAAGCCAACGGGCCCCTCCAGAAGGGAGCCCTAGTCATGATATGTATTGCAAGCACGGGATTGCACCGCTCTTGTTTAACACCTTATGCACAAATATACAAAGGATAATGTAGAATTACAGTGGCCGTTGACAGGCTCTTTCGATGAAAAGAAGATACAATATTTACAAGATCGTCTGTTTGCTAAACGCAGCAGACAAGTCATGTTTAACACCCTTAATAAATGGCAATAAGAAGCAATGCGTATTGGACGTTCGACCTCCCCCACCTTATGCGCCGCAGCGTGCGTACCCCGCTGTTCCCCTTCAGTTAGCCACTGCTCCCCTACACCCGGTCCCAGTGGTAGCTGCATCTCTAGCTACTGTTGGTACTTCGAGTACTGCACCTACCTCACTAAGAGATACAGCTACCCTAATTCCTGATGCGCAGCAACCTATGGGAGGCTCTCGTGTAATTTTAGCAACCCCAAGTCCTATATGGACTTCTCAATTGGCTGGTACGACACCTGAAGAAAGGGACCATACTCCGTTAGGGGATATAAGTGGACTAAACGCTAGGCGACTATTCACAAGGGCAGCAGTTGGATATAGCGAAAAGGAAGCAATAGCAGAACAGGCAGTTAAGTGGATGCGGAAAAATGGTTATACTGTGATTGACTTATGGAGTACCATACGGGATCTTGAACCCGTCATGCAACAGCATGCGTTGTACCAAATGTCTTGTTACCTTATTGAGGTTTGGGAGAAATGCTTTCGAGACGAGTCGGCTCCTCAGATATTGTACGACATTTTGGACCGAACTCATAAGTTTGATTTAAGTCCAGGGAAAGTGTACAAGAACGTAGAGACGTTGGTAAAATATCAAAGTAGAATGTTTTTGAAATGTCCCTATTGGGATTCTCAACATCCCATGAGGGAATTGCATCCCATTTTTCATCCTGAAGTGCCCGAATTACGCAATGATCAGAACGTAGTAACAGAGACAAAGTAGAGGCTCTGTTTCAGGAGCAATGGGTGTATACTCCATGGAAAAGAAGTGAAGTCCTGGCCCTAAAATCGCAGCTTCCCGATCCCCGCAAGAATCCCGCAGCCTACTATAAGGAATTAACTGAAGCTGCGGCTTCAGCCGTAATGACCTTAGCCGATGTTGAATTGTTTTTCGGGCTGTTGGTCCCTGTGGATATATGGCGACAGGTACATGACACTGATCATGCTGCCGAATTAGGGGGAACCTGGGAACAGTTGAAAGAATGGGATAAAGACCGCAAACCAGGGGACAAGCCAAAAAATGAAATTACTACCCTCCCAGCCAAAATTATAGCTTATATGCATTCCTTGATCCCCCCTTGCAAGGTCGATTGGGATAAATTGACAGCTTGTAAGCAAAAGAAAGAAGAAAGTGTTTCCGATTTCTTCACGAGATTTGAAGGCACATTTACCAACTTTTGCGGACAGGACCTTGCTACAGAGGGTGGGATTCAGTTGTTTGTAAATCGATTTGTGACTAACTTGTTACCAGAAGTCTCTACAAGCCACTGAGAGCACTTGGATTACGTCCACCCATTCTGGTATACTGAGTATGGCCCAGTACTATGAGCATAGGGAAAACGAAAGTAAGGATAAAATAGAAAAGAAGGCTAAAGACCTCAAAATACGAGTGTTATTGCAGCAAGTCGTCAGAGGATGAGGAGGAGGAAGAGGCATCCGAGGGCCCGTGTCCAGAGGGGTGGGGACAGGAAGGGGTGGAGGCCCAGTCCCGTCATTGGGGATAAATCAGTGTGCGTACTGTAAACAGGAAGGACATTGGAGAGCCAAGTGTCTGTTGCTGTTAGCACAGAACGGAGCTGTCCGAGGGCGAGGACGTGGTCGAGGTGGTCCAGACCGAAGTGATATGCGTAGAGAAGAAGCAGCGCAAGGACAGTTTGAAATTATTTTGATAATCCTCAAGGTAGGCAACACTTTAACGAGGATTACGCGGTCAGAGACCAAGATGGGTATGTTTATACATAGGACAGCCAAGGACAGAGTGGGGGCCAAGTGTTGATACCAGTCAATCAACAAGGACCCTATGTGAAGGGGGAATTGATGGGGACTTCCGAAAATGTTCTGATTGACACAGGAGCAATGAACAGTTCCGTTGCTCGATCATTGGTCCCAGGGGCTGCTCTGTCCGCGCAAAATAATGTTTCAGTAGTATTTTCAGGAGTTCCGGTGGTAAGCCCCATCTCCAGGCCGCTCCCATTCACTATTGGTCCAGTTACTGTTGACTCCCCCTTTCTGTTGACTTCGCATTGTGGTGAACATTTATTGGGCCTGGATATGCTAAAGAAATTAAATGCAAAAATCCACTGTTCCCGGAGGGTGTCTATTTGACAATACAACCCCTCAATCTATATATGAAACAGTACTTTGTTAAAAACGAACCTCTTCCACCTGAATTCGACACTGTTCCTATGCTGTGGGCTACGGGGGATGCGGATGTCGGTAAGTTAGACATCCCTTACGTTCATATCACATTGAAACCTGGTGTAAAGTTACCACGGATACCTCAATATAAGATTTCGCAGGCTGGTGAGCGAGCTTTACTCTCCATTATAAAGGACTTGATTGATAAAGGTGTAGTGGAGGAAACAGCTGCTAATGTTTGTAACAGCCCTATTCTCCCGATTTTGAAAAAGACCCTTGACACTGGGAATTCGGAAAATGTCGATACATATCGCTTTGTTATCGATTTACAGGGGAGGTTAATAAGATTATGGTGCCCCAGTACCCAGTAGTGTCTGATATAACTACCATACTTACCATGATCCCTCCAACTGCGAGGTATTTTTCGGTCATTGATCTGAAAAAAGCTTGCTTTAGCATCCCAATCCATCCCGATAGCCGTCAGATCTTCGGCTTCTCATTATCTGGCTGCAGCTTCAGATTTTGCCGCGCACCTCAAGGCTATACCGAAAGTCCTAGCATCTATAGTCAAGCCCTTAAAGCAGTTCTAGACGATTTGATTTTGCCTACGGGTAATGTGCTCTTACAATATGTGGATGATTTGTTAATAGCATCAGACACTGAAGAGGGTTGTAAAGATGCCACTGTGAAACTGTTGCACCACCTAGCGGTGAAAGGTAATAAGGTGCCCCTGTCCAAATTCCAATATTATCGTCAGGAGGTGACCTACTTAGGTCATCTACTGTCGAAGGAGGGGAGGCGTTTGACTCCTGAACGTATTACTACTATCTCTAAAATGTCTGTGCCTTGCACCCAGCGTGATGTTCGTGCTTTTCTTGGCATTACCTCCTACTGTCGCCAATGGATTCCTAACTTTTCTCTCCTTGCTAAACCTTTGTTATATTTAACCACTAAAGATGTGCATGAACCCCTTCCGTGGACTGATGAATGTCAACATTCTTTTGACTCTCTGAAATCTGCTCTGTGTTCTGCACTTGTCTTTGGTACCCCTGACTCCCGAAAACCTTTTGTACTATATGTGCATGAGGTCGACAGTTGCTCGCTTTCAGTGTTAACACAAGGATTTGGTGGTAAGCAAAGACCTTGTGCTTACTTTTTGGCCACATTGGATAATGTTGCCAGAGCGTTTCCTAGCTGTCTGAGGGCCACTGCGGCTGTGGCGGTAGACATCCGACAGTCGGAGGGGCTTGTTCTAAATTCTAGCCTAACAGTGATGGTGCCCCATGCTGTGGATGCCTTGGTAAATAAAACAAAAACACAGCATCTTACGAGTGCACGCCTTACTGGTTATGAATTAACTTTGTTTGTCCCACATATCACGATAAAGAGATGTGCTACTTTAAATCCTGCCACATAGCTACCTCTCCCTTCGGAGGAAACTAAAAACTATACACATGATTGTATATTTCGGACAGAAGAAGAAACGAAGGGGAGGATTGACCTCACAGACATTCTTCTATCTGACCCCCAGGGGGAATTGTATGTGGATGGTTCTTGTTTCAAGTTAGCAGATGGTACAACAACAGCTGAATATGCAGTCACAACGCTAAAAACAGTATTTGAGACTTCTCGAGTGCCCTTTCGATCAGCTCAGGCTGCTGAACTAGTGGCATTATTACAAGACTGTGAATTGAGCCAGGGGTTAGAGGTTAACATCTATACTGACAGCCAATATGCCTTTGGCGTGGCCCTTAGCTTCGGGCGGCTGTGGAAGGAAAGAGGTTTCCTTACCTCTCATGGTCAGAAAATACAGAATTGTCCCTTAGTGTTGTGATTGCTTACAGCTCCGACATTACCCAAAAGAGTAGCAATAATAAAATGCAGTGCACATAAGGCAGTGGTGGATGATGTGGGGGAGGGGAATGTTTTTGCTGACCAAATAGCTAAACAAACGGCCCAGTCCACACTCACCTCTATGTTTGTAACTACTTCTGCAAGGTGGGTGGAGGAATCTGATTTGTTTAATAATACCATAGAAAGTGTGCAAGAAATACAGAAAGAGGCTACCCCGGTTGAGTTGACTCGATGGGAGCAGGAGGTGGGAAGGTTGGATGAGAAGAACTGTTAGGTGGATTTGACTGAAAGACAACGATGGCTGTTGCCCAATGCTCAGGTACAGGCCGTTGTAACTATGGCTCATGGCACAGCTCATATTGGGGCGAAAGGCATTT
Source organism: Lissotriton helveticus (assembly GCF_964261635.1). Classification (NCBI taxonomy): domain Eukaryota; kingdom Metazoa; phylum Chordata; class Amphibia; order Caudata; family Salamandridae; genus Lissotriton; species Lissotriton helveticus. Next base: position 1,570,862,488 of record NC_136067.1, read on the forward strand.
GTGCCCTATTGGACCCAGTATGGAATAACCCCAATATTCCGAAGACGGCTGTCCATTTAGTGCAATATTGTATGGTCTGTTTGCAACATAATCCGGGAAAAGGGGAAACTGTTCTGAGCGGGAACTTTGCACCCCCGAATTTACCTTTTGAAGTGCTCCAAATGGATTATATCCATATGGAGCGCGTCAACAACCTGAAGTACGTCTTAGTGGTGGTCTGTGCTTTTAGTAAATGGGTTGAGGCCTTTCCGAATAAAGAAAACACTGCTTTGGCAACAGCAAAAGCTCTTCTCAAAGAGTTTATCCCAAGATTTGGATTGCCCCGTTTGATTTGGTCGGACAACGGGGGACATTTTCCTGGGGCCCTTGTTAAGCATATCTGTAATGGGCTGCAAATAAGACAGAAATTCCATGCAGCTCGACATCCTCAGTCAGAAGGATTAGTTGAGAAATATAACGGAATCTTGAAACTAAAGATGGCAAAAATCCAAGAAAGTACTAACCTGAAATGGCCTGATACCCTACCCGTGGCCCAATTGTCGTTACAAGTTACCTCTTATTCACGTTCTGGCCTATCGCCTTACGAAGTAATTTTTGGACGGCCTGCTAATGTATGGGGAGTACCTAGGCCGAGATCATTTAAAGATGTTGAATATCCTATGTTGATAGACTATCTGTACACTCTGACTAAAGATCTTCGTTCTATTCATCAGCAGGTAGCATCCGTGTTGCAGCCCCTGCCAGAGGTCCCCAGACATCGTTTGGAACCTGGTCAATGGGTACTGGTTAAGAAATATCAGCGAGATACCAGCCTGGCTCCAAGGTTGTCTAAGCCATACCAGATTCTCCTGGCGACACGGACAGCAGTGAAGGTGGACGGAAAGAAACACTGGATCAATGTGTCCCAACTGAAGAAGCTGCCCCTCTCGCTTCCTTATGATCAGCAGCATCCCGATGAAATTCTGATGCAGGAAAGTGAGAGAGCCACCAGATTTGTTCCTTTTTCCGACGCCTCTGAAATAGAGCAGAGGCAAGAAGAAGGAGTAACGGGGTTGGGTGAGGCAGCACCAGTGGAATCTGTAATTGCCTCTGATCCTGTCGCTGTCACTTCTGTTAGTAGTGGCTCCGTTACAACCTGCGGCCAAGAAAACATCACGGTACCTCAGACGAAACGGCTAGGACATAAGGAAAAACTTGAATAAATAGGGTTTGCTAGATTTTATTCTGAGGTACTGAGCGAGACACTGGACTGAACCCGTTGAGAGCTGGAACTTTGATATTTTGCTCTGTTCAGAAAGAAAGACTTTTGTATACCAGGGCCCAGGTTGTATGTTTGATTTCCTCGCTGCATCACAAAGTGCGACCCAGATTGATGGTTTTTGAGATGAACGATAGGAGTCCGCCTGTGAGACTCTAGATGAACACAGGGAAGAAGAACCCTCTGGCAGGAAGGTCTGCTTTGGCCCAGTGTAGTTTTGGACTTTTAGCTAGGAATGTACCCCTTTGGTCGTATTGTACCTGAAGAAGAACGCCCTTTTGCTCCACGACATTTACCTTTCTATGAACCCATGTTTTCTGCTTGGACCATGTGTGTGAAAATAGCCTTTGTAGTAGTGATAGCAGTTATATTAGTAATTTTTATGAGTGTATTCATATATTTAGAGTACCAGCATCCGATGCAAACAATGATGAAAACTACTGTTGCCCCCCCCCGAGCATTTCTTGTTTTCCTTGGCTCCCCATAAGGAAAGACATCGTCAAACATATGCTAAAAATGTATTCGTGGAAATGCTCCATCAAACGCATAGTACCACTAACATTACCGATTGTTGGGTTTGTGGCCTTTTGCCATCAGTTATGCACAAACATGATTTGTTCCTTTCTTTACCCTTATCATACTTAGGAAGTTGCGAAGCATGGTTCCAGATGTTATCGGCCATGTATAACCATTATGTGGCAAACCCAAAACAGTCCACGGAAAAGGATTATAATATGATCCTAGCTTATATCGAGACACACCAAGGTTTTGACCCGGCAGGAAATGATGGGGAAGGATCTTTGGATCCAAATGCCTGTATGAATTTATACACCACCCATGAAAACAGTACTTGGTTGAAAAATGAACTTTATGATTTCACTAACTTCAATCATACACAGTATTTTCAGCAGTTTATTACAAGAAATGTTACTAGCGAGCAAATTATGCCAGTACCCATTTTGAACACTTCCTCCGCTTTCTGTGTACAAGGTATGGGACATGTACAGGTCGGGAATAGTATTTGAAAGAAGATTTTCAGCAGCCCGCCGTTATTGACCCCTCCAAATGTTTATTTTGTATGTGGGGAAAATGCTTATACCTGGTTACCTCTGGGATGGGCAGGTCAATGTCATTTGTCTTTCTTGTACCCCCCAGTGTATATAGCACCTTCAAATTATCATAAAACTCACCAATTATATGATTCCAATGCAGTTCCTAGCAGACGCAGGAGGCAGCTAGGGATGTCCGAAGTTGATCAAACTGACACTTCCTTGCAACAGTTCTATGACGTTGGCAAGGAATTATTTCCTATCTGGAGTCCCATATTCACTAATAGAGAAATTAGGCGATTGTCCAGGGTGGTGGAGAATGTCATCAATATTACAACGTAAATTATGACAAACATGACAGAAGAGCCTCAGGCCACGAGACTTGTCTCGCTTCAAAATCGGATGGTTTTAGACGTTATCTTGGCTGATCGAGGAGGAGCATGCCGCGTGATCGGCAGCTCCTGCTGTGTATACATCCCAGACTCCACCCCCACAGTTCACTTAGCAATTCAGAAGGTACATCGCATAGCCTCAGAAATACACACAGACAATGGATCCTGATCACTCTCTGGTTGGTTCTGGGGGCTGTTATCAGCATGGGGATGGAAATTATTAATTATAGTGGCTGGGGCTGCAGGCATTCTATTCTCTTGCTGTCTTTGTATGCAATGTGGTCCTGCCTGTTGTTCTTATTGTGCTACTAAACGTACGGCCCTGATTGTCCCCTCTCCCATCTCCTCCAGAACTCAGATGCTCCAACAGGAGATTAATGAGTTGATGGCCATTGATGAGGAGGTTTTCCAGGATTAGTTCCTAAATAGTTGGCTACATCACGCTAAAAGGAGGGTTTGAGGAACTGAAGTCTAAATCAGGCCTCGTGAGTAAGCTGAAGACACATAGTATCGGTTAGAAATTAGCGTGATGCATCTATTCAGTTCAGTATAGGTACCCTGGCATTAGTGGGTTCCACATTAGTTAGTTTCTTATGGTTGTTGAACACGTTCTGCCTTTTGACGGGTATTATAACTTAACCCGACCAGTGCCATTTTGTGGCCTACCTTGCCTATAGCACTAGTAAAATCCAATCGTTATAGTCGGTAAGGCCTGTTCCCTTAGGAAATAGCAAGACAACAGCAACAAACTGCTGCTCCTGCATTTTTAGGCCTGTCAAGGTTATAGGTGGGGGTAGGCCGGATTAGCACATTCCAGGAGGCGCTGTGCGAACCCTCCTGAGACAGGCAGAAGGGAGTTACCCTAATCGACCTTGCTATAACGAGCCAAGCTAAACTGAAGCTGCTTTGTATGCCATATATGGTCTTTCCTTTTAGCAACCTGCACCAACTTGTATTCTTCCTTTTTAGGTAACGGTTTCGAAATGTAACAGTATATATGTGTTCTCTTGATACTGGGCCAGCAGTCTTCTCGGCGGACCTCGAGGGGTTAGGTCGCGAGAGGCTCCTCTGGCAGAGTTGTTGTATAATAAATGATTGTACCTTCTTCACTGCCAACTGACTGGTTATTGGTAATTGGTATTGGGGGCTATCAGTAAGTATAGCTCTATATGGTATTATTTATTTTTCAGTACTTCAGTAATGCCCGGACCTGATGCAAATCATCGCTGAATGCCAGAAGGCACTGCGGGCAGTGGCCGCCCTGGACCCCGGGAGGAGAGGCTCAGACATAGAGGAGGGCCCCCACCTATTTAGCTCAGAGGACGAGGGCAGCAACGTGCCCGCGTCCCGGGAGGGCTCCGTGACGCCTCCCATGGTGACACCTCAAACAGCGGATAGCCTGATTTAATAAGGCAGCTGCCATCACTGGACACTCAGTGAGAACGAGGAGTTCTGAGACCGGACCGGGATCTGTTGCGGAGCTGCCCCGCTTGTTGAGCTTGATGCCTTGCTGACTGCTGGCCTGCACCGCGGGGATTGTCGTAGCCGGGGACATCCCAACCCAACTGATCCCGAAGATCGACTGAAACACTCCCAGACGACACTCCACTGAAGCTTTCAACGGCGGCGGGACCGTGCCGGTGGTAGCCGGGGAGATGTCCTTCCACAACCCCACAATAACAGACTAAAGCTTTTATGCAAATCAGTTTGGACGCGTGGCTTCGTGCAACGTGTCCCCGATGTTGGGAATGTGCCGAAGTTGCAGTTTTTTATTCCCTTTTACATCCTATTTTTTCCAGTTTTTCCCGAGCGAGCAGGGGGCGGACAGAGTGAGCAGCATGGACTTCTTGGTGGCGGGGGGTGGCTGGGGGGGATGTGGGGGGCACACTTGGGGCAGCCACGCGGGTCGCATAGACACCGCATGACACAAAGAACGGCAAACACGGATTTTAAGATCCTCACGCTAAACGTCAGGGGCATGCTCACGGCCAGTAAACGGTACTCGGTATATGCCTATATTAAACGTCAACAAGCCCAGGTGGCCCTCCTACAGGACACACACTTGACGGTGCAGGAAGTAGACCGAATGCACAAAAAGTGGCGAGGCGTGATATGCGCCACTGGGTATTCCGCTTTTGCCAGAGGCACACTCATATGGATTAGGCCGGGGGTTCCCTTTAAAGAACATGCCCGAATCATTGACAGGGAGGGTCGATATGCAATACTGATAGGCTTACTGGAGGGCCAGTCAATACTTGTGGGGTGTGTGTACGCCCCCAATGCAGATCAAGATCAATACTGGAACACCCTTACTGGTGTCTTGGCCCACCATGCAGGCATACCTAGGCTCCTGGGGGGATTACAATTGTGCCCTAGACCTGCACCTGGACAGATCACGTCCCCCACCGCTCCACTCGCCAGCACACAAACAAACAGAGTGCTTCCACAGGTGGCTGGACCACTGGTCCCTGGTAGATGCATGGAGGGCGCTACACCCGGCCGAGCGGCTATACTCTTTCCATTCCATCCCACACGACCTGTGAGTGAGATTAGATAGGTTCCTATGCACCACAGACCTGATATCCAAGATAAAACATGCCGATTACATGGGGCAAATACTGTCAGACCATGACGCGCACGTAGTGGTCCTTCGCTGGCAGCCGCCTCACCCCCTGGTCCCAACATGGAAACTCTCTCAGGAGTGTCTCACTGATCAAGCCTTCCATCATGCCCATGGCGCGTACATTAGGGAACACTTTCTACACAATGCGGGCTCAGCCTCTCCCAGGGCAATGGAGTGGGACGCATACAAAATTAGTGCCAGAGGTCATTGCATTCAGCAGGTAGTGGGGGTACGGCGCACACTGGAGCAGGCACTGTACAGGGCGGAGAAAGCACTGGCGGATCTCTCCCGGGACGTTGATCAATGGAAGGCCACTCTTGTGCAACTCTGAGTAGAGAAACTCACACACGCGGAGGCTATGAGGGACCTGCGCAAATATAACTTCCGCCCCTATGCGACTCGAGCACACAGGGAGGGCAACAGAACGGGCGCGCGCCTAGCTTGGCTGACCAAACAAGACATGATGACCCACCCCATCACAGGACTCATGAACCCACACGGGCACCTTAAACACTCCCAACTTGACATCTTACACACATTCCATGACCACTACGCTGCGGTGTACCGCGCCCCAGCGCCGATGACACTGTACTACTTTCCCCAATTCCTAAGCCCGTCGCGCATGCCTGTCATATCTCAGGCGGATAGGAAAGATCTAGACCGTAAAATCATACCCCCGACATAAAACATGCCATCAACTCTTTAGCAAGGAGGAAGGCGCCCGGTCTGGACGGCTTTCCTTTGGAGTACTTCAAAACATTTGCGGCGGAAATAACACCTTTCTTTGCGTCCACATACGAGGAGGCCCTGACCACGGGCATCCTGCCTGCCTCGTTCCACGAGTCGATAGTCGTGACATTCCCGAAGCCGCACAGAGACCCCACGCTCCCGGCCTCTTACAGGCCGATTACACTACTAAACAGACCCTCCAGGATTTTGCGATTTCGCGGTTAGCTGCGAAATCGCCACTTTTGTAAAAATGCCGCGATTTTTACAAAAGTGCCAGCGAAATCGGCACTTTTGTAGAAATCGCTGCATTTTTACAAAAGCCGCTATATCCTGGGGGGTCTGATAATTATCTTGTTTTCGAAGCAATATGGGTGGAACAATAAATACAGCGTATAAAGAAATTCGCAAGGGTTGTTAGTATTTAATGTGACTTCCACCCTGAATATAAAAAGGCATGTTTGGGAGAAGCGAGCACACGCCGCTTTCAACACATCAAATGAAAGATTTGCCATGCCATATTCCAAAGCACATTTCTTACGAGCAGGCGGGCAACTAGAGGCAAATTTAGAGGGGGCTGGAAAATATTTCGGGAGGGCTAATTCTGCAAACCACGGACATAGTGCCTGTAAGAAGGGGGAACACACAACAAAAGCCTCATTTACAAGTAATGGTCTTTTAAAGACCTGTTAAGTACTGTAAGTGCGGCTGTAATTTGATGCTCGCCAGTCTGCAAAGCTCTGTCAGCCCGGGCTGACAAACACGATGGGGGGGGCTGAAGCCCCGTGAGCCCAATGGGTGTTGCGCGCCTGCTTAAGAGCCTGTTTGTGCCTGTGAAATCGAGTAGCATAAATTAACATGAGCAGCAGCGGTTGCCAAAACTGCGACTTCCTAACAACAGAAATTAGTTGTGTAATATTTAAGGCAATATTTGATGTGTCTATTAGGGCTGGCTCTGACCTGCAGCTTCCTTCCTTTGTGCCTCATCTGTTTGTATTTTTGGGGGTTCCAGCAGCAGTTTCCAGTCACCCGTGCATGGCTTGTTTCTTGAAATGGGTTCGAAAATGAAATCCCCAGAACCTCTGCCGTGAGCACTTATCTCATCATCGGAAAAAAAAGGAGATGAAACTGTAGGGAGCTTCTGAGGCTGGAAAGTCAGAGTTAATAAGTTGGGTTTGTTAGAAAAAGAAACTAAAAATGAAATGTAATTGAAAAAAAGAGGCCTATTAGTTCGATAATGAAAACTCTTCATTCTCCGTGAGGTCCGAATGCGCTGCGCTTCTCAAATGAATTATTATTGCTTTAATGCAGGCGGGAATATTTTGGGTGTATCCCTGTAATTTTAACAATTGAAGGCTTGGTTTACAGAGCGCCAGATACAGGAATACAACAGTATGTATAATTCAATCGAGGAAGGAGACTGCTGTGAGTGCAAAAACCATCCTTAGCAGTGCCACTCTCCTCACCCTCCGGGTGCGCTGGCATTTTCGTGGTCAGCTGCAGACTATATAGCTGGACTAGCAACCTCATGACCCCATTCTAGCCCAAGACCTATGCCAGTGCCCAACCTTTATGCCTGAGCAACCTTCTTCTCTGCCTAAATGCAGATTACCTTTACAGCAGAGCACAAGTGTGGGGGGTAATGGTATGGCCGGTGCTATGATATAATTACAGGAGGCAGTGATGCTGGTAACTGGTTCTCGCCGGCATAGCCCAACTGGCAGATGAAGAACTGCAATTCCAAGGGATAACAGCCTTCACCTGTGGGCTGCTTCCTCTATTCCATATTCCAGGTTGCCTATTCAAAGTGGAATACTCTGATAAAACAGTTTCCATTGATTTAAGGCTGAAATTGAATGATTATGAGTAAAATAAAGTGCCGCTAAAATGCCGCTAAATTTCCATATTTGTGCCACTAAATTTCCATATTTGTGCCGCTAAATTTGTGAATCCATGCCGCTATATCCTGGCGGGTCTGAATAAATGCGGACTGTAAACTCCTGGGGAAGCTGTTAGCCGACCGCTACAGTCAAATCCTCCAGGCGCTGGTGTATCCCGACCAGTGCAGCTTCGTTCCTCGCCGCAACACCTCCCACAATTTACATAGGCTGTTTCACATACAACACGAAAGTACGGACCGTTTCCCACAAGCAGCCTGCCTGATCTTTGTTCTGGAAAAGGCATTCAACACCTTGGCCTGGCCCCACCTTTTCGCTGTCCTGCGGGAAATCCAGGTAGGCCCCACTCTGATGGCGTACACCCAGCTCCTGTACAGAGGCCTAGCCTCCAGGATAAGAGTTGGGAAACTAATTTCAGCCTCGTTCCCAGTGGAGAGGAGAACCAGACAAGGGTGTCCCCTCTCCCCCCTACTATTCGCGTTGTCGGTGGAGCCCCTGGCCATTCGGTTGCAGCGGGAGAGGGAGGGATGGGGCATCCCGATTGTGGACACGTTCCACTGCGTCTCCTTATACGCAGACGACTTACTGGTTTATGTTCGGGACGTGACAGGCGATCTCACCTCGATCTGGTGCACTCTGCAAGAGTTCGGGGATTTGTCGGGTTGCAAGGTAAATTGGGACAAGTCAACAATCTACCCACTTAGCCCAGACGTGGCACCCCACGATCTGCAGGTAGTCACACAGACTCTAAAATGGAGTACAGCGGCCCCCAGGTATCTGGGCGTGCGCTTGTACCACTCCCCGTAGGACCTCTACCAGGGAAACCACTGCAGCGTGCTGGCGGGCCTTCGGTCTGCAATAGGCTTCTGGAAGACACTCCCCCTGGTGCCTATTGGGAGGATAGCCTTAGCTAAAATGATAATGGTACCTAGGCTACTGTACCATTTCACAAACCTCCCCGTGATCCCGCCTCAGTCTTTCATCCGGGATATGGACACACTCCTTACTACATTGATCTGGGGGGATGGGCAACATAGAGTAGCCCTACGCACACTGCAGCTACCCACTGCGAGGGGAGGCCTTGGCGCCCCATCATTCGAATCATACTTTCTGGCTGCGTAACTCCAATTGCTGTCTCATTGGACAGCAGAGAGGCATGTGGGAGAGACGGTCACCGATAACGGAGGGCTGCCTCTACCCGTCCTTGGACGTATATTAATGCTGGGCTCCAAGCCAGACCGCACACACCCGGTGCAAGTTACCATAGCCCGCAAATGCATGATGCGCATCCACAGACTGTCAAAAGGGCAACCGATGTACTCCCCGCTGCGTCCCCTGGTGGGATTCCCCCAGAAGGAGGGATATTACACCGATGGATACCCGCGGACGTGGACTGACAGCGGTGTGTCGGAGATGGAGGCTCTGTTCCACTAGGGACAATTGAAGACATTTGAACAGCTGGTCGAGTGGTATGATCTCCCACAGGGGCAATTTTTAATGCATAGACAACTGATAGACAACAGCCGAGTATACTGGGATCCGCGGTTGGGAGAGCCCCCAACACACCCAGTGCTACACACGATATTGCGGATGGGGGCAGGCAGGCACCTAGTGACGTGGCATTACAAGGCCATCCGGGAACTCACCGAGGTTCCCCTAGACAGACTACATCAATCTTGGGAGGATGATAGAGGACGGGTCCTTCACGACACAGAGTGGACACGAGCACTAGAGTACCCCAAAAAGGTCTTCCGAAATGCCCGCTTCAAAAATATACAATTCAACGTTTTACATCGAGCTTATCTTACGCCCGACAAGCTGCGTAAATATTATCCAGACACGGAATTCCGATGTCCCCGATGCCAGCTAATGAATGCGACCTTTAAACATATGTTCTGGGACTATCCGTCCCTGCAATCCTACTGGAACAGAGTACACAGCACACTGCACACGCTAGTACACTTACAACACGTCACCACATGGGAGGCTTGCGCCCTAGGTATCTATAAAAAAGAGAAGTCAGAGAAACTGCAGTGGCGGTTCCCATCCTTAGCCATCATCCTGGCCAAACGAAATATAGCCATGCACTGGAGGGCCCCTACGGGACCACCAGAAGCGGCCTGGGTGGGAGCTGTAAACAAGTGGGGAGCAGCAGAAGAAGAGATCCTGAGAGAGGAAGAGGTGAAAGGTACACGCAAGCACCCAATCTCTATGGAGTGGGCACACTTGCTAATACAATTCAAACACAAGACAACTGCTCATGACACCCCAGAGCCAACGCAGCCCCGGCCTGACAGCCCCCCTCGGGACCCCGACCCACAGACCCCACCACTATTGCAGATATAACGCCCCTGGAGGGAGGTTGATGTGCCACGGTAGCCGATCCTGTTGATCCAGTCATCTGATGTGCCCGCAGGTCTTCCCCCGCCCTCTCTACCCTTTTTGCCCCCCACGACACGCATTGTCAGCTCACGCCAGAAGGTACCTGATATGGGCGCCACCCAGGAGTACCGCATCCCCCCTGCTCGCCGTTTTTCTCTTTTTTTATTGTCCCCCTCCCCCTCCTCCCTTCTCCTCTCCTCGGAGGGTAACCCCTCCCGTGGTTCCGAGGTCAGCTTTATTCGGTAGGTTGAAGTTCGGCACATTTACATACAACATTGTTGTTAGCGCACGATAAACAGTGTAGAACATTGATGGAGGGGTAGCAGCTCCACTCGACCCCACAACCATTTCGTCCGAGGGATCAGGTACACTCAGACATAGCACCCTGCGACGAGATAGCCCACTGATGGATTCAGGGGACTTATTGCACAATTGCCACACTCAGAGGATTAGAGCCAATCTGTTGCCATTGAACCACGATTGCAATTGTTATGAAATGTTGGCATATATGATGATTGATATGTGACCTATCTCGAAAATGTGAAAACCCTAATACAATGATTTAAACAAAAAAAAAAGACTAAAGAATTAAAAACGAAGGTTATGTTGGCTCAGGCCTATGGTCCGCCTTCTAGAGGAAATGATAGAAGTAATGATAGAGGTGGACGTGGATCTTATGGTTCGTCTTTTTCTTCTTATACTCGTTCGAATTTGTCTGTTGACCAGTGTGCGTACTGCAGGAAATTTGGACATTGGGATTCTGATTGTCCAGCATTGCGTGCTCAGCAGTATCCACGTGGATGGGGACAAATGAGAAATCGTTCAGGATATTCAGGGCCTAGAGGAAGCACGGATGATCGTGCTCGGTTTTATGCTAATACACGTGGACAGGATGGGTTTAACACTTTTGGTAGACAAAATCAATATCAAATGTCTGATTATGTGCCGTCTAATTTGAAAGATTCTGCTTATGCATGGGATTGCCTAGAATGGGGTAAGGAATCAGTTGAAGTTCAAGTAGATCAGAAGGGTCCCTACGTTACAGCGCATGTTTTGGGTTCTACTGATCAGTTTCTAGTTGATACTGGAGCTACTCGTAGCGCCTTATCTAAACACTTGGTTCCAAGGCCTCCCCTGTCTGGCTTAACTATTACATCGATAGGTTTCGATGGAACACCTTTCCTTAGCCCACTATCACAACCACTTGCATTTCATGTAGATAAGTTTACTGCTCCATGTCCGTTTTTGCTTTCTCCAAACACACCAGCTAATATTGTGGGTCTTGATATGCTTAAATATTTCCGGGCTACGATACGATGTTCTCCTGAAGGTATATGTGTTATTTTGAATGACAACTATCCCGTGATTGAGAGATCCTGTCTTGTTAAAGAGGATATTGCATTAGCTTCAATCCCTAGTACTTTGTGGGCTACTTCAGACACCGATGTAGGGCAAATTGTTATTCCGCCAGTACATATTAGTGTCAAAGAGGGAGCTTCATTGCCACGATTGCCTCAATATAAAATTTCTCGAGAAGGTGAAGAAGCACTTAAACGGATTGTTCATGATTTGATTAAAGTGGGGGTTGTGGAGGAAGTTCCTTACAATGTTTGCAGCAGTCCTATTCTTACTATCTTGAAAAAAGACACTGACACTAGGATTTACAGATTCATCATTGATTTGCAAGAAGTCAACAAGATTGTAGTACCACAGTACCCTGTGGTTTCGGACATAACGACATTACTTACCCTAGTTCCTCCAACAGCAACTACATTTTCTGTAATAGATTTAAAGAATGCTCTCTTCTTGATTCCTATTCATCCTGATAGCTGATATTTGTTCGGCTTCACTTTGAATAATCAATCGTATAGATTTTGTAGTATTCCTCAAGGGTACATTGAGAGTACTAACATTTACAGTCAAGCTTTGAAAAGACAACTTGATTCCTTTACTTTGTCTGAAGGAGTGGCTCTCATACAATATGTCGATGACATCTTGTTGGCACAGATACGCCTGAGCAGTGTGAAAAATGTACTTTGTCTCTACTTTATTTTCATGCTACACACAACCATAAAGTGTCACAGAAGAAATTGCAATATTGTAGAATGAAGGTAACCTATTTAGGTCACCTTCTGTCTAAGGAGGGTTGTGCACTTACACCAGATCGCATACAAGCAATTTTAGACACACCAGTACCTTCTACTCAGAAAGATGTCTGTGCATTCATTGGGTTGACTTGTTCTGCAGGCAATGGATATTAGGATTTTCCCACATTGTTAAACCCCTGCTAGCGCTTTTGACTAAAGACACTCCAATGCCCCTTCCATGGACAGATGAATGTCAGAATACTTTTCATCAGTTAAGTCAAGCTCTTTGTTCTGCACCAGTGTTAGGCACTCCAGATTACACAAAGGCCTTTATACTCTACGTACACGAGAAATATGGGTGTGCATTGTCGGTTTTAGTACAGACACATGGTGAGAAGCAGCATCCCTGTGCGTACTTTTCAGCAGTTCTTGATCCTGTTGCTCGTGCATTGCCTGTGTGCTCCCGTTCAGTTGCAGCAACAACTGTGTCCATAAGTCACAGTGAAGGGATAGTTTTGTCATATAAACTGTTGGTGCTAGTACCCCATGCAGTAGATGCCCTTTTGAATCAGACTAAAATGCAGCACTTAACTAGTGCTCGCCTGACAGGATACAAATTGACACATTTGGCCCCTCACATTACCCTAAAAGTGTGCGACTCTAAACCCAGCTACTTTGTTGCCATATCCTGTGACTCAGTCTCAATCAAAAGAGCCTCATGATTGTATATTCCTTACTGAGGAAAAGACAAAGGGTCACATCGATTTGCAAGATACGCCCCTATCAGATGTCGATGGGGAACTGTGGGTTGATGGGTCCTGTTTGAAGTTACCAGATGGCACGACCTCAGCTGCATATGCAATTACAACACTTAAGACAGTAGTGGAGACAGCTCGCATACCACAGAAGTCGGCTCAAGCAGCTGAGCGAATAGCTTTAACACGAGCGTGTGAACTTAGCACTGACTTGCCTTTGAACATCTATACAGACAGCCGCTATGCTTTTGGAGTGTCCCATGATTTTGGCCTACTCTGGAAGGAAAGAAGCTTTCTTACATCCCACGGGATGCAGATAATGCACGGAGAACTAGTGCATAATCTTTTGACTGCACTTACATATCCAGAGAAAATTGCTATTATTAAGTGTAGCGCGCACAGCAAAGTCATTGATAAGATAGGACAGGGCAACACCTTTGCAGATCGTGTAGCTCGTGAGACTGCGATGCAACAAAGCATTACATCCATGTACGTAGTGTAATCACAAGCTGAACGTTGGCATGATGCTAGAGAAGAAGTATTAGAAATACAGCGATCTGCCTCTGTGAAAGAGCTGGAGCAATGGTCTAAAGAAGGAATGTTAGACGATGAGGGCTGTTGGCGTAACAAAGAAATGGATAAGTGGAAATTGCCTGCTGCTTATTTACAACCTATGGTTCAAATGGCACATGGGCTGGCACATGTTGGAGCTCTAGCAATAATGAAATTGCTTAGGCAAGTTTGGGAGCATCCTGAAATTGCCAGCACAGCTAAGAGAGTAGTACAGTCCTGCTTGATCTGTTGGCAGTATAATCCTGGTAAAGGGACACAAACTCCTACAGGAGGGTTTGCTACAATGACTGCACCTTTTGAAGTTTTGCAGATGGTTTACATCCAACTTGAACGCTGCAATAAATTAAAGTATTTCCTAGTGGTGGTATGTGCCTTCAGTAAATGGATAGAGACATACCCTACAAAGGATAATATAGCTCTCACTACAGTGAAGGTGCTTCTAAAGGAGTTTTTCCCTAAATATGGTGTTTGCAAACTTTTGTGGAGTGACATCGGACCTCATTTTATTGGGCAAGTTGTTGAGCATTTCCTGAAAGGATTAGGGATCAAACAGAAATTCCATGCAGTCTTCCACCCACAATCAGCAGGATTAGTGGAGAGGTACAACGCTACACTAAAGCTGAAATTAGCGAAAATACAGGCTTCCACGAAATGGCCAGGTGCACTCCCTCTGGCAATGTTGTCCATAAGATCGGTGCCACATTCACCATCTGGACGTACACAATATGAAGTGGTGTTTGGGAGACCGATGAACATTTGGGGAGTTCCTAAGCCACGCCCCATACATGATGTACCTTGTGTTCTGATGAATGATTATTTGGCACAATTAACCAACAGTTTGATCTCTATTCATCAACAGGTTCGAGAAGCTCTTTCTGACAGATCTACAGGTGAGGCCCACAATCTCTGGCGTGGAGATCAGGTTATGGTCAGAATATTTGAGAGGTCGAACAGCTTGGAGCCAAGTTGGCGAGGACCAGAGCAGGTACTTTTGGCTACGAGGACAGCAGTTCGAGTGACAAACAGAAAGAATTGGATCCATAACACACACTGCAAACATGTGTCGCCTACCTTGGTGGAACCTGCTGTGCTGACCGACCATTGAGAGATCCTGGATATGGAGAAAAACCAAGCCATCTCACCTGACAAATCTGAGGAAGTCTTCCTGGACCACACGATTTCTAGAGCATCACGATACCAACTGAGACCACGGAAAGAGCCTGCATTGTCGAAAAGGACTGGTTGAGCTACTGCCCTGGGTTGGTGAAATGGAGTGCCGATGTGGCAAGGGGGGGGATCAGTCCTGCAAAGTGACACCCGTCTTGGCCCTCGGTGAAGAAATCAACAGCTGCCCAGGGATAAGAGCTCCAATAAATGTTTTTTTGACTACGAAATAATCATGTCTGCTGAAAGATCAAAAGTTGCTAAGATCTGCAATAAGAAAATTATTTGTGCTATAGGGTTTGTTGTTGCTATGTTGCATATGGCAGCAATAACTTGGTTTGTTGAGAAAGTGGCTCCTGCTCGACAATTGCTGATTGCCACTACTTCTGCACCAGTTGAGCATCACTATTTCACGCTTCCCTATCATGAGCAGAAGCATCGCAAATCCTACCTAAACAATACATTCATCCAGATGTTGCATCATACACATAATGCCACAAATACTACCGACTGTTGGGTGTGTGGGATGATACCTGCTCACCAAAAGAAAGGAGGAACACCTTTTATTCCTCTTCTGTTCTCTCATAACGGTTCTTGTCAAGCCTGGTTTGCGCTTTTGTTTGCCTCTGAAAGGGCCAATATTACAGAAATGACAGTAGGACAGATCAATTATCACCTTAATAAAGAATGTTATCCTGATGAGAATGGTTACCCACAAGCTAGAGGAACAAAATGTGAATGGGAGGAGTATCAACCTGACAATATTTCTATGCCACATGTCTTCACAAATACAAGGACTATGAAGAACAATGGACCTTTTGTGATTGCTGTGACAATAGCTAAAGCAGACTTATGCATTAGTAGTGTTGGGAGAACTCCAGTGGGGAGAAGTAAATGTACTGTAATTCTGATAATTGAAGATACCAATAACAGCAGTTTTACGTCTTTGCATAATACATACTTCGTTTGTGGTAATAAGGGATACTACCAACTTCCTGTGGGGTGGGCTGGGGTCTGCTACATGTCCTTTCTGTTGCCCCTGTGTTTCTGGCACCTGCATCGTATCATCTCAACTTCAAGCTATACAATGACATTTCCAAGAACAGAAATAAGAGGACAATAAATATGGATGAAGTTGACCTAACTGACACTGCTTTGCAACAATATGTCGACTCTAACTTGGGTTTATTCTTTTTTGTGGGTGCTGCATTGAACAGCAGAAAGATAAGGTGATTGACTCATGTTGTGGAAGCTGTTACCAATCAGACAGCAATGGCACTTGGGAACATTACAGAAGAGCTACAAGTTGCGAGGATTGTAGCACTTCAGAATCGCATGGTACTTGATGTGATTTTGGCTGATCGAGGTGGTGCATGTCGTATCATCGGCAGCAGCTGCTGTGTTTTCATTCCGGATCACTCGCCTTCAATATATGATGCAATCTCTAAACTACATAAGATTGCTGCGGAGATTCACCGAGAGACTGGTACATGGACTTTTTCGAACTGGTTGTGGACACTCTTTATTACTTGGGGCTGGAAGCTGCTGACTATGCTATGTATACTATTGGTGATACTATTTACATGCTGTATATGTATACAATGTGGTCCCATGCTTTGCTCTATTTGCATCACTGTTTGTACTAATCTCTGTACTTTGAAGATTAGGTGTACACTAGTGCGTAAGATTAGTAACGTGATCTATATATGCACACCTTTTGTTTTAATCTTTTTCACATCCCCATACAATAAATGATTTTACAAAAGTGAGGAAGTAGAATTTTTTTCACCCCACTTCACTTGATCACTTCACTTTTCCAAAATGTTTTGGTCCCTGGACACTACTGTCATACCAGTGGGTCTACCTTCTGGTGGAGGTCAGCATACCAAAAACAACCCTATGATCATGCTGTCATGTTACTAATATTCGGAGAACCAAGATATACCACCTGTCCACCTTCATACGTGTTTGAGGGTTTCTATGAAAGGTACCAACAACCCATGACCCTGGTCACACAGGTACAAGTGGTCCATTCCCTTTTGATCTTTGGACAATTCCATACATTACTTTGGACAATATATGCCTGATACCAGCTTGCTGGAGCTCTGGGATTGATGGAAGTATACTCACTGGAGATCTCTGTTTATACTAACCCAGGGCTGGAAACTACATTAGAAACTAAGGCACAGTACTAATTGCTTTTATTAAATATGAATAAGCTAGGAAACTCCTATATAGCAAGTGAATTATTGTCATAAGCAGGCTTTAGAGAGTTGAGGGGATCCACATCCTCAGATATTTTTAATACTTCAGATTGCATCACTATCTATAGAAAAGAGAGGCTACTTTTGCTCAGTGCTTGCAGCCCTGACACAACTACAATTAATAAGCGCTGCAGCACTATATCCAAACTGCATAAAGCAGTTGTAGATAATAGACTAGCCCCAAATGGGGGGGCCGCGTTAACAGAGCCGCTGACAGATGAGGCATGGTATTGCTGCTGTCTCCAAACAAAGAAGATATCTATGATAGAAAATGACACACTTTAAATGTTTACATAGACTGCATAACTCTCCAGCTAGTCTTGAGGCTATGGTTTTGGAGGTGGACAAAAATGTCCCATGATGTCGCACTGTTAGAGCAGATTATATACATGGTGCTTTTCTATGCCGCTCATTGCACAATATTGGAGAGAGTATTTGATATCCTTTCCAAAAATTATTACCTAGAAATAGCTCTCTCAAACCTCATTGTTTTACAAAGCTTTGTCAATAAATAAATGGTTATGCATGTTTGCTTGCAAAGAGAAGAGTAGTGCTAACATAATGTGGAGACCAACTGGTATACCTATAGGTTGAATACCAGACCTTATTTACTGTAATGACATGGAAGATAATTCTGCCACTCTGCTACCATTTTGCACCCCCTCAAGGGACCTCTTCAGAGATGTTTAATAAACCATGATGCAAAAGGTCATGATTAGAGCTATTGGGAGATAATACTTTGTGGATGAAGGCAAGAAATAACACTAAAATATTTGGGGCCTTATGACTGTATAAAGAATGTTGCCTGTGCTCATATGTCAAGAGAGGTGGGTTTTTATAGTGCTGATGTGCACTCAATGTATGTAAACTTGTAATGATGTTTTTTGGATCACCCACATACATTGTGTGTTGAGTTACTTAATGCCCACAGAGATTTCAAACGCATTGGAATTATCAGAAATGTCCAAATCTGATTGTATCAGATGAAACCTGGATTATCAGCCTGAATCTGTAAAGCTTTATGAAAGTGTATGTCTAACTGCCGTATCCGCGGCCTTTAGGGCACCGCAGCACCGGTGGTCTACCACCCCCCCATATTATGAGTTGTGTTGTCTGAAACGCCACCATGCTTTATGGCACACTTCTGGCATGATCGCAATGACGGCTTTGATCCTGCCGGGACCACGGCTGTCTGCAATGTTGATGTTGCATCCTCTGACTCGGTGTGCCCGTAGAGTGTATTTTAACTGCCCAGTTGTACTGGCAGTCACCCTGTAGCGGTTACCCAAAGGCGATAGACCGCTGTGGTGCGTGCACAACAAGCCACTACAATAGTGACCATTGGATGGAATTAAAAACTACACAACTGCTTTTGCCCTGTGGATACACCTACAAACCACACTATGAAACACACCTGATCCCTAACCATGATCCTTTATTTATCACCTGCAGCTCAGAACATAGTAGACACCATTCTGATCCAAGGCACCCCCCTTATTTCTTTCATCCCTGCATTTAGCGCTTTCTACTACCTGTAGTTTTAGTTTTGCATATTTGTACATGTATCACTTGTTTGTTTTTCCTTTCATATAGTCATTCACAGTTTTATTATGCGTTGCCAAAAAATATCATGGTTCACTGAGGCCTACTTGACAGTCATGAGTCATCGGAGATCAAATTATTAGAGTAGAGCCCCAACTTTTGGTTCCAAGTCCAGCATACTCCTCTCAGTAGGAAAATAGAAATGTTGGACAGTATAGTCAACTGAGTGAATGCTGTTGGTACCACGCAGCTGGAAATTCTGAGGAGTTGTACGGACCTCAGGTTGAGTGTGCATACCCAGTACAGCAACCACCTCCTGGACACCCTCCCAGTGCCCCATTGCAATAATTTCCCTGGAAGGAAAAGGTCTTGGCCATTCATCATGGTGAGGGATTGACAGAAATATCTGAGTGAGTGGACTCTGGTAAGGTACACCTCAATAACTGTCACAAAGTCACAATGTCCTGTTTGCTCTCAACTTTGCTTTTCCTACAGTGTTGTCTCTCTACTTTCCTAACATGCATTACTCAAAGTATCTGAGATGTTGGTTTGTATGCATGAATGTGTATGTTTGCATATAAGAGGACATGTAAACAACTCCATGATATGCCACATGTTGGAATTGGGTCTGCAAGTGGATTACCAAGGTGATCAATGGACCCAATATTTGTGTGAATATGGACATGAATGGTACATCTTAAATGCATGTTGCCAAAAGGTGTGGTTCACTAACTGTTTGTCTATTGATACTGAAGTGACTAAAACTACCAGGAGCCCCTGTGACTGGAACTCTAACCAAGATGCTAGACTCCCTTGACCCTTCTCACTTGTCTGCAATGTCACAAATGATGTACACCCATCATGCAGGTAACAATTTGTGAAGTGTTGGTAAGTCAAGATAGATTGCACTGCAAGTACCATGAGGCCTTGTGGCCAGTGGGGAATATGAGTAACTAGGTGTGGTTTTTTAATTATGTACTCGTTATAGCAGGGAGTAATATGAATAATGGCATGGATTATGAGGCAACAAAAATTAGTTTTTTGGTCGGTATGTTATTGTGTGTGATTGACGCATGTTTTTTAAATCACTGTAGATATCCCTGAAGAAGGTCTTTTAACGACCGAAATGCATTGGGTGAAATGTACAAAACAGAGCAACCAAGTTTATATGTGCTTGTTAATAGGCCCCGTTGGGCAATTCCTGTGCAAAAGAAAATGCTTGAAAACATGAAACTTTGTATCTTTAACGTGACTGACAAATTTGGATTAACAATGATAATGAATCGCATGAATTTTGAGAACTTCAACGAGTACGTGATTATTTGTTCACAAATGTGTCTCGGGCTGTGCAACTCTTCCGTGACACGCAATGGAGCGTGTCACACTCAGGTGATCCACTCTATGAGAGACAGAAAGTCTGCACTGGGGGCACATTTGGTGTCCCTGTGCATAGTCCCATAGTCCAGCTCAAACCAGTTCTGTAAGCCATTGGCTCCTGCTCTGGCACGAAACTGGACAAAGAGCATGGGTGAGCCACCCCTCTGTCCTGCCCCTCCCCTAGGAGGGTCCATAAAATTGTGCATTGGTCTCAATGTAGTCCTGCCCGAGCAGTATTTGCACTGAATATTTCTGGCCTCCACTCTCCGAGTGTCCTGTGGGCTGGTACTTTGCAAACTCGCTTAAGGACTCCTTGCGAACGCTGGTCTGTTGGCCTGTGGGTCCTGGCGAGAATCGCCTTGTTTGTTCTTGGGCTTAACTGGTTGCTCCAGACGTGCCCTAACTCTCCATTGCTTGGAGTGTCCCCTGGACCATGCTAGTCTACACCGTAACCAGTTTCCTCTGACTGCATGGGTTGCTTTTGCCAAGGCTTGTTGGTGCTCCAGCCGACCCCTCAGCCCTCGACATCTTTCGTGGGACAGCTCACTTCCAGATCATGGTCTTCCTAGATGCCTTCTGGTCCCCGCGGCTGCAGAGTCAAGCAACCCTTATTTGCACCTGAGGCACCCGACATCGGTGGCATTCGACTACTGAGCCCCGGGTCACCTGAAGTGACCCACACTCTGTTCCCTCTGCTTTCAGGTTCCTCTCACCTTGAATCCAGGCATGGATTCCACCGGGCACTCTTTGCCTTCCTGGCAGCAGTACATCTTTGCAGCTCTCCATTGAAAACAACAAAGGTTTCTGACACCACTTGACGCCTATGCACGTGGCTCCTCTGGGATAGGTAACACAGGTACCTCAGTACTCACTGGTGGGATGGCCTTAGAACCTCCTATATTCCAAGTGGTTGGTTCGAAGTCCTCGTAGTAGTGTCCTTAAACTGTAAATTTCGAACCACGACTTTCCTGTAGAGTTGTACGGAGCATGTGGTCATGTTTTCTCACTGCACCCGTCCTCTGTGGGCTCCCTGGGTCACTCCTCTGGGTGGTTCCATGGGGTCCCAGCAATTTTACGTGCTCTAGGCACTGTGTCTTCTCAGTCGTTGTTGTTATACCATTTTTTTTGTATATGATTTGGTCTCCCCCTGGAGCCCGCTCTGTATTGTGCGTTTTACAAATGTTCTATTGATTTAGTATTGTGTACTTTGTGATCTAGTCTCCCTGTTGGGGGGCACAGTAACGCCGCACGCACAGGCACTCGATGATTGGCTGCCAGGAGAACTACATTTCCCGGCAGCCTCGGCGGACGTCTAACATCAGACGCACCGCCACACGTGACACCAGGAGATCAGGGATGAGGTGAGGCAGCTGCAGAAGATGCTGCCAATTATTCCTGGAAGTCCGGTTCGGACGCTGGCCATTTTCTGCAGTATACCTGGTCGGGTAAGAGTGCCATTAGGCACCGTTTTGTCTTGTTATCCTTTTAGAGTACCAGGAAGGCTTATCTATAGTGATTCAGAGCACAGCTCGTGTTTGTGTTCAGCACCCTCTTTCCCTACATTGGTGAGCTCTCGTCACAGTACCAGTTTTCCACAGAGCTCTTGCGAGGGAAATAGAGGTGCTTTTGGTTAAAGTGACCTTTTCTCTACCATATGCTTATGAGCTCCTCCTCGTGGGGGTGTTCTCATTTTGTCTTCCCTGTTGGCGAGTTCAGGACAGTGAGCTCATGCAGAGAAGAATGCATTGGCATGCTTAGTATTGGGCTAGAGTTATAGAGAGAGAGACTTTGAACGCTCAACCTTGTTCTTATGTTGTTACCTGAAATCTTTCCTGTATCCACTTAGTTGGTTTGCGTAAATACGCAGGTCACAATTCACTGATGGTGCTTCTGAGTATTCTTGCAGCACACCTTCGTGTCTTATGTGACTCACATTATTGTGCACCTTCTACTTTTACATCCACAGGGGGGAACTAAGGCAGGTGAATCCTTTGACCTTGAAGCCCTCCATCTACTATATCCCGGGAAGGTGCTGATTGTAGGGAGGGAAAGTTACGCGTACAAATGCAGGGAGTTTAGACAGGTATGCTGGAGTGGTAGCGTCATATATGTTTTTGTGTCTGCCAGTATATGGTGTAAGGAATTGTGGATACATGCTCAGCACCCCTGTGAGCCAGCAACTTTTCCTTCCTCTACAGGTCAGTGGAAGTATAGGTACATTTGAGCATGTAGGGAGTAGGGAGATCTCAGAAAGGTCCACGTGGTAATATGTTCTTTTGTATTCACTGGTCTCCCTCCCTGCTGTCCCCATCCTACCCTTCCCTCGCTTGACCATCCTTTAGTCTGTGTGTATTTTATATCCAGACTTGGGGCTGTTGAGAGGTGGACCCCAGGAGCATTGGTTCAATCCTGAGGATATGTTCAGGCCTGGGACAGAATAATCGGCCCTCAAATAGATTTATCCTCCCGGTCAAGCTGATCCTGATATGGCCACCTTAGACAATGTCATGGTAGCGCTAGCAACAGTGCAGGTTGAGTATACGGCCTTGTACAGTGAAACCACTGCACTACAGGCAAGAGTGGATAGGATGCAATGGAATCCTTTTGAATTTCGTATTCTGTCACAGGCCCCACATTGGGTTCTATAGTGGTGGAGATCCCTACACCCATACCTCTTGCCCACCTGAAAAATTCACAGGAGACATACACAAAGTACAGGTTTTCATAGGGCAGATCCTTTTCCACTTTAACTGCAAGCCTAAGCAGTTTTCTACCAACCAATCACGAGTAGCCTTTTTTATTTCATATCTGGCAGCAGAGGCTGCTCAGTGGGTGGTCCCGTTCATTACAAGAGACAATCCTATGTTGCATGACTGGGACATTTTCAGGGAGGATTTCTAGAGAACCTTCAATCGAAGAGAACTACTCGAACTGAAACATGGGAATAAAGTCTTGATCGGATACTTGAACACCTTCCAAAGGTTAGTAGCGGAAACTCAGTTGCCCGAAAGTAAGCAATCGCTATCTTCTATCAGGGCCTTCGGGAGGAACTGAAAGATGTGATTGCACAAGTGGATCCCCAACCTCGTACGTGCTCAGCACTGATCAAATTGACAATGTGCTTGGACCATTGTTTGAGGGAACGAAAAGGGAATGTTAGAAGGAAAGAGAGGAAAACCCCTTGTTTTGAACGTCCAAAACCCCAGGATCCGGGTGCAGTCTCTTCAGAACCTATGGAAATTGGAACGGTGCTTGCATCTCTATCTCCAGATGTGAGAGACTATCAGCAGAAAAATGGATCATGTCTGTATTGTGGGAAGAAGGGGCATTATCTAAGAGAGTATCTGGTGAAACCCAAGTTCAGTCGTCCACGACTGGAAGCAGCTGTTGGGAATAACCCTAAAACCTCGACGGAAAACTGAAAAGCTAAAGATGTGAAGAAGGGAAGTCTTCAAGCGTTCTGTATATCCCTTCTATCAAGATAGATCAGTTTGTTTGAAAGGATAATTTCTTCATTCCATTGATGTTGGACATAGACCAAAAACCTTGCTACATGCAAGCCATGGTTGGTTCCGGAGCCATAGGATGTTTTATGGATACTGAAGAATCCCGGCGATTGGGGGTTCAGCTTGTCTCGAAACCGGATCCCGATGCTGTATTTGCGGTTGAGGGGAAACAGTTGGGATCAGGACCCATATGTCACACTACGGAAACATACATCATTAAATACGATAAGAATCATCAATAACGTCTGTCCTTCAATATCATTCAAGCGCCATTATACAGAATCATACTAGGATTACCCTGGCTATCCACACATAACCCATTGACTGGGATCAGAAAACACTTATTATGGAATCAGTCTTCTGCAAATGTCATTAAATGATGGCCTTAAATCTGCCAACACAAGCATTGGCAAATCGCCATCACAGCACAACCGCGGCTGAGAAGGAGACGGAGCTGCCTTCCTGTTATCAGCAGTATGAAGACTTGTTGACAATCAGATGGCTGAAGTGCTTCCTCCTCATAGACCCTACGATTGCAGGTTAGATCTTATGCCTGGATCAGTGGTTCCCTGTGGTTGGGTCTAAGCATTAACAGAACCAGGACACAAACACATACGCAAGTATTTGCACAAATATTTGGCTTTGGGATTTATACCTCCTTCCAGTTCACCAGC
Source organism: Lissotriton helveticus (assembly GCF_964261635.1). Classification (NCBI taxonomy): domain Eukaryota; kingdom Metazoa; phylum Chordata; class Amphibia; order Caudata; family Salamandridae; genus Lissotriton; species Lissotriton helveticus. The sequence goes on from NC_136067.1 coordinate 1,570,886,758, forward strand.
GGCTTCTCCTTTATTTTTCATACCCAAAGCTAATGGAGAGCTTCAGACATGTATTGACTTTCACGCCTTGAATGCCATCACAATACGTAACCAATACCCTCTCCCATTGATATCTGTATTGTTGGAGCAGGTGAAAGGATCTGTGGTACTTACGAAATTAGACCTCCGTGTAGCATACCATTTGGTAAGGATGCGTCAAATAGACAAAAATGAAAGACAGCCTTCAAAACTCGGTATGGATTATAGGAGTACTTCGTAATGCTTTTCGGATTATGTAATGCGCCTGCCACATTTAAATTCTTCCTCAATGATATTCTACGGGCATATCTAGATTGGATAGTTGTAGTGTATATAGATGGCATCCTGTTCTATTCAACAAAGGAAGAAGATCACATAAGACACTTGGGATTGATTCTGCAAGCATTGAAAGACCACCATCTATTTTGCAAGATTAACAAATGTGAATTTTATGTTTCTCCGGTTGAATTCTTGGGAGTAATACTTATCCCCACTGGACAGGAGATGGCAGAACGGAAAGTGAAAGCAATCACCGAATGGCCATGTCCTAAGAATGTGAAGGACTTCAGACCTTTCGATGGAAGGATTGGATAAAAGGTCATCCTGAATGGAAGAAGAGCAAGGCATACCCATCAAAGGAATTGAAGTACTTATTTCCACTCTCAAATTAAGACAAACAGTCTTTCAGTGGTGCCAAGAAAATCCCAGTGCAGGACACAATGGTAGTGAAAAGACATGTGAAAAGATATTGCATCAGTTCTGGTGGCCTTCCCTCAGAAGAGACATTCCTAAGTGGGTGAGGAACTGTACCAGTGTGCCCAAATGAAGACGATAAAGGCAAACCCCAGGGGCTTTTACAATCTCTACCCACTCCAGATATTCCATGGGATAGGTTTTTGTTGGATTTCATAGTGGGCCTACCTAAAGATAAGGAACATACGGTTATCCTAGTGGTAATTAACTACCTAACAAAACTAGGACATTTTATAGCATGCAAGCAAATCCCTACAGCAGGGCAGTTAGCCAAACTGCTACTGATACATGTGGTTAGACTGCATGGTCTTCCCCAGGTGATCGTGTCCAACCGTGAAGCCCAGTTCACAGCCAAGTTCTGGAGAGTATGGTGTTCAGCTTTGCATATTTCCTCCACCATGTCCACCAGTCTCCACCCACAAACAGATGATCAGACAGAAAGGCTAAATCAAACATTAAAACAATATTTACGTTGCTATGTAGACAACAACACAGGAGCCTGGGTGGAGTGGTTGTGGCTTACAGAAATAGCGTATAACAATGCACAGCATAGCTCCACCATACATTCTCCTTTCTATAGCACTTACGGACATCACCCTCGTTGTATTCCGTTTTTGACACTGGGTATGAGTGGGCATCTTCCAGAGGTACATCACAGGATAGTACAGATACGGAAGATCCTGAACAGCACACAAACACATTTAGTTCCCGCTAAGGAACTATACAAATGACAGGCAGAAAGCATCGTAGACCAGGGCCTATATACAAGAAAGGGGATCTGGTGTGGCTATCAACACCCAAAATTAATTTCAGGAGGCATAGTGTGTTTAACCCTACATACATAGGTCCCTACAGAGTTACTAAGCTTGTGGCGGTGAGACTTACTTTACCTTCACACATGAGAATCCATCCCGTGTCCAAGTTTCCTTGCTTAAACCTGCATCTGGACCAGCACTCAAGAAGCCAGCGCCTGTGTGAATTGATCAGGTCAAGTAATACGAGGTGGCAGGCATACTACACTCCAAGATCCGGCGCAATAACCTTTGGTATCTGGTGGCCTGGAAGGGGTAATGCGCTGAAGAGAACTCTTGGGAGCCTGAGTCTTCGGTGCATGCTCCTAGGTTGGTTTCTGCTTTCCACAAACAACACCCTGGCAAACCTTGTGCCTGCCTGTGCTCTCCAGGAAGGGAATGTACTGTCAAGGGACACCATAATGGCGCACGCACAGGCACTCGATGATCGGCTCCTGGGAGAACTACATTTCCCGGCAGCCTCGGCGCACGTCTGACGTCAGACGCACTACCACACGTGACACCGGGAGATCAGGGATAAGGTGGAGCAGTGGCATAAGATGCTGCCGATTAATCCTGGAAGTCCGGTTCGGACGCTGGCCATTTTGTGCAGTATACCTGGTCGGGTAAGGGTGTCATTAGGCACAGTTTTGTCTTGTCATCCTTTTGAAGTACCAGGAAGGCTTATCCGTACTGATTCAGAGCACAACTCGTGTTTGTGTTAGGCACTCTCTTTCCCTACATTGGCAAGCTCTCGTCACAGTCCCAGTTGCCCACAAAGCTCTTGCGAGGAAAGTAGAGGTGCTTTTGATTATAGTGACCTTTGCTCTACCATACGCTTGTGAGCTCCTCCTCTTGGGGGGTTCTCATTTTGTCTTCCCTGTTAGTGAGTTCAGGACTTTTGGGCTCATGCAGAGAAGAATCCATTGGCCTTCTTAGTATTTTCACCTGATTTAAGACGATTACTTCCTGAATTGTCGACGGAGCTGTTAAGAAATGCTGCACTGGTCACCCTGTGTGGAGGACACAGTAGAAGCCTGTTCGTCCTCAATGTGATCATTCCCTTATTCCTTAAACATTATCATGTTTAATGTCATATCGTCGAACGTCCATGTTCTGGGGCATCCTGTGTAGCATCAAAAGCAACAGTGAGACAGAAAACGCTGGGTTCCATACTGTGACCAACACCACAGGGGACATTCTAACAGCACCAATGTGTCCTTAAGGCACTTTGTGACCTATAGCCATCCCATGACCATTTAATCTGAAATCTCATGATTATTTAAGGTATATGAAGTATGCCATACTTTGAAGCCCTGAAGAAGTCTCTCTGGAGACGAAACACGTTGGCTTTGAGGCTATGATATATGGAATGTTAAAAAAAAATCTGCTTGAGAAAAATAAAGAAGAACATCTCATCAAGAAACATGTACTTTAGATTTGGACTTTTTTATGCGCTGTTGTTCTTGAATATTAACATGCTACAATAATATTAATGTATATAGTGCTGAACCCTGTTGCATTGGAGATCTCGGAAAGGTCTAGGTGGTAATCTGTTATTTTGTATTCACAAGTCTCCCTCCCTGCTGTCCCCATCCTTCCCCCGCTTGACTATCCTTTAGTCTGCGTGTATTTAATATCCAGACTTGGGTCTGTTTTGAGGTGGACCCATAAGAGCATCGGTTCGATCCTGAGGATATGTTCAGGCCTGGGACACTCCCACAGAGACTAGTAGAGAGTGTCATATTAATAAATACATATTTTTATATAACAACTGTGTGGTTCTCCCTTCATTTAGTCATTTAGGAGGTGATATTCTGGTAAACTGTGTGTGAATAGCGACTCAACAGGAATTACAAAACTATAAATTACAGTGACCAGCTATAGATCAAACAGGGAAAGGTACATTCAAAGGAAACTAGCACAAAAGTAGGTTATTTATAAAATCAGTTTGGTTCATTTAATAGCAATCATATTAAAAAGTAGACATCAACTGTCATACTAACATAAACATACATTTAATAATTAAAAGTAAAAACAAATTACATAACATACTATACTTCAATACAAATTGAGTTCACAGAAAATTAAAAATATTAAACAGTGGCAATGATTAATGTTCGACGCGCGTTTCGGCGTTGCAGACAACGCCTTCTTCAGGAGCCACAATTTCTCATCAGAAAAATATACTGTTGATCACTTGTGCCAGCTTCTAGTATACCACTGGCCAGGATCTGGCCACCTTTAGCCAAGAGATTATTTCCCCACGAACAATTTCTACATCTCTTAAATACTATCAGGCTTGTCCGCTCTGATGGTTCTTTAGTATTAACTCGCTGCAGGCAATACACTGCACCTTTTCCCAACGTGAAAGCGGATAGATGAACCGCTCAGGCAGAGTCGTGCCGTTTGTTTGAATGGTGCACCTTTACTTGGTACGAAAGCGGACAGATATACTACTCCAAGTGCAATCGTTTCAAAACTCCGATGGTGCAGAGATGCGTCCGGGTGCAGCAAGGGATAACTGCTCGCAACCCGCCGACGGCCCAAAATGATATCGCAAAAACATGCTGCTTTACATTCCTTCAAGATTAAGCCTTAAGGCTGCTCTCGATAGCTACCACGAGGATAGCATTCAATGAGGTTATCTTTGACCTCATACATCATAAGGGTTGTGTGGACTGGTACAGGGTGCCCACTTTAATTAGTTGACAGCATATACCAGGCCACCTTCTCACGGTGGTGTGCAGCTGTTGGGATTCAAGCTTGCTTTTGTTTTACCAGATAAATCTCATTGAATGATTAACTGAAAACCACTAAGTATTAGGTATGTATAATACATCAAGATTAGAATAAAGTAAGTTCTACTGAACTTGAAGTTGGGTAAGCCAAGGTTCTAGTACACTCTTTCTCCAACTCAAGAGAGTTACACTAGTATGTCTTTTAGAGGAGAACCAAGTGGTTCTTTGTCAACTAGGTACAATGGTCTTTCATTTCAAGAATTGAAAGCCATGTGTGTATCCAGGAAGTTCAGGACAGGGAGAACACAAAACACTCAATGTCTCATTGGGATTTTGCTATTAAATGACCGTAGGAAGACCCTGGGGTCTGATTAGGTAGATAGAGTGGGTGGAACAGGGAATGAGGAAAGGCCAGGAACTGAAACCTTCTTTGACCTGAACTCAAACCCTGACCAGGAGAATAAAAATGATTCTAACTTGGAGAACATAAACCTTCCTTTAGGTGTGGAGAAGGCCCCAGTGGCCCTCTCTTTACTCCACCAGGAAGAGTACAAAGTTGACTTGGGAGATCCAGAACTCCCTCTGTAGAATCTCAGCACTCAGGAACTTCTGTAGGGACTTCCATATCAAATAAGAGGGAATCCTCTTATGATAGACAGTGCCAATTTCTGGAGCTTGAGAGAGTCAGGCTCAGGCTCAAGAAATAGCAATTGGCCCTAGACAGGGAATCCCTAGAGCTCCAGAGAGCAACAAAGAGATTGTGACAAGAGTTCCATGGTGGCACCAACAGTGTCCCTAGGATTAGAGAGTATAGTCATGATCATAGGAACCTGAACAAGATCGTCCCTCACTATCAAAGTGGGGATGACATCCACAAATGGATAACTGCACTAGAGAGGGCCTGGGAAATACAGAGGGTCCCTCAAGAGCAGTGGGCAGCTATCTTGTGGCTCTCCTTTGCAAAGGTAGAGATCAGCTCCTCACTGTTAGAGAAGAGGATGCTGACAATTATTCAGTCCTGAAGAGTGCTCTCATTGATGGGTTTGGCTTAACCACTGAAAAGTAAATGATTAAGGGGCATATGTATCAACTGTTTTTTTAGTCGCAAACGCTGCGATTTGCAAAAAAGCAGCGTTTGCGATAAAACATGTGGAAAACGGTATGTATGACTCAAATCGCATCGCAAATTAAGAAATCGCAAAAATTGCGATTTCTTATATTGCGAAAACATGAAATATGCGGAAAATTTGCGATTTTTAAATTTGCGATGTCCTCTGTTTGCGAAATTCGCAAACTGGATATCGCAAAATAAGAAATCGCAGTGGCATGTAACAAAAATTCGCAAATTGCGAATATGTGAAATTCACAAATTAAAAAATCGCTATTACCACCAAGTGCATGCAGATGGTAACCAGATGGGAGGTATAAAAAGCAACCCACAATGCAAATGAAACTTCCACAATGGCAGCACTATATGTGATAGCCAGGAGGATGCGTATCCGTGCCCATGCAAAGAGGAGACTGAGACAGGAGCGTATATTCAGACTGTGCATCACGCTGTTCCAGCAGACTGTAGAGGACATTCATGAGAAGTACAGGCTGCACCCACACACCATCTTGGACCTGTTAGGCAGATACTGGGCACATGTGTAAGATAAATAGTACAGATACTATGACGTTTAACACATAAGAATTAGGTCGACACCGGTGGTGTGAAAGAAATGTTGTTTTTATGGAGATTTCTTTCTTTCTTTCTTTTTTTTCAAAACATACAAAGCCAGCCGACACGTGTTTCGTCAACGAGAGAGATCCTGTGAGAGTAGTATGTTGTACTTTGCACTCCAGACAATTTAGACTCTACAACAATGGATTCATTCATTGTGTGTAGTTTATAACACATATTTTGATCTCAGCCGTGTTCACTTCATTAAATACACACATCAACAATTCTTTGTCTCCAGTTGTAATTCAATGTGAATGTACTATAATGTGAACTTTGCAATGTCAAAACTGGGTACTTCTTGAAGCATGGGTGTATTGTATGTAAACACTGTTCAACTCAGGATCACAACCATATCACAACACATACATACAAGTGTCTGGTCTGAAGACATCTTTATTCCATTGTAGAAATCATAGGCTGACATGATGGCAGAAACATAGCAAATAAAACATGACTCAGTTATTCTGTGTCAGCGATCAATCAGTTGGAGACTGTCACATCATGGAAGGAGGGAATAAATCTGATAATATGCTCTGCAATAGGAAACATTAAATTATCATCAACTGGAGCCATTTTGCCTACCTCACAAAAGGAATTGCACATCAAATAAACAGACAAACACATGTCAGTACATGTCAGTACAGCAGTTTTGACCACAGGGCCATTTCAACCCAGTGATTGCTTACATTTACTGGAAAGTCACAAACAAATGTCAGTGATGCACCACAAGCATTTTGACCTGTAATGAGGAGGCACATCAAGAGCTATATACATTCATAAACAATGAGGATTTAACCAATGTGAAGATATACCAGCGTAAATGGTGCCCAACACCCCATTGTGTTTGATCACACGATGGCACACATATTGCATTAGGACTAACGCATCACAAGGAACAAGCCCAATTGAAGCCACTTAACTTGTATCCTATTGCTTTTAAAGCTGTCTTGGTACCGGCTAATGTCACAACTTTGAAATAGGAAAATTAAGATGCCATGGTGAAGCAATGTAAAATAGACCATCATAGAGGTGTCAGCAAATAGACCACACATATGGCACAAATCACATTGTCAGTTCCTAGAGAACGCAGTCCAAGACAACATTTACAGCTAAACAAAGTTCCAGTTACAAAACAAACACCTTACCCCAGATATTGCCAGAGCCATATACTCCTAGCATGTAGCATTAACATCCTCTTCTCAACATCACAACAAGACGTGCAATAATAGTCAGTCATCACATCACATCTTACACCATACTTACACTCAGGAGAAGCTTCAGATGACATCTTGATGCTAGTCCATTCATTCCTCTTCACCACTATCATCTTCTTCATTAGACATTTCAGTTCCTCACCCGGTGGATCTTCATGGCCTATATCCTTTGCAATGTAAGGGATGTTCCATCGCAGGGCAATGTTGTGGAGCATGCAGTAGGCCTTCGTGATCTTGAACACCTTCCCCCGGTGAGTAGAGGAGGGCTTCTCAGTCTTGTCCAGACATCTGAATCTGGCTTTCAGGAGCCCAAAAGTCCACCCCTCTGGCAGCCGTGTTCTTCTAATAGGGATCAATGAAGTTGACTTCCCCTGGTGTAGTAGAATTCCTCAACAGTGCCAAGAACCATGGAAGGTTGGAATACTTTGAATGTTCTAGATGGAAGACTGCAGAAGTGCAACAATGAGGTACACTCTTTCAGATTATACAACCTGAGAATATCCACATAAAGTTAGGACATATCACACTTACCTAAAAGCCACTCCCTCTCTGGTAGCAGTTGTGTCATCAGCTGGAAAATGGTGCTGTTCCACAGTGTGTAGGTATCATGTACAGATCCTGAGAACTGGTGACAGAATTTGAGATGCACAAATCCGATAAACAGACAGCTTGCACGTTGATAGAATGGAAGTGCTTCCTGTTGTGAAATACTTGTTCCCTTGCTTGCTCTGGTACTAATGCAATATGGTGCCATCAATGGGTCCAATTTCATTTGGGATGTGACCAAAAGCATTGAAATCACATATTATAGTGGCTAAATTCTCACATCTTGGGAACTGAATGTAGCTGTCCACATGTCTCAACAGTGCTTCTAGGACCTCATGGCATACCCGACAGAACGTATGTTGTGACATTTAACCTGAAATAGCAATAGTCAATTAAATCGAACCTATGGCCATAAAATGCAATACAGACTTGAGTCACATTAGTGGTGGGATTGAATTAGGATAAGTGATGTGAGGTAGGAGGTCAGAGTCCAGCTGATAACTTAATTTCTATTTCACATGTTTCTCTTCCATGATCTGGAAATAGCCGGTACACTGGAGGCTTGCATCTCCTCCCTCTCCAAGGGTACTTATGTGAGGAGTAACAATAAAGTTGTATTTTGGTCACAGTGTCTAGAGTGACATAACTGAAGAGTGAGGCGAAAGTCATGTGTCTAAACATAAATGCTTCATGAAGCATTATAAAATTCACTTCATCATAGACAACTGTTGAACATCCTCCAGTCATACCCAATGTGGCCATCACATGTCTGTAACAGAACTGTGCACATCATCACATCTGAAATTGTAACTTTGGACTATATTGAGGTTATCATTACATTTCATGTGCAATACCACCAACCGCGGTGTAGAGTGCACTGCACACAATTTGCCATACCACCAGTAATGCAATACACAGATGATGTTTTGTACTGGACATGGCATGGGAACAGAGATTTTCAAATGTAAACATGTTTGTCCTCATTTGTAGTGGTGGTGATGCATTTAACTGCCATCAATACAGTTTTTTCTACTGCTAACATGGCGGATGCCAGGCCTCGCTAATAGGGAATTTCGAGCGGCCGCTGCTATCAACACCTTCTCCATTTTAACTGCTGTTTGCCACATCTGGGAGCAATAATAGCATGCAATTCAGGTGAGAGGGCCTGTCCCTTCACTCCAGAGGAGCTGGATACCCTGGTTGATGAGGTCCTTCCCTTGTATGGTCAGCTCTATGGCTCACCAGAGGAACAGGTAATTATCTCAACTACATATTTACCTCAATTTAGCTGTGTCTTTTCTATTTCCATAGTCTACAATGTGCCTTCTGAGTGTCAAAGTGTAAACATTATGTTGATTGCATGTATTGTGTGGTGCCTACATAGGACATACACGTAATGGATTATGGAGCTGTGTACTTTGTGGCGAGAAGAACACCATTGTAATGTGTGATGAGGGTGATTTCTACCTGTGTTACGTGCCTTATATTCATGCAGGGCTCAAGTTCATAAATCACATCATGGTATATGGTACATGTGCATAGTTATATAGAGGCATAGTTATATGGAGGCATTACACCATGAGTCATGTCTGTATACTGTCATAAGCATGTGAGGATGATGTTCAGCCCGCATCAGGCTTTGTAAAACTGTTGTCTGGGAGGTAGCTATACCTCACAGACCCCTTAAGAGTGCTACACAACTGTATGATCACAAAAAGAGATGGGCAGAATACTCACTTTTATGTATTGAATTGGTAGAAATGTGAGATTTGTGTGGGAGCAGTAGGCTCAGCCCTCAGAGAGCAAGGCCTGGCCATGAGTTGTAGGCCGACTCGGCCATGGTCCAGCCTGGGCCAGAGTTACTGTGGCAGGAGAACTGGTGCACAGAGTAATGTCCCCGTAGACCTGCTGATCCATGGGTGTTCCCAGTAAGAGTTTTCTGTACCACTAGTAGCTTGATAGCTTTTACATGGATAATATAAGGAATGGTGACTGAGGTGGCCCCCTGGTTTGTGTGATGGAAAAAGGAATGCCTCAAAAATGCATGTCATAACTATGCAGTCTAAACCCCAACCGCATTTTACCATGCATGCCTTTACCCCAAATACCTTTACCACGCAATTTTGTAGTAAAGACATGTTTGGTAAATGGATATATATGGTAACTCCCTAGACTCCCAGTATGGAGCCCCTATCCCCTAAAACCTAACCCCATCTACCCCACCCTAACCCAGATCCCCCCTCAGCCATAAAACTGTCCCTTTGCTGCCCCCTGAGCCTTAAAACTCTGACCCCCCAGCCCTGAAAACTACCCTAACCCCCACCCCCAAAACTACCCCTAACCCAAATAATCTATCCCACCTCCGTCCCCTGCCCTGAGCCCTAAAACTCCCAACTGACCCCTCTGCCTGAAAACTGCCCCTATCCTGTCCCCTGCCCTGAGCCCTAAAACATGTCCCTACTTCCTAAAACTTCACCTACCCTCCATGAACCCTAAAACTTCTAAACCTCCCAACCCAAAACTACCTCCAATCCAAATAATCTACCCCACCTCTGTCCCCTGCCCTGAGCCCTAAAACTCCCGACTCCCCTAGCCCACCGACCCCCATCATCCCTGTAAACTACCCTAACCCTGTCCCAGCCCTGGAAACCACCCCACAACCTCTACAAAGTACCCCCACCCCCTCAAAACCCGACTTATCTCTCCATCTAACTCTGATCCTTCCTCTTCCTGCTCTTTCACACGGCAGCAGCAGCAACTAAACTACGCATATGCCTTAACCAGGTAAATGTGTGGTTAAGGCATATTTGTGATTCAGACGTGCGTGCTACCGCCTATGTGGTTCAGCCCCATGTAGTTCAAGCTGCATGGTTAAGACTGTTTCCCAGCCCTCGGACCTGATACTTCTTTCCATATACCCACAGTGTCAATGTGTGTCTGTCACTAATGACAGTTCCCTTACTCACACAGGTTTGTTGACACTTTTCTAATCGTGCTATTTCTACTGTACAGGCCTATTGCACGGTAATACGCGTTTACTACAAATCTTTTTCCGCGGTCTTTGACTCCGCATACCATTACTCTGCGAGGTCATTAACCCTGTATACCATCACTCCCTATTTACCATTTACCACGCAAGCCTTTACAACGAATTATGTTGTAAAGGCATGTATGGTAAATGCACACGCGTTGTGAAAAAAAACAGACTTCATGAAGAAGGAATCAGGAGGAGAGAGGAACCACGACGAGAGAGAGGTAAGGGGGTTTGGGTTCATTTTTTTAGGGGTGGGGGTCATGCTGGGGTAGTGATTGTGTAGTGTAGGGTAGTGTTTGTGTAGTGTAGTGTTGTGGTGGTTGTGTAGTGTAGGGTCGTGCTGGGGGTAGTGTAATAGGGTTTAGGGTAGTGTGGTGGTGATTGTGTAGTTTAGGGTGTAGGGTAGTGTAGGGTAGTGTTTTAGGGTTTAAGGTAGTGTTGGGGGTCATGCAGGGTAGTGTTTTAGGGTTAAGGGAATTGTTGTAGTGATTGTGTAGTGTAGGGTTTAGGGTTGTGTTGTGGTGATTGTGTAGTGTAGGGTGTAGGGTAGTGTAGGGTAGTGTTTTAGGGTTTAGGGTAGTATTTGTATAGTGTAGGGTAGTGTTTTAGGGTTAAGGGAATTGTTTTAGTGATTGTGTAGTGTAGGGTTGTGTTGGGGGTAGTGTTGTGGTGTTTGTGTAGTGTAGGGTCATGCTGGGGTAGTGCTTTAAGGTTTAGGGTAGTGTTGTGGTGTTTGTGTAGTGTAGGGTTATGTTGGGGGTAGTGTTATAGGGTTACGGGTAGTGTTGTAGTGTTTGTGTAGTGTATGGTAGTGTTTTAGCGTTTAGGGTAGTTGTGGTGTTTGTGTAGTGTGGGGTCATGCTGGGGTAGTGATTTAGGGTTTAGGGTAGTGTTGTGGTGTTTGTGTAGTGTAGGGTCATGCTGGGGGTAGTGTTTTAGGGTTTAGGGTGGTGTTGTAGTGTTTGTGTAGTGTAGGGTAGAGTTTTAGGGTTTAGGGTAGTGTTTGTATAGTGTAGGGTAGTGATGTGGTGTTTGTGTAGTGTAGGGTTGTGCAGGGGTAGTGTATTAAGTTAGGGTTTGTGTAGGGAATAAAAGTGGTTTATGGTAGTTTTGGGGGGTCGTACTGCATAGTGTAAATGTAGGGAAAGGACTGGGTGTCGAGGGTGGGTTGTGCAGGGGTTCTACATTAGGGTGTAGGGTAGGGTAGGGTATGGTAGGGTAGTGTACTCTCACTTACCTTTAAAACTTTTACAATGAGTATACCTTTAACATGCATGCCTTTGCGTTGTAATGGCGTGCGTGGTAAAGGCATAGTCGTAAAAGTTTGCGTTGTGATAATTTGCGGGGTGATTGTACTTGCTGTATAATAATTGCGGAGTGATGGTATGCAGGGTAATTGTGGGAAAACGTCACATATTCCTATTGCACATCTGACACATGAGCAGTGTAGATAGTGGGTTACTTCAGAATAGATTTTGAAATGTGATACATATGCTTGGTTATAATATTTCCTATCACACAACACATACAATGGTACGATGAATGTCATCCTGTCATGAACCTATTCCCCCACGTAATAACATTAACTTAGATACCCACGCCTGGCCCGGAAACTCGAGTGTGAATGCAAGTGAGCGCTGCCTATTTCCATGCCGCATTGGAGCCAACTTGGCAAAAAAGGATTACTTCTGGATCGCACAAGTGCTGCTACATGCGTTTTGCCAATTTGCGTTTTAGCGCTGTCATATGAGATCCGTTTGTCAGTGCATGAGCACTGCTACATGGGTTTTACGTGTCTGTGCAAGAGCTCTGCTACATGGGTTTCACTTGTCCGTGCATGAGCACATCTCCATATGCGCAGCTTATCTGCACAGGAGCACTAGATTCACTGTTGGTGTGTAAACCGCGTAGGAGTGCTACCAGTGTTTACCTGTTACCGTGCAGGAGCGCTCACAGTTAGTTTGTTGAGTTACTGTGCAGGAAAGCTAACAGTTATCTTGTCAAGTTGCTGCATAGGTGCCCTAACTGACAACTGTGTTGTTATACCGCACAGGAGCGCCAACTATTGTTTGTTCAAATCACACAGGAGTGCTGATGAACTTCCATGTTTTCTTATACTGGCTCTTTTGACTTTAATGCACAAATGCTGTGCATTGTCTATGTGTATTGTTTACTGGATTGAGGCAGTAAATGGAATGAGTACAGAAGAGTAATTCAGTGACTTAAACTGAATGTGCAAGGATTTGCAGAAAACATCTCCATTGCTGAAGGTTAATATCATCTCTTTTGCTTATTCCTTTTTTTGTGCTTGTATGATGAAGTGTGTATGTTTCTGGGGTACTTAGTTTAGTTACACAATACATTCTCTCTCTCTCTCTCTCTCTCTCTCTCTCCATATTACAGTGTTCATCATAGAGAGTACGGTGATTTTCACATCTTTCTTTATTAGAGAAGGAGCACCTTCTTACTGCCTTGCCCTTTCCCTCGCACTCCAGCTTCCTTCTCAACTGGGTAAACTTGTATCACGAGTCTGGGTTGGGGGAGCTGTGAAGTGGGTACATCTCTGCAAGGTTTCACTACAAGCTTAAGGTAAGGTTGTGTGGTCTAACACATCCCAGTTACAGTGCCACATACGGCGAAAGATGTTTCCTATGATGGCAGAAGAAACCAAACAAACTTATTCTGACATACTAAGATATCCCAATCAGTAGCTCACATGTACACATATCCCCCAGCGATGTAGTTTTCAGTGATACACATACCAGCCCTTCCCATTGTGGCCTTAGGATGTTGCGCATTCTATAGTACTCATCTCTATGGATCGTATGCATCAATGCAATGGGCCTGGCAGTAAAAATCTCTGGACAGTCATGCACGGATAGTTGTACCCTTCAGAAGGTCCAAATGGTATGCTTTGTGTCATGGTACTCCACATCACATACCATGTAGGATGGCCACAAAAGTGTGTATCCATGCTTCAGTTGTGCTTAGAATGTGACATGGACACATATATTATGTTTACTCTTGATGAATTCCTGTTCTCGATGTCAACAAAATCTATGTCAACCCTACAGTTATCCTCAAACTTCCAGTTACAATCTGTTCCAATATCTATTGCATCCATAAAGGTCAACACCCATCAGAAGAAGGCCATTTGGAGAGCCATCTCCCAGAAGGTGTGGACCCTGGGGGTCTTTATCCGGCAAAGCGTCCATTGCAGAAAAAGGTGGCAGGAACTGCGGCACTGGACCCGCTGGATCATAAAGGACCAGCTGGGGAAGTCTTCCCAACATGTAAGGGGTGCGCACGGACCCTGACCCCACTTCTGGCATGTATACTGGTGGTGGCCTACCCAGGGCTTGGCGGGGAGTTGAGGGTCCAACAACAGCAACATTGGGGTGAGTCTTAACTAGAGTCATACATGTTATATTGCCAACTGTGAGTGCTACAGACAGGCATTTCATCAACCATATCGGTGGAGGCCAATATGCCACGCACAAGATGAGTCATTGTTAGTGTAAGTCTGGTATTAGGTGTATGCTGCTTTGCTGTGTCTATTATCTTCTGACCTGGAACATAGCAGAGTCCTGGCCACATCCAATTTTCCCCATTTAATCAGACAACTGTCTGAGAGAAGTCTGTAATCATCTCATGATCTTAGTAAATCAGGGTGACAATTGTACTTATGTGAGGAGTGATGTTCACTCACTACTGTCTCACATGTGATGGTAGCCCTATTACATGTGACATTACATAGACTGCATAGTACATGCAGGATCTGTACAACTACTATTGTGCAAATCTCAAACTTGTATCCATCCTATTTAGTTACATCACTTTACAATGGAATAATACAAGTGCCAAAGTATATAAAGTGATCAACTATACTAGTATGGACATAAGGATATAGAGTAGACAACTTCATTGATGCATTTGGGCCTGTCTGGTGTTATGACATAAGTGGAACAAACTGTTTGCAGGTTATGTATCATGCTCATTCTAAATTTGAAGCCTATAGAGTGAGTCATGAGATTGGTGTGATATGTGTGCTTTATCTATGTTTTACTTTTGTTTGATTTGTGATGCTCAGGTGTGGAAATGCAGTTGCAATAAAACCAAGTTACATGAAGGAGAAGGGCCAACTTCAGTGGGGACACAGCTGGTCACTACAGTCCTGGACATGAGATGTCAGACACGAGCCCAGTGAGCAGGAAGGTGTGGGGAGTGTATTGGAGGACAGCAGTTCAAGCTCATCCTTTTCTGAGTCATCCTCTGGTGGACACTCTCAAGAGGAGGTGGACCCAACAGGATCTTTACCATCTTCATTCTTTTTATCCACCCCATTCCATTGCCACCCTTCCTGTTGTCTCCCAACAAGTTGGCCAGTCCCACTCGCCTAACAGGTGAGTAATCTCCTTTGCTGCTCCAGACACCTTAGCTCCTGCCCCTATTAGCCCAACTGCCCTAATAGAGGAGGCTATTGACCTCCTGAGGACCATCTCTGTGGGTCAGAATACAGTCCTGAAGGTGACCAGATGACCCAGGCAGTGGTCTACCTGGAAGACATTTAAAGTACAATGTCTGGCCTACAGAGATCTTTTCAGGCTCTGGCCTCTACCCTCACAACAGCTTTCCACCCATCCCAACCTTCCACCCCACCTCCAGCCCCAACTCTATTTGAATTTTCATCCACTGGCTATCCTAAACCTATGGCATGTCCTGCCCAGTGAAGTCCGAAAGCAACTTTTATTAACATGCATCAGAAAAAGGTTCTCATACACTACTTACACCACTTACAGCTGCATCTAAAATATGAATATGTGCTCCCTTAGATAAAACCATCACGATCTTTTTGTCAAATAATTTGTTTGTCCTTAATAAGCTAGCAGATTGAATGTGTTTTTCTTCAATTACATTAATACATGTAATTAGCCACCATCCTCATTTTTTTATTATTTCCTAAGATGTAATATTTTGGGAGGAGTCCACACGGATGAGATAGCAGGATGGCTGCCTTCCTGTGTAGCTTTGAGTGCCTTCGATGGACAGATGGAACTACAGTGGTTTCTGATGAGCTACGCTCTTATCTGAACTAGACTCAGAAGTTGGATTTCATGTGACAACATTTTAGCCCATTTTGGAGAAAACTTTGATGGGTTTTTCTACATTTTGCAGCCATAATGACACCAGAGCTGGAGCGGTCGCCATTTTTAAACAACCAAATTGCTACCCCTGAGGTCCTTCTCAAATAATGCAGTAATAATGTTTATTACTCTTTTCTTCAGCCTCTGATGGTGGTTCTTTGGCTTATGACAGAGTCTTTTCCACTGTGGTCACTAAGTTATATATGCTACACATGCTTCCTCATTTACAAGTCTTTTATCAAACTGGGTGCCTCACTCCATCTCAGCATTTTTCTTTGGGGTGGTTAGCACATAGTTTACATGGGGATGGTCTTCACACATTTCTCTGAATTCGAGTTTCTTGAATTGTCAGTAATTCTTCTTTATAGTTTCGTGGCGTCTATTTTTGATCATTTACTTCTTCTTTCAGACATATATTATATCAGAAGTGGTTTGATGCAGATCACGCATCACCTACTCATTCTTCATTCGTTTGTGGGACAAAAATTACAAACTAGAGCCTTAAAGCTTTTTGTTGTAGAGACTAATGCCTCTCTTCAGCGTATTGAATACAAAAGGTAATTTCATGAGTAACAAATGTCTGCTATTAAACAACGTGTCAGCAGAGTGGAGGAATCTACTCCTGATGTTTCTCATTTGACAAAAGAAACTCTACAACTAAAGAAACTCACATATGATTTAGAGAATAAGAGTAGGAGAACTAACCTCAGGCTTTATGGTATACCAGGAAATTCAGAAGGCTATAATATGATTGCTTTCTTGCAACTTGTAAAAAAAAATACCTTCCACTGTTCACTTACCAGACCGGGACCCCATCATCTTCCAAAGAGTGCAGTGTATGGGTCATAAACCATCTGTGTGCCCTCATCATGCTCTAGGGGAATTAATATTTTCATTCTACAGATCACAGACCTAATGCACTGTCTGCTACCAAACAGCATGGTACCTTGATGCAACTGCAACAATAAAGAAGCATCCTCAGTTGAAGAATATGAACATTAGATATGGCTTAGTTCACCCATATGTCTTCAAAATTATTGATAAAGACAATTAGAACATTGGAATATTGGTAGTTCCATTGAAAACAATGGAGTGCTCCTGGCTTGTAATGGCAAGTATAAGCCCGGAGCTCCAACATTCCAATGTTTCTTGCTCACAGATCTGGCTGTGAGCAAAGGTTTCAGGGAGCCTGAGGGGATTTCAATCCCCTTGCGCGCCCTGAAGGCTTTGTTTTATTTGTTAGATTATTCTGCCCTCCAGTGGCAGAATGTTCTAATAGCCTTATAGCCCTTCATAGCAGGGCTATACGGCTTCTAAAGTACGGCTGCCTTGTTAAAGTCCCTCGCCTTCGGCTTGGGCCTTTAACGCTGCAGCAGGCCTTTAATAGCCGGTATAGCCCGCTACGGCAGGCTATAAGGGTATAATCATAAGACTTTCTACATCAGCATAATCGAAAACAGATGGAAACTACCACTAATGCTAAAACCTTATTATATTACTCAATTCATTTCTTTCAGGTAACATTCCCTGATTCTTCAGTTTAATTAACCTATTTTTAGTTTTTCTATTCTGTTGCAGTAAAGGAACATTCATTGGATTCTTATATTTGTCCTCATTATCCCTACCCTGTCTTGTCTACCATCATAAAAGATGATATATCATCCATTGTAAATCTATAGTCTTGTTTTTAAATTAATTGTTTCTTGTACTGTTAATGTTGACAGTAAGTTGTTGCTCCTTTATTCTCCTTACTTTTCTAAGTGCTTTGCCCTTCTTATTCCTTTACATGGCTGTGTTCCTGTTCTTGCTTTCACGGCCAGGATAGGCACATATTTATTAGGTGTTCTATTCCCCCTTTATCCTTTTGGATGTTCATCTTAGTCATGTCTTATTTCATTCACAATTAAGGACATTTTCTCTATATTGCATTCTCTCATACTTTCTCTATGTGGACATTTCTTTACTTTCTCATCTTTCTCCAAATTTCCCCTTTCTTTTCTTTATTTTGCCCTTCTTTATTCTCTTTACTTCTTTCATGTTAGAGTTTCTCCGTTCATATATGTTGGTGTGTTTGTGCTGTGTCACCAACAGGTATGGCTGTTAGAACCATAACATGGAATGTCAAGTGCTTGAAAAACCAGGTCAAACGTCAATGTGTATTCCCACAACTATATAGATTGAAATGTCAAGTAGAATTATTACAAGAAATGCATCTCTTAATGAAAAGGACATTGATATGTTGAAAAAATGTTGGGTAGGTGATCTGTTCTTTTCCCTATCTGTTCTTAGCAAACTGGAGTGGTTATTCTCTGTCACAAACACTTAAAGATTTCACTTAACAGGAGTGCCTCACTGAAGGCCAATGGGTATTATTCAAACTTAAGACTACTGATACTACATTCACACTATTAAATGTATATGGTTCTACACAACCAGAGCCTGAATCATGGAAATTCATCTCTCAAAAAATCAAAGAATATTACTCTGAGAACTTCATCTCGGGTGGAGACTGCAATCAGGTTTTAGACCCAGTGCTAGATCGACATTCCTCTACTAAGTTCTCTCCTCAAACAGCACACACAGCCTTTCAGTGTACATTATCCCAACAGTCACTATATGATTTATGGTGAATCTTCAATCTGACACTTGAGGAGTATTTTTTATGTTCAGCTTCCCATTGCTCCTAAACCATGGTCGATTATATTTTTTGTAACTGCCAACTATCTTCAACGCCTTACTAATTCTGATATTGGGTAAACACTGATCTCGGATCATGGCCCTGTTTTGATAAACATTGAAATGCTCAGTGCCCATTAGCGTAAAATGATGCAGGTGATACTCCCTTTCATATTGTCTGGGACACCTCTAATGCAACCTCTAGAGACTTTATAATTAACTATGTATCCTTTGGGAAGAAACTTGGGGAAAAATAATCCAATACCCTTTTAACCAATATCAAACAACTTGAGCATACTTATTATACATCTAAAAACAATAAAGTGGATCTAGAAGCACTAATCATGGCCAAGCTTTAATGTATTAAAATCTCTACTGAAAGCATGTGGTACACACCTTGGAGTTAATAGTAAATTCTATGGTGGCAAGAACAAAGCAGGTATTTTGCTGGCTAATAATTTAAAATGTAGAAAGGAAAAACTGAATATCAAATCCTTTACTAATACTTCTGGAACTCTATTGCTACATGATTCATATTTTGCTGCTAATTTTGCAGACTATTACAAACAATTCTATACTCCCAAAATTAGTCCTTCTAATGAACTTATAGACTCCTATTTTTCGAGCCTTAATTCTCAGAGCACAACTGCCTTTGATGCTTCTCCTCTTGATTCCACCTTCACAAGAGATGAACTACATGCAACTGTAGAATGTTTGCCAAAGGATAAGGGGTCTGATCCTGATGGCCTTCACTGTCGAATTGTATCATCACTTTTTTCATACACTATTTTCTAAGCATTTTAAATTCATTTATTATTTTCTCTCCCTAAAGAGTTTCCTTTGAACATTGACGGAAACATTCCAAAAAAGGATCAAGATTTAACACTTTGTTAGAATTACCATCCCATCTCTTTGATCAACACTGATTGCAAAGTTATAGCCAAGGCTACTACCCTTATATTAATTGACCTTATTCGTAATTTTGTCGCCTCAGAGTAATCGGTTTTGTCAAACATAGGAACATAGCTGATGACTCATGTATCTTCCTGAATATTATTCATAAAACAAATAAACTCTCTTCTTCACTTGTTGTGCTTACGTTAGACACTGAGAAAGCTTTTGATAGTGTTAACTAGCAATTTCTTATGAAAGCTCTGAAATGGCATGGTTTTTGTCCCCGATTTTTACAGTTGCTCTCCTTGCATTATTAATCACCTCCTTCCACCGACCTGGTAAATGGAATTCAATTACCCTATTCCTCTTGCAACAGAGGTGATTGGCAAGGATCCTCTTTATCTCCTTTATTATTTATACATGCACTAAAAACCTTTCCTACATCAGATAAAGACTTCCAACACCATTTCTGGTTTTAACACAAGAGTCATACGTATTCAATACATTGCATAGGTCAACGACATTCTCTTATTCATGTCACAACCGGATTATTCCCTTCCAGCCTTTTTGAAGGAGTTCAGGGTGTACTCTGATGTTTCCAGCTATTAGCCTAATATTTATAAATCAGACGTTATGTGGCTCAATAATACTGCATTAGGGAATCATTTGTTGTGGCAGGCTTATCTTGTAATCCTTTTAAAATCCAGTGTTTGGGAATTCTTCATACCAACAATACTAGAGGCATGTTGAAGCTTAACATGGAAAGTATGATTTCCAGGGTTGCACACATGACCTAGGGATGGTCTCTTCAAATTTTGTCTTGGTGGGGTTGTTTGGATACCATTAAGAAGATGTTCATCCTATTCATTAATTTCTTTCTCGAGATGCTGCCCATTAAAATTCCTAAGACATATTTTGCCACTCTGGAAAAGACCCCTTTTCTGTTCTATGAAATAGGAAACTGTCTTGGATTTCATTAGTTCGATAAAAACTTCCCAAATCAGCAGGTAGTGTTAATTTTCCAGACTTCTTTCTTTACCATAATGCGTTTGGTATTAAGCAAGTCCAGCATTCCTTTTCTGACCCCAATGATTATACTTCAATATTGTGGTTTATATTAGAATCGTCTATGATTCTTTCCTTCTCATATAAATATGTCCTTTTTTGGTCACAACCTACTAGGATTTGGTTGCCATTCATTCCATCACATTCTTGCTCCCTCCCCAGACCACTATTTCTTTCTAATAATTCCTCATATGACCAATTTCTTCAAAGCCCTATCTGGAAGAATAAATACCTCAGACTGAATGGAAAGTCACTCGTGGATAAGTTGGATAGAGCGGGGAATTTTTGCATCTCATAACTACTTCTCAATAAATTAGCTATTCCTTTTGACTCCCACTCTCACTCATGCAATCTCCCACCCACATCCCTTAAACAATATACATTAGTGAAAGATCTTCTAAATGCTCTTAATCATTTCTCTAATTCTTTGGACCAAAGCAATGATTTTCGGTCTAACCCCTTTTAACCAAATATGAGACCCACAGCCTCACTAATTTTCTAATGACTCCTTACATCAATTTCTAATAGATAAAAATCTAAGCAGCAAACTGTGTGGCAACTTGATTTACAATGCAATTGGCCTTTGACTACATGTGTCAAACTGTGGATTAAAATTCACTCTACCGGGCATCTAGTCAACTTAACACAAACAATATACTACTTTTAAAGTTGACTCTTTTACACTCCATCTCGTTTTTTAGACTCAGGCTACTCAAACAAGACACTTGTTGGCATTGTAATCCGATTATAGATCATATGTTCATATGTGTTTATTATGCTTGAATGTTTCTACCTTCTGGGCTCAGGTTTGGGGTGGAATTTTTTTTTTTTTTTATCCTCATTTGCCAACTCGCCACCCAGTTTACTAACTATTCCACCTGCTGTTTTTTTTTTTTTTTTATCTCATATGCTAGTATATTGAGGAAAAGGAAAAGGAAAAGATATCGGGGTCACCTCCACAAAGTCCGGCCAACACGTTATCCGAGCCCATGGTGCCTTTTGACCCATCCGGTGTGCCCATCTAGTCCTCATTCCTGGAGCCTGAATGTCAACCCAAATACTAGCGAGATAGGCATGGGGCTTAATCATAGGATTGATCTTGCTTTGTTCAATGGACAATTCAAAAACAATTTTTTCCCACATACCAATCACCCAAAATGTAAAAGAAAAGGTACCCAGAATGCTAGTTTTTTTTTTTGCTAGTGTGATTCAACATATCTAATTTAGCGGTATATCTCATTGACTTTATCCAGTCCAAAACTTACAAAGTTCTCTACATGCCAGTAATATGGCATAAAAAATCAATATCACATTATCATTAATTCTGTCCTCCTCTGGGTCAATCCTCCCAGTAATTATAAGTTCGGGGCTTACCTCTATTTGTAGATTCAGAGCTTGAGATAGACAGTTACTCACATCTTGCCAGAAGCCCCTTATCTCCGGGCAAGAGATAAACATATGGAGGTCGTCGGCGTTGGGGGTCTTACATTTGACGCACTCCACCTCTCCACTTGTTTTGAGTTTCGTCAATCTGCGTGGAGTCCAGTAAGCCCTGTGGATTGTGAACAGAAGGTTTCTCCTTAAATTCGCAGGTTTAACCACTCTGTATAGTAAAGCCATAGATACTTGCCATTGGTTTTCTGTTGCAATCTTTGGCAAGCTTTGCTTCCACAGGACCTCCGGAAGTAAGAAAGGGCCATCTTCCATCTCCAACATTGACCAATACCACAAGGCCACCTCTTTCTTGAAAGACCCCTCCATCGCCAATTTTGCCTAGAAGTCATTCTGTGTTCCAATTCGAGATTCGACGCCCTTCACCCAGCTCTGAATCTGTAAGTATTTATATCTTGAGAAGACTTGCCCCCACCTTTGTTGGCATTCGCTCCATGCCAACAAATTACCCTCCTGAAACAGGTCCTTCCATCTCTGTACTGAGCCCTCTCTCTTTAATGAAGTTGCCAATGAATCCTTTGTCCAAGGCGGAGACCCTGGTGAGTCCCATATTGGAGCCATACAACTCAAATATGGTATCTTTAAAAATTTCCTGATCTTGTACCACATCTCCGCCAAATCATATAGAACTTTCAGCCTAACCTTTTTAAAGAACTTAGGATCCGAAAACTTATACAAAAAACCAAAATCTGTATAACCACCATTCTTTAACATCACACCAAATAAATCACCAATTGGTGACTGAAAGCAGGTACCCAATAGCATCCTACAATTTTTCAATCCAAAAGCCCATGCATAAATTCGCAGGTCCGGGGCAGCCAACCCTCCTTTACAAAGGCTCCTTCTTATTTTCTTCCATGACAGTCGTGACCCCCTTGATGCCCAAATAAAAGAAGCTATCTCGCTCTGGAGTTTGACTATGCACTCCTTTCGAAATCCAAGCGGAATAACCTCAAACAGAAAAGTTACCTTTGGCAGGATCAGCATCTTCACTAAATTAGTTCTGCCATATAATGACAAGGGTAAATTCATCCATCCTTTAAGCATGGCCGAAACTTCTTGTTTAACTCTGAGGAAGTTTGTTTTCGCCAAATCCGCAATCTTATGATTAACCCTCACCCCCAGGTATCTCATATCCGCCTTAGTGACTAGCCCCTCTGTGGGCAGGTTCCAAGCCATAATCTCAGTTTTTTCTTGGTTGATCTTATAACCCGAGACAGCTCCAAAGTCCTTAGTAATAGCTGTCAGGGCATCCAAAGAGCCATGCAAATTTGAAGAAAGAATAACAATATCATCTGCATAAAGGCCTATTTTTTCCGACCAATTTGCCACCCCAAAAGGCAGAATCCTTTTTGAGCTCCTTATTTTACAAGCCAGTGGTTCTATATATAAATTAAACAAAAGTGGTGACATAGGACACCCTTGTCTCGTACGGCGCATAATTTGCACGGGTGGAGTTAATAATCCATTAACCAGAACTCTGGATGTCGGAGAGTCATAGAGAGAAAAGATAGAGTCAGTAAACCTCTTTCCCAAATTAAAGTGTTGTAGAAGAGATTTTAAGAAAACGAAATTAACTCGATCAAAAGCCTTGGCGGCATCTAAAGCGATTACCACCAAGGGAAGATCATTTGTGACTGCCATATCTATACTGCCAATGAGAGCAAAAGTTAGTTCTTTTAAATAACGACCCCTAATGAAGCCTTTTTGATCTTGGTGTATCAGCTTGGGAATCACTAACCTTAACCTATCAGCAAGAATCTTTGTGAAGAGCTTATAATCACAATTGAGGAGTGATATAGGTCTGTACGAGTCTAACGATCTAGGGGATTGGCCAGGTTTAAGTAGCAAAGTAATAATAGCCTCGTTCCATGTACTCGGTATAGCTGCTCCACCCGTAAAGATTTGATTAAATAAGTTACACAATACAGAGCCACTTCTTCTACTAAAGTCTTATAGACTTCGGAAGGGAGGCCATCTGGGCCTGATGCCTTCCCCCTTTTACTCTCCTTAATGACCTTGACCACCTCTTCTATCGTAATGTCGTTGTTTAGCACCACCTTCAGATCTTCCGCAAGGGGCTCCACCTCCTGCAGCCATACCTCTATCTCCTCTAGCCTCGGGTGTAAATCCTCCCTATATGTATCCTCAAAAAAGGTGTGGAAGGCTTCTGCTATCCCCTTACTATCAATAATCAGAGGCCCTGTAGCTGAGGTCTTAACCCCCTTAATTTGATTCCGAAGAAAGTCTTTTATAGCTTTCCAAGCTAGCAATTTACTGCACCCTTCACCATAGGAGAAATGCGCTAGCTGACTAGCCTCCCATTTTTCTTTAACTCTTTGTGACAATATAGTTGTTAATTCTAGCTTTAACTCAAACAGTTTGTTCTTTACCTCCTCCTCACCCAATATCCCCCCCCCTGAATCTGCATCTGCCTCCTCCCATATGCGAATTTCCATCTCCAAATCCGAAACTTTCCTCCGGTATAATCTTCTCCTCTTGGCGCCCTGTGCTCCCAACCTCCCTCTCAAAAAAGCCTTGCAGGTGTCCCAAACAACTTCCGCTTTAGCCGAGCCCTCATTAACCTCAAAAAATGCTTGTATCTCACTCCTCAAGATACCTACATATTCCGTATCTAAGAGGACTGTCCGATCCATCCTCCAAGTTGAAGTCGGACCCTCCGCTCCTAGTATTAACTTCAAGGCCACAGCCGAATGGCCAGAAAGGTGCGCCCCCAGATGTTCCACTTCCGTAACCTCATCCTTCAATCTTACATCGACCAAGAAATAGTCTATACGGGACTTATGGTTATATTTCTTATTATGGAAAGTGTATCCTACCTTCTGGCCTGCTTTTATTCTCCAAATATCACAAAGACCCTGCTGAACCGTGAGAAGTTTTATCCTGGCTGCCAGCTTGCTATTTACTACTGCCCTGTTGCTGTTTGACTTATCTAGTTTATGATCTAACACAACATTAAAATCTCCTGCCATAATTATTTTACCAGAGAAATCTAGCAGTTCTGCAGCTAACTCATCCAGAGGGGTTTCATCATCTACGTTTGACCCATAATAACCAACCACTACTAGCTGTTCCCCGGCCACCCTCAATTTCACAATTGCCCATCTTCCACTCTTGTCCGCCACCTTATCTTCAATAGAAATATTAACTCCCTTTCTAACCAATATTGCGACACCTTTTGTCACTATCTCTTGAGGAGTGTAGAAAACATTAGCAATCCACCGTTGAGAGGAAAAGATATCCTTACTCTCACTTGCAGATAGGTGCGTCTCTTGTAGAATTATCACATGTGCTGGGGAATCTTCAAGATACTTCAAAATCAACTGCCTCCTGGACTTCACTCGCAAACCATTAACATTCCATGTAAGGAACCTTAACTCCACAGGCTTAACCCCATTCATCTCTGCTATCCCATCTTCTCCCTAGACTGGTGACAAGAATGCTCCTGAGGATGTTTTTTCGTTTTTCTCCCGTCCCACCCTCACCCTCACCTCCCAACCCTAACCCCCACCCCACAGACCCCCCTCCCTCCCTCAACCAACACCCAACCCCTCCCCTGGAAAAACCCAACCAAAACATCCATGGCCAGTAGGCCCATTGGATGCCTTTGAGTGACGGTACATCTTTACCAACTACATTTTCTTTTTCAGTATATCATTAGTGCTGAGCTCGCTATTCTCCTTGGCACTGCTCCAAAAAATCATCCACCTCCTCAGTACTCCGAAATGTAAACATTTTATTCTGCCACATGACCTTCAAAAACGCTGGAAACTTCAACTGAACTGTGGCCCCTAGTGCTCTAAGCGGTTCCATGCGCTTCCCCAGCTTCCATTGTCTATTTGCTGTCGCAGGAGATAGGTCCGATCTGATATCCACAGAGATTCCATCTATTACTAAACTTTTCCTTTTTAAAGCCAATGCTAAGATCTTTTCCTTCAGGTTATAGGTCAAAAAATTAACTAGAACCTTCCTAGGTTTGGAGCGGTTCGGGTTCAACCGGAAGGGATCTCGGTGAATCCTCTGTATATCTTTAAGAAGAAATTCTTCTGACTCTTCCAGCTCTAACTCTGTTTTTAACAAGTATACTATATAGGTCTTGATATCCGTTCCCTCCTTTCCTTCGGGTAATTTTAAAATTTTCAGATTATTCCTCCTCTGCATATTTTCTAGCCTTCGACCCTATCTTCTATCTCAAGTTCTCTAGACTTAATGGCAACAATCTCCTTGTGATTATCAAAGACCCTCTCCTGCATCACTTTTACTTCTGACTCCAGAACTTCTGTGCGGGCACTCAGAATGTCAAACTTAGTCTCAAGTTGGCTGCAGGAGGCTCTAATACTCTCTTGATTTTTCTTTGAGTCTTCAAAACTTCTATTCGACGCCTCAAACCCCTCGTGAATATCCTTCTCCAGTTTCCTAAGAAGCGCCACTACCGTGAGGTCTGAGGTATCAAGTTCAAGATCCACAAGCTTCTTCTCTGAGTCTGTGTGGATTAAATCAACACCCCCTACTGCTGCCTCCCCCTGTGAGCTTACTCCGCCAGTTAATCCCACACTTAACTGTGGAGAGATATCAATTCTATCTGCTGCTGAAAGAACACTTGACTGTATTGACTTATCCGAGTTGTCCGTGCCTGCTATTTGCTCCAGCTCTCCTTCATCCGCCATAGTGAAGACTTGAAATCTATTGGGAGTTGTATGTCGTGACCAATCTTGAGCTGCAATATTCTCCAAATTATTTACTAAAGTAGAATCCTCTTCTGTATCTAGTTGGGATTTTAGCTGATTATTTAGAGTGTCTTGTGGTTTTAAAACCAGAATTTTTGGGACAGGTTTAAAGAAAGGAGTGAGGGAAGGTGTCGTTACTAACTGATGATTAAGCTTCTTTTTCCAGCTCCTTTTTTTAACTGGCTCCACCCAATTCTCCTCTCCCCTGACAACTATCTTCTGCGAATTTTTCAGCTTTTCAGAGGAGACTCCCAACTCTACTTTCTTAATACTTCTTAAGTGGTACCGGGGGGGCTTCGCTCTCGTTGTTACTTTATCCTTACTGTTACCGTTGCCAACTTTCTGTTCCACCTCTAGCTCCTTCTCAGCTGCTCCCGTCTTTCCTACCAGCTTCCTAGTGTCAGCTAACTTAAGTGACAGTCCTTCCAGGGATTCCACACCTTTTCCTCGCCCACCAACTCCTCTCGGAGAAGACCTGGCCACTGCTAAACGACCTCTATTTAACTCTAATGCTGCCCTTCTCCAAGTAGCAGTCCGTGTAAATATTACGGGGCGCTGCACACTTTCATCTTCATCCAGCCCCTCCCAAAGCTGCGTAGGTCCCTCAACCTCCGCCATGCGACACCGAGCAAAAAATCTGAATCACTAAACTACTGAATTACTGGATCACAATGGCTGTAAAAAAAACCAGTATGAAATATGCCCGATTATCAAACTGTGAGCTCCCTGTGTCCATATCCAGTCCATATCTCCTCCCAGAGCCCCCAGTACCTCTGATGCCTCCAAGCAAGTCCAAGCATGTCCAGGCCAGACCTCCGCCTCCGCTGAGAATAACCGAGCAGCTACAGTTGATTTTCCAGACCCTCGTTGCACGAGTAACGTTTCTGGGTTTTTTTTTTCTCTCTTTTTTTTTTTCAAACAGTGGCCATTATCCACCAGCCACCACAAACAAGACAGCTTCAGAACCGGGCTGTGCTGAGCAATTCACGGCTCCTCCTCTCCTCGGAACCTCCGCACTGAGCTCGGCGGCTGGAAAAAACTAGCACAACAACACGACAGAAGCGCCGAAAACAAGCCACAGATGAGTCCACTGCAGCCCGGAGCTCGACAGCACGACAACTACAACCACGATCAGCAATCAGCCAAATTCTCTAAACGCCATTCCTCTTCCCGTTACCTCCTAGCGGGAGAAGCACTCAGTGGCCAGACAAACAAAACGCCGAAGCAGCATCTGTATCCTGTAACCGCCGCCGAGCTTCATCGGGGGCTCCAAGCCCCCAACCGGACCGAGAAACCGACCGAGAAACTGCTCAGCCGCACCCAGGTAGGAGCCTTAAACAACTAACAGCAGTAGGCGCCCAGCACTTTGCAGTAACACCGCCACTCTCCCGACACCCGCGACCCGCTACCTAGCCGGCCGCCATGTTTTTCCCTTCAGAGGTGTATCTTGGGATGGAATTTTTGATAATACTGGAGCATCTGTACCATTTTCCTCAGACAAAATATTCCTTGGTGGCATACATTCCGTATGGTTAAACAACAAATTAACAGATCTTTTATTAGCAGTCGGCTTACAGGTGATTATGTCCAACAAGAAATCTTTGAACAATCTCTACATTCAACATTGGTTGAATCAGGTATGTCATAATCATAGACTGGATACATATAATCTACAATCTTTTCCATTGTCTGTTAAATTAGGGATTCTGTGGTTACCTCTAATTACCTATTCCTCTGAAGTTGCAGTTCCATCTGCTCCTTGACTTCCTCAAGTAATTCTTCTATTGTTTCTATTGAAATAATATTTACATTTCTGCTTATTGAGCTATCTTTCCATCACCTTATTGGAATTTATAATTAAACATATATGAAGGCTACACTTTCATCTCCCTTCCTTCTCTTCCCTTCTTTTTCTCTCTCTTCTTTTTTCAGTTTTCTTCTCTGTACATGATTTTCTCTATATGCATTCTAAATGCAGGTTCATCACAATTCATGTATAATTGTTTTACAATTGTTATTTCACTTAATCAATTTATACATAATGGGTATTGTGATTGCGGTTACTATAATATGTACAATTGTATTCTTAAATAAACATATTAAAAGTCACAAAAAATATTTTATATTTTGTTTGGTAAATATTTGCAGGTCACTTCCTGGGGTTGACTGGCACTATAAGACGCCCTTGGTGGTAAGTAAGATATTGCTTGGTACAGACACCTTTTACTTCTGTATCATAAAATCAGGTTTGAGTAGTTGGTAACACAAAGCAAGAACAATTGTGCACATTTGTTTTGTTGCATGAAGTTGTGGCAAAGAGTGGTGTGTTCTTATTCAGTGTTGTTTTTTTTGGCTATCCTATTTCACTGCATGGTACTCAATTTGTTGTGTTGCATTTTGCTTGAAATTTGTTTGTTATTCCTAGTTATATATATTTCACCTTGTTCATGTCTTTATGTTATTTTATAATGTTGTGTTGTGTTCTCTACTTTTCAGAGGTGCCAATAAATGCTGCAAAAAATACTTTAATTTTAAGTTCCAGTGATAAACAACCATTTGTCAAAGTCTGAAGTGAAACAGTTCAGCTGTTCACCTATTGAAGGTATCAGGCAGGCCAAAGCTGTGATAAGGGTCATGTATTAAATTAGCATTGAGGACGTTATCAAACAAAGGTTTTATTGCAAGTTCTAATTTAAAAGTCACTACATTTACCAGTTTTAGTTTGTTTTGAGTGTAAAATATTTAATGAATTTGAGCAGTGGTGTTTTACCACCTTAGATAGATGTAAGTGGTTGCTTGTCATGTGCTGAATTTGGCAGTGAATGTAACATCATTTGTTGTCATCTCTAATGTAAATAACAGAACATACCACAATAACATATGAAAAGCATCATAACTAGACAATTCGCGAATGACATGGCCCAAATAAAAACAACAGACGAAACATCACCGACCACAATAAACACACTACAACAGAATGACTTTGCATTGCAGTAATGCAGCAACACAAGAAAACAGCAACACATCATTACCAAAATAAAATGCCACACGCGTATTCATTGACCTTCTTGTCAGACATTACCACCTCAAGAAACCTAATGGGCATATTATCAACAAATAGCGATATTTATCGCTAAGTAGGGTTAGCGGCCATTTTTTTATCGCCGCGCATCACGAGATTTTATCGCTGAGATAACAATCTTATTAGCAACGTTTATCTAAAAAGCGATAAAATTCCCGGCGATAGCAGCAAAAGCTGTGATTATCGCTGAGAATACAGCGATATTCACGCATTATCGCTAACAGGGTCTTAGCCATTATATCCACCTCCCATTGGATATAATGGCTAAGAACTGGTCTGAGCAAGTGTTAGTTTTTGGAGAAGCGCGAATATTTCCATCGCTACGTCTGTGTTGATAATAGGCGATAGCGATGTTAGCGACTGCTTTCAGTCGCTAACAGGTTGGGTACGCCCACTTTGCATGTCATTAGCGATAAATATCGCTGACATGCAAATCGGGCCCCAAACCGCTCGCTATCGCCTACAAGCTGTCGCTTTTAGCAACAGCTTGCTAATAGGGCGATAGTATTATCGCCGCTTAGCGTCCGAAAACGGCCGCAAAAGCGGCAAAAATTGCCTATCGCCCCCCTTGATAATATGCCCCTAAATTCTCAAAATAGTAGTAAACGGTGTTTGCACCAGCAACTACCTTAAGTAACTTTCAAGCAAGGACATAAAATAACACCAATCAAAACTACTGTGAGATCCTTCCCATGCCCTAACAAGCTCTGACATTACTCAATTTATGCAATGCAGTCACCCGTGCTCACTTTATGCAATGTGATCCCATGCCTTACATTTGAACTTCCAGCACTCACTGCACCAAGGCACCTAATGCTTATGGGTGTCATTAATTTAATTCTTATGCATATATGTAGCTGTCTCATAGGAACATCGACCCTGGCTCATGGGATGTAACTCTTTGCCCTTAAATCAAAATCATAAAGACCACTATGGTTAGAGAGCGCTTTTATTAGTGTATACTTTCAATGTTTGTTCTATAGGTAACTTGCTGTAAGCTCAGGCTGCGAATCACCACTGTGAATGATAATGGGTTTACTGCTGCCTTTTAACAACCTAGTTTAAGAAATATAACCTCTTAGGAGACCAATGGTAAATTGTCACATTATCAGATTGAAGCCTCCTAAAATATAAAAGCACTGAAGAGCCACGCAATGAAGAGTTGCGGTCAGTTCAGTAGAAATCTAGCACTTAACAATAAAAACTGCATTAAAATGTTTGACGGCATCAACAGGCAAGTAGCACAAAATGTATCTTTTTTTCATCTGCTCCCTCCCGAGGCTAAAAACATGAAGAGATTTGTGTGTGTTTGCCAGGCTTTGGACAAGAGATTTATATGTTTGCTATGTCATAATGTGATCAGGCTGTCTTGTGTTTTTTTCAGCTGACTGTAAGTTTCAAATTGACTTTTCTTTATCAAATAAAAACAACATACTTCTAGTTAAACATAAATAAATGGAGCCCATTGATCATAGACCAAGGGCATATTCAGAGAAAACAAGAACATTATTTTTCCTATGAGAATTTCAGCTGGCACTGTTGCAGGCATCTCTGCTGCCTCTTTTGAAATGTGAAAAGAAGCTCAATGAAAAAGCCTCTCAGAGGGAGATTTATTGACAAAACAAAACCCATATTGGCTTAAATGTTTTACACATAGATGTCAAATATGGTATTTAAAGTACACTGCGTGCTTCCATTACTTGTTATTTTATGGCAAAACTACTCACATCTGCACAGGAAATCTGTCAGGGAATCATGCTAGCATTTTCATTCAGTTGTGCAAAGATGTTCAAGCCGTTCAGAATGTGGCGGATTCAAATAAATGTAGGGGCTTATTTACAAGCCCCTTGCGCCACGTTTGCATTATTTTTCCCATGTTAAAAATTGCGCAAAAGTAGCGCAAGGGGCTTGTAAATAAGCCCCTCAGTATTTTAGCATGATGTTGTTCTTTAAGGTATCAGCTGGAGTTTTAACTATATTTTGTCTAAGAATTGTCCATAAATATTGAGGGCCCGATTCACAAAGGAACTTAAGGCTCATAAAGTTAGGAGCAGCCTGGGCCGCAGCAGGGGGGGGGGGGACATTTCGAGAGACAAGGGGATTTCGAGAGACGATCACCACGGCCCCACCGCTCTTACCTGCTGCGGCTGCGGCTGGTTAGGTGTGGAGAGTCTCCACACTTGGAGCGGAGTCTCCAGACTCATGCCGGGATCTCCACACGAAGCACTGCAGTACAGTGATTGCGCCACAAGAGCCAAGTATCTGCCCCAAGGAGGAGACTCGGCATTTGTAACTTACAGCCTGATTCATCATTCTCCCGTTTTGCGAGCCCCTAATAGCGATTCATAAGGAATCGCTATTAAGGACTTGCAAAACGGGATTCATGTAGAAATTGCATAAAGAAATGCGATTCCTACACATTCCTTATTTGCGATTAGCAAATTGCTAATCGCAAATAAGGAATAACTCCCCATTCATTCCTATGGGCCTGTATTTGCGATTAGCAATTAGCTAATCGCAAATAAGGATGCGATTTCAAGGGT
This sequence comes from Lissotriton helveticus, assembly GCF_964261635.1. Lineage (NCBI taxonomy): Eukaryota > Metazoa > Chordata > Amphibia > Caudata > Salamandridae > Lissotriton > Lissotriton helveticus. Next base: position 1,570,919,182 of record NC_136067.1, read on the forward strand.
GCAGGGGTCTCCAAAGGACACCCTGTAGTACCCCTCAAATGTAATCTACATTGGTGTTGCGCACACACATGTCCAAAGGACATGTGTGTGTGTAACATGCAACTAAGAAAAATGCATTTAAATGCATTTTTCTAAGTTTTCGCTATTTACCACGAGGTTTGACCTCGTGGTAAATAGCGGTCCTAAATTGCGAATTCGCAATTTTTTTAATGTTTCATGAATAGCATTTAAGGAATCTCTAATAGAGATTCCTTAAATGCTAATCCTCGCAATTTAGCGAATTCTTTATTAGCGATTTTTGCATTTGGGATGATGAATCCCAAATGCAAAAATTGCACTCGCAAAGGGCCAGATTCTCAGAATCTGGCCCTTTTGCGAGCGCATTTCGCTTGATGAATCAGGCTGTTAGTCTTCAGTCCCTTTGTGAATTGGGCCTTGAGTGAATAAGTATATGCACAGTTTCTGCGAGTTTGCACTGGATTTTAGATGCTTCTGTTCATTTGCCATTAATCCCCAGTGTGCTATGTTTGGAAAGAGAAAAAATGACTAAAAATGTTTATTGTTGTACAAGTTTCACATTTGGCCCTGTCGAACAAGGATACCACCAAATATATGCATTATAAATGGCGAAAAAATATTGGATGTTGACCCCAAAAAATTGGTCAACAAAAAGCAGAGACGTAGTAGCCAGTTACAATAGGTGTGCCTCATATGCCCTCCTCATGCTTCCCCTAATGGTCATAGTTATGACTTTGTGGCCCACGGCAGTGCAAGTCACCTTGCTGCTGTGCCCTGAGTCACAAAGAAAGGGCGGAAATGTGCCATATTTATCCAATATCACACATTCCTGTGCTTTTCTCTTGGGCTGGCGCCATTTTGGCAAACAAAAACCAAAAAGAGGACCCCTAATAAATCCAATCAGGGACAGAGGAAGAGTAAGCTACAGAAATAGAAAGTCCCTATGCACACAGAGCTTGAAGTCTCAAACTAACAGACAAAGATAACCATGACATACTATTTATAAACCCACTGTGAAGTCAATACAGATCAGAGAAACAACTTGTTTGTTTGTTGATACCAAGGTATATTTTTGCATTTTATTAAGTACAATACATGTTAAAAATAGATTGCTGAGCAATAAAAACAGGTTAAAATCGACTGTTAAAAATCAAAACATGAAAAACGTGAAAAAAAAACATAAAAGCATTACATTATACAGGTTACATTATTCATAAAGAGTAGTTAATCAGATCACAATATTCATACAGAGTAGTTTGGCAACAAATCATAATATTCATACAGAGTAGTTTGGCAACAAATCACAATATTCATACAGAGTAGTTTGTCGATGCAGCGTTTCGGTATATTAAAAATTCTTACACCTTCTTCAGGACAGTTTCTAGACAGTAGAGAACAAAAAATTACTCATATAACCAGATCACATTTTTAACAAACAATGAATAAAGCTTTTACACCAGTGGTTTAGTAGGCAGGTTCTACATCTAGTTGTCTTCTACAATTTATGAGCATAATTTAGAATTTATCATCTTAACCACCTAGCTTTTTTTATACAGTCTGTAGATGGGTGTCAGAAAGAGTATCAATAAACAATATCTATGGCAACGATGTGACATAGAGGGCCCTAGTTACCCTACTAATTTATCAAAACAAGGAGTGGGAAGGGCTGAAAAAACCATTTAGGAAAATCAATAGCCATTCTAGTCATTTGTAATGTTGGCAATCATTTATTGATGGATTGTCTATACGATTAAGTTGTCAATACACTATTGAATTATCTGCTTAGGTTACATACCACAATAAGCGAATATTTTTGGAGATTTTCTTATATAAGACTGGGCGGGCAGATATGATGATACGCCCTTCGTTGGATGTGTGCTAGAATCAGCTACTCACATCTAGGGGTTCTGGTCATACTAAAATACAGAGTTATATAGTTATTATAATTCTATATAGTAAAATACACAGTACTAAATAACCAAAAAGTAGAACTACGAAGCTACCTCAGATTATAGTTATGGTTTCTTTGTTCCTCCAGGGGAGCCACCGTTCTTAATCAGTAGATTCAGAATAAAATCTAAAGGATAATAACAAAACCGAAAATATGGCTTTTATGTTTGTGTTGGTCGCTATATCTTTGAATTGATGGCTAACACTTTCAAAGGATTACTTACCAATTGAAAATCAGACAAAGTTCTCTACCGTCGCAGCCTTAAGTATGATACTGCTTATTTTCAACGGCATGTGGTACTTCTTAATTGTACACTAGGAGTGTGATTATTAATTAATAGCCAATCTGCAATAGAGAAAAACATCACTTTGTGCTTTAAAAGCTAATTTATTGAGATTTTCGCAATGTCATTAAATACTCACGGATTATTTAACGTATTTACAAAGATACTCAGATTAATAGGAGTATTGTTTTTATATTCATAGTTAGTGGTGAGCTAGTAACATTTATTCTCTTTAATCAGAAATCATCAAGTCTAAGACAATATCGGTAGTCTGTACTCGATGCGTGAGTCGGGCGTTTCTGTGACTCGAGTATATTAAATGTAATCACCCAATGATATTTTGCATGTGGATGATATTAGTGGCGGAGCTGCAATGGTTCAGCTGTCACCAAAGCGGCCTTGAAGCAGAAGCTTTCTCCGCATAATTATAACCGTTCTCGATTAATAATGCAGATCATATAAGGATGGCGTACGTCTAAAGTTGTTATTCAGTTAAAAAGGCGTCATGCAACAGCACTTGAGAGCGTTCTCTCGTTCTAAAATCCCCGCTTCTCGTAGTTTGTGGACTTACCGTAGAGCAGATTGACGGCCTCCCTGCTCCCACTGGCATGAAAATGACATAACGCTGATTTCTGTATTTCAGGCGTTTAAATAGAACACGGTCAACGATAGGGCAAAGAGACGCTCACGTGACTGGGATACCAACCAATCAGGTTACGGCTTTAAAAAACATGCCGGAACCGCAAACGGTCAACATTGTATCTTTCTTTCTGTCACCTATAATAAAACTTTATCATAATAAGCATCCCTTAACACAAAAACAATGTGCCGGGGCATTTAGTATCTAGTATTAGAATATTACTGCTGCTAAAGCAAGGTTCGTGTAGCTGATTATAATGTGAGTCACCCTACCGATGGATCATAAGGTGCATTAAGCAACCGGCCTTGCTGATCCACAGGCATCTAGATCTATAGGAATATATATTGAGAACTGTCTTCCTATAAATATGGAATCAAAACCTTATAAATACTCGATGATGATATGCATTAATGAGATAAGATTTTTATGGGAAGTATTTGTTATCAATTATGTGCTTACAGTGAGATTACCATATTGCGACAAGGTTATATATGGGGGAATATATGCCTAAGAGAGAGCAATAAAAGTCAGGATAAAGGATTACTGAGTTCTATGATCAAACAATACGTTCCCAGTCTTCTTTACTGTTAAGACTGTTTCTTACAGTGTTGAGGCGTGACATATAACATTGCTCTCGTTTTTTCCTTTTCATATTAATATCACCGCCTCGGCTATTCATATCAATCACTTCTAAGCCACACCAAGTAACATCATCACTCGTGTGACCAGCCTCTCTCCAATGTTCAGTCAGGGGAGCACCTTTCTTTAAGGATATTCTGACAGTTTGGCAGACATAGCACCAATGACGGGCACCCTTTCACCATGGTGATTGTTTTTTGCAGGAAAGGGCATCTTCCTGCACAAAAACAATCCTGAGAGTCTTTTTTCTCTTTCTATGTGTGCAGAATGCAGCACATATGGAAAAAAGAAAAAACGAGGAGAAATAAAGATATTTCTCCTTGTTACAATCACCTGGGGAGGCTTATCATTTTGGTGCATTCCCATGCTTACCAGGTTTGGTAAATCTTGGAATGCGTAAAGAATCATGAGAGTTGTGTGGGAGCACTCACACAACGGCCATGAAATGACTCCTTTGCGCAGAGTAATGAAAAATAGGGATTTGCGCTGCATTGCATTACTCTGCATTTTTTAAGCCTTTAAAAGTCACACACAGTGGCTTTGTCTGGCTTTAAAAATATGACTTTAAGTTTGCGTAACTCTTGCACCACCCTGCCTGGTGCAAGAGCAATGCAAACTGTGTCCACTGTTGGAAACATCTTACCACAGTGTGGAAAAGTAAATTTTGCCATGTTCTGTGTCCCTACGTGTTCCCCATCTTATGTTATGTATGCATGATAAATATGCATATGTATTCCCCATGTTTGATTAAAGACGCAATTACAGTTGTGTCCATCTCTAGTATGCTAGTTTCCAGTTCTCGTGAAAGCTACGAGTATTAGGCCTATGTAAAGTTACGTTGCCACGTTTCTCAGTGTGCACGTTATTTCATTATAAAGTCCCCGTTTCTAGGCCTCAAAAGGGCCCGGACACCAGATTCAGCTCCTGTCTCCTGAACCCTCACTGAGGAGCGATACAGCCCCCACCTGTATCCTAGACCCTTCACTTACTTCCTGCCTCACAGTGCCCGGCTCGGCCTGGCTCTGCCTACGAGTCTGCCAAGAGTAAGTTATGATTCTAGTTATCAGTCCAGCCCTCTTTCTCTGCATTCCTAAGCTACTGAATCGCATCAATAGTTTCCGTCATTGTCTAGCCTTTACGTATCCATGTAAGAGAAATACTGCATTTAATGGTCATTTAATATTCTTCATCACGCACTACATGTAGAATAATGCATGCTCCAGTCTTAGAGTCTGTTAGCCTTTACCCCGATAACTTTTGGATTCTATCAACATGTTCTCTAAACATTAGATACTAGATAGGGTTTAGGTACATGTCGCCCTGACTCTCCAGACTTCAGTCTCTACTCCTAGCACAGAGTTCATAGCCCCCAGCTTCTCCTAGTAACACGTCATTGTCAGTTTGCGCGCACCATTAGGTTAGAGGTCCCGGCTCCTTAGGTAGCCCCCTCCATGTTTCCGCCCCATTTATGACATATTCTGTTACGTTTACATCACATGTCTATGTATACGCCTCTTGTTACACCCACTTTCACCCTTATCTTTCGCGACTGCTATTGACCACACCCACTGCTCCGCCTACTGTAATTCACTGTAATGCAATTGTTTTAGTATATACACTTGTGCACTGTTATTAAATGTTACCCCATTCCCTTACGCCAGTCCAATCCTGTCCCGTGCTAGCTAGCCATCCCAGATCTTGTCCGTGCAGGTTGTCCTGTTCCTGTCCTTTATGCTGTATTAAACCTGCAAACTCCTACTACCTCGAATCTTGACTCTTATTTATTGATCTATCTGTTATTCATATATTCATTCAAAAATAGAGGTATTATTTATTTATTTACCACATAATGGCGCCCGAATAGGGACTTGCCCTTTCCCCACGCGCCGGTGAAGCCACGCCGGCCCCCTGACCCTCTGCAGCCGTGACGGAACCATACCGTGCACGTGCAGATATTTCTGCTTCAAGTATCCCTCAGGCCCACGGAGGAGACGGAGGTGGCGGTCCAGCATCCAGACGAGGCGGTGGAGGAACGCGGCGAGTCCCGACCAGAGCCCAAGCCGAGAGTCCAAGGTCCGAGGTATCCGGAGGCCCACCCGTAACTGAAGTCCGAAGTTCGTCCGTCCGGCGTCGAAGCAGTCCAGTCCAGTCCGAGGCCTTCCGTTCTTGCTGCCCGGTGAGTACCGTTGCTGGGGTAGTATCTAGACAGGGTCAATCTAATTGACTCTTGTCCGTGGGTTTTGGTGGTACACAGACCCAAAACGAAGTGTCCACTTCGGTGGATGCGGGTCCTGACGTGTCTCTTTATGGGACCGGTAAGTTTCGTACTGTTTTAGCAGTGCATCTAGTTTCTGTTCTAGTCAGTTCTGTTCTCGAGAAGATTCATGTATTCTGTTTTCAGTATTCCAGGTAGTATTCTGTTCGAACTGTTATTTTAAATGTTCTTCATGTATTTTTAATGTCGTGGTATGAGAGTGGAGTAATTATCGTGTTCATTGTGTATTGTATTGTGTCTAGATTACAGTTCAGTCATGCCTTTATTCTCGAAATTACGTCAGTTAAAAACCAGAAAAGGTCTGTTAGAAGCAGCAGTTCCTGTCCCGCCTAGGGACAGTCCAGGTCATTTTATGTATCAGAAGCATGGCATAAGTGCCATATTATATCTAGATTTATGGGTAGAGTACACCAAAGAGTTAGAAGAAAAGTATAGATGGCCCGTATCAGGTACGTGGGATGCCGAGTGCATCATGCGAGTAGAAGAAGCATTATGGAAAAAGAAAGCCAGACAGTCACAGAAAGATGCCATCGAGTTATGGCGCAAAGAATCTCATAAAAGAACCGAAAAAGAAATCAGATAGTCAGAACTAAGTAGAGAATCCTTAGAACGAGCCCAAGAAAAGGAATTAATCGAGATAGGTGAACGAGTTAAAACCGAACAGTCAGACAGACAGAGGCATGCCCTCATTAAGGGTATGTATCCTCTTCTTGCCGAGGGCTTGCCAAAAGCAACCCCGGAGGCATCCAGTAATTTTCCGCCACCATTAGTTCCGATCAAGCTACGTCACAAACCGACCGCAGCTGATATTTTTATTTCGTCCTATTTGGACGACACAGTCCCAGAATATGCAAATCCGCCAGCTCCTGTAAATAGTGTAAATCCTGCTCCTCCAGTCACCGGAGTACCTGCTACGGTACCCCCGGTCCAGCCCACATTACAATTTCCCACTCTGCCAGCACGAAGAGTATCAGTCGACGATTCCAGTTTAGGGGCCGCAGGAGGAGGTCCTCCTGGTACCCCGCCACCACACCAACGTAGAACGTTGGCCGAGTTACATGAATGTGCGTTACAGCGTACGCCCAAATATAAGTCCGTTGCAGATATCCGACGAGCCCTTACTGAATGCCGCTATGATCCAGTTGCAGGTGATGATAGTACAGTTATATATTCCATCCGTGTAAGACGGGTGACCGGGTATTTGGACACCCTACCGAATATGAAAAAAGATCTAGACAGAATATATCGTTTCATACGTACAGGGGATGATCCAGAAAGTATTGGCGAAGCCATGTCTCAAAGGAAAGCTGAGATCCAGCTCATGATATTAAAGTTTCTGATTAATTGTCTAATAAGAGAACAAGATTATCCGACCAAAGATCCGGCCGAAATGAGAATCCTGACAAGGTGGAGTGATAATATAGCTGAGGGTAAGCACAGAACCATCAGTAGTATAGAGAGTATGTACAAGAGAATTCGTAAAGAAATAATAAGGTTACACGAGAAACGCAAAGAAGCACAAGTAAACGAGAAAGAGAATGACTCTTCTACTGAAGAGGTAGAGGACGAGAATCCCGCCAGAATAGCGTATGTAGGTAGAACTAGACTTTCCGACCGACATTCACGTCTAGACTACAAGAAAACTGTTCCTCATCCAGCACCAGAACAAGGTTCTCTAGAACAAGTATTTCAAGCTACCGATCATATTCTGAAATCACGAATCGGTTACAGTGAGTTAAGTACTATGCACGAACAAGAAATAGCCCGATCAGCAGTCCGATGGACTACTGATTCTACCACTTTTCCAGACGAAATAGTGGCACAAATGTTTCTGAAACTGCCCCCAGCCGAGCAGCGACTGGTGGGTATGTATATGATCCAGCACCTCATTACTCTGTATGAGGGTCAACACTCTGATCCAGGTCCGTTACATGATGTCCTGAACGAGTTACTCCAGTATAGATGGAAAGGTCTAGGTACCGATTTAATTAGTGTCATCCTAGAACAGCGCCACAAATATAGAACGTTCCTGAACCCGCATTTTGTTCATGTCTCACCCCCAGAAAGTAAACCCTTTTATATAGATAGACAGAATCCGTTACGAGAAGTACACCCAGTCAGGACAACAGATGGTGAAATGCAACGAGTGTTTGTTTACACCCCGATTACAAAGATGGAACTCTTAGAGATGAAGAAATTAATTCCCTGTCATGACAAAGATCCAGCAGGGTTCCATCGAGAATTGAAAGACATGCTCCGTATGGGAGAATACACGTATCCAGATATTATTAAAATGTTAAAGGTCCTGTTGCCCGCAGGGGTATACGAGAAACTCAAGGAAAAAGAATGGGAGGTGGGAGAGAAAAAGATCGATTGGGCAGTTCTAGAAGCTGAAGATAAGATACGAGTACCAGGTACCGGTCTTGGAGAGAAATGTAAAGAATTACCTGAATTATTGATACAAGTTTTGCCCAGATTATTAGCCACTAAAAAGGAAGACTGGGATGCAATCTCAGCCTGTAAACAGAAACAAGACGAAGACACTAGTGATTTTTATTCTAGATTCGAGAAATGCTTTAGTATTAACAGTGGCCTCAAGACAAGTAGCGAGTCATACCCTCATCTTTTTGTTACTAAACTAGTCGAGAATTCAAGTCCACAAGTTAAGAATCGAGTTTTGAAAGTCGAAAGTACCTGGCAAGCTAATACCCCGTCCCAAATGTTACAGATGCTTCAGTATCACCAGAATAGAATCAGAGAAGAGCAAGATCACGAAAGAAAACGTATGAAAGACACGAAAATGAAAGTACTAGTTGCACAATCTGTTCCTCAAGACAGTCAGAAGAGGGGTACGAATCAAGCCAGTCATCCTGCAGCTCCCGTTAAAGGGGCCTGCAATTATTGTAAACAGCCAGGTCATTTTATAAACGAGTGTGCAGTTCTGAAACACAACATAGCTACCGGTAAGACTAAAGAAAGACCACGTCCGCCTAGACAAGAACAAGTTTCACAGACTTCTCAGCCACAGAATGCACAACAGACAGTTCCAGCACCGCAGCCTATTGCTGCAACACAGCATGTTACACAGCAGATGTACCAGTATGCACAGACAGAGTATCCAGAGTATCAGCCATATTCATGAAACAGCCTAGAGAGGGAGGTAGGCTTGCCTCTCATCGAGATACCTGTAGATCAAGAAGGTCCCTATGTTCATAGTCAAGTACTAGGGAAAGACAGAAAGTTTCTGATCGATACAGGGGCAAGTAGGACCACCATCAGTCACGCCGAAGTTCCAGGGGCTCCACTCTCAGGCTCTAGAAATGTTTCCCTTGGATTTTCAGGAAAGCCTATTGTAAACGAGATATCTAAGCCAGTTACTCTAGAAGTAGGTCCATTGTCCCGCACTACCGATCTATTACTTACAAAGTCATGTCCAGAAAATTTGTTAGGTATTAAAACACTGAAAGAATTAGGTGCAGTTATTTGCTGCTCCCCAGAAGGAATACGACTGTTCTTACGTGACTTCAAGGGTCACTATGTATTACGAGATTTTGATCCGAGATTGTCTAATGTTCCGCAGCATCTATTGGCGCAAGGTCCAACTGATGTAGGTTATATGCAAATCACACCCCATCGTGTGACTCTCAAACCAGGTGTAGTGTTACTGCGAATCAGACAGTACAGACTGCCACCTGAGGCTGTAGCAGCCTTATCCAAAATTATTGACGAGCTCATCGCTCAAGGAGTAGTTGTAGAAACTGACTCCAATGTATGTAATTCTCCGATCATTCCAGTCATGAAACGTACTGATCCAAATGCACCCCCAGTATATCGATTAGTGATTGACCTTCGAGAACTCAATAAATGTATTATTCCCCAGTACCCAGTTGTCCCAGATATTTCTTCCCTATTGACAGCCATTGATTCTGAAGCCTCATTTTTTACAGTCATAGACCTCAAGAACGCGTTTTTCAGTGTCCCCATTCATCCAGACAGCCAGTTTCTTTTCGGTTTTTGTTTAAATGGAAGGAGCTATATGTTCACACGCGCTCCTCAAGGTTTCACAGAAAGTCCAAGTATTTACAGTCAAGCACTTAAGAGACAACTAGACAATATTCACATGCCAACTGACACTGCCCTGCTCCAGTATGTCGATGATCTACTGATCACAGCCCGTTCTGAACGTGCTTGCGAGCGAGCATCACTTACAGTCTTGTATTTCCTTGCCGAGATGGGGCACAAGGTGTCCCCTTCGAAGCTTCAATTCTGTGTCCAGCAAGTGATCTATTTAGGCCACTTACTGTCCAAGAGGGGTAGGCAGTTGACACCTGACCGTATCCAGTTAATAGCGAGTCTTCCTCAGCCCAAGACCCAGAAGGAGGTACGTGCTTTTATCGGCCTTACTTCTTACTGCAGACAATGGATTCCTCAGTATGCATTCCTAGCCAAACCACTGATACAGTTAACGACACAGGAGGCAGCCGTATCGACTGTCCTCCCTTGGACATCTGAACATACACTTAGTTTCAATGAGTTAAAGAAAGCTCTATGCCAAGCTCCAGTTCTAGCTACACCGAACTACAGTAAGCCTTTTACACTTTTCGTCACAGAACGTGAAGGTACAGCATTATCTGTTCTCACACAAGATCAAGCAGGACAATACAAGCCCTGTGCTTATTTTTCGAGCACATTAGATCCTGTAGCCCAGGCTCTGCCTGCGTGCCTCAAGTCAGTTGCAGCCACAGCACTAGCTATCAGACAAAGTGATTCCATAGTATTAGGACATTCCCTGACAGTACAAGTTCCACACTCCGTGGAAGTTCTTTTAAACCGAACGCAGACTCAACACTTGACAATTGCACGTTTAACAGGTTATGAATTGACACTGTTCCAGCCACACATAGAAATCAGACGCTGCAACGTTCTAAATCCTGCTACACTGTTACCGTCAGTTAATTCGAATCCTGCCACACACGATTGTGTGGAAGTAGTTAACACTATGACTAAGCCAAGACAAGATCTGACAGATATTCCATTACCAGATCCTGACCTGACACTTTATGTGGATGGTTCATGTATGAGAACAAGTGCAGGAGAACTAGTAGCCGCGTATGCAGTGACTACTGACACTGAAGTTATAGAAACACACCGTATTGACACCCTGTCTGCTCAAGCAGCAGAGCTAGTTGTTCTGACCCAAGCCTGCATACACGCCAAGAACCTGAAAGTCAATGTTTACACAGATTCACGCTACGCATTTGGAGTCGTACACGACTTTGGAGTGCTCTGGCAGGAGAGAGGTTTCATGACTTCTCATGGAACCAAGATTCAGCATGGTCTCCTTATTCAAGCTCTGTTAGATGCCATACACTTACCGACATCTATTGCTATCATGAAGTGCAAAGCACATACGAAAGTTACTGATACTATTTCTCAAGGTAACGATCTAGCAGATCGCACAGCCAAGCTTACAGCACAGACTCCAGACATGTCAGTTAATCCGACACAGACACATACTCCAGATCCGACTACCTGTATGACAGTTAAGGACCCCACTCAAGATGTCATAGATATCCAGTTACATGCTACTCCCGATGAAATCAAGAAATGGTCCGAACAAGGAGGGGTCCAGACAGATCAGGGATGGGTAACGAAGGGTAAAGCCACATGGTTTCTCCCCGACTCTATGGTTCAAGTCATTATCAATACCGCACATAGTCCAGCACATTTAGGAGAAAAAGCTATGTTAGACAGTATCCAGAACATTTGGTTCAATAAGCATTTACGAGCTGCAGCCAAGCAGAAGGTCCTTACCTGTATGATATGTTGCCAGTTTAATCCAGGTAAAAGTGTCCCGGTGGAACAAGGTGGATTCCAGCCCCCTGACCACCCTTTTGAAGTCCTCCAAATGGATTATATTCAGATGGAGCGATGTCGAGGTTTCAAGTATGTCCTTGTAGTTGTATGCGCTTTGTCCAGGTGGACAGAAGCATATCCAGTCCCAGATTACACAGCCGCGACCACTGCCAAGCAGTTGGTTCGTGAATTCTTCCCTCGCTACGGACTCCCAAGAGTCGTATATTCTGACAACGGCCAGCCATTCTCATCTGAGCTCATGAAACATATTTCCCTTTTGTTAGGGTACCAGTGGAAGTTCCATTGTGTACGCCATCCTGAAGCAGCTGGTCTAGTAAAGAGACATAATCAGACCCTGAAAATCCGCATTGCCAAAGTATGTAAAGAGAAAGGTGTGGACTGGCTAGTAGCTCTGCCAGTCGCATTGTTTTATATGCGCATGGTCGCACATTCCAGATCAGGTCTGTCCCCGTACGAGGTCGTATTCGGCCGCCCCCCTAATATGTGGGGTACACCTAGACCCCGAAGTATTACCGATGTTTCAAGTAATATGCTGACAGATTACCTAGCTTCCTTGATGTCTGCCCTACACTCTTGTCGTTCACAGGTTGCCGCCGCATTTCCAGACAATACCGAGGTGGCACCGCATGAAATCGTTCCCGGATGCATGGTTCTTGTGAGGAACTTTGATCGTTCAAGTCCGCTGGAGCCCCACTGGAAAGAACCCAAACAGGTCCTCCTGGCCACCCGTACTGCCGTCAAGCTGGAAGGCAGGAAGGGCTGGGTCCACCTGTCACATGTGAAAAGATTTTTTGGACTAAAACCTGTTACCAAGAACATTTCCGAGGATTGTAAAGACTGCCAAAGTACTATTCTTAAGGACTGTCCCGCAAAAGACAATGATACAGATTCCTCCCTGTTAGAGAAAACTCCGCAGCAGGAGTATAAGCTTAAATTAAGGTCTAGTAAAATAAGTCAGCCAGTTTGATTGTCTAAGTCCTCCCCTAGGTGAAACGGTTAGACCGGTTTCTGACATGTATATAATAGACCCCCACAGAGAGAGAGTTAGTGAGAACTCTAAAAGTTGCACTATTATTTTATGTTTTCTGCTATATCTCAGCCTTATGATTTCCTGCACATGTTATGCATTTTATTTGTATTTTCCAGTTTCTCATGTGAATAAGTCTGCTAATGCTACAGTAGAGCACACGTTTAGTGATCTGCCTCCTCATGAACTCTCATATCGTCTCGCTACGCGAAATAATTCCTTTATCCGCATGTTACATTATTCACACCAGACCAGCAATGCCACTAATTGTTGGGTGTGTGGTCGACTCCCCCCTTTCCAGACACCGAAGGGAGTTCTGCCACTCTTTCCTTATCCATTTTCACATAATGGTTCGTGTGGAGCATGGTCCACGTTAATGTCATCCTCAACAGATATGTCTTTTCTTAACAGTACATGTTTTCCAGACAAGCAAGGTCTTCCCCACAGAACAGGGTTAGATCTAGAAAATGAAGTTTATAATTTAGGTAATTATTCTTCGAATTTTATGGTCCTGAATGTTCAGTCTGATTCTACTCCAGACTTACCTGCTATGTCAGTATTACCAGTCAAAGGCGAATTATGTGTCCGAAAGAATGGTTCCGTACATGTAGGACATAGTGATTGTACTACTGTTGTCAAGTATAGTGACAGTGGGAAATCTATTTTCAAAGCTTCACGTCATTCTTATTTTGTTTGTGGTCAGACCGCATATGTTCGTCTGCCCCTCGATTGGGAGGGAACCTGTTACATTGCCTTCCTACTGCCACCAGTTTTTCTAGCCCCACCTGACTATCATAGGAATTCCCATCTAGTACATACGAGACACAAGAGAAATCTCCCGATTGTCGATTATACTGAAACTGCTCTAGAACAATACATAGATATCAATAAAGGTGTCTTCCCCTATTTAGGTACTGTTGTGAATAGTAAACTGATACGTAGATTAACGAGAACCCTTGAAGCAGTAGTGATTGAGACTACTTCTGCTCTAGGTAACTTAACCGAAGAACAATCCTTTATGAGAATTGTCGTGCTCCAGAATCGTCTCGTCCTTGACGTCATACTGGCCGATAGGGGCGGGGCATGTAGAGTCATCGGATCTAGTTGCTGCATTTTCATTCCTAATAACGCACCGTCTGTTTATTCAGCTATAACCAGACTTCATAAAATTGCCCATATGTTACACCAAGATCCAGGCACCTGGACATGGTCCGGTTGGTTCTGGAATATAATTTCCGCCTGGGGATGGAAAGTATTGTCATTTCTAGGTATTGCAGTAGCGATCATATTCAGTTGCTGCCTCTGTTTACAATGTGGCCCTGCGATTTGTGGCATTTGTGCTACCTCTTGTATTCCTAGTCCCAAGTCCCGTTCTAAATCCCGTTCCAAGAAAATTCGAGACGAACAAATGATACTGTATGAAATGATAGATGGTATCATGAATATTGATGTTTCCTGATGGAAACGTAGTGACAAGGAGGGAATGTGGAAAAGTAAATTTTGCCATGTTCTGTGTCCCTACGTGTTCCCCATCTTATGTTATGTATGCATGATAAATATGCATATGTATTCCCAATGTTTGATTAAAGACGCAATTACAGTTGTGTCCATCTCTAGTATGCTAGTTTCCAGTTCTCGTGAAAGCTACGAGTATTAGGCCTATGTAAAGTTACGTTGCCACGTTTCTCAGTGTGCACGTTATTTCATTATAAAGTCCCCGTTTCTAGGCCTCAAAAGGGCCCGGACACCAGATTCAGCTCCTGTCTCCTGAACCCTCGCTGAGGAGCGATACAGCCCCCACCTGTATCCTCGACCCTTCACTTACTTCCTGCCTCACAGTGCCCGGCTCGGCCTGGCTCTGCCTACGAGTCTGCCAAGAGTATGTTATGATTCTAGTTATCAGTCCAGCCCTCTTTCTCTGCATTCCTAAGCTACTGAATCGCATCAATAGTTTCCGTCATTGCCTAGCCTTTACGTCTCCATGTAAGAGAAATACTGCATTTAATGGTCATTTAATATTCTTCATCACGCACTACATGTAGAATAATGCATGCTCCAGTCTTAGAGTCTGTTAGCCTTTACCCCGATAACTTTTGGATTCTATCAACATGTTCTCTAAACATTAGATACTAGATAGGGTTTAGGTACATGTCGCCCTGACTCTCCAGACTTCAGTCTCTACTCCTAGCACAGAGTTCATAGCCCCCAGCTTCTCCTAGTAACACGTCATTGTCAGTTTGCGCGCACCATTAGGTTAGAGGTCCCGGCTCCTTAGGTAGCCCCCTCCATGTTTCCGCCCCATTTATGACATATTCTGTTACGTTTACATCACATGTCTATGTATACGCCTCTTGTTACACCCACTTTCACCCTTATCTTTCGCGACTGCTATTGACCACACCCACTGCTCCGCCTACTGTAATTCACTGTAATGCAATTGTTTTAGTATATATACTTGTGCACTGTTATTAAATGTTACCCCATTCCCTTACGCCAGTCCAATCCTGTCCCGTGCTAGCTAGCCATCCCAGATCTTGTCCGTGCAGGTTGTCCTGTTCCTGTCCTTTATGCTGTATTAAACCTGCAAACTCCTACTACCTCGAATCTTGACTCTTATTTATTGAGCTATCTGTTATTCATATATTCATTCAAAAATAGAGGTATTATTTATTTATTTACCACAACAGCACGAAAAGCCAAAGTGTCACTGGATATCTTCTGTTAGAACAACCATTTTAAGATCTGTCTTTTAAAAGTGACAAACGTGCGGGCAGAACGTCAACCATTACACGGTACTGTGGACAGATTGGCATTCTTCATGTTCCCTAAACACTGCAAACACTTTTGGTGACAGTTGACCTCGTGTCGGGGCACTTTAACTATGACATGTGTGTTTGAGTGGCCCAAATGCTGACCTCTAAAGTTAGGACTATATTATCTTTCGATTGTCACTTTTTGTCACATTTTTAAGACCATGCCTACAAATCCATGTTAACACACTGCAACCAAGCAGTGCCTTATTTATGAGGTTTTGGCCTAAGGCAGCGCAGCAAGTCCCATCGCTGCACTGCCCTACATCAAAGTGAAAGGGCAGGAATGCACGGTATTTATCCAATATGGTGCATTCCTCTCATTTCCCCTTGCACTGGTGCCAATACTGCAGTCTAGCGCCACTGCAGACACCCTTATAACATGTTCCAAATGTGCCTCTGTTGTTGGCAGGATTGATTTTGTGCAGAAAGGGCCCCCTTCCTCAAAAAAAAAAAATAATTGGAGACTTTTTCCTCTTTCAGTACCGCAGCATGCATGAAAGGAGGAAAAAATGAGGAGAAATAAAGTTATTTTCTTTTGTGGAGGCATGTGGTTTTGGCGCATCCCTATTTTTATATGGTTTTGAAAATCTGGGGAAGCATCAAAATCTGTGGGTGTTGCTTGGGAAAACCCACAGCAATGATCCTGGAACACCTCCCTAGCGCCGAGTAAGGCAACACAGTTATTTGCGCTGCAATGCCTTTCTCCGTATATATGTAGCCATTTAAAGCCATGAAAAGTACACTTGCGTTACTCCATAGTTAGGATTATGTAGTTTGCACCATTTGAGCATCACAAAAAGTGACGCTCCGACAGCGCAGGAGGCTCATTAATATGCCCCTAAGGGCCTATACCACACATAGACAAGGGTATATTCTACACCCTAATAAACTAAAAACATCCACAATGATGTTTAACCCATTAGCTGCTAGGCCCTTTCCCGCCTGTGCTAAGCCATTTATGGGCTATTTGGGGTGGTTTGCGGTTATGCCTTTGTATCTTTTGACCACATAAGGTATTCATGCAAAATTTGTGTCCTTTTCTACCAACATCATGGGGATTTTAAAGGTACCCAGGTTTTGTTGATTTCCTTGGAGGGGACCCAGAAATTAGCCAAAATACAGCAAAAGTTTTTTTGTTGTAGAATAATTGGAAAAAAGTGCTGCAGATGAAAGCGTCCGTTTTTTTTCCTGGCAAGTGGTGCTGAAATACCATATTCCCAGTTTTCAGGGACTGACAGACTTTTGTCTGAAAAACACAATTTGTTACACAGTTTTGGCATTTTATTAGGACATAGCCTGTTTTTGCTATTTTTGGGCTTGCAACCTCCTTCCAGTTAATGGTAAAAATGGGTATGAAAGCAATAAAAGATCCTAGGAAGCTATAAATTTCTAAGATGTAGACAAAATTCTAAATTCAGCAAGGGGTCATTTGTGTATATCCTTCAAGGTTTTCTTATAGAAACTAACAGTTGAAAATGGGAATAATTGAAAATGAGTTAAAAAAATTGCCATTTATGCCAACATTTTTACCTGTAACTTCTTGTAAGTATAACAGGTTTTTAAAAGCAATATACTGTTACATCCGCTGGACCTTTCTGGTTGTGGGGATTTATGAGACTTGTAGGTTCACCAAGAAACAGAGGAACCCAGAGCCAATAACTGAGCAGCACCTTGCAATGGTTTAATATTGTGTACCGGGTACATAGCAATTAATTTGGGAACATATAAATGGTAAAAAATCAGTATCAAAGACACCTATGTATTTCTGAAATGGGAACAAAATATAGAGTTTATAACAGTAGCTATTTGCACATCTCCGAAATTGTGGGTACCCATACTAGCATGTGAATTAAAGGACATTTTTCAAAGTGAGATCTTTTTTGCACATTGTCTCAAATCTTCATGGATCCACCAAATTCCACCCACACGACGGGATATGGGGAGGGGAGGGGAGGCTGGGGGGAAAAAGTGGGGGAGGGGGGAGCATTTAAAAGAAATTTAAAAAATAGAACCAGAGTCAATCCAAGTCTTACTTTTTATTTTCTATCAATATTACTCTCACGGAATAGGGCAATCGAATCCAAGTCAGATCAAACACACTATCAATATGAGTTGAGGGCATTGGCCGATTATGGCTCGCTAAACATAGGACCATGGGGAAGTTAACTATACGAACTTGGAATGTTTCAGGACTCTTAGATAGTGATAAACGCCAACGGCTGGGAGAGATAATTTACCGAAACCCAGCAGATATCATCTGCCTCCAAGAGACACACCTGCCCTGGCTGAAAAGACACCTTCTCAAAATCAGAGGATATAATTTATTAGCATGTACCACACAAACCTCCAATATTAGGGGGGTAGCAGTGCTTGCTAAAACTTTTCTGGGACAGGCCACCCATAAAATAGTAGACACTCATGGCAGATGGGTAATTATCAAACTGGGCATTGGTATCACTATCTGCTCTATTTACGGATCTAATCAGGATGATCCGACTATATTTGAGACACTTGAGCTCGAGCTAGCACCTATACAGGGCCCACTTATATTATGTGGCGATCTAAACATATCGTTAGGCCCTCGATTCAGTAGTCATACACACCCTCACTATATTGGCCGTAAGCCACGAGTTTTTAAAGCTCTTAGTAGACTTTGTGATAGCTTTGGGTTAAGCGATGTATGGGACCTAAAAAGCGATCCGGACCCTGGCTACACTTATTATACCTTCCCCCATAGCAAATATGTCAGGATTGACTATCTATTTGCTTCTAGTGATTTGGCTGACAATGCTACAATTTCAAAGGAATCTAAAATTATCTCGGACCATAATGCACTAACTCTCACTATTAAACTTAGATCCATTAAGAGGGAACGCAGAATCTGGACATTTGATAGGAAGCTGTTAGCCAACAAAGATTATATTACTCACATTACTAGCTGGGCCCAAGAGTTTTTTGATATAAACAGATATAGTGCCTCTAGGGTTGTTGTATGGGATAGCTTTAAAGCGGCTCTAAGAGGCGAAACTATGAGCTATCAAGCTAGAATACGGAAGAAAAACAATATGGGATATCAACAACAATTGGCTGATCTGACCAGAGCCGAGGAAGAGCACATGGCACAAATAGCTCAAGGCGAAAATGGGAAACTAGCTATGCACCGCCTGCTAGTGTTAAAAACAGAGCTTAACTCTGCTTTGACTCAGAAAGCTGCTGAGACATATAAAGTACACTGGAAAGAAGTGTACGAGAACGGGGAGAAAGTTGGCAAACATCTCGCACTACATACACGCCAGCAAATGTCCCATAATGCCATCACAAAGATACAATCACAAGGGCAGACGTTCACACAAACACCAGAAATAATTGGTGCATTTCAACAATATTATCAGACCCTCTACCAGGATGATAACAGAACCAGCAGGGCAGACGCAGACTTGTTCTTGAAAAATCTCCTTGAGCAACCAGAGGTAAACAAGACTTTAGATGATAATACCAGAGAAGAGCTTGAGAAAGAAATTACCCTTATAGAAGTCCAGCTTGCTTTGTCTTCACTGGCTTCTGGGAAGGCGGCAGGCCCCGATAAAATACCTCTGGAACTATATAAAATTCTCAGTCACACCCTGGGCCCACTATTATATGATCTATTTTTAGGGATCCAATGGAGTGGTATCCCACCCACCTCATGGAGAGAAACAAATATAATTATCTTTCCAAAAAAGGGCAAACCTCAGGATCAATTATCATCATATCGCCCAATTTCCCTAATCAATTCTGACTCCAAATTATACGCTAAAATAATGGCCATCCGGCTCGGATGGGTCGTCGAACATCTGGTCTCCTCATGGCACCACGGGTTTATTCCCGGCAAAGGTACGACCGACCATACTCGGAGAGCAATCTCCCTGTTTGATGTAATGTCTGCAACAGGAGGCCAGATGTCGATGATCCTTCTGGATGCCGAGAAGGCCTTTGACCGGGTGTCCTGGAATTTTTTATGGGCTGCCCTGACGCAGTATAATTTCGGCCCCAAATTTGTCAAGTCTATAATGGCTATGTATTCTAAACCAATAGCAAAATTACAAATAATGGGCTCTGAATCAAGTATAATTAGAGTATCCAGAGGCACACGCCAAGGCTGTCTATGCTCTCCAATATTATTTGCCCTGTATATAAACCCTTTAATTTTGAAACTTTTAGAGAACCCACTAATCACACCTATAGTTGTTAACAAATTTGAAACCAAAGTATTGGCCTATGCCGATGATATTGCGGTACTAACGCCTAATCCTTCTGTGGCAATATCAGAAATAGAGGCAGTAACGCAAGCCTATGGACGCTGCTCTGGATATTCTCTGAATAATGAAAAAACAATCATCCTATGTACGGATAAAATTATTTATAATGATCACAGGAAAACTAATAATGCTATATACCTAGGTGTTAGCATAAGCCCCGATGTTACACGAATCGCTCAACTCAATTATGAGCCATTACTAAACACTGTAAAGAAAGACCTAGATCGGGTTAATAGTTTACAGCTGTCAATAATTGGTAGAGGAAACTTTTTAAAAATGAATATCTTGCCAATGGTGCTTTATCTTTTTTGGGCTATTCCATTGATGCCTGAAGAAAAGGTTCTCAAAATTCTAGTCTCTCTTATGTCCAAATTTATGTGGCAACAGGGCAAAACCAGAAGATCCTTGAAGCTTTTGTCACTACCACAGAACAAAGGTGGACTAGCAGTTCCAAACATTCTGCTATATCTCTGGGCTTCATTTCTCCAACAGATGGCCCCCCTTCTTTATAAGAATCCTAGCTCAGAGACCATGGAGGATGCACCTATTCCATCTATATACGAGCTATCCCTAGGGGAAAAAGCTAAAGGTCTTTTTCTGAGACAAGTAGAGAGAAGCTATTACAAGAAAAATAAATTCAAAGTTATCACGAGTGCCTGGACAATCTGGTTAAGGATTACGAAGTATATGCACATCCCAAAGCTTAATAGGTATTCTCCCCTATGGCATTCTAACCTTCTTCCCGAACTAGGGAGTGATGTTATCGCAAAGAAATGGCATTCTGTAGGAATTACCTCAGTTGGCGACCTTCTGGGTGCGAATGAGGCTTATACCTTTACAGATCTACAACAAAAATTTCATCTTCCAAATGGGCACTACTTTAAATATTTGCAAATTCATACTATGCTCAAACATAAGAACCCTAATATCAACTCTGAGAAAATTGAAATTATCGATACCATCGCTAAAAGAACAGCAAGAATAGGTACAATCTATGGTCAACTACTGGATAAGGTACAAGATGATCTAGAACATACAGAAACTGCGTGGGCAGACAGACTTGACAATCCGAATGTAGATATTGACATGAGTCTCTGCCTATCATCACGATTACTTATGTCAGCTAGTTTAAAAGCCCAGACCTATAAAACTATCTATAATCTATACTATACTCCGGCCAAATTATATGCCTGGGGCAAAAGAGAGAACGATCACTGCCCCAGATGTCTTAAAGGCCCTGCAACGCTTATTCACATGTTCTGTGAATGCGACCAATTAACACTTATTAAAAAAATGATCTGTGAATTCTGGGAAGAAATGTTTGGCCATAAAATACCCAACTCCCCTACTCTGTATCTGCTAGGCACTGATAATACACTAAACCTGAGCAGGGAAGAAGAGGACATGCTTTTTATAAGCTCGGCAGTCCTCAGGGTAATACTAGCAGCACGGTGGAAAGACTCAGATCCACCGAGTTTTCAAATGTGGTTAGCACGTCTTCTCTGGGTCTTCAATCAGGAAAGTGCCATCTATGCCACCAGAGGACTAAGGTCTGCTATGCGTGGTATGGCGATCTGGCAACCCATCACTAATTGGAGGAAGAGGCTTAGCACAGTGTGATAGTAAGATCATGACTTACTCTAATATGTTGTTTTATATGTCTATTCATTGCCCTTTTTCTTTTCATTTCTTTTCTTTTTTTTCTTCTTTTTTTATCGTTTTCTTCACTTTTATTTCACTCTTCCTCTCAATATGAGAATGAAAACAAATCAAACATGGAAGTAATTGTTTATTGTACAATATTATCGTATTTCGACTACTTTTTTTTTGTTTGTACCTGTTTTATCTGGTTCTGAAAAATAAAATGTTTTTTTAAAAAAAAGGATTTTTAATCCATTTATCTTACCAATCCAAGTCACCGGTACCTAAAGTCTTAAAGGATCAAAGGAGTTAGAGAGAAAATAGGTAGCAATAATAACATTTAGCATTTCATAAATATCCACAAACTCTGAAAAGGTTTTAAAATCTTTATCTGAGTAAATCTTTGAAAGACTTATAAAACATGAAACTCAAATTAATTTCTTATTCTGTTCAGACTAATGCAGATTTTAAAAACAACATTTGCAATAACTTGGAGAGAGATTGTTGTTAAGCATTTGACTAGAGGGTGGGTAAGAGAAAAAGGGAAAACAGTACAATGACAAACCCACACTTAATAGTTACCTATTTCGGTGTGATGACCAACCCTGGTCATAGGTTGAGTCAAATAAATAGAATCCCAAAGTACAGGTTCCAGCAGAAAAGAACAGGTGCAAGCCAGAATCAGGACAGGTTACGGACCAATTTGGATCAGGATAGGACCACCACAGGCTAAGACCAGCACCACAGTTAAAGTTCAAAACGCCAGCGCTGTAAACCCTCTCTGCAGCTAACAGTCGAACCCCGCTTGGGTCATTGATCTCCTCCCCAGAACCCCGATTGGGTTATCGAATCTTCTGACAGAGTGCTCCGCCAGAAACTCTGTTCCCGATGACCTATTGAGTGTGTTGGGTCACTGACAGGTCAGCTATTTGGACAAGTCGGACAAATTAACTAACTAAGCCTACCCTAGTTATACTATTTTTCAGGTCAGTGTACCACCCCAAATGTTGCAAATGTGTGAATCCCACAATATTATTAGGCATAGAACGAGGAGTAGCCATCACACCATACTTTTCCAGAAGCAATTTGTCAATCATGTATTCAAGTAGTTCCCTCCCATAACTTTATCTATCCATGTTCTTTATTCCTCCCGGTAGTGAAATGTATCAATGATCTTTTTAAACAATTTAATCAATTCATCTTCCGCTGGCAAGGCAAGGAGTTTACTCTTCTCCGCCTTCTATGTCCGTCTTGGCCACGATTCAAGGCTACAGCTTCTGTGGCTTCAGGACATTTGTCGCACAGGCGCAGTTTCTCCAAAGATGGAGTTCAGCAAAGCATTTAGGCCCATAATTTTGATAACATGTAAAAGAAACAGTTTTAGAAACACAGAATAAATGAATGCACTGTATACCATTTCTTTCTACTCTATTTCCATTATTTTATTTTAACTATTGCGTTAGATGTTAAGCAAAAAACAAACAGCTTAGCAAAGCAGCGATGCAAGCTTCTTGCACATTAGGACACATAACAGCCATCTTAGTTGTATTGCGCAGAAGCAAAAGTTTTCCTTCCAAGCATGTCATGTGGGCATGACAGACGCATGCGCAGTAGAAAATTGAACGTAGCAGGAGCCATTTTAGTGCAAGTGGATTATAGTTAGTAAAAGCACATTGGCTATGTTGTGTAATGCAATATTATTAAGACAAAACATGTTAGTTAGTACATGAATATTATTATCGAGAGGGTTGAGTACGAGCATGTCACTTTACGCATGAAACCTTGCTCCATCACTAGCTCTGCCAGCACCTACGGAAACCTAGCAAACCTATATATTTTTAAAACCTAGACACCCAGGGAAATTTAGGATGGGGTGACTTGTGTGGTTCTCACCAGGTTATGTTACCCAGAATCCCCTGCAAACCTCAAACTTTGTAAAAAAATACATTTTCCTCAAGTTTCTGTGATGGAAAGTTCTGGAATCTGCATAAATCCACGTAGTTTGCCCCACCCCATATTCCCCAACGTCTTCCGTTACAAATGGTACCTCACTTGTGTGGGTAGACATAGTGCCTGCGACACAAAACGTCCCAAAACACAACGTGGACACACCACATTTTTACAGTGAAAACTGACCCGTTTTGCAAATTGCCTAGCTGTAATTTTTATAATCCTAGCCCTGCCTGCACCTGGGGAAAGCTAGCAAACCTATACATTTGTGAAAACTAGACACCCAGGGGAATCCAGGATGGGGTGACTTATCTGGCTCTCTCCAAGTTCTGTTACCCAGAATCCCTTTTAAACCTCAAACAAAAAAACACATTTTTCTCAAGTTTCTGTGATGGAAAGTTCTGGAATCTTCATGGATCCACAAAACGCAACATGGACACACTGCATTTTTACCGTGAACACACCCTTTTTTTGCAAAGTGCCTAGCTGTAGATTATGAATCCTAGCTCTGCCGCACCCAGGGAAACCTAGCAAACCTATACATTTTTTTAAAATTGACACCCTGGGAAATCCATGATGGGGTTACTTGTGTGGATCTCACCAGGTTCTGTTACCCAGAATCCCCTACAAACCTCAGACTTTTTCAGAAAAAACACATTTTCCTCACATTTCGGAGATTGAAATTTCTGGAATCGGCGTTGGTCCACAAACCTCCAGCCACCCCGCATTCTCCAAATTCTCCAGATAAAAATGGTACCTCACACATGTGGGTGGGTCAAGTACACACGCCAGGCAAGGGCCCAAAACTTTTTTTTTGGAGACATCAAAATGTCCTATCACAAAACAACCTGGTTTTGCATTGGGGGGCACCTGGGTTTCTGGCCCCGGGCTAGCAAACATCTCGGAATCCTACAAAACCCATACATTTCTGAAAACTAGACACCCTGGGAAGTCCAGTGAGGTATGGCTTACGTGGATCCCCCAATGTTTTCCTACTCGGAATCCCCAGCAAACCTCAAAAATAGCTGAATTGATCACTTTTTCCACCCCCCCCAGCACTACGTATATAAAAAAATCCCTGTTGCTTAGTAGGCTTTCTGCCCCCTCGGGGGCAGATCATGGGTTATTGCTACCATCTTCCTCCTGGGGGGGCAGAAAGTCTTTTGTTTTCTTTGGGGAATAGGGTGTGGGCATTTGCATGCCCATTCTGTCCAGACTCCACACCTGACCTACAAAAATAATCCCTTGCGTCTAGGTTTCTTTCTGCACCCGGAGGGCAGATCGTGGGCTACTGCTCCATCTGCCTATTGGGGAGCAGACCAACTGTAGTATATTATTGGGGGTGGGGCCATTGGCATGCCCATTCTGGGCAGCCCCCACCCCTACATATATAAATAAAGAAATCCCTTGTGCCTAGTGGGCTTTCACAAAGATCGGGGCTATTGCCCTCATCTGCCTCCTGGGGGGGCAGAAAGTCTTTTGTTTTCTTTTGGGGAGGGTTGGAGCATTTGCATGCCCATTCTGGGCTGCCCCCACCCCTGGCCTATAAAATAAATCCCTGGTTTAGTAGTCCTCAATCTGCCCCCCAGGGGGGTAGAAAGACTGTCTGTACTCAATTTATATGAGGGAAGCAAAGGCCCTTGCCCAAGGGGCCTCTCCCCCTTCCTGGTGGATAATTGGTAGAGTCCTGCTTGGGGATCACCCTCCTGGGGTGATACCCAAGCAGGGATCCACTAGGGAAGGGTACCTTTGGAAAGGGGAGATTCTCCCCTTTCTAATGATACCTCTCCCAAGTGTTTTGGTGCACGAGCACTGAAACAATGAGACTGAAACTAAGTTTCAGTTTCATTTTCATTTTCATTGAAATGATAACAGCGCACCAAGGCCAATAAATAAAAAACAAATCTCTCAGCTGTCTGCAGGAGAGGGATTTAGAGCCCCTGTTTTCATAATTGGCTCTGGTGAGATAATTTGGGATCATTTATTGACTGCAATGGGTAAAAGGAAGGCCTTAGGAAGCCCTCATGGGGTGGCAAAGATTGCCGCCTGTCATACAGCACAGAAATGTACTATTGCCGAATACCAAACCGTGCTGAGCTTGTCTTGATATTTTCAAGTAAAAAGATTGCATCCACCAGCAAGAGGAAAGAATGAATAGTTAATGAGACTCAAGCAAATGTGGCTGTTGATTCTTCTTAAAAAGTGTGCTGAATGTGGGCCAGTTTGCAAGGTGCAGGTTTGCAAAGAACGGATTCAGATGTAGGGGAGAATCCACCCAGATTTACTATTTCCCCCGAGATTGTGTGTTGTAATTGATAAAGTCCACTACTTTCATGGGGGAATGAGAATGGTACTGCAGATAATCTCAGTCTAAAGCAACCACTCCTCTGTGCACAACATTTAACTGTCATATAAACTAAGAGAACTCAAGGACATTATTTCTCAGCTGAGGGCAGATTTTTCCCAAATAAAGGTACAAATAGGGTATTTAGTAGGGAACATCAGTCAACAGGAATGCGATGACTAGCTGTAAGAGAACGGAGGGACAAGTTGTGAATAGACCGGATGCTATTGGTATGACCCAAAACCGGAATCTCCAGTTGCAATTAGTCCACCAAGGATTGTACCAATGGAATCCCTATGACCAAAGACCCCTACTACTACTACAAAAAGATATTTGGATAGGAAAAAGTAGAGCCCAACCGCATGCTTACAGAAGGTTCTGAAAGCCACCAAGTATCCAGTCAGCCCATAATTTCCATTTTGAGGCTTTGCCAGGAAAGAGAGTACTCAACACCACATATGTTCAACATATGTTCAACATAAGAGATGGGTGGGTACATAGGAATACATCTGCAGGAGGAGAAAACTTGTGAGGGGTTATTGGAAACCTGAACAATACTTCTCGACCAGCAAATTATTCATGGTTAATGTTCCCACAGTAATGAGAGGTTCACAAGAAGATAATGATGCTTTGACCAACAAAGTTATACATTGGATTAGGTGCACTAGGCAATGCTGTGCCATCATTCGATTTAATATTTTAGCTGTGAGACATCGCTATTACAAAAATGAATGTGATTATATAAGCATTGAATGAGCTAAATCCACTCTTGGGATTGTCTAGTGTACTTTGATCAGCGCACCCTACTTCTTAATCAGTCGAACATCCAAATTTAATCTAGCCTACAAGAAAGAAGCTGTAAGCAAAGTATTATGACTAAAGTTACCCCAAGGTGCTTGGTGAAAATAGAACAACGGGGCCTTACTAAATCAATCAATAACCCAGGGAGTGGGTATGACTGGGCGAGGGATTGTTACCCCTTAGCTCAAGATCTAGTTAGGGGGCAATATTTTAGGATGTTCCTCTGACCCCACAGAGTCACCTACTGATTTAACAGTGGGGAGAAAATCCTTAGCGAATCAAGCATCTAGAGCCATTGAGACTTCCACAAAGTTGAAAATTATTTTGTGGAATGTAGCAGGACTAATATCCGAACTGAATAGTGTCGAATGGGGGAAAGTTACAGACACATACCACATCTGTCTCTTTTAAGAAACATGGGCAGCCACAGCAATCTATGGATTAGGTTTTATGAATTACAGCATAGAAGCTTGCCCCTCCTCAGCGGGGCATCCTGCTGGTGGTATTATTATCTGGGGTAGGACATCCACAACATTTACAACAGAGTGCCATCGCAGAACGAGGTTTCACCCACCATACTAATCCAAGAAGACTGTTTGAAACAAAGTACTGATACTTGTTACCTATTCCTGGCATGTAACCTAAATATATAATTTGAGCCCCAGGAAGTCATGTAAAATTTTTCAGAGGAAGAGAATGAGGAGTGGGGCATCCCTTGTCTGTGTTGTACTTGATATGTTAAAAACATAGAGTTAGCAATGCAGGTTGCATCTTTGACAGTAAAGTATAGCTTACACGCTTGCAATGGCTGCACTCCTCATGAAAAAGGAGGCAGCTATACATTCAAAAGGTTACTCAGCAGATTCAGAATTTACTATTTTCATCTAGATGTCTCCCTTTGGCTGCAGCTAACAGTCATGGCGGCTATATAAAGGCTAGATAGTTATCATAATGCCTAAGCTCTTGATTTAGTGCAAATGCCAATCCACATTGCGGCCCAAGTTTGCAACAAACTGAGATACATGTTATTTTAAGTAATAACCACAGAAGGATAAAAATGAGCAGTCACAGAAAGCACTGGAGATATCCTATTGCAGATCTACATCCATACAATACACACATTGTTGGATATCAACACGCATGATCAACATGAGGAAGCTATAGTAGGTCGTTTTAAACAACTAACAGATAAGATTAAAGAGTTCTTCTCCAAAAAAGGCAAGCTTAAGGCTGTAAAGCCAAGTGAAGCTTTATGGTATGATCAGAATTGGAAGATAGCGAGGGAAAGGTGAATGACTGCCATTAAATATGGCTGTGGGAGAGATATAGGTGAGGAAAGAAAGTAATATAAATCCACCCAATGCGAAGCAACAGCATATTAGGATGAGAGGATGTGGAGAGATTTGGTTGTGGCAGCAACCTGAAAGGATAACACACAATTCCGGCATCTGATCATTAAAGGACCAAAGCATCAGGATTAAAAAGATGACTAACATATTCAGCTACCTAAATAGGATACAAATGTTAGCATCTTTTACTATGACCTGAGTAATTCTAGGGAATCCATTGGAGAAAATGATAGCAGTAGGGATGAAAGAGACGTTCTTCTAATAATTTTAGTCTGGATGAGAAAATGGAAGTGCTTGATATCCTTAAAGAGGCAAATCTCCAGGCTTTAATAAAGCACAAGGAGGCCTGTTTTCTTAAGATCTAGTACTTTGGGGTTTTGTTTTAAATCAAATATCGAATGTGAGAGCAAGATAGCTAAAATACCAGATTTCTGAATGGGTGCAGAAGTAGCACCAATTTATAAGAAAGGGGATAAAGGGGATCCAGCAAACTGATATGGCAAATACATTATTCTCTTGTAGTAGTTGATGCACAGCTGATGTTTCATCAAAGGTTTAACTCAAATTATAGAATTAATTCTTATTGTTCGTTGGTGCTCTACCAGGAGGCGTCGCGGGTCCTACCGACGTCAAGTAAACATTAATAACGTGATGCTAGAGAAACTCTAGTTTCATCCCTGAGTAGGCACACATAATTTGTCGACCTCCCTTAAGTAAAGAAAAGACGACTTAGATGATGTTCCTTATGTTTCTTGGTTTTATTTTATTTTTCAAAATTTCTTGTTTCAAAGATTTCTTAGAATAAGGCAGATTCACATAACTGTAATTTAAATCATTTTTCAACGTTGCAGTTCAGGCATTGTCTAATGAGTATGTCCAATGCATTTCGGGCATTTAGAAACCAGCCCTTCATCAGGGACTTGACTCTAGGAGCAAAATAAATATAAACACAATTTAGTAAATTATAGTGATGAGATAGGCAAACATATGTGGTTGTTAGCATTATATCCTAAAACGTTTTGTCCACAAGGAAGGTTAAACAGCAAGCACTATGCAACACCGTAATCATTACTGTTGATACAAAGTTATGCATCTAACCGTTGGTACAAAGTTACACATGTGACAAAGAGAGTAGCTCGGTGTATCACTTACATGCCTGTGTTCAAAGTGTTAGGTGAAATCTAGAAAAACAAAAGTTGTAAAAAAACGGGATTAGGACCACTACGCTAGATATGGGGTGGTTCAAGGTGGGTTGTTTAACCTAGCAAAGGGATATGAACTGACCTGTTTAAAATTGGTGAATGTCTTCGGTCCGGTACTCGTCTCCGCCAAAACGCCGGCTGAACACTTGGGTTTGCCGCGTTCATTATATTCAAAACAACTAGATCATGTGACTAGTCACATGGGTCTCGGGACACTGTGAAAAGACTATAGTCTAGGAGAGTCTACTCATATTGCACGGAAAAACTCGCACATGGAGTTTATTTTAAAAAAAGGAATGTGGACAACCTGCTTGGTTTAAAAATATATGTTAAATCCTATTATCGAAGCGGGAGCAACAAACGTGTGAATTAATCATTTATTTTAAAAAAAGTGTGGGATAGACTAGGGGAAGGTTCGAACTGCGGTAAGAGCAGTCAGGAGTCCTGTGCGCTATTCATGGAGCCATAGGGAGGGTAATGAGAATCGTGCTAAGGAAATCGTGTCAGTGTGTGTGATGGTGGGAAACGAACACAATGACAACAAGAAGGTATTCAGAGCAATACAATCATAAATCATAAATAACATGAGAATTCAATCCTCTCGTTGAGTCCTGTAGGTTTCTGGGTTGATAATTTATGAATCCAGTAATTCTCTCTTTGGAGCAGAAATTTATTATTGTCTCTGCCTTCAGTTTTCAACACAGTTTCAAGAACTATAAACTTGACTTGGGAGACATTATGCTGGGACTCCACAAAATGTGCAGATAAAGCTGATTTTAAGTTTTTCAGGCGAATGTTTGATTTGTGTTCTGTTAAGCGTACTTTCAACTTACGTTCAGTTTTTCCTACATACAGCTTCCCACAGGGACACTTAATGCCGTAGATCAAATTACTAGAATCACAGGTTGCACTGACTTTAAGTTTGATAGGATATCCTTGTGTAGGATGATTAATGATGTTTCCTTTAATAGTGTTATTACAGTTGCCGCAGTTTAAACAAGGCTTTGTTCCAGAGAATGAACCTGTCTGTCTTGGTTTGTATTGAACTATTTCTCCCAGATTCTTGGCCCTAGTAAATGCAAAAATCGGTGGTTGACTAAATGAATTTCTGAAATCTGGTTCCATATTAAGGATGGCCCAATGTTTGGTGATGATCCGCTTGAATTTTTTACTGCTAGTTGAATATTTAGAAACCACTACTGTTCGTGTTTGTTCTTTTTTGATGGTAGGTGTTAGGAGTTGGGCTCTATCCATATTCTCAATTCTCTTTTTAGTTGTTTCAACTAGGGTCTTCGGGTAACCTCTGTTGGTAAATTTGGTTGACATTTCCGAGAGTCTCTGTTGAAGGGTGGTTGAATCTGAGGTAATCCTTTTGACTCTTGCCATCTGAGAATATGGCAAATTACGTATCAAGTTAGGTTCGTGAAAGCTGGAATACAGAAGCATGTTGTTCCTATCTGTTGGCTTAACATATAGATCGGTAATGAATCCTTGTGAAGTTACTGTGATTCTTGTGTCAAGAAAGTTGACTGAGGTATCCGATATGTTCCAGGTTAGCTGGATACGTGGATCAATTGCATTGAAGTTGTTCAGTTCTTTTCTCAATGATTCCTCCGAATCAGTCCAAATGATGAAAAAATCATCAATGTATCTTGCAATCATTTTGAGATGTTTGGTCCAGTTTATGTTGTTGAGAATATGTTGATTTTCATACCATTCCATGAAGATATTGGCGTATACGGGGGCCGCTGAGTTTCCCATAGCCATCCCGGTAAGCTGTTGGTACCATTCATTTTTGATCTTGAAATAGCTATGGTACAAAGTGTAGTACATCAGTTCCATAAGGAAAAGTTGAAATTGTTGGTCTAGATCTGTTTTCAGTAACGCTGATTCGATGGCCTCAATCCCCATATCATGGGGTATACTCGTGTATAAACTACAGACATCCGCAGTGCATAGGAGTACTTTTTCTGTGATGTTAAAAGGTATTTTTTGTAGTTTCAATAAAAAATCTGAAGTATCCTTAATGTAAGTTTGTGCTGCTTGTACTGACGGTTGTAAGTATTTATCAATAAGTTGACCAATGGGTTGATGGAAACTCCCTTTGGTGGAAACTATTGGTCTCATGGGCGGATTTTGAATATCCTTGTGTATTTTGGGCGTCATTCTTAGGGAAGGGCTTTTGGGATTTGTGGTGGTTAAGAAAGTTTTGGTTCTTTCAGTAATGGTACCTTCTTTGTGAGCACGATCAATGATGTCTTTCAGCATGGTGTAGTATTCCATCGTAGGGTTGGTAATGAGTTTGTTATACGTTGTCGTATCATTAATGTGTTCCATCACTTTATGGTCATACATAGTAGTGTTCATTATGACGATAGCTCCCCCTTTGTCAGCCTTCGTGAGGGTTATTTTTTCATTTGTAGATATTCTTCTTAGGGTATCCAGATCTTTTTGAGTGATATTTCTTTTGGATGGTTTACGATGTTTGATTTTGTTGAGGTCTTGTTTAACCATGTTTTCAAACAAATCTAATGTTTTATGGCTCATTGGTGCTTGAAATGAACTTTGTGGTCGTAATCCCAACAGTTGGTCTTTCTCTTGTAATGGGCGTTCCGGTATGACATTATCAAAAAAATGCCTAAGTCTAAGTTTCCGCATCAACTTAAAGAAACTGACCTCCAGTTCCAACTGGTCGGTGGACGTGGTTGGTACAAAGGAAGTACCTTTTTGTAGTAATTGTAATTCGTGAGTATTGAATCTTTGGTCACTGATGTTAATAACTAGGTGTTCAGTTAAGAAGAATATCTACAAATGAAAAAATAACCCTCACGAAGGCTGACAAAGGGGGAGCTATCGTCATAATGAACACTACTATGTATGACCATAAAGTGATGGAACACATTAATGATACGACAACGTATAACAAACTCATTACCAACCCTACGATGGAATACTACACCATGCTGAAAGACATCATTGATCGTGCTCACAAAGAAGGTACCATTACTGAAAGAACCAAAACTTTCTTAACCACCACAAATCCCAAAAGCCCTTCCCTAAGAATGACGCCCAAAATACACAAGGATATTCAAAATCCGCCCATGAGACCAATAGTTTCCACCAAAGGGAGTTTCCATCAACCCATTGGTCAACTTATTGATAAATACTTACAACCGTCAGTACAAGCAGCACAAACTTACATTAAGGATACTTCAGATTTTTTATTGAAACTACAAAAAATACCTTTTAACATCACAGAAAAAGTACTCCTATGCACTGCGGATGTCTGTAGTTTATACACGAGTATACCCCATGATATGGGGATTGAGGCCATCGAATCAGCGTTACTGAAAACAGATCTAGACCAACAATTTCAACTTTTCCTTATGGAACTGATGTACTACACTTTGTACCATAGCTATTTCAAGATCAAAAATGAATGGTACCAACAGCTTACCGGGATGGCTATGGGAAACTCAGCGGCCCCCGTATACGCCAATATCTTCATGGAATGGTATGAAAATCAACATATTCTCAACAACATAAACTGGACCAAACATCTCAAAATGATTGCAAGATACATTGATGATTTTTTCATCATTTGGACTGATTCGGAGGAATCATTGAGAAAAGAACTGAACAACTTCAATGCAATTGATCCACGTATCCAGCTAACCTGGAACATATCGGATACCTCAGTCAACTTTCTTGACACAAGAATCACAGTAACTTCACAAGGATTCATTACCGATCTATATGTTAAGCCAACAGATAGGAACAACATGCTTCTGTATTCCAGCTTTCACGAACCTAACTTGATACGTAATTTGCCATATTCTCAGATGGCAAGAGTCAAAAGGATTACCTCAGATTCAACCACCCTTCAACAGAGACTCTCGGAAATGTCAACCAAATTTACCAACAGAGGTTACCCGAAGACCCTAGTTGAAACAACTAAAAAGAGAATTGAGAATATGGATAGAGCCCAACTCCTAACACCTACCATCAAAAAAGAACAAACACGAACAGTAGTGGTTTCTAAATATTCAACTAGCAGTAAAAAATTCAAGCGGATCATCACCAAACATTGGGCCATCCTTAATATGGAACCAGATTTCAGAAATTCATTTAGTCAACCACCGATTTTTGCATTTACTAGGGCCAAGAATCTGGGAGAAATAGTTCAATACAAACCAAGACAGACAGGTTCATTCTCTGGAACAAAGCCTTGTTTAAACTGCGGCAACTGTAATAACACTATTAAAGGAAACATCATTAATCATCCTACACAAGGATATCCTATCAAACTTAAAGTCAGTGCAACCTGTGATTCTAGTAATTTGATCTACGGCATTAAGTGTCCCTGTGGGAAGCTGTATGTAGGAAAAACTGAACGTAAGTTGAAAGTACGCTTAACAGAACACAAATCAAACATTCGCCTGAAAAACTTAAAATCAGCTTTATCTGCACATTTTGTGGAGTCCCAGCATAATGTCTCCCAAGTCAAGTTTATAGTTCTTGAAACTGTGTTGAAAACTGAAGGCAGAGACAATAATAAATTTCTGCTCCAAAGAGAGAATTACTGGATTCATAAATTATCAACCCAGAAACCTACAGGACTCAACGAGAGGATTGAATTCTCATGTTATTTATGATTTATGATTGTATTGCTCTGAATACCTTCTTGTTGTCATTGTGTTCGTTTCCCACCATCACACACACTGACACGATTTCCTTAGCACGATTCTCATTACCCTCCCTATGGCTCCATGAATAGCGCACAGGACTCCTGACTGCTCTTACCGCAGTTCGAACCTTCCCCTAGTCTATCCCACACTTTTTTTAAAATAAATGATTAATTCACACGTTTGTTGCTCCCGCTTCGATAATAGGATTTAACATATATTTTTAAACCAAGCAGGTTGTCCACATTCCTTTTTTTAAAATAAACTCCATGTGCGAGTTTTTCCGTGCAATATGAGTAGACTCTCCTAGACTATAGTCTTTTCACAGTGTCCCGAGACCCATGTGACTAGTCACATGATCTAGTTGTTTTGAATATAATGAACGCGGCAAACCCAAGTGTTCAGCCGGCGTTTTGGCGGAGACGAGTACCGGACCGAAGACATTCACCAATTTTAAACAGGTCAGTTCATATCCCTTTGCTAGGTTAAACAACCCACCTTGAACCACCCCATATCTAGCATAGTGGTCCTAATCCCGTTTTTTTACAACTTTTGTTTTTCTAGATTTCACCTAACACTTTGAACACAGGCATGTAAGTGATACACCGAGCTACTCTCTTTGTCACATGTGTAACTTTGTACCAACGGTTAGATGCATAACTTTGTATCAACAGTAATGATTACGGTGTTGCATAGTGCTTGCTGTTTAACCTTCCTTGTGGACAAAACGTTTTAGGATATAATGCTAACAACCACATATGTTTGCCTATCTCATCACTATAATTTACTAAATTGTGTTTATATTTATTTTGCTCCTAGTGTCAAGTCCCTGATGAAGGGCTGGTTTCTAAATGCCCGAAATGCATTGGACATACTCATTAGACAATGCCTGAACTGCAACGTTGAAAAATGATTTAAATTACAGTTATGTGAATCTGCCTTATTCTAAGAAATCTTTGAAACAAGAAATTTTGAAAAATAAAATAAAACCAAGAAACATAAGGAACATCATCTAAGTCGTCTTTTCTTTACTTAAGGGAGGTCGACAAATTATGTGTGCCTACTCAGGGATGAAACTAGAGTTTCTCTAGCATCACGTTATTAAAATAAATTATTCTGTCACCAGCTACTAGTGAGAATTCAATTATGGATGGAGGATCACCAGATGTTGTCCCTATTACAGGCAGGTTTTAGAGCCAGCATGAGCACTGTGAACCAAATAGTTCTGTTCTTATTGATACTAAGGAAATATATGGCCTTTAAGCGGGAACATCTCTACATTGTGTTCTCAGAATTACAAGCATCCTTTGTACTTATTCCCAGGGACAAAGTGTGGGCAATGCTTAAAGAAATGGGGATGCCAACTAATCTGTTAGAAATTAAAATACAGCTCAACATAAATAACTATGCCCAAATGAGGTGGGAAAGCAATGGCAAGTTGACTTATCGTGCTAGGGTGAACAGAGGAGTCCTCCAAGGATATGTACTGGCCTTGACTCTGTTTACCCTTTACATTAATTGCTAATTAAGACCTTATTAGATTGCAGGGGTGACCCACTGAAGTTAGCAGACTGTGTAGTATCAGCTCAGCGTTTTGCAGATGATACGCTTTTAGTGTCAAAAATATCCTTGGGGCTTCCAAATTCACTCAACCAATCCTTGTCCTTGTGCAACCAGCATGATTTGGAAGTTAATGTATCAAAAATCAAACTCATGACTTTCAAACCAAACATGTCTTTTAGAGTTAGGGTAATGTTAGGAAATATTAAAAGCTTTGACTATTTAGGGGTTTGAATAGCAAATGCACTTCCCTGGGCAACCCATCTATCTAAGAGCCAACTTACATTACAACATGCTGGTGCCACCATCCTTAAAAGAGTTAAAAATCGCATGTTATGGGCCAGTCACTTCAGGTATTTATTATTTATTAATTTATTTTTGAGTTTTGTAGAGCGCATGCTTGACCCGTTAGGGTTTAGAGCGCTTTACAGGAATCAGCAGCAGTATACAAAGGCTAAGAGAGGGGGGGGAGGGTGGCTGGGAACAGAGGGAAAGAAAAAGGGGAACAAAGTAACAGTTACATTTACACAATTCGCAGGGAAAACAAGGGTTCAAAGTCAGTGGTGGGAAGCCCAGAGAAGCCGGGAGGATAGTGGCTGTGCACTCCAGGGGATGCAAAGCAAGGAGATGGGGCAAGATCTCATCTGTGGGTGAGAAAGCAGGCAGAGTTTAGGTGTGGAATTTGCCCATTAGAAAGGTTTTGGCATCTTTTTTTAAGCAAGCCAATGACAGGATACTTCTGATGGCGGGCGGGAGTGAGTTCCATATTCTTGGTGCGGCTCCATAGAAGGCCCGGTTGTATGTTTTCTTTTTCTTAAAATGTGCAGGTTGGAGCAGGAGGTCTCTGGAGGACCGGGAGTTTCTGGTCCCTCTGGATAGCACGAGTTTCCATGCAAGATAAGCAGAGGAGTTTGTGTATAATGCCTCGTGCGTGATACATGCCATTTTGAGTTCGATTCTAGCCTGCAGGGGAAGCCAGTTCAGCGCTTTCAAATGTGGTGAGATATGATCGAACTTCCGTGAGCCTGTTAGACGCCTGGTGGCCGCGTTAAAGCAGGCTTTTAAAGGTGGCAGCAAGATCTTGGGTAAATCCGAGAGGGTGGAGCAGCCATATTCCAGTCTTGAGATGACTAATGCCTGAACAGCCATTTGAAAATCGGGAGTGTCAAGGAAGGGTTTCAGTTTCCTTAGATAGCTCAGGTGGAATCTGGCTGATTTAGCCATCAAGTTGATGTGGTCCCACATGTTCAAATTGCCGTCCAGGGGTATTTCGAGGGATTTGGCCGAGTCAACAATGGTTGGAGGGCAGTTTAAGGCTGTGATGACCTTGATCCATATCTGAAGCTCAGGGTCGGTTTTGGGTGGGGATATTACAAGAAATTCTGTCTTTTTTGCGTTGAGTTTGAGTTGGTTGGATGAGAGCCATTGGACCGTCAGTTTCAAGGCTTCATTCATGGAGAAAATCTCCTCGATATAGGAGATCTTGATTGTAAATCTGGGTCTTGTCTGCGTACATGTGGTACGAGAGGTTTGCGGAGTGTAGTACTTCGGCAAGCGGTTCTAGGTAAATGTTGAATAGGGTGGAAACAGGGTTGAACCTTGGGGGACTCCAACAGTGACTGAGGAAGGGGCAGACAAATTACCATAAATCAGGAATCTCTGTGATCGGTTGTGTAGGAAGGACATAAACCATTCCAGGACAGAGCTGCCAATTCCCATCCTGAGTCTGAGGCATTTGAGACGTTTCTCATGGCTGACCGTGTTGAAGGCTGAGGACAGATCCAAGAGGAATAGGAGACGGGTTTTGTCTTGGTCCAGGGCTTGGAGGGCATCAACC
Organism: Lissotriton helveticus; assembly: GCF_964261635.1. Lineage (NCBI taxonomy): Eukaryota > Metazoa > Chordata > Amphibia > Caudata > Salamandridae > Lissotriton > Lissotriton helveticus. The sequence continues at coordinate 1,570,956,372 of NC_136067.1, forward strand.
ACAATGTGGAGAATGGTGATTTCCATGCTGTGTCCGGGCCTGAATCCAAATTGGAAGTTATCTAGAAGGTGGAAGTTGGTGATGTTTTGGCTCAGCTGCTGTTGCACACAGCAGCCGAGCCAGCACACTTTCAGCGAGTCGGTATGGATACCTGTAGAAGAGAGGCATTTATTATTATTATTATTTATTATTATTGCAGTCCAGCTAGGAATGATAGACTGGGCAGCTGCAGCTAGGCAATTAGCAGGGAGTGGGTCATTGAAGTGGTTATTCGGGTTTAAGGTGGAAAGGATTTTTGAGACAGCGTGTTCTTTATAGCTTTTGAAGTCAGTCCAGTGTGCATGGTTCTTAGGAGAAGCCTGTGGAGGCGGAGTGGAGGGGGAGGCAGATCCGGAGGGGGTTGAGATTGAATGGCGGATATGAGTTTGATTCCTAACACTGTGATTTTGTCAGAGAAAAAGGAGAACTCCTCAGAGGATATTAGTGATTTGGGGGTTTGTTTTGATATTTTGGCCAGCTTTCTTTATTGGTGTTTGACCAGTTCAAATAGCTTGCGGGGTCTGTTCTTGGCGTTCCCCAGTTCAGATCTGAAGAATTCTTTTTTTGAATTGAGGATGTTTTTATTATAGGTATTTCTGGCCTGGCAGAGAAGTTTTAGATGTGCGGTGGAGGGGTACTGCCTCCAGATTCTTTCTGACTGCCAAAGGGATCTCCTCTCGCTGTTAAGGGACCACTGAACCAGTGGATTCTGTCTTGGTTTGGTCATAAAGGACACAGACCGATGTGATGTGAGTGGGGGGTAGGTCAGACTTGCAACGAGCTATCAGTTTGCTGGGATTCAAGTCTCTAACCCAGCATTTGGGAATCAGCTATTGATGTTTATCGCACAAGAGGACTTAGTGTGGCCATTTATGGGGCCATGATATGGGATCTGTGCCATATGAAGGGCCTCGAGAAAGTGGAGAATAATTTCATGAGATCAATATTAGGTGTGCCACGGAATGCGCTCCAACTTCAATCCATTTAGATTTGGGTCCAAAGAGAAAAGTGCATGTGGAAGCATTAAGACCACGAGCCTAGTGGGTGAAGATTTTGACCAGCAGCTCTCTTCTCCCCCTGAGGAAATCATTCCATAATGTAAGAACTTTAGATGTAAGGGTGCTGTATAAACTGGTTTACACATATTGAAACCTGGGTATTTAGAATAGGGATGAGTAACTACTGGATCAATCCTCAGATAATGAATAAACAAGCAGTGGCATTATTGAAAAGATGTACAGGCCCTATATCAATAAGAAATGTGTATGCAGCAAGAATGTTGGGGTGTTAATTCTGAGGTTCTTAGATTTCAAAGACAAATTGTTGTTTGAAACATTTCTGAACCAAATTGAGCCTCACCAAGCCAAATGCTTAAGCTTTGAGCTTAGGTATGGCATTCTGCCCATTAATGGTTTTGGTAGCATAAGGAAATGTTCTGTATCACTAATGACTCTGTATTTTTGAATTGAGATGCATATACCCAAACCAGATCTGTTAGGGAAAGTAATCTTTTGTTTTTTTTCTGCTTGTATGTATTGTATGCTTTTATGATTTCCATAAACCGAATAAAGAAGTATTAGACTATGTTAAAAGGGCTGACATTGTGTTTTGGGACTTGTTGGAGTCTGTATGCTCCCATATATTATTTTTGCCTATTATTCATTTTTTTAAATAAATGATTTTCTAAACCCAAAGAGATCTTTAAGGTCCTCGGCGAATTAACATCAGACGCCAGGACACTTCCCAATCTGCCTCCCTCTGTTGAGTCATGCAACGCTTTAAACTCCTTTTTTATCGACAAGATCACCACAATTAAAAATTCTATTCCCCATTCCCCCCCTCTAGTCACAGCAGTATCCCCCCTATCAATTTCTCTACTCTGTCCCGGTTCCCTACACTTGACCCGGACTCCCTTGCTAAGCTGTCTATCCGGGTGAAATCTGGTTCCCCGAAGGACTGCTGTCCCCCGTCTGTGCTTCGCGATATCTGTCACACCCTTCCACAATGTATCCTTCCCTTACTCAATTCTTCCCTCAACTCTGGTACAGTCCCCAGGTCTTTCAAGGAGGCCGTACTGGTGCCCCTGCTAAACAAACTTGGCGCGGACCCAGCGGTTCTCGTTAACTATCGGCCCATCTCCCTCTTGCCTTTCCTGTCCAAAATCTTGGAGGCACATGTCACTACTTGCCTCTCGCAATTTATCGAGGAGTCCAACTTCCTGGCTAACAACCAGGCCGGCTTTAGACCAGCCCATTCCACAGAGGCTGTGATTCTTGCCGTGTTGGACAACCTTAGAAGCAATGCTGACAAGGGACTACCCCAGGCACTAGTCTTACTTGACTTATCGGCGGCATTCGACACGGTGGACCATAACATCTTACTCCACCGTGTCGAGTCAGCCGGAGTCCGTGGGCCTGCCTTGTCCTGGGTTAAATCCTTTTTAGAGGGGAGATCTCAGGCAGTCAGGTTGGGTCCTTTCAGCGCTACCAGTGTCTCGTCATCCTGCGGGGTCCCTCTGGGCTCTTCCTTGTCCCCCCTTCTTTTTAATTTGTACCTTTTACCCCTCCTTCACTCTTTAGGCAGATGGGACGTCACCGGGTTTAACTACGTGGATGATCTGCAAATTATTTTTCCCCTCACCTCCCCTGACGCTGTCACCAACTTTCAGTCGGTCATGACACACATTAGCACTGGATGTACCAAAATCAACTAAAGCTCAACCCGGGCAAGACTGAGCTCCTCCTTCCTGGGAGAAGCGCCTCTTACTGGGGCCCTCAGTACTGGCCCATCAAGCTTGGTACACCTCCTTCCCCTGCTGACTGTGTAAAGAGCCTCTGGGTGATTATTGATTCTGGCCTTACTCTCAAGGCCCAGGTGAGTGCTGTAACATCCTCCTGTATGTTCCAGCTATACAGGATACGGAAGGTTGCCCACTTCCTGACTCCGGAAGCCTTGCTACAAGTCATAATAGCCTTGGTGATGTCCCGTCTGGACTTCTCGAACTCGATCTATTACGGCCTTCCCAAATCCCTGCTGTCCAGGCTTCAGATCATTCAGAACCAGGCTGCTAGACTGGCACTCAAAATCTCCAGGTGGCAGTCGGCCCGACCTCTATTACATCAACTTCACTGGCTACCAGTCAGTGAAAGAATAGCTTTTAAGGTCCACTGCCTGGTTTTCAAGGCTCTCACCGGTCTATCTCCTGCTTTCCTGAAGTCCCTGATCACTCCTTACTGTCCCTCTCGTGTCTTAAGGTCCACTCACCTTCACCTCCTAGTTGTTCTCCGCGTCAAACTTACCAGATCCGGTGGCCGCAGTTTTTCTCATCTGGCCCCTAAGCTGTGGAACTCTCTCCCACTTTCACTTAAGACCTCTTGTTCCCTCCTTTCTTTCAGGAAATCCTTAAAAACATTGCTCTTTTCCCACTGCCACTAAATTCCTTCTGTTTAACTTCAGGATCCTCTGTAGCGCCAGGAAACTCATGGTGACAGCGCGCTCAATAAATGTCTCTTAACAATTGTATATGGGGCCTAGTGAAAGTCTGCAGATGTTACTTGATTGATTTTTGTCAGACTCCCTTATGGGCACTTAGGAGCAGACGGGGGCGTGGATAATCCCCAGATTGTAGTGCTCATTTTGGAGAATGGTTTAAACTACCTCCTATCGTGTTGGTGCCTGCTTGCTACTGTTCCTATTTTTCATTTTTATCAATTCTTAGCAGACTCTCTGATAGGCTAATGAGCTATGGATAGGCTCCAAAATGAGTGCCAAAGTTATGGATATTTATCTGCTAATGTGTCTGCAGTCTGTTGGTTATTTACAGGATTTGATTTTTATCTTTGATTTTAATCAATTTCTGCCTGACTCCTTCATTCTTTCCCAGGAGCTCTGAATGGCACCTATATATCATGTGTGGCCTGGATTATAGCCCACTTCTCATGCCAATTATTTGTGATCTTTATTGTTCTTTTCCATTCTGTTTAAAGGCCTGCTAGAGGACAACAGTGGCACATGATGGTCCGTAGATATTGTTCCTTAGTTTTCCTGGAATTTGGGGTATTTTTTCATTTATTAGGTATGCATGTCCCGTTTATGGGTAGTCTGCTGTGCTCGAGAAAGTACCTGATTTTGTGAGTTCTATCAGGTTTCAGTCTGGAACTGGCCTGTTTATTTATTGGCAGGCTATCTGTGTTTCTTGGTCATAGGCATCTTGTGGAGTAATAGGAGGAGGTAATCAGACTAACTGGTTTCAAACAGTCTGCATGTTTGTGATTGTAAAGAACTGTGTTATGTTATATATTGCATTCACTGCAGTGGGCAAGTCCAACTGCTTGCTTTTGTATTTTCTTCTTGCCTGCAAATGGGCAGTAAGGAGCTGAAAGACATTATTGAAAGCTCTTCATGAAAGTCCTGTATTTGGCAATCTCTGCTATTCATCCACCTGCTTCCTCACTCTTTGCATGCTCCGGAAGATATTCAAGTGGCTCACCATTGACATCAGATGGACCATCATACATGCCCTTGTCATTAGCCAACTGGACTATGACAACACACTCTAAATTGGAATCCCCTCACACCTCTCAAGAGACAGCAAACAATAAAGAATTTAGAGTCCAGACTCAGTCTGACCTCCCCAAGTGGATCCACATCACCCCTCCTAATGAAACTCCACTCACTCCCCATTCAGAAGAGATGTCAGTTCAAGATGTTGATCTACACCTTGAAGGCCCTCCACAACCAGATATCTGTGCTGCACCCCCTCTGCCTCACCCACAACCCCCACATCCAACACATCATTGATGTACCTTCTTAAAAAATTGTTGTCCAGAGATTTTCATTTTTGAGAAGAACTTTACTTTGGGTAGGCTTTCTAATCCGGGCTAAATTTTTAAAATGCTAGATGTGTTGTGATGATGAAGTAATAATTCAGGAACCATGAGACCTACAAACTTCCTTTTGGTGTCAAAACATAGGTTTTGGGGTCATGAAATCATATAGAGACAAAAAATAACTCCTCAGAACAACTCTTCCAACATTTTCCAAAATGGCACTTTATATGATGTGTTTTAGCCATGATATTGGTTATTTATTTTAGCATTGTTTTTGTTTTATGTTTTCCGTTGATTCAAATTTATAAAAAAGAGTGAAGCAGGTTGTAGCAGAGGATCTTTTCCTACTGACAGAGTGTTGCTAACTACAAAATCTGAGGACTCTTTCAACAAAGAAATATGTGTTACGTGCCCAACTAATCCGAAAGAAGAGTTAACATCAACTGCAGCTGGAAAGATGACATTTCGGGATGCTACAGAAATACAGTGAGAGGAAGGTAACAAAAGATTGGAGCTGATGGGTGAAGAGAATCAAATATTTTATCATTGTAACAAAAAGGCTAAAAAAAGTGTTAAAAAAAGAGCAGAAACCAGTAAATCAAACAAGAATCAATGTCTTCTGAAAAAGCAAGAACAACCAAACCCTTATGCCCATCCACTTGGAAGATTGATGGCTAACCCATGTCAACCTCTAACAATTGATCAGAAAGAAGAGGATATTTAATGTATTATCTGTGGTTTAGTCACAACAAGGGATAAAGGGATTGATGACAGAAGAAAGTACAGAGCATGTGAGTCTCAAAGGCCACACATGTTTTATCTGAAGCTACTTTCTTCCAAGATTACATTTTCTGCCGAGTAGCTGATCTAAACAGTGATGTGAATGTATTTGCAGCAGATTTGTATGCCCAAGCAAACTAAATTAAAAAATATGAATGTATAATTAGCTGCGAGCAGCAACGTAACTGCCAACCTTCATTTAAATTTGCGCTCTTTGAAAAGGCAAATATCGTTTTATAGCCAGTCTTGAGTGCTGGCTATGGGTTCACACCCAATAAGATCAGAGAAATAATGGTCAACATTGATGAAATTGTATTGATCCATAATCATGAAATTTAGATTTTTCTGGTGAGAATGTACAGTGACAGAATTAGCTTTTGTCAGTCTGACAAAAAGAATGAGACACTTATGGTGTTGTCAGCTGATTTGACTGCTGAAGTTCCTGCTGCCAAAATAAGATGAAAAGGTGCAGTAAAATCAGCATTAACCATATTAAGAAACGTCTTGAAAGATTTTGATTTTTGACTTAATGACATATTTTGTGATGCATCAGTGCTCCGCAAATCATTGGAGTCAACAAGAATGCCTCATGTTGTCCTAACATTTTTTTCATGATTCTTTAATATCAGCAAAGTAAAACTGTTACAAACTAAAGTTCTTGAGTTCAGAACAAAACCTGATAATATTGGTGATGGCTTTGAAAGTATAAACTAAGAAGTGGAAGACAATCCCATGATCCGACAGGCTTATGCTGTGCAAGTGTCTTTACCTTATCATGTTTTGTCAATTTCATCACAGCTAAAGAAAACTCTGCTACACATGATGACTGACCATGCAATCTATGACAAGTGAAAAAGTAGAGAGCTAATAACTTCAATGAATCGGATTGGTGTATCAACAAGTTATAATGACATACTACAGAGCAGGAACTTATCAGCTGCTCATGCTGTAAAATCTTGGGAATCCGACAGCACACCACTTCCAAGTCACTTTACTAGGAATGTGTTTACTATTGCCGCTCTTGATGATTTTGATTTGGAAGATAACTCTTCTTTTTCTGGAACATCCAGCACCCATGATACTGCCATGATGCTTTTTCATGACGGTGCCTATGAAGTAGCTGCTGAAAAACAAACTGTCTCATCTGTCTGCATAAACAAACAGAGCTGCAGATTTAAAACCCAACTGCCTTGCCAACATGTGCAAAATCACTACAAGTCATCAACACGCCCCAGTCTACCAGAGAGTTTCAAGTGGGAGAGGACATTGATCTTCTACCTGATGCTGCAGTTCACAAAGCTGATATAACTGAATTTATTATATTGCTTTTTCAGGGCAGACTAAAGGATGAAGAAAAGCCAGTTTCTCCGGGGGCTGGAATTCATGCTCTGATCCCCCAGAATACAGTCCCTCTAAAGAAGGTTGGGTTTTTACCAGTAATGCCACCTCCAGTCACAAACTACAAAACAATATACACACCTCTAAAATATTTCCAAAATGTGCATGCTTAAGGACCAGCCTATCCTGCCAATTTTCTGCGATGAATGGCTTTTCTGTATTGTAGCTGACATTTGTACAAGCAGTCTAAGACAATTTGATGATCTTTATCCAATGATGATCATTTTTCACATAGCAAAGGTTGCATTCCAGTGTGCAGGAAGTTATCTGAGTGAATAGGGCATAGACAATGCAGTTATTTAAGCTGAAATCTTTGGAAGCAAAACTGTTGAGTCAGTATTCAGCGGAACTCATTATGTTTGTTCATTACAATCTGAAGCTGAAGCTATAGAAACATTGCACTGGAATGCTTGCTTATACAAGAATGACAAATTAAATTTTGCATATCTTATATCAGAAGTGAATAAGGAACAGGGTGCACTTCATCCAAAATACATAATGCTAAGCTAGGGGATTTTCAATACACTCAGTTCAAAATCAGAAAACCTGAAAATGAAGTTCATAGAGTTTGTTAAAGAATGTTAAATAAAATCTGAACTTTGCAGGTCCTGGGGAAATGTTTTGCACATGATGGCTCTAGTGAGAAACATGGTACATGCTGATCGGAAATGTTATTGGGCGCTACCTGAGATATGGGTCCCGATATTTGGAGAGAGTGAAGAAGCTAGAGTTAGAAATACCTTATCCCTATAGAAAATTCATCCATAGACAGAGAGGGAAGGTTCAATACTGTGGCTCCAGATATGAAACTGGAACAGACGATCAAGTGATCACTAGGTAATTGTTGGTCAGACACATAAAAGTGAATATGTTGCTCAATGGCAGCTAGTTTACCATTAAGTCCTTTCTATTTGCATTGTTGCAGAGCGATGACAGTTTCAAAATGAATGGACCATAGTGAATCTGTTACTGACCACTAACTTGTGGGAAAAGAGGGGAGCATTTTAATAATCATGTTGACAGCCTTCCTCATGTCATGAAGCAGCAAGGAAACCACTTTTAAAAGACTGAGCCTGTGTGAATACACTACTTTGTGTCCAAACAATATGTGGCAAATGATATAAAGACATGTCTACTAGATGTCCTGGAACATAGATCGAAGCTATAAGCAGAACTGTAGCAGGAGAGATTTGTATTGAAAGAGAAAAAGCTGTTTGACATAATCACTGAAGCTAAACTTCCACGCTTTCATTGCCATAGAAAGAGTTTGGGCCAACTAGCCCTTATGAAACAGGTTACAAAACAAAATGTTTCATAAGCCCATAGAGAGATGGAAGTAGCAAAAGAAAAGGTGAATTTCTCAAGGACATTCTGCCGCATGATCTTCTTCCAACTAACATTTTCTTTTATGGAGATGCTGGAAACAAACCAGTGAAGCATAAACTCGTACAAGAGTTCAAATAAAACCTTTCATCTGAAGAATTTCAATATGAATAGGTGTGCTCATTGAAAACTGCTGTTGTTGTAAACTATGTGTCACAGTTGGGAAGGGTCAAGATTTCATAAATGCAAAACTTCAGAGAGGTCGTTCAGATTGTTCTACAGATATCAAAGTCAGTGCGCACATTGCAAAAACTGCACATTGTCTTAGACAGTTTTCTGAACATCAACGAAGATGAACTCGGAGATGTTAACTTGATAAAAAATTGCTGACGCTTCAGTGAACACTGAATTTGCTGTTATTGCAAGTAGAATGATTGTCAATGAGGCGTTGGTGCCTGCAGAGATATATTCAAAAGGTGCGTTCCATATCGTTTCAAGAACTTAACAGCAAATTGGAGGAAGCTGGCCTTCGTGTTGTGCCTCATATGGAGTGGGCTGTTCGAAATGGTTCCAATTGAGTCATTGTACTGTCAAATGACACAGATGTTATTATTGTGCTACGTAGATTTGTTGCAATGTTCATAAGTCAAGGATTGTCAGAGTTATGGAAACGTTATTGAAGAGGTGAGAAAATACACTTAATCCTGCGTCATAATCTGTAAAAGAAACTTGACCCAGAAATGCCCAGTGTTCTTATCAAGGCACATAAGAGAGGTGCAGAAAGAGGCAAGAGAAGTATAGAAAGAGGCAAGAGAGGTGCAGAAAGGGGCAGGAGAATTGCAGAAAGAAGCAGGAGATGTGCAGAAAGAGGGCAAGCGAAGTTCAGAAAAAGCAAGAGAACTGCAAAAAGAGGGAGAACAATGCAAAAATAGGAATAAAGGTGCAGAAACAGGAAGAAAGGTGCAGAAAGAAGCAAGGGGAGTTCAGAAAAAGCAAGAGAACTTCAGAAAGAGGGAGAACAATGCTAACATAGGAAAAAAGGTGCAGAAAGAGGAAGAAAGGTGCAGAAAGAAGCAAGGGAAATGCATTAAGAAGCAAGAGAAGTTCAGAAAGAAGCAATGAAGGTGCAGTAAGAAACAAGAGAGATGTAGAAAGAAGAGAGTGAGGTGCCGAAAGAGGCAAGAGAGGGGCAGAAAGAGGCAAGGGAGATGCAGAAAGAGGCAATATGGGTTCAGAAAGAAGCAAGAGAGGTGCAGATACAAGCAAGAGAGGTACAGATAAAAGCAAGAGAGGTACAGAAAGACGCAAGAGAGGTACCGAAATAAGGAAGAGAGGTGCACAAAGAGGCAAGAGAGGTACAAAATGAGGCAAGAGGGGTGCCAAAAGAAGCAAGAGAAATGCAGAAAGAAGCCAGTAAGGGGCTGAAAAAGAAGTGCAGAAATAGAAAAGAGAGGTGCAGAAAGAGGCAATGGAGTTACAGAAGAGACAAGATAGGTACAGAAAGAGGAATGAGAAGTGCAAAAAGAAGCAAGAAAAGTACAGAACTAGGAAGAAAGGTACAGAAAGAAGCAAGTGAAGTACAGAAAGAGACAAGAGAAGTGCAGAAATAGGAAGCAAGGTGAACAAAGAGGAAGAAAGGTACAGAAAGAGTAAGAGAAGCACAGTAAGAAGCAAGAGAAGTGCAGAAAGAAGCAAGAGAGGTACAGAAAGAGACAAGAGAGGTATAGAAAGAGTTGAGAGAGGTGCAGAAATAGGCAAGAGGGGTTCAGAAAGAATCGAGAGAGGTGCAGAAAGAAGCAAGAGAAGTGCAGAAAGAAGAAGAATAGTACTGAAAGAAGGCAGAGAAGTACAGAAAGAGGCAATAGAAGTTCAGCAAGAGGCAAGAGAAGTGCTGAAAGAGGCAAGAGAAGTACAGAAAGAGGCAAGATAGGCACAGAAAGAAGCAAGAGAGTTGCAGAAAGAGGCAAGAGAAGTGCAGAAAGAGCAAGAAAAGTACAGAAAGAGGTGAGAAAAGTACAGAAAGAGAAGAAAGGTACAGAAAGAAGCAAGAGAGGTGCAGAAAGAAGCAAGAAAGGTACAGAAAGAGATAAGAATGATACAGAAAGAGGTAAGAGAGGTGAATTTATGAGTGCATGGGTAGTGTGTAAGTGATTGGATGACTGCATGCATAGTGCCCGGGTGAATGGATGAGTGTAAGCATAGTGCCAGAGAAAATGCGTACGTTTATGGTTAGTGCCTGAGTGAATGCTTGAGTTGAAGAATAGTGCTTCAGTGATTAGATGAGTGCAAGGCTAGTGTCTGGGTGATTGGATGAATGCATGCAGAGTGCTTGGGTGTTTGGATGAGTGCATATGCTGTGCCTGAGAGAATGCATAAGTTCATGGGTAATGCCTGAGTAATTAGATGAGTGCATGGGTAGTGGTTTAGTGATTGGATGAGACACCTAAATTTATGCCACCAGTCCATCACCCATGCATTCACTGAGACACCTAATCACTCACTTATACAGATAGTCATTCACACACTAAGTCATCCATACAGTGACTCATAAGCCCACTGTTTCACCAATACACCTGGGTATTAATATTTAACACTCATAAACTTTTTTTTAAAACTCACAGTCACTGGAACCAGCACTCAGGGATTCCGCTGCGTATGACTTATAGGAGGTACCAGGTAGGCTTTTTGGTCCCCTAGGTCCCTCAAGAGTAAAGTGGGCTTCATCCCCCAACCAGAAGTGCACCGCAAGGCAAATTTTCAGAGTAGGCGAAAAAGGGGGGCATGGCTTCAGAAAACCTCCTAGCAATCCCACTGTGTCAGACATACTGGAGATAACAGGAGGGTTAGTTGGCTCCCAAGGATGTCCTTGGGGGCCAACTACTCCTCCTATTACCTCCATAAAGTCCCGCATAGCAGGATTGCTGAGTTCTGATACCATGCCATGCCCCCTTTCTAGCTACTATGCAAGCACACCTCCTAGTGCATTCTTGGTTGGGGATGAACTCCCCTTCACTGCAGGTCCTTAGGGGCCAACTAGCCTACCTGTTACCTACAGTAAGCCCAAGACAGCTGGATTGCTGAGAGGTGGTCAGAGGCCACACCCCCTTCTACACCACTCTGCAAACATGCCTCCTGGCACACTGATGCTTGGAGGATGAAGTCCACTTTAGTCCTGAGGTCTTCAGGACACAAGGGGACCTCATCACCCCACTAGCAATGCGCCATGAGGCGTGTTTCCAGAGTGGTGTAAAAAGGGGCGCCGCCTCCTATCACCTCTCAACAATCCCACAGTGTGTCGCTTACTGGAGGTAACATTTGGCCTCATTTGTCCCTTAGGCCCCTCAGCATTGAAGGGGGCTTCATCCCCCAACCCAGAGAGTGCCAGGAGACATATTTGCAGAGTAAAACAGAGAGGGGCCTGGGCCTCCAGCAAATTGTCGGCCTCTGTTTTTTCTCCTATTTTAGGAAGGGAGGCTGTGTGACCCACATACCTTGATACGTTTTGGGCCTGGGGACCCCATCCCCAGGACCTGACCCATTAAAAAAAATATGAATAAAATGTAAAGGGGGCCACACGGTTCCCCTCCTTAGGCCGGTTTCTGACCCAGGGACCCCATACCCTGGGGCTGGGCTATTTTTTACATCTTTCTTTTAAGGAAGGGGACTGCATGGCACCCCTTTCCTGGGCCAGTTACCTGGGTTTTATTTTATTTTGTTAAAATGCTTGGAGGGGGCCCCTTCGGGCATTTTCGGCCCGGGTACCACATTCCCTGGGGAATGGCCACTACATTGTGGACCACGGGGGAGCCCCAAGGCCTAACATGCAGCTCCCTTTTCCCAAAAGCAGTTCTGTTTCGTTTTATGGAAGTGAGAGCATCTTTCATGCTCTCGCTTCTGTGAAGCAAAGCAGAGTTTGTATGGAGGCACAGTTTCCCCCCCATGCCACAGCAAACTGCAATGCCCCAGGGGGTGGGAACCCCGGGACATTGCTATAGCCAGCCCTGGGGATGGTGGTCCCCAGGGGCATCAGGGTGTTACTGCTCTGCCCCATTTTCTCAGTTTTTTCCCATTTTTCTTGTGACAGTTCAACCAAGTCACAAGATGGCTGCCAACACGGGACGCGCGCTGCTTTATGCCAATTGCTCATCCTAACGATGACCTGTTGCTTGATTACTAAGATGAGAGCTTGAGCCTTTGATCTTAGATCTGTGCTTTTAAAATTTTTATTCGTGCCCCACTGTTAATGAAAATGTTTTTTTTAATTTTGACTCTTGAACTTATTTTTGCTTCACCTACTCTTGTGATTTCCTACCTTGCACTGTGCACTTCGTACTCACTTGGGTTCAAACACCGACATCCCGGCCCACCACAGGGTTTCCCTGCTTGTTGTGGAGGGTGCCGGCGCGTCTGATCCTTTACACCTGGCAGCTGGGGCAGTTGGGGGTGGAGCCTCTGGTCAGTGCTAAAGCACGCCCACCACTACTTATGTGGCATGCCTTTCCCCTCACGCAGCAGACGTGCGCAGCGGTTGCGCTGCCGGCGCGCCAAAGGCAAGCCTGCCTGCGCCCGTCCGCAGCCGGCTGGGGCCAGGGGCCACCCACTATGCCCATTTCACCACCTATACAGCATCTAAGTTGCGAAACTTGCAGGGTAACTGGGCCATCAGCACTAGTACTAGGGCGTCTGTTAACACACTAGGGATCCAGTCCCTTAGAGACTTCTTCCCAGAGTTCTCTGCCAGACACGCCGAGCTGGGTCCTCTCAGCATCAATAAGGACCCTCCTGAAACTATCAGCCCTGAGTCCTCGGCAGAGGGGACCCTTGTTATCACCTACCTTAATACCTGATCTAAGGTGAAGCACCAACTCAAAATCTTTCAATTACTGGATTCTGACAAACCGGACATACTTCTCTTGTCAGAAACCTGGCTTACTGCTGATTCTGCCCCCCGACATCCTTGCAGCTGTTCCAACAGGCTATTGCATACTCCAGGCCAACAGGTCATCAGGCAAGCCCGGGGGAGGGGTGGAAGCCATTTTTCACCTTAACAATAAATGTACTGCTCTAGGGATCACTGGTATACCCCTGGTTGATAGCCTCATTCTAAAATTTTAATCCCACAAATCCCCCTTTATCTGTACCCTCTTCTACTGACCTCCCCACCACATGCCCTCATTTCCTTAACTGCTAGGAGAATTAATTTCCCAATTATTTATCAACCACACCAGGATAATTATTCTCCGTGACTTCAATTACTGGCCCACTGACACGCATGAGAGCGCCATCTCCGTAGCATTCACGGATCTCCTATCAGGCATGAGTTGTATCCAACATGTGCACAAGGCCACTCACATTAAGGGGCATATCCTGACCAAGTCTGGACCTCCGACCTAGATATCACTCAACCACTTTTTTCCCCATGGGGCATGGTCAGACCATCACCTCAGCACATTTGCCATGGCCTGCAACCCCCCTATCAAATCCTCCCTGTTGGGCAATCTCCTGGCCAGAAATTGGAATCGGGCCAATATTGGCGACTTCTGTACTCTTCTAAAAGCCACAACACCTACTGAACAAGGCTCCCTCTGCAATCAGGCAACAAGCCTCAAACAATAGCTTGAAACATCCAGCAACAAGGTTGCCCCCTTTAAGAGAACCAAACTTAAACACCCCTATGATGCTCAACGCTGGTTCTCTGACGACCTGAAAAGGATAAAAACTTGCACTCAGGCAAGCCGAGCGCAGCTGGAGACGAGACGATGCCCCTGAAAAAAGAACCATCTATGTAACCCTGCTAAAAAACTATAAAGACTCTATCCTCCAGACCAAGGCAACTTAATTGTCCTCAAAAATCATGAACTCAGCCACTAAGACTAAGGACATCTTCGCAATAGTTGATGAGCTTGCGCAACCTGACAGAGTGATAGCTAAACCTGCTCCCTCACAATCACTATGCGACACCCTGAACTCGTTCTTCATTGAGAAAATCGCCATCATTAAAAGCAGCATTCCCACCCCAACACCCCTAACCACCCCCCTACTACATGCAAAAATCCCCTTACGCTGGACCAAATCCCCCTGATTTCCAGGGAAGAGTTTCTGGTCCTCCTGAAAAAAGTGGGATCTGGCTGCCCCACCGATAGCTGTCCTCCACATATCCCACAAGAGGCTTTGCTCACCTGCCCTGACCCGCCCCTCTCTCTCCTCAACAACTCCATCAAACAAGGTATTGTCCCAGACACCTTCAAACATGCTGAAATTGTTCCTATCCTGAATAAAACGAACGCTGACTCCTCAGTCCTGAGCAATTTCCGCCCAATCTCTCTACTCCCCTACCTTAGCAAGATCTTAGAGGCCCACGTAACCAACTGTCTTAGCTCATTTATTGAGCACTCTCAGTTTCTCGATCCCCAGCAGGCAGGATTCAGACCAGCACACTCCATAGAGTCAGTTATCCTGGCAGTCATGGACGAACTTAGGAGAGGAGCCGATAAAAACATCACCCAGGCCCTGGTACTTCTAGATCTGTCAGCTGCTTTTGACACGGTCGATCATGATCTCCTGATCGACTGTGTCAACAACACTGGCATCCAGGGCTTGGCTCTTAGGTGGATTTCCTCCTTCCTCTTTCCTACACAATCATTTCCAGGCAGTCTTGCCACCTTCTCGGCCAAAAAAGCCAGGTTGACCTGCGGAGTACCCCAGGGCTCCTCCCTATTGCCCCTCCTATTTAACTTATACATGCAACCTCTGATTCTCTCCTTACGCAACAGTCAAGTGACAACTTTTAATTATGCTGATGACCTCCAGCAGGTGTTTGAAATTGATTCTTCTAACACTTCAGGTTCTAATTTCCAATCCACCATGATCTCTATTAGCGAATGGATTCATGTCAACCAACTAAAACTCAACTCCAACAAAACTGAGCTGATGCTGACTGGAGGCACTCCCAAACATGGAATTTTAACTTTTGGCCCCCTCTCCTAGGCAGCTCCCCTCGCCCAGTAGATGCTGTAAAAAGCCTAGGGGTCATTATCAGCAATGACCTGTCTATGAAACCTAAGATCAGCGCAGGGGGATCTTCCTGCTTTTTCCACCTATGCAAAATACCTATGATCTGCAGATTCTGGACCACGAGGCCCTGACTCTTGTCACTCTGGCCTTGGTTATCTCTCGCATCGATTATGCCAACTCACTTTATATCAGCATCCCAGCATACCAACTCCACCGTCTACAAATAGTACAAAACCAAGCAGCTAGACTCATTTTTCATCAACCCAGACATCAACATGTCCGCCCCCGCTTGAGGAATCCCCCCCAATCTTTCAGGGAAGGACCGGAGCGCCGCGAGGCAAAGTTAAGGAAAATTTCAGGAAGATTCCTCAACCGGCGTCAAAGTTATTCCCAATAGAATGTTGCGATTTCCCTATGGAAAACAATCCTAACTATATATACCTACTGGCTATCGCCAGTAGGTAATATATACATGTATATATATATTCACTGAAAAAACCATAGGTTATAGACCATATATAGTTAGGAATTAGCATTTACAAAACCTTGAAAATTCACTGAAAAAACCATAGGTTATACACCATATATAGTTAGGAATTAGCATTTAAAAAACCTTATTTTACTCACACAAAACCAATGAAATTCCATATATAGTTAGTTGTACTAACTATATATCGCGCACCCGCAATCCACTGCTGATCATGTCACATATTACATCATTCATGACATGGTCAGTGACATCACTGATGACATCACTGATGACATCTCAAATGACATCACTGATGACATCTCAAATGACATCACTGATGACATCACTGATGACAACATCCAGTGACTGTATTTTTCTGTAAAGTTAAAATATGTCTTACATATTGAAGAATGAGTGGATGTATAAGTGTCTTGATGAAGGATTTAGTAGGGGCATGACTGACTGTATGAGTGACTGATTAAATGTGTCTCACTGAGTGCATGGGTTAGTGACTAAACTGTCTTAATTTGTGCATCATTATGTCTTTTGTTCTGTAAACTGCTGCATGTGTTGATCAGTAGCTATATGATTAACTATATGGGTTATTGATTGGTTGCCCAAGCATTTGTATGGGAGACTGAGTGTGTGTGTGGGTGGCTGGGAGGTGTATGACTCTCTGCATAGATGTGTGAGCAGTTGATTCACTAGATGTATGGGTTCAAAAGTGCATGTGGAAACAGCTGTATGGGCGGTTGACTGTGTGCATGACTGTATTGGTGAGTGAATAGATATCTCAGTGCTACATGTCAAAGTAAGTACATATGTAAAATACAGTACATGTGAGAGTTGACATATATAAATAACTGTGCATAAGAGCCAGTGAATGTGTGAGTGGCTGTATGGATCATTGTGAACTTGTATCCAGGATTGTATAAGTGAGTAAATATGTTTTAGTATATGTTTGAATAAGTAAGGTGTGTATAACTGTATAGTTGTGAAAATGGAGGTGTGATTG
Source organism: Lissotriton helveticus (assembly GCF_964261635.1). Classification (NCBI taxonomy): domain Eukaryota; kingdom Metazoa; phylum Chordata; class Amphibia; order Caudata; family Salamandridae; genus Lissotriton; species Lissotriton helveticus. The sequence goes on from NC_136067.1 coordinate 1,570,973,239, forward strand.
ATTCTTTGCATGACTGACTAGGTGTGTAAGTAACTCCATGGATGAGTGACAGTCTGTGAGTGTCTGTTTACACTGAGTGTATCTAAGGTTATATTAGAGTCTGAAGAGGTTCATCATAATATCACATGAATGATGTCATCAGTGATGTGATCAGTAATGCCAAATGAGATGTCATCAGTGATGTCATCAGTGATGTCATTTGAGATGTCATCAGTGATGTCATCAGTGATGTCATTTGATCAGTGATGTCATTTGAGATGTCATCAGTGATGTCATCAGTGATGTCATTTGAGATGTCATCAGTGATGTCATCAGTGATGTCACTGACCATGTCATGAATGATGTAATATGTGACATGATCAGCAGTGGATTGCGGGTGCGCGATATATAGTTAGTACAACTAACTATATATGGAATTTCATTGGTTTTGTGTGAGTAAAATAAGGTTTTTTAAATGCTAATTCCTAACTATATATGGTGTATAACCTATGGTTTTTTCAGTGAATTTTCAAGGTTTTGTAAATGCTAATTCCTAACTATATATGGTCTATAACCTATGGTTTTTTTCAGTGAATTTCATTGGTTTTTTAAAAGCTAATATCTATAGCTGTAAAATGTATTCTTCTTTAAATCCAAAAATATATTTTATATGTTTATTAATAATTTTTTTTTAATATTTTTTTTGTTTCGCTCCCGGTCCGCGAACCGGAAAGCTTTCCGTTAGCTCAAATTGATGCCGCGACCCGGTCCGCGAACCGGTAAGAAATCAACATCGTGACGGTATCGCGTTGCCGCGTAATGCGTCTTATGACGTACCGCGTTAGCGCACCCGGAAGTGCTCCGGGGCGCGGACCAAGGCGCGAAACGAAGCTCCCCGGAAGCGATCCGGGACGCGTCGCGAAAGCGCGACGTATCGCGTTGCCGCGTAATGCGTCTTGTGACGTACCGCGTTAGCGCACCCGGAAGTGCCCCGGGGCGCGGACCGAGGCGCGAAGCGCAGCGACCCGGAAGCTAACCGGGGCGCGTTCCGCAGCGCGTAACATGAGCGTGAGAGGTCATGTGACTTGTTAATAAAACTTTTCATTGGTTCATTTCACTTTTGGTTTCATAATGATGTAAGGCTAGGTCAGGTGACCTAAAAATAACACTTTTCATTGGTTGAGAACTATTGTTTTTCCCAAATGATGAAAACCCCTCCTTCTTTCCTCACTCTGACTTTCATCATTGTGAGAAGAAGACCTTTATTACTACTACTTCAGAAATGGCTTCAGTAGTTGCTTCAGCTGGTGCACCCCCACCACCACCTCCACCTCCTCATGGGAAGAGAGGACCACCTCCCCAGGTCATAACCAACACAGAGGAGGAAGAGGAAGAAATGGAGGAAGAGGAGGGAGAAGAACCACAGTTCTTGGAAGAGGTGCCCCGGGTTTCCCATAAGAAAGCCAGTTTCATCTGGCAGTTTTATTCAATCCCTCCTGGCCAAAAAAAAGTGAATGCGAGGTATGTCACCTGCCTCATCTGTAAAGAAAAATTATCCAGAGGGACGGATAAGAAATATAGTTATGGGAACTATACTATGCATAGGCATATGACCAGGAAGCATCCACTCAATTACAGCCGGGCGGAAATACGGGATTTGCAGGAAAATCCAACATCAACTCCTGTGGCCAGATCAAGATCAACAATTTCATTGACACCAGCAGAGGCACGGGAAACTGTGCCAAACATACAAGAGAATTTTGGCCACATGAAACACACTTGTATGCACTGTGGTGCGTTGATAGCATGTGGCAATATGAGTATAAATGCTATCAACCTGGCTTATGAACATCATAATTGCCCTAACCGCCCCCAGTAATTTTTTTTTTGCTCCTGTTGAGCCCTTTTCAATGCCTGTTTTTGTTGTCCCCCCCCCCAAAAAAAACAAAAAAAATATAAAATCGTTCCAAAAATACAAAAAAAACAAAAAATGTTCAAAAAATAAAAAAAAATATAAAACAACAAAAATATAAAATAAAAAAGTTCTTTTCAGAACTACCTTCCCTTTCAAAAAAATTCCTAGAATGTTTAGCACTCTGGCAAGCTCTATTTCTTTTGGTTCGCTTCCCGGTTAGCTTCCCGGTACGCGGACCGGGAGCTAACCAAAAAAAAAAAAAAAAAAAAAAGAGTAAGTATAAGGAAAGTAAACAGACAGTGATGTTAAAAGAAAGACAGCTATAGGGAGTAAAGAAGAGATACTGTTTAATAGATCTATTTACCGAAGAAAAGACGGAAGAGGGTATAATTGTGAAAAACAAAATAGATAACGAAGTGAAAGAAAAAAAAAGAGAGTATAACATTAACAAAGAAGAGTTTCTTGGAGAATGTGAATGAATGTTCAAAATAAGATTAAAACATGAGGAATAACAGAGAGAAAAAATAGAAAACAGAAAACAAAAAATAACAGAAAAAGATTAATTGAAACAGCAAAGAAATGTAAGTAACATAGAGCCATATCATCAACATAGGCAATAAAAGTTTTGCAGCTTTTATTGGCAGAAATGTGTCGCTAAAGCTGCTTTTGCGGCAGAAAACTGCCGCTAAAACCACTTTTGCACCAGTTTTCTGCCAATAAAAAGAGCAATAATTTTATTGGCTGTGTTCATAATATGCCCATTAGTGTGCTTCAACTACACAGAGAAAGCATTATGAACAAATAGTGATACAGTGATCAGTCAAAGACACTAAGAGTAATAGAGACGGAGTGAGTGAACAAGAGTGAGGAACTATGAGAAGAGAGGGACTGAGAAAAAGAGTGGAAGGAGTTGAGTAAGTAGGTAATAGAGAAAGGAATGAGGGAAGTAGCAAAGGCAGGAAACTGAGGGTTAAAGAAATGAAGCAGTGGAACTAATAGAAGTTAAATGTGATAGAAATGTAACGAAAAGAGTACAAAACATTTAATTTATAATTGTCGTTAAATTACTCACTTTTTGTTTTTATACTTTCAATCTGTGAAAGAGAGAACAAACATTTGAAAAATATTAAAACATGTATTTAAAAATTACAAAAGACAAGAGAAAAAATTGAAGGACAAACAGTTTTTCAACAACTTTGACACTTACAGAAGCTTCTGCTTCTCCAGGCCCCCTACACAGTCCTAAAGATATACATTTTAAACTAACAGTATCTTGATGCAGATGAAGTGAGGCCTATCTTAAAACATGGTGCATCTTTTGCATTGCTGTTGTCTCAGAAAAGTGTCGCAAGACACTAAAAATTTAAATAATTGCTTCAGGATGTCAATAAGATGTGTCCTATCCAGAGGTTTGTTTGAGGTGAGGCCTACTCAGGGTTGCAGATGAAATTTCGAGTTGTTGAAGAGAATAGAGGAAATAATACATGTGAAGGTCTACCAATGAAGTGAGTCATGTCCACTGCACTCTTGAACAAAGTCCAAACCTCCTATGTTTCCCTGGACAGACCTAAACTTGATCTGCACAATGTGATTCGTAATGATAGGAAACACAGGTGATGTAAATGAAATACGTACAATTTATTTTGCTCATTTCAAAATCACATCACTTGTGTTTGATTTGCTTAGGTATCTCATTGTGCAGATGTAGTCCAGCATATGAAATAATACGCAGAAGTGCAGCACTGCATGCAACAACTTTGACACTTACAGAAGCCTCACCTTCTCCATGCCTCCTACACAGTTCTACATATACATCATAAATGCAAACAGTACAGAATTAATTATACATGTTAAATGGTTTATTTTTGCTGTTCTCAGAATGTATCAAATTTCACTAAAAACAGTGACTTGAAGGTATTCATCATATAACAGCGGGGAAAAAAAAACACAATCAAAATGATTGTGTTTAAAAAACCCATACAACATAACAAATCAGAATTCAGAACTCCTTAAAGTTAACTTACTTTCCATGACGTCAAAGGATGTCCTATGAAAAGCTTATACTCTGTTGTGCTGTTATTACTTTCAGCCCGCCACTTTCTGAAAGAAAATCTCCATCGTTTTTAAAAACATGTTACTTGCAATAAATGACTTCTTGCTCTCTACCACAAGTTTCCACAAGGCCAAATCTTGTCAGAGCCATTTATAACTCTTGGATTTCTTGTAAGCCAATCCCGTCATTTGGCATTTCTGCAACTTTCAGAATTAAAATGTTGAAGATCATTTTCACAATCCTGGAATAGTAATATCTTCCCCTTCTTGCTCAGTCATGTTCTACATTTCCTATGACACTGATACTGCTTACTATGAAGCAGACTTACACCACCTCTATGAGTACTACAATTATTTAATTCTCTACATCACTTTTAATCACAAAGCAATGTAAAACAGTAGACAGCATTGCAGACTTACATTCCCTCTACTCTATGTTTTGATTGGCTGCTTCAATTAGCTTATAAAAAGAAATCGTTTTTCTGAACTCTTTCAAAGTGCACTTATTTCTCCATGACGTCCAGTCTTATGGTTAGAAGTTATGTCTCTGAACTACACTTATCCTCAAGGCCAAATTGTGTAATTGCCATTAGAACTTCTTGAAATTCCACAGAGCACATCCCGAGATTATTTCCCTAAAATTTTGGTTTTAAAAACACCAGGTAAGAGTTTTTAAGGTCATACGGCAATTTTTAAAAAAAAATTAAAACAGAATCATTGCAGAATGACCAGCCATTTCTAGACTTTAAATAAGCTGTGTAATGTCCTGATGTTATTGAAGGGCCGTCATGATATATAATTGCTGCAGTTACAAAAGTCCTTCCTGATATTGACAACTGCGAAGCTACAAAATTTTTAATTAAAGTTGTCAATTTTGTTCCATCAGGCCTACATCGTTGGAACATTAAAATGACATACTGGCCATATGTTCGTATAAATAATGTGGAAATCATTTCAGATTTACATTGGCTACACTCCATGTTGTGATCAGCTCCTTTTACTAGCTTATTAAAGGAGACTGATTTACTGTCTGGCAAAGTTAAATATATAAATCTTTCTGAGTCTACACTAGTAGTACTTGATACCATACAGTTCTCGCAGTCATGCTGCCATTGATAAGAAAGCCCAAACAGCTGATCTACATCTACACCTTCAGCATGCAATACATCAAGCATATACATTAAAAACTCCTGACAATCTTGCTGAATATTTTGAGAGAATTGTGTTTGGCCTGAACATCTGTCTAACAGATTTCGAATTTCAGACACACTTTCTATGTTTGTTCTATCAGTGCTACATTTCTCTAACACAGAATTTAACAAACTGCAAAATCTTTGATCAGAATTGACCACAATCTCTTCTTTTACATTTTCTAGAGAAAACAAAACATTAACCACTACATTAGCATAGCAGTTGACACCAGAACTGTTTTCAAATTGAAAACCAACAACATCTTCAACAGAATCCTTTTTGTTTCTGCTTGTAATTTTAGGTTCATCGACTTTTCGTCTTTTTGCTACAACCTCCCCAGTATTGGTCACATTTCTTCGTTTCCGGCCTACCACACGTTTCTCAAACAAAGGATACTGAGGCAAATGTGGCGCATACTCTCTTCTTAACCTATTGTATTCCTTAACACAATCTAGATCCGCACAAATGTTTGTGACATCACACTCAATCAAGTACAATCCCGATAAAGTTCTAACTCGTGACACTGCCACATATGCCATACCCTCCTTGAACACAGAACTGCCAATATTCACCAATGCACAGTCTACACTTAAACCTTGCGATTTATGGATTGTCACCGCATATGCCAAGCAAACAGGAAACTGCTTACGGCGAACATATAAGTCTTTTACAAGCAAAAATCTAGCAGAGCAATGACCAATTAGCTGTACTTCCTCAATGCCATCAAATTTAATTTTTAAAAATTCAATTCCATCTCTATTTCTGTATTTTACAAAATCAACAACATTACCCATTGATCCATTTACCAGACCTCTTTCAACATGTAAATTCCTTCTTAAAATTATACGGCAGTTCAAGCACACATTCAGAGTCTTTTCAAAACCTGCAGTTTTAGATATACTCTTCTCTAATGAATCCAATTTTGTTTTCAGATTCTCAGACAAAATAATTGTTGATCCCATATGCTCTACTCTGTCAATAGCTTCCAGTTTCACAATCTCTTGCTTTTCTAAATGCAACATTTTGTTGTTGAATTTGGCACATTCTGCAAGAGTTGGCATCAAACATATTCCAGATTTCTTATCAGTAATTTTCTGAAAAATATTCTCAGGCACAACATCTTGTTCTGGATATAAATTTGACAGTAATCGTGCATGTAAAGCTTCTTTCCCATGCTCGGTCACTTTTCCAATTCTAACATCTTGTAGAATAGTCTTGTAAACTTCATCCTTCGCCTGACGCATATTTTCATGCAGTTCAGCATAATTGAAGTTTAACCATATATTGACGTTGCCAATGCTGCCTAGGCACTTCCTGGTATCTTCATGCGTGAGCATTTTGAACACAGGTTGCCCTTTCACTGGTGTCAGCTGCAAAAGATCTCCGAAAACAATGATGTGTTTGCCACCAAATAACACATCATACTCTGTTTTGAGAACTTCTTGCATTCTCAAATGCACAAACGCAAGCATGACATTGGAAACCATGCTTACTTCGTCAATGATAAGAAGTTTCATTTTCCTCAAGATTCTTGAAACTTCAAAACAAGCATCTCCAGATAGCTTGTGATATTGTAATTTGTTGTCATGCTCCACTGGCAGCATCAGTAAACGATGTAAAGTAATCCCTTTAATGTTATGTGCTGCCAGTCCAGTTGGAGCGGTGACAACACAAGACAGCGATGACTCTGTCCTTTCCTGCAAATAGCATGAAATTGCTTTAATGAGGAAACTTTTTCCAGTTCCCGCTTCTCCACTCACGTACAGTCGGACAGGCTTCAACGACGTACATGAGCACTCTTTCTTGTCATGACTTAATCCATGATCAATTTGCATGGTAACTTCGTCATATATTTTCCTCTGCTCAACGTTGAGTTGTCTTTCCAACTCTTCTAAGTTAACCGCATCCTCCTGAGCATGTGCCATGGCTCTTTCCACTTCATTCATAGCAGTGGCAGCTTCATTTTCGATAACAGGTCCTCCTAGTGGATCCTGACTCAATGAAGCAGAACTCTGACTGTCCTGAGAACTGTCTCTGGCAATCTCGGCTGCAATCGTTGCTTCCTGCTCAATTTCCGCATTCAACATTTCTACATATTTGGGAAAAGCAGGACATTCTATGGTCTCCTTTGCAGCATTGAAAGAGTCTTCGTAACAGAGGAAATCTCCAAGCAGTTCCTCTTCTGCACGCCAAGGCTTGAAAAGTTGCAAAAGTGCTAAATAGAAAAACTCCTTTTTTTCAGGAGATTCGCCACTCAATTTTCGATGGTTTACCAAGTGGCATTTTCTTTGCTTGACCAGACATCCCTCACTTCCTATTACAGCATACACTCCTTTCTCAGTATCTTCTTTGATGTTCCTCTTGAATATGTAATTTTGAAGAACCTCATACAGACAAACATTGTCGAGGTGACTGCTTCTATTTGGATAATATGTATCCAACATGTTGGTCTTCAAAATGTCGGTACTGTTTGGCTCCTTTTCCGCCAAATACTCAATTTCCCGCACGGGTTTCAGAACTCGATTACGCGTTGCAGCAAGACCAAGACTCGCCCAAACGATACTCCTGGACTTGGCATAGAGACTTGCTGAAGACAACCGGTCAGAGCATTCGTAAGCTCCAATTTCTCGATGCGACAACATCTTCAGACTGAAACTGTACAACTTCTTGCTGAGGCTCTTTTCATGGGAAATGTCCTCCCACATATCCTTCAATTCTGTCTTCTCTTTTTTGGTGATGTAAGATGTCACATACCGAGCCACAGCCATACAGTTATCAGCCACAAACTGTATATCCATGTTAGCATTCCACATGGACAAAATCACCGGGTTGTAGTCGTTGATGTACTTGGACTCTTCGTTCCTCTTCAAATTGTATGTGTTTTTAGATGATTTCTTCATCACATTATGTCGCAGCGAAGACATCAAACTGTTTACTCTTCCTTTAGAAATCACCGGTCGTGGAAAGCCGAAACGACATTTGGTGTAGAACTTGTCCTTGTTTCGGAATTTACGACGGCAGTACTTTCCACATCGATGGCTTTGGAAACGCAGAACTTTTTCTCTTAGGCTTTTCTTCTCCTTTGCGTTTGGAACAGCACACATAGAATACTGTTGGATGAAACTCATCACTGAGTCTTCTGGATCCGTTCCAAATTTAGGTGCATCCTTGATCCACAGCAACATATGTAAATGAGGAGCACCTCTTGCTTGGTACTCCTTTCTCCAGAAGAAATCCAACACCTCTCCAAGAGGTGGATTCTTCTTATTCATGATGAAAGACATCATAGCTTCAAATCTATGATTGAAGTACCTACATACATTGACTGGATCCAAAGAGCACAGTTCTCCGGGTGTCTTGAATTCGATGTTATCTACGTTAGCATTTGCCTCTCGTAGAAATTCAAGTAAGTCTTCCCAGCCATACTCGGCACAGCTCAGAGTGAGGAACCATGTGGGAGTACCTAAGTTCCTCAGCATACATTTTAAATCACCATGACGACGGTACCAGTACTCATTAGTACCACGCTGACACGCCATGAGATTAATCAGGTGAGAATCCAAAATACTGTCTTGGACATTGACTTTATCCATAAAGTCACTTGCCGAGATGTTTTGCATGTGTATACCACTTTTCAAGATGTGGTTCACTGCATATGACAGTCCAGACAGATCGCTTTCAAACAGGAGATGAAACAAATAAGGAATGCATTGCCGAAACCTAGCATCTCCTGCATACAATCGCAAAGTCCGGTATTCAGAAGCAGGAATTTGATGAGGTCGCTCATCATATCTTCCTCCCTGACCTGTTGGAAAAAGCTGTGGGAAACACCGAGCTTCCAAACTTTCCTCCCAAACACTAATGGGACTCCCTTTGGCTTGTTTCATTTGAAACAACTCAATAGCATTCCCCATGACTTCCTTGGAATGCAAAGGATGAACACTATAATGTTCATATATTTCTTCACTAGTAGAGGGTTCTACTTTCTCAATTTGACCAGCACACAAATCGCTATCCTCTTCCTCACTTACTTCCTCTTCTGCAACATATACATTCTTATAGAATGTATTATTTTTTTTCAAATACAATGTTGCCTTTTTAACTTTCCTAACATCTACTAAATCTTGCCATATTTTCTTATTCTTTGTCGGAACCCCATTAACTAAGATAACCAGAGGTTCCTCGTCCACTTTTTCTACTCCAATTGTGTTAATGTTTTTCTTCAAATCTAGAGGCAAATAAACAACTCTTCCCTTTAATCCTCTCTGTAAATCTGATGGAGGCAATTTCCCTCTCTTTGGCTCCATTCTTACAATAGCCTGAAAGGGATGGATACTTTGAATCAAAATAGATTCATAAGTATTTAAATCCTTCAATTCAGAAGGAATCTCAATTAAGCATGGGCGGATTTTGCGGATTGGCAATCCGCGAACTTGCGTATTTACGGATTCGCAATCCGCGAAGATCCGCGAACTCTAGCGGACTTGCGGATTTTTCCGTTTTTTGTGTTGGCGCGTGTTCGCGCCGATTTTGGGACAAGTTCGCAATTGCGAACTTACTTTTCGGCTTGCAACGGCCGCGACTATGTTGTTTCTACGTCTGGTTTATCATCACAGGTTCACAGCACCCTCTGTTTCACCACTGCCACCCTCTGGGACACCCATGCCACCCTCTAGTACATCCTCACAGGCACCTATTAGGTTTATTTATTACTGTAGATTATGGTGGTTGAAAAAAGCTAGCACACCTGCCCTTCTTCAACTGCCATCAATTAATTTGTGTTTCATTAATGTGTCAGTAATTTTGAAAGTTCCAGTCTGGCTGGCACCTGCTTCCTTCCTTATCTGTAATTTGCTTTTTGTTGCAGTGAAATTTTTTTTTTACAGGACCTTTATGGTGCTATTCTATGAGCCTGCTGTTTGGGTCATAGCAGGGTCATAGAATTGTTGCAAACTCTGGAGGGGCCCATCAGGAAGCACTACCTTGAATGTTACTAATGTTAAGTTTGAACTTTTGCACCTGCTCATTGCTTTCATTTTAGCTAAAATCGTTTTTTTTGCAATTTCGCGCGTTATTTGGGGCGCGAATCCGTGCGAGATCGATTTCGGAAGCCGCGAATACGTGCGAATACAAAATTGTTTTTGTTGCGACGTGTATGTTCGCGTGATCTTGCGCGTGTTCGCGAGGCGCTTCTAGCTATTCGTTTGCCAAGTTACCCTATCGGTCGTACACGGGCGCGGCCATCTTGGCGTGACGTAATTCCGTTTCCGCCCGCTATGTGTAATCTCGCAAAGTGTGCTGCTCGCGAGTACAAGTTCGCGCGTACTCGCAAGGAAAATCTCGCGCGAACTTACCCACGCGGTCGTGAACGGGCGCGGCCATCTTGTTTCTCATTCATTGCTATGGTTCTGGGCATGCTTTCTCTATCCTCTCTCAATCTCTGCCATCCTTTGCTTGTTTGAAGTTTTTTTGATCTAATTTTACTTATTATCTAACCCTCTATTTTTCTAGCTCTATATTTTTGTGTTTTCTGCAGCTTTTAGTTACTTTTAAACTACTTTTTTAAACTCTTTTATTTTCTTCTTCACTATTCTATTTCTTCTTTATCATTTAAGTTTATTTCTGCCCAGACCATGGTAAAGGGAGCCGGGAAGCACCCTGAGAAGGGGAAGGGTCCCGCACCCCGTGCCCGGCTCCCGTGCGGGCGTTTAAGGGGGGAGCAAGTGGTCCCGAGGGAGATCTTTAGCGCGGAGGAAGTGGCGGCACTGATCTTCCATGTCCAGCGCCGCCTCCCCAAGACGATCCTGGGAGGCGGCAAGATCGCGACCGGCTATGGCATCCGGGAGCGCCGCCAGCGGTGGGAGAAGGTGTGCCGGGCCATGTACAAGATCTCTGGGGTCCGGCGCACCTATAACCAGGCCACCCACCGCTGGACCGATGTCATGGACCGGGAGCGGGACTTGCTGGACGCGCTCGGCGTAGAGGTCCCCGGGCTTGGTGAGTAGTAGTAGTAGTACATTTACTACTCTGTTTTATCCTGCTCTGTTATTTGCAAATCTTTGTTCTTTACCAAGAGCAATAATGCTGCCGATTACATTGAGGTAAATTATATTTCAAAATCTTCTATGCATTTCATTTTCAGGTGCACTGCTCTCCTTCTCAGTAGCCTTGCTTGCTACTATGCTTCTTTGTTTTGTATGTTGTGTTCAGAAGCATTTCATTGGCCTGAGAAATTATGTATCAGTGTACTGTAAAGAAAAGAACTGCGTAATGCTAGACAGTAAGGGTCATATTTTCAATTACCGGCGCATCCCTGCAAAGTAGCAGGGATGCGGCAGTAATTGTGTGCCATGCCACCACCACCCATTGGCCCAAAACGTCACAGAAGCCTTACGCATCTGTGCCGTAAAGGCAGCGCATTGCTGGAGTTGCGTGCCAACGATGGCGCAGCTCCAGCAATGCTCTGGGGTACCCTATCTCCCCAATGCTGCATCAAGCCGTACGTCGGCTTCAAGCGCGCAGGGTTTGAGTCATGCATCATTGTCATAAAAATGACTGATTGACATCTTGTAGATTTCCCTCAGCCACTTTTAGGATTCGTTCCTGCGCAGGTACGCCCTCCCTTGCGCCGGAACGCCCCCTGATGGCGCAGGGCTTTACAACGTGATGCATCGCCCATATGCCCATATGTGTTTTTTTTTTTAATATATACGCCGCACCAACACCATGGCGAGTCTTTTGTTCTGCCGCTGCGTCAGAAAAGGCACGCAACAATGGAGGAAAATCAGCCGCAACTTCCGCAAGGGACTTATAAATCAGCCCCAACAGACTGAAGTCCAGTGTCCTTCCTTTAGACAGTCACATGGCTATCAGAAGAAATAGTGGCGGTGGTGGCGGGTGGATTGATAGTTTGAGTATTCACTGATCTGCAAGCAGGATGGACTTTGTCTGTCACGTGTTGTGCACTACTGCCTGCAGTGCCAGGCCTAGGCAAACCTCTTTAGTAGTCTGTTTATTGAGTTACATAGGAACTTTCTAAGTCAACGTTCCGCAAATCAGGCAATACGAATAACGTAGTATACCACATGAGATAGATCCCGTGGAATAGTTGTCTATCTATTTGCTATTTTTCCAAAATATGTTGTTATTGTTCTTTTGAAATGTTTGATTTGGTTGAAAAATCTCATCCATGTTTTATGGTTTTTCTTTCTTTCATGTTGTACATCAGCTCCCCCCAAGGGCAAGAGGACACAGGAGGAGGGTGCTGAGGATGCAGGCCAGGATCGGGCAGGCGAGGGCTCCTTTGCTGGCCCCAGTAAGTTTACATTTTACTAAACAGTACCTATTTTTTCCTAGCGTTCCTCATTCGATTTTTTCTAAATCGTCTTTGATCTTCTTGTAGACTGGATATAAATTCTTATCCTGCCTCGAATATGATGACTCCCTGTGGTATTACTAGACTATTCTTATTAGTCTGTCTGTGTAGCTAACTAAGATTGGACATTTGGCAATTCCATTGGACTCCCATTATATTCAGCAATACCTCTATGCACTGTCTCCTTACTGACTAGATAGTGTGGCAGAGTCATTCAGCTCCCGAAGTCACCGATTATAGATCCCCAATGATCTCTAGATTATCGTACGCAGGACAAGAGAGTAGTACGGAGTCACAGCACAGTCAAGAAGTGTCAGAGGCACTCATGCTTGCAAAAATTCCAAAACCTTTAGCTCATCCACTCTAGTCTAGAGGAACAAAAACCACAGAGTCTATTTAAGTGTAAAAGCTTTATTAAAAGTAAACACATTTATTGAAATCTACTTTGTCATAAAACTATTTAACTGTAAACGGAAAAGTGGTTAGTGCTGACGATTAATTGGACACATTTCTTGTGGTCGAGCCGAACTCTCACCTACTTTGAACTTGATCCTGGTCGTGTTCTTAGGACTCAGGAGTCAAGCTTCTGTCTGTTAGGAGAAAAAGTGGTGCGTGTTAAAAATCAAAAGCAAGCATTCATCAGTTGTGCATAAAAGTGCAGCAAGACAACAGCCTTCCCTGGAAAATGGGACATTTTTACTATGGAGTAGACAGTCACAAATTATTACATTGTATTCTGTTTTTTTAACATTTCTCCTAGACCAAATATTATATAGTAGTGAGTGGTGTATTCTAACTTTCTTAAATGTACTTTGTAGGTGTAACATCTGGTGACGGGGCCAGCGCGGAGGTGGCTGATGTGTTGGACTTGGACTCGGAGGCCTCTGGGGAGGATGCGGCGGTAGAAGAGCTGGTGGCCGTTCCTGTGGGGGATCAAACGGTGGTGGCGGAAACAGGTAAGCTATATATTCCTTACTTATTGAGATTGAAGACTGCATAGTGTGCTTTCTGCACGGGTGTATTACAATTACAAATCAACCAGGTAGTAGCCTCCTCGAAATGTACTTCGACTTAGCTGTGAAGTTTTTGGTGAGAAGAATCCCAATAAGTTCTTAGACGAACGTGATGGATGGGATGAACGAAAAGCGAAAGAAGGGTGTAAGTAAGTGGGACGCGAACTTGTATGATGGCTGGCAAAGAAGAACGATATGTGTTTGCTTGGACCCAGAGGTGGCTGGGAAGGAAAGAATATGGTATGGTGCATGGCTGGGTCAATGATGAAGCAAGGATGGGTGGAAGGACAGCAGCCTGGGTGGGTGAAACAGAAACTGTATGTGTGCGTATACTTTGAATGAATGGATGCCTGGAGCATGGTATTCTCTGACTCTTACATAGCAAATGTGTATCTAGAGAGAGTAGATGGTCGCCAGGTGAAGTAAGTGTTACCTTGAAGAGCATGTACCACCGCACCCGCACGTCCGTCCCAGTGCAGGGAAGGCAAGGAAAAGAAATTGTAAATGTGTCCAATACTTCCATGAATAGTAGCAGTACTTTGTATTGCGTTTGCATTCACAGCATATATCTGGTTATTACGGTGGACACTCCGTACCTCTCTTAATAACTTTAGTTTACTTGTAGTACGTCATTCATGTGTGGGTGTATCACTGTGTTCACTCAATATTAAGCAAAGCACCTAAAGTCATCTCATCTGTCATTAAATACGTCCCATGTGAAGTGATAGATAATCAAATTAGTTAGCTTCTTCAGTTTCCTTTTCTAGTACTCATTTGCACTGTAGGGTGAAAGGTAAATTAATTAAGCAGTAGCCCTTGTAACAGAGTATTCTCAGTGCCACCCGTAATAGAAAAGTAATAGCTTCACCACCTGCATGTACTGGACCGGTACAGTAACGCAAGTCTGTCTCCATCATCATGGTGTGCAACTTTTTTTCTCGGGTGCAACTTCACTGTGCTGTGTCCATGTCATTCTGCCGGCTTGCATAAGATAACGTACCCATTTCCCTAAACAAGAGAGAAGAAGAAGAATAAGACTGGTGTACTGTCATAGTCGACTGTAATGGAAGTCCATAGTGGTCGTAGAATTAGTTCATTAAACTACCACTACTGTTAGAGCAAGGATGCAGAAGTGGGAGGGTTACATAGATACTGTCCTCAATAGTTATGTACTGTGCTTTCAATTTGCTACTTGTACTCTGTGACCCAACTTTCGGCTCAATCACTTTGTGTTATTAATAAGGAGCATTGGTTACAGACTATGTCTTTCTTTCTTCATATAGTTGCTCCTTCTTCCAAATCAACAACAAGGAGGGAGCAGGCTAGATTGGCCCGGCAACGGAGGCTGGAGGCCACAGTCGCCGAGTATCGGCGGCTGGTGGCCCTGGAGGAGGAGGAGGACACGCAGTCGAGCGGGGCAACATCTTCGACTGCATCCTCCTCCGTGACTAAACCAGCGGGACCGAGCCGGGCTAAGAAAGCCGACCGCCACCGCCAAGCACCGGAAACACCAGCTGCCCCCCACAGGAGCTGCAAGGAACGCCAACACCGCCTACGAGTCCGCATGTCCAACCTGGAGCAGGAGGTCCTGAGGTATAAGACCTTGGTTAAGGGCCTCCGCTCCGAGCTTGCCACCCTCCGCAAGGAGTATGATGCCCATGCCGCATCATGCACCAGCACCAGCACCCTCCAGTAGTGGAGTGTCCCTTGCCCTTTTTTTATAGACTTTTGGGGGGTGGGATTTGGGAGTTGGGATCGTTTTGGGACGTTTCAGAGACAATCGTTGGGGTTAGGGTGGGTGAGGGAGATTATTTTGTTAGGGATAAATAAATATATTTTTCAACTACTTTATCTGACCATACCTGTTTTTTACTGCTTTTCAGTCTGGTGGGTGGGGGGCGGGGGTGTAACAGTAACTTTGTTTTCCTGAACAGTCGTAGGACTTTAGTAGTACAACCGTCAAACTCTTGTCTACTCCGAAATAATACTCCATTATACTACCTCCCACCAAACGCTTATCTTACCTGTAATTTGTGTTAGAAATTAGGGCTAGGCCCAGGGCTGGCTCCAGGTGAAATGGGGATTAACGTTGTCATTCCTGGGCGGGTGACATTTCCTCATTGCGGTGTTACTAGTGGTGTGACACAGTGGCAGTTGCATGCCTATGGAAAAAAAGAAAACGAAACCTTGTTTGTACTCCTTACTGTAGCATTACAACGGTTACGGTACGATCGAGAAAATAGCAGGTGACAGTACACTAGAACAGTGCCATAATGTAGCCTAACAAATGGTAAAGTATTGCAAGTATAACTAGTACTTGCGTTGAATTTATTTGACATTGGCTACTACTACTAGAAGATATAGTACTGAAGCTGAGTAAGTCTAGAAGATATCCTCGTATTCCTTCACCAGCCTGTTGCTGCTATCACCTTATCCTCCCCAGCAAGTGTGTGGAATTATTGATGTCATTTTAGTCAGACATCAAGCAAAACAACACAGCCCGGGGGAAGAGGGTTAGGGTTTGTAAAATGGATGGGAATGGGGGTTTCTTTTTGGGTAGGTTTTGTTGAGAGAAGAAAAAAAAAGCAGAGCATGGACAAACAATAATTGAAGATACAGAGTTTACAGACAATCTTTGGTTACAAAGTAAAGGTAAGCACATGCAGTCACACTCATAGAATAAAAGACAACAATGGATACTGTATCTGTATTGCGTATGTTGTTGGAGTTGTCCTGTTGAAATTGGTAAGTAAGTTGCATGCAGCAAACAATTCCTCTTATTGGCGGCACTCCTCCATTCCAGCTGACGCTTCGTCCATCAATGTGGTGGTGACCAGTGACCACTGACAGAAGAGACACCCTGTCCACTGCCTGCCTGGCGGATGTTGACTGAAACCCGGCCTGTAATTATTGAACGGAAAACAGGAAGTGCTATTACAATACCACTGATAAATAAATAAAAGGTATGTACGCTGTGTGGTTCAAAAAGTCACACTTTGATGATGCCTAGCAGAAAAATGGTTACAAAACGTACTTTGAAAGTAACAGTAGACCCAAATACAGACCGTGGATTGTATTCAAACCACTTGCCTGCAAGCAAAAGTATCCATAGCCAGCATCGCTCCAACAGTGCTCTACAACAACAGAACCGCGTTGCAATAGAACCCCCCTAAACACATGCAATCCTGCTGCTAGGGCTAACCCTAACGAACCCTAACTTACAAAGTGCCAAAACTGGTGTTTCCTTATGGATTTTGTCCAACTAACTTCTAGCCGGTATTAGACCTTCCCAGGAATGCCCCAGGCAAGACCCGCCAACCCACCCGCAAAAAAACACCCGACACAACACCACCAAACAGCGAAAAAGCTAAATCTCATACTTACAATGTCTCTCGGCCTTCGGTCCAAACGCGGCGCTGTGCAGCTAGGTCGTCATCATCATCATCAATCATCATAACTCCTGTTTTCCACCACGGATTTCCTGAAAAGCAAATGCAATCAACATTAGACTGTCGCAGCAGTGCTTCGACAGAGACCCCGGCCGCAACCCACCCACGAACAGCAGGAAGCCCCCCAAAACGCTACATTGAGCAAGATGTCTGAAGAAATGGCAAAAAAAAGGCTGTTCCTTATGGATTTTGTCCAAAACACTTGTATCCGGTATTAGACCTTCCCAGGAAAGCCCCAGGCAAGACCCGCCGGCGCCAACCCACCCGCAAAAAAACACGCGACACAACACCACCAAACAGCGAAAAAGCTAAATCTCATACTTACAATGTCTCTCGGCCTTCGGTCCAAACGCGGCGCTGTGCAGCTAGGTCGTCATCATCATCAATCATCATAACTCCTGTTTTCCACCACGGATTTCCTGAAAAGCAAATGCAATCAAGATTAGACTGTCGCAGCAGTGCTTCGACAGAGACCCCGGCCGCAACCCACCCACGAACAGCAGGAAGCCCCCCAAAAGCTACATTGAGCAAGATGTCTGAAGAAATGGCAAAAAAAAGGCTGTTCCTTATGGATTTTGTCCAAAATACTTGTATCCGGTATTAGACCTTCCCAGGAATGCCCCAGGCAAGACCCGCCGGCGCCAACCCACCCGCAAAAAAACACCCGACAACACCCCCAAACAGCGAAAAAGCTAAATCTCATACTTACAATATCTCTCGGCCTTCGGTCCAAAGTAACGCGCTGTGCAGCTAGGTCATCATCAATCATCATAACTCCTGTTTTCCACCACGGATTTCCTGAAAAGCAAATGCAATCAAGATTAGACTGTCGCAGCAGTGCTTCGACAGACACCAAAAATTACACACAAACCCCCGGAACCCCGCCAAAGAGCACCTCAAAGGCAAGCAAGTCAGCAAAAACGGCAAGAAATTTTCACCTCATATTTGGTCCAAAACACTTTTGTCCATTATTAGAGCTTCACAGCAATGGGCCCAAAACCGTCAACTCACCCGCAAAGAAGTACAACACCCCCACAAGTGCTGAGTCTTTCTTCATTGTGCGTAATCCAGCACTCTGCTTGGAGGGAAATCGCAGTCTGGAGGAGGAGGATAGAGGAGCATGTTCTTCAGAACTTGTGAACCTGAGGAATGTAGACTGCGGCACCTTCAAATCAATAAGCAAACAAGTGAAGACAGTTCTGATGATGGTCTTCTTTTTGGGATTAGGTGATTAAAGTTTGAATTAAATTAACTGTGCAAAACAAAGAAAGAGAGACACAAAGCACACAGGAATAAAAGTGAATAAGGACGAAAAAGAAAGTTCTTGATTGATTGTCTCATTTTCAGGGCTCGGTGTCAGGGAATAAGAACAAGATTTCGTCATCATACTCTGCGAATTCAGGCTGGATGAGGTCAGTGGCACCGAACAGAGAAAAAATCCCCTCATCTACGTTGCTGTCCTCATCGTCTTCATGTGGCGTGCTTTCTCGCACTTTGTAATCTGGTGGTATGAGGTGCTGATTCATCTTGATCATTGTCAGCCGCTCCACATTTTTGGGCGATAGGCGGCTCCGTTTGGCAGTTACAATGCCACCAGCAGCACTGAAAACACGTTCAGAAGACACACTTGCGAGTGGGCAAGACAAATAGTTTATAGCCAGGTTGTAGAGCTGTGGCCACAATTGTTTTTTGCCATGCCAATACTGCAATGGCTCCTCATTAAGAAAGACCACTGTTGAGTCATTCAGATAGTCCTGCACCATCGACTCAAGGTCATCAACTGTTCCTCCACTTTGCTTACTTTTTGCTGTGCCTGTGACATTTTTTAGAGAACCATACCCCATCAAACTTAGCCAATCCTCCTCCCCAGCCACTGTTAGTGTTGTCATTGTGTGTGGTGCAGATGATCCAGTTGCCGGTGTCTTTAACGGCTGAGAGGTCACTTGTGCCCCAGCCACAGGTGCAGAAGTGGATTCTTGTGACTGCGGATGGCCTGCTGATGCTGATGCTGATGTACTGGCTTCTCCTTCAATAACCTGCCGTTCTTTTTCAAACCTCTTGGCTGACCAGGCTAACCAATGTTTGTACTTTTGAACATCTGCATCAGCGAAAGGAAAGAATGCGTTGTCTGCCAGCGCCTTTTTGTAGCGTGGATCCAGAATAGTAGCACAAATGTAATGCTGATCTGAGTTGATGTTTTTAAGACGTTCATCACCACGTAGGCGATGTAATAATTTCTCAGACAAAATGAAATGGTTTTTTTTTTTTCATCTTTTTCAAACTCAGAAGAAACCGCCATCAGTTGGTGCTCCAGTATGCACAACAATGGGATAGCTTTTCCCAAATTACAGTCCTCCTGGCTGACTGCACGCGTGAAGAACTCAAAAGGACGAAGCATGTCTGTCAGGCTTTTAACTATGGCCCATTGCGCCTTACTCATCCGCAGGTCCTCCTTCTGAGATGTAGCCTCTGTCAAGAAATAGTGATCGAGTACCGTATACTGCTCATGCAGACGCTCAAGCATGTAGAAGGTTGAGTTCCAACGTGTTGCCACCTCCTGGATGAGTGCTTTCACTGGCATTCCACGTTGAAGTAGCAGTCTCCGCAGATGCTTCCGGGCCTTAAAAGAATGGCTGAAATGGTTGCACATTTTGCGGCAGGTGGCCATTACCTCGAACGCTGGACTCTCTTTATCACTCAAGAATTTTTGAACTACCAGGTTGATACAGTGCGCCAAACACGGCACTCTAACATGGTGACCCTGTGACATGGCCTTAACTACATTGGCGCCATTATCCGTGGAAACATAACCAATCTTGCGTTTTAGGGGGGATAGCATTGACAACACCTTTTTGTCAAACTCTTCCAAAAGGTTTTCTGCTGTGTGACTTTTCTCCAAGGCAAACATGGCTAGTGTTGCATGTTTCCGAGCAACTTTGAAAACTTGGTCCGGGTCAACACCTGCGTTTAGCTTTGCTATAACACCTGAAAAAGAGACCCAGTGTGCAGTGATGCACATGTAATCATCGCCTGGGCCACTGGTCCACATGTCTGTTGTCAGATGTATTGTGTGAACAGCACTCTTCTGCAAAGCTGCCCCAATCGCCTGCAGCACATCTTCATGTAGTGCTGGAACCGCAACTCTGGCAAAATAGAACCGGCTCGGAACCTTCCATTTAGGGCAGAGCGTTGCAACTAATTCAAGAAAACCTACCGCTTCTACAAAAGAAAAAGGTAGAAGGTCCACAGCTAGCATTTTAGCCAGCTTAGTGTTATACAGACGCGTCAGTGGGTGGTTGCGTTCATATGGCACGTCTGAAGTAAGCATTGTTCTAATGTTGGCCTGGACCAAGCATTTACGGGCTGATAATGACTTCGTTGACCCAATTTTGCTCGCTGGTGAACTTTTGTGCGTTGGTGTCTCACTCGCTCCAACACTCTTAGTGTGCCTCACATTGGGTGTGCTGCTGAGAGGGGTACTGGGTGTAAGGGAAGTGTTTGACACGTCTTCTTCCTGCTCGTCAACATCAGATGAAACATCAACGTTTCCTTGATTTTGGCCTTTCTTGATCGCAGCTAGGTGCGCAAACCATTGGACACCGTGCTTTCTGTCAAGATGACCACTCTGGCCGCCGGTACCATAGTTGCTACCTGGCTTACCACGACTAACTGCAAGCTTACAAAGGGTACAAATGGCAAACCTTGGATTTTTGGGACAAACAGTAAAGAAGTCCCAAACTGGGGACTTGAAGTGTCTGTGGGACCTGGAGGAGGCGGCGATACTGGTGGTGGTGGTGGTCATGAAGCTAATGCCAGATGAAGTGGAGGATCTGGATTGGCCAACTTTTGTACGTTTTCCACTTTCACCGCCACTAATTAAGGTCGAGGTTGACGCAGGTCTCTTCTTGCCAGAAAGAAATATGGAAGCGGGACGAGTTGGTGTACTACTTAACTCCAATGATTGTGGTGTTTCCACTGCCTCCTCATCGACAACATCATCATCATCATCATCACGCGCAGCAGCTCTTCGGGCTAGGGTCAAAATGTCTGTTTGCTGCATGCCCGCTGGGGCTGCAGTGACCTTTATGATGACTGGGTCGTCGTTGGCAGAGTCTTCATCAGCAGCAGTATCCGCCACTTCTTGTTGAGCCTCATCACACTCCATAAGTCTGAGACTTTGGACGAGCTTCCTTTTACGCTTAAGTACCTTTGTTGGATCATGGTGTGCCTCACTCTCAGACGGCTGTGGTGCTGGTTCCCAAGTTTGATCCGTATCATCAGAAGGAGGTGTGCTTGAAGAGGATGTAGACACCACCCTTGATCTCTTCCTTGCTAGGGTTGTGGAAGACAATGAAGGATCATCAGGAGGAGTGGCTTCCTCAAATGATACCTCGCCTTGATTGTCGATTTCCTGATGTGCCCCTACTTCGGGAGGAACAACTATTGTGGGCACTTGTTGTGACCCTCCATGCACCTCTGCATGCGCATCTCCTTGCGCTGCCTCTCCTTCCACATGTACTTGGGCTTGTACTTGCACATGTGATTGTTGTTGCCGCTGTGGTTGTTCAACACTCGTCAGATGAGCTACAACAACCTGTGTTGATTGAGGGACATTGCTGCTGCTTTCTTGCGATGAGCCAACATCACTGGTCGATGGTGATTGAAGAAGTATACTGGCTGCCTCTGCAGCACTCAAGGGCTTGGACTTAAGTTGGCGTGGTGGTGGTGGTGGCACTGAGCCCAATGGAGCGGGGGTGCTGCTGCCAGCTTGGTCCCCAGCAGATCCCGCTGCAGCTGCTGCAGGCATACTTTTTTTTTTACTCACAAAAAAAGGGGCGGGCGGCACACCAGTGTCCTTGGTAACTTGCTTCTTCTGCTCCTTACTGGCACCTTTCTTGCTAGAGGAGCTACGGGTTACTTTTTTTGGGGCCATCTTCTTCAGAGCAGGTCAGCAGGCAGCAGTTGCACGAGTTGCAGAGGGTTCTGTGTCCAGACGTGACGTCGCGTGACGTTATGCTGCACACACCGCTGCAGGACTTCTTCCTGGCACTGGTGGTTCTATTGAGTCTTCTTGTGCACCTAAAAGCAATGGAAGACAGAGGAACATCAGTTCAGTTATACACCCCAAAAAATCGACAAAACACAGAAAAATGAGCACAATCCCATGCCATCCATGATGTTTACATTGAAGACACCCCACAGAAAGACTAGGGACATGCAAGTATGCAACACTCACTACCCCTGGGCATAAGGGATGAAAAGTAGGCAAAATAAGTGCAGGCCTCAGACACTGCCTCTCCTCAAAATGGCCCCCTTACACCCCAAGCACATGTTGCCTGTACCAGCCAGCACTCAAGATGGCCACCACCACCACCCACATGGCCAGTCCACATCAACAGTACACCCCCAAAAAACAGAAAAACAGCCAGAAATCACCACAATCCAATGCCATCCATGATGTTTACATCAAAAAGAGTGAGACAACACCACAGGCACACTCAGTCCATGCAACACTCACCACCCCTGGGCAAAGGGCCACACCAGCAGGCCCAAAAAAACGACAAAAAACAATAAAATCTGCACAATCCCAGCCCATCCATGGCCTCAATGGTGTTTAAATTCAAGAAGACACCCCACAGAAAGACTAGGCCCATGCAACACTCACCACCCCTGGGCAAAGGGCCACACCAGCAGGCCCAAAAAAACGACAAAAAACAATAAAATCTGCACAATCCCAGCCCATCCATGGCCTCAATGGTGTTTAAATTCAAGAAGACACCCCACAGAAAGACTAGGCCCATGCAACACTCACCACCCCTGGGCAAAGGGCCACACCAGCAGGCCCAAAAAAACGACAAAAACCAATAAAATCTGCACATTCCCAGTCCATCCATGACCTCAATGGTGTTTAAATTCAAGAAGACACCCCTCAGAAACACTAGGCCCATGCAACACTCACTACCCCTGGGCATAAGGGATGAAAAGTAGGCAAAATAAGTGCAGGCCTCAGACACTGCCTCTCCTCAAAATGGCCCCCTTACACCCCAAGCACATGTTGCTGCCTGTACCAGCCAGCACTCAAGATGGCCACCACCACCACCCACATGGCCCGTCCACATCAACAGTACACCCCCAAAAAACAGAAAAACAGCCAGAAATCACCACAATCCAATGCCATCCATGATGTTTACATCAAAGAGAGTGAGACAACACCACAGGCACACTCAGTCCATGCACCACCACCACCCCTGGGCAAGCAAAAGGCCACACCAGCAGCCCCCCAAAAACGACAAAAAACAATAAAATAAGCACAATCCCAGCCCATCCATGGCCTCAATTATGTTTAAATTCAAGAAGACACCCCACAGAAAGACTAGGCCCATGCAACACTCACCACCCCTGGGCAAAGGGCCACACCAGCAGGCCCAAAAAAACGACAAAAAACAATAAAATCTGCACAATCCCAGCCCATCCATGGCCTCAATGGTGTTTAAATTCAAGAAGACACCCCACAGAAAGACTAGGCCCATGCAACACTCACCACCCCTGGGCAAAGGGCCACACCAGCAGGCCCAAAAAAACGACAAAAACCAATAAAATCTGCACATTCCCAGTCCATCCATGACCTCAATGGTGTTTAAATTCAAGAAGACACCCCTCAGAAACACTAGGCCCATGCAACACTCACACTACCCCTGGGCATAAGGGATGAAAAGTAGGCAAAATAAGTGCAGGCCTCAGACACTGCCTCTCCTCAAAATGGCCCCCTTACACCCCAAGCACATGTTGCCTGTACCAGCCAGCACTCAAGATGGCCACCACCACCACCCACATGGCCAGTCCACATCAACAGTACACCCCCAAAAAACAGAAAAACAGCCAGAAATCACCACAATCCAATGCCATCCATGATGTTTACATCAAAAAGAGTGAGACAACACCACAGGCACACTCAGTCCATGCAACACTCACCACCCCTGGGCAAAGGGCCACACCAGCAGGCCCAAAAAAACGACAAAAAACAATAAAATCTGCACAATCCCAGCCCATCCATGGCCTCAATGGTGTTTAAATTCAAGAAGACACCCCACAGAAAGACTAGGCCCATGCAACACTCACCACCCCTGGGCAAAGGGCCACACCAGCAGGCCCAAAAAAACGACAAAAAACAATAAAATCTGCACAATCCCAGCCCATCCATGGCCTCAATGGTGTTTAAATTCAAGAAGACACCCCACAGAAAGACTAGGCCCATGCAACACTCACCACCCCTGGGCAAAGGGCCACACCAGCAGGCCCAAAAAAACGACAAAAAACAATAAAATCTGCACAATCCCAGCCCATCCATGGCCTCAATGGTGTTTAAATTCAAGAAGACACCCCTCAGAAACACTAGGCCCATGCAACACTCACTACCCCTGGGCATAAGGGATGAAAAGTAGGCAAAATAAGTGCAGGCCTCAGACACTGCCTCTCCTCAAAATGGCCCCCTTACACCCCAAGCACATGTTGCCTGTACCAGCCAGCACTCAAGATGGCCACCACCACCACCCACATGGCCAGACCACATCAACAGTACACCCCCAAAAAACAGAAAAACAGCCAGAAATCACCACAATCCAATGCCATCCATGATGTTTACATCAAAGAGAGTGAGACAACACCACAGGCACACTCAGTCCATGCACCACCACCACCCCTGGGCAAGCAAAAGGCCACACCAGCAGCCCCCCAAAAACGACAAAAAACAATAAAATAAGCACAATCCCAGCCCATCCATGGCCTCAATTATGTTTAAATTCAAGAAGACACCCCACAGAAACACTAGGCCCATGCAACACTCACTACCCCTGGGCATAAGGGATGAAAAGTAGGCAAAATAAGTGCAGGCCTCAGACACTGCCTCTCCTCAAAATGGCCCCCTTACACCCCAAGCACATGTTGCCTGTACCAGCCAGCACTCAAGATGGCCACCACCACCACCCACATGGCCAGACCACATCAACAGTACACCCCCAAAAAACAGAAAAACAGCCAGAAATCACCACAATCCAATGCCATCCATGATGTTTACATCAAAGAGAGTGAGACAACACCACAGGCACACTCAGTCCATGCACCACCACCACCCCTGGGCAAGCAAAAGGCCACACCAGCAGCCCCCCAAAAACGACAAAAAACAATAAAATAAGCACAATCCCAGCCCATCCATGGCCTCAATTATGTTTAAATTCAAGAAGACACCCCACAGAAAGACTAGGCCCATGCAACACTCACCACCCCTGGGCAAAGGGCCACACCAGCAGGCCCAAAAAAACGACAAAAAACAATAAAATCTGCACAATCCCAGCCCATCCATGGCCTCAATGGTGTTTAAATTCAACAAAACAGTTGTATCATGCACCCATAACCAACCCTGGTCCTACTGGATACTGTGGCTACCCACAATATAATGTATTTAATTTTCTGAAAAAGTTCCAAAATTGTACTTGCAGCAACTGTAATGCCCCAAACAAACTTACTTGTGAAAGTTGATTTCTAATCCAAAAGTGATCCAAAGACAGTCAAAAAGGCCTCAAATCCAAATATCCAGCAGCACCCACAAAAAGTAATCCTTCCAGCTCCAGATCCAAATGAAAGTGACCAGGAGATGGACAAAGCACTGGGAGGAGCCTGCTGGACAGGAACAGGAAGTTGGAGACTGTGGGGCACTTCCTTCCTCCCCCCCCCCCCCAAAATGGACTCCTTGCAAAAAAAAAGGCCATGCAAATGTCAACCTGAGGAGTGATTCTGATAAAAATCATAATTTTCTGAAGGTTTATCCTGTTTGCTGGTGATTTTCTTGTGCGAAATTGCAAAATCTCTATTTCGCAAGTGCGAGATTGTTCCTTTCCGCCGCAACTACATGTTCGCAATTGCGAACTCTCGCGAGGTGTGCTGTGCAAGGTGGCAAGCCGCGAGTACGTATTCGCGGGCGACAAACTCCCGCGGGAACACGCAGCAAGATCTAAAATGGCGCGTCACTCGCAAAGAAAAACAACTCGGCAAACGCTAAAATGACGGAAAGTGAACGCCGTGCACCACGCCGCGCGCCGCAACCAAGCAAAAAATCCGCCGCGAGCGGATTCACGGATTTTCGACAAATTCGCGAGCGTTCGCGGATTGCGGATTTGCCGAAAATCCGAAAAATCCGCGAGCGGAGCGGATTTTACGCCCATGCTTAATCTCAATCAATTCCAGATTATTATAAACTGCTCTAGCAGGCATCTGGTTTTGATTTAATTTGTTACAACAATAAGTACACACACGTTGATCCAATCCCAAATCAAAACAATTTTCTACCATCAAGTATGTTGTGAAATCCTTCCATTCACTATTATTTTCCCTTTCACTTTTTGCATATAAATCCACTAACTTAGTCTGATTCTTATAATAAGTGCGTCGACAACACACACAAGTGAAATTTGGCCTCTCACTTGATTTGACCTGAAACGTCGCAATTTCCCTCTGGAAATTATCTGTACTGGAAACCTGTACACTATCTTCCACATTACCCGCTTCTTCTTGGTCAATTTCAACATTCTCCTCTTTACTTCCAAAGTAACAAAACTCAATTTCTTCACATATATTCTTCACATCTATTTCAGAACCATGCAAAAGAGCAGCGCATAATTGTTTAAGCATAACTGCTGGACTCTTAGCATAATACAACATTCTAACTAATTTCCTCACTTTATTATGATGCACTGCTAGCATCCTGAAATGATGAAAAACACTCTGGCATACTCTCCTGGAAAGACAAGCCAGTGAATGACCATGCAAACCTGTCACTTCTCTCACTCTGCAAGGATCTAATTCTTGCAACAACCTTATTTTCTGCTTCAAACTTTTCTTATTAAATGACCGTACAAAATCACAAAGCAAATTGATGGAATCCTGTCGCACACTACAAATACTACTACACTTCCAGGTGTACACAGGACCCTTAGCACATCTTCCTAAAACCTCATTACCTAACACCTCTTCTGCCTCTGTTGTCACAAGTTTTTCTTTTTCAACTGGACAACCATCTTTCACTTCATAAGCACGACCACTGGTGTCAACTGCATGCACCAAATCATTATCCTGGAAATAACTCTCCTCATTAAAAAATGCCTCAGAGCTTGAACTATGCATCCATTCTCCAGAAAAAACTTCACAAAAATTACTACGATTAACTATTCTCTTCCATCTACTATTTCTTTTGAAATCATAAATTGCCTTGTTTAGCTTCCTAATTCTATTGATTATCAAAATAAATAACTTACGTTTAATTTCAAATGCCTGATCAATAACTTTCTCAACTTTTTTTTTCTCTTATAAAAAACCACTTTCTGTTGACCTTTCTTAATATTTTTTAACAAATTGCCAATTATCCTGTTGCGGAACATTCGTTTACGAATGTCCCTAAACTGTTGTTTCCTTCTACTATCATGCACAGAGTTATCTCTTGCTCTAGCAGTAACATTTTTGATTGGCCTTTCCTTTCCATTTGAATTGCTTCTCTTTTTATGGACTGAAACATTTTCTGTAGTAATATTTTTTTTACTACACATATTTCTTATGAATGTTTTTGTACTCTTACCCGGTGCTTTCTTCGTGACTTGACAAATCTTTTTGTTAGAGGACTGCTGCTTCTTTTGATTGGCCTGCTGTCTTTGACGTTTTGCAGCCTTTCTCTCTCTTTCTTTCGTTGGCATGGTGAAATGTTGAAATGATCTGCAGTTGAATCTGTGGTAAAATATATTAAAAAATGTTATTAACCACTATTACCAAACAGTAAATCAATAACAGTGATCAAAAACTTAACACACTACTTGACATTTTAAATAGAAGATTTTTTAGTCCTTGGCAAATTTACAATACAGAAATAGCAGAAAAGAAATGGAATTTATATTCATGTTACCTGTGCTATTTTATATGTGAATATGATCTAATTTTATGAGCATATTTTAATATTTTATTGAAGACACTACACATAACCTGTTTTTGAAGGTGTCTTTATTTTTAAATTAAACGGTTTACACTTTTACTTTTTATTTATTATAAATTTTAAAAATAAATGTTTATAGTTCCATAGGCTCAAGCAGGTCAGCTTCCCACCCTATGTCATATAATTCGGACAAATCTGCATCCTCATCACGCTCTTCTTCATCCTCAGGATTTAAATCATCCAAGGGATCAACATCCACTGATGTTTCAATTACAAGTTCAATGATGAGGTCAAAATCAACTGATTGCAGATTGTCGCTCATGTTGATGTTGTCTTTATCTTTAAAGAAAGATAACAACAATGAGATGTTGCAGAGTAAGAGACAAATCTCAGAGATTATAATAGTAAAATTGTTTAACAAGAGTAACATTTTGCAGCTATTATTTAGCCATGTCCAGCGATGCTGAGCAGGTGAAGCCTATGTCTAATTTTTAAGTGAACAGGACTCATCTCTTCTTAACCTTGGATAAGCCTCACCAACTCTGTGTCCCCTGCACATACTTAAATGTAAAGGGGCAGATTTATGTTAAATGGCACATCCCCAGGCATGCACCAGTTAACGTGCACCGCTGCTCTGCCACCCATGGTGTGCCGTATTTACAATCAGATAGGAGAAAGCTGCGTCAAAACCCTGCGCCTGCTTTAAGCAGGCATAGGTCTTGACGCAACATTGTGGAGATGGGGCACCCCTGAGCCTTGCTTGAGCTGCATCGCACTTGCGATACAATTCCAGCAATGCGCCACCTTTACAGCACAGATACGTCACGCATCTGTGCCATTTTTGCCCCATGCTGCGCCGCATTGTAAATGCAGCACACCATGGGTGGCGGAACAGCGGCGCAAGATGACTGGCACATCCCTGGTGATGCGCCAGTCATCATAAATCTATCCCTAAGCTTCTTATCTTGTTACAGATGAACCGCCATATGTACCATCAAACTATTTTGCATTTCCTAAATAGCGAATTTTAAGGAATAAATAGCAATTCTTTACCATTCCTAATTTGCAATGAGCAAATTGCTAATTGCAAATTACCCATTCATTTCCATGGGCTAGGAGGCTCATAGGAATGAAGGTGCAATTTGCGATTAGCAATTAGCTCATCGCAAATTAGGAATTTTTCCAAGGGTGCATGGGTGTCTCAAGAACACCCCGCTGCACCCCTGAAAAAGAAATTTGGGGGCATATGGCGCACATACATGCCCTAAGGGCATGTATTCGCGTCATGTGGCACCTTTTGTTTTTTAAAAAAAAATTATTTTTGAAAAGAATTCGCAAATTACCACCAACTAGAAGTTGGTGGTAGTTTCCAAATCCTTAATGTCATTTTTTACATATTTTTAGTTTGATACATTGCATTTAAGGAATCACAAAATTTGCAAATCCTTCAGTGCAATCGCAAAATAAGGAATAGCAAATTTTGCTATTCCTTATTTTGCATCAAACTTGTTTGATACATACCATTTGTCTAATTAGCATTCGCAAAGGCTGAAATTTGCAGAATTTTGATCTTTGCGAATGGTAATTAGCTTGATACATATGACCCCAAGTGAGGCCTGTCTTGCAACATGGTGCATCTTTTGCATCACTGCTGCATCGGTTTCATGTGGCACGTTTTTTTTACACCATGACACATCTGCCTAAATGCATCAATTTGTAATTTTCTCACCTCATAGCAAATCTTTTGCACCGCCACTGCATCATAAAAGTGACGCACAGTGGCGCAAAAGAGACATACACCTATCATAAATTTGTCTCTACCATTTTAAATGATTAATCCAGGATGACGATAAGGTGTGGCCTATCCAGAGGTTTGTTTATGGTGAGGCCTACTCAGGATTGCAGATTAAAGTTACGCTTGATAAAGAATAAAGAGGAGATAATACATGTAAAGGCCTACCAATGAAGTAAGTAATGTCCACTTTATTGCGCCAGTCATCATAAATGTATCCCTAACCTTCTTATCTTGTTACAGATGAACCGCCATATGTTCCATCAAACTATTTTGCATTTCCTAAATAGCGAATTTTAAGGAATAAATAGCAATTCTTTACCATTCCTAATTTGCAATGAGCAAATTGCTAATTGCAAATTACCCATTCATTTCCATGGGCTAGGAGGCTCATAGGAATGAAGGTGCAATTTGCGATTAGCAATTAGCTCATCACAAATTAGGAATTTTTTCAAGGGTGCAGGGGTATCTCAAGAACACACTGCTGCACCCCTGAAAAAGAAATTTGGGGGCATATGGCGCACATACATGCCCTAAGGACATGTATTGGCGTCATATGGCACCTTTTGTTTTTTGGAAAAAAAATTTTTTTGAAAAGAATTCGCAAATTACCACAAACTAGAAGTTGGTGGTAGTTTCCAAATCCTTAATGTCATTTTTTACATATTTTTTGTTTGATACATTGCATTTAAGAAATCGCAAAATTTGCAAATCCTTCAGTGCAATCGCAAAATAAGGAATAGCAAATTTTGAATTAAGGACATTTTAAGTCATTTCCACATGTGCAGTGTTTTCAAATTATGATTTGAAAATCGTTTTTGGGGAAAAGGAATGGTTTGCAAATTTATGACAAGGACATAATGGTGTATGCTTCTCTATAAGGCATTTCACTGTCTCTGATGTCATTTTTCCCATATTACATTATAAGACCTTTCCCCATGGAGCACATTCCTTGTAAATATGCTCCCACCTGTGCATGGTGAATTTAGATTTTGACTGTTTGAGTCACATAGCCATGTTAAAAGTGACCCAAAAAAATTGCAAACGCTTTAAAAAAACACATTCATGTGTCTTAAGCACATTTTAAGTCATTTCCCCGTGGACAGTGTTTTGTAAGTGGCGCAAAAGAGGCATACACCTATCATAAATCTGTCCCTAGCATTTTAAATGATTAATTCATGATGACGATAAGGTGTGGCCTATCCAGAGGTTTGTTTAAGGTGAGGCCTACTCAGGATTGCAGATTAAAGTTACGCTTGATGAAGAATACAGAGGACATAATACATGTAAAGCTCTACCAATGAAGTAAGTAATGTCCACTTCATTGCGCCAGTCATCATAAATGTATCCCTAAGCTTCTTATCTTGTTAGACATCAACCGGCATATGTATCATATAACTATTTTGCATTTCCAAAATAGCAAATTTTAAGGAATAAATAGCAATTCTTTACAATTCCTAATTTGCAATGAGCAAATTGCTAATTGCAAATTACCCATTCATTTCCATGGGCTAGGAGGCTCATAGGAATGAAGGTGCAATTTGCGATTAGCAATTAGCTCATCGCAAATTAGGAATTTTTCCAAGGGTGCATGGGTGTCTCAAGAACACCCTGCCGCACCCCTGAAAAAGAAATTTGGGGGCATATGGCGCACATACATGCCCTAAGGGCATGTATTGGCGTCATGTGGCACCTTTTGTTTTTTTAAAAAAAATTCTTTTTGAAAAGAATTCACAAATTACCACCAACTAGAAGTTGGTGGTAGTTTCCAAATCCTTAATGTCATTTTTTACATATTTTTAGTTTGATACATTGCATTTAAGGAATCGCAAAATTTGCAAATCCTTCAGTGCAATCGCAAAATAAGGAATAGCAAATTTTGCTATTCCTTATTTTGCATCAAACTTGTTTGATACATACCATTTGTCTAATTAGCATTCGCAAAGGCTGAAATTTGCAGAATTTTGATCTTTGCGAATGGTAATTAGCTTGATACATATGACCCCAAGTGAGGCCTGTCTTGCAACATGGTGCATCTTTTGCATCACTGCTGCATCGGTTTCATGTGGCACGTTTTTTTTACACCATGACACATCTGCCTAAATGCATCAATTTGTAATTTTCTCGCCTCATAGCAAATCTTTTGCACCGCCACTGCATCATAAAAGTGACGCACAGTGGCGCAAAAGAGACATACACCTATCATAAATCTGTCTCTACCATTTTAAATGATTAATCCAGGATGACGATAAGGTGTGGCCTATCCAGAGGTTTGTTTATGGTGAGGCCTACTCAGGATTGCAGATTAAAGTTACGCTTGATAAAGAATACAAAGGAGATAATACATGTAAAGGCCTACCAATGAAGTAAGTAATGTCCACTTTATTGCACCAGTCATCATAAATGTATCCCTAACCTTCTTATCTTGTTACAGATGAACCGCCATATGTACCATCAAACTATTTTGCATTTCCTAAATAGCGAATTTTAAGGAATAAATAGCAATTCTTTACCATTCCTAATTTGCAATGAGCAAATTGCTAATTACAAATTACCCATTCATTTCCATGGGCTAGGAGGCTCATAGGAATGAAGGTGCAATTTGCGATTAGCAATTAGCTCATCACAAATTAGGAATTTTTTCAAGGGTGCAGGGGTATCTCAAGAACACACTGCTGCACCCCTGAAAAAGAAATTTGGGGGCATATGGCGCACATACATGCCCTAAGGACATGTATTGGCGTCATATGGCACCTTTTGTTTTTTGGAAAAAAATGTTTTTTGAAAAGAATTCGCAAATTACCACAAACTAGAAGTTGGTGGTAGTTTCCAAATCCTTAATGTCATTTTTTACATATTTTTTGTTTGATACATTGCATTTAAGAAATCGCAAAAATTGCAAATCCTTCAGTGCAATCGCAAAATAAGGAATAGCAAATTTTGAATTAAGGACATTTTAAGTCATTTCCACATGTGCAGTGTTTTGAAATTATGATTTGAAAATCGTTTTTGGGGAAAAGGAATGGTTTGCAAATTTATGACAAGGACATAATGGTGTATGCTTCTCTATAAGGCATTTCACTGTCTCTGATGTCATTTTTCCCATATTACATTATAAGACCTTTCCCCATGGAGCACATTCCTTGTAAATATGCTCCCACCTGTGCATGGTGAATTTAGATTTTGACTGTTTGAGTCACATAGCCATGTTAAAAGTGACCCAAAAAAATTGCAAACGCTTTAAAAAAACACATTCATGTGTCTTAAGCACATTTTAAGTCATTTCCCCGTGGACAGTGTTTTGTAAGTGGCGCAAAAGAGGCATACACCTATCATAAATCTGTCCCTAGCATTTTAAATGATTAATTCATGATGACGATAAGGTGTGGCCTATCCAGAGGTTTGTTTAAGGTGAGGCCTACTCAGGATTGTAGATTAAAGTTACGCTTGATGAAGAATACAGATGACATAAAACATGTAAAGCTCTACCAATGAAGTAAGTAATGTCCACTTCATTGCGCCAGTCATCATAAATGTATCCCTAAGCTTCTTATCTTGTTAGACATCAACCGGCATATGTATCATATAACTATTTTGCATTTCCAAAATAGCAAATTTTAAGGAATAAATAGCAATTCTTTACCATTCCTAATTTGCAATGAGCAAATTGCTAATTGCAAATTACCCATTCATTTCCATGGGCTAGGAGGCTCATAGGAATGAAGGTGCAATTTGCGATTAGCAATTAGCTCATCGCAAATTAGGAATTTTTCCAAGGGTGCATGTGTGTCTCAAGAACACCCTGCTGCACCCCTGAAAAAGAAATTTGGGGGCATATGGCGCACATAAATTTTAACAACATTCCATTACCTCAAAAACGATTTTCAATTCATAATTTGAAAACACTGCCCACAGGGAAATGACTTAAAATGTTCTTAAGACACATGAAAGTGTTTTTTGAAAGCCTTTGCAATTTTTTTGGGTCACTTTTAACATGGTTATGTAACTCAAACAGTAAAAACCAAAATTAACATGCACAAGTGTGACCATATTTACAATGAATGTGGCCCACGGAGAAAGGTCTTTTAATATAATATGGGAAAAATTACATCAGAGACACAGAAATGCCTTATAAAGAAGCATACACCATTATATCCTTGTCATAAATTTACAAACCATTCCTTTTCCCCAAAAACGATTTTCAAATCATAATTTGAAAACACTGCACATGAGGAAATGACTTAAAATGTCCTTAAGACACATGCAAGTGTTTTTTGATTGCCTTTCCAGCATGGTTGGGTCACTTTTAACATAGCTATTTAACACAAACATTCAAAATCTAAATTTGCCATGCACAGGTGGGAGCATATTTACAAGCAATTTGCGCCACAGAGAAAGGTCTTACATTAAAATGGGAAAAATAACATCAGAGACAGTCAATTGCCTTATAAAAAAGCATACACCATTATGTCCTTGTTATTAATTTTAAAAACAATTCCTTTTCCCCAAAAACGATTTTCAAATCATAATTTCAAAACACTGCACATGGGAAAATTACTTTAAATGTCCTTAAGACACATAAAAGCGTTTTTTGATTGCCTTTGCAGCATGTTTGTATCACTTTTAACATGGCTATGTAACACAAACATTCAAAATCTAAATTTACCATGCACAGGTGGGAGCATATTTACAAGCAATTTGCGCCACAGAGAAAGGTCTTACATTAAAATGGGAAAAATAACATCAGAGACATTCAATTGCATTATAAAGAAGCATACACCATTATGTCCTTGTCAGAAATATTATAACCATTCATCTTCCTCAAAAACGATTCTCAAGTCATAATTTGAAAAGACTCCACAGCTCCTATGCAGAAAAACACCCTGTCAGTACTAATACTTCACATTTTCTCCAATTACATTTTCTCAAAGAAACAAAATCTATTTGTAAAACACTTGAGACAAAGCAACATTTGAAAAGCACAACTTTCTTCATAATTTTCTCCTTAAAGTACACTATTCTCTATCTGAATTAAAGAAATATTTTCTCACCTTAGCAAATACTTTGAGTTTGAAAACAGTCTCAGAAACACACCAATTTGTCTTCAGCAGAGCAAAAGGTATGCACTCCAGAGTCTGCAGCTATCAAAAGCACAGAAATGCTGTAATTCTTCACACATATCTCTCATGTCACCCAATCAAAACTCTTCCCTCACTTTTTTTCAAATGAAAACCCTTCCCCCCTCTGCCATTTCATGCCTTTTCTGCATAGCAACCACCTCTTGCAAGACCTCTGGTGTTTGCAAGTTCACACAACAATGTTGCAATTGAACTCTGAACTCTCAGTGCACCTGCGTATCCACTGCAATCTTTCATTTAATGATTATTTATTGACCATTCAAAATACATCTTTCAAAGAACTCATCCATGCACCCTAACTTTCTGTTTTCAGCAATCAAAATCCACCAATCACTGTTACTGCTTCATTAACACAGAAACTCCACAGTTTTTTTCATTTTAAACTCTCATTTTTTCAACTGCCATTTCATTGCCACACTTCATCTGACTGCAGCAGAACCTTCTCTCACCATGTTTTCTGTCTGGATTGTTGGACATAGTTATATCCACTGGGCTCACAGGTATGCTGAGAACAGAAAATTACCTAACCTCAATTTACAAGATGTGGAAATTAAGTGGTTTGGCCACAGAGGATTAAAATGTCACCAATTGATACCATTGGTGAAAACCTTTATGCATTTGCCCAAACCTGACCTGTTAATTGTGCACTGTGGAGGTAATGATTTGGGCACTTTGACTGGGGTAGGTCTGGAAATGCTTTTAAAGGGCACCTTTGAGCAATTGATGGCACTTTTTCCTCAGACTGCCTTGGTATATTCAAATATATGCCAAAGACAGAAATGGAGGTGGTCAAACCAATTTTGTCCACAAATTGAGAAGTCGAGGAAGCATGTTAACAAATCTGTTTCAGCTTACATGAGAGACCATGGAATGGGCTCCCTGTACAACAATAACTTGCGTTACTACATGCAAGATATCTACAGAGGAGATGGAGTTCACTTCTCAGATGAGGGCAACAGAGTTTTCATTCTGAATTTAAGACTGTGCATTGGTACCTACTTATAAGTACCTAAATGTACCATAAACCCAAAAGCTCTTCTCAGAGCTACCCTACATCTGATCACTCACAATTATTATTTTACTCTAACTTTTTTCACTAATTTTCAACAAAGTACGCTCCCCGGGGCGCTACCCGGTACGCGAACCGGGAGCTAACCTCGCGAAATTTAAAAAAAAAATGTTTTTTTTCGCACATATAAGCCTCCTCAGCCATCCTCACAAAACCTAGGGGGTCAAGATAAGTCTACCGTGCCCCCTTCTACCCATTCTGAACATTATTTGCCCTCCATTTTGTATCTTAATTTGACCGAAACACAAAATGGTGGACTCCCGTAACGCTTAAGGTTCGCGAACCGGGGCGCTCAACAGTTCGCGTACCGGGTCGCTCCCCGGGAAACGCACCATCAAAAAAGGTGGGAAAGTAGTTTACAGAAAAACCACTGGAGACAATTTCACCAAATATAGATTAGCTCATACTACATACCAATCCCTACCATTTTCACAAATTTGATTGGAATTCCATTTAGCCATTTAGCCTGTAGACCTCTCTTAATACCCTGAGGTAAATTACTTCTCAAAACACATCTGAAGTGTTGGAATTGACAACCAATTAAAATGTTACTTTCATTTTCTACTTTTTTTACCTGACATTTGATTGGTTATGTACCTGAATATATATAAAAGAAGAGAATGAAACACAGCCATTTTGACTACTACTTCCTGGTGTACATTTCAATTGGATTTTCACTAATCACTTCAACTTCTTTCTAAAGGTAAGTTGTTATTTTAAAAACTGAACTATATTGTGCACTATAAGTTAATATGGTAAACTTTTTCTGATAGTTATATACTATCCCTCTGTAGTAGTTATAGATTTAGATAGACTTCTCTGTTATAGTTATGGATGGAGTTAGGCTTCTCTTTTATAATTATGAATTTACTTACGTTAAATCACATACACTTTTTTATATTCCTACTTCCACTCTGATACTATACACTGCCCAAAGATAAATTCACTGATAAAAAATGCCTATCTAAAATTAATCCCAACAGTGCCCTATCTCTACTAATATATATTTTTTTATCCAAATTTCAGGCAACATGGAAGGCGAACAGAAAGTTTCATTTCAAATTGTCCTGCAAGAGAGCAGCCAAGAATTAATTGATCCAAATTATATAGAATTTATGGATGAAACTTGGGACCAAGAACTACTGCAATGTGTGCAAGCAGTGGATGACCTCCTTCAAAATGAGGACATTTTACACCCTCATAGATTACAAGCTATGTTCAATGAAAATGACGACATTTCAGACAGTGAAATGTTAGAAATGTTATTAAATTTTGAAACACAATCACAATAATAAATAATTGCTTAAAAAATAAAAAAAAATAAAAAATAATCAACAAAACCAACAATCAATTAACATACAGTATTTGAAAAAGTCTATCATTCATTTTTCATTGCAGTACGCTGCCCAGAACGCTTCCCGGTTCGCGGACCGGGCGCTACCCACGCAAAAAAAAGAGCGCCTCCTCTTGTCTCTCAATCCTACCGAGAGACAAGATGGCGGCCGCTCCGGACTGTTTAGAATGTTGACAGACACCGGAGAGCCAATCAGCTTCGCTACGCGAAGTTCCGGTACGCGTAAGGTCCGCGAACCGGGGCGCTGCCCGGTCCGCTGTTACAGATATATATCTTTTTTTAAACGTTAATTTCTCAAAATCCACTGGAGCACATATATTGAGACCTACAAAAGGCACATCGGGCTACCAGTCCCTACAATTTTGCCAAGTTTCGTGCAAATCCATTCAGCCGTTCGGGCTAAAAGTGAGGCCAACCGCCCTATGGAAAACTCAATGTTAAAAACACGTTTTGGGACCCCCCTTTTTTCTCGGCCCCCCCTTGACGAACCCCCCCCAAATTTTCAGGGGCTACTCAGAAACAAAATGTTCCATTTTCCTGAAAATTTCAGCCAATTCCGTCCACAAACGCCAAAGTTATTAGACATAGAATTTTCAAAAATCCCATAGAGAAAAAATCCTAACTATATATACCTATATACCTATATATATATATATATATATATATATATATATATATATATATATATATATATATATATATATATATATATATATATATATATATATATATATATTAATATACATATTAGGGCATGACATTATCTAAGCTAATCATAAAAATAATGTATTTTTACTTTTAATAAACTTATATTACTTTTAAATGCAATTTCGCAAAGACGCGTGGGTTCGTGCTGCCTGTGCGCACGGTGCTCGGACCCCATGTGACCTGAAAAAAAAAGATTTGATTGTTTCATAACATTTCCCATTGTAACTATTGAAGGACCCCTTCCATTTCCTTCATTCTTCTTAGAGCTTCTTTGAAGGCACATCTCTTAGCTGAGAAGAACTTTTTTGGATCATTTCTTTTGTGATTTTTTTCCAAATTATGGACACAATGGCTTCAGGACTGCAGCCAGCACAATAATCTGACCATTCTTCAGAAGAACAATTTGTTGCTAAACCTCCAAGTCCTCAGAGACCTACATCGTTGGTGTGGAAGTTTTTTACATTCCCTGAAGGGCAAAAAAAGGTGAATGCAATGAAAGTCACCTGTAGAATTTGGGAGAGGATCGAGAGGCAGTGCCGAAAAGAAGTATTCCTGGGCTTTTAAGTCCTGAAGTTGACAGTTTTTTCGTCCTTTTTTCTTTTGAAAAAACAACAAAAAGATCGCAAAATCGTTCAAAAATACTACAAAAAAATATTTGTAAAAAGTTATTTTCAGAACTAACTTCTCTGGTTAAAGAAAGAGCTATATTTGTATGATAGTGTGTGAAAGTTTGGTTGGATGTATGCATAGTACATCATTGACTGAAAAGAATACATTATTAGTGTATGGTGGATATATAAGTGCAGAACTATAAGGAAGTGCGGCAGCATGTCACTGTAGCTGCAGTATACTGTGGTACTTTCAAAGCACAGGGATGCAACATATGTACATAAATATGTTGCAAGTCCATGCTTCCCTCTGCACTGCTGCTTAAACTGCAGCCATGTAGTGACACAGGCACCCTTGCACCATGGTGCAAGGATATCTGTGTCATGCGGAATTTATTTTTGTGCAGCAAGGCATATCTTCCGGCACAAAAACAATCAGTGAATGCATTTTCCTCCTTGTATGTATGCTGTACAATGCAGCATATATTGAAAGAGAACAAATTAGGAGAAATGAAAACAACTCTTCTTGTTGTGTCTTGCTGCACCAAACCGAAGATGGTGCAGTATTCACACACATCTCCAGATTTATGATTTCCCAAAAATCTGGAGATGTGTCTGTTCTATGAGTGTTGTGTGCAAACACCCACAGCAACACCTATGGAACGCCCCTTCATCGCAAAGTGGTGTGTATGATGGGGTTGTATTTATATGGAGAAGAAAAGCTACACAGAGTGCCTTTTCCTCTCCTTGTAAATATGAAGGAGCGTCTGGCGCCATCACTATGTTACAAAAAGTGCCATATTGTTGGTACAGGATGCTTCTAAATCTGCCCCATAAGTGCTAAGGTATTGGCAGACTGTTATAATAAGGACATATTGCTAGTTGATTGATTGAAAAATTACATGGGAGTGACAGGAGGTAAGCACAGAGATATAAAATGCTTAAAGTACAACGATTGAAATGCTTGCAGTCATTTAATAGGTACAATGGAAAATGTTATGAACCAATCAAATATATTTTTTTCAGGTCACATGGAATCCTTCCCCACTTTCTTCACCAGTGTGCAAAAACAGCCCATTGTGTGTTTTAATACTTAGTTAATCTTACTTGGAGTTCAGTTGATTTAAAAAAAAGCTAAACTTTTTTTTCAGATATTTTTTATAATTAACATTTTTGAAAATGTCATACATGAGAATTAGGATCTGTTTAAGAAAAGAAAAAATTCAGTTATAATATATAATATTATATTTTTTATAACACAACATAATTTGAACATTATATAAAATATTTTATTTGTCTTTTTTGCTGTTGTCAGAATCTATTGAATTTCACTACAAACAGTGATTTCAATGTTACTCATCACATAACAGCGGGCAAAAAAACAATCAATAAGATTGTTTAAAAAACCCAAATATATATAAAAAATTATTTATAATATACTCAACTCGCGTCATACTTCCACAACAAGATCGCGGACATACACAACAGCTTCAACAACCAACCAACGCACACCATGACCGATCAACCACCCCCCACCACCACCCTCCACGCCTGGACCCCGATCAGCACCGAAGACACCATCCGCACGATGAACTCCATCCACTCCGGTTCACCGACCGACCCCTGCCCTCACCACGTCTTCAACAAGGCCGACGCCGTCATCGCACCCCACCTGCGAAACATCATCAACTCATCCTTCGACACCACCATCTTCCCGGAGAGCTGGAAACACGCCGAACTCAGCGCTCTACTCAAGAAACCAACAGCGGACCCCACCGACCTCAAGAATTACCGCCCCATCTCGCTCCTTCCGTTTCCAGCCAAAGTCATCGAGAAGACCGTCAACAAACAGATGGCCGCCTTCCTCGAGACGAACGGATCCCTCGACCCCTCACAGTCCGGCTTCCGAGCCAACCACAGCACCGAGACCGCCCTCATCGCCGCCACCGATGACATCCGAGCCCTGATGGACAATGGAGAAACAGCGGCCCTCATCCTCCTAGACCTCTCCGCAGCATTCGACACAGTCTGCCACCGCACCCTAGTACGACGCCTCGGCAACATCGGAATCCAGGACAAGGCGCTGGAATGGATCATCTCCTTCCTCGACGGAAGAACACAGAGAGTCCGCCTACCACCGTACAAGTCAGAGGCCTCCGACGTCATCTGCGGCGTCCCCCAAGGATCATCTCTGAGCCCCACCCTCTTCAACGTCTACATGAGCCCCCTCGCGGCCATCGTACGCAAACACAACCTCAGCATAATCTCCTACGCCGACGACACCCAGCTGATCCTCTCCCTGACCCACGACCCCGCCGCCGCCAGAGCCAACCTGCACGAAGGGATGAAAGAGGTAGCCGAGTGGATGACGACCAGCCGCCTGAAGCTGAACTCGGACAAGACGGAGGTCCTCATCCTGGGCTCCTCACCCTCCGCCTGGGACGACTCCTGGTGGCCTCCCGCCCTGGGCACCGCACCCAAACCGACAGACCATGCACGAAACCTGGGCTTCATCCTGGACTCCTCCCTCTCCATGACCAGGCAAGTCAACAACGTCTCCTCGTCGTGCTTCAACATCCTACGCATGCTACGGAAGATCTTCTGGTGGATCCCCACCGAGACAAGGAAGACCGTCACCCAGGCCCTCGTCACCAGCCGACTGGACTACGGCAACGCCCTCTACGCCGGTACAACCGCCAAGCTCCAGAAGAGACTCCAGCGGATCCAGAACGCCTCAGCCAGACTCATCCTCGACATCCCACGAACCAGCCACATCTCCGGACATCTGAGAGACCTTCACTGGCTCCCCGTCAACAAAAGAATCACCTTCCGCCTCCTCACCCACGCACACAAAGCCCTACACGACCAAGGCCCGAGCTACCTCAACAGTCGAGTCAACTTCTACGCTCCGAAACGCCACCTCCGATCAGCCAACCACGCCCTCGCCGCCGTCCCCCGCATCCGAAGAGCGACGACAGGAGGAAGGTCCTTCTCCTACCTGGCCGCCAAGACCTGGAACTCCCTCCCGACCGACCTGCGCCTGACCCAAGACCACCTCTCCTTCAGGAAGAAGCTGAAGACCTGGCTGTTCGAGCAGTAGCGGCACCCCCCACCCCCCCCCCCAGCGCCTTGAGACCCTACGGGTATGTAGCGCGCTCTATAAGTGCTACTGATTGATTGATTGAACTATTTCTCAGCATTCCATAAAATCAACATCCTCAATAACACACTATGTAATATAAATCTCATATCTATTCAATGTTTACTTCTAAGAAAATGTTCTTTCTTCAATTTCAAAGAACTGAATTAATAATTAAATGAACAATTCTTTATCATTTTCATAGACTTTAAATGATGCTCTTTAATAATATATGCTGTAAAAATATCCAAGAAAAAAGTCCTTAATTTAAATGTGTGCCTTTCCTTTAGGCCAAATGGTATTCCTGAAATTCTTTATACTGAAATTGTCCAATAGTATTTGAATTAATACTTATTAACATATTCCTCATAAGCTGAATTATCTTCTAAAACTTTGGCTTTAAAAATATTAGATACAAATTTGGTAATTCGTTAGGTAAACGTTGTGAAGAAAAGAAAGCCCCACCTCACCTGGCTGCGGCTCAGGGAGACGAAGCACAGCTCTGTCCGTCGGTACTCCAGACGGTCTTCCTGAGCCGCAGCGAGGTGAAGTGGGGCTTTATCCTCCTGCTGAATAGTGGCAGAACAGCCCACATACAGAGGAATTCACTATACACCTAGGATTTTAGGTGATGTCGTTGTTTTTCTTTTCTTCACATTTATTGTTTATGTTGCACATTGCAGTAGCAATCTTATCAAGGTCCTGAGGAAGGCAGAGGATACAAGTTTCCTTAGTACTGCTGAAACATGTAGACCTAGTAACCATTCTGGCAGGTATTTGTTAAAACTGCCTTATTTGCATTGTTTTTAAACCTTGGGCATTTGAGTGATATTAATAAACATAGTGTTTCTCTCATTTACCCAATTTTAAGTCACTTTTCATATACACTTTCGCACTGCAATATCATTTTACACCCGTCACAGATGAACACCAGTTAACACCTGGGGCTATCCTAGTGATTCATATTTTGGTGTGGGACGTAACCACCTGGTCCCTTGGCTCACCCTTTATGTTTCACGATGGAAGCACTAAGAGGAAGCCCAGATGATGACTAGAGCGGTATCGATCGGTGACTGATGGGTATCCTCATTTTTGAGGAGTTTCCTTTTTATATAGACACTGAGTTTTGCAGGTTTGGTGGATGTACACACTTTTGAGGTAGACTTTTTGTTCCTTTTTAGACCCGTGGACATTTTGTTATTGTATAGTCACTGCATATGCCAGAGAAAATGGAAACTGTTTTCTACGGACATATACATCTTTAACAAGCAAAAAACGAACAGAATAACAACCAATTTGTTTTACTTCTTCAATTTGATCAAATTTGATTTTTAAAAATTCAACTCCATCTCTATTTTGATAATTGAAAAAATCAACAACTTTACCCATTGCTCCAATTTCTAAACATTTTTCTACATCCAAAGTTCTTCATTGAATGTACAACACTCGTGCAGTGTTGGCACTAAGCAGATTATAGATTTATTTTCTGCAATTTTCATATATATTTTCTCAGGAACTATATTTTAATTTGGAAACAAATTCGAAAGTAGTCGACTTTGCAAAGCTTGTTTGCCATGTTCTGTCAGTACTCCAATTCTTATATCTTGAAGAATAGTTCCATAATGAACATCATTTGCCTGTCACATATTTGTAATGAGTTCTTTGTATTCAAAATATGACCAAACATTATTGTTTCCAACACTTCCCAAAGACTTTCTGGTTTCTTCACGCACAAGTGTTTTAAATACTGGTTGTCCTTTTACTGGAGTAAGTTGCAGTAGATCTCCAAAAACTATGACATGCTTTCCTCCAAATAAGACATCATACTCTGTTTTAAGAATTTGCTGCATTCTTAAATGCACAAAAGCAAGTATTAACTTTGAGACCATGCTTAACTCATCAATAATTAGAAGTTTCTTTTTCTTTAGCACTCTAGAAACTTCATAACAAGCTTCTCCAGATAGCTTGTTATATTCCAATTTGTTTTCATGTTCTACAGGTAGCATACGTAAACAATTCAATGTGATTCCTTTATGTTGTGTGCTGCCAACCCAGTTGGAGCAGTTACAACACAAGACAAATGTGAATCAGTTATTTTCTGTAGATAACTGGTTAAAACTTTAATTAAGAAACTTTTTCCTGTTTCAGCTTGACCACTGGCATACTTTCGGATAGGTTGAAATGATGTGTATGTGCATTCTTTCTTTTCATGACGAAATCCATGGTCAATCTGTTGTCTCACTTGGTGATGTATTTCTTTCTACTCAAAATTTAGTTGATCTTCCAAAGTCCATAAAATCTTCTTGAGTTTGATGCATTGCTGTTTCCACTTCATTCATGGTGATTGCTGCTTCATTTTCAAGAATTGGTTGTCCCAATGGATCGTGACTCAGTGGATCAGAACTTTGACTGTCTTGAGAACTGTCTCTAGCAATCTCAGCTACAATAGTAGCTTCTTGA
Source organism: Lissotriton helveticus (assembly GCF_964261635.1). Lineage (NCBI taxonomy): Eukaryota > Metazoa > Chordata > Amphibia > Caudata > Salamandridae > Lissotriton > Lissotriton helveticus. Next base: position 1,571,017,453 of record NC_136067.1, read on the forward strand.
TCAATTTCATAGTTCAACTTTTTGAGATAATTTGCACAAACAGTACATTCTATGGTATCTTTACAAGCATTGAAGGATCCTTCATAGCTTTGAAAATCTCCAAGTAATTCCAATTCTGTACGCTGCAGTTTGAACAGTTGCAAAAGTGCTAAATAGTAAAATTCCCTTTCATCAGGAGTATCACAACACAGTTTTCTGTGATTAATCAAAATTCCTTTCCTTTGTTTCACCAGACACCCTTTGGAACCAATCACTGCATATTTTCCATCATTTATGTGTTCTGTAGTGTACATGTATTCTCAAGATGATAACTTCTATTTGGATAATATGTTGCCAACAGGTTTATTTAGACAATATCTGTACTTTCCAGGTCTTTTTCTGCTAAATATTCAATTTCTTGTACAGATTTAAGTACTCGATATCACGTTGCAGCAGGACCTAGACTCACCCAAATGATTCTTCTAGATTTTGAGTATAAACTTGCAGAAGATAACCGATCTGAGCATTCATACACCCCAATTTCTTGATGGGATAACATCTTCAAACTAAAACTGTATAATTTCTCACTAAGACTCTTCTCGTGAGAAATTTCTTTCCACATTTCTTCAATTCCGTCTTTTATGATTTTGTAATGTAGGATGTCACATACCGGGCAACAGCAATGGAATTATCTGCAACTTACTGAATATCCAAATTAGCATTCCACATTGAGAGAATACATGGATTATAATCATTTCTGTATTTTGATTCTTCACTTCTTCTCAAATGGTATGTATTTTTTGGAGATTTTCTAGTGATGTATGAATCATAGCTGACATAAAACTGTTCACTCTTCCTTTGGATATTACAGGCCTTGGAAATCCAAAACGACATTTGGTATAAAACTTTTTCTTAGACTTATACTTTCGTCAATAGTATTTTCCACATCAAAGACTTTGAAATAGTAAGACTGGTTGCCTTAAGTCCTTATCTTGTGTACTTTAGGGTATATCACATGAAGCATATTCTTTAATAAAAGACAAAACAGTATTATCCAAATCAGTTCCAAATGTGGGTGCATCCTTGATCCAAATCACCATATTTATATGAGGAGCACCTCTAGCTTGATACTACTTTCTCCAAAAGAAATCCCCAACTTCTCCAAGAGGAGGATTCTTTTTATTGCAGATAAAATACATCATAGCTTCAAATCCATGATTGAAATATCTGCATACATTAACAGGATCCAAAGAGCACAATTCTCCAGGTGTCTTGTATTCAATATTTTTCACATTCTAATTTGCCTTCCTTAGCATACATTTACGTTCTCCATGACAACGGTACCAATACTCATTAGTACCACATTGACATGCCATGAAATGAATCAGCTGATATTCTTAATGACCATCTCTCTGATGTACTTTATCCAGAAATTCCTTTGCTGAAACATTTTGAAGATGTGCTCCTGTTTTCAATATGTGGTTAACTGCATATGAAAGTCCAAACAAGTCACTCTCAAACAAAAGGTGAAATATATATAGGCTACATTGTCGAAATCTTGGATCTTCTGCATACAATCTTGTTGTCCGATATTAAGATGCAGGAATCTGCACTGATCGTTCATCATATCGTCCACCATTTCCTGTTGGAAACAATTGAGGAAAACAACGAGCTTCCAAACTTTTTTCCCATAGACTCATGGGACTTCCCTTTGCTTTTTTCATTTGAAATAATTCAATAGTATTCCCTATTACTTCTTTTGAATAAAGTGGATGCACACTATAATGTTGATAGATTTCTTTACTTTTGGACATGTCCACTTATTCAATTTGACCAATTGACGTTTCAGTTTCATCTCCTAAAAGTATTTCTTCTTCTCCAAAATACACATTTTTATAGTACTCATTGTTTTTTATCAGATACAATGTTGCCTTTTGCACTTTTCTAACATCCACTAATTCTTGCCGGATTTTCCTACTCTTAGTAGGAACACCATTAACTAAAATAACTAGTGGTTCATTTTCTACATTCTCTATACCAATAGTTTCAATATTTTTCTTTAAATCTAGAGGTAAATATACAACTCTTCCTTTTAATCCTCTCTGTAAATCTGAAGGAGGCAATTTACCTGTTTTAGGCTCCATACGAACAATAGCTTGAAATGGGTGCACACATTGAATCAGAATAGACTCATACATATTTAAATCTATCAGTTCTGGAGGAACAGTTACCAACTCTAGATTATTATGGACAGCTCTAGCGGGCATTTTATTCTCATCTAATTTGTTATAACAATATTTGCAAATACGCTGGTCAGAACCCACATCAAAACAATTCTCTACCAACAAATAAGTTGCAAATTCCTTCCAATTATCATTATTTTCTCTTTCACTTTTTAAATACAGATCAACAGTCCTAGTCTGATTTTTATAGTGAATTTGTCGACAATAAATATAAAAACAATTTGGCCTTTCACCTGAAATCACCTTAAACTTTGAAATGTGTTCTTCAAAATGTTTTGCATTGGTATGTTGCACATTCTCTTCAACATGTTCTTCTATTAATGTGTCCGTTTCTGCACTCTCTTGTTCAGGACCAAAGTAACAAAACTCTGTTTCATCACAAACCTTCTTCACATCTGATACTGACCCACACAAAAGAGCACTGTTCAACTCATTTAGCATTAGTGCTGGGCTTTTTGCATAATACAATCTGCTGACTAACATCCACATTTGAGAATGATGTACTGCTAACATCCTGAAATGATGAAAAACACTTTGACATACTTTTCTAAAAAGACAAGCCAGAGAATGACCTTGCAAACCAGTATTTTTTTCTCACTCTGCAAGTGTCAAGTCCTTGAAACAGCTTAATCTTTTGTTTAACACTTTTTTTTACTATATTCGCGTAATAAATTGCGTAAAATATCAGTAGATCCCTGTCATATACTACACATACTGCTGCAATCCCAAGTGTACACTGGGGCTCTAGGACGTCTCCCTAGAACTTCATCAGCTATCACTTGTTCTGCATTTCTGGGAACCATCTTCTCTTTGTCAATTGGACAACCATGTCTAACCTCATGTGCTCGACCACTGGTATCAACTGCATGCAACAAATTATTGGTCTGAAAGTAACTCTCTTCATTAAAGAACGGCTCTGAACTTGAACTGTGATTCCATTCACCCAAAAAATCACAAACATTCTGTTAATTACTCTTTTCCTCTTACTTTTGGCCTTCATAAACTGGATTGTTTTTTTTAGTGATCGAATTCTGTTTAAAACTATAATGAATAATTTCCTTTTTAATTCAAAAGCCTACTCAACAATATTTCTATTTCCTTCTTCTTTTTTATAAAACACTGCTCTTTTTTTGTATTTCTTCATATCTTTGATCAAATTAGAAACAACTCTATTGTAAAACATTTTCTTTCTTATTTCTGCATACTGACTTTTCCTCCTTTCACCATACATTGTGTCTTTTGAATGTGATTTTGTTTTATGTACGTTTCTTTCCTTATTATACTTTTTAGTTGTTGAAGCATTCTTTGTAGGCTTTGAAAGTTTTTTGATAAATTGTTTGGTCCTTTTACCAGAACTCTTATAGTTTTTTCCACATGATGTTGGTCATCCAATACTTGTTGTAGAATTTTCTTCAAATAATTGTCCTTTTTCTGCCCTTTTCTTTTTCTTGATTTCTCAGGCATGATAAGTTTATTTTAATGATGATAAACAATATCTGTAAAAAATAAATATAAATACATTTATTTTAATATATTTATAATTTATACTTTTATATTACTATACAGACACATTGTATATAAAACCATTTAACCACTTTCTTTTGTAATAACTAATTGAACTTGTAATTGAAGGTGTAAAGATAAGGGTGTAGGTGGTTACAGGTCTGCATGTGTAATGCTCAAGTGTTTGTACCAGTGTTTGTGTTAAGGCCTAGGACATTGCATGAGTACTTGGGTACTGAGTGAATGATTAGAATACTGTGGTTAGGTTTTGACGCAATGAATTGATTAGTACATGGAACTGAATAGGTCACTAGAGGAGTGCAAAGAGAGTTGCAGGGTGTTTGCTGTAGTGTATAGACACGGACTGGGGAATTAAAGGTGTGAAAGACAAATGTGTAGGTGGTTAGAGGACAGCATGCATATTAGAAAGGTGTTTGAAGTAGTCTACGTGCTAAGACCTGAGTCATTGCATGAGTACTTGAGTACTGACTGAATGATTAGAATATTGCAAAGAAACTGCCTGGGTGAATTTATAAGTGGTTAGGTTTTGGCACAATGAATTCATTAGTACATGGTACTGAATGGGTCACTAGAGGAGTGCAAAGAAAGTGGCAGGGTGTTTGCTGTACTATATGGACACTAACTGTGTGTAGGTGGTTACAGGACTGCCTACAAACTAGATAGGTGTTTAAAGCAGTCTATGTGCTAAGGCCTAAGTCATTTCATAAATACTTGAGTACTGACTGAATGATTAGAATACTGCAAATAAACTGCCTGGATGAATTTATAAGTGGTTGGGTTATGGTGCAGTGAATGGATTAGTACATGCTGCTGAATGGGTCACTAGAGGAGTGCAAAGGGAGTGACAGGATAATTCCTGGATTCTATGGACCCTGACTGGGGAATTGAATGTGTGAAAGACAAATGTGTAGGTGATTTGAGGACTGTATGCATAGTGGATAGGTGTTTGAAGCAGTCTATATGTTAAGGCCTGAGTCCTTGCAAAAGTACTTGGGTACTGACTAAATGATTAGAATACTGCAAGGAAACTGCCTGGGTGAATTTATAAATTGGTAGGTTGTGGCACAGTGAATGGACTAGTACATGGTGTTTAATGGGCTACTAGAGGAGTGCAAAGGGAGTGGCAGGGCGTTTGATGTAGTGTATGGACACTGAGTGGGGAATTGAATATGTAAAAAACAAATGTGTAGGTGGTTAGAGGACTGCATGCATAGTGGATAAGTGTTTGAAGCAGTCTATGTGCTAAGGCCTGAGTCATTGAATGAGTACTTGAAGAATTACTGAATGATTAGAATACTACAAAGAAACTGCCTGGATGAATTTATAAGTCGTTGGGTATGGCGCAGTGAATGGATTAGTACATGGTTCTGAATGGGTCACTAAAGGAGTGCAAAGGGAGTGGCAGGATGTTTCCTGGAATGTATGGACACTGACTGGGAATTGAAGGTGTGAAAGACAAATGTGTAGGTGGTTAGAGGACTGAATGCAAAGTGGGTAGGTGTTTGAAGCAGTCTATATGGTAAGGCCTGAGTCATTGCATGAGTACTTGGGTACTGAGTGAATGATTAGAATGCTGCTAGAAACTGCCTGGGTGAATTTATAAGTTGTTAGGTTTTGGCACAATGAATGTATTAGTACATGTACTGAATGGGTTACTAGAGGAGTGCAAAGGGAGTGTCAGGATGTTTCCTGGAATCTATGGACACTGACTGGGGAATTGAAGGTGTTGAAAGACAAATGTGTACGTGGTAAGAGGACTGCAGGCATAGTGGATAGGGGTTTGAAGCAGTCCATGTACTAAGGCCTGGCTCACTGCATGAGGACTTTGGTACTGACTGAATGATTACAGTACTGCAAGGAGAGTGCTTGGGTGAATTTATAACTGGTTGTGTTTTGGCAGAATGAATGGATTAGTACATGGTGCTGAATGGCTCACTAGAGGAGTGCAAGGGCAGTAGATGTTTAAGCAGTTATGTGTCAGGGAAGAGATGAAATAACCATGTGCTTCTGTCACAATTTTTGCAGAAGTGGACACACACTCACAGTGTGATTCTACACAAGCAAAACTGTTCCCTGGACTTTAGCAGGAGAAACACACTAGTCTGGAAGGGGCAAGGTGACTGCATACATTGTACACATTTCACTACTGCACTCTACTGCGAATGCAGGACTCATTCTGTGAATGCATAAGCAATCACTGGGTTGTAATACTACTAAAATTTCGTATCAGGACAGCTTTTTTAAGCACTTATGTGACATAAAGTAACCACATGCTTCTGTCACAATGGTTGCAGAAATGGACACAGACTCACAGTATTATTCTAGACAAGCATGACTATTCCCTGGGCTTTCGCAGGATAAACTCACTAGTCTAAAAGGGGTAAGGTGATTGCACACATTTCACTACTGCACTCTACTTTGAATACCTGACTCATTCTGCAAATGCATAAATAATCACTGGGTTCAAATACTACTGAAATTTGACAACAGAACAGATTTTTAAGCACTTATGTGTGTGTGAAGACATGAAGTAACCACATGCTTCTGTCACAATGGTTGCAGAAGTGGACACAGACTCACAGTGTGGTTCTAGACAATGAAGACTATTCCCTGGACGTTAGCAGAAGAAACTCACTAGTCTGAAAGGGGTAAGGTGACTGCATACATTCTACACATTTGACTCCTGCACTCTAGTGTGAATGTCTGACTCATTCTGTGAATGCATAAGCAATGACTGAGTTCAAACACTACTGAAATTTGACAACAGTACAGATTTTTAAGCACTTATGTGTTGGCAAAGACATGAAGTAACCACATGCTTCTGCCACAATGGTTGCATAAATACACACAGACTCAGGGTGTGATTCTAGACAAACAATACTATTCCCAGGACTTTAGTAGGAGAAACTCACTAGTCTGCTAGGGGTAAGGTGACTGTATACATTCTATACATTTCACTACTGCACTGCTAGTGTGAATGCCTGACTCATTCTGTGAATGCATAAGTAATTACTTAGTTCTAATAATACTGACATTTGACAACAGGATAGCTTTTTAAGCACGTATGTCTCGGCAAAGACATGAAGAAACTACATGCTTCTGCCACAATGATTGCGCATGTACACACAGACTCACAGTGTGATTCTAGACAACCAAGACTATTCCCTGGACTTTACCAGGACAAGCACAGTACTTTAATTAAAAACAAAGGCACCACATACAACACCTCACAAATTAATAACTCACCTTTCAAATTGATTAGTAGATTAAGAAGTATCTGAATCACACACCAGATTTTCTTATACTAAATGTCTGTAGTACGCTTCTCTTAGCAAAACCAAAATTGGCAAACTTTCCCTCTCATTCTGCACATATATACATGTAAATATCAAATCACATTGCTTCCCACAATAATTCAAAAGCTAACACACATTTATATTGGTTACACATTTCAACTCTTTCCAATTGACATAACTTTCAACCCTACCCCACTCTGCTTAATGCTCGTTACCATAGTAACAGTTTACAGAACACTCAACTGAACACACAGGTCACAAGTTCAGCACACAATGTTGCAAATCCAAAGGCAAATGTGCTAGAATTTTCGAAATATCAGCTTATCCTATGTAATGTTCCTTTCAAACAGTTTTCATTAACCAATAAGAAACATGCTTTTAAAACAAAGAAACATGCACCCTATTTCTCAGTCTATAATGTTCTCAAACAGCCAATCATATCTCTTTTTTTTTTAAACTACATCTTATCCACCATTTTAGAAAATTCTTAGTTTTCAAATTGCCCATTTCACAGACAGACACCTTCTGAGTGCATCCAGACTTCCCTTCAAGATGCTTAGAGTGTGGATTGTACAGGACATAGCTATATTTTCTGGAGCCAAAGGTTTGTCGAAAACAGAGGCATTGACAAAGACCTATATTTGCCAAATGTAGACATTAAATGGATTGAACGGATAGGATTACAGTGGCACCAATTGATGCCACTTGATAAATCCTTTTTGCATCTCCAACACCCTGACCTCATAATTGTGTACTGTGGTGGCAATGACCTAGGCACTTTGACTGGGGTAGGTCTGGAAATGCTTATGAAGGACACCTATGGAGAATTGATGTCACTTTTCCCACAAACTGCCTTTGTCTATTCTAACTTATGCCAAAGACAGAAATGGAACTGGTCCAATCAATTTTTTTCACAGATTGAGAAAGCTAGGAAACATGTCAATACAGCTGTTTCTGCTAATCCCTGAGATTATAGGTTGGAGTCCATTTACCACAACAATTTGCGTTTTAATATGTATGGTATCTATAGAAGAGATGGTGTACATTTTACAGATGAGGGTAACAGAGTCTTCCTCATCAACTTTAGACTCTGCATAGGTACTTACTTATAGGTACCAAAATCTCTCAATAAACACAAGGGCTCTTTTTAGAGCCACCTAAGATCTAAACACATAAGCTTGATGTATATTTAAAGAATATTACATGTTTTTCTGCTTGGAGTCACGCACCCAGCGTGTTTTGGAGTCCTGCACCCAATGTGTTCATACCAGGCGGCCGCGCTGGGAGTCGCGCACCCAAGGCATTCACGCGAGGGGGCCGCGCTGAGCGCCGCATTGTGTGCGCGGCTCCTAATTTTACCATAACCTTTTTTAGCACCTAAAACTAATTTCTAATTTCCCCTGGGACCCATCCCCCGGGGCCTATACACAATGTTGGGGACTGTGGGGGGAGCCCCAATACCCCCACAGTCCCGCCGGCTCCCCACGTCCTTCGGGAGCCGGCATTGCTTTTCCACATGGGGAGCTGCTAACATGCAGCTCCCCATGTGGAAAAGCAATCTGCTTTGCTTCATTGAAGCGAGAGCAGGTTTCCCTACTCTCTCTTCAATGAAGCAAAGCAGTTTGCAATGACAGGGGTGGAGCTGCAAGGCTCCCGCCCTGTCATTGCAAACAGCAGTGTCCCGGGATGGACACCCCGGGACACTGCAGGAGCCGGCCTTGGGGGGCGGTGGTCACCAGGGCCATGACAGGCTCCAGCAGGGGGGGGCCGCGCGGCCCCCCTCTCACCAATAACAAAGCCCGCAGGGTAGTGACCCCCGGGGCTTGGTGGTCTGTCACGGACCCCCCAATTATAATACTTAGTGCCCCGGGGAGGTGGAAGTCCCCGGGGTGTGTGCGGTGGCTCAAACCGCCACGCAGGTTTATTATTATTTTTTTTTTAAAAGCCATTTGAGATGTCATCAGTGATGTCATGAGTGATGTCACTGACCATGTCTGATTATGTCATGAGTAATGTACTATGTGACGTCATCAGCAGTGCATTGCGGTTGCGTGAGTTATAGTTAGCTGAACTAACTATAACGGGGGAATTTCAAAGATTTTGTATGAGTGAAATGTCCAGCTAACTATAACATGTGTGAAACCTATGGTTTTTTCAGTGAATTTGCAAGGTTTTTTAAATGCTAATTCTTAACTGTAACGTGTGTGAAACCTATGGTGTTTTCAGTGAAATTGCAAGGTTTTTTAAATGCTAATTCCTAACTATGACGTGTGTGAAACATATGGTTTTTTCAGTGAATTTCTAAGGTTTTTTTCAATGCTAATTCCTAACTATAACGTGTGTGAAATCTATGGTTTTTTTGGTGATTTTACACTTTTTTTAAATGCTAATTCCTAACTATAACGTGTGTGAAACTTATGGTTTTTTTCCAGTGAATTTCTAAGGTTTTTTCAATGCTAATTCCTAACTATAACTTGTGTGAAAGCTATGGTTTTTAAAGTGAATTTCAAAGGTTTTTAAAATGCTAATTTCTGTATCAATTTTTATATATATATATATTTTTTTTTAAAACCTTTATTGTACAATGAAGCTCACAAATACGGGCCCACAACCCACCAGGGCTGGCCACCACATGGTAGAAAACAGAATAACCGAAAATAAGTTCTTTACAGGATACGATATCAGGAGCATAGATAAAACAATAAAAGACATCGAGCAATCAGAAAGAACAGGATAATAAAAGGTTAATTTTCTAATGCGGGGCGGGGTACAGAAGAACAACGGGCCGTGTAGGAAACAACCAGGGAGGAGGGGCCGCGGCAAGCCGCCATCTTAGGAACACAGAATGAAAAAGAAGCCATACAAACATCGCTATCCAAAATAGAAACAAATTCGGAACATAAGGAAACGAGAATGGCAATAATCAAACCGCGCCCATCCGTAACCGCCCCCACCCAAAGTGAGGAGGCATGACCAAAGGGCCCGCAGTGTAAAAACAATACGAAACGCACCCCGACAGAAACAAAAGGACCCTCATAAAGGAGGAAAAAGGGGGAGGGAGAAAAAGGGATAAAAGAAGGGACCCCTACCAGACAATGCACCCCCAGGAGATAAAACAGGATAATAGAATCCGGCAGCAACGTATCAGAAATCGATACCGAATAACCCAGCGAGCCACAATCAGACACCCACCGGATTACAAAAGTCACAGAAACTCCCCAGGGGGACACAGGAGGAGACGGAGTCCCGAAAAAGTGAACACACAAGAGCCATAGAACAAAAAGGGGAAAATAAGGGAGGAAAAAGACCCCCCAATCCAGACAGACCCCCCCAACCCACCCCGAAAGCCCACCCTGCACCCCTGCAGAAGGCTATGGCCTACCCCCCGGCAGCGTGCCTGTCGCCCTAAATAGAACCCGAAATATAGCGGAGCAAAGTGAAGTCGGAATCAAAAGACAAAAATGGGAGGGGAGGGAAGGGAACAGGGGATGGGAGACACACACACACACATATACGGGGGAGGGCCGGGAGACAGAAGTAAACGTACCCCATCATCCGCCTGAATGAAGAACCAGGTACCCGGGAAGCCAAAAATCATCGGGTAAAGTCCAGGAGCACTAGCCAGTCATACATAACCATACCGGGACATGTCGACCCTCCAAATCAGTGCAAGACTACCGCACACAGACTCCAGCATACATCAGCCCTGTCCTTGTTTGTCCAAAGTGGAAACTTCCCGATCCAGCGAGGACCAGGCCACGAAGAACAGGAGACAGACAGCAGGAAGATCCGACGGCAGTCCTGAAAAGGAACGGGAAATGAGACACGGAAGATCCAGGAAAGTCACTAAGTGGAGCAAACGATGCAGGCACAAGTCCAAGGATATGTCCAGAGAAACCGACCCATCTGGGCCAGAACAGGAGACATCGCCGGGCAGCGGCGGCCGAAAGGAAGCGGGAGAGTCATGAAGGTATGGCCAAACAAAATCCAGCACCCGGGCCCGAGAAAAAGGAGAGAGCGCAGGAGGAGGAGGCGCCATTAAGTCCCACACATCCGCAGACGCGGTCGTGACCGGAGCCAATCCCGCCAGGATAATTCCAGCCGCACCCCGCGGCGGCGAAGTCGCAGTCAGCCGTGGGGGCCCCAGAGGCCCGTCGTGAGGAACCACCTCCGAAGCCATAGCAGGCGCGGTTGCACAGAGTCGCCAGGAGAGCAAGGCGTCCAGGATCTCATTAAGTGTAGAAAAACCTCTACAGTGTCCGGCACCCGGGCAATGCGGCGGGCCCCCAGCGCTCGCCCAGGCCCGGCCAGGACACCCGGGGCCGGTTGCCATTTTGAGAGTTCAACAAGGCCGCTCGGTCGACTAACTCCGCCGGGGCGGCAGCAAGGCAAGTGAAGTCCCGCCGACCGGCAACAGAGCACCCCAGGCAGGAAGGAGGGCCACCAGAAGAAAGGGGTGCGCCGGCCGCCCAACGCCGCCGGTCCTGTTCTCCGAGCCCGGGCGGTAAAATCAAAATGGCCGGACCGGAGAACAATGGGAGAGCAAGCCGGACACACAAGGAGCTCCGACAGCGAAAGGCAGCGCCTCCAAATAGGTCTCCCTCCAACGGGATGCGGCCAGTAAGGACCTCCGGCCCACACGAACAACGGCCTTCCGACCACCTCCACAGCGCCCCGAAGGGGAGATCCGCAGGCTCCGTCCGGCCCGGGAGCCGGGAAGAAGATCCAGGCCAGTCCGCCCTCCACTCCCCAAGACAATCGGGGAGGCACTGCACCGGAACCACGGCAGCCAGGACAACCGGAGCAAGAGGTAAGTGCCTGCAGAGCGTTGTACCACCAGCACACAGCAAAAGGGGCTTCCCGGGGCAGGATAACAACAGGATAAATGTGAAAACTCAGGCGGGCGAACGGAGCCGAGCTAAAGCGCGGCCATCACGGTCGCGAGCTAGGCTCCTCAATTTTTATATTTTTAATATATTTATCTTTCCACAAACTGCCTTTGTATATTGTAATACAATGACTGTATCCTGTAATATGCAATGGCACTGCTAGTTTTAATGATTTGGAAAAAGTTGAACAGTATAGTCTACATCTTCAGTCAACATATAAACACTCAAATTTGTTATTGAACTTTTTTTTGTTGTTTTTTTTCCAACCTGCGTGCAACGTGAGCGCACCTTGTGATTTTTTTTTTTAAATGTTTTTTTTTGTTCTTCGGGGTCCTTCAGGGACCCCCTGAGAAGGCCTATGGGATCAGGGAGTCTCCAGCCTGCCCCCTTTTCACGTTCTCCACTTTTGTTTTTGAATCACTTCTGCCTCGAGGGTGCGTGCAATGTGAGCGCACCTAACGGTTTGAAAAAAATAAAATGTTTTTTTTGCCCTTCAGGGTCATTCAGGACCCCTTGAGAAGGCCTAGGGGGTCAGGGAGTCTCTACCCTGCCCTCTTTTCACGTTCTCCACTATTGTTTTTGACTCACTTCTACCTCGAGGGTGCATGCCCCATGAGAAGGCCTAGGGGGTCAGGCAGTCTCTACCCTGCCTCCTTTTCACGTTTTTAAAAGCATTTACGAAAATCGGGTATAACGTCATTCTTATGCGACGGTCGCGCAACGTGCTCGCTCCCGTGTGCGCACCCTTAAAGTCATGTGACTTGAAAACAAAGTCATGTGACTTGAAAACAACACTTTTGATTGGTTCATAATAGTTTCTTTTCAAAATCTTCAAACACCCCACCCACTTCCCTCACTATCTCTTCCACTTTGCTGGGAGAAACATTTGAAGAGATATCATCGTGCTCAAAACCATTTTTACAATGGCAGAACAGCACCAACACCAGTCTTCTTCAGATAGTGATATGGAGAACTATCTTCCTGAACAACCTAAGGAGAAAAAGACCAAAGACTCTTTCATTTGGAAATTTTTTTCATTTCCAGAAGGACAAAAAAAGGTAAATGACCCAAAGGTGACGTGCAACATTCGTGGCTCCGTTCCGTCCAGAGGTGATCCGAAGAAGCATTATTCTTTTAGTATACACACTATGATGCGTCATGTGAAGAATGTCCACCCAAATAACTATCCTCGGGCATCCACTCAGCATTTGAGGGACAATCCTACAGCTGCTGTCCCCAGTACGTCTACATCGGCAGCATCTCCATCGACAAGAGCTCTTGACATCCTGCCGGATTTTGCGAACGTCCACATAAGATGCAACTTCTGTAATGAGATCTTGTGCTATGGAGAGCAGAGTGTAGACTTGATTGAGGCAAGGATTAGGCAGCACACAGGCCCCCACACTTAATTTTTTTCTTTTATTATTTTTGTTCCTGTTGAACAGTTTTTCGTTACCTGTTTATGTTTTTTGTTACAAAAAAGCAAAAAAAATATAACATTGTTCCAAAAAAAAAAATGTAAACAAAAAAAGACAAAAAAAACAGTTCTTGTAAGAACTAACTTCACTTCTCCAAGAAGAGCTATATCTCTTATATACTGTGTCATACTTTTTTTGAATGAATGTGTAGTGTATAAATGAATGACTGAAATGACTGAGTGAAGGGGAGGAAGGGACTGAGGGAATGAGTGAGGAAAAGGTAGTATGGTGAGTGAGGAAAGGGGAGTCAAAGAGTGACTGAAACAAGGGGACTAAGGGTAGGGGAGTGAGGAAAGGGGAGTGAAAGAGTAAGGGAAGGGAAGTAAGGAAAGAAAAGTGAGGGAGGGGGAGAGAGAAAAGGGGAGCAGGGGACAGAGACAGGGAAGGGAAGGAAGAGACGGGGAGGGAGAAGTAGAGCAGAGTAAAGGGAGTGAAGGTAAGAGAAGTGGAGTGACGGTGAGGGAAGGGGTATGAGGATGAGAAAAGGGGGGTAAGGGAAATTGAGAGATGGGGAGTGAGGGAGAGAGAAGTGGAGTGAGGGGATGGAGGGAGTTAGAAAAGGGGAGTGAGAGAAGGGGAGTAAAGAATGGAGTGAGAGAAGGAGAGCGAGGGGGAGTGAGGAAAAGGGAACGGGAAAGTGAAGGGGTGAGAAATACAGACAGGAGGAAGTGGAGTGAGGGAAGGGGAGTGACGGTGAGTGAAGGGCAGTGACAGTTAGGGAAGGGGTATGAGGGTGAGGGAAGGGGAATGAGGGAGAAGGAAGAAAATTAAGAGAGAGGGAAAGTGAGTGAGGGAGAGAGGAGGAGTGATAGAAAGAGAAAGGAAAGAAGATTAAGGGTAAAGGAGAGAGAGGGAGAGAGTGAGAGAGAGGGAGAGCAAGGAACCGAGAAGGAGTGAGGCAGTTAGAGTGAGTGAGACAGAGGGAGACAGGGAGAGAAACATGGATAAAAAAAGTGGGGAGGGAGTGAACGAAGGGGAGTAAGAGAGATGAAGTGAGGGAGTGAGGAAAGAGGAGTAAAGGAAGGACAGTGAGGGAAGGGGACTGAGAGAAGGAGAGCGAAGGGGAGTGAGGAAAAGGGAGCGGGAAAGTGAAGGGGTGAGAAATACAGATAGGATGAAGTACAGAGGGGGAAAGGGAGTGACGGTGAGTGAAGGGCAGTGACAGTTATGGAAGGAGTATGAGGTTGAGGGAAGATGAATGAGGAAGAAGGAACAAAATTAAGAGAGAGGGAAAATGAGTGAGGAAGAGAGGAGGAGTGATAGAAAGAGAGAGAAAAGGAGTTTAAGGGTAAGGGAGAGAGAGGGACAGAGTGAGAGAGAGGGAGAGCAAGGAACTGAGAAGGAGTGAGGCAGTTAGAGTGAGGGAGACAGAGGGAGACAGGGAGAGAAAAATGGATGAAAAAAAAGTGAGGGAAGGAATAAACGAAGGGGAGTAGGTGAGATGGAGTAAGGGAGTGAGGAAAGAGGAGTGAAGGAAGGGGAGCAGGTGAAAGGGAATGGGAGTGATGCACAGAGAGGAGAATATGAAGTAGGAGAAGAGGAGTGAGATTGAGTGAAGGGCAGTGACTGTGAGGGAAAAAGAAGCATATTAAGATAGAGGAAAAAGTAGTGAGCGAGAGAGAAGAATTTATGGAAAGAGAGAGGAAAGAAAAGGAAGATTGGTGGTGAGAGAGGGAGACAGTGAGAGAGAGAAAGAGAGGGAGATTGAGGGACTGTGAGGGAGTGAGGCAGTTATAGTGACTGAGACAGAGGAAGAGACTTAGGGCCATATGTATCAAGCCGTTTTTGAATCGCAAAGGCCGATATTCGCAGAATTTCGGCCTTTGCGAATCGCAAACGGCCTTTTTGCATGTGTTGGTATGTATGTAATATTCGCAAAATAAGGAATATCAAATATTTGCGATTCCTTATTTTGCCATAGCATTTAAGGAATCGCAATTTTGCGATTCCTTAAATGCTATGTATGTACCATTTTTGGGTTGCGAATTATGGTTAAGAATTTGCAAATTACCACCAACTTGTAGTTGATGGTAACTTGCGAATTCTTCAAAAAATGCACAATGTGGCATTTTTGAATGTGGCATGTGATGCACACACATGCCCATAGGGCATGTATGTGCGCCATATGCACACACATGTACATTTCAGGGGTGCAGCAGGGTGTCTTTGAGACACCCCTGCACCCTTGAAATAATTCTCAAATTGCGATTAGCAAATTGCGAATTCACAATTTGAGAATTATTTCACAATCATTCCTATGGGCCTCCTGGCCCATAGGAATGCATTGGAAATTATTCTTTAATTGCGAATTCGCAAATAAGGAAGATTAAGGAATCGCTAAAATATAGCGATTTTCTTCATACATACCATTTTGCAATTCCTAAATAGCGATTCCTTTAAAATCGCTATTTAGGAATCGCAAAATAGTTTGTTGATACATATGGCCCTTAGAGACGGATGGAGGAAAGGGGAGTGAGGGAGGGAATAAAGGAAGGGGAGTGAGCAAAAGGAAGTGAGGGAATAAGAGAAGGGGAGTGACTGAAAGTGAGTGAGGGATGGTGTGAAGGAAACAGAGTGAGGGGGGAGAGAGAAAAGAGTGAGGGATAGAGCAAAAGAAGGGTAGTGATGGAGGAAGAAAGAAAAGAGAAGTGAGGGACACAGAGAGGAAAGAGGGAGCAGGAGATGGTAAGTGAGGGTGAGGGAAGGGTACTGATGGTGAGAGAAGGAGTGTAAAGGTGAATTAAGCGGAGTAAAGAGAGTGAGGGAAGGGGAGTAAGATGAGCAAAGGAAGTGGAGTAAGAGGCAGAGTGAAGAAAGTCAAAAAGGGAAAGAGAAGTAAGAGAGTGATGAGAAAGTATTTTTTGTTTGTCATACTCACCGAATAAGTAATGAAAAGTTAATAAAATATTTTTTATAAATATAATATCTGTGGAAGAGAAGAAAACATTGAGTTATAATATATATTTCACAATACAAAATCATTTGTACAATATGTTATCTATTTAATTTTGCTGTTTTCAGAATATATTGAATTTCATTGAAAACAGTGAGTTAAATAGTACTCATCATATAACACCGGGCAAAAAAAGACAATCAATAAACCCATTCAACATTTTTCATTAAGCATGTAAAAATTTGAAAAAAACATATCTTAAATGCTTTTTTTCGAACAGCAATTTGTTACGTAAGTATGGGATATCACCAACAATCACAAGGTAACAAAACATTATTACTTCTTTTTTATACACTCTAAATAAAGTTATGTACAAACATAGTATGTGTGAAATCCTTAGTTTGGAAGATACTTAATAGTACTCTTAAGGGTCTGTTTCCCAACCTTCTGAATCAAAAGCACCAACATCTTTTGTACCATCTAACAATGGTTATACCTCCACCCGATGCTATTTATCATGTACATAGAACCTTAAATAACTAGCATGCTATCAGAACCTCAACATCATCAGGAATGCCGATCACACTCTGCTCATCCTTTATCTTACCATGGACCTGTATATCCTAATGACCCCCTTAGTTTGGAAGTTACTTAATAGTTCTCTTAAGCGTCCGTTTCCCGACCTTCTGAAACAAAAGCACCCACATCCTTTGGACCATCTAACAATGATTATACCTCCACTCGATGCTATTTATCATGAACATAGAACCTTAAACTAATAGCATGCTATCAGAACCTCAACATCATCAGGAATGCCGATCACACTCTGCTCATCCTTTATCTTACCATGGAGCTGTAGATCAGTAAACGAAACCTCTACAAGGGAATAAAACATGTCACCAACATCTCCAACAACTACAACAAATTTAAAACACCTCTGCCTCACTGATGATCAACATCTCCTGTGATAGCCACATTACCCACTATCTGATACACTTACACTACCTCTACGTCAACTACAAGAATTTTTTGAACCTCATCACCCTCTCTCACAAAGTACTTTTCAACACTAGACTACCCTTTCTTAACAGCAGTAATTTTCCCAGGCCAATTATTTTCCCTAAAATTTGGGTTGTAAAAACACTAGGTAAGAACTTGGTAAGTCATAAGGCAAACGTTGTTTAAAGATCAATTGAGTATCATTACAATTAGTCCAGCCTTTTGTATATTTTAAATAAGCTGTGTAATGTCCTGATGTTGTAGAAGGACCATCGTGGAAAATAATTGCTACAGTTACAAAAGTTCTTCCTGATATTGATAGTTGAGAAGCCACAATTTTTTTATATAAAAGTGGTCAGTTTTCTTCCATCAGGTCTGCATCTTTGCAGCATTAAAATTACATAATGTCCATATCTTTGTATACATTGGGTACAGACCATGTTTTGATTTGCTTCTCTAACTAGGGGGTCCCTAGGGGGTCCCTGAGGAGGAGGGAACGTCCGCATGGGCTGCGGCATTCCCTCCGAGCTGATTAGGATGTGACCGCCAGGGTGGCGGTCACATCCTCTATCTTTAACATTGCGGCGGGTGCAGCTTCAAGCTGCAATGTTAAAAATGCATGCCACGCATTTGCATGCACAAAGCGGCAGGCACGGGGCGGTGCCTGCCGCTTTGTGCACGCAAATGCAGGGGGGTACCATTGGTACCCCCCATGTGCACCCCTCACCCCCCTTCACCCAGGGGGCCCGCAACGGGCCCCCGAAGTGAAACTCCGTATGCTCTTCCACGGCGGAAAATCCACCGCGGAAAAGCATGTCAATCACACCATCCTAATATGGCTGGTGGTGTCTGATAGACACCGCCAGCCATGTTAGAGCCTTTCCGCCGCGGTCGGAAGGCTGACGCGGCGGAAAGGCTGCGGACGGAATCCCAGACCCACCGCCTTCCTAATATGGCAGTGGGTTTTTTGATGCTCCGCAGCGGTATTTCCGCATCCTCCAGGCCGGCGGTGGCTTCCGCCGGCCCGGAGGATGCGGAAAAACCGCTATCATAATCGGCCCCAAGATTATTAAAAGACACTGATTTGCAGTCTGGTAAAGTCAAATATATAAATTTTTCAGTGTCTATTGCAGTACTACTTGAAAACGAACAATTGTCACAGTCATGTTGCCATTGATAAGAAAGGCCAAAAAGATTTTCAATATCTATACCTTCATCTTGCAATACAACAAGCATATACATTAGACATTCCTGACAATCTTGCTGAATATTCTGTGAAAATTGATTTAAACCAGAAAATATGTCTAAAACATTTTGAATATCAGAAACACTTTCTATTTTAGTTTTATCACTACTACATTTCTCAAACACAGAATTCAACAAACAACCAAACCTTTTGTCCCGATTTTCAACAATTTGTTGTAGTAAAGTTTAAAAAAAAAAAAATAATTAACCACTACATTAGCATAGCAGTTGACACCAGAACTGTTTTCAAACTGAAAACCAACAACCTCTTCAATAGAATCCTTTTTCTTTTTGCTTACTATCACTGGTTCATCTAGTTTTTTTCTTTTCTCTGCAACCTCGCTACAATTTTTCTCATATCTTCTTTTTCGACTTACCACACGCTTTTCAAATACTGGATATTGAGGTAAATTGGGAGCATGTTCTCTTCTTAACCTATTATACTCTTTTACACAATTTACAGCTGCACTAATCTTTGTGTCATCAAAATCAATCAGGTATAATCCAGCCAAAGTTCTGACTCGATATCCCCTACCCTCTTTAAACACAGTACTTCCAATATTCACCAAAGCACTATCTACACTTAAACCTTGAGATTTATGAATAGTCACCGCATATGCCAAACAAACAGGAAACTGTTTTCAGTGGACATATACATCTTTTACAAGCAAAAATCGAGCTGAACAACGACTCAATTGTTGTACTTCTTCAATTTCATCAAATTTGAATTTCAAAAATTCAATGTCATCTCTATTTGGGTAATTCACAAAATCAACAACATTACCCATTGCTCCATTTACTAAACCTCTTTTCACATGTAAATGACGTCGTAAAATTATCCGACAATTTATACATGCATATAGATTCTTTTCTAAACCAGCAGTTTTAGACATTGATTTTTCAAAAGAATCCAATTTTGATTTCAACTTTTCTGACAAAATAATAGTAGCTCCTTCATGCTCTATTCTATCAATAGCTTCCAGTTTCATAATTTCTTGATTTTCTAACTTTAGCATTTTTTCATTGAGTATTGAACATTCTTGCAGAGTTGGCATCAAGCATATCACTGATTTCTTTTCTACAATTATTCTATATATATTTTCTGGGAGAATATTTTCGTTGGGAAACAAATTTGTAAGTAATCGTGCCTGTAAAGCTTCTTTGCCGTGTTCACACACTTTTTCAATTCTTATATCTTCAAGAATACTTTTATAATCAGCGTCCTTTGCCTGTCGCATATTTGTAATGAGTTCTGAATATTCGAAATATGACCAAATATTAACATTTCCAATGCTTCCCAGGCACTTTCTGGTGTCTTCATGTGTAACTGTTTTTTAATACTGGCTGTCCTTTCACAGGAGTTAGTTGTAGTAGATCTCCAAAAACTATGACGTATTTGCCTCCAAATAACACATCATACTTTGTTTTAAGGATTTGTTGCATTCTTAAATGCACAAAGGCAAGCATTAAATTTGATACCATGCTTACCTCATCAATAATGAGAAGTTTCATTTTTTTCAAGACTCTAGAAACTTCACAACAAGCTTCTCCAGATAGCTTGTGGTATTCCAATTTATTTTCATGCTCTACTGGCAGCATCAATAAACAATGTAAAGTAATCCCTTTAATGTTATGAGTTGCCAACCCAGTTGGAGCAGTAACAACACAAGAGAGTGACGACTCAGTTCTTTTCTTTAGATAAGTTGCAATTCCTTTAATTAGAAAACTTTTTCCAGTTCCTGCTTCTCCACTCATGTACAGTCGGACAGGTTTAAATGACGTACACGAGCACTCTTTTTTCTCATGATATAAACCATGCTCAATCTGTTCTGTCACTTGATCATATATTTGTTTTCGCTCAACATTTAGTTGTTTTTCCAATTCTTCTAAGTTTATTACATCCTCTTGAGCTTGTTGCATTGCTCTTTACATCTCATCCATGGCAGTTGCTGCTTCATTTGGGATAATTGGTTCTCCTAGTGGATCCTGACGCAATGAAGCAGAACTTTGACTGTCTTGAGAACTCTCTCTAGCAATCTCTGCTGCAATTGTAGCTTATTGCTGTATTTCGTTGTTCATCATTTTCAGATAATTAGTAAAAACAGAACATTCTATAGTATTTTTAGTTGCGTTGAATGAATCTTCATAACTGTCAAAATCTCAAAGTAGTTCCAGTTCTGTTAGCCATGGTTTAAAGAGTTGCAAAAGAGCTAAATAGTAAAATTCCCTTTTGTCAGCAGTTTCACAACTCAGTTTTCGGTGATTAACCAAATGTCCTTTCCTTTGTTTCACTAAACAACCTTCAGATCCAATCACAGCATATACTCCCTTATTGATATCTTCTGTAATATTCCTCTTAAAAGTATAGCTTTGCAGTACTTCATAGAGAAAAAACGTTCTCAACATGATTACTTCTATTTGGATAATTTGTATCCAACATATTTGTCTTCAAAATATCTGTACTGTCTGGTTCTCTCTCTGCTAAATACTCAATTTCTTGTACAGATTTCAAAACTCGGTTTCGTGTTCTTGCAAGACCTAAACTCACCCAAATGATTGTTCTAGATTTGGAGTATAGACTTGCAGATGATAAACGATCTGAACATTCATGTGCTCCGATTTCTTGATGAGACATCATCTTCAAACTGTAGCTGTACAATTTCTTACTTAGGCTCTTTTCATGAGAAATTTCTTCCCACATTTCCTTTAGTTTCGTCTTTTCAGATTTAGTAATGTAAGACGTTACATATCGAGCCACAGCAATGGAGTTGTCTGCAACATATTGAATATTCATGTTAGCATTCCACATGGACAAAATGACTGGGTTATAGTCATTTATGTATTTTGACTCTTCACTTCTTCTCAAATGGTATGTATTTTTTGGAGATTTTCTAGTGATGGTATGAATCATAGCTGACATAAAACTGTTCACTCTTCCTTTGGATATTACAGGCCTTGGAAATCCAAAACGACATTTGGTATAAAACTTTTCCTTAGACTTATACTTTCATCAATAGTATTTTCCACATCGATGACTTTGGAATCGTAAGACTTGTTGCCTTAAGTCCTTATCTTGTGTACTTTAGGGTATATCACATGAAGCATATTCTTTAATAAAAGACAAAGCAGTATTATCGAAATCAATTCCAAATGTGGGTGCATCCTTGATCCAAATCACCATATTTATATGAGGAGCACCTCTAGCTTGATACTATTTTCTCCAAAAGAAATCCACAACTTCTCCAAGAGGAGGATTCTTTTTATTGCAGATAAAAGACATCATAGCTTCAAATCCATGACTGAAATATCTGCATACATTAACAGGATTCAAAGAGCACAATTCTCCAGGTGTCTTGTATTCAATATTTTTCACATTCTAATTTGCCTCTCGAAGAAATTCAAGTAAATCATCCCAAGTGTATTCAGCACAGCTTAGGGTAAGGAACCATATAGGAGTTCCTAAGTTCCTTAGCATACATTTAAGTTCTCCATGACGACGGTACCAATACTCATTAGTACTACGTTGACATGCCATGAAATGAATCAGCTGAGATTCTTAAAGATCATCTCTCTGATGTACTTTATCCAGAAATTCCTTTGCTGAAACATTTTGAAGATGTACTCCTGTTTTCAATATGTGGTTAACTGCATATGAAAGTCCAAACAAGTCACTCTCAAACAAAAGGTGAAATATATATGGGCTACATTGTCGAAATCTTGGATCTTCTACATACAATCTTGTTGTCCGATATTTAGATGCAGGAATCTGCACTGATCGTTCATCATATCGTCCACCATTTCCTGTTGGAAACAATTCTTAAGTTGTTGGTATTTTTCGTTGATTTTCTTGTGACAATATGCCGCAAAGATGACATCAAATTGTTCACTCTTCCTTTTGATAATACTGGACGTGGAAATGCAAACCGACATTTTGTGTAGAACTTATCCTTAGATTTGTACTTTCAACGACAGTATTTTACACAACGATGGGTTTGAAACCGTAAGACTTGATGTCTTAAATTTTTTCTACTGTACTTTTGGGTACAGCACATGTAGAATATTGTTCAATAAAACTCATCACTGTGTCATCTGAATCTGATCCAAATTTGGGGGCATCTTTGATCCATAGCAGCCTATGTATGTGAGGAGCACCTCTTGCTTGATACTCCTTTCTCCAAAAGAAATCCAGAACCTCTCCAAGAGGAGGATTTTTTTTGTTTGTGATAAAAGACATCATAGCTTCAAATCTATGATTGAAATACCTGCATACATTAACTGGATCCAAGGAGCACAGTTCTCCAGGTGTGTTGTATTCTATATTTTCTATGTTAGCATTTGTCTCTCGAAGAAATTGAAGTAAATCTTCCCAAGCATACTCTGCACAGCTTAGAGTAAGGAACTATGTAGGAGTTCCTAAGTTTCTTAGCATACATTTCAATTCCCCATGACGACGGTACCAATACTCATTAGTATCACGCTGACATGCCATGAGATTAATTAGCTGAGATTCCAAAACAGTATCTTTCTGTTGGACTTTATCCATAAAGTCCTTTGCCGAAGCATTTTGTAAATGTACTCCACTTTTTAGTATATGGTTCACTGCATAAGAAAGTCCAGACAAGTCACTCTCAAACAGAAGATGAAACAAATATGGAATACATTGGCGAAACCTTGGTACTTCTGCATATAATCTTGAAGTCCGGTATTCAGATGCAGGAATCTGCACAGGCCATTCATCATATCGTCCACCTTTGCCTGTTGGAAATAACTGAGGGAAGCAACGAGCTTCCAAGCATTCTTCCCATACACTAATGGGACTTCCTTTTGCTTCTTTCATTTGAAATAACTCAATAGTATTTCCCATCACTTCTTTACAGTGAAGTGGATGCACACTATAATGTTCATACATTTCTTCAGTTCTGGACACATCCACTTTTTCACTTTGTCCAGTTGGCAAATCACTCTTCTACAGTTGTTTCCTCTTCTCCTACATACACATTTTTATAGTATTGATTATTTTTTACCAAATACAAAGTTGCCTTTTTCACTTTCCTAACATCCACTAATTCTTGCCAGATTTTCTTTCAATTCGTAGGAACACCATTAACTAGAATAACTAGAGGTTCCTCTTCCACATTTTCTACCCCAATTATTTCAATATTTTTCTTTAAATTTAGAGGCAAATATACAACTCTTCCCTTTAATCCTCTCTGTAAATCTGAAGGAGGCAATTTCCCTGTTTTAGGCTCCATGCGAACAATAGCCTGAAATGGATGCACACATTGAATAAGAATAGACTCATAAGTATTTAAATCCATCAGTTCAGAAGGAATATTTACCAACTCAAGATTATTATGTACAGCTCTAGCAGGCATCTTATTCTCATCTAATTTGTTATAACAATATTTACAAATACGTTGATCAGAACCCAAATCAAAACAATTCTCTACCAACAAATACGTTGCAAATTCCTTCAAATCATTATTATTCTCCTTTTCACTTTTTAAATATAGATCAACTAACCTGGTCTGATTTTTATAATGAATTTGTCTACAACACATACAAGAAAAGTTTTGCTTTTCACCTGAAATTACCTTAAACCTTGTAAACCCTTGCCAAAATGTTCTGTACTAACATTCTGTACATTTTCTTCCACATTTCCTTCTATTAATGTATATGTTTCTGCACTGTCTTCTTTGGGACCAAAGTAACCAACCTCAATTTCTTCACAAATGTTGATCACATCTAACACAGATCCATGCAAAAGATCACTGTTTAACTGTTTTAGCTTAAGTGCTGGACTTTTGGCATAATACTACCTTCTCACTAATGTCCTCACTTGAGTATGATGCACTGCTATCATCCTGAAATGGTGAAAAACACTCTGACATACTTTTTTAGAAAGACAAACCAGAGAATGACCTTGTAATCCCGTTGTTTTCTCTCACTTTGCAAGGGTCTAATTCTTGCAGCATCCTAATCTTTTGTTTAACAGTTTTTTAATATACTTATGTAAGAAATTGCGAAAAAAAATCAATTGAATCCTGTCGTACACTACAAATACTACTACAATTCCAAGTGTACACTGGAGCCTTAGGAAGTCTCCCTAAAATGTAATCAGATAACACCTCTTCTGCATTTCTAGGAACAATTTTCTCTTTTTCAATTGGACATCCATTCCTAACCTCATAAGCTCGAACACTGGTGTCAACTGCATGCAACAAATCATTACTCTGAAAGTAACTCTCTTCATTAAAAAACGGCTCACAACTTGAACTATGTTTCCATTCTCCAGAAAAAACATTACAAAAATTAGTTCTATTAATTAGTATTTTCCACTTACTTTTGGCCTTCATAACATTGATTGGCTTATCTAGTGTTTCGAATTCTAATGATTACTAAAATAAACATTTTATTTTTTAATTCAAAAGTCTTCTCAACAATATTTTCAATTATTTTTTCTTATAAAAAGCTGTTTTTCTTTTACAATTCTTTATATTTTTTGAATTATTTTTTCCTTATAAAATCCTTTGTTGACTTACCAGGAGCTTTCTTTGTTTTTTCCACACATTGCTGTTCAGATAAATGTTGAACTTCTTTTTCTTGGAAAAGTAAGCCTGTTTATATCTTTTTCTTTTCTCTCTCTTTGACGGCATATTGTTTTTTCTTTCTGTAGAAAATTAAAATCTGTTGTGAAGAAAAAAAAACATGTATTTTTTTTTTATTATTGTAGACCACTACTAGCATACTACATAGCAATTAGAAGCACTATATGTTGTAAAGTCAGGCTCACTCCATAAGTAATGTTAAGGCACAGCAGCAGTGTTCGGGCAGTGTAGGAGATCATGCAGGGAGTGCTGTTTCAGGGTTTAGGACAGTGCAGTGATGTTTGAACATTATAGGGGCATTTGCTTAAAATGATATTTCAGTGTTTACAGCAGTTCAGTAGTGTTGAAAGAGTTTAGCAGGTTTTGCTAGGGATGGTATTTCAGGGTTTAGGACAGTGCAGTGGTGTTTAGGCATGGTAGGGGTTCAAGGTGGGACTGATAATTCTGAGTTTAGAGCAATGCAGTTGTGCTTGGGCAGTGTATGGTATCATGTAAGAGCTAGGACTATAAAGCACTGCATGTACTAAAGCCTGACTCACTCCATGAGTACATGTATTCTCATATCTGCAAACACATGCATCGAGCAAGTGATTCTGTCACAATATTCCCAAAAACACACTGACTCACATTCTGATTCTAGACAAATCAAAATATCCAGTGCAATTCACTGAAATGATTACTGCATGCTACAGAGAGAGTTGCAATGGCATTTCTACAGCACATACAGGATCTTTATTACACAGCATGGAGACTATTTGGGAATTAAGAGACCTGACACACATACTGCACAGGACTTTGTAGCACCACATGTACTGTAGAAATGCCATAACAACTCTCTCTATAGCATGTACTAATCATTTCATTGAATTTTCATTTCTACA
Source organism: Lissotriton helveticus (assembly GCF_964261635.1). NCBI lineage: Eukaryota > Metazoa > Chordata > Amphibia > Caudata > Salamandridae > Lissotriton > Lissotriton helveticus. The sequence continues at coordinate 1,571,043,488 of NC_136067.1, forward strand.
TACTCAGTCCCACCTTGACCCCCTACACTACCTGAACAGCACTGCGCTGTCCTAAACCCTGAAACACCATCCCTAGCAAAACCTGCTAAACTTTTTCAACACTACTGCACTGCTTTAAATCCAGAATCACCATCCTCAGCGAATGCCCCTATAATGTTGAAACACCACTGCACTGCCCTAAACACTGAAACAGCACTCCCTGCATGATCTCCTAGAGTGCTCGAACACTGCTGGTATGTCTTAATGTCTAAAAGAACACCTCTCGCTATACCACCCACACTGGGTGAATACTAGTGTAGTTTTTTAAACTCTGAAACAGCACTCCAAGCAAGACCCTCTTTCACTGTAGTAATCATTTTACTGAATCACAAGGGATACTGTCATGTGTCTAAGATCACACTGTGAGTTAGTATTCATTTCAAAAAATGTTGGCAGAATAATTTACTTAGTTGATGTGTTTAAAAATATGTGAATACATGTACTCATAGAGTGAGTCAGGCCTTAGGACATTTAGTGCTACTAAGTCCTATGCAGCATGTGTGCCAGGCCTCTGAATGCTCAATAGTCTCCAGCCAGCACCGATTACTTCTCGCGCCCCCCGCTTCGCGGGAGCCGCTCGCTAAAGTGAAGCTGCTGCTGTTGTGTTTGCCTCGCTACTGGAGTAGCTAACAAAGAATCAGAACTGCTGCTGGACTTGCCTGACAGTCCATAATCTACCTCGTGGCCGCAGAGGAGGGAGAGGCGCCGGCCCCGGGACTGCGAGGACCAGCATACAACACCTTCAGCTGGTCCTCTTCCCGCGTGAGCCGCGCCCCCTCACAGTGCCATGCCCCTACCATCTCATTACTATTTAAACAAGCCCTGTTACGCGCATCGCGGGACGCGCACGGGTCGAAGCCCGGGCAAAGGGCGGGCCGTCTGTGGCCGTCCGTGGACGAACGAGGACAGGACGGACCACCTTATATCCGCGTCTGACCCTAGGTAACGCTGAGAAGAGCAGCATATCTCCGGAGAAGGTCGTGGTACGACCACTCAGAGTTACTGAGTCCTAGATCGAGGTACAGGATTAGGGAACAGTCACTTACTCTTGATATCCCCACATTCATCAAACTGGCACTCTTTAAATAAGTCTCTGAAGATAACTTCAAAATTCTACCTATTGGAGCTAGAGTAATCCTCCCTCTTATTAGTGGATATCCACGTAACTTCAATGGCCTTAAAAAATCTACGCTCGCGCACAATATATGTGAAACGTATGGGCACTGAGGAATCTGTTAGAAAATCCTCCGAGAAAATACAGAAACACGATAAAATATCCAGTACCCCTGCAATCACAAAATATTTTTCTGCTTCATCACCAAAAAATCAATTATCCACTATTAACCCTGAAGCAGAAAACACCTCTGACCTCATGGAATTTAAGGAGGAAAAACTTCCATCTTCTCCAAACCAACAACGTGCAGACAACTTAAGTGCTTCTGACCTCGAGGGTAACCAAATAGAAAATTTGCTAACAGAGGAAATGCAAAAACTGGCCCACGAGATATCTCACTCTACTCCCCTAAAGCAGATAAAATCGTCAGGTAGTCAAACCTGCCTTGAAGCTTCTTTATGTAACATCACAAAGTCACCAAACAACAAATCTGCAATACCATCAACTCAAGAAATTCTAAACATGAGCTCTTTAGAAAAATCACTTCATCATCACTCAGCACATGAGTCCTTCCTAGATCCTTTTTTTCCAAATCAAAATTCAGCAATTCCCACAACACCTATGTCAAAAGCTCTCTTTACCTTGCAGGAAATACTGGAATCAGTCCTAACCCACCTAGGTCACATCTTAGCAAACTCAGACGATACTCTCGACGTTCAAATCGGAATACAAAAATTTCTGGTAGAGGAAAAAAAAGGAAAAAAGACTTATCAAATGCAATAAATAAACAACAAGAATACGACAAAACGCTAAATCCGGATGGTCAATTAGTTAATTGTACTATAAAAACACAGTCCCCTGATAAACAAGACAAAAGCATACAAACATCTAAAGTAGAAAAACTGGAAACAAAAACAAAGGAATCAAAAAGGAATAACACATCACTTATAACTTACTCACTCAAGAAACTTTTCAAAGAAGAACCAAAAAATAACACCACGCAGTACCCTATTTTCTTGAAATCCACACATAAATCGGTCTCTCACCAACTTGACCACGCTGGTGATGTTCACGTAATCACCACTCAAAATGAACTAGATAATGATCCCATGGATAAGACCAAAGAAATAGATGGAATTATAAGCGCAAAGGGGAATAAAAGGAAAAGAAAGCCATTAAGAAGAATTCACAAAAAAAAGGTGCGCAAACTCAAATTCCAAAAACAAACAACTCCGACAATATCTGCTGAGGGAAAAAAAGCTATCATAAACTCTAAAGCTATAAAACCAGAGGTACCTTCAATTAATCAAATTATATTGAATGCGAAACCTTTAAACCCAAAAGCAGATGTATATCTTCCGGTCACAGCATTCTGTAAAACAGGGCCGATAACTAATGGAATAAGAGAAAAAGAAATCAGTAAATCTACACCTGGGGAAGGAATAACATCTAAGTATCTTATAATTGAAGAACTCTTCCCCAATGACAACGTGCCATTGAATCGAGGAAGAATAGTCAATCTTCTTCAACAAATACCTTCCCTGCATTCGCTCACAAGTAATGAATTAGACTTGGTGTCTTTTCCGAAAAAAGAAAATAACAAATTAGCGTTGGTATCATTTTGGTCACCAGTACTTCCAGGGATAATTCTAAGCGAGAAAGAAACATTACACAAAAACGGTTATGATGTAATTGCAAGAACAGAACCCAGGAATATTAAACATAATAAAGGATTTAACGGATTATTTAACAATGTTACACAAAGGTCATGTCAGCATAATTCCTTTACTAATCGGGAAGAGTCGGGACTATTTGCTTTGGGTAATGACGTTTTAAAAATCCAAGTGAATAAAGGAGAAAGGACAGTATGGAGTCAAGACTCAGAAGGAAGCGCTGTCGAAAAATCAATAAAATCTTGGGCTTGGATATCTGAGACACTAAACAGTAATAAAATAACTAACCATCAAGAATATTCTGTTTAGTAACGGCTTGAGCATCACATCATGGAATATGGCCGGGAAAACTACTAACAAAATGACCGATGCCATTAAAAATCATCCTGATATCCTGGCCCTTCAGGAAACTTGGGCAATAACAACTTTCTGCCAGAAAGGATACTATGTGTATGACATCCCAGCAAAGAAATCAAATCGTGGCCATGCAAAGGGCGGGCTGGCAATCCTGCTAAGTGAAGAATACCTATGGTATCAAGAAAAAATTGAGACAAAGTCTGAAAACCTGCAGTGTATTAAGGTCGCACTGAGATCACTACCCACAGGTCCCCACAAAGCAATATTGCTTTTTAACATATATGCCCCACCAGGGAATAATCATGATGTCCTTTTTGATGAGATAATGGAAGCAATCAGTCATATTCTTGATGATCGTACCCAAATGCCATTTCTTATAATGGGTGACCTGAACGGAAACATTTCAAATAGTGAAATTGGAAAATGGGCCAATTCAGCTAAAGAAGAATCCTTGGAAATGTCCTTCCCAAAATTCCCCAAAGGTAACAAATCTGATAAAAGAGGTAGGTCACTACTATCTTTTCTACCAAGTATAAATGGGACAATACTTAATGGTAATACGGAAGGTGACATTCCGGCATCACAAACTAGACGGGGAAACGGAACTTCTTCTATTCTTGACTACCTTATCTGTGGGATGGATATAAAGGAGTCAGTTATGTATCTGAAAATCTACTTTATAGAGGAAAGCGACCACGCCCTCTTACATCTAACTACTTTATGGATGGCACATACCTCCCTCACTAAACAGCCAATACTTCATAAATCCACAACTGAAGCTAATATTAGCCAGAGGCGGATCTTTTGGAACTCCTCTACTTTGGACAATATTACTACATTGGTTGCTCATACTCAACTATTAACTATCACCCATTCAGATGATCCCATCATAAATTTCGAATACATAATCAAAAACCTTAAGAACGTACTCTTAAATAAATCACAGCAGGCCAGTTACGGAAAAAGTATAACTACTATTAAAAACAAAAATCGCAACTCTCCTGCTGCAAAAAGACTCAATAGACTCATTCAAGCACAACATCTGAACTTCTCAATAACATTAAAGGCAGAAATCAATAATCTCAAAAACCAATTACGAAGAGAGAAAAACAAGCAAAAAAAAATACTGCATGACCGTAATTGGGTAGACATACAAATAGCCGCTAAAGACCACAATCAACGTAAATACTGGTCTTTAATTGCTAAAATGACTGGATCTAAAAAGAAACTCGACGCTATTCCAGTCTCGCCCAAGGACTGAGAAATATATCTGCATGATCTATATAAATCAAACCTATCTGACCCCGCAGGAAAGGACTTCGATTCAACTATGGAAAGGAACAACACTAAAATCGATAAGATCTCGTCCAATTCCATTGCAATTCACATCAGAAAAGCGAGAAGCACTGCTGCTTCAGGCCCCGACCAAATTCCCATCAAAGTCCTCCAAATTGACCCAAAGGAGTGGAGTCTGTTGCTCTCTCCACTTTTTAATCACATTTTTGAAACCGGAGAAATACCGAAATCTTGGCTGGGCAGTACAATTATTCCGATATACAAAAAGGGGAAAAAAAACACAGCCAGTAACTACCTGCAAATAGCATTGATGGACGCGTCTGGGAAATTTTTTGCTGCAGAAGTATTAGATCGATTAAAATCATGGGCATTCACGCAGGGTCTCATACCAATGTTTCAAGCAGGATTCCGACCCAACCATTCCGTCATAGACAATATAGCAACTCTTCAGTCCATATTAGACAAATACACAGTAGGGAGATCACAACCAATATACGCAGCCTTTATCGATTACTCTACTGCTTTCGATCGGGTTGATAGACCGACTCTGTGGAACAAATTGAGGAGGTTGGGTATCCCCGAACAATTATTACGGGTTGTTGTTAATCTCCACAACAAAACATGGTGCCAAGTTCAGATGGGGAGCGAAAAAGGTTTGACCAACATAATAAGCACGTTCAACGGCCTCAAACAAGGATGCCTTTTAGCACCGATTCTATTTTCTCTGTACCTCAGCGACCTTCCATCTCACCTGCAACAAGGTTCCAGCTTGCCCCCAAAGATCGCTACACAAAGCATACATGCCCTACTATATGCTGACGACATAGTTATGTTGGATCTGACGCCCTTCGGACTACAAAGTCTTCTTGACAGCTTACACAAATACTCTAAAGATAACTTTCTAATTCCCAATCTAAATAAAACAAAAGTGGTTGCATTTTCAGTTAAGAAAAAGAGAGTAAAGTACTGCTGGAAGTTGGGCGAAGAACATATAGAAGAGGTCGAGGAATATACATACTTAGGTAGGATCTTTTCAAAGAATCTGAAAAATCTTAAACAAATTAATCATCTAAAAATAAAATCTGAACTACACGCTGGGGCTCTATTGAGACTGTATTCTTCTACAGGGAACAGGCATTTTTCTACATTATTAAAGGTGTACAGAGCACAGATACCTCCTGTTTTATCGTACGCCACTGAACATATTGCCATAAAACAATGGTCCTATATGGATCAAAAAGAAGGAAAAATATTAAAGAAAATCTTGAAAGTCTCAACAGCAACACCAGTGCAAGCACTAAGACTCGAATTTTCGATCACTAGCGCATATGCAACAGCGGTAGCTAATATAATTAGGTGGGCCTATAACATCCTTCATGCCAAAGAAGGCTCATTACGATTCTTATTAAAGACTGAGTCTTTCGATCAAAATGCTTCATATTCAGTATTCCGTAAAAACATGCCAGTGGCATTTCAACTAGCCAATATTAATTCTGATCTTTTGCTGATTTGGACACCTTCACAACTCAAACTTTTTCTAAAATGTTTTACCCCCAAACTGAGTTTTGATCTTGATTTTTCTCACTGTAGTAAACTACCACTGTACAAACCTTACATTGAATCATTGGAATACAAGCAAGAACAGCCATACTTGGGGTATTCTCTTACACATGGTGCTAGGAGTGCAATTGTAATGTTGCGGTTGGGTATTTTGCCAGTGTCTACATTCACCTGTAGGTGGTCTTCTGGCAGATCCCCGTTATGTTCCCTCTGTCATGGGGGAAACCAGACCATAGAGCACCTTTTATTCATATGCCCATCTGCAAAAGTAGTAACAGCACGGTCAAGATATCTAGACCCTATATATCGTAATTGTAAAATTGTTACTGCAAAAGAACTGGTACTTGCATGTAAATACCCTCCTAACGAATTTGTTTGTTATAATTTTTATAAATTTTTAAAACTTCTTTTGTTATTATATTGATTTGTACAGAAAATTGTTGTTATATAAATTGTGGTCCTCAGTTGAGTACCAAATCAATAATTTTTTTTGACTTGACTTGACTTTGACTGTGTAATATAGATCCTGGGTGTGCTGTAGAAATTGCATTGTAACTGTCTCTGTGGCATGTTGTAATCATTTCAGTGAATTCTCATTTCGAGCAATTACGCCTTATTCTTAAAAATTGACCCCTGGAGACGCCGTTAGGCGTGGACAAGGTGATTAAAAGCACTGATGATGGCCGCCGTCTGTACCTCCGGTCGTTACTCAAGACCGCCCTGGGGTACCGACGGAGAGGTAAGGTTTCCTCTTTTCCATATCTAGCTGTGCTTCGGACGGGAGCACTAAAACATAGCCGTGGGGTTAGAAGCTGTTACTTAAACGGGATGCGGCGAGGCTGACGGCGTGTGTTTGGGAAGGAGACAGAAACACTTTTAAAGGGTTTTCTTTCTTTCTTCCGGATTGAGGCTCGATAATGATTTTAGCCCCAGGAGTTGGTTAGCAAGAAGTGTCAAAGTAATACTTACTGTTACTAGACCGCAGTGAGGAGGGTGGACACTCGGCATAGTAGAGCCTATAGCGAGGCCCGCAGTCAAATTGGGTTGAATGGGCGCCTCTGATTAACAAGAATTGGGCCGCTTCCAGTAGTTTGCAGACAGACAGAATCGTTTGAACAGATACGTTTTTTAAAAAGTTTTTAATAAAGCTATTTAGAATACGGATGACAATTCTGTGCTTGTTGTGTCAGGGTCTGATAGAGCGAGAACGTAACGGTAGGCAGACAGATCCTGATGAGAATATATCATGGATTTTGTTTTTGTCTATTCCGCAGAGCGGGCCCCCTTCCCTGAGTAAGTGACCAGGTAGAGGTGAGGGCGACATCCAATAAATATGGGTAAGTGCAAATATTTATTTGAACGCGATGGGACCACTAGGGGGTTTGCATATACCCTCTGAGGGATAAGAGGTAGCTTAATGAAAGTGAGTCACATGTGGGCATGAATATCTTAAATCTAAACATGCTTTGTTTCTTTCAGGTTCCCGGTAATTACTTACACCACTGTTCACGTTGGACAATACCTGTGGAGTATTTGTTAGGAAAAAAAAAATCCTTCTACTCTAATCACTGTATATAATATCTTTTTCACTTGAAGTAATGAGCAGTAGCTTTATTTGTTTATAGCTTGGTCCTGAGGAATGCCCCGATACTTATAGATCCCCGTGAGGGCAGAAACATGTCAACCTATCACCTTGTCTGACATCTTGAAAATTTCAAGTGTCGACATACTGCTTTTTTAATCATGACAGGGGCACTTGGAGAATAAAGTTGGGATAGAGTACCCTTAGTCATTTTTAGATATTTTTTCCTTATGTCTTTTGCGCTGCACATTTTTTCACACTATTCTGACCCTCTTCTTGTACCACCTTGAGTATGTCTTTGGTTTCCCGAATGTATTATGCAGAGCCACCAGCCATCCTATAGTCTTTCCAACGACCAAGGTCTTTCTCGATCAATCACTGAGATTGGGTGCCTTGAAAGGAGAAGGCCAGATCAAATGATGAGACATCACGCCTTGTGAATGATGGGTCCTGGCAGAAGGGATTTCTTCTCTAGTTTTGGGAGGCTGGTGTCTTAGCGGTTGTCATATGTTGGTCCTTTTGACTCACTTTCAGACTTTTTCTTCTAGACCCGAGGTGTTCTGTGTTTATTGTATTGAATTAGGGGAAACACACCTTCCAGGTCTATAAACTGCCCCTGAGACCCTCCGATATTATGTTGTTGTTATAAGTATCCCTGGCAATCCAGAAAAATGTTTACTATCTGCTACTGTAACATTTTCTATGGCTTTTGTAGTTTTAGAACAGTGTCAATCACACACCAGATTTTCTTAAGCGGAACCTCTGAATTGTGCACCAGTCACTGCAACCACATAATGGCATAGCTTCCCTCTCATTTTACATTACCAATCGAATATATTCCCACACAAATTCAAAACCAAACTAACATTTTAATTGGTTCTACATTTCAATCTCACATAATATTCAACCTTCCCCCACTGCTCTCTCTGCCTGTTACCATGGTAACACTCCATAGAACACCTAACTGAACACACAGGTGAAAAGTTAATCTGCAAAGCAAACCAGCAAGGGTGTTTGACTTTTCAATACAGCAGCGAAACCTGTGCAATGTTCCTTTCAATCACTTTCTCTCAACCATTAGCATTTCTCCTTAAAAAAAACAGTAGCATGCACCCTAGTTTTCAATGTTGAATTTTCAGAAACCACCAATCACTTATTTTTTTTAAAGTGCACTGAATCTCATCCACATTTTTTTCTAAACACCTACTTTTCAAACTGCCATTTCATTTCATTTCCAGAGCCCATCTGAGTACAACCAGATCTACCTTCAAGATGCTTAGAGTGTGGATTGTAGGACACAGCTATATTTTCTGGAGTGAAAGGTATGCAGCAAATAGATTCTTTCTCAACCTTGATTTACCAAATGTGGATATTATGTGGATTGGCCAGAGAGGATTGAGATGTCACCAATTGATGCCATTGGTAAAATCCTTTTTTGCATCTCCCACACCCTGAGCTCATATTTGTGCACTGTGGTGGCAATGACCTAGGCACTTTGACTGGGGTAGGTCTGGAAATGCTTTTAAAGAACACCTTTGGGCAATTGATGTCACTTTTTCCACAAACTGCCTTTGTATATTCTAAAATATGCCAAAGGCAAAAATGGAACTGGTCCAACCAATATTGTCCACAGATTGAGAAAGCAAGGAAACATGTGAATAAGTCTGTTTCTGCTTTCCTCAGAGACTATGGTATGGGTTCTATATACCACAACAACTAGCGTTACAACATGCAAGGCATTTATAGAGGAGACGGTGTACATTTCACAGATGAGGGGAACAGAGTCTTCCTTTTGAACTTTAGACTCTGTATCGGTACTTACTTGTAGGTACAAAAAACACTCAATGAACACAACAGCTCTTTTTAGAGCCAACCAACATCTAAACACTCAAACTTGTTATTTACCTGTATTTTTTTGGTTTTTTTTTCTGACGTTTGCGCAACGTGCGTGCACCTCGCCATTTAAAAAAATTAATCTTTTTTTTGCCCTTCGGGGTCTTTCAGGGACCCCCTGAAAAGGCTTAGTCCGTACCCCGCCCCTTTTCATGTTCTCCACTTTTGTTTTTGACTCACTTCTGCCTCGAGGGTGCGTGCAATGTGCGCGCAGCTCACAATTTTTTTAATTTTTTTTTAAAAATGTTTTTTTTTAGGCCTTCGGGGTCTTTCAGGGACCCCCTGAAAAGGCCTAGGGGGTCAGGGAGTCTCTACCCTTCCCCCTTTTCACGTTCTCCACTTTTGTTTTTGACTCACTTTTGCCTCGGGGTGTGTGCAACGTGCGCGCACCCTACAATTTAAAAAAAATATATATTTTTTTTGGGCCTTCGGGGTCCATCGGGGACCCCCTGTGAAGTCCTAGGGGGTCAGGGAGTCTCTACCCTACCTCCTTTTTACGTTCTCCACTTTTGTTATGGGCTCTCTTCTGCCTCGGTTTCCACCGATTAGAATGTTGACAGACGTCTAACAGCAAATCAGTATTCCGCTTGCGCACACCCGATTCGCGCACTGTGCGCGCACGGCTGCGTGCACGGTGCGCGCTTTTAGATATATATATTTTTTTCTTTTGATTTTCTCAGAAACTACTAGAAGGATTTACACCATTTCAGCAAAAGCGTGATCTGCGAATCAGACTCCACCATTTTGCCAAATTTCTTGTAATTCCGTTCAGCCGTTCGGGCTGTAGCCATGTCTAATCGTCCTATGGAAAATAACATGGGGAAAACACATTTTGGGACTCCCCTTTTTCTCAGCCCCCACTTGACGAAGCCCCCAAAACTTTCAGGAAAGGAGCGGAGCGGGCCATCTTCTTTGAGAAATTTGCGAAGATTCATCAACTGGCGCCAAAGTTATTCCCAATAGAATGTTGCGGATTTCCTATGGAAACTAGGTCCTAACTATAACTACCTACTGGCGACCGCCAGTAGGTAATATATATATGATATATGGTTTGAGCACACTGCATCTTATTGCGAAGGTACCCTAAAATTCTGCTTAAATACGCCTAGAGTGACAGGGAGAAGGCGTTGGCAGAAATTGTATTAATTGATGAAGAACTGTTGAAAGAAGTGGACCCTGGACAGAGAACACTGATATCCCAGATGAGAGATCAAATGAAGCTGAGGCTCACTAAATATGAGCAGAAAATAAGAATGCGCAAACAAGAGAAATATGAGCGCGACGCCAATGATTATCATACGGGACGCGTATTAACGTACGTTAAGAAATATGATGCTCCACGAAAAGCTCTCCAGAGGGGGACGGAGACTGGGAAACAGAGCCTGCCACTTCAGGGTCTGATCTCACTGAGAATGAGTCTGGAGATGAACAACAAGAGCTTGGTGGCCCCAGCAATCGAAATACAGTCCACGCTATACAAGGTGCCCGACCAAAGATAACTCCTTTTCAGGAGGAGTTCGAAATCATCAGAAAGTCCTGGCTGCACGATGGCAAGAACAAACCGCCAGATGTAGATGCAACATCAAAAGCAGGAGAACAAGGAGGACGAGGAGGGCAGGCGGCGGGAAGAGGAGGCAGAGGCAATGCAAGAACCTCCCGTTGGTCCAACCGCAATGCGAACAAAAAACAATAAATACTGATGAATATGACCCTGGTAATCAAGTTAACTTGACAGTAGTCAATTTGACAAAGAAAAAATTGACTGATGCAGAAACGGAAGTATTGAGCCTGGGCCTCACATTTTGCCCCACCAATGATCTTGAGTATACACAAACAAAAATAGATTTGTTCCGCTTCACCAGGAAGCTCAAACTCCACAAACATTTCAAACTATGTCCCCATTTGAAAGATCGTAATAAGAAGGGCACAAGAGTAACGGCAACAGACTCTCTCAGTAGTAGAGATTTACCAGCTATTGAGACCCTTGAGGATCTGCGATTAGGACAAGAACGTGATGTTGGCAATCTGAATATCGCACAACGAGCTATCCTACAAGGAGTCGAGCAAGAGAGGGATGAAAGTATGTTCAAACCCATCTCCACTTTTGTGCCACAATCGCCATGGGACACTGTGAATGTATTCACAGAGGCAATGAAGAATGACCTCTTGCAGTACAGGAAAGCGGAACATCGCACTTCAACAAGCAACATCACTGAACGTCAGCGATCGACGTTGATGGACCTGATTAATGACAAAACTCTGGTGATCAAGCCCTCCGATAAAGGGGGGAATGTGTTCTTAATGGGTAGAGACCAATATAAAGAAGAAGCACTGAGGCAACTTGCAGATACATTTTTTTACATGGAATGTACAACTGCAGTATACCAACAAAGTATCACACAATATGAGACACTAATACAGAAGTGGTACAGCCTCAAGATGCTGGGTAAAGATGAACATCTCTTCTTAAGGAATAATACCCCTATGACACCCACCTTCTACCACCTCCCTAAATTACATAAGAACATGGACTGTCCCCCTGGTCGCCCAATTATTTCATCCATTGGCAGTTTAACAGAGAATATGTCACGCTTTGTAGACAATGTCCTGTTTCCTTTGGTGGTGAAACTAAAATCTTACATACGGGACACCAAAGACTTTTTGATCAAAATCCAGGAGTTAACTTGGAGCCCTGGATATCTGCTGATGGTGCTGGATATTACCAGCCTAAACACATGTATAGAACATGGGCAAGGCCTAGAGGCCGTCAAATATTTCCTTGAACAGCGCCAGATGAGATTTGCTAGACACAATGAAATGATCGTTGAATTCACAGAGTTTTGTCTAACTCACAATATCTTGCTTTTTGAGGACCAGTTATACATCCAAAGGTCCGGGACAGCGATGGGCACCTGCTTCGCCCCCCGGCTACGCGAACTTGTTCGTTGGCTGGTGAGAGGAGCGGGTGCCCAGGAGCTGTACAGTGCAGCAAGACACAGGGGAGATCATATGCTAGCATCGTTACATTGACGACTAATACAGCAGAGGAATTTATCAGGGTATTGAACTCCAATGACCTCAACCTGCACTTCTCGGGTTCAGTTAGTCCGGTGGCAGCGGACTACTTGGATCTGATAGTGTTTGTTGAGGGGGACCATCTGCATACTACCCTCTATAGGAAAGAAACTGCTGGCAATTCCACACTCTTTGCCAGGAGCAGCCATCCTCCCCAGCTAAAAAAATAGCATTCTCTATGGAGAATTGCTTAGGCTCCGAAGGAATTGCTCAAGGGACTCTGACTTTGAGGCGGCTGCCTCAGAGTGTTTAGCGCGATTTTCCATTAGGGGATATGGTGAGAAACTACTGAACAACACACTAAAGAAGGTCAGAAGGGTACAAAGGGCAACACTCTTGGCTACAGACAATCAAGCTGCAGGCCGAGAGAAGAAAGCTGCTGCGAATGAAGGGAAGTTCAGGCTGATCACCCCCTATTCATCAGGTGCCAATGATTTAAGAACTATGCTGAACAGGAACTGGCACATATTACAGACAGACAGCATACTAAAGGAGGATTTACCAGCTCGTCCTCTAATAACATTTAGTAGAGCTAGATCATTGGGTGATATGTTGGTCTCCAGTCACCTGGAGAAACCAACACCAAAAACGAATACCTTGAGGCAAATGCTGGGGTTTTTTCCTTGTGGGCACTGTAAGGCCTGTGCCGGGAGTAGAAGAGTGCTATCGTACACCATACCCGACACAGGAAATACAGTGCCCATCAGGAAATTCATAACCTGCAGCTCCCAGTTTGTAGTGTACTGTTTGCTCTGACCGTGTGGCCTTCGCTACATCGGCAGTACAATTAAGGAACTCAAACTGAGGATATTGGAACATCTTCGGGCAATAGAGAAAGTAGACACCGCATATCCGGTTGCCCGGCATTTTGACGAAGCACATGGCAAAGATCGCAATAAACTCCAATTCTTTGGGTTGGATATTGTCCCACCCAATGTTAGAGGAGGCGATCGGTTGAGAAGAATCCGCAGGTTGGAATCAAGGTATATCATAGATCTTTCCACCAAATACCCGAGAGGACTCAATAGCGGAGAGGAATTGTCATTTCATTTAGGTAAATGACATTGAAACAACTACACAACCTCCGGGGGATGGTCTACCTCTATGCTGTCCTATATGTGCTATGAACTGTATGATTGCCAGGTATGAATTTTGCATTTCTCTTTGCTTAGTTTGATATCTTCCTTTTTTTACCCCGCATTTATTTACCATCTATGCAGTTATTGCAGGGCTCATGATGTGTATATATGTATATATAGAGAATTCTGAAAAGGGAAGGCTACTATGTTTATGAACTATATCCAATGCCCATGGAAAGAAGAAACAAAGAATTATATAAGCTTAATTCCCCTTCTTCACTAGAATAGACTGGAATTGTCCAACAGAATTAATGTAAATAGTTTGTATAACATGCATTTGATATTTTGAATATTGCATTGATCGTAACTAAGCCTGATGAACTCTGATAATTTTGATAATTTTGATGATCTATATTGCGACACATTTTTTGATGAACTGCACTGTTATTTTCAGTATACGTTTAAATGTAAGAATCATGATAAGACACTTTGTACATAGGACACTAGCCGATTTACGGCTTTATTGAACGTCATAATCAAATGATATTTCATAATTAACATACCCTCTTAATGGAGATAACACCATTCCAAGATGGCGCCCACTGCGGTGCATGAGGGTTGAGTCCTATGTCTCTGTCTATGATTGCAAAGAAACTTTATTAACCTGCTGTTTGCATGTCACGAGTGACACACTGACGAAGGGTCTCGCCGAAAGCATCTTGTGCTTTTCTTTCCCCACAATAAACTCCCGTGAAATCTTTAAACTCCTTGAGTGCTGCTTCTTTTCTTTTCTTGTCAATCGAGAAAAGTTTGAGCGTCATATATATATATATATATATATATATATATATATATATATATGCTTGCTCCCAACGATACACCAGCCTGCTGCACTCACGAGCGGGTGCTCCTTTAGGTGGGGGTGTGCCCATCCTATATATTGTCGCTACAAAATCCAACACGCAGTCCTGCGAAATTAGAAGCAGCACTCACAGGGGGGTACAAAGCCAAAACTTCTTTATTTGGCAACCAGCACACACAAGACGCGTTTCGGCGATGAGCCTTCGTCAATTGCAACTTGGAACGCGCCGCCATTGCTTTTAAAACAGATACAATGTAATCGTCATAATGATGGCATGAACAACAACAAAGGACTACTCGTGTGCTACAATGAGCACCATCTTGGGAGTACTTTTTACAGTGAAAAACGACAAAGATATATATCACTCGCTTTTCCTGTTGTTATGGATATGAGAGCGTCAAATACATATTTGGCAATCTACAAACCATTTACTCTAGCCCTAAATGGGCATAAATTTTAACCACATATAATTTTGCCCTCAGATGGGCTTACGTTGTGCCACCAATTTTTGCTGACATGATTACATACACACACACTAGTTAAAAAGGCAGTTTATGAAACACACAATGCTCTGATGAAAAATAGAAAAGATTTCTAAAGTGAAAAGAAAAGAAAAGAAGAAACAAAGAGAAAAAGAAAGAACACATCAGAAGCACAAGACCAATTCATTTGTTATTTCAAGATTCAGTGATTTACGATATTTACACAGTATTAGTAACCTAAATGGACTGCTAAATCCTCATGTGTATTAAGTCCATAAGGGCTCTTACTCTGTAGGTCTATAATATATCGTGACTCGAGCCGCCGTAATTTTTGTAAGCGGTCACCCCCCCGGGGTAAGGGTGGGACACTATCTAGACAAAAATAGGCCAACAGATCCCTGTTGCGACTATGCATTTTGTCAAAGTGTCGTGCCACAGGATATGACTCATCTAAATTGCTGATGGCACGCATGTGCTCCAATATACGTAATTTTACGGGATTGATGGTACTCCCGACGTATCTTAGACCACATGGGCACATCAAACAATAAATGGCATACGGTGTTGTGCATGTCAGAAACTTTTTTATATTTTTTGGGGTTTTTAAACCTGGGATTTCATAGCTGAGGGTCCTTTTGCTAATTTTGCAGGCCGTACAACGGCCACATGGAAAGAAACCATTGAGAGGTATTTTATTGGATACATTAGGTTTAACCGTAAGATGACTATGCACTAAATCATCTTTCAACGCTCTTGCTTTACGGTAAGTTACCAGCGGATTGCTCGGTAAATCGTCCCTGATGACATTGTCCGTTAGTAAAATGTTCCAATTCTTTTTCAGAATTTTACGAACCTGTTCTGAATTTTGTGAATAGGTCGTAATTAGTCTGAAAGTGTTAGAGTTTTGTTTTTTGTTCTCTTTAGGTTTCAATAGGTCTAATCTAGATCTTTTCTTGACTTTGTTAAGAGCTTGTCTAAGCACGCCCTCATTGTATCCCCTCACCTTAAATCTGTTTATGCATTGTTTGGCTGCCTTTTCAAACTCTGCTTCGGTGGAACAGTTTCTTTTGAGTCTTAAAAGTTCCCCGTAGGGAATACTTTTAATGAGTTTTTTGGGATGATGGCTTGTTGCGTGTAATGTACAGTTCCCTGCTGTGGCTTTCCGATACAGCTTCGTATGTAGGGTATCCCCTTCCACAAAAATGGTCAGGTCTAGGAAGTTAACCTCTGAGTCACTTATTTCACCACTGAATTTCAAATTTACATTATTCTCGTTCAAGACACCCACATAGGTTTTAGCCTCCTCTATTGTCCCATCAAATATAATCAACAGATCGTCGATGTAACGATTCCATGATTTTATTTTCCCATTCCATGTGTTGTTATTGTCGTTCCAGGCTATTTGTTCCTCCCACCTGGGAGGAACAAATAGCCTGGAACGACAATAACAACACATGGAATGGGAATGGGAAAATAAAATCATGGAATCGTTACATCGACGATCTGTTGATTATATTTGATGGGACAATAGAGGAGGCTAAAACCTATGTGGGTGTCTTGAACGAGAATAATGTAAATTTGAAATTCAGTGGTGAAATAAGTGACTCAGAGGTTAACTTCCTAGACCTGACCATTTTTGTGGAAGGGGATACCTTACATACGAAGCTGTATCGGAAAGCCACAGCAGGGAACTGTACATTACACGCAACAAGCCATCATCCCAAAAAACTCATTAAAAGTATTCCCTACGGGGAACTTTTAAGACTCAAAAGAAACTGTTCCACCGAAGCAGAGTTTGAAAAGGCAGCCAAACAATGCATAAACAGATTTAAGGTGAGGGGATACAATGAGGGCGTGCTTAGACAAGCTCTTAACAAAGTCAAGAAAAGATCTAGATTAGACCTATTGAAACCTAAAGAGAACAAAAAACAAAACTCTAACACTTTCAGACTAATTACGACCTATTCACAAAATTCAGAACAGGTTCGTAAAATTCTGAAAAAGAATTGGAACATTTTACTAACGGACAATGTCATCAGGGACGATTTACCGAGCAATCCGCTGGTAACTTACCGTAAAGCAAGAGCGTTGAAAGATGATTTAGTGCATAGTCATCTTACGGTTAAACCTAATGTATCCAATAAAATACCTCTCAATGGTTTCTTTCCATGTGGCCGTTGTAAGGCCTGCAAAATTAGCAAAAGGACCCTCAGCTATGAAATCCCAGGTTTAAAAACCCCAAAAAATATAAAAAAGTTTCTGACATGCACAACACCGTATGCCATTTATTGTTTGATGTGCCCATGTGGTCTAAGATACGTCGGGAGTACCATCAATCCCGTAAAATTACGTATATTGGAGCACATGCGTGCCATCAGCAATTTAGATGAGTCATATCCTGTGGCACGACACTTTGACAAAATGCATAGTCGCAACAGGGATCTGTTGGCCTATTTTTGTCTAGATAGTGTCCCACCCTTACCCCGGGGGGGTGACCGCTTACAAAAATTACGGCGGCTCGAGTCACGATATATTATAGACCTACAGAGTAAGAGCCCTTATGGACTTAATACACATGAGGATTTAGCAGTCCATTTAGGTTACTAATACTGTGTAAATATCGTAAATCACTGAATCTTGAAATAACAAATGAATTGGTCTTGTGCTTCTGATGTGTTCTTTCTTTTTCTCTTTGTTTCTTCTTTCTTTTCTTTTCACTTTAGAAATCTTTTCTATTTTTCATCAGAGCATTGTGTGTTTCATAAACTGCCTTTTTAACTAGTGTGTGTGTATGTAATCATGTCAGCAAAAATTGGTGGCACAACGTAAGCCCATCTGAGGGCAAAATTATATGTGGTTAAAATGTATGCCCATTCAGGGCTAGAGTAAATGGTTTGTAGATTGCCAAATATGTATTTGACGCTCTCATATCCATAACAACAGGAAAAGCGAGTGATATATATCTTTGTCGTTTTTCACTGTAAAAAGTACTCCCAAGATGGTGCTCATTGTAGCACACGAGTAGTCCTTTGTTGTTGTTCATGCCATCATTATGACGATTACATTGTATCTGTTTTAAAAGCAATGGCGGCGCGTTCCAAGTTGCAATTGACGAAGGCTCATCGCCGAAACGCGTCTTGTGTGTGCTGGTTGCCAAATAAAGAAGTTTTGGCTTTGTACCCCCCTGTGAGTGCTGCTTCTAATTTCGCAGGACTGCGTGTTGGATTTTGTAGCGACAATATATATATATATATATATATATATATATATATATATATATATATATATTACCTACTGGCGGTCGCCAGTAGGTATATATAGTTAGGATTTTTTCTCTATGGGTTTTTTGAAAATTCTATGGCTAATAACTTTGGCGTTTGTGGACGGAATCGGCTGAAATTTTCAGGAAAATGGCACATTTTGTTTCTGAGCAGCCCTTGAAAATTTGGGGGGGGTTCGTCCAGTGGGGGCCGAGAAAAAAGGGGGGTCCCAAAACGTGTTTTTAACATTGAGTTTTCCATAGGGCGGTTGGCCTCACTTTTAGCCCGAACGGCTGAATGGATTTGCACGAAACTTGGCAAAATTGTAGGGACTGGTAGCCCGATGTGCCTTTTGTAGGTCTCAATATATGTGCTCCAGTGGATTTTGAGAAATTAACGTTTAAAAAAAGATATATATCTGTAACAGCGGACCGGTTAGCGCTCTGGTTCGCGGACTTTTCGCGCAACGGAGCTTTGTGAAGCGAAGCTGATTGGTTCTCCGGCGTCTGTCAACATTCCAAACAGTCCGTAGCGGCCGCCATCTTGTCTCTCGGTAGGATCGAGAGACAAGAGGAGGTCAAAACAAAGGGGGAAATAACTATAAGGGGGCATAGTAGATCCTCGCTGACCCCCTAGGTTTGATGTGGAGGTTTTAAAAGGGCCCCGCGGGGCAAAAAAAAATAATAATAATAATAATCGAACGGCTGAATGGATTTGCACGAAACTTGGCAAAATTGTAGGGACTGGTAGCCCGATGTGCCTTTGCTAGGTCTCAATATATGTGCTTCAGTGGATTTTGAGAAATTAACGTTCAAAAAAAGATATATATCTGTAACAGCGCACCGCTTCGCGTACTTTTCGCGTTACGGAGCTTTGCGAAGCGAAGCTGATTGGCTCTCCGGTGTCTGTAAACATTCCAAACAGTACGTAGCGGCCGCCATCTTGTCTCTCGGTAGGATCGAGAGACAAGAGGAGGCCAAAGCGAAGGGGCAAATGACCATAAGGGGGCATAGTAGATCCTCGCTGACCCCCTAGGTTTGATGTGGAGGTTTTAAAAGGGCCCCGCGGGGCAAAAAAAAAAATAATAATAATAATCGAACGGCTGATGACCATAAGGGGGCATAGTAGATCCTCGCTGACCCCCTAGGTTTGATGTGGAGGTTTTAAAAGGGCCCCGCGGGGCAAAAAAAAATAATAATAATAATAATCGAACGGCTGAATGGATTTGCACGAAACTTGGTAAAATATTAGGGACTGGTAGCCCGATGTGCCTTTGCTATGTCTCAATATATGTGCTTCAGTGCATTTTGAGAAATTAACGTTCAAAAACAAGATATATATCTGTAACAGCGCTCCGCTTCGCGGAGATAAAATTATATGTGTATTACCTAGCTGTTGCTAACACCAGTTAGCGACGGCTAGTAGGAGATAGCGACCATCTTGGGTCCCACTTTGCATGTGAGTGATATTTATCACTAATGACATGCAAAGTGGGCATGCCAAGATGTTAGCGACTGGAAACAGTCGCTAACATCGCTATCTCCTATTATCAACTTTTGGAAATATTCGAGATAAGCGCGAATATCTCCAAAAAGTAACAGCTGCCCTGAGCAGTTCTTAGCCATGTTATCCAATGGGAGGTGGATAACATGGCTAAGAGCATTAGCTCGGTAATGCATGAATATCGCGGAGTTTTCAGCGACATTAATGCATTGCGCTCGTTTTTTATCGTATTTGCGATAAACCTTGATAATAGCAAGGTTTATCTGCGATAATTTCTGACGGTAAAAAAATCGTTGCTAAGCATCGTTAGGGATAAATATCGCTTAACCTTGGTAATATGCCCCAACGTCTGTTAACGTTCGATTCGAAGGAAATCAGGAATTGTTGAAAAACATTGTGTGCGCCATCTTGTCTTTTTTCAAATGCCACACTTTTGTCGTGCACGGCAGCCATTTTAGATGCCTTGACCAGATCCACTCTGTGAACGCTGTCGATCCTTAGCATGGCTCCCCACCCTCGCAAGCATCTCCCCCAGGCAGTGGTCACCCCCGCTCTCTGTTTTATGCATGGGTAATAAACCTCCCCCCATCTGCGCTGTTCTTCCCTGAGAATCACACCCTGTGCCCGCCCGACACCTCCCTTTCGCCCTATTCACTACCGCACCCTCTGACACTCCTTTTCCTCTGTGTCCGATTGTCCAGGCCGGTCCTAGGCTATCAGCTAGCCCTGCAGATGTAGTTTATGGCCACAGCTGTAAAGAATCACCCGTCTTCAAAGGAGTTATAGTAGATCAAGGCCCACACTCGATGAGATCCGTCACAGCAGAAGCGTTGCTATTATCTGAAAACCATTCTGTATTGTGATTGGGGAGGGGACCGAGCGTGAAGCGGAAGATTCCAGGGATGACTCTTTGTACATCAAAGTTTTTACAATTATGTGTCACATTAAAAATATATAGCACTCCGACAAAGTAGTAAGATTATAAAACTTTAATAATTTATAAATATATACAAGAAAACAAAAATAGTAATAACATATAAACATTTTTAGAGAAAAACAACGAAGTAGCGGTCGGCTGTGCGAATAGTCCCAACGCAGCACAACGTCCAGATTTCCGGCGTGGGGCGTCGCGGGGGGTGGGTGATCAGTAGCAAACTGTTGTGCGAATAGTTCCAAGGCAGCAGAACGCGCCGAAATCTAGATGACACAAAAGTGATGTCTAGTAAGTTGCCACCCAGCAAATAACGGCGTGGGGCGTCGCGGGGGGTGGGTCATCAGTAGCAAACTGTTGTGCGAATAGTTCCAAGGCAGCAGAACGATGGCACCAAGGTGATGTCCAGTAAGTTGCCGCACTGGTTTTGGTATCCTACAATGCTGCTCCGAATAACGGCGTGGAGCGCCCCGGGGGAGGCGGCGTGAACGGGCCTCTCCAGGTGGAGTCTCGTCTGTTGTAGTGGGGCGCCCCTTTACCGTTTCAGTTGCCATTCCGTCCGCTTTTGGTCCACTGTGTCAAAATCCGCCATTCAGCTGAGTTGCGCCCACTCTTGCGGTGCAGCGATAGGCGGCTGTCACAGGACTCTCAAAATGGCGGCAGGCTGTTTCCTTTTTGGGCCTGGTCCACTGAAATGGCCCTGGGACACCTTGGAAATCGGACGCTTGTCTGCTAGGTCTTGGACCCCATTCTCGAAAGCGTCCCCTCCGCCTTGAGAATTCATCAAAAGTTTTGGGGGCCCCGACTCCTGCAGGCTTCTGGTGGGGAGCGGCTGCCATGATTGCTCGCGGAATGACCACGACGGAGCTACGAGATGGTGGTGCTCTCATGGTGACGCCAGCTTCAGTCTGAAACATCCAGAAACAAGGTGGGGCTTTCATCGTTTGGGGGAAAAAAAAAGTTTTCATCCAATGAAAAGTGTTGTTTTTAGGTCATATGATCAAGCCTTCCATCATTAGGAAACCAAAAGTAAAATGAACCAATGAAAAGTTTTATAAACAAGTCACATGACCTGTTATGCGGCATAGGGTATAAAATGCGGAGAAAATACGTTGGCACGTGAGGCGGCGTCAGTAGCGGACCGATGTGCGAATAGGCCGAAGGCAATACAACGCGCCAAGATCCGGATGGCATCGAGGTGGTGTCATAGTTGAGAGTTCTGAGCAGCGGTTGTAACACTGTCTGAAGCTTATTTGCAGCTGCTGCAGCTTCACTACGCGCCAAGATCCGGATGGCACCGAGGTGGTGTGTAGGAAGTTGCCGCACTGGTGTGGCCATCCTACAATGCTGAAAGTCGGCGTGGGGCGCCCCGTTGGCCTGTGAGTTTGCGTCAGTAGCGGACCGATGTGCGAATAGGCCGAAGGCAGCACAACGCGCCAAGATCCGGATGGCACCGAGGTGGTGTCTAGTAAGTTGTCGCACTTCTGTGGCCATCCTACAATGTTGAAAGTCGGCGTGGGGCGCCCCGTTGGCCTGTGAGATGGTGTCAGTAGCGGACTGATGTGTGAATGGGGCCAAAGGCAGCGCAACAATATTTTCTACTATATTTCCGGTGTAGAAGAGACCACAAGGCGCTGAGATGCCAAGATCCGGATGGCACCGAGGTGGTGTCTTGCAAGTTGTGGTACTGGTGTGGCCATCCTACAATGCTGAAAGTCGGCGTGGGGCGCCCCGTTGGCCTGTGAGATGGCGTCAGTAGCGGACCGATGTGCGAATAGGCCGAAGGCAGCACAACAATATTTTCTGACTGACACCACAAGGCGCTGAGATGCCAAGATCCGGATGGCACCGAGGTGATGTCTAAGTTGCGGACTGATGTGCGAATGGGGCCAAAGGCAGCGTAACAATATTTTTTGTATGGAAGATACCACTAGGCGTTGAGATGCCAAGATTCGGATGGCACTGAGGTGATGTCTAGCAAGTTGGTGTGGTCATCCTACAATGCTGAAACTCGGCGTGGGTCACCCCATTAGCCTGTGAGATGGCGTCAGTAGCGGACCGATGTGCGAATAGGCCGAAGGCAGCACAACGCGCCAAGATCCGGATGTCACCGTGGTGGTTTCATAGTTGAGAGGCACTTCATCTGCAGTGGGGCGCCGAGATCCGGATGGCACCGAGGTGATGTCTAGCAAGTTGCTGTACTGGTGTGGTCATCCTACAATGCTGAAACTCGGCGTGGGTCGCCCCATTAGCCTGTGAGATGGCGTCAGTAGCGGACCGATGTGCGAATAGGCCGAAGGCAGCACAACGCGCCAAGATCCGGATGTCACCGTGGTGGTTTCATAGTTGAGAGGCACTTCATCTGCAGTGGGGCGCCGAGATCCGGATGGCACCGAGGTGATGTCTAGCAAGTTGCTGTACTGGTGTGGTCATCCTACAATGCTGAAACTCGGCGTGGGTCGCTCCATTAGCCTGTGAGATGGCGTCAGTAGCGGACCGATGTGCGAATAGGCCGAAGGCAGCACAACGCGCCAAGATCCGGATGTCACCGTGGTGGTTTCATAGTTGAGAGGCACTTCATCTGCAGTGGGGCGCCGAGATCCGGATGGCACCGAGGTGATGTCTAGCAAGTTGCTGTACTTGTGTGGTCATCCTACAATGCTGAAACTCGGCGTGGGTCGCCCCATTAGCCTGTGAGATAGCAGTTCTTTGGATTTGGGCCTGGCTCGTCTGCTGTAGTGGGGCGCCCCTTTACCGTTTCAGTTGCCATTCAGCTGAGTTTCGGCTGCTCTTGATGCTACAGCGACAGGCGGCTGCAACAGGACTCTCAAAATGGCGGCCTGTTCTTTGGATTTGGGCCTGGTCCACTAAAATGGCCCTGGGACACCTTAGAACTCGGACGCTCGATTTTTTTTTCCTTTCCTGTACATGCAAAAAAAGGTAAATGCCCGGTACGTTACACGCTTCATCTGCCACGATGAACTCTCTAGAGGAACCGAAAAAAAATATAGTTGTGGTAACTATACCATGCATCGTCATATGGAGAGGTGGCACCAATTAATTATAGTGCTGCATAAAAGAGAGATTTGGAGGAGAACCCCTGACCTGCTAGTACATTCATCAAAGAAGTGGCACTGAGAGCTTCAGAGGCAAGGGAAACGGTCCCAAATATTTAGAAGAACTTTGGAAAGATTAAAATGACATGTTTAGATTGTGGCAAATTTATTTCATGTGGACATCTGAGTGTTACTCTAATAAATACAGCATATGAACATCATCATAGTCGATGGTTGGTAGAGACATTTTGACTATATCCTGGACCTGCCCGTCCTCGCCCAAAATGGCGCCAGAATAAATGGGACTCGTAACTCCTTGTTGTGTACTGGTTGCAGAACCTTGAAATCACGAGATACGTATGCAGTTTTGAAGCACATGGCGGGCGGGGACGAGAATTGATTGAATATTTCGACATCCCTATTGATATTAAGTTCTGATGTGTTATTGATTACTGTACTGTTGAAAGTTCGAATTAACGTCACCCATGGTACTTGCCCGCAAATGTATATCTAGATAATTTTATTGTAACTGGCCCTGTCGTATTTTAATTATAAAATGTACGTCCACCGATTCCGTAACTGTTAGACACCTTAGTTCTTGCAACCTAATGGCCCGCCCGTTACGTTCCTCTACAGTGTAAATGTCTATTTATCATATACGATTACAGTTTGCTCCGTGGCCGGCCCACGTGGTTATAGGCTCGTATTTGTATAATGAAATTTTCACAATAAAGGTTTTTAAAAGAAAACATGGTAGTAGTATATACATTGGTAAAGTTTTTAATAATAGTCACTGTTTTAGAATCATTAAAAGGCAAGTGAAATAAAGCAGACCAATTACATGAAGGGTAAAAGGTATAATACGAAGGAACGCAGTAAAGATAAATGGTCAAGGGCTGTTGTGTTTTCTATTCCTGCAACATAAAGTGATCGATAAGAATCTCATATTCAGGCGTATCGGCGACTAAGACAGCAGGTCGACCCTCTTTTGCTCAACGGCTCCGTCATGGGACGAAGAAACGCTCTTTTTCTCGAAAAAAGAATATATTTTACTTGCAGGACAGTTGTAAAATTTCCGGGAAAGTACATTAGCCTGGAACATTATAACATATATTTAAGAAAAAATAATGTTCGGAAGTAATGAAAAGCGTAATTTTTAGGTCATATGACCAAGCCTTTCATCATTACAATAAGAAAAGTAAAATGAACCAATGAAAAGTTTTATTAACAAGTCACATGACTTGTTATGCTTACGTTACGCGCTGCGCGCCCCGGATGACTTCCGGATGCGCTAACGCGGCGCGTCATATGACGCATTACGCGACAACGCAGGTACAGAATATAGTCAAAATGTCTCCACCAACCAGCGGTCGGAACACAACCCCTTTCAGCAGGCTAAATAGTTCTGTTAAATGACAACAGAAGGGACAGGCAACAAGAACCATCAGTCAAAGAGGGGAGGGCTAGTTCTTCTCTACCGGGTTACATTGGGGCGCTACCGGAACTGATCGAATTGGTAGTCTACAGTGTTTCTGGATGTTTCAGACTGAAGCTGGGGTTAGCATGAGAGCAGCACCATTTCGTAGCTCCGTCGTGGTCATTCCGCAACCAATCATGGCAGCCGTTCTTTATCGTTATTTTGGGCGGGGTGGGTGGCGGAGCAGAGCTGTTTTGCAGCCATCATTGTGTGGAGTTCAGTTCATCTCACTAGTTTTGTATTTGTCATGAGGGGTTGTTCCTAATGTTTCTATTTTAGCGAGGTCAAAAAGAGATCCCATTAGTGGCCTACTGATTTTGCTCGATTCCTTTTCTTTTTTTTTACACGATTTTTCGTTATCTGCAAAGACTAAACAGAGTATTGCGACTCTGTGTTTGTTTGTAAATAGAGAATGAACCAAAGAGAACTAATTCTAAAACAGTAAATACTTGGATAACAATGAATCAAATGGAGAGAGAAGCAGGCACGACGGATTACAATGGGGGCAAAGACCTGCGTTAACTACCTTTCACTATCTGCAAAGAGAGAGTACTCCTAATAGAAATGAGGGGGGGGGGCACCATTCAAAGCAGATCAGTGTGCATAAACACGAAAATGTTTTCACTTACCACGTACTTGACATTCGACAGCTTATGATATTTGCTATTAAAAAACCATTGAAATTCACTGAAAAAACCATAGGTTATAGACCATATATAGTTAGGAATTAGCATTTACAAAACCTTGAAAATTCACTGAAAAAACCATAGGTTATAGACCATATATAGTTAGGAATTAGCATTTAAAAAACCTTATTTTACTCACACAAAACCATTGAAATTCCATATATAGTTAGTTGCACTAACTATATATCGCGCACCTGCAATCCACTGCTGATGATGTCACATATTACATCATTCATGACATGGTCAGTGACATCACTGATGACATCACTGATGACATCTCAAATGACATCACTGATGACATCACTGATGACATCTCATTTGACATCAATGACCACATCACTGATGATATCATTCATGTGACAATACAATGCATCTCCTCACATTTTAATATAACCTCTGTTTCACCCAGTGTTAAATACAGAATATAATTTTTGAAACCATTGACACACCAATACTAGTTACTACATACGCACTCACTGATTCCTACGTCTACACACACCTTCACTCATTCACCCATACTATCATTCATACATACAATCACTCATCTTTACAACACTATCATATGCACTCATACACCTATACAGACACTCACAGTCTGCCACTCATCCATGGAGTTACTCACACACCTAGTCAGTCCTGTAAAGAATCAATGACACTTCCATTTTCTTGTCTATACAGTTAAACATAGAGCACCTTACATTTTCAAACATATACTAACACATACTTACCTTGTTATACAATCATTGATACAAGTACACATTGATCTGCACAGAGTCACACACCTCCCAGCCAGCCACACACACACTCAGTCTCCCATACAAATACTTGGACAATCAATCAGTAACCCATATAGTTAATCATATAGCTACTGATCAAAACATGCAGCAGTTTACAGAACAACAGACATAATGATGCACAAATTAAGACACTTTAGTCACTAACCCATGCACTCAGTGAGACACATTTAATCACTCACTCATGCATTCAGTCATGCACCTACTAAATCCTTTGTCCAGACACTTATACTTCCACTCATTCTTCAATATGTAAGACACATTTTAACTTTACAGAAACATACAGTCACTGGATGTTGTCATCAGTGATGTCATCAGTGATGTCATTTGAGATGTCATCAGTGATGTCATCAGTGATGTCACTGACCATGTCATGAATGATGTAATATGTGACATCATCAGCAGTGGATTGCAGGTGCGCGATATATAGTTAGTGCAACTAACTATATATGGAATTTCAATGGTTTTGTGTGAGTAAAATAAGGTTTTTTAAATGCTAATTCCTAACTATATATGGTCTATAACCTATGGTTTTTTCAGTGAATATATATATATATATATATATATATATATTACCTACTGGCGGTCGCCAGTAGGTATATATAGTTAGGACCTAGTTTCCATAGGATATCCGCAACATTCTATTGGGAATAACTTTGGTGTAGGTTGATGAATCTCCGCGAATTTCTCAAAGAAGATGGCCCGCTCCCCTCCACTCCTTCCCTGAAAGTTTTGGGGGGATTCATCAAGTGGGGGCTGAGAAAAAAGGAGGGGTCCCAAAACGTGTTTTCCCCATGTTATTTTCCATAGGACGATTAGCCACGGCTACAGCCCGAACCGCTGAACGGAATTACACCAAACTTGGCAAAATGGTAGGGATTGGTACGCAGTACGGCCTTTAGTTTAAGTGGTGTAAATCCCTTCAGTAGTTGTTGAGAACATTGAATTCGAAAAATGTATATCTCTATATAAGCTCACTGTAAGCTTACTGTACTCTGTACCTTCCCGAGTACGAGCTGCATTCTGATTGGCTGCCAATGTCTGTCAACACTCCAAAACAGAAATTGTTGGCAGCCATCTTGTACCTCGGTAGACTGAGGCACAGGAAAGCAGAAAAACAAACGTGTAGAACTCAAAAAGGGGGCAGGGTAGAAGCACCCTGACCCCCTAGGCCTGCTCAGGGGGTCTCACAAGAACCACCCAGGCCCCCAATTTTTTTTTTTAAAAATAGAAAAATCGCGGGGCACGTACCGTGCGCGTACGTACGCGTACGGTACGCGTACCCTGTGATTTTTCAAAAAAAAATAAAAACATTTGGGGGGCCTGGGAGTCCTTGTGGGACCCCCTGAGCAGGCCTAGGGAGTCAGGGTGCTTCTACCCTGCTCCCTTTGCGTGTTTTCCACCTTTGTTTCACTGCTTTCTTGTGCCTTGGTTCTACCGAGGTGCAATATGGCTGCCAACACTTCCTGGTTTGGAGTGTTGACAGACAGTGGCAGCCAATCAGCATGCCTTCCCGAGAAAGCTGCAGGCTCATTGCCTGTCAACACTTCTAACCAGGAAGTGTTGGCATCCATCTTGTGCTTGATAGACCGAGGCACAAGAAAGCAGAAAAACAAACGTGAAGAACACAAAAAGGGGGCAGGGTAGATACACCCTGATCCCCTAGGACTGCCCAGGTGGTCCCACAAGGAAAAAAAGGCCCACATAAAAAAAAAAATAACCTGGTCTGGTCTGGGCGGGGACCAAATCGCGGTGGCATAGTGATAAAGAAGTGTGGGGGGGGTCCACAATCCCCCCACACTGCCCCGGGTACCGCCACCCCCGGGGCAAAGCAACGCAGCCCCTTGGCACATACTGGAGGCTCCTGGTGGGCTACTTGGCCCCCAGGGACTCCCAGTCTGCAAGGGGAATTCCTATTCTGCAAACACGCCAAGGGTTGCGCTGCAGAGAGGTGTAAAAAAGGCTGTGGCCTCATTACACCTCTCTGCAATGCAGCCCCCTGGCGCATACTGCAGGTTCCAGGTGAGCTAGTTGGCCCCCAGGGACCCCCAGTATGCATGGGGAATTAGTTCCCCCTCTGTAAACATGCCGGGGGCTGCGTTGCAGAGAGGTGTAAAAAAGGGTGTGGCCTCATAACACCTCTCTGTAATGCAGCTCCCTGGCTTATACTGGAGGCTCCTGGTGGGCTAGGGACACCCAGTATGCAAGGGGAATTAGTTCCTCCTCTGCAAACGCGCCAGGGGTTGCGCTGCAGAATGTTGTAAAAAGGGGGCGTGCCCTCTGAACACCTGCCTGCAAAAATGTAGTAAATCAGTATAAAAAAAATAACAATTAATATTTTAAAATTGTCATTTAAAAAACCTTCGAAATTCAATGAAAAAACCATAGGTTTCAGGCATTATATAGGGCTCGATTAGGATCGCGGTTTTCCCGCATCCTCCGGGCCGGCGAAAGCCACCGCCGGCCCGGAGGATGCGGGACCCCATCTGCGGGACATCATCAACACCTCCTTCGACACCGCCACCTTCCCTGAGAGCTGGAAGCACGCCGAACTCAGCGCTCTTCTCAAGAAACCCACAGCAGACCCCACCGACCTCAAGAACTACCGTCCCCCCATCTCGCTCCTCCCGTTCCCGGCCAAAGTCATCGAGAAGACCGTCAACAAACAGCTGGCCGCCTTCCTCGAGACGAATGGATCCCTCGACCCCTCACAGTCTGGCTTCCGAGCGAACCACAGCACCGAGACCGCCCTCATCGCTGCCACCGATGACATACGAACTCTGATGGACAACAGAGAAACAGCGGCCCTCATCCTCCTGGACCTCTCCGCGGCTTTCGACACTGTCTGCCACCGCACCCTAGCACAGCGCCTTGGCAACATCGGAATCCAGGACAAGGCACTGAAATGGATCACCTCCTTCCTCGACGGAAGAACACAGAGAGTCCGCCTACCACCGTACAAGTCAGAGGCCACCAAAGTCATCTGCGGCGTCCCTCAAGGATCCTCACTGAGCCCCACCCTCTTCAACGTCTACATGAGCCCCCTCGCGGCCATCGCACGCCAACACAACCTCAACATCATCTCCTACGCCGACGACACCCAGCTGATCCTCTCCCTGACCAACGACCCCTCCACCGCCAGAGCCAACCTGCACGAAGGGATGAGAGAGGTAGCCGAATGGATGACGACCAGCCGCCTGAAACTGAACTCGGACAAGACGGAGGTCCTCATCCTGGGCTCCTCGCCCTCCACCTGGGACGACTCCTGGTGGCCCCCCGCCCTGGGCACCGCACCCAAACCGACGGACCACGCACATAACCTGGGCTTCGTCCTGGACTCCTCCCTCTCCATGACCAGACAAGTAAACGCCGTCTCCTCGTCTTGCTTCAACATCCTGCGCATGCTACGTAAGATCTTCCGGTGGATCCCCACCGAGACGAGGAAGACGGTCACCCAGGCCCTCGTCACCAGCCGGCTGGACTACGGCAACGCCCTTTACGCCGGAACCACCGCCAAGCTCCAGAAGAGACTCCAGCGGATCCAGAACGCCTCGGCCAGACTCATCCTCGACATCCCCCGACGCAGCCACATCTCCGGACACCTGAGAGATCTGCATTGGCTCCCGGTCAACAAGAGAATCACCTTCCGTCTCCCCCCACGCGCACAAAGCCGTACACGACCAAGGCCCGAGCTACCTCAACAACCGGATCAACTTCTACACTCCCAAGCGCCTCCTCAGATCAACCAGCCACGCCCTCGCCGCCGTCCCCCGCATCCGAAGAGCGACAACAGGAGGAAGGTCCTTCTCCTACCTGGCCGCCAAGACCTGGAACTCACTCCCGACCGACCTGCGCCTGACCCAAGACCACCTCTCCTTCAGGAAGAAGCTCAAGACCTGGCTGTTCGAGCAGTAACGGCACCCCCCCCCCAACCCAGCGCCTTGAGACCCTACGGGTGAGTAGTGCGCTCTATAAATGACCTGATTGATTGATTGAAAACCGCTGCGGAGGCGCAAAAGACCCACAGCCAAATTAGGATGGCGGTGGGTCTCAAAATCCGTTGGCAGCTTTTCCGCCGCAGTCGCCTTCCGACCGCGGCGGAAAAGCTCTAACATGGCAGGCGGTGTCTATCAGACACTGCCAGTCATATTAGGATGGCGTAAATCATATGCTTTTCCACAGCGGCTTTTCCGTCGTGGAAAAGCATACGGACATTGACTTCGGGAGCCCGTTGTGGGCCCCCTTGGTGAAGGGGGGGTCGGGGGGTGCACATGGGGGGTACATATGGTACTCCCCTGCATATGTATGCAGAAATCGGCAGGCACCGCACAGTGCCTGCCGCTTTCTGCATACAAATGCAATGTATGCATTGTTTACCATTGCGGCGGGTGCAGCTTGAAGCCGCACCCGCCGCAATGGTAAAAATAGAGGATGTGACCCCGCCAGGGTGGCGGTCTCATCCTAAATGCACAGGAGGGAACTCCGCAGGCAATGCGGAGGTTCCCTCCTACGCTATGGTGGTGGACGGACTCAGGTCCGTCCGCCATCATAATCGGCCCCATAGTTAGGAATTAGCTTTTAAAAAACCTTTGAAATTCACTCAAAAAACTATAAGTTTTAGGGGTGTTATAGTTAGCTGGACATTTCACTCATACAAAACCATTGAAATTGCTCCTATATAGTTAGTTGTACTAACTATATTTCGCGCACCCGCAATCCACTGCTGATGATGTCACATATTAGATCATTCATGACATGGTAAGTGACATCACTGATGTCATCTCAAATTCCAAATCATTAATTCCAAAGTGCAGCATTGGAAATAAAAGGCTAAAAATATGAAAAATAGATAAATAACTAAATAAAGTAAGACAGAGTGGTAGCAAACTGGCCAAACTGATTTTATTCACACTGAAACACAATAGCACCACTTTTACAGAGTTTGCCAGTGAAGCGCTTTTTATGTTTTCTTGTCTTTGTTTTCCCTAGACTTGGAACTAGTGCACCAATCCTGGAGGTACTGCAATGTGTGGATTGGAAAACAAAATGTGTGCTTCGGCTTTGCGTTCAGGGACGTGGTCTTTTTACCCTACTGCTTACGTTTTGTAAGGATATAAGCAATGGCCATTGAAATGGGTCCATTCAGGGCCCTGTAGTCGTGTCCTTAACTTTTAAGGCAAAAGCACTCACTGATTTCTGAATAGTGAGTGCAAAAGCATTAAGGTAATCATGTTATTCCTGATTACATTTCCCATGGTTTGCTAAATTTTGCATTCCCTATAAGTGTTTGCATTTTCCAGGATGTTGTTACTTTTTTTTTTTTGCAGGCCGCATATTGCTCTTGTCTAGTGCGTAATTTAAATTGAGCTGCATCCAGGTGTTTATAGCGGGCAACAATTGGGTTGTAGTTGAAGACAGTGGGAGTTTTTCTCAGTGGGACAGTACGGTGTTCAGTGGGGGAGAGGGTGTGGCACTATGGTCAGAGCTGCTGAATTTGGAACTGGGAACCAGGTTCAGCCTTAATAACCTGTCCACCAGACCACTCTCCTGCGAGAGCACAATCACATGCCAGACCTTAGAGGGCTTCGCAACACCTTAGAAGTCCTGGTGTCTTTGCACCAGCAGGTGGACCCTAGCATGACAAGTGTAGGTTAACCTTCAAGTCTTGTCCACCACTATCCATATTGAAGTTCACCTCCAGTCTTGCGGGCAGGCCTATGAAGCAGCACACACTAGAACAGTCACTGAGGTCACAGGACCCTTGAGAACAGCCAGCTCTAGGGCAGTGCAACAAGTGTGACCGCACCGGATGCTGACTTTGGGTGTAGGCATCATGTTCGCAAGTATATTATGGTTTTAAAAACGCTTGTGCCATGCAGATCACAAAGTGCACATAATGTAAATAGGTCAGTGGGCTACTGCTTTTGTCAGAGAGATCCTTTTGTTACTTGCAGTTTATAAGTTAAAATCCTAACTTAGAACAGTGAGCTATTAACTGTCATCTATGAACTGCATACAAGTTGCAAGGTATAAATTAGAGTGTTATTTCCCCTACCCCCCCAGTCTTTGATTATCCTATTGTCCCAAAAAGTGTTCTTTTGGACAGAAATCAATTCTGATTATTAAGGAGAACCCCCAACCATCGGTATTACGTTTTAAATTCCGGGTATTGTCTTTCTCCAGACCAATCACTATAAAACTATATGGGCTACTAGTATGGTTGTCATGTGACTCCTACACCTTGTAGTCCTTAGTCTTATGTAACATTTTCCATACAGTGATTTACACACATATTGATTGTCTCTGTGTAATGTAAAGTGCTCTGACACTCTACAATGGTATGAGTGGTGCTGTAAATCAAATTAAATGCATCGGAGAGAGAGTGGTTATGGAAACTTGGGGGGCACAGTTAAAGGGTGGTAGTGAGGGAATCCATGGCAGAGGTGGTCTTTGGGGGGCACTAACAAACATTAATGCACAGGACACCACCAGTGCTATGGCTGGCCCTGCCCTTGAGGCCAGTCTGCCTCACCCATAGGTACCTCCATTGGCCTTGTTTCAGCAGTAGTAGCTGCAACACACCAGGGATTGGCAGTGCAGGATTTGCACGCACACCAAATTAAGTTCGCAAACTTACAGTCACCCGGCTTCATTCACAAGCACTTTTAACATGTGCTGCCTGCTGTGGGGCCACTGGAATTAATTATGCAGCAAAGGATGACAACATTATGCCGTAGTGTTGATTAAATTATGCATAAAAAAAAGGCTGCAGCGTAAACTAGTATATTTTCAGATATTTTATTATTTTGACGTCTGTACACATGCTAAAAGTCCCTGGAAAGATTTTGCCTTATTAGTACCAGTGTAACATACAAACTCAGCAGTGAGAAAGGTGACCAGTCAACCTTTACAATAGGCCATCCACTCCGCAGCAACACAAGTCGCATTTTATATTAACTTTTGATACGTTTGAGCTACAAACAATTTATTAGTTTAAATGGTCAGATCATGCAGCAGATCTTGCATTATGAGGCAAATATGGCAGAGCCATAATTTTAGAGAAAACATTTGCAAACTAGGATATTTTGCCATTCATGTTTGAACTGCTGTTGTGGAAAAAGAGAGGCAGTGCTGATGACAGAAACTCCATGGCTCGGAGACAAATGGCTTGTGTTTCCACATTTTATCGTATTTGGTACATTCTGTGATTAGAAGCATATCCCACTTTGTGAATATATTTTAATGTCACTAACTCATTATAACCTTAAATAATCATGTGTATCCATTGCTTGATTAAACTGGGCAGTGAAATGCCAAACAAATACTAAAAATTGGGATGTCTGCGCATTCTGGCCACACCTCTGGCTCCACCCACAGATCCAATCCTTGGGTTATTCCTGCCCTTTGATTCTCCGCCCACTGTTCCCCTACTTTTTTTCCCCCACTTCGACCACTGTGTAAGACTCAGCATCCCTGGACCTGTGATGTGCCGCCGCTGCGGGCGCCGTATGTGCCACCCATTTACGGTGCCGGGCTTCCGCATAAGGGAGCTGGCCATTATTGTATCCCTAAACGTGTGCACGTTGTCAGTTTGACATTGACTACACGTAGAGGGACTCTGAGTTTCTTTTAAAAAATATAGCTAACATTTGGACCTATACATTTTATTTTATATAAATTAATTGAATGTGTGTAAAATTTAGCACTGCACGGGGAATTCTAGTAAAGGGAGCACCCATTGGCGAATCACTAGCGTTTGTGATTGCTGCATTATTTATTACTAACTTTGATGTTGTGCTTTAACTTTGGATACAAGTTAGCATGAATTCTAGCACCAAGCAGCCAATATTGGTAAATATGTGTGCTACAAATAATCCCTAACATACAATGTGCATACAGTATATTTAATCTGGTGCTTTAATCATAGGCTGTTTTAAAGTATTCTGATGAAAATCGAAACATGCTGAAGACAGCCTTGATTGGTGTTGGATCGAGGACCCGGAAGTCTCCACACCTAGCAGACAGAGACACCTTGTCAGAAAGTTTAGCGTTTTCCCTACAGGTGGTGTTTGTTGGCCTGTGGCAGGGTCAATCACATGTCCTGGACTGATGGCATTTAATTGAGTCTATCCCAGTTCTGCGCCCCAGTGTTTCTTATGCCCCACCTGGCACACATCATTTCGGAGGATGGTGATGACGTTAACATTTTGCCCCCCCCTGGAAAAATTTCTGCGGACGCCCATGGTGGTGTGCTAAATTGTTTCTTGAGTTTCTTTCTCAATAAGCAGAAACAGAAGACAGTAACAAAAGAACCTTCTATCGGGAAATATTTATCAAATAGCTGTATAACGTGAAGAGTTTCTATGTTACCTCATTCAGCGCGTAATTAGTAAAATAATTTGTGCCAGGATCCAAGGTTTTGCGCAGAAGGATGCAGCCGGCACTATTGAAAGTAACCATGCCGATTACCAAGGCTGTGTAGTCTTGTTTATCCACCACGATACATTGCCTGCCCCTTTATCTCGTGTTTGTGGTTTCCTTTTGTTTCCCTTCGTCTCAGGTTATCCGCATATTTATCGCTCCTTTCCCCCTTGTGAGTTTTTCTCTCTATTGCTCTGGGTCAAAGTCTGAGGAGGACAAATACGTACGGGTCCCCAGAAATGAGTGCCCCTTGGCCCCACCGTCAACATCCACTCAAAATATTCATTGCCCCACCTTTTCCAGGATAAAGCGGTGTGCCAGCTAGACTAAATTATTTTAGCCTGCTTTCAAGTGTCACAAACAAGGTAGAATGTGCTACTTTCCTTTACGATAATGTGTCCTATGCTTCATTCTTCAAGCACTGTATTTACTACAGTATTCATGGAGTAGTTTGGCACCCAAAACAACCTCTTCTTTAGAAAATGAAATATTTTATGTATTTGAAATTAGATTATACGACAAACTGTTGGATACGGTGCTTCACACGAATAAAAACCTAATCGTAAATGCAATACTTTACTCGCACAGTGAATTAAATACAGCAAGTTTAGCTAGATAATCATAAAAATGGCGCTGTCTTGAAACTGCTGTCCTGCAGATTTATTTTTTCTTCATGCTGAGTCATCATTTACTGTGGAAGTTGATAGTGCAGATGAATTACATTCTAATAACCTTCTTATTTCTTTGTCGAAACAATTTCAGATTTCTGACTGGGAAATTGTGGCATTCCAGATTGATAAAGAGGTGAAGAGCAATGTTTGATAATAAAGGTAGAAAGCAATGCGCCTTTTTTCAAGCAATACTCGTGCTAAAAGCGACTGTATTTTGCACGAGTTTGCGCAACTGCTTGCACATTTAGAGAATTGTTTCTGTGATTTATGGACCTGAATATCAATTGGCACTCATGCACTTTGCTGTGATTAGCGCAAATGCTTATAGAGATTTTTTCATCAATGTATGCATACTTTTCAACGATGTTCCTGATAGAGACAATGCACAGTAGAATGTCTTGGTCTTTTTTTCTCGCTAAAAACAATAAAAAAAAAAAGGTCAACTAATGAATGCTTTCTCTCTCTCTTTAAGTTTATGTGTTTGTTGTTCCTTATTAAATCGTATTTCATATACATCGACCTACAGTTAGTTGACCAGGCATTGTTCAGAAAACCTCTAGAATTAATGCCGTTTGCATCTGTGTTTAAAGTTTCAGTTAAAGAGTACTCAATTATTCAGTGGAGGATACAATTGAGAGGGATCTATAAAAAAAGGAAATTTTCAAAAAACAACCTTCAAATTTACTGAAACAGGGTATTTTGAAATAGCACACAATGACAAAATTCAAAAGGATAAGATGACAGTTATTTCAGTATTATTCAGATAGATTATCTTTAGAATTACTTTCATGTGCACGACTTTCTTTGAGTAATCACTAATTAGACCTTGACATTTCACATATTTTCTATCATATAACATGTAAGTGTGTTCTCTCCTGTTGTGTTTCTTATATGTTGTTGTCTTGATCTTTCCCATCCCCAATCTCTAAAATATCATTTAATACCTGCTCAGAACAGGTGAAATGTATACATTTGTGAATGGCTGATTTAATTAGGGATCTCTGAGCGGTGGCTTCTGTGAGGCAGTGGCCGCACTGGTAACGGTGGAAGGAACAGTGAAGGCTTCTTTGTACCCATTCCAATCTCACACAATCCCTTTCAACTACGTGTGAACAGCGAGCCCAAGCCCTCTTAGGTACCAATGGTTCTTTGCCTATAGACGACTGAAGTAATATTGACGACAAATTCATCTCCAGCAGTGGCCACCTTTTTCCAGGCAGGAAAAAAAGTCAGCCTGTCAGACAGTCTTGTGATTCAGGCCAGGCAGCCAGGTGCTCAACAGGTGCAAAATGTGCAGGCTCCTGGCTACCTGAGCTGAACTTTGCCAGGGTGAGTATTTCACAGTCATGTGGGCATAAACGTCTTAGCCTATCAAAAATGCCTCTAGGGCATCACCCTCATGATAAGGGGGAGCGTCATTCATTGCATAGGACCTGTGCACTTCAGTTTTAAGCCCTGAAGTACCCAGGGCTGAGTGTCACTCAGTGACATCTTGTCAAATAGTGGTGTGGGGTCAGCAGTCTCTCTTACCCCATCCCACTCTGTGACGAGGTTAGACTGCTGCCTTCGCGCATTGGCTGACCGAAGGTCCTCCGAAGATTCTCTCTGAGCTGCAGTTAAGGTATGTTTTATGTTTTTTATGCTTGGTGCTTGCATGTGTGAATGTATGAATCTATTTGCATTTGTTAGTGAGTGTTGGGAATGGGTGTGTGTGCATGTGTAAATAAATTGGTGTGAGTGATCCTCATGTGTGTGTGTGGGTGGCACCCTGGCCCCCCCTGGTAACATTACTGGCTGTCACTGTTCATCTTACACAATGACAAACCGTAAGAGAGATGAAGCATTTCATGTCCAAACCATTGAAGGTTCTTTTATATCGGCATTTTGGCATAGCACCACCAGCATTCCCTAATGAGTCACTTGGAGTGGCTGGAACAGGAGCACATCCTTCCTTCTGCACATTGCAGGAGGTGGTGCAGTACGTTCGCACCTTTTTATTACCAGCAGGTAGACCAATTCAACAGTATATATATTATCTGTTCTGTGACCTACTACCCATGCACTGTTTATGACAACCAAGGAGTCGGAGAACTGTTATAGAACAAGTGGCTACACCATAACCCTTAGCTTTCCAAAAGAGCAGAAGCTACCCTTGCCCCTGCCAATCATTCTGCTTGAGCAGTGTGACTGATGGTTGGGCCTTTTACCATAAACACACAGTATGTTGTTTTCCCAAAACTGCATGGCCTTGTATTGCAGGCCCCACCTCTACTCAGACTAGCATGGACTGAAGTCCAGATAGTGTATAATGTAAGAGCATGGAGGGTATACTCAGGAAGTTATGGCACTCCATCATTGTATGTGTCAGCATGCATGTTTCTGGTGCCTATACCCTTGCACCTGGTTTAATTCCCCTGGTACTTATTGGCCAAACATCTGGAATTTGGCAGCTATGAGCCACTGGCATATGATGATCAGTATGCCCAGTACAAAGAAAGGTGGGGCCTGTTACTATGGGAAAGAAGGAAAGACTAATGTGGAGTGTAGGTTGAAATTCTTCAGTTATGGGGAGGGTTATCCTAATGAAAAGATAGAGCCCTCACACACCCAGATGGTTGTCATGGTTCATCATAGGGCTTAGCTCCTACTAGGGCCAGCGCTGTAATGCATCACAGGCCCCACTAGAGGGCACTTTGGTGGAGATCTTCTCTTTAACCTTAAAGGGTGTGTGAGGGTCTGAATATAGAGTAGAGTGTACATGAAAAGAACTGTGGTTAAACCTACTCAGGTGTTTCAAAACAGGGTCTATTATATGACCTCTCTGCTGGCACGGTTAAAAACGGAAGTGTGAAAAGACTGTCACTCGTGTGTAATGGGCTGTGACAGTTTCCACATGTGAAATGTTCTAAAAGGTCAACATCTTTCATGCCTTTTGGTCCAGGAAAGATCTGGGGCATTTCTTCTGGACCAAAGGTACAGTAGATAGGATTGTCTTCTACCCTGCACCAGGGCTGGTTTGTGTGTCATGGGACATTCAATGGCAAATTGTACCTGGTTCTGAAGTCCCCAAATGAGTAAACGAAATCCAACTTACACAAAGACAAAAAAATTGTGGAAATGTTTTACACACACAGTAAACATATGCCTATGCATTCCGTGCCATCACAACAATCTTGTTGCAAGGGCCACAGGTAAATTTGAGCAGTCACTTTGCGTGTAACCATGATATAGTGGGAGCACAATAGTTACTCCGTTTTGAGTCTAAGGAAAGAAAGTTTCAACATCATAGGCAAATGACATAATGGTGATGATTTCTCTCGGTATCTATGAGTTTAAACACTAAAAATTAGCACATTTCGCCTTGTGAGGCCGGTAAATTCATCAAAGGGCATAGACATTTATCAGTGAAATAGGACACACAAGCAAACATGGACACCATTTGTTATTATGTGTCTGCAAAGCAAAGCACACAACGTTTCCCAAAATTTGGTGAAGGAAAACAGCTTACCCCTATGGTTGTGCATTTCCGAACACCATGGATCGCGGCAGAGGACTACGTAACAACTGCGGTCAGACACTATGGAAATGAACACGGTTGAAACAATGTGTCGCCTGCAGTATCTGTGAGACATGTGTCCATAGCATTTTAGAAATAGGTATATTACTCACATGAGTAAATGCGGGAGTTGTGGGTGAGACTACCCTTCTCTGCCCATCTGGAGCTTGTGTGTACAGTGGGAAGGGGCTGCATGTAAGCACGAGTACTCTTACGGGCATCGCTATCGGTTGTGTCACTCCGTGATCTTGAGAGGATCAGGTGACTTCCGATGTGGATGTGGGGGCCATATTGGAATGGTTCAGTGGAAGCATTTCTCTGATGTGGTTTTAGCTAAAGATAAAGAGAAAGAAAAGAATGTATATGAAGATTGCAGTATTCTCATTTAATGATATATTATCAGCTTATTTAGGGATATCAAGTTAATAAGGTCATGACCCGCTGGAGAAGGGTCACGTGGCCAGGAACTTTGGTGGCCATCTTCGAATAGTGAATCCCTGCCTTGTAATTAAACTGGTATTAGGGTGACAGGTAGACAAGGGCCATGTGAAATTTCCCCGGAGGCATGATAATTAATAGGTACCTGTTGAAAAAAAGAATGAGACAGAAGAATGGCAAAATCTGAGACTATGCAAGATTGGTGCATAGGGGAAATATGTAAAAACACCTTTATTGCATGTTGACAAGGAAGAGTGCATATAGCCCTTTCATGGTATGTGGTGTCGCTTTACAGTAGTGCTCATGTGTGGTACCCATTCTAACACGCAACTAAATATACAGGGGGTCCCAGTTGTTACATGATAGCCCTATATTGAGGAGTGTCAGTAACCCTCAAGTTCAGGTCGTGGAATGGATGAAGCTGAGCCGTCTGAAACTGAACTCAGACAAGACGGAAGTCCTCATCCGTGGACCATCCCCCTCCGCCTGGGATGACTCCTGGTGGCCCCCCTGCACTGGGCACCACCCCCAAGCCCACAGACCACGCACGCAACCTGGGTTTCATCCTGGACTCCTCCCTCACGATGACCAAGCAAGTCAACGCCGTCTCGTCATCATTTTTCAACACCCTGCGCATGCTCCGAAAGATCTTCCTGTGGATCCCCCCCGAAACCAGAAAGACGGTCACCCAGGCCCTCATCACCAGCTGACTGGACTATGGGAACGCCCTCTACGCTGGAACCACAGCCAAACTACAGAAAAGACTTCAGCGCATACAGAACGCTTCTGCCCGACTCATCCTGGACATCCCCCGACACAGCCACATCTCTGCCCACCTGAGAGACCTGCACTGGCTCCCCATCAGCAAAAGGATCACGTTCAGGCTCCTCACCCACGCTCACAAGGCTCTCCACGACATGGGCCCCAAATACCTCAACAACAGCCTCACGTTCTACACACCCACCCGACAGCTCCGATCCACCTGCCTCGCCCTTGCCACCGTCCCATGGATTCGCAGAACCACCACCGGAGG